>NC_132853.1:50378321-51578321 GCF_048164855.1 Canis lupus baileyi
ATTTAGATTAAATATTAAAAACATTCTGGGTTAATGGCATTCAAAATAATGTAAGTGTTCTATATTTTCTTGTCCTGTAGGTGACAATTTGAGGTTAATTTTAATTCCTCTCATTTTACTAAACCAACTTTTTCAAACCTTTTCTGTAAAGGCCAGATAGTAAACATTTTGGGCTTTGCAGGCCATATATGGTCTCTGTCATATATTCTTCTCTTTCTCTTCTTTTCTCTTTTACAGCCCTTTAAGAACGTAAAAATCATTCTTAACTCAGGCTGTATAAAGACAGACCTGAGCATGATTTGATCCATGAGCCATAAATTAAGTATAAATGTAAGCACACGGTATATGAACACTTACAAGACAGGTTCATATGTGCATCCATAATTGCTCAGACCTAATTACCCCTTTTGCTCTATAACTGAAGGGTCTTTTTCTATCTTTATCTTGTCTATAGAATTAAAAAACTGAAAATGCATATGAGATATTTAATGCTAGAGATGGAAATTTATTGTTAGAAGAAATTATAGTGATTATCTAATTTGAACCCCATATTTATTTTACAGATAATATAACTAAAAACTCATAATAAGTGATTAATTAACTTACAAATACTGTAGGGATAGCAGGCCTTCAAATGAGTCCTTATGTAATTCAGTCAAATAATTTTCACTGAGAATTCTGAAAAATGAAAAGGTTATTTCTGCATCAAAATGCAAAACAACTACAACTATTCACTACACAGGACTAACTCCCATTTGGGAGGGAAACCTGTGTAATGGTGCCACCTAAATATACTAATTCTTCTTTAATTTAGGAGTACTGAGCTCTGCGCTGTTTCCACTCAAATCCTTTTTTTTTTCTTTATTCCTCTCTCTCTCTCTCTCTCTCTCTCTCTCACACACACACACACACACACACACACACACACACACAGCCATCCACTATTTGAACCAAAATGCATATTAATGTCTACTCTCTGGATCACAAAGTCTCTGCTAGAACCCTGGTTTAGATGACAACAATACTGGCAGAACTGACACTTCCTCCTCTCTTTTTCTAAATTCTATGTTGGAAGCCCCATACAGCACTATAGGTAAAGTCATTTGTTTTTTCCCCAACCAAAAAAAAAATTTTTTTTTGAGAACTAAAAAAATGCACATCAAGTGTACATAACATAAATATTCAGTTTAATAATTATAAAGCAAATACCCATGAAACACCACTTGTATCAAGAAAAACCCCTGCCAGCATCCCAGAAGGCTTCAGTGTGCCCCTTCCAATCACAACCCTCTCTCTGATTCCCCAGAAGTAACCATTATCCTGACTTTAATAATTTCTTTGCCTTTTTTAATTTTTTAAAAAGATTAATTGCTGGGAGAGGGGCAGAGGGAGAGAAAGAATCTCCAGCAGACTCCTGGCTGAGTGTGGAGCCCTATCCCATGACCCTGAGATCATGACCTGAGCCCAGTCAAGAGTTGGACACTTAACTGACTGAACCACCCAGGGACCTCAAATTTCCTTGCTTTTTTAAATGTAGTTTTACCTATCATATGTCAGCCATAAACAACATAATTTAGTTTTGTCGCTTCTTGAACTTTATATAAATGGAATCACAGGTATTATTTTCTATGTTGCTTCTTTCACTCAATATTATCTTATAAATTCATTATATTGTTGCATGTAGCTGAGGTTGGTTCATTTCAATACCTAGTATTTATTGCATGTCTAGCTACATGTGGCTACTGAATACTTGGGAGTGGCTAGTGTGACTGAGGAGCTGAAGTTTTTATTTAATTAATTTTTTTTACTTTAAAATACAAATGAAAAAACTGATACTCAACAGTTATTAGAAAATGTTTAAATATGTTTGCAACAATGTAGGTATGTGATATTACTTTTTCAACTGTAATTTTTATGAAATCTAAATACAGAACAAGTATTCTTGATAAAAGACTAGCAATCAAATTGAGATTTCAAAGAGTTACTATGGAAAAAAGAACATAAAAAGAACACAAACTCTCAATAATTTTTATACTGATTACATGATAGAAATGATATTGGATATTTTGAAGACAGTATAAAACATAGACTATCTTACTAATAATGGGTATAATAATTATATGTCGAAATAATATTTTGGCTATAAGAGCTAAACAAAATATATTAACATTTATGTCATCTCTCTCTTTTTACTTTTAATTTTTAAGTGGCTATCAGAAAATTTGAGATTACTTATGTGGCTTTATGGTTCAAACAAATAGTGTTCCATTTTATGACTATTCCACACTTTATTCATTCTACTGTTGGCAGATATCATCCAATAGATATATAGAAAAACAGGTTAAAATCCTGCCCCAGGAGAGCAGTGATCCATAGTTAGGAACCTCTGCTTACAAGGTATAACCTTCAAGCTGAACCAGACATCTGCAGGACTTACCACATTCGTGTTCTAGTATATAAATTCCCAAACACATGCTTTTTAAAAATTAATTTTTTAATTTCAATTCATTTTTTAAAAATATGTAATATATTCACATGGCCCAAAATTCCAAAGGTATATAGTACACAACGCAAAGTTTTTCTACTACCCTTGTCCACAGCCCACCCATCCCCCTCCATTCCCTAAAGAAAATTAACGTTATTTATTTCTGCGACAATTATTTTCAGTTTTCTTATAAGTTTGGGAAATAAAATATCCCAGTCAGACACTATCATGGAGAAATATAAACTACACATAGTATTTAAGAAATTCACAAAATAAAAAACAAATGCCTAGTTCTAGCATTTCTCCCTTACCAATAAGATATCAGACTAAGGGGCGAAATCTACTTTAGAGGGATCATAATCCCTATTTTTAGATTGCTATGATTACTGTCTTTTATTGTTAATTCAGGAGTCATTTATGACTTCTCTGCTCAAGTTGCACTAATGATATGACACCAAACTCTCATAAAAACACCAGTTGATTGCTTTGATTGTAATATTTTTTTTTCTAAAAACACTTGTGTCTACATTGACTTTTTTCTACAGATCAATTTTTATAAAAGATAACAGAAAATTGGCAAAGGACAGAAAATTCACTCAAGAAATACAAATGTTCAGTAAACATAGGTATTTAAATTTACAAGTAATCAGAAAACTTCAAATTCACATGGGACCCCTTTTATTCACGCATCAGACCAGCCAAGAAATGGAGAATATCCAGTAGTGGGTGGTATGAGGATGTGAATGCTGTCATGGTCTATGGGTTGGAGTATAAGTTGGCACAACTTTTTTGAGGGCCATTAAAATTTTACATCTACATAGTCTTTATTCAAACAATTCCATTTCTAGATATCTATTCTACAGAAATACCTGCCCACATACACAAAGATGCATGGTTGAGGCAGTTCACTACAGCAGCGCATGTGACAAGAAAATGGGACACAGTCTAAACATTCATCAATATGAGAATTACTATATACATTCATACTTTGGAATATATTACACAGGCATATACATGAATGGGGTAACCCCCTATCTATACACTAAAAGAAAAGAAATCTAAGACATAAGATAAAAGAATCAAAAGATTCATTTATAAGCATAAGCATAAGCAAAAGAATCAAGTTGTAGGAAGTTATCATTTATATAAAAACAAAAACAAAAACAAGGTAAGAAAATCCCACAACAAACCTATTTTGTTGTCTATAAATATGTATGTAGACAAATGCATGGAAAAAGATCTGGAAGGATATATACTAAATCCAGATAGTGGCTATCTCAGTGGTAGGGGATCAGAACACAAAGAAGATGTTCACTTTATCTATTCTTTCATTTTTATATATTGAGGATATAATCATGTATTCCTATATAATGGAAAATAAGTTTAGATTGACTCTAAATTTTAAAGAGAGCCTGTCAAATTCAATTTTCAAGATAAACATAGAATTGCCATCAATAGAGGTTGATTTGGGATATGGAGGGGGAAATACCTTTCCTCCAAGATACTGACTTCAAAATTTTTGACTAAGAAGGATCTCAGGATGCAGTGTTTTGTATTCGTATTCGGAGAAAATATACTCACAATTTCTCAGTCCAACGGTATGGCTTCCATGTATTCTCCTCAATGTAAGAAATAGCGTTTCCTTGGAAATTTCTGTGAAGAAACACAGTTCAGATCCTTGACTAGTTAGGAAAAGAATGAACAGAATAAGTAAAGAATCATAGGCAACCTTGGGGGAATATGCAAATGCAGAAAATACCAGCTTCTTAATATCCATAGCTATCAGCATCCCAGTTTGCACAATTAATAAAGAAATGTGGGGCCATTGGTGTAAACAAGCCATCTCCTTAGAACCGGAACTTCCTATTTGTCTAATTTCTTGGATAGATAATGCCAGTTAATTACTTTATGAATATGGTATTTTTCTCCAAATCACCTCTATGTGTCTAAAATGGTTCTTTCTGTAAATCAATGAGAAAATAATTGAACCGAAAAATGGCAAAAAAAAAGTATCAAACAAAGGTAAAGAAAACAAAGGTAAAGAAATCCTATGCCAGGAAACAAAGGTAAAGAAATCCTATGCCAGGAACACCAAAGCTTTGGCCCAGTGACTTCTTTTGAAATCTGTCCAGCTGTTAGGAGAAGTTAGAAATGAGAGGAACTAATATGGAGAGATTTCTTAGACATGTTACATAGGGAAAAGCAACAAATTACTGAGCAAGGAACAAAAAGTATTACCTGATTAGGGGAAAATTGCAAAGGAAAGTGATGGGAAGGACAGACACCAAAATGGTAACAGGAGTTATCTTATGGGTGGTAGGGGGGGTTGGGTGGGATTTTCACATTTTATCCTATATGCTTGTGACATTAAAAAAAATGAGAATGTATCCATGAATTGCAAGTATTTCAAAAAAGCTATGAAATGCCTGAGTTCAGTTTTAATCACTAATTCTGTATATGACTGAATCTTACCTTTAACTTATCTTCTTCCCTCAGCAACAACTTACCTATTCATTTGTTAAGGTGTTATTTATTCATGAGAGACCAGAGAGAGAGAGAGAGAGAGAGAGAGGAAGCGGCAGAGACACAGGCAGAGGGAGAAGCAGGCTCCACGCAGGGAGCCCGACGCAGGACTCGATCTCTGGACTCCAGGATCACGCCCCGGGACGAAGGCAGGCACCAAACCGCTGAGCCACCCAGGAATCCCCCCCCTATTCCGTTTATATACACATTTTTTTCAGGGGAGTCAGAAATAAGGCAAAACAGATAGCCATCTGCCCATCATCTGCCTAGTGGCCATTTCCAGTCAACCAAAATGCCTTCTGGTTGCTTTATGTTCCCTGATAAAAGATGCCTAAACCTGAATTTATCTCCCTCCAACTGGCTGTCCTTCCCAACTGCTGTATTTCCACCTGCTCATCCGGGACAGAAATTTCTGAGAGTTATAGTTGATTTTTCTCTTTTCTGGATGCACCCTGCCCACTACTCCCCTCAGCAGTTACGCAGTCTTGTTGCTTCTTCCTCTGTGATGCTTTCAGGATTTTCTTTCTACTCCTATCACAGCCATTCTGTTCTGGCCCCTTGTCACTTTACTCCCAGCTTTTGCTAGACCATTCTTTCTGGTTTCCCTGGATCAAGCTTTCCTCTTTAGATCTCTCTACATAGGGAATAGAAAACAATCCTCTTGTTTTAGTGATACATATGTCTTTCTGGAAAACTTTCAATGGCTCTCTATATCTCAGCATAACTTTCAAACCCTTCTAGCTGATAGTCAAGGGTATTCATAACCGTATCTTTCACTGCTTCCTAAGCTAATGTTTTTTTTTTCCAGATTTTATTTATTTATTCATGACAGACACACAGAGAGAAAGGCAGAGACACAGGCAGAGGGAGAAGCAGGCTCCATGGAGGGAGCCGATGTGGGACTTAATCCCGAGTCTCCAGGATCACGCCTTGGGCTGAACGCAGCGTTAAATAAATCGCTGAGCCACTGGGGCTGCCCTCCTAAGCTAATTCTTTTTTTTTTCTAAGCTAATTCTTAATTCCTGATCATTCTCGCAGCTGTGCCTTTGCTTAGACTATACTCCCTATTCTTGCTGTATTTAACAAATCATAGCCACTCTAAATCTCAGCTGAAGTTTTAGCTTATCCATGCAGCTTTCTCTGACCCCTACACTCCATTGATTACAGATTCTGGTGACTTACAGAACCTATAGTCTGTACTTAATTATAGGTCACCTGTCTTTCTATGCCTATTTCCTTTCTTCCCACCTATTATTTCATATTCTAAAGACAATGCCATACTTGCATGGCTGCCACAGTACTGAGTCCTGGGCGGGGCATAAAATGGGTGCTGTATATAGAAAACCAAGGGACAAAGATGAGTTCTAAACATAGCTGAGGAATCAAATAATAGCTAACACTCACATATATGTGAGGCACTGAAAACGTGTTTTATATGTATTAACTCACCAAATCTCACAATAATCCCACAAGGTAGTAACTATTACCCCATTTTATAGATAAGGAAATTGAATCAAAAGCTAATAAGTGACAGAACTCAATTCAAACCCAGGCAGTCTAATTCCAGAATCTCTACTCTTAACCACTTTTTTGTATATCACCAAGGAGATGGAAAGAGGGACATGTTGCTATAAAGATGGGAGAGTAGAGGTTAAGCGATTAAATCATGGGGCTAAAAAAACTGGATAAAGAATAAGGACAATTACAAGTAAACGAGTGCAGACGTGGGAACCACAGCAAACAGGAAAATGAAGATAAGGACAGTTGTCAAAGAAAAGGTAAAAAGAGAGAGTCAGTCAACATGGTTGGGGAGATGACGAAGGCCCAGGAAGACCTCAAAGAAAGGCTGCTGTGTCAAGCAGGAGGCAGGGAACAAATGAGAAAAGGCAATTCTTACAAGATGGTGAAGGTGTTGTTGTCCGTGTTGGGCTCTGGCACAGGCACTCTGCGGAGCCTCTGCTTTGGGCTGAAACCAGTACACGATAGCGTCTCATCTTTGCAGGTACAGAGCTCACATATGTTGACATTTGTGGTAACACTCTGTTCTGGCTGCTCAGTGAAAGTTGTATATGCCTTTTCTGGGAAGTATTTTGCAAAATGCACCACTGAGGGCTGAGTCGTTGGGGGGAGAACCGACTCAGATGACTCTGGTTGGTGACTTACAGTAATTTCCAAGTCCATAGGTGGAACAGTGACTTTAGTCAGGTTTGGCTGTTGACTCTGAACACGCTCTCGATGTGCAAGTGTCACCTCAAGGTCCGCTGGAGAAGGAGCTGTAGTCTTCTTCGTGGTTGCAGAATGTTTAGCCTCTGTAATAGGTTCTGGAGTAATGGTAAGCCCCAAGCCCCCATTATGAAATGTGATGCTGGGTGATTCTGGATGCTGGACTTCACCCTTACTTGGAGTTGGACTCATCACTTCCTGATGAAATGGATATTGAACTTTAACCTCCTTAGGTGGCTCTGGAGGCTGAGTTGGGGTCTCTTGCCTGGCTGGAGAAGGTTCAACTTCCATATTGGATCCTGCAGTTACAGTAATTTCCAGGTCCATAGGTGGAACAGTGACTTCAGTCAGGTTTGGATGTTGCCTCTGAATCTGCTCGAGATGCGCAAGCGTCATCTCAAGGTCCTTTGGAGGGGGAGTTGTAGTCTTGGTGGTTGTAGAACCTTCAACCTGGGTAGTAGGTTCTGAAGTTATGGTAAGTCCCATGTCCACAGGATGAACTGTGACACTGGGTAAAGTTGGATACGGAGCCTGATCCTGACCTAGGGTTGGAACTGTCCCCTCCTGATGGAATGGATATTGAACTACAACCTCCTTAGGTGGCTCTGGAGGCTGAGTTGGGGTCTCTTGCATGGTTGGAGAAGGTTTGGTCTCTGTAGTAGGTTCTGGAGTTATGGTAAGCCCCAAGTCCAAAGGTTTAACTTTGACTTTATTTAAGGTTGAATGCTGAACCTGAACCTGCTCTGATGGTGGAAATGTCACCTCAAGGTCCTTTGGAGGAGCTGTAGTCTGATGCAGAGTTGTAGACTGTTCAACCTCTGTAGTGGGTTTTGGACTTATGGTAAGCTCTAGGGCCAAAGGTTGTGTTGTCACATTTGGTGACCACAGGTGCTGAGCTTGATCCTGAGCTGACGTTGGAACTGCTGCCTCTTGATATATGGAAGGTTGAGCTACAAGTTCCTTAGGCAGCTCTAGAGGCATGGTTGGAGAAGGTTCAATCTCTGTAGTGGATGCTGGAGTTATGGTAAGTTCCAGGTCCAAAGGTTGAACTGTGACCTTAGTCAAGTTTGGACGGCGAGACAGAACCTGCTCGAGATGTGCAAATGTCACCTCCACGTCTTTTGGAGGAGCTATAGTCTTTTTCAGGGCTGTAGAATGTTCAACTTCTGTAGTGGGTTCTGGACTTACAGTAAGCTCCAGGTCCAAAGGTTGAACTGTTACACTGGGTGATGATGGATGCTGAATTTGATCCCAACCTGGTGTTGGAATGGTCTCCTCCTGATATACTGGAGATTGAGCTACAGTAACCTCCTTAGGTGGCTCTGGAAGCTGGATTGGAGTCTCCTGCATAGGTTGAGGAAGTTCAATCTCCTTAGTGAATTCTGAAGTTATGGTAAGCCCCAGGTCCAAAGGCTGAACTGTGACTTCAGTCAAGATTGGATGCTGAGCTTGAACCTGCTCTTGATGTGCAAATGTCACTTCCATGTCCTTTGGAGGAACAGTAGTTTTACTCACGGTTGTAGAATGTTCAACTTTTGTGGTGGGTTCTGGAGTTAGGGTAAGCTCCAAGTCCAAAGGCTGAACCGTTACATTGGGTAACAATAGATGCCGAGCTTGATCCTGACCTGGAGTTGGAACTGTCACCTCCCGATACATGGGAGGCTGCATTACAGACTCGTCAGGTGGCTCTAAAGGAGGACCTGGAGTCTCTTGCATCGTTGAAGTTTCAACCTCTGTAATGGGTTCTGGTGTTATGGTAAGCTCCAGATCTAAAGGTTGAACTGTGACTTCAGACAAATTTGGACTCTGAGCCTCAACATGTTCTGGATGTGGAAGTGTCACCTCTGGATCCTCTGGAGGAGCTAGAGTCTGCTGCAGGGTTGTAGAAGGCTCTGGAGGTACAGTAAACTCCAAGTCAACAGGTTTAGCAGTGACACTGGGCAAGCTTGAACGCTGAGCTTGATCTTGTCCTTGAGGTGGAACTGTCATCTCGTTATGGACTGGAAGTTGTGGTTCAACCTCCTTAGATGGCTCTGGAGGCTGAGCTGGAGAAGGTTCTGACTCTTGATGGGGCTCTGGAGACTGAGTTGAAGCCTGCTGCAGAATTGGAAATGACTCTAGCTTCTCAGGGAGCTCTGAAGGCTGAGTCTGTGCCACCTGTTGGGCTGGAGAAAGTTCTACCTCCTTAAGGGGCTCTAGAGGTAGAGATGGAGCTTCTTGCAGGACTGGAGAGGATTCCACCTTCTCAGGAAACTGTAGAAGCTGAGAAGGGGTCTTTTGAGAGACTGGAAGAGGTTCCACTTTGTCAGCAAGTTCTAAAGACTGGGCTGGGGATTCCTGTTGTGTGGCAGAAGGCTCTACCTCCTGTCGGGGCTCAGGAGATATAGCTGGGACCTGCTGGGGAACAGGAGGCTGAGCTGGAACCTCTGGTTGGGTTGGAGGCTTGACGTCTTCAGTGGGCCCTGGAGAATGAGCTGAGACTGTGTACTCATTTGAAGATGGTTCAATCTCCTTATGGGGCTCTGATGGCTCAGCTGGGGCCTCCTGTTGGGCTGAAGTAGGTTCCATCTCCTTAGGAGGGTCTGGAGTCTTTACTATGAGTTCTTGTTGGCCTGGAGGAAATTCATCTTCAAGGGTCTCTGGAGACTCGAAAAGAAGCTCGGACTGGGCTGGAGAAAATTCAACCTGCTCAGGGGGAACTGGAGCTTGAGCAGAGGCCTCCTGCTGCCCTGGAGCATGTTCAAACTTAGTGGGCACTGGAGTTATGAAAACCTCCAGATCTACAGGTTTTGCTGTGATATTGGGCAACATTGGATGCTGAGCTTCACCAGGACCTAGACGTGAGGATGTCACCTCATGATGTACTGGAGGCTGAGCTACAATATCTGTAGAGGACTCTGGAGGCTGAGCCTGGTGCTCAGGCTGGACTGGAGAAGGTTCTACACCTACGACAGGCATCTGAGGCAGAGATGAGCTCCACTGCTGGCTTGGAGAAAGTTCAGTTTCTTCAGGAAGATCTCCAGTCTGTGTTGGTACTCCCTGCTGATCTGGATAAGGTTCAACATTTTCAGCAGGGGCTGGATGTTGTTCTGGAAACCCACTCTTCACATGAATTTGTGGAAATTGAGTGGGAGCCTCTTCCTGAGCTGGAGATGGTTCTCCCTCCTCAGAGGCCTGTGGATACTGGGTTGGGGCCTCCTGCTGGGTTGAAGAAGGTTTAGCTTTCTCAGGAGTCTGTGCATGATGATCCTGGCTCTCCTCCTGTATTGAGGAAGGTTCACCCTCCTCAGGGATTTGTGGAAGCTCAGCAGGGGCCTCCTGCTGGGGTGGAGAAGGTTCCTTCTCTTCCTGAGTCCCTGGAAGTTGAGCCAGGGCCTCCTCCTGGGTTGAAGGTGATTCACCCTCCTCAGGAGCCTGTGAATCCTGAGCCAGGGTGTCCTGCTGGGTTGTGGAAGGTTTAACCTCTCCAGCGGTCTGAACAGGGGTCTCCTGCTGTGTTGGAGGTTTCTCCTGTGTGGGAGATTCTGGGGACTCAGTTGGAGTCTCCTGTTGAAATGGCAAATGTTCATTCTCCTCAGGGGACTGTGGAGGCAGAGTTGGGGCTTCATGCTGGGTTGCAAAAGGTTCCACATTAAGGGGCACAGAGGGCTGAGTGACAGACTCACGTTGAACTGGCAAAGGTCCCACCTCTGTAGTGGGTTCTGGTGTTACAGTAACCTGCACGCCTGCAAGTTTAACAGTGATATTGGGCAGGTTTAACTGTTGAACCTGATGGTGACCTGGAGGTGCAACTTTCACCTCATGATGCTCTAGAGGTTGAGCTGGGTGCTCCTGCTGGGTTGGAATAGGTTCCACCTCCCCCAAAGACAGCTCTGGTGGCTGAGCTGGTTGTTCTTGCAGGATTGCAGGCTCAGCCTTCTTGGGGTGCTGTGGAGGCTGAGTCACAGTTACAGTAAGTGCCAAATCTACAGGTTTAACAGTGACATTGTGTAATTTTGGCCGCTGAGCTTCATTCTGACTCAGAGATGGCACATTTACCTCCTGAGGTGGTACCTTCTCCTCTGGTGGCTGAGCTGGGGCCTCCTGAGGGGTCCAAGGTTCTACTTCCTCAGGTGCCTCTGTAGGTTGAGCTGAGGCTTCCTGTTGGACTTCAGGGGTACTTGAAGGTTCAGCTGGGGCCTCCTGTGGGCTTACAGAATTTCCAGCTTCCTTAAGGATCTCTGGAGGCTGAGATAGAGCGTCCTGAAGAAGTGGAGGTGTTTCTGTCTCTTCAGGGGACTCTGGATGCTTGGCCTGGGCCTCCACTCCAGGCACAAAAGGTTCAGGTTCCTCTACAGTGGACTGGAGAGGTCCTGCAGGGGTCTCCTGCAGGAGTGAAGAAATTTCAAGCTCCTCAGGGAGCTCTGGGGGTTGATCTGGTCCCCCTGGGAAATCCATTGGTCGGTTTTCCTCAGGGTATATGATATCCATACCAGAATCTGAATAATCGTCCTGCAGTTGTTCTAGGAGCTCTTTATTTGCAAATTGGTTTGGAGTTCCAATAACAACTTTGGCAAGCCTTCGATGCTGAACTAGATCTTTGTCCAGGTTTGGGGATGAAACAAAAAACTTTCTTTGGTTTAAACCCTGACTGTCCAGAGGTGGAGCAAGTATTTCCAATGACTGGTGATCTTCTGGCTCATCTCCAGTTTTCATCTTACTTTTGAGTGGAGGAGGTAGAACTATGGCCTGATTCTCATCACCCAACGCTGGAACCACTTGTAAGAGCCTTTCGTGCAGGGTTGGCTTGTCATTCAGATACTGATCTGTCTCTGGGGGCAGCTCACCATTTGAATCCGTGTCCAGGAATGGAACCAAAGTCTCAGTCAACTGCTTAGGCGGGGCCGATATCTGGGCTGGAGCAGAGGACCTCAAGTTATTAAAGCCCCCCCCCGCCTCTGCGGGGTGGGTAAGTGCCTGGAGCGATTCATGCAGGAGTTCAGAAGAGTGCGAAGACCAGGGTTCCGGGGGTTCCGGGGGTTCCGGGGATCTCCGAGGGCCGGAGGTCCGACGGGCCCACGCGGGAAGCGGAGCTGCCTGGCCCAACAACCACGACGGTTGCCAGGTAAAAATAAAAAAAAGGGAGAGGCAAAGCCTGGACATGATACTCTGCGGAGCAGAGACCCAAGCCAGTGGGGCGCTCGGTCTCGCCAGAGAAACCGAAATGTTCAGGGAGCCCGGTGACGCCCCCATTGTTAGCAACTGCGCGCCCCTCCCCCGCCTGCGTCCCACCCTTTATTTACCACCTTTGTGAGCTTGGCACAGCTGGGGTGCGGCTGGGCTCCGAAGCCCCTGGTTCAAGCCTCTTCCCCAGAATCCCCAGGCCAAGCCTCCCTTCCCCTGCAAAGGCCACCACTACCTCCCGCCGAGCTACAGGGAAGGATTTGGGCTGCTGGAGTCTGCAAGGACCCAGACTCCAGCCGCTCTGAGGTGTAGGGTCGGGGTGTGGAGCAGTTTCCCCAGGAAGCAGAAGACCTGGCGTCCCGGGAGATTCAAAATGCTAGTCCACTTCTGGCGGATCGAACTTGTCCTCTTCAAAGCTTAAATCCGAGACACATTCCTCCTCCCCCTGGCTGTACTGCTTCTAAGAAAAGAGGCTGACCTGAAGAATAAGCACAGGGACAGTGGGGAGGGGAGCACACTTCACGGTTACTCTGAATGTTGCCATTTCCTCTAAGTTCTCCCATCCGAGTACTAACCAGGCCCGACCCTGCTTAGCTTCCGAGATCAGACGAGATCGGGCGCGTTCAGGGTGGTATGGCCCTAGACTCCTCTAAGTTCTCAATACGCATGTCTGAGTTTTAATTCACTACTGTGTTAGGAGGAGGCTACCTACCACTGAATCAGCGATGGCTCCAAACTCCTGTGGGAGGGGCTTGGGGGCATGGGGGAGGGGAGAGGTGAGCAATTCATTCTGGGAGTGAGAGTCTGAAACCAAGGGACTAGCCCTCCGTTTACATTAGGATGGAAAACTTCCGCGTCCCACCTACACTCAACACACCTGTCAATCTAGAACAAGTAACCTTGAGGTCTACCCTGTGTGCACGCATGGAGAAGGCACTTAAAATGTTGAGGTCAGCATGTTAAACTTTCTGGAAATACTGTAACTAGCGCCCCGTTTACTTCCTTCACTGTCCTTTCTATAATCTCTTTCATTTTAGTCCGTGTTTATGGGCTGGCACAAGCTCTGGAGAACGTAGGTTTTTGTTTTGCTTTGCTTTCAAGGATTTATTTATTCAGAGAGACAGAGGCAGAGACACAGGCTGAGGAAGAAGCAGGCTCCATGCAGGGAGCCCGACGCGGAACTCGATCCGGGTCTCCAGGATCACACCCTGGGCTGCAGGCCGCACTAACCCGCTGCGCCGCCAGGGCTGTTGGAGAGAACGGATTTTATCCTATTCCCAGTGTCTAGCACATACTATGGTTTTTAAATGGAACTAATTCCATAACTGGTCTTATTTAGGAATGGATCTGTTGTTAGAGTCAGGTTTCTGAAATCTATAGCATCAATACTGAATCTCTTTCTCTCACATTTCACAGGAAGCTAGACTTCTTAAAGTGTAAACTTGGATAAGTCTGAAATTTCCTTGACTGGCTTGATTTAAATTGAATTAGAAGAATTTTTGCACAGACAAAACTTCAAATGCTTTTTCAGAAAGTAACCATCTTTTCATTCTCTACTCTCTTCCCTTCAAAACAAATGTTGCAACTTCGGAGTTAGTTAAATAATCAGAATTCTAGCCCCAAATTAAGTTCTTAATGACATGAAACACATTCTTTGCTCCTATTATTTATTTTTTTTTAACATTCAATATATAGAACATTGGCATTTTATTTTAGAAATTACTTTGTCAACTTAATCCCTAATTCAGGGTTAGGGTTACAGAAAAGTTCTTCAACAAAATATTTCATACAAGATGTCTATGTGATACTGATATCTGGGTAATATACCTTATTTGAAAGACAATTAAAAAAAATATTTTATTTATTCATGAGAGCCACACAGAGCCCTGAGGGGAGCCTGATGTGGGACTCCATCTCAGGACCCTGGGATCAGGCCCCAAACCCAAGGCAGATGCTCAACCACTGAGTCACTCAGGTGTCCCAATGCACATAAAGGTTTTCAAATGCTGTAGCATCATCTCACTTAAGGCCATAGTTACTCTGTTCCCAAGTCCCTGAGATTCTGTTTGAGGGGAGCGCTAAAAGGCTGTGTCCTCTTCTATGTCCACAACTATAGGAGCACTCTGATGCAATTGGCTCTCCAAATTTCAAATAAGGGGTCAGAGCCAAGGGCCAAGACTTCAAGAAAAGCCCCAGAAATTCCCTGCACTCAAAAGCAGTTTCAGAGTTTCACATTTCCCAAAAGATGACAGAGCTAACTATAGTCTTCCAAATCCTGTCAGTTGCTTTAAATTATGGTTATAGTATAGTATAGTATAGCTGTGGAACCCTTGAGCTTTAATAACCAGGTGCTTGAATTAAATCATGTAGCTCCTCTTGGGTTCTGGCATCTGTAATCTCTTCACACTGTCTGTATTCCACAGCTATTTTACCACTTTCTGTAATAAAGTTAACGAGGATCAATTCAGAGTTTTTCTTGTTCTAAAATGTGCTGTACTGGGTGTTATGCTATATGTTGGCAAACTGAACTCCAATAAAAAAAATAAAAATGAGATTGCTGTATACAATAATAGAACCCATCATTAGATATTCTTTTGAAATTTAAAAGCAGAAAATAAAGCATTTTCCTAGAAGTTTTCTCATCTCACACTTCTGTTTTTATCATAACTATTTTTTTAAAGACTTTATTTGAGAGAGAGAGTGTGAGCACATAAGCAGGGGGAGGGGTAGAGGGAGAGATAAAAGCAGACTCCCCACTGAACAAGGGAGTCTGACTGTGGGGCTTGATCCCAGGACCCTGGGATCATGACCTGAACTAAAGGCAGACACTTAACTCACTGAGCCACCAAGGCACTCCTCTATCTCAGTGTTTTTTTTTTAATTTTTATTTATTTATGATAGTCACACACACAGAGAGAGAGAGAGACAGAGACACAGGCAGAGGGAGAAGCAGGCTCCATGCGCCGGGAGCCCGACGTGGGATTCGATCCCAGGTCTCCAGGATCGCGCCCCGGGCCAAAGGCAGGCGCCAAACCGCTGCGCCACCCAGGGATCCCTCTATCTCAGTTTTTTTTTTTTTTTTGTTCTAGAATTTAATTTTATTGTAGTACATTAAGAGTCATGTATGCCAGGAAAGCCAGTAATATTCATAAGCTTAGTAGTTCACCACAGTTTTAGAAAGCACATAATACATTCAAATAAGGCATTACAGAAAGTTTTGTAAAGAATTAAATGTGTCCTGCAATCCTTTTTAAAAAAAGCCTTGGTCCATTCTGAAAGATCAACATTGAATTTTTAAAAATCAAAAGAAAAGTTTTTTCCCACAAAAATACACGAAGAACCACTTGCTGGCATTTATATTTTGAGTGCCTGGGATAACAGGCCGGTGTTCAAAGGCAGTTCATAACAGGTTGTACCAGGACTCGTTGCATCTGATTTAGCACCAAGTAAGAGTAAATATCCCACTGAAGATGTAGCTGATTTTTTCATCCACCTCTCATCGCCCCACTCTTCCTGCCAGGCCACAGGACATAAGCACGCATCCTTGTTGCCCTACGAAGAAATCAAATTCTCTTCGCTTTTAAAGGGCTACTTACTCAGGCTACACACACAGGTGGAGTTCTTGCCCTGCTGACGGTGGCAGGGAAAGCCAGCAGCTGCCCGCTGCTTTCACTAGGAATAAAGTCCTTCAACAAACTCAGTTACCTTCCTGGTCCTTTTTAACCTCTCATGTAAATCCTTTTAATTGCTACTAATTTGATTAGTTTACTAATTGATTGTTTACTAATTATGATTGTTAAGCATGTCAGGGAAATTCTCCCCAGGCATAGCTGATCTATTTCTACTTCCTGAGGACCCAGTATGCTTGCTTTTATGTAGGGCCATGGGTTTGCTTTTCTTCTTGTATTTTGTCACTCATCACAGCAGATTTTACATAGTGATCAAAAAGAGAAACTGGCAAGTAGATCCTAAAGCACATACTTATACTTCTAACCTGAGCAATAATCTGAAAACACAAGACTAATTACATTTTCTGTTGATAATTCAACCTCACTGCTTTTGTAAGAACTTCCAATGTCAATTTCTAATAAATCATTTTTTTCAATACACATGTTCTCAAAACCTGTCACAGGAAAGTAATATTTTCCTATATGCTAATTTAACACAATTTTATAGCAGACTGAAAATTCTGAATAAACTGAAAGTTTGTTTATGACATAATAAATACAGTATATACGGTTAAGTTTTTAAGTTTCTTACTGTAAAGGCAACAGTGAATTTGCATCCTGAAACTAATCTGCATATCTGGTTGCTTGTTTTCTAGAATTTGATAGTGTTTCACAAAACCATGTACCACAGTGCTAACGATGCTGGGTTTTGGCATCAGTCTACAACACATTTCTCTGATGAGCTACTTTACCGAGTGACATGGAAATGTTTTTAGCTTCTCCAAAGAATAAGAAAATTTTTTATCAACCACTTAAGTCTTCTGAACAAAAGTTAATATTACTACCAATTGCTCTTTTAATTAGGACATCTGATGTTTTTAAATTACATACCCATAGAAGATACCCTGGGTAGACAAAAAGATGAATCTTAGTATCGGACTCATTTGGCCCATTCTTAATTTCCAGAATGAAATCAGTAGAAGTGAAACTAATATAATTTTCAAAGAATTCATACATGCCAGTCTCAGAACACGGAGCTTCTAAATGCACAGGTGAGGAGTCTCTGCTCATCTTACTGGTGATGTACACTTTGCCTCATGGAGTAACCGATGCTTTCTGGTTTATTTGTGGAACTTTTGTTTGTAGGAAAGCATACACATGGGGCCAGATCTTGTTGGTTTCTGTTCCAGAGAAGGTTTCCAATACTCCCTTTTTCCGGTAATATTCCAGGACCGGCTGTGTTTGGACTTCATAAGCCTTGAGTCTCTTGACAACCGTCTCTGGCTTGTCATCATCCCGCTGAATGAGAGGCTCCCCTGTCAGGTCATCAATGCCCACGGCTTTGGGAGGGTTGAATTCGATGTTGTAGACTCGGCCGCTGGCCGGATGAATCCAGCGCGCGGTGAGACGCTGCTTAATGACTTCAAAGGGCACGTTCAGATTAATCACTGTGTCTATCTGATAAGCTCCGTCCAGGGCTTCTGCCTGTGGAAGTGTCCTTGGAAAACCATCCAATAGCCAGCTATATTGGGTGAGGTTTTTCAGCTCATGAAGGGCCAGCCGAGTCATGACACCATCCGGGATGAGCTTCCCTTGGTCAATGAAAGTCTTGGCTAACACACCAATTTCTGTGCCCCGAAGCATGTTGTCCCGGAGCAGGTCCCCGCTGGAGAGGTGCTTCAGCGCGAAGTGCTTGGTGATGCGCGACGACACGGTGCCCTTGCCGGAGCCCGGCGCCCCCATGATCACGGCGCGCAGCAGCCGCGCGGACGCCCCCATGGCCGCCGGGAGCCGGGGCGCGGGGGCTCCGGCCTGGCTGCGCGCTCGCGGGGCTGCGCCGTGCGGGGCGGCGGGCGGACAGCGCTGCGCGCAGGGGGCGGGCGCGGCGCCCGGGCGCTCCCGGAAGTCTCTATCTCAGTTTTTAAAAAGATTTGAGAGAGAGAGAGAGAGAGAGAGAGAGAGAGAGAGAGAGAGAGAGAATGTATGTGAGGGCACTGGTAGGGGGAGGGGCAGAAGGAGAGGGAGAGAATCCAGAGCAGATTCCCTGCTAGGTGTGGAACCCGCATTCAGGGCTGGATCTAGGACCCTGAGATCATGACCTAAGCCAAAATCAAAGGTCCAATGTTGGACGCATCTAGCCACCCACAAATCCATCTCATTTACTGATAAACCAATCACACTTAAAAAATCATTATGCTGCACAGTATGCTTTAATATCTGATATCTCTATTCTGTCTCATTACCCCCCCTTTTTTTTTTTACTAAAGATTCCTGTATATCCTTAGATTTTTTTTCCAGAATACATTTAAAAGCAGTTTGTCCAGATCCCCTCCCCAAAGCATATCTTCCCCCCCACCAAAACATGTCTCTATTTACCTATAATCTATCTACCTACAAAGATACAGATAGATATGCAGATACAGACATAAATGTACGTATCTTCAAGAGATTTATTTTTAAAAATTTTTTTTATTTATTTATGATAGGCACACAGTGAGAGAGAGAGAGGCAGAGACACAGGCAGAGGGAGAAGCAGGCCCCATGCACCGGGAGCCCGACCCCGGATCCCCAGGATCGCGCCCTGGGCCAAAGGCAGGCGCCAAACCGCTGTGCCACCCAGGGATCCCTTCAAGAGATTTCTAGATGTTACCTAATTCAACACCAATCTTGAGGCTGGATTAAGTATCTTTCTAAATCTGTGACCCTGTCTCTCGTAATAACTATTTTTAAGGGTATAGTTCAGTGGCATTAAGTACATTCACATTGTTGTGCAACCATTTCCAGAACATTTTTCTTTTCATGTGCCCAAACTGAGACTCTGTATCCATTCCACAATAACTCCCCATCCCACCCACAGCCCAGCCCCTGGCAACCACCATTCTTCTATTCTGGAAGCCTTTTGAGATGATCCCTTCCCTGCTGCTTTCAATCCAGCTGGAGTCCAGTTTTCCTCTCCTTGCAGATACAATATACAATACTTTGGGGAGAGGGCGGGCATGCATCTGAACACTTTATTGGCAGAAACAGGCCTATGTACCTTATAGGCAATAAAATTTCCCTTAAGGCAAACTAGAGCTACCAGACTTTTTAGCCGAAGGAGTTTTGAATGTGTATATGGATACCACAGCATATTAGGGCGAGTGTTGGCATATTAGGGCGAGGCCAACAACCCAGACGTTTAGTTTGGTTCTTAAAGGTTGTCAGAGTTGACAGCTAATGGAGATTCCATCTGATGACCACAGAAGTCAATCTACACTGGAAGAGCTGCCCAAGCTGGAAACCTGTGACCAATCCAGGGACAGGGTCAACTCTTACAAACAAACAAAGCTTCTAATACTTAGCTAAGATTTCTTAGGTTTTTTTTTAAAGATTTTATTTATTCACTCATGAGAGATAGAGAGAGAGAGAGAGAGAGAGAGGCAGCGACACAGGTAGAGGGAGAAGCAGGCGCCATTCAGGGAGCCCGACCTGGGACTGGATCTCAGGTCTCCAGGATCAGGCTCTGGGCAGAAGGTGGCGCCAAACCGCAAACCACCAGGGCTGCCCGGATTTCTTAGTCTTTAACACTCAAGACTCTGAAGCAGGGGAGCAACTATTTGGGGACTCTCTACTAATTATAAAATTGGCAAAAAAAAAAAAAAAAAAAAAAAAAAAAACACAAAAAAATGGAGCTCCTGGGTAGCTTAGTCTGTTGAGTCTCTGATTCTTGATTTTGGCTCAGGTCATGATCTCAGGGTTGTGAGACTAAGCCCCACATTGGAGTCCATGCTGGACTTGGAGCCTGCTTAAGATTAGCTCTCTCTTCCTCTCCCTCTATGCCTCCCCTGCCTCCCTAAGAAAATAAATAAAATAATATTAAAAAAATAAAATTTCATTTGAGCACAGCCTGTAACATTCACAGCACTGTAGAACTCAATAGGGAATACAATCAACACTATTCAATAGGATGACCACTTTCAAGGTTCACAAAAACATAGTTGATCATTACATCAGAATCATATTTACTCAATATGTCAGTGCCAGAAACAAAAACTGAAACCGAACTGATTCAAGAAACATAATCTAATAAATTCTCCAAGAGGAAAACAACAATGATAAGAAGTTGACATGTTTTGTCTGCTTACCATGTTCCAGGGATAGTTCTAACCTTTTTATATTCGTCATCTCGTTTACTCTTACAATATCCCCCATGATGTAAGTTGAATTACCTTACTTTGCAGATAAAGAAATAGCAGCCTAGAGAGAATAAATACCTACAAATTTGACTCTAAAACCTAAAATTGCATAAGAAATCTAGAGACAGACATGGACAACAGATACCCAAAGCTTCTAATCACTATATCACTACTTTGTGTTATGGGCAAGCAATCAAGAAAGAAGATTGGGTCAAACACTTCCTATGTGGAGGCAAGTCACTGTATATCTATACACTGGGGACAAAAATATTTGCTGTCATTTGTCTCACACATACAACAAAGAACAAATTTGAGACTGCCGCTTTGGAAGCATTTGGTGAGTAAAAGAATATGAAGTGTTTTCATCCAACTAACTTTTCAAAATGAGTTTATTTGCTCAAGGAACATGAAGTACCTTAAGGACAAAAAAAAAAAAGAACAATGAAGCAAGTCTTACCTAAAACTGCAACCAACAGTTTCTGGAATGCATCAGACATAGCCTTCTTTATAGGAAGCTTCTGGGTTGTTTTCCTTTTCATCAGAAATGATAATGGCCCTAAATCCAAACAAAACAAATGAACTTAAAAATTCTAGCTGAATAATAACTGATTTTTATTGATGTATGTTTAAAAGGAAAGTGCATCCATGATTCTTAGATCATTATCCTGGCAACTAAGGGCAGGCATAACACAAGAGTTTGGTGGAATGGCTCTGCTGTAGGTGTATCCTGGAAGGGCACATTCTTACTGCCCTGGTCTCTCCCATAAGTTCCTGAAGTACCAGAAGGGAGATGCAAGCCAAAAAGGTGGCACAAATCTCACATCACAGATTTCAAATGGACAAGTTGAAACTCTACTTCTACAGACCCTACCTACTCTCCTGTGCATCAAGGGCTGGAATCACACAGTAAGAAACATTTGGTGTTAGTGCACATGACCTGGTCTCTTCCTACGCATCACCCACAGGAGCCTATTTGCTAACAGCCCTGTCCCTGCCTTAAAACCCTAAAGCTAGGGACACCTGGGTGGCTCAGGGGTTGAGTGTCTGCCTTCAGCCCAGGGCGTAATCCTGGGGTCCCCGGGATCTACTCCCACATTGAGCTCCTTGCATGAAGCCTGCTTCTCCCTCTGCCTATGTCTCTGCCCTCTGTGTGTGTGTGTGTGTGTCTCATGAATAAATAAATAAAATCTTCAAAAACAAACAAACAACCCAGAGCTTAAGTGCTATGAACTCTGGGAAAAAAAACAGTATCAATCGGAATACCTTTTCTAGGAATCTATATTTGTTTCTTTGCACAGCAGCCCTTTTATAGGAGGCAAAGGACTGAACATTTACACAAGAGTTTATTTAAATCTTTAGTTGATAATTTTGCTGGCATAATTGAAGGCTACAAGAGATCTGAATTTGAAGGACTAGGACAATTTTAGCACAAGGCAAATTCTTAACCAAAAATAGGAAAAATATTACTTCCCTCTTCCTAAACTTCTTGGCAGAAAGTCAGCTTTTGAATTTTAAAGCTAAAAGTTCTTTCAAGTATTGCCTATGATAAAACAAAAACAAAAACAAAACAAAACAAAACAAAACAAAACAAAAACCCTGTATTGTAGGGCAGAAAAACTCCACCCAGGGCTTTCCCAGCAAGGGGAAAGACTTGATGATATATCTGAAAAGATGAGTTTTAGAAAGATTCTACCTCCACTCCACTCTACCTCCACTTCTACCTCCACTGTAAACAAACCTTCCTGCAGCTTATCCAAAGGCTCCTGGACCATGCCAACTCCAAGATTCTTACACTCATAGGATGGCAACACCACCTCTAAAGCACAGAAGAGTTGCAGGCTCTGCTTCTGAAGGGGTTCCGTGGTATCTTCATTTTCCCTTTCTTCAAGGTCAGAAAGATCCTGAAGCTGTTGGGATTTTCAATTAAAGGTCCTTCCTAGGATCTCAAGATGTTTTCTTATTAGAAATAAAAACTAAACTCCAGCAAACCTAGCTAACAGTTGAAGTATCCTATAGCTTCAAAATCAAGTAAGACTTGCAAATGAACTATAGATATAGACAATTGTTTTTTATTCTACACCCTACAAATATTGGTGAAAATTATGGACATCACCACCCAAATCATTGAGAGTATTATTAATTTTAGGTGGCAGGCCAATGTTGAGGTCCTTCCACTTAGAGGACTCACATCTCCCCACTTCCAGTTCTCTCTTCTCTAATGTCCAAAATTTCGATGTTGAAGTGAGTCTGATTAGTCAAAGAAAATCTATAAAGTTTGCCTTGATGATCCTTTTTGACCATCCATTGAAACCAAAATAATAATTTGCCAATTCTTGGCATTGGGAGCTATTTAGGGCAAGGGCCTGATGTTGAACCGCTTTATGTTTGGTGCCAAGATGAACCTAAAGACATGAGAGAGAGACCGAAAAATATCACAACCTGCCACATAGGCTAGTTTTGGATACACCCGAGAGTTATCAATACCTATTTCATGAACTGATTGTGAAGATTAAATAGGGAACAACATTGTAAGCAATGAGCTCATAGTAAGCCCTAAATGAATGTTATTTATCATTGTTAAGCTACAGTACTGTTCTGCATCATTTCTAGGGCCTCTGATTAATTGGAAGATTTCCTTCACCTCTAGTGGTGAGAGTGATGATGAAAGCAAGGAAGCCCTCCAGAAGCAAATGACAGGGTTGTAGGTGAGCAAAGGAAGTAAATTGTTTTTGTTGTCCCATCCTGTAGCTCCTGTCTGAGAACACAACCTGAAGAGCAGACAAGATGGACCTAACACGGACAAAGGACCTTAATCTACAACACTCTTCTCCCCAAGTTACTAACCTGTTAGAACAAGGAATATACATACTTCTATAAATTTTATAAGCAACGAAACAATTAGAGGTTATTTGCATTAAATAGCTCCTTTGAGAAGGCCAATGCCTCCAGTGTTAACTCTAAATGACTTACATTCTGTGGTGAATTTCTTACATCCACTAGTTTAGTCTTAAATGCCTATGTCAACTTTAGGCAGGATGTAGTATATTAAATATTCATAAATATTTAAATATTGCAAATAAAGTCATAGCACTATTGTTCTTTTTTAAATTTTTTTTTTCTTTTTTAAATTTTTTAAAGATTTATTTATTCATGAGAGACACACAGAGAAAGGTAGAGACATAAGCAGAGGGAGAAGCAGGCTCCCTTGGGGAGCCAGATGCAGCACTGGATCCCACAACCACAGGATCACGCCCTGAGCACAACCACTGAGCCATCTAGGTGTCCCAGCACTATTAATTCTTATTTTTAAAAAAGATTATTTATTTATTTATTTATTAGAGAAACAGAGAGAGACAGAGACACCAGAGAGAGACAGAGAGAGAAGCAGGCTCCATGCAGGGAGCTTCACGTGGGCGGCGCTAAACCACTAAGCCACCAGGGCTGCTCTATTAATTCTTCACTGTTTGTTCCTCCATCCTTCTCTATCACTAGTTTATAAGCTCCTTTAGTGCTTGAAGGAAACATATCTTATTCTTTTCTCATTCCTAGAACCAAGTACATTCTGTTGTTGATTGAGCGAATGAATGAAAGAATGAGTGATAAGAAAATGAAATTACTTTCTCTAGCTGAAGCTGCCTGCTGGGAAGGAGAAATGAAGACAAACTTTTAAATGTTGGGTGCTGCAGGGGAGGCTAATAGTGAGGCATAGTGGAGCTGTTCTGGACAACAAGGAAGCTTCAGAAGGGCCCTGAGCCTCCGAGTAGGAGAGATAGCTGTCACCTTGGATAAGCTTGCCAACCAATTTTCTTCATGCTACTGAAAAACGTTCTCAGGTGCCTTAGACCTTTCCTTGATTTATTTGGTTTAAGACATTATTTTTTTTTCTGTATTTATAAAAGGCAAAAAACAACAACAAAAAGCCCAACCAGGAACTATGTGTAGTTGCCAAAGTATTAAAGAACACATAAGTAAACTGGCTAACAATTTTGGAAAGCAGGAGTAATAACCCAAGGTTCTGTGTTAAATAAATAAAGAGGGTGCCTGGATGGCTCAGATGGTTGGGCACCTGCCTTCGGCTCAGGTTGTGATCCCAGGTTCTTGGGATCAAGTCCTGCCTGCATCAGGCTCCCTCCTCAGCAGAGAGTCTGCTTCTCCCTCTCATGGTCTCATTCTCTTTCAAATGAATAGGTGAAATTAAAAAAATAAATAAATTCACATAATAGTAAATATAAGCAACACTCTTCTTGTGAAGATTTCCTAAAATAAGAGGCAGCATAAAATGACACGGGATTCATTTTTTTAACGGTTTTATTTCCTTATTCATGAGAGAGAAAGAGAGAAAAACAGAGACACAAGCAGAGGGAGAAGTGGGCTCCATGCAGGGAGCCCGATGTGGGGCTCCAGGATCACGCCCTGGGCTGAAGGCAGGCGCTAAACCGCTGAGCCACCCGGGGATCCCCGACACCGGATTTAACATCAATTGGGGGTTGATCTCTCGCTTCCAGTTTTTGTCATGAACCCTAAGTAAGCCACTTAACTATCCTGAGTTCGAGTTACTTCGTGTAAAAAAAGGAAAAGGAAAACAAGTAAAAGAAAAACACAAAAACGACACAGCCACCCAAGGAAACCAGAGGATCGATGTAGCAATGCACCCGAAAGCATTCTGTAAATCAGGAGAGCTCTATGAATGCTAGTCTGTTGTCACAGAATTCGGCACTTTGTGCCAGCGGAGTTAGGAATTTCCTACTTGACCCACCTTCAGTGGAGAATTCTGAAACAGATGCTTCTCGTGACACGCCCTTTGTGCTCTGTGAGCATCCCTTGCTGAATAAAACTTGATGATGGCACAGAAACCAGGGCGGGCCACTGCCGCGTTTGGGAAGACTCCTACCGAATACAGGAGGCCGAACTGGGAGAATGCTGTGACCAGAGAGCGCTGCGGGCTGGTCCCGCACCAAATACGTACATGAAATTTCACGCCCAGAAACCAAAACTGCCCGTTCCCTTATATTCCCTAAACCCTCTGCACAGGCAACCCAAGCACTTGTCACTTCGCGAACAGGTTTTCCTCTGGAACCCTAAGATTCGAAAAGCATTAGAAGGCAACAGGCGCTGGCTGTGGAGCGCTGCCCCTCAAAAGTCTCTTGGGGCTGAGCGGCCGCCGAGGTCCCCTCTAGAACCAGGGTGCCTCTCAGCGGAGACTACAAAGCGCTGAGGGGTAAGGCCAGTCTCCAGGGCTCCCGGTCACCCGGTCACCGAGGGGGCGGCCTTCTCCCTGCCCCCTCCATCCTGGCTCGGCTCCCGGGCAAGGCCTCGGCCGAGGGTCCGGACTTAGCTCCCACACCAGCAAGGTTTTATCCCTCTCGGTGGGAACCGCAAAAGACACCGACTCCGCCACCCTCGCGTCACTGCTCGCAAGGTGCCCCCGCGCTGCTTCAAGAGAGGCGGGGCCGGGGGCGGGGCCGGCTCGGCGGGAGTGGGGAGAGCCCCGCCCCGCCCGCCCTGGCCCCCCACTCTGCGCGGGTCTCTAACTCTACTTCCCCTCCCGCAGCCCCACCGCGCCAGAGTCCTAGAGCTTCCTTCTTCTCTTCGAGTGAATTTTTAGGGTAGAGTCCAAAGGGTGAGCTTCCAGGATCCCAGCGTACGGTCATCTTTATAGCAACTGGCGTCAGCGGCACTGCCAGAGAAGATGTAGAGTCCCAAGCAGTTAGTAGTTACCTACTGACCTTTAAACATGTGCATTTCTCCGGTCGCCTGGCTGGCTCAGTGGTTGGGGGTTTCCTTCCGCGAGGGCTAGGGCGTGATCCCGGGATGCCAGGATCCGTCCCACCTCGGGCTCCCCTGGGGGAGACCCCTTCTCCCTCTGCCTACGTCTCTGCCTCTCTCTGTGTGTTTCTCATGAATCAATAAAATCTTTAAACATTTTTTGAGATTTCTCAACTCCGTGTGGGAAATGATCTCTAAAGATAGAATACTTTGGCTTAATGCTTTCAGGAGGCACACCTGGGTGGCTCAATGGTTGAGCATCTGCCTTCCGCTCAGGGTGTGATCCTGGGGTGCACGATTGAGTCCCACATCAGGCTCCTTGCAGGGAGCCTGTTTCTCCCTCTGCCTGTCTCTCTGCCTCTCTCTCTCTCTCTCTCTCTCTCTATATATATATATATATATATATATATATAAAACAAAATCTATCCCATTTTATTATCCTAAAAATATGACCTTCATTTTTCATGCTAAAAAATGTTTTATGAAGAGTTGCTGATAGAGGATAGTTTTAATGAGTGCTTTTACCTGAGCTTTAAAATAAAAAGTTGGAATTTTTTTCCAACTTTGTTGATGTTTTACTGGTCTGTGAAATCCAAGTGAAGGCCCAGAAGTAGGGATATCAGTGGCCCAAGTGGGACAGTTTAATCAAACAGTGTTGTTAGCTATGCGCAGGACATTCCTCCAACTGCCCCTTTTCTGTCTTTGCATTGTCCTTATGCACGTTTTACTCCGCATTAGCACCTTCAGATCCCAAATAGAGATGCCTTTATTTTCTTAAACATCTAGATTTTAGCCCATTCTCTGAAAGCACCCCCAAATCATTGGCACCTGGCACCATCTCTTGACCCCAGCCAGCACTACTTTCTCCACCTCAATATACAAGACCCTTAGCCCCAACCATTATCTTCTTCGGAATCTTCTTTTACTCTGAAAGTAGTTGGCTTTGGAGGAATAACCGGGATCCTGATACTGTTTTAAACCAAAAATTGTAGATTTTATTACCCATCTCATTATCCATTGTATTCATTGTATGTATCCACTCAATTATTATACCCATTGGTTGAGTATGTCTCCGCTTCTCTGGGTAGCTTATAAACACCTCAAGAACAATAGTTGTGGTTTATTTTCCTTCTTCTAGTGCCTGCCACACTCTTAGATTAGGTACTGGAATATATCTACAATTAAAAATGAACAAATCAACACATTCTTTGCACAAGGAATGCTTTAATAATTATCCAAATATAACAACTTCTTCATTGTGGTCCTCTTGGTTTGCAAATGAGAGTCAGAACCAGAGGCCTGGGCCCAGACAGGTACAAGGAGGAAGCCCGAGAAAACCATTTATTCCTGGGGGCTATGGTCAGGTTTATTGGTAAATGGGAAGGAAAGAAAATAACCTGAAGCAGAGGCAAGAGGAAGGAGAAATGAATTCCTGAGTGAGAAGAGGAGCTCTGGAATGACTCTACGGCAGCCCTGTGTCCTGTCTCATCCCGAGAAACATCCTGTCATCCAGTAGGAGAGTGGCCGGCCTGCACAGTGCAACCTCCATGCTACCCTGTGGAAAGAAAACAGATTGGTTCTTGTTTTTACCACTCAGTAAGCTCCTTCTGCACCTACATGACCCAGATCTTAGAGCAGTGCTCAGAATCCCCTTCATTCCTAGCTCTCTGCTTTGTCCCCCCTGGCCCTCTGATTCTTCCCTTAAATTTCCCCTATCTGTGGTCTTTGTCCTCTACTTCCCCCACCCGATATGCTTCCACATTTTCAAATCCTTCTCTTCCTCTGAAGTAGGAGAGCACCATTGTAGAAGGATGAAAGATACTAAATAAATTAAAAGGTAAATAAATAAATAATCAATCTCAGGTGCAACCATTGACTCTTCCTCCAGAACAGGTCAGCCCTCATAGCCATCAGTGTCCCTTGTGCGTGGTGTTTCTAGAGTAGGCAAGGCACTTAACTCCCTCCATCCTCACAGACGCCTGGAGCGCCTGGAGGCCAGTTGTAGTCAACTGGCCAGTTGTATATACAGCCAGTTGTATTCTGTGTATATCTGGTTTGAAGCTCAGAAAAGTAAAGTAAACATCCTAATGTCCACCGTCGTGGACAAATGCTGACAGGGGCATTTACATTTACAGAAAATGTTGCTGCCAATTAGCGAGAGGGGACCCTGTGGCAACCATGAAGGTATAGCTCAATTGCTCCCAGGCCTCCAGCTGATGGAACCAAGCAGGGATCTGCATCCAAACTGAACCAATCAGGTTCTTTATCCCAGGCACTTGGACAGGGACTAAGCCTAGGCAGTCTCTGTTGCTGCTCAGGACATTAGCCCATCCACTTGGGGCAGCCAGAGTCTGTGCTGTGGAATGTGGAGCAGAGAATGCTGCTCTCTACCAAGAAAGTAGTGAAGCAAATGCACCAGGAGGCAGAAACTTGCCAGGAAAAGCTGGCTGACACTTTCCAGCTCTGCTTCCATTACCTTCTGAGGTCTAGCCGCACCTGTGTAAGCTCAGTGAGACACCTTGTGCCCTCAGGATACAGCTCCCTCAACTCACTTGAGTTACTTTGTTACTGCATCCAAAAGAGTTTTATTTATTTATTTTTTAAAGATCTATTTTTTTTAAAAGATTTTATTTATTCATGTGAGACACACAGAGAGAGACAGAAACATGGGCAGAGGGAGAAGCAGGCTCCCTGATGTGGGATTCGATCCCAGGCCCTGGGGGATCACCACCTGAGCTGAAGGCAGATGATCAACCACTGAGCCACCCAGGCACCCAAATATTTATTTATTTATTTATTTATTTATTTATTTATTTATTTATTTATTTAGAGACAGAGAGAGAGAGAGCGAGCACCCTAACGGGGTGAGGGCCAGAGGGAGAGGGGGAAATCCCAAGCAGACTCTGTGCTGGTGTGGAGCCTGACATGGGGCTTGAATCATGACTGTGAGATCATGACTTGAGTGGAAATCAAGAGTTGGACGCTCAACTGACTGAGCCATCCAGACGCCCCCTCTAAAATAATTTTAGTACATCAGAGAAAGACCCAGATCCTGGGTATTGTAAGTCAGAGTTCCAAGCCCTGCCACTCTCCCACATTTTTCTAGGCTATAAAGGGGTCTAGTCCTTGCCTACTGTGCCTTTCTCTGTCACTACAACCTTCCCAGTGCTCTGGCTGCTAACTTAGTCCCACAGTGTTCTCCTCACCAGTTCTTCATACCCCCTGCTCCAGAGACAATCTTTTTTTTGCACAGCTGATGGCTGAGAGAAGATTGAGGCTCAGTACATCTGGAAGGGAGAGAGAGAGAGAGAGAGAGAGAGAGAGCGAGCACACCTGTGAGAACAGAGGACTAAGACTGAGGCAAGCTCTCTCTCCTTGGCTTGTCCCTGCGCTGGCATGTACCCCCCAGGGGCTGAGTATTTCCAGATTAGGCAAAGCCTCCCTCCCAGAGGCCTATTTAGACATCCCCACAATGGGGATAGGGAGTGGCCTGGGTTCTGGCAGGAGGCACAGGACAACTGTTTACCCCCATACTTCCTAGTCAGGGTAGATGGTAGTTCATGCCACGTTTGAGGGTTTCTAGGGAAAGGAGATGTCAAAACAGGCAGCATAGAGACCAAGGTATATCTTGCCTGATCAGGGAGGCTCTTCAGATGAAGAGTCTCGGGATATGAATCAGAGTATGAAAGAGGAGAGAAGGTCCAAGTCATGGACCTATGGAGCCTCCTGGAGCGGCTCTGAGGTGGGCAGTTTGCACTTGGCCTTTAATCAGACATTGGCCAAAGTTTTTACTTGATGGTTAGAGTGGAGCCTTCAGGGCCACCAGCCTGGAATTCGGCACTGGTTCTATGAGTCTCAGTTTGCTCATCTGAAAAGTGGGCATAATAGTTTCCATCACATGAAACACTGGGTAAAATGGGCTCTGCAGGTAAAATGGTTAGTATATAACACACTCTCAAGAAATGTTGGCTGCTGCTGTTGCTCCTGCTCTGCTATTAACTATGCAGAGCTTTTCTAGAACCCGTACACCAAAGAATATGCTAAGTGGATGGGCACTACAGCCACTTGTCAAGTCCTCTGCTCAGCAAAAACATTCCTGGACTCCATGGGCAGTCCCTCTGGGGACATTCCCAGGCCTTGCATAGGAATAGAAGTCTTGTGAGTAGAGCTTCCCCACCCTGGAGCCCTGGCCAGACCTTGACAGTCCTCGTGGCAAATGTTTTCTGAGTGACTCCTGTCATCATTGCACCAGTAATGGCTGTTGATCTGGAAGCTGCCGTCTGCGTTTTCATTTCCCTTCGATATGTTGAATCTGCTTTCCACAAAAGCCAGACATAGCCCTTCAAACAGGGAGAAGAGGGTTTTTAGAAGAGGGTTTTATGTTTTTAAAAGAGTGTTTTTTTTTGTTTGTTTGTTTTTAGGGTTATTGAGCTGAAGGAGGAGGGAGATGGAGAGAGGGAGATCAGGAAGCGGAAGAAAGACAAGAGGATAGGCACTTTTACGGAGGGATATTGAAGGTAGACAGGCATTCAATTTTCAAAGAAGTGAGACTATAAATGGCAAGCAAAGACAATGGGTCTCTTTGGGGCCCTTTACAATTACTGTCAAACAGCCAATCCCTTTGGGCCTGGTACCAGAACTTAGAGGGGATGTGTATCCAAAAAGCCCAGGAAATTATAAATTATAAATGTTAACAAATGGGCCTGGGTGCCTCCTGAATGTCTAGATACTCTGGGGGAACTTGGCTCTCTCAGTTCAAGGGCAATCAAAATGGTCAAAACTTAACGATCCAGCACCTACAAAAAGAGGAAGCAATTCAAAAGCCTCCAAACCCACCTAGCCATCAGCTTCCCCAGGATCCACTCACCTACACTCTTCCCGACATGTAACATCACGTCTAGTACTGTGTTCCCTGTGTTCAGTACTGGGACTAACCTGCAATCAGCTCTGGCTGGGAGGAGCTCCGGGTGAGGGTCGTCTCTAAATGCCAGGAAAACCTTCATGGGCATGGGTCTGTGACCACAGCCAACCCCACATAGTGCAACCCCCTGGGTTTCTACAGATTACAGTCCAAAAGGCAGTGATAAGCTTCCAGTGTCCCAGGCTGAATGAGTAGCCATCCCTCACCTTCCAGGTATTTGGATGATAAGGTACCATTGCAGCAGCCAACACAAGTAACATAATATGAATGCTAGAAACACAATCCTTGAGGACAGGTGCAGGAGAGCAGACATTCAGGAAAACCTCTTGAACCACGGGACATAGATCTCTACTCCTCCACACTTACTTACCATCTGAGGCCCTGTACCAATGGAGCTACTCAGTAACTACCCGGCTCTGAAAAAGCACCTGGATTGGCTGTTGGGGGGCAGCAGGTGGGGCTGGCAAGAGACTGCACTAAGTTTTCAGATCAGATGGGGACCGCATTAAGGGAAGAATGGGCACAGAGCTGAGAGGAAGAGATGGGGGCATGGAGGCCTCATTTTAAGAAGATTGGGTTGGGGTGGTAGGAACTGGGGCGGCAAGAGTCGGGGGCAGTTTAGCAAAGATGAAGTGTTCTCAGGATGGCTGCAGGTGGAAAGAAAGCATGTGGTGGGCTGGGAAGTGAGGGCTTGAGTCGGTGTGGACAAGAAGATGCATCGAAGACTTGGGATAGGGCAGAGATCAGAGCTATCAAGAAGGGGGTGAGCTCAACAGGGCATCCGCTTGGATGGCAGGCATTGAATAAGGGTGGGTGGAGGTGGGTGTTAGGGCTGAGCAGACCTTCCGGGACTGGGATAAGAAAGCTGGGTCAGAAAAGGGGAAAGCCATAGCGGTGGGGCTCAGGGGAGGTTGGCGTGGAGCACGGGGATTGCCACAGGGGTTGAGGGGTGAGGATGTGATGCCTCAGAGGGCGGAGGAGGGATGTGTCTGCGCTCGGGGTTGGAACTGGACTCCCAGGGGGTCAAGAGTGTGGCTGCATTTACGCGACGCCAGGGGCGAGGGGGTGGGGGTACGTGCTGGGCTCGGGTCCCCGTCGGGAGAAGATGGAGGGGGCGGTCAGCAGGGGCTGTGCCGGCTGAAGGCTCGGCTCCGAGGGGGTAGGGCGCGGGCTTACAACGGGGAAGGCAAAGGGTTCTGAAGCAGGACAGCGCAAAGGCGACCAGGGGTCGGGACCACGGAACGCGCCCGCCGCCCGTTCGCATCTCGACCCCGCCCCCCTCCCCCCTCCTCCCCCTGACCCCGGACTCACCAGAGCGAGCGGGGAGGGGGCGGGGTCGCTCCTGGCCGCTGCAGCCTCTCAGCCTCCGACCCGACGCTCCGGCCTCTCCGCCACCGACGCCCGGAAACTGCGCTCGAGGCGCCTGACGCCAACCCGGCGGTTGGGCGCTCGGCCCCGCCCCCGGCCCGCGGAGCCAATGGCGGGGCGGGAGGAGCCGCGGGGCGGGGCCAACGTTCCCGAAGCCGAGTTCCCCAACGGCCAGCGGGTGAGCGGTCTGGGAGGCTTGGACTCCACTAAGGGGAGAGGGAGATCCGCCTGCAGAGGTGAGGCCACTAAGCGAGGTCACCGACCTAAGAGGAGCTTGGCCCAAGGCCCGCCTCTAGCAGTGTCTGCGTCAGACTAGATCCCGGCTTCTGGGTCCGTGATCTCGCCTGGCCGCAGCGCCATGCGTGTAACGTTGGCCTCCTGAGGGGTAGGTTCCCACTGGTAAAATCAGACCAGTGACGTCTACGCTATTTTTGCCTCCCTGAGGGCATGGGCGCTGGTGGTGCTTGCAGCCCGGGGGCTCTGAGGGAAAAAAGTATACGTGTTTTGACCCTATCTTGTACCAACAGGGCGTCTTTAGCTCACCGCTCCCTCCTCCTCGGGACTTTCTCAGGTACCTGCCCATCAGCCCCTGAGGCACAAACCTGGAGGATCTGGTTCTTCTCATCTAGCCAGGTACTTGTGTGTCTGCTTTCCTCGGTAGAGTTGACATTTCTTTTGCAGGTGGACTCAGAACAAAAGGTCCAAAGTGTGTGAGAGGGGGGATGTCTGCTTTGGTCACTTCTCACCTGCAGGCTTTGGTCCAGCGGGGAGCGTAGGCCTGAGTGTGGGGACAGTGCCCAGAGGCAGAGGTACTACTAACTGCATGTCCAGGGGGACTTTGGGAGTATTTATAGGGCTGGCCTGGGAACAGGGCAGCTCTTGGAAGCAAGCTCCACTGACCTGGGCCAGGGGTTCTGTGACCGTTTCTGGGAAGGTTCGGGTTCAGTGCCCGTTGCCGTTTATAAAAAAAAATGGCTGGTGGAGATGTGGCACCTGAGTGTGTGGGGGCTGCTTCTCTGGTAATAATCTCTCCGGGAGTGAGAACCACTTCTCGGTTTCAGACTAGATGAGGCTGAGTGCATTCAGTATGGGTAATAGTTGAGGACGGGGAGCCTCGGTGTCCATCGGAAGATGAATGGAAAGAAGAGGTGGTTCATGTATACAACGGAATATTCCTCAGCCATTAGAAACGACAAATACCCACCATTTGCTTCGACGTGGATGGAACTGGAGGGTATTATGCTGAGTGAAGTAAGTCAATCAGAGAAGGAAAGGGAGGTGGGCGGGGGGTGGGGGTGACTGGGTGACGGGCACTGAGGGGGGCACTTGATGGGAGGAGCACTGGGTGTTATTCTGTATGTTGGCAAATTGAACTCCAATAAAAAAATTTAAAAAAAATAAAATAAAATAAAAAAATAGTTGACGTGTGGGTAGCCCGGTTGGCTCAGCGGTTTAGCGCCGCCTTCAGCCCAGGGCCAGATCCTGGAGACCCGTGAATGAGTCCCCATCAGGCTCCCTGCATGGAGCTTGTTTCTCCCTCTGCCCGTGTCTCTCATGAATAAATAAATAAAATATTTAAAAAAATAGTTGAGGAGGAAGTTAGGAATAAAGAGATAGAGGCAAAGTATTTTCTGGGTGTTGAACAAGGTGGAAAGTAAGGGATTTACTAGGGAAATCCCATTTCCTAGGCAAAAGGATAGTGTTTCTGGTAATAATTAGCACATCAATACCATCAGTGTCTTGACTCAAGCATGCCCTCCCCCAAATGGAGCAAGCAAGCAATATTCCTCAGTTCTTCCAGTTTTAGTATGTGTGCTGCCGAAGTGAGCACTATTCCTCAGTTCTTCCAATGAATTTTTGCACAGCCACTGTCTGCAAAAGCTGTGGGAACCCCACATAGTAATCTTTTGTCTGGTTTTTCAGGAGCCCAGCCCTTGTCTCTTGGTCTTCTCTTACTTCTCAGGCCTCTCAGCCCCGCTGCTTGTCTTCCTCTCTTCATCTTGCTCTGGTGCACATTTTTACCATTCATGGGCCATGAGTCCACGAGGTAGTTTCCAGCCAGAAAAAAAAATTCACACTGCTCTATCATTTGAACAGTAATAAAGTCACATGCAAAGAGAAGAGAGCTTGAAGGTTATCCTGGAAGAGGCAGCTTTTATCTGAGTCTTGCAGGTGGATAGAGGAAGGGGCATTGCAGGTGAAGAGACTGGCAGAGAAGTGGCTGGTGGGTAGGAGTGCAGGCTGAGCTCAGGGGAGGTCCCCAAGAGTGGAGAGGAAGTTGGACTTAAGAACAGAGTAAGGGGATGGGGCTAGGATGGGAGGGGAGATAAAGACAGATTGGATGAGGGGGGAAAGGAAGGATGCAGACACAGCTGGAGGCCTGTGCAGGAAGGGCTCAAACACTAGCAAACTCAGCTCACAGGCCACTGGTCTGTCAGCTTAGATTTCAAGAACTCCACAGACTTATTTAAAAAGCCAGGTAGGAGAACTGCAGGTATCTGAATTCCCTGCAGACAGGTCCAAGGTGTAGATTCCTGAACCCCATCCCTTCCCTGGAGAGTCACTCTGGGATGGGGTCCAAGAATTTAGGCCTAACCACCTCTGCTGTCCTCTGCCCTCAGCACCAGCGGATCCAAAGCATAAGAAAACATAAGAACCTTTGTCTTATTTTAGGAGCTGAGGGGTAAGGGATTATTAACATTTGGGCAAAAGAGAAGCTTCTATTGTTTGCTAGATAGGAATTGTGATTGGTCCTTGTCAACCACTGGGAAGGTAGGTTGCCATTGTTATCTTCAATAGCACAGATAAGAAAACAGGCTTCAGAGAGAGGCTAAGTAACTTGGGGTCCCAGGGCCTCAGAACTAATAAATAAATGGTAGAGGGAGGACTCTCACCCAACTCTAATTCTAATTAGAGAGTTAACATAGTTCAGTGGCAGAGCAAGTGGGCTTGGTAGGCGGTAATGCTTAGGTTTGAACACCAGCTCTACCCCATACTGTTTACAGGACCTTCCCTACACTAGTGTGGGCGTTCAGGACAACCAAGCAATGTGAAGCTATGGTTTTCACGGGCCCCTTGAGATATAGCCCTGAAGATTGGCAATTAGAAAACAGAAGTAAAGGCACAACACACTATGGCCTCCTAGCCTCAGGCAGAGGGGCCAGAGGGTGTGACTTCAGGTAAGTTCCCAAAACTATCTGAGCCTCAGTTCCTCATCTGTAAATTGGGGAAAATATCAGTTGACCTGAGGATTAAGATAATATCCTTAGGAGAGTTTCTGGCCTGCTGGAAGCACTTGAAGATGACTAGCTATAGGGCACCTGGGTGGCTCAGTTGGTTAAGCCTCTGCCTTGGGCTCATGTCATGATCCCAGGGTTCTGGGGTCCAGCCCACAACAGGCTCCCTACTGAGTGGGGAGTCTGTTGCCCCTCCCCTGTGCCCCCACCCTCGCTCATGCCCTCACTTGCTCTCTCAAATGGATAAATATTTTTTTTTAATGATTTTGTTTGTTCATGAGAGACACACACACACACACACACACACACACACACACACAGATGCAGAGAGACACAGGTAGAGGGAGAAGCAGTCTCCATGCAGGGAGCCTGATTTGGGACTCGATCCCGGGACTCCAGGATCACGCCCTGGGCTGAAGGCGGCGCTAAATCGCTGAGCCAACTGGGCAGTCCTGGATGAATAAAATCTTAAATAAAAAAAGAAAGACTAGCTATATTATTATTATAGTTTGGGCTAATTCTCACCTTCCCAATCCAGTCAGATCTGTTTTTAACTGCTTTCTGAACACTGGAGTGGGAGCTTTTTTTTTTCTTCCATTTTTTGAGAGCCTTTCTTATTTGAACCCCAGATATATCCTTACTTGGCAGCTGACTAAAGTCATCAAACAAGGACTAATGCAACCATTTCTCTCAAAAGTGGAATAGCTAATGTTCCCCCTGGATTCTGTTGTAGGAAGTTGGTTCTTCCCACTCTTTTAAAATATGGCAATTAGAATTAGGTGCCCTATAGCTAGTCATCTTCACTGCCCTAAAATATATTTTCCACCCACATGCCCATGTCTGGAATTCAGCGGTGATGGTGGCATTCTTTAGGATTTATCCTGGCTCTCTTTTTAATTATTAATTTGTCAATTATACCTCAATAAAGCTGGACAAAAATAATGAATTTTTAAAATTCCCCAATAGTTATTATTATTATATATAGTTTACAGTTCAAATAGTATGACATCAAATGGTGAGGAAACATAATGACCCACAGCAGTTTCTTCCCCTTGACCATCCCCACCTTCCCTCCTGAGCCAGCTCTCTGGGCATGCTTACTTCTAGCTGAATCTTCTGGTGCTTATCTCCCCACCTATCTTGGTAATTCTAGCTTTGGATTTATCCATTTTAGACACTGTCTGTGGACTTCCTATTATCACAGGCAAGGAGTTAGTTCTTTAACACCCCTGTCCGTTCTTGGGGTTTAGTTATGCCACTCTTTCCTGATAATTGATAGTGTTTACAGAATTGTGATTATGTAACTATTGTTCGCCTCCAAGATACAGCTCCAAGCAACCCAAAAAGATGACTTTTGAGGATGGGCTTTCTCTACTTTGGTGTAGAGTTAGAATGATGAATGACCATGTTTGCAGTCTTGGAGTCTGCGTCCTTCAGAGCCTGAAGCCAAAGGAAAGCACAGTTGAGGGATAGATGGGGAGAAGATGACTTGTTTGAACCCTAGATGCAGGCAGCTTTAAGTACTTAGGCTTCCTGGTTATATAAGCTAATTCACTGTATGACATTTTTGGTTCAAACATATTTTAGTTGGATTTCTTTCACTTGGAGCGTACAGAGCAGTGACTGATACATATGGTCTTCATAAATTTGGGTAAGTTATACAAAACGTATATGTATGTATATATTTACGTATGTATATGTGTATATGTATATGTATATGTATGTGTATGTGTATGTGTATATGTATATGTATATGTATATGTATCCTGACCAGCACAGCTCACGACACTAGGTTCCCTCTCCCTCTGCTTTTATCAGCCAGAGCCTGAGGTAGCTTGACATTGAATAGTACCATTTAGGGACTGGAGGAAGCAACTTACCATGAGTCACTGCCCTAAAATATATTTTCCACCCACATGCCCATGTCTGGAATTCAGTGGTGATGGTGGCATTCTTTAGGATTTATCCTGGCTCTCTTCAAGTGGTTCTCCTTTGCAGTGAGAAGTCTGCAGGGAAAGGCAGCATTAAGGTAGAGCATCTTGGGCCAGGTCTGCTTTTGCCCTGAGATCTAGCAAAACAGATGATGAGGGGGCCAGGGACCTTGTGGAGCCATGGGAGCTCTGATGGTCAATTTCACTGTTCTTCAAATTGTCCCAAGTCCACGCAGATCCCCCACTAGAGTCGTGCCTTTTGACAGCCTCCCTCTGAAGATATTTCAGGCAATCAGAATCTTTCCAGTTTCAAAAGACCTATAGAGAAAGAAATTTCACTACCCTGTTGTTTAAGATCCATTCATTCATTTATTTATTTATGTATTTTGAGAGAGAATGTCAGGGGAGGGGTAGAGGGACAGAGAAAATCCTCAAGGAAACTCCCCACTCAGTGCAGAGCTCCACACAGGCTGATCCCAGGCCCTGAGATCATGACCTAAGGTAAGATCGCTCAACCAACTGAGCCACCCAGGCTCCCCTCACTACCCTGTTTTGATGTTTAACTTGTAGAAGCCCTTACTTCTGGAGGTCCCTGTAGGAGGCAGTGGATACAGTTTTTGGTGTAGACAGGATCTAGGTACAAATTCCTGCTCCTAATGGCACAGTCCCTATGCAGGCTATGGGGCAAACTCATAGTACTATGTGTTGACCTTTAGGAGGTCAGTCTGTATTTCATAAGGAAATCATATGTGGAGAATGAAGAAATGGTCTAAAATTCATCCAGTAAGATCCCTGAGGCATCACGTGGGCAGGGTCCGCTACTAGGCATTGGGGAGAGGAAGATGGGATTCTTGCCTCGTCAGGGTTCCTGACCTAACAGATAACTGCGGTGGGGCCTTCACATTGATGGGTGCTATCTTTCACTCTGTTGCATTTACAGGGACACCTAGAAGAGCGGGGCCTTGGTGTGTAGTCTCTAAACCAGGACTCAGTCACATCCTGAGTAGACAGGATTATTGGCCCTCCCTGCACCCACACTCTTGCTGTGTCTCTCTGTGGGCAGAGTGTACTTTCCTGTCCCCTGGCTCGGGGATTGGCCATGTGACTTACTTGGACCCATGGACTAGGCAGAAATGAAAGTATGACAGTTCTGTGTCTAGGCTTGGAGAGGCCCAATGAAGTTTCTGGTTGGCCTCATATGCTTCCCTCGGGTTGCCGCTGCCTCTTCAGCCTGGGCCCCAGAGCCCACCCAGGTGGAAAAGAGCTAGCTAGCCCTGCTGATCTGCAGACTAGCACGGAGAAACAGTGCTGACCCAGCCAGCAGAGCATTCAAGTACAGCTGGACCAGCCATCCTGTGAGAACCGGTATTCCAGTTCACTGAGTTTGGGGATGGTTTATTAGTTAGCATTGTTGTGGCGAAAGATAACCAATACACGTTATTGGTTATAACGTTATTGGTTAACCTTTATTAGGCTATAGGTTCAGCCACTGTAGTAGAGACCCAACACAGCAGTGGGTTAAATAAAAAAGAAGCTTACTGATCTCTCATATAATGATCTGGTTAAGTACTGTAATCCAGGGCTAGTTTGGTGGTTCATGTGTCAGGGAGCCAGGCTCCTCCTATTTTACTGCTCCACCATTGTAGGGTGTAGCCCTCTCTACATGAAGCCTTTGTATTGTTCACCGGTTGAAGTCTTCATTTCCCTTGGCCCTGTAAGCTGAAACACTCCACAGTGTGGCGCCAGACCCCTCTCCAGTGCTACACTGGAACACATTAAGGCTCACCTTGAAGCACCATTCCTGCTTCTGCTTCAGACCTCAGGACCTTTCCTCTTCTTGAATGGGTGTGCCTCCTCCCACACCCCCAGGGGGTGCCCCACCACTGTCGCCCAGGTCTCAACAACATCTCACCCTGACTAGGACCTCAGGGGCCAGAGCTGGTCATGCCTGGCGCTTCCCAGGACTGAGAGGCCCTGATTTCCATAGTGGCAGCAGCCAGCCAGTGTGACTCTTTGAGACGCCAAGGGTGAGAATCTCAGTCGTGCCTTTTGGTCATCTTCAGTCTGTCTTGCCCGCCTCTCACACCCTCAAATCCCTGCTGACCTCTGGTCCTGAAGAAGCCAGGGAACCTCTGCTCCACCTCCTGGTTCTCTTTGCACTAACTACGCCAGTAGTTTGGTGAGCATAAACAGTCTTGTTAGAATGGTCCCTCTGTTTTGAAGATCAGCTCAGGAGGGGTGGGCATCTGAATGGTAACAGATTCTTTCTCTAAACTCTAGCCAGGCTCCTCTGAGCCCTCTTCTTGATTCAACCTTATTTGGCTTGTGAAGACTTGAACAAACACTAACGTAGTTTTCAGCAGCTCATGACCACTGCCCTAGTAAGACCCCAGTCTCCCTTAAAGTGCCTGCCCGTGAAACTCAAGGCTGTCTAAAGAATTTGTTGCTTATTCCAGCCACCACCTGAAGATAAGGCCCCTGTTTCCCAGTTTCTGTGAGAGAGTAGGAGTCTAGCTTTGGTAAGTGCCAGTTAGCAAATCCAGATGGTTTCATATGGGCTAACCCCCTTCCTGCCTTTTGTAATCTTTGGCTTCTGACTATGGAGCCCCTACTCATTCCCTTCCCTAGTCCCTCAATCTCCCTGTGCAATACTCAGTCACCTCTGTACTTATCCCAGTTGAGTTCTGTTCATGATGAACTCTTTTCCCTGTGCCACTGCAATATTCTATTACTTTGGAAATCTGTCTGGACCACTTTAAGTATGCCTGGTTTGGTTTGTTTTTGACAGGGGAGATGTTCAGGATCAGCTTTTAAAATCAATTTGCTTATTTTTCAGGATCAGCCTTTTATTATTTTTTTTTAAATTTTTATTTATTTATGATAGTCATACACACACACAGAGAGAGAGAGGCAGAGACACAGGCAGAGGGAGAAGCAGGCTCCATGCACCGGGAGCCCGACGTGGGATTCTATCCCAGGTCTCCAGGATCGCGCCCTGGGCCAAAGTCAGGCGCTAAACCGCTGCACCACCCAGGGATCCGAAGATCAGTCTTTTAAATAAGCATCCCAAGGATGTTTGAGTTTAGAGGTCCAAAGGCCATATTTTTTTTTTAAAAAGATTTTATTTATTTATTCATGTGTGAGAGAGAGAGAGAGGCAGAGCACAGGCAGAGGGAGAAGCAGGCTTCATGCAGGAAGCCCGATGTGGGACTCGATCCCAGGACTCCAGGATCACGCCCTGGGCCGAAGGCAGGCGCTCAACCACTGAGCCACCCAGGGATCCCCACAAAGCCACATTTTTAGAAACTCTATTTCCCTATGGACACCGTTTCCTCTGGCAGCCCTTTTGAATGGGGGCTATGTTTTCTCAGATACCTCACTGCCATTAGTCCATCCAGCTTTCATTCCAGTGAGAACATTCTGGAGGCCAAACTAAGAATCAACTCCAAGTGCTTCTCCAGTCACCTCTGGGGATGACTGCATGTGATTGGTATCCAATATCTGGTACCTTAACCTGCTGCCCAGCTAAAATGACACCTTTTGTGTTTCTGACTTAGCTAGCTCTCCACCATGTTACTACTCCATGTAGACAACACCTTCCTTTTAGAAAGACTTTAACACCCACCCATTTGTTAGATAGTATTGGTTGGCTCTAGCTACCCACTTCTATCCCTTTCTTTGCAGGTGCTAGAAGCCCACAAACCACATTTCACAGATTCCCTTGACAGCAGAGTTCTGCCATAAAATCTAGGGGGTGAAAAGGAGGTGGAAACCATTCTTTCCTCCTCTGCAGTAGCAGATGCGCAGGCTACATGTTGGGACTCCATGTTGCCAGTCACAGGCTTGGGACCATGGAGTGCTGCAGTGACTTCAGCAGTGGGTTCCCAAAATGTACTGACTTTTGAGTGGCAGCAGCAGCTTTGAATGTATGGAAAGCAGCTGTGGTAAAGTAACCTGAAAAAAAAAATAAAAATAAATAAAAAATAAAGTAACCTGACATTCACCACTGCTAGCCCCACAGTGGTGAGCATCCATTCCTTGTAAGACATTATGACTGGAGCTGATACCAAGGGATGGATGCTTAACCATCTGAGCCACCCTGGCATCCCAGAAGTGGAGGGAGTTGTGCTTCTTCCACAGATTGTGCTTCATTATCCCTGTGCTTCATTATCTGTGTTGGTTGAGGAAGGCAGTAGTAGGTTTGGTGGTGGGCGGCATTGGGAGAGAGCATGGTAGCACACATCTGACCCTCAATGGAGTCAGGAGAGGCTAGTAGGGTGGTCCATGAGAATGGGTAAGTGGCACCACCAATATATTTTCTGAAATAAAGGAGTGAGGAGGGCAGTCTTGGGTAATTACCACCCTCACACATTTTTCTTTACCCTAGCCCTCCAGCCCCTCCCTGCTAGCTATCCAAGGGTTGGGATTATTATTTTTTTTTAAAGAAAAGGAACAAAATACCCCAATGTGAATTATCTATAGCTTGTAACAATGAAGAACCCCCTATGCCAAGACAGGGCATATATTTTGTGTATGAGTTTGAGTGCTTGGGAAGAAAAAGAGGCCTTAGCCCTACTGTGGAGCTAGGCTCAGTGATCCAAATATTCTGGTAATGCTAAAAATCTTACAAGAGGGGCCAGAAACAGATGATCTTCTATGGGCAGGTCAAGCATGTTGTGAATAACTTGTATTTGGTGAACCAGGGGGGAGAGCGCCAGAATAAACTGCCAATTGATTTAATAGATATGTTTTCCAGTTTTCAGACACTGGTTTTATTGGGGAAACGAGGGGAAGATACTCCTATTCATCCTTCCTTGCGGGCACTGCCTCTTGTGGAAGTACAGTCTCCCACGAGGGATTCTAGATTCAGGTCTGTTCCTCTCACCAATGTCCCCTGTTACCTGTATATACATGTTTATTTCCATTTTAATTCCTTACCACATGGCTAGAATTGGTTATTAATTTATACATTTTTAATATGAGAAAAATAAGTATTTTACAAGCAATGCTGAGAAGCCATTATCAGAAAATAAACTTTATGGTGGGAATGTGAACTAGTGCAGCCACTCTGGAAAACTGTGTGGAGGATCCTCAAAGAGTTAAAAATAGATCTGCCCTACGACCCAGCAATTGCACTGCTGGGGATTTACCCCAAAGATACAGATGCAATGAAACGCCAAGACACCTGCACCCCGATGTTTCTAGCAGCAATGTCCACAATAGCCAAAGTGTGGAAGGAGCCTTGGTGTCCATCGAAAGATGAATGGATAAAGAAGATGTGGTCTATGTATACAGTGGAATATTACTCAGCCATTAGAAACGACAAATACCCACCATTTGCTTCGACGTGGATGGAACTGGAGGGTATTATGCTGAGTGAAATAAGTCAATCGGAGAAGGACAAACATTATATGGTCTCATTCATTTGGGGAATACAAAAAATAATGAAAGGGAATAAACGGGAAAGGAGAAAAAAATGAGTAGGAAATATCAGAAAGGGAGACAGAACATAAAAGACTCCTAACTCTAGGAAACGAACTAGGGGTGGTAGAAGGGGAGCTGGGCGGGGTGTAGGGGTGACTGGGTCACAGGCACTGACGGGGGCACTTTATGGGATGAGCACTGGGTGTTATTCTATATGTTGGCAAATTGAACACCAATAAAAAATAAATTTTTTAATAAAAATAAAAATAAACTTTATAGACAGCCTGAGGCAGGACAAAGTCACTTGAGGACGATGACGGTGCGGAGTTCACTGTCGCTCTCCTCACCCAGGTCTTCAGCAGCTGAATCTGCAGCCCGAGGCTTCTCTACTGGGGCACCACCTTTCTCTCTGCAAAAAAGAAGAATGCCTTTAACTCTGTAAAGGAACAATTAAACTTTTCATAATTAACTCATTTTAGAAAAGAAGTATAAATTGTCCCCAATCAGGTACCCTGGTTCCTTGTTGAAAATCTCATCCTCATCAGAAGAATCCCTGTCGTGTAGCTTCTGTGCCATGTTTTTCTTCCGTGTGGCATTGAGAGGTCTGTACATGTCCCGAAGCCACAGTGGCCGCCTTCTCCAGAAAAAGCCCTAGAAAACAGAAAGGACATTGTTAATTCTGCATTTCCCCTGCTCTCTCCAGCCATGGGACTTTATCTTCCTCAGATTTACCTGATTCTCCCGTTGGATTGAACATCTCTTATGCAGCAGAGAATTAAAGAAGAGCCTTGGAGGAAACACATATGCAGACAATTAGTGATTCACGCCATTTCCCATGCCTCTCACAATGTGTATCTCTGGTCCTATTAGGACATCTCAGTCCATAATCACAGGAAGCAAAATCACTACGGACCTCGGATCCTGAAAATAATCCCACGCATGCTACACTTCCAGAATTTTCCCATGTATGTCCATAATGGCCCCACAATTTCTCTGGGGAGGCCTTTGTATGTGGCTTGGCATTGAGTATAAGCAAGATTTTCATCCTGCTCACCTGGGCCTATGGCCAAGTGCCCTCGTGCAGTGAACAGACTGTGCAACTATAACACAGAAGCACCTTACTCTCTCCAGAAGCAGTTTACTTTGGTCCCCTTTGGACTTTGTCTCATAGGCATCATTTGCTGGGGAGGAGGAGAGAGAGGTGTTTCTATTTTCCTAGCTGCTTTATCCTACAAGTTGATTCACACCAAATAAATGCACAAGTCCAACCAACAAAGTTACCTAACTCACTGACTTTCTCATTGCAGGCAGTGGCTAATGAGTGAGTGAGGAAGGTCACAGCCAGCACTAAAACACAAAATATTATTTTTGAATATAAACAATATAGAAAGAATCAGAATGTATAGTAAGTTTGTCTTAGAAACTGCTTATGTTGGCTCGCCCAGGTGGCTCAGCAGTTTAGTAATGCCTTTGGCTCAGGGCGTGTGTGGTCCTGGTCTGGGGATGGACTCCACATTAGGCTCCATGAGAGGAGCCTGCTTATCCCTCTATCTCTCTGCTTCTCTCTCTGCGTCTCTCATGAATAAATTAAAAAATATTTTTAAAAACCTGCTTATGTCTTGACAGTATGTATGTACGGAGTTGTGACATAAAATGTAGCTCACAGCCCAAGAACAGTATAATCAGAGGAGAAGTGCCCCTCTGGAAAGGAACCATCTTCTGACACTCAGTAGCAGTATGCCCATGGGGCAATTTACCTTCCCTTTCTTCTCCATTTCCTTATTATAAAAGGAAGAGACAAACTATTACCTAAGGCCTCTCCCAGTTAACAGTCTATGGAGTCTGGACAAAGGGAATGGAGAGTGGTGGATCAAAAACTAGGAGGAGGAGGGAAGTTTTCCTGCCACTTTACAGGAAGGAGTCCTATTTTTCTGCCTTCCATCAGCCTTGAAGACTAGGCCTCTTAGCCCAAGACTCTGTAGCCAGGCCTGATGGTCAGTACCAGCAGGAACAGGTGCACCCAACCCCTCTCCACCCTTTTTCTTTAAAGGAGTACTGACAGTAGATGCTCTGTGTCAGTTCCATTCTAACTCAGATTTGTCTGGGAAGCTAATTTTGCTGGATCCAGGCAAAGCATTAGACCAAATCAATATTCTTTCTGCCTTTGGTAGTTTCCTGGGTGTAAAACAAGGGGAGTGAAATAGGAGTTCTAAAATCTAGTTCTGAAATTCTGCTTTAATAATTGCCAATTTACCTTGAGCCTCCTTCTTCATCTTCCACTGGTGCTGCTCTATGAGAATAAATCTGTTTTGGAAGAAAACATATCACAGGTACCCATCTCAATAACCATGCCTCCAAATCTGTATTCATTCCTTTGTATTTTAAGTCTTATTCAGCCTTTTTGGAGAGCAGGAATTCTATTTTTTAGTAGTCCTTTGACTCTTCCATAGTCCCAACTTGGGAACTTGTGTGCAGCTGGCAATACATTTTATTGTCTGTTTTAGATGACATCCAACAGGTAATTCCTAATAAAAATTCTTAGAAGTAAGAAAAGAAAAGTATCTACCAGAAACCTAAATAGCAACATTGTTTTAAAGTCAAGGACAAGAGTTCAATGCCTATTATTCCTGTTACTATTCATCACGTTGAAGAGGTCCTAATCAATGCAATAGGAAAACACTTCTTTTAAAGATTCCAGGCATCTCAATGCAATAGGAAAAATTAAGTATTGGAAAGTAAGAAACAAAACATATTGGCATATGAAATTATGGACAACCTAAAAGGCCCAAGAGAGTCAACTTAAATTTTACTGTAGTGGGATGCCTGGGTATCTCAGCAGTTGAGCGCCTGCCTCTGGCTAAGTGCATGATCCCAGGGTCCTGGGATCAAGTCCCACATCAGGGTCCCTGAATGGACCCTGCTTCTCCCTCTGCCTGTGTCTCTGCTTCTCTCTCTGTGTCTCTCATGAATAAATAAAATCTTTAAAAATATAGAAAAATAAATTTTACTGGAAGTGCTCTGAGAATTCAGTAAGATGGCTAAATACAAAATCAAGAGCTCAACATGCAAAATGCAATAGCTTTTTTATGTTCCACAAATAACTAATTAACAAATGGAAGAATGGTCCATTTATAATATCAATAAAAGGAAGGATACCTCGGTGGCTCTATGGTTTAGTGCCTGCCTTCCGCCTAGGGTGTGATCCTGGAGTCCCGGGATCGACTCCCACATCAGGCTCCCTGCATGGAGTCTGCTTCTCCCTCTGCCTGTGTCCCTGCCTCTCTCTGTGCGTGTCTCATGAATAAATAAATAAAATCTTAAAAAAAGATTAAAAAATATCAATAAAAGACATAAAGTACCTAGGAATAAACTTACAGCAAAGAATGGGGAAGACCTTTGAGATGAAAACATTAAAACTCTTCTGAAGGACTTTAAGAAATGAATACATGATGATACCATGTTCCTAGAATATTGCAAAGATGTCAATTCTCCTCAAACTCAATGCAATCCTATTCAAATCCCAAGATAGTTTTTCTTTTTTTTAAATAAAAACTGGCCAGCTGACATTTGGTAAAGGGATATGCAAGTCTAGCTATGAAATGTATGAAAAAGGAGATCAAAGAGCATGAGCGTAACTCTACCAGACATCAAAATAGGTTATTATAAAGCAATTGGAATTAAGTATATAGTGTGATATGGGAAAGGAAACTGGACTGATAAGAATCCAGATAAGAAAAGTATTTTAGAGACGCCTGGGTGGCTGAGTGGTAGAGCATCTGCCTTTGACTCATAGGGTGAACCCGGGTCTGGGGATCAAGTCTCACATTGGGCTCCCTGAGACGAGCCTGCTTTTCTCTCTGCCTATGTCTCTGTCTCTGTGTGTGTGTGTCTCATGAATAAATAAAATCTTACAAAAAAACAGTATTTTAGATCTGTTAAGAAAGAATGAACCATTCAATAAAAGATTTTAAAGTAACTGGGTATTTCTTTAGGGGGAAAATGTTAGATCCCCTACCTCAACCATACCTAAAAACAAAACAGATCTATGCAGGTTGAAAAATATAAATTATAACAAATATAAGTATAGACGAAGACAGTATAAAGGCAACAAAGGCCTCGCTAACAAGACCCACATCCCATAGGCCACAAGGAAAGAACTCGCATATATGGTGACAGACTCAAAACATCTCCCATTTCTTGTAGTCTCGCCCCCTTCACCCTTGGATTGTTGGTCATCTTCTGGTGACTGATAAAACTCTTTTCATATTAAATATATTAATCCTTTCAGTGGCTTCCACTGAATTTCAGTGTTTCAAATGCTGGCCAGTGTTTTCATCTTTAAGGAGACAGAACAGTGGAATAAGAGCACAGGATTTGCAGTTAAGTAAAACTGGGTTCTGCTTTGGGTTTTGCCACTGGAGCCTTAAGCTGATCCCCTTTTATGTATGAAAGAGGGATGGTAATATTGTCCTCCCAGGGTTGTGGGCATGAAATTGGATATGGAAAATTCTTCTTCCTATGCTTGGCATAAACCAGTGCCAAGTCATTATGGAACTGAAGAAAAGGTAAACAGGCAACCTCCAGCACAGGTGACTATAAACATGACATGCTTTGGAGTAGCCTGATGCAGGATTTTAGCTACAGTATTTTAACCAAAACTATTCACATAATTCAGTGTGTGGAAAAAGCTGCTGAGTAAATCTAATTAATCAACAAGATGATATTTTTATCTTTAAGCCATGTCCTTTTTTCCAGGATGACTGATATAGCTCCATGAGGGTGGATACTATCTCTCATCATTTCAACCAAGGAAAGAAATCAGTGGTAGTCTGAAAGTGGCTGGTGAGTACATCTAACCACAGAATTTTGAGTTGAGGAAATGTTACTATCATGTTAACTTGGCCTTCTTAAACCTAACGTCCCAAAACAGTCTAATGGCTTGTTGCCTTGTTTATAATCCATAAATCACCTGGCAATGGAAAGTTCCTTTAAAAATCCCCAGAATAGGGCAGCCCCAGTGGCGTAGCGGTTTAGCACTGCCTGTAGCCCATTGTGTGATCCTGGGGACCCAGGATCAAGTCCCACATCAGGCTCCTTGCATGGAGCCTGCTTCTCCCTCTGCCTGTGTCTCAGCCTCTCTGTGTCTCTCGTGAATAAATAAAATCTTAAAAAAAAAAAAAGAATTGCTTCTCTTTAAAAAAATAAAATAAAATAAAAATCCCCAGAATATACTTGGCAATAAAAGAATGAAGTACATGTCAGTCTGTCAGACAGAAGAGAAATACCAAGTATCAGTAAGTGAGAAAGTGGCTTTGATTTTAAGTTTGTAAATTCTGAATCTATATAAAGACAAAAGATTTTCTGGAAATCTGAATTAATGGTTGTTCTTACCTCAATGAGACAGAAAACTATAATCAAAATCATTACTACTACAGTCACAGATATTGCCAAGATGAGTTTGTTGTTATAGCCATAACCTGGAACTTCTTTTGTTGGCTAAAAAAACAAAAAACAAAAAACAAAGAACAATTTTTTAGAAATCAAAGAAAAGGATGAAAGCTAACTATTCTTAAGCTACTCTAAAACCTCATTCTTTCAGTGGAGTGGCGTATAGGTTCTTAAGAAATATACCAAATCTAATGTGTTATATAATTTTATCATTAGCCCTTTCTTCAATAATATATTTATCTTGTATGTTAAGTCCTCTTCTCATCTACCTGGGAAGAGTGGCACCATTCTCTAAATGAGCAAAGTGGCAGATCACTGTCTCAGCCAACATTAATGGCTAAGACAAGACCCAGACTGGGAGGCCCTGGTCCTTGTGCATGGGTGCTTTAATTGCATGTCCTAAACTGACTAAAAGTTCAGACCCCATCTTTCAGGAGTTATCCTCACCTCACTTGACTTCTGCTCTTTCTGTTCACTCTGGGCTTCTGTGCTCTCATTGATATAGTTCTCAGTCTTCCATTGGTCTGTATCCCACTCTGCCTTGGACACCTTTACTTCCTGCTGCTCGCTGAGAAGCTTCATCAGGAGGCCTGTTCTGGAGATAAGCTTGGCACAGGCCAGTTGCACATTGGTCTCAGAGCAGTCCATTTTCAAAGTCCGGATAACATGAGAAATGAGCCTTCTCACGTCATTATTCGGGATGAGGGACCGTAGCTGCTGGTTTAGCTGAATTTCAAATAGATCACCTGCGGATGAGAGCTTTGCAACACTGAAGCCTGTGGGCTTTGGGGGCAAGTCAGTGACCAAGTTGTGGTATTCCCATTGTGTTTCATTGGTTTGTTTAACAGTCGGCACAAAGTTGTCTCTGGTGGTAGTAGAATATGTATTGGAAAGATTCCTACGGTTTGTGAATTCAGGGGGAGTTTGTTCTGATACAGTAGTGCTTCCTGGAGAAATAATTTCTTCAGAAGCATTCTGTGCAGTAGTGTTTTCTACAGTAGTGTTTTCTTTAGAAGGTTCTGAAAGAGTAAATAATTCTGGAAAAGGATTTTCCTGAATTCGTTTTTCTGAAGATGAAATAGCCTCCTGTGAAGGGGAATCGATGAGGCTCCTGACGGCAGGCAATGGAGGCCTCTGTGCAGGCATCAATCTATTCGAGAGTGAGTTTTTCTTTCTGAACTTTTTACTTTTTTTGGTCTTGGGTGTTCTTTGGACTATACGTGAGCGAATTTTATGGAACATATACTTTTTTCCAGAATGCGAGACTGGTCTGGAAGCCTCCATTTCCCTAACTCTAGCATTCGCATCTTCTAAAACAACAATGGGGTAGGTTGAGTCTTCTGATTTGGTTTTCACCTTAGGTAGGGATTTTGGAGCAGTGGAGGCAGAAGGCTTGCCCATTATGTTTTGCTTCGGGAAAGAAGAGGCTGCTGCCTTGTGCTCCTTTATGAATGAAGACTCTGTGTGGACGGAGTTTCCCACTAATTTCCTGGGCCTCTGGGCCATGTGAAGCTCCTCCAGCTCCCTTGGGGATGGTCCACTGAGCCTTCTTTCTTTGGCCATGTTCTTCACAAATGACTGGGCACTCTGTTTCCCTTGGGTGCTCTGAACGTCCACTTCCTTGTAGTGCCTTTTCTGTAGGTCCTTGGGGCCCTTGAGAACACTGTTTTTTCTAAACCACCTCTTCCGTAAATTCTTAGACTTGGGAAGGGTCTTTTCCTGTCCTTGGGCAGTTTCCAATTTCTTAAATTTGGGACCTAAAATCCCGGGAGGTATAAGCATGGCAGTTTTTTCTTTCTTTTTTACCTCATCAATTTTTTCTTGAATTTCTGCATCTAACAAATTTTCCAGGAAAGAGAGTTTCCTCAGTTTATTTTTGTAAGTTGAATTGTTGGGTCCAGGTTCAAGAGAAGGGCTCTTTGTGTTGTTTTTCAAGTAACCCACAGGCTTGTCTCCATCTTGAACATTTGAAAACAGAGTTTTAATGAATGGTAGTAATGTTGATTCTACATCTTCTACATTTCCCTCTGAGAAATAAGGTAATATGTAATTCAGCGCACTGATAACATCACTTTCATCATTAAAGTCTAACTGCTCATTCATAAAGGCTGACAGACCGATGCCATTTTTGTCTGAGGATGCCTTCTCTGGCTCAATTGTCAGCTCAGTACTGGTACTCTTCTTCCGGGCTTTTAATACCTTCATGAATGATCCTTCTACATTCATTATAGATGCTTTTTCATCTGTCAGAAAAAGAAGAGACTAGTTTTGATAATGAAAGGCTGATAGCACAGTTTTTGTCAGTCCGCAGTCATACATCCCAGTCATAAAAATTAAGAACCAGCAAATATCTGAGTACCATTATCAAGGACACAAACTCAAACTTGAACCTATATTGGCAACAACAAAAGGAGAAAAGGGTATTTTTTTAAATGGCTATTTCTTCAGAACCTTTCACAATGTGAATGACTACATTTAGGATTATTCCATAATCCTTGGTCTCCAAGGGCCAATTATCTAGTACTTAAGAAAAGCCAAGTCTGGAAGACACTCAGCTAAACTGTCTGCAAATCTACTGTGACTCCTGGTATTCATATACCCTGTCCTGTACTGCTTCAGATGCAGTGGGAGCAGGGGGTTTCCTCCTTCTATCTCTTCAGTGTGCTTGTTTTCTTGCTACTACCACAGATGCCCATGAAAACACCCACTGCTAGTAGGGCCTCATCTGGACATGCCCTCTCCATCTACCCATCAATTACTATGCTTGGTCCCTGCTCCCATATATTGCAGCTCACACAAAACATAAGCTCTAGACAGAAAAAAAGCACTAAGTCCACCCTGGCTCTTTGCTTAAATTGGGCAGGGAACGAGTGTAGGCTAAGAGATTTTCCAGGTATGAGAGATATGCCAATGTGGAATGTTCGATAAATCAATGGAATAATACTTGAGGTTTTAAAATGCAGAAGGGATAAAGAAATTTTTTGTCAGAATGTGAAGAAATATACTTCACTTTCATTTCTAATATTTCTAGCTTTAGTTATTAGGGTACCATCCAGAGCTTCCCACTACATGAAAGTCAGCATATGGCTTGTGTACATGCACAGTATCATCCAACCGAGTTTCATTTCCAGAAGAATTAGAAGTATTTTCAGCGGTGTTGATGAGAGTCAGAGGAGGAGGTAATAAAGGTCACAAGAAAGGAGGAGCAACGGGCTTGTAGAGAGCCCTAAACGGGACACTTGAGTGCTAGGCAACAGTACTTAACACCTCTGATCTAATTTTTCCTCACCTGTAAAAGGAGGCTAAACATGCCTATTCTGCCCACCTCTAAGAGATAAGGGAGTAATTAGTAAAAAATTGTTTTGAAAAATAAGCAACATTGTATTTACAGAGGTAGCAAAGTGTTATTTATGATGTACCCTAGATCATTGATAGGGAACCATATTCAAGCTATCTGGGTGCAGAAGCACATTTTGGAAGTCATGAAGTTAGTGCCAATAAAACATAGTATACAGAAAAATACTTAAAAGTATCTGAGTGTTTTTGGATAGAAAAGCTGAGGATTCAGAAAAAGTTCAGAGTTGGACAGTCCAAGAATAGAAGAGTGCTCTGTATCCATAAGAAGGCAGCAGCTTCTGGTTAGGGAACAGGAACTCTCAGGCTCTGAATAAACTTTATCTATAAATCAGCATCACTTTTACTCTTGATAACTTGTAAAAACAAACAATAAACAAAAATATATCTCCACCTGTCATATAAGACAAGGGGGACCTGAGTTCTGATACATATGAAATTAGTTTACAAATTATGATGCATATGTTTTCATTTGGGAGTAATTAATTTAATAATGTAACTGAGAATCTGACTTATAACAAAGGAATAGTTCTTATAAATTTAGGGATTTTAAGGGTGCCTGTGTGGCTCAGTGGGTTAAGCATACAACTCTTGGTTTCAGCTCAGGTCATGATTTCAAGGTCATGGGATTGAGCCCTGCAATGGGCTCCACACTCAGTGGGGAATCTGTTTGAGATTCTCTCCCTCTGCCCCTCCTTCGACTCACATCTCTCTCTCTCTCAAATAAATCTTTGAAAAAAAAAAGAAATTTAGGGGTTTGAACTGTAAGTGAATAAAAATAATGCAGTGACATCATTAGTTAAAAATTGATCATTGTTGATTAAAAATAAAAATTAAAACATAAATAAAATTTAAAATATATCATGAGGTGATTCCTGGTTGGCTCAGCGGTTTAGCACCTGCCTTCAGCCTAGGGCGTGATCCTGGAGTCCTGGGATCAAGTCCCACATCAGGCTCCCTATATGGATCCTGCTTCTCCCTCTGCCTCTCTCTCTCTCTCTCTCTCTCTCTCATAAATAAAATCTTTAAATACAAATATTATATATATATGACGAGGCAATTCAAACTCACCACAACGTGTGGCATTTGTCAAACATTCACCGTCACAATGCAGCTTGACTGTCTTGCAAACAACCTCAATATTATTTTTGAGTTGGCAGAGACAACAGGACATACGGCTAGGTAATATCCTATAAATGGAAACACAGAGCATTATATTAGTGGTAAAGGGGTTACTTGAGTAGAAGATTCAGGCCAAGGTCTTCACAGGGCTCTGCATAAAGGAATTCTTGTGGCATATGATGGTTGGGTAGGGTTGAGTAGGGACCAGTTGGCCAATTGTTGCTCATGAATATTATAAATAAAGAGAAGGACAGAGGTGCTCAACCAATAGGTAAGGATGGTAGGGGGTATGATATACCTAGAATAAGACAGAGATAAGAACTGGGTGACATTGATCAGTAGTTCAGTTCAGAAGTATCTCCTTCTGACCCAAAAGTCTCACTTTGGGTTAAGAGCATACAGGAAGAGGGTAGACTTCTAAGAAGAGTCTGAGTAAGTCTAAAATATGGCCCACATCAAGGATAGAAAGCAATCAATCAAAACTAACCCAAAATCTACACAGGTGTTACAACTAGCAGACAAGGATGTTTAAAAAGTTACTATAACTGGGGTGCCTGGGTGCCACTGTTGGTTAAGCATCTGACTTTTGGTTTCAACTCAGGTCATGATCTCAGGCTCATAAGATCAAGCCCCTCACTGGGCTCCTAGATCACTGTAAGTCTGCTTGAGATTCCTCTGCCCCACCCACGTGTGCTCTCTTCTTTCTCTTAAATAAATTATAAAATCTTTATAAAAAAGTTATAACAATATTTCTTATGTTAAAGAAAACCAGACTGATGAGGCACCAGGGTGGCTCAATCAGTTAAATGTCTGCCTTCGGCTCAGGTCATGATCCCCGGGTCCCAAGATCGAGCTCCACATCAGTTTTGCTCCTCAGCAGAGAGCCTACTTCTCCCTCTCCTCTGCTCCCCCTGCTTGTGCTCTCACTCTCTGTCAAATAAATAAAATCTTAAAAAAAAAAAATCCCAGACTAAGAAACCCATGTCTCTACTTAGTGAGTTATACAACAACTTCAAGTGGCCTAATATATGCATACATAGAGTCTACAAGGGAGAAGAAATATAATTTGAAAAATAATAGCCCCCAAATTGTCCAAACAGGTAACCCTAATAAACCCACAAATCCAAGAAGGTCAATGAACTCTAAACACAAGAAATATGGACAAAACTATGCCAAAGCACATCATAATCAAACTTCTCAAGCCATCAATAAAGAGAAAATGTTAAAAATAAGCCAAAGGAAAAACCTCCACACAACATATAGGGAAATAGAGATAACAATGGTAACATATTTCTTGTTGGAATTAATGGAACTCAGTAGAGCAACATCTTTAAAGCAGTGAAGCGGAGAGGGGACCAACAACTATCAAACTAGAATTCTATATCCAGATCTTTCAAAAATAAAAGCAAAACAAAAGACTGAGACCTACAAAAGCTGAAAGAAGTCATCATTAGTAGATTTACACTGTAGAAAAGCTAAAGAAAGTATTTTCAAGCAGAAGGAAAATGATTGCGATAGAAATGTGGATCCACACAAAAGGAAGAAGAACATTAGAACTGGTAACTCCAAAGGTAAATACATAAGGTTTTTCTTACTATTTAAATATCTGAATACAATATGATTTCACTTATATGTAGAATCTTAAACAAATGAAAACTGACAACAAAAAGAAGAGAGAAACAGATTCATGAATATGGAGAACAAACTGGTGGTTATTAAAGTAGAGGGCGGGGATATGGTCAAAATGAGTGAAAAGACGTAAGAAGTACAAACTTCTAGTTATAAAGTAAGTCTCCAGATGAAAAGTACAATGTAGGGAATATAGTTAATAATACCGTAATACACTTATTGTGGTATTAATTCTTCAATCACTATGTTGTACATCTGAAACTAATTTAATATACATCAACTATACTTCCTAAAGGAGTTAACTTATTGTTTAAACAAAAAAATAATATAGTGTGCTGTTTAGAAGTAAAGCAAAATGTATGAAGACATTAGCACAAAGGCCAGTAAGGGAGAAATGAAGTACACTATATATTGTAAGGTTCTTATGCCAATCATGAAATCATATATTATTTGAAGATAGACTGTGAAAAGTTAAAGATGAACACTACAAGCCATTAAACTACTGCTAAACTAACAAAACCTGAGTTGTAATTAACTAGCCAACAAATAAAATTTAATTTAATTTAATTTAATTTAATTTAATTTAATTTAATTTAAAAGTGTACTCAGTCATCCAAAAGTAGGAAGAAAAAGAAAAAAAATAGCAAAACAAAGAACAGATGGGACACATAGAGAGTTTAGTAGCTTTAAATGTAGTCATGTTAATAATTACATTAGGTGTAATGGTATAATCACCCTAATTAAAATATAAAAAAGCAAAAGCCAACTATATGCTGTCTATAAGAATCATCTGCAATAGAAATATACAAGTAGGTTAAAAGTATAGAAAAAATTGTGCTATGCTAACAGTAATCAAAAGAAACCTTGGGTGGCTACATTACTGTAAGACAAAGTGCATTTCAAAGTAAAAAAATATTACCAAGGATAAAGGAGGTTATTCCATCATTATAGGAATATCAACTAATAAAAAAGACATAACCTAAAAATTTATGCATCTGATAACAGAACTTCAAAATATATGAAGGAGAATGGCAAAGAGAGACAAATAAATACACAATTATAGTTGGAAATTTCAATATTGCTTTCTAAATAATTGACAGAAAAATATATAGAAAATCAGTAAAGATATAGCAGACTTGAATAACACTATCTACATACTTGACCTAACTGACATTATAGAATGCTCCACCCAAAATCAGAGTACTCATTTTTTTCAAGTAGATACATAATAGTTACCAAAATAGATCATAGGCTCATCTAATACCAGAATTCATGGGTATAACACAAGCCTCAATAAGTTTAAAAGGATTTAAGTCATTCAACATATGTTCTGTGACTACAATGGAATTAAATTAGAAATGAACAGATTTGAAAAATCTCCAAATTATTTAGAAACTAAACAACATACTTCTAAGTAACCCTGCCAGTCAAAGAAATCAAAAGAGAAATTAAGAGCTATTTCGTACTAAAACTGAAACCATGTCAACATATGGGATGTTGCTAATGCGGTGTTCAGCTTCCCCAGTATCCACTTTTAAGAAATTAAAAAAAGAAAAGAAAATTAATCATTGAATAAGGAGAAGAAATAGCATAATAGAGATCAAGGCACAAATAAAGAAAACGGAAAACAAAAATAGAGAGGCCAGTGAAATGAAAAGACAGTTTTTATTTATTTATTTTTAAAAATTGTAATTATTTATTCATGAGAGATACAGAGAGAGGGGCAGAGACATAGGCAGAGGGAGAAGCAGGCTCCCTGTGGGGAGCTTGAAAAGGGACTCGATTCTAGGACTCGAGGATCACGACCTGAGCCAAAAACAGATGCTCAACCACTGAGCCACGCAGGTGCCCCAAAAGACAGTTTTTGGAGAAGATAAATAAAACTGATAAACCTCTAGGCAGACTGATTAAGACAAGACAAGAGAAGACATAAATTATCAGTATCAGAAATGAGAGGGGTCAGGGATCCCTGGGTGGCTCAGCAGTTTAGCGCCTGCCATCGGCCCAAAGCCTGATCCTGGAGTCCCGGGATCAAGTCCCACATCAGGCTCCCAGCATGGAGACTGCTTCTCCCTCTGCCTGTGTCTCTGCCTCTGTCTCCCCCCTCTCTCTCTCTGTGTCTCTCATGAATAAATAAAATCTTAAAAAAAAAACGGGGTGACATGTCCCTTGTTTCTTTTCTTTTTTTTTTTTTAAGATTTTATTTTTATTTATTCATGAGAGACACAGAGAGAGGCAGAGGCAGAGGCAGAGGGAGAAGCAGGCTCCCTGCAGGGAGCCTCATGTGGGATTCAATCCCAGAATCCCGAGGTCATGAGCTGAGCCAAAGGGAGATGCTCAACCACTGAGCCACCCAGGCATCCCTACAGATATTAAAAGGATAAGAAGGGAATATTATAAAATAATTTGTCAATCAATTCAAGGTGAAATGAACAGATCATAAAAGATGTAAACTACTCAAAAATAAATATGTAACTTAAATATCACTATTAAAGAAATAGAGTGTATAATTTGCAACTTTCTCACAAAGAAAGCTTCAAATACACAGGGCTTCATGAGTGATTCTACCAAACATTTAAGGAAGAAATAATGCCAATTCTACACAAACTCTACCAGAAAGTTGAAGAGAAAAGAATATTTCCCCACTCATTTTTAAGGCCAGCTTTTCCCTTATCATAAGTAGGCAAAGACAGTACAAGAAAAGAAAACAATAGACCGGGATCCCTGGGTGGCGCAGCGGTTTGGCGCCTGCCTTTAGCCCAAGGCCCGGTGCATGGAGCCTGCTTCTCCCTCTGCCTGTGTCTCTGCCTCTCTCTCTCTCTCTCTCTCTCTCTCTCTCTCTGGGTGACTATCATAAATAAATAAATAAATAAATAAATAAATAAATAAACAATAGACCAATATCTCTCATGAACACAGATGCAAAATTCTAAACAATGTTTCACCATATCAAACAATATATGAAGTTTCTGTATAGTAAAGGAAACAACCAAAAAAAAATAATAAAGACTACCTATCAAATAGGAGAAGATATTTGCAAGTGACATATTCAATATAGGTTTAGTATCCAAAATATATAAAGAATGTCTACAGATCAACACCAAAAACCCCCAAATAATCCACTTAAAAACTGGAAGACACAGACATTTCTCCAAAGAAGATGCACAGGGGTGCCTGGGTGGCTCAGTTGGTTAAATGTCTGCCTTCAGCTTAGGTCATGATCTCAGGGTCCTGGGATCGAGCCCTGAGTAAGGCTAGGTACTCAGAGGGGAATCTGCTTGGGATTCTCTCTCTCTCCCTCTTCCTCTGCCCCTCCTCCTGCTCATGTTCTTTCTCTCTCTCTCAAATAAATAAATAAAATCTTAAAAAAAAAGAAGACATGCATATGGCCAACAGACACATGAAAAAATGCTCAGTATCATCAGGGAAGTGCAAATAAAAACCACAATGAGATATCACTTCACACCTGTCAGAATGGCTAAAATAAAAAACACAAGAAACAACAAATTTTAGTGAGGATATGGAGACATAATAACTTATGCTCTGCTGGCGGGAATGCAAACTGGTACAGCCACTGAGGAAAATGGTATGGAGGCTCCTCAAAAAATTAAAAATAAAACTACGGTATGATCCAGTAATTGCACTTCTGGGTATTTAACCAAAAATTACAAAAACACTAATTCAAAGGGATACATGCACGTCTATGTAGCATTATTTACCATAGCCAAGTTATGGAAAGCAGCCTACCAGTCCATTGATAGGTGGATGGATAAAAAATAGGTGGTATATATAAACAATGGGATATTATTCAGCCATAAAAAAGAACGAAATCCTGCCACCTGCAACAACATTAGAGTACAATGCTAAGCAAAGTAAGTCAGTCAGTGAAAGACAAATACCAGGTGATTTCACTTATATGTGGAATTTAAGAAACAAACAAAAAAAATGAGCAAAGGGGAGAGAGAGAGTCAAGAAACAGACATTTATTATAGGGAACAAACTATAGTTGTCCCCAGAGGGGACAAGGGGTGGAATGATGGGTGAAATGGGTGAGTTCATCAAAATTTAAAAATTAAAAATTCTGGTCTTCAGAGATAGAACAGAATGAAGACAAGCCACAGCCTGGGAGAAATTTGCTAAACACCTGAGAGAAAAGACTTTTTCCAGAATATATAATATACTCTTAAAACTCAATAGTATGTATCCAACTGAATGATGGATTTGGAGGCACCAGGGTGGCTCAGTTGGCTGCGTGTCTGACTCTTGATTTTGGTTCAGGTTATGGTCTCAGGGTTGTGGGATTGAGCCCCAAATCAGGCTCCAAGCTTGGTGAGGAATCTTGAGATTCTCTCTCTCCCTCTCTGACTGCCTATACCCCCCACCCCCCACCACATTTGGTCTCTCTCTCTCTCTGTCTGAGATAAATAAATCTTTAAGAAAAAAATAAAAGGAAAAGAGATTTCAATAGACACATCATTTAAAAAGATATTGGTACATGAATAGACACTCAACATCATGAGCTATTAGAGAAATGCAAATTAAAGATACAAAGTCTAGGGATCCCTGGGTGGCGCAGCGGTTTAGCGCCTGCCTTTGGCCCAGGGCGCGATCCTGGAGACCCGGGATCGAATCCCACGTCGGGCTCCCGGTGCATGGAGCCTGCTTCTCCCTCTGCCTATGTCTCTGCCTCTCTCTCTCTCTCTCTGTGACTATCATAAATAAAATTAAAAAAAAAAAGATACAAAGTTTGAAAAAAATTTTTAACTGAAATATAAAGATGTCATACACTGCCGCTTGGAATGCAAAATGGTACATCCACTTTATTTTTTTTAAAGCTTTTATTCATTTATTATGAGAGACACTGAGGGAGGGAGAGAGAGGCAGAGAAACAGGTAGAGGGAGAAGCTGGCTCCATGCAGGGAACCCGACATGGGACTAGATCCTGGGTCTCCAGGATCACGCCCTGGTCGGAAGGTGGCGCTAAACTGCTGAGCCACGGGGGCTGCCCTACATTCACTTTAGAAAAGAGGTAAGCAGGTTTTTTGTTTTTGTTTTTGTTTTTTTTTTTTGAGAGAGAGACAGCAAGCACATGTGTATGAGTGGGGTGGGGAGGAGGGGCAGAGAGAAAGGGAGAGAAAGAATCTTAAGCATGCTCCACGTTCAGCATGGAGCCCCACTGGGGGCTTGATCTCACAACCCTGAGATTATGACCTAAGCCAAAATCAACAATCAACAGTTGGACACTTAACTGACTAACCCCCCAGGCACCCCTAGGAAGCATTTTCTTAAAAAGTTAAATATACACTTAGCACATGATGTAGTAATCCTACCATTAAGTATTTCACCTCCCCCAGAATGAAAGCATATGCTCACACAAAGGCCTGCACGTGACTGCTTTTAGCAGCTTTATTCATCATAGCCAAAAGGAAAATCAGAACAACTCAAATATCCATTAAGTGATGAATGCATAAACAAACTGATATATCCACACAACTGTAACACTACTCAGTAATAAAAAGGAGTGAATTACGGGTTGATGCAATCACATGGATGAATCTCAAAAGGATTATGCTGAGTCAAAGGAGCCAATCACACAAGACTGCATACTGTATGATTTCATTCATAAGACACGGTAGAGGGGCGCCTGGGTGGCTCAGCAGTTGAGCGTCTGCCTTTGACTCAGGGAGTGATCCCGGAGTCCCGTGATCAAGTCCCAGCTCAGAATCCTTGTATGGAGCCTGTTTCTCCCTCTGACCTCTCACTCTCTCTCTCTTTGTCTCTCATGAATAAATAAATAAAATCTTAAAAAAAAAAAAAAAAGACATGGTGGAAAAAATACTATAGGGACAAAAATGAGGTTGATGGCTGTCAGGGGCTGATAGTGGCAACAGGGGATTAACTACAAACAGAAATGTTCTGTATCTCAAACGTGGTGGTGGTTACACAACTATATATTTACCAAAGCTCATTAAAAACTGCATACTTAAAAAGAGTACATATTAACTGAAAATTATGCCTCAATAAAGCTGACTTATAAATAAAACAAACCTAAATACACAACGAAGTGATAATAAACATAAGAAAAATCAACTTACAGTTTTTCCAATTCAAGGGTCATCATGAGAATGCTCTCAATTGTTGAAAGTGACACCTGTGTTGTTCCCATGTCTCTGAAAGAGAACGCCCAAACATGCATGATACCAAAGACTAAAATTTCACACCAAGTACAAAAAGGTACTTAATAGTATGTGATTATTTAAATTCTGGCTTCTCTGTCAAGCTAGCTCAAGAGTTTACTTGCTATGGAAGATAATTTCAGAGCATTCTTATTGAAGAAATTAAAATTTATGTGCATCACGAACATAATCACCTTGGTGCTAAACAGTACAATCTCCTTTTACCCTTTTTCTACTCATTCTCAGTTGCATCCACCTTTCTTGATTAGTCTTTTGTTTTAAATAAGGTATACCTTATTCCAGTTTGCTTTTTGAGATAAATGATATTTCTACATATGTGGTAAATATTTCGCTATACACCTGCATGTTCCATATCTCTATGTGTTCTTCAATACTGCTCTCTTCTACTACAGGCTGTCTTGTCCATATACATTCTTTCTTTGCCAATAATTCTTATTGCAATAACCCAGCTAAAATTTAAATTATGACTTTTTATTCAAAATGCAAAAGATTTAATCTTTGACAAAAGTAAAAAAGAGCAGAAATCATCTCATGAGCCATGAGATTGTTGTAATACTTACAAATATTTTAATGCTGGCAATTTAAAAAGATATGAATCTTCAACAGTTGTCAGAGGGTTATGACTGAGAATTCTGAAAAATGCAATGGAATTAAAATTATCTGCATTTTAAGTAACTAGATGAAAATTTATGTTCTTTTTTTTGGTATGGAACTTGAAGTTTAAAAGCAATCATTTTCTGCCTTTGCCTATAAAATCACCCTTAGAATCTGTAAAACATTCTTCCTTTGGGCACTACCCAGGTCTCTGAATGATAAAGCAGGAAGAGAAAGAGAAAAAAAATTTTTTAAGTGGATGGCAAAGAAAAAATATGCCAAAGAACATTTCAGGTTGAAAACCTCAGAAGTGACTATACCAGTAGGAAGTAATTTCTGTAGGAAATACTATTTCTAGTGTCCTCCATAATTCAAAGTGCTTTTCTTTTATCTCTAGAAAGTTTAAAAATCCTACAGTTTAAACCACCCAGTTAAAGACAAAATGGTAACCAATTCTTCAGTTTTGGAGCCAAACAAGAAGGGCTAAATCTATGAGCAGCCGGTGAAAGCTATATTCCCACCACATAGCCTGTGTGTATTCTTGCATTACAGCCTTTGTCATGGCATGTATCACCTGTTTCCTTATCAATCTCCTGGATTCTCGGCTCCTGGAGGGCAGGGACCATACTTTATTGTCATGTTGTCCCTGTGCCTGACATAGTATAGTGCTTGTTATTGACTATTTAATGTTTGTTGAATAAAGGACATCTTGTCATCTTTTTGACACAAGCTTTTATTCCAAAATGCTGAACAGACCTTCTTCCCAACTCTTTAAAATGAAAAAAGGTAAAAGAAATAGGAAGAAAAGAAAAGACAATCTGCCTTGAGGTTGACTCTACTCAAGAATCATTAACTATACTTTTACCAAGTATTAGATAGATAATCTTCATAACCAATACTATTATTGGGCTGTAAGGCATCTGTGATCAGCATTTCACATTTAATCCTTATAATAACCTTATGTGATAGATACTATCATCACCTCATTTTACAAATGAGGAAACTGAGGTACAGAGAGGTTACATAATTTGTCCGAGTTTGTCAAGCCAGTCAGAAGCAGAGCTGGAATTTGAACTGAGTTCTGACTCCAAAGCCTGTGTGTAACTCACATGAAGAAAAGGGGGTTTATAAAACAGCTGTTACCATAAACTTTGAGAGCGCTAAATATAGAAACTGTATTCATGTTGAACTTCATCTCTCCACCTGGGAGAGCTCCTCTGAGAATTACATTTTCTATTTTTATTCCTTTTCTCTAATCGACTCCCATGATGAAGTATTTAATTAGCTGATGGTCATTGAGACTTTAGGTATTTTAAACCATGTTATAGGCGAATCAGTGAAAACGGGAAAGTGAGGACATTTGAAACTTCATCCCTCCATAAAAGCAACGACAATGACAAACACTGGCAAACATAGAATCAATGTTTTAATCATTTTGGAAAATTTAACCAATGGGTCTACAGCAACCCAGAGAGCATTTATTAAGGGAAAATGTATTAATTTCTATAAGAACAGTGAGATCTGTTGTTTTAACTAGTTCTAGACCTCTGCTCTGTATCCTGATGGTAGCCTTGAAAAATAGCCCACATCCCAGGGGAGCAAAATGGAGCTGGAGTTCCTTAAAGCCTCCTTCCCAAAGAACTGTCATTGTTTTACCTGTCTAGTGAGTTTCCTGGAAGACCTCAATTGAGAACCTTGTCCTTGACCTCACTGAGAACTGCACAATGCTAGAAGCCTCTTCTTCTCAAGGGGCATTTTAAAAATATCATTATTTATTTATTTATTCATGAGAAAGACACACAGACAGAGAGAGAGAGGCAGAGACACAGGCAAAGGGAGACAGAGAGAGGCAGAGACATAGGCAGAGGGAGAAGTGGGCTCCCTATGGGGAGCTGGATGTGAGACTGGATCCCAGAACTCCAGGATCATGCCTAGAGAGGAAGGCAGACACCCAACCGCTTAGTCACCTAGATATCCCCAGGAGCATTTTTAAAAACACTTACAGGTAAATGTTTTAAACTGGCAGCTGTGTAAGGCAATGGATAACAGTTGGGACAAAAAAAACAAAAAAACAAAAAACAACAACAACAACAACAAAAACCCTAATCTAAAAGTTTAAAAGAAAAAGCTGAGAAATGAGATATCCACAGAGAGTTTGAAATGCTCCAACATATTCCTGAGAAACTAGAAGACCACAAGACATATTCCTAGGAATGTAGAAAAAAACCTTAGCACTAACAAATGGGTTCAGCAAGGTTGCAGGAAACAAGATCAATATATAAAAGTTAGATGTATTTCTATGTATTAGCAATGAGTAATCCAAAATGATATTAAGAAAAAATTTCCATGTATAACAATATTAAAAAGAATAAAATACTTAGGAAAAAATGTAACCAAAAAGTATAAGATCCATACACTGAAAGCTACAAAACATTGTTGAAATTAAAGAAGATTGAAATAAATGGAAAAAATGCCATGGTCATGGACCAGAAGAAAATATTGTTAAAATGGCACTATGCCCCAAATTGAACTATGGCTTCAGCACAACCCTTATCAAGATCACAGCTGACTTGTTTCCAGGCTAATTCTAAAATTCTTATATCAATTCAAGGGACCCAGAATAGCCAAGAAAAATCTAGATAAAGAACAAAAAAGTGGGAAGATTCACATGCTCTGCTTTCAAAACCCAATTCAAAGCTACAGTAATCGTAGTGTGGCACTGGCATAAAGATAGACATATATAATCAGAGAAGGACAAACATTATATGGTGTCATTCATTTGGGGAATATAAATAATAGTGAAAGGGAATAGAAGGGAAGGGAGAAGAAATGGGTAGGAAATATCAGAAAGGGAGACAGAACATGAAGACTCCTAACTCTGGGAAACAAACTAGGGGTGGTGGAAGGGGAGGAGGGCGGGGGGTGGGGGTGAATGGGTGATGGGCACTGAGTGGAGCACTTGACGGGATGAGCACTGGGTGTTATTCTGTATGTTGGCAAATTGAACACCAATAAAAAGTAAATTTATTATTTAAAAAAATAAAAATAAAAATGCTAACACTGGAAAACAATGTAAATCTCTGATGTTCTGTAAATTAAAAGTGAATAAACTGAGGCTGAAGATTTTAAAAAAAAGGATAGACATATAAACCAATGGAACAGAACTGACAGTCCAGGAATAAATCCTCACATTTATAGTTGGCTGATTTTCAACAAGAGTGCCAAAGCAATTCAAAGTGGGAAGACTAGTCTTTTCGAATGGAGCTGGGACAACTATATATTCATATACAAAATAAGGATTCCTACACTTCATTCTATATATAAAAATTAACTCAAAATGGATTAACCTAAATGGAAGTGCTCAAGCTATAAAAACTCTTAGAAATCTTTATGACCTTGGATTAGGCAAGAGTTTCTTAGACATGCCACCAAAAGCACAAATAATAAAAGGAAAAATAGACAAATTGGACTTTATAAAAAATTAAACAGATTTTTGTGCTTCAAAGGACATTATCAAGAAAGTAAAAGACCACTCACAGAATGGGAGAAAATATTTGCAAATCATATGTCTGATAAAAGTCTAGTATCCAGAATATCCAGAACACATAAAGAACTCTTACAACTCAATAAAAAGACTAATAATTGAACTTTTAAATGGGCAAAGGATTCAGAGAGACATTTCTCCAAAGAAAATACACAAATGGCCAATAAGCACATGAAAAGATGTTCAATGTCTTAAGTCATTAGGGAAATACAAATCAAAGCTATAATAAGATACTACTTTATACTCACTAAGATGGCTATAATCAGATGGAGAATGATAAGCGGTAGCAAGATTATGGGGAAAGTGGAATCTTCATACATTGGTGAGAACATAAAATGGCATAGTTACGTGTGGAACACAGTTTGGCAGTTCCTCAAAAGGGTTAGACATAGAGTTACTACGTGACTCAGCAATTCCACTCCTAGGTATGTACCCAAGAGAATTAAAAACATATGTCCACACAAAACCACGTATGTGAATACTCATAGCAGCATTATTAATAATAGTCAGAAGTGGAAACAACTGAAAAGTCCAATAACTGAGGAACAGATGAACAAAAGGTGATGTGTCTATGTAAGGGAATATTATACAGCCTTCAAAAAGAATGAAGTGCTGGTATATATGCTACAACATGGAAAAACTTTGAAGCTAACAGTTATGTGAAAGAAGCTAGACACTCATTTGTATGAAATGTCCAGAAGAGGCAAATCTAGGATACAGAAGGGGAATTAGTTGTTGCCTGGGAGGAGGGAAGAAGGGGGTGGTCACAGCTGATGGGTACGGTATTTATTTTGGAGGGTGATGAAACTGTCCTGGAATTAGGGTGGCTGTGGTCTATCGAAGTATACCACTGGACTGTATACTTTACAATGTTGCATAGTCTATTATGTGGATTATATCTCAATTAAAAATAAAGAACTGGGGATCCCTGGGTGGAGCAGCGGTTTAGTGCCTGCCTTTGGCCCAGGGCGTGATCATGGAGATCCGGGATCGAATCCCACATCGGGCTCCCGGTGCATGGAGCCTGCTTCTCCCTTCTCCTTATTAAAGCCAAAGAAAACAAAAACCTCCAAAGGTGGTACCTCATTAATAAGCTCTTGGCATGTCTTTGAGGTGGATTTCAGATTCAAAATAGACTTTACCACACTGCTAACTTGTTCAGTCAGTATTTATCAATAACTTAGAGGCTTCATTCAAGAAGCTTACTGAGTTATAATTACCTGAAACCCAGGGTCAATCAAGGTCTTGTGGGGCCTGAACCTCATCTACTTTGGGAAATCCTGTCTAATAAAAACATGCAACATTATGAATATAAAAATTGCTAGGACTCCTCTCAAGACCTTTGAAGGGGCCTATGGAAGTGAGGAGCCCTGAAGTTAAAGCTTTGGTCAGTTCAAAATAAATCCACCTCAGCTAGGGCCTATACATTTTACAGACTTCTTTAATGCCAGAGAAAATATTGTTTCAACTTATAAACACCTTGGTAACATGTCACACAGGTAACATGACTAATTCAAAGGGTGGCATCTTCCCTTGGCAACTTGCCTTTGGAAAGAAATGCAATGAAGTTTATATTTCACTATGGCAGAGATTTCCTAAAGCAGACTAGCTTTGTCTATTAGAAAAATTTGACCTCAAACAAAAAAGGAGCCTAACCCCCAGTACACACTTACTGTATCGTGATAATCTTTCAGAAGGAACTGTGAATTAGTTTTCGAAGCTGTATTCAAGTCCCATGACATGAGTATTAATTTATTATCAATACTGGCTAGCTCTGGTTCTTTAATTACCTTTTTCTGTTATTTAAGATGCACACAGAAACTCAACACAAACAAGCTGTTGCTTCATCCATTAAGAGTCTTTTCTATCCCACAACCTGTTTGTTCCCTACTTTGTCAACCCCCTACCTTGTTACCCTGCTGCATGGATGCCCGCACGGCTCCCGTGTGTTTTCCTGTCAACATCTTTCTCCTTCCAGTATGAAAGTTTCTTGGGGACAGTCCCTGTCTTATTCTTTGTACCCCCAGTACTTAGTACAGTGTTGACATGTATTGGACATGGCACTCAGTGAATGTTTTTCAATGAATTCATTGATTTTTATCAACTGATTCCCCCATATTCTTTCTTGTGTTGCCCATATAACTATAATGAAAGTCAGATTCTTTCCTTTCCTTTCTTTCTTTCTTTCTTTCTTTTCTTTTTTTCTTTCTTTCTTTCTTTCTTTCTTTCTTTTCTTTCTTTTTTGGAAATTCAGATTCTTCTAAGAGACTCTTGGTGTGATAACATGCTTAGAAATAAAGATGGTGAGTTTAAGACAGTATATTGATGCACCAAAACCTCCTGGTGCAGAAACCCAATGAGCCTTTTCTCCGGGGTGTTCGCAAGCAAAAAACTGACCCTCTGTAGTCTTTTTCCAAGTTAGGCATCAGCAAATTAATGGGAGGAGAGAGGAGCCTTCAACAGATAGGCATCTGCAGGAACTGTCCCTCTAGCTCCAGACACACCCTCAACACCTTCATCTATCCTAAAATAAACTGTGTGAAATAATATTTCTGAACTACAAGACAGGTAAGATAATCTTTTCCAAAGTCACGTTTAGAGGAAGATCTTCACCTTGAGTCTAAAATCCCCCTCAGGCCATTGAACATCCCCCACTATGATTTGTTTATATCACCAGGAAATCACAGAATTTTCCAGCCGAAAGGGAATAACACACTTCTTATTGAAGAAGAGTCAGGAAATAGCCACATGGAATTATGCTACAGCAATGTATTTCATGAACATTTTTCACACAACTTAACACAAACAATATCTTTTACCATACCTCAAAGGTTCTTATGGCCCCCAGATGATTTACTCAGAGGTATACATTTTTTGAAAAATAATGTTCTGGGTAACTGGTGAGAGAAGTGCCCTGTGGCAGGTTCTCAGCAGTTCTTTCTGCTTTACCATTTAAAAGAAGCTGATGGCTGAGGAAGCACCCACACTTTTGCTCCCTGGAGAATTCCCCTACACTTAGTTCTTTGAAGCTTTATTTTGCATGCATTGAAGCAGTTAGGAACTTTGCCCATTAGCAGGAATCAAAGTTAAATTCAGAGGTGGAATTTGAAGGACCATGCCCCTATTGGAGAAGCATCATTGTCATGGATTCCCAGGATAGTGTTGACTTGGGTGTTATTTGCTTGGGGCCTTTTATTGCCCATACCAAAGCTGAGTACAGGGAAAGCTGAGAGTGCCATTTATGAGATAGACAAGCCTCTTGGCCTCTTTGTACCTTAGTTTCCTCATTTGAAAAAAAAAAAAAAGAATGGATTTTAAGACATACTTTTCAGAGTTCATACTGGGCTTAACATCCACTGAACCAATAAATGTATGATGTTTTTACATATTGTTTGTCTGTTTATTTTTTACATGTGTTTATTTTCTATTTCACTTACAGCTTATGTAAAAACTGCATTCCATGCCAGGCCTGAAATGTTCCAAAGCTCACTTCTGTCAGTACATTGCAACTAACATTTCTACAAAAAAAGACACAAGCAAAAGAAGAAGGAAAAAAGGTATTCTTTCAGAACATTTATCCTTTGGCAGTGATTCCAATTTATATAGGATGAAACATAATCTCAATACCCTCTCCATATCCTGAAACTATCTCGCTATGGAAGATATGCCTTTTAAAATTTTTTTAGAAATTTAAATTTAAAAAATTTGCATGAAAGATTTATATTTTCATGTTTCTACATGTGTTGCATTAGATACAAATCTGTAAATGCTCAATAAATACTTGTGTTAGGTAATCTTTATTTCTCTAGAAAAATATTTCACATCAGCACTATTGACATTTATGGTTGGATCCTCTTTTTTAAGAGGGGCTGTCCTGTGCATTATAGGGTGTTTAGCGCCATCTCTGGCCTCTGCCCACTAGATGCCAGTAGCATATCTACAGTCTGACAACCAAAAATGTCTCCAGACACTTCAAATGTCACCTGGGTGCAAAATCACCCTAGTTGAGAACCACTTCTCTAGAATGATTCAGTCTGATCTGTATAATAATTCTTACACTAATCTTTGCTACAGACAAAAAAGATTCGCTACATAATTTTAGTAGCTTTCTACTAATAAAATTACAATCATATTTCAAAATGATTGTAGCAAAGAGGTTTACAATTAAGTTTAACAAAAATCCCAAATATAATGAAATTTGTATTTGTAACTTACATAAACTTCAAAAAAGGTAGTGGTTCAAATGTCCGTCTTTCAATAGATTGTATCTTATTGCAGGATAAATCTCTAGGAAAAGTAAAAGGAAAATATTGCCTCAATTAGCTATTAGATACCTAACTAGTAGGCTGATAGTATTGAATAAGCAGCTTTTGCCTAAACTCTGAACTTAAGGACTTGTTATTTGAACCTTCCAGAGCCCCTAACTCTCCTCATCTCTCTTAAAAGAGTCTCACTTTCATAAATGAAAGAAGTAACTACAGCTCTTGATAGATTCTGGAAGTAATCTTTCCTGAGAGCAGAAGAATTAATTAGAGGACATTTGAGGCCTCATCAATTTCTAGATTATGAGCTCAAAGTTTTGACCTCCACATAGAATTTCTTTCTTTATTTTGTAAAAGATTTTATTTATTTATTCATATAGACACACAGAGAGAATGAAAGGCAGAGACACAGGCAGAGGGAGAAGCAGGCTCCATACAGGGAGCCTGACATGGGACTGGATCCAAGGTCTCCAGGATCACACCCTGGGCAGAAGGTGGCGCTTAACCGGTGAGCCACTCGGGCTGCCCCTATAATTTCTTTTTAAAAAATATTTATTTATTAGAGAGTGTGTGTGCATGCACATGCACAAGTGGGAGGAGCAGAGGAAGAGGGAGAGAGAATCCCAAGCAGACTCCTCACTGAGTGCAGAGCCCAACAGGGGGCTCCATTTCAGGATCCAGAGATTGTGACCTGAGCCAAAACCAAGAGTCAGATGCTCAGCCAACTGCACCAACCGGGCACCCCTATAATTATAATTTCTAATATTAAAAGGGATATTCTCATTTTGGAACACCTTTTTGGTTTAGTTCTATTTTTCTAGGCCAATTCAATACCAGAAAAAATAAAAGATATCCTTTCATTTAAATTGAAAGGAAGTTACCCCTCTAATCAATACATAAATTTGAACTAACTCAGAATCATATCATCATGTTAATAGAAATTCATTTTTGGTTGTACATTTGCCTTAATATTCCATGAATTTATTAACTGCTTCAGTTGCAAGTGGTGAGACAACAAAAAACACCACATAGTACTGGATTTTTATTTGAAAACACCCATTCTTGATAATAGTTGACCCTCAGACTTCCATTGATTCCAGCTTAGTCCCTTATTTTCCACCTACTCTTCAGACTGGCATTGCCATCTCTAGTCTCTCCCTTTCTAATCCATCCTGCACACAGTCACCAGAGTAATTCTCCACAAGTGGTTCTCGAATGCCAGCATCACTTGGGCACTTACTCAAGATGCAAATTCTCAGCCTTACTCTATAGACTGAAGGAATCAGTAACTGTGGAGGTGGAGCTTATTTTCTGACAAGCCCTCCAAGTGACTCTGTTGCAGATTATTTATTTATTTATTTTTCTATTGCAGTTTAAAGCTTGTCCTGGAGCACTGCTGTGATAATCCAGTAGCGTGGCATGTTAATCCACGGCCTTCAAAATCCTAGAAGACTAGCTCTAATCTCCTACTCTACAGGTACTCAAGATATTTTTCCTGTATTTTGCCTTTCTCCCAGTCTCCTTTGTAAGCTTATTCGCCCTACAATGTCTTTCTGATGATACCCAATAGCTCTTCAAGGTCCTGTTGAAACAGCATTGCTCTAATAGCTTCCCTGATCCAATGTGAAGTCTTTTCTTCCTCATCTGTATTCCAAAACCAATTTATACCTCTCGTTGCCCATATCCATTTCTTCTTCTTCTTTTGAAAAAAACATTTAAAGTAGGCTTCACACCCAACCAGGGGCTTGAAATCATGACCCTGAGATCAAGAGCCACATGCTCTACCAACTCAGCCAGCCAGGCATTCCAATTTATTTTTAATATAGTTATTTTTGCATCCTTTTTCCTCTGAGCATAAAATGCTTGAAAGTATGGACTAGTTGTGTTCATCTGCATTGTCTACCATGTTTAAAACTGACACATGTTTCTTTCGTGTTGAGTTTAATAAGTTCTTTATAGATCCTGGAAAACTAGCCCTTTATCTGATACGTCATTTGCACCAAAGAAACAAACAATCCAATCATGAAATGGGCAAAAGACATGAACAGAAATCTCACAGAGGAAGACATAGACATGGCCAACACGCACATGAGAAAATGCCCTGCATCACTTGCCATCAGGGAAATACAAATCAAAACCACAATGAGATACCACCTCACACCAGGGAGGATGGGGAAAAGTAACAAGGCAGGAATCCACAAATGTTGGAGAGGATGCAGAGAAAAGGGAACTCTCTTACACTGTTGGTGGGAATGTGAAATGGTGTAGCCACTCTGGAAAACTGTGTGGAGGTTCCTCAAATAGTTAAAAATAAACCTGCCCTACAACCCAGCAATTGCACTGTTGGGGATTTACCCCAATGATACAGATGCAATGAAAGGCCGGGACACCTGCACCCCGATGTTTCTAGCAGCAATGTCCACAATAGCCAAACTGTGGAAGGAGCCTCGGTGTCCATCGAAAGATGAATGGATAAAGACGATGTGGTTTATGTATACAATGGAATATTACTCAGCCATTAGAAATGACAAATACCCACCATTTGCTTCAACGTGGATGGAACTGGAGGGTATTATGCTGAGTGAAATAAGCCAATCGGAGAAAGACAAACATTATATGTTCTCATTCATTTGGGGAATATAAATAATAGTGAAAGGGAAGAGAAGGGAAGGGAGAAGAAATGGGTAGGAAATATCAGAAAGGGAGACAGAACATAAAGACTCCTAACTATGGGAAACGAATTAGGGGTGGTGCAAGGGGAGGAGGGCGGGGGTTGGGGGTCAATGGGTGACAGGCACTGAGGGGGGCACTTGATGGGATGAGCACTGGGTGTTATTCTGTATGTTGGCAAATCGATCACCAATAAGAAATAAATTTATTATTAAAAAAATAAAATTGACACATGGACATAAAACAAACTCAAATATTTAAAAAATAAATATAAAGAGCTGGGTAGTGAATAGCAGAAACAAAATGACTGTGTAAAAAGAAATGTAGTTTTATGACTTTATGGCTCCCTCTTCTGCACCTCTTCAGCACTTTGTCATCCACTTAGTGCTTAGTGCATTATGGTTTGAGCTTCTGTCTATTTTCCTTGTGAGATCATGAGTTCCTATAGGGGTAGGAAGCCTGTCTTAATCATCTGAGTGCCTATGATACTGGGCATAGTGCCTGTCATATTAGCTTTTGATTGACCTTTTTTTTTTTTTTTTAAATGAATGAGAACACTTCAGCTAACATAAAATAATTGGCTTACAAAGTATTTCATAGTAGTAGTAATGAAGTGCCTAATCCTTTGAGCAGTTTATCTCATTTGATTTTCTACAAACGGTGTTTGTAAAGTTTAGAGTCCAGATCACAGAAGTAGCCAAGAAAACCAATACAAGAGTGGCTGTCCCCTAAGACTTGGAAGGTTTGATAACTTAAAGGACTATTCTTAGTGTTTAATCATGCTCTTGCTCTTTTTTACCCACTATCCTTAAACCTTCTACATTTGCAAGAAGACTCTATTTGCTCAAGAGCATCATTAATAGGGATTAATGACTTACACAGCTCTGGATGCCACAGACAAAGATAAAAATTGAACCTTTATAGCAAAGAACATGGTATCTCTGTATGTATACCTAGAAATACTAAAGAAGCATTTCCTCCTTGACAATGAGGCTGGAGAGATTTTATTTTATAATTAGTTAAATTAGGGGCATTTCTGATATGTTTGCTTAATGTAAACATTTCTAACCATAATACTTAACCATCATTTTATTTTACTTTAAAGATTTTATTTCCTTAAGTAATCTCTATACCCAATGTGGGTTTCAAACCCACAACCTCAAGATCCGAAGTCACTTGCTCTATCAACTGAGCCAGCCAGGTACCCCTTAACCATCATTTTAAACATCTATTTTTAATACTGGTGCTAGAATTCCCACTGAAATCCTTAATCTGCTCTCTTGGTAACTTAATAGGTACTTGATAATACTGCTTACATAATTAACCTGCTTAAATATTTAATATTTAAATGTTTAATTTAGATTAAATATTAAAAACATTCTGGGTTAATGGCATTCAAAATAATGTAAGTGTTCTATATTTTCGTGTCCTGTAGGTGACAATTTGAGGTTAATTTTAATTCCTCTCATTTTACTAAACCAACTTTTTCAAACCTTTTCTGTAAAGGCCAGATAGTAAACATTTTGGGCTTTGCAGGCCATATATGGTCTCTGTCATATATTCTTCTCTTTCTCTTCTTTTCTCTTTTACAGCCCTTTAAGAACGTAAAAATCATTCTTAACTCAGGCTGTATAAAGACAGACCTGAGCATGATTTGATCCATGAGCCATAAATTAAGTATAAATGTAAGCACACGGTATATGAACACTTACAAGACAGGTTCATATGTGCATCCATAATTGCTCAGACCTAATTACCCCTTTTGCTCTATAACTGAAGGGTCTTTTTCTATCTTTATCTTGTCTATAGAATTAAAAAACTGAAAATGCATATGAGATATTTAATGCTAGAGATGGAAATTTATTGTTAGAAGAAATTATAGTGATTATCTAATTTGAACCCCATATTTATTTTACAGATAATATAACTAAAAACTCATAATAAGTGATTAATTAACTTACAAATACTGTAGGGATAGCAGGCCTTCAAATGAGTCCTTATGTAATTCAGTCAAATAATTTTCACTGAGAATTCTGAAAAATGAAAAGGTTATTTCTGCATCAAAATGCAAAACAACTACAACTATTCACTACACAGGACTAACTCCCATTTGGGAGGGAAACCTGTGTAATGGTGCCACCTAAATATACTAATTCTTCTTTAATTTAGGAGTACTGAGCTCTGCGCTGTTTCCACTCAAATCCTTTTTTTTTTCTTTATTCCTCTCTCTCTCTCTCTCTCTCTCTCTCTCACACACACACACACACACACACACACACACACAGCCATCCACTATTTGAACCAAAATGCATATTAATGTCTACTCTCTGGATCACAAAGTCTCTGCTAGAACCCTGGTTTAGATGACAACAATACTGGCAGAACTGACACTTCCTCCTCTCTTTTTCTAAATTCTATGTTGGAAGCCCCATACAGCACTATAGGTAAAGTCATTTGTTTTTTCCCCAACCAAAAAAAAAATTTTTTTTTGAGAACTAAAAAAATGCACATCAAGTGTACATAACATAAATATTCAGTTTAATAATTATAAAGCAAATACCCATGAAACACCACTTGTATCAAGAAAAACCCCTGCCAGCATCCCAGAAGGCTTCAGTGTGCCCCTTCCAATCACAACCCTCTCTCTGATTCCCCAGAAGTAACCATTATCCTGACTTTAATAATTTCTTTGCCTTTTTTAATTTTTTAAAAAGATTAATTGCTGGGAGAGGGGCAGAGGGAGAGAAAGAATCTCCAGCAGACTCCTGGCTGAGTGTGGAGCCCTATCCCATGACCCTGAGATCATGACCTGAGCCCAGTCAAGAGTTGGACACTTAACTGACTGAACCACCCAGGGACCTCAAATTTCCTTGCTTTTTTAAATGTAGTTTTACCTATCATATGTCAGCCATAAACAACATAATTTAGTTTTGTCGCTTCTTGAACTTTATATAAATGGAATCACAGGTATTATTTTCTATGTTGCTTCTTTCACTCAATATTATCTTATAAATTCATTATATTGTTGCATGTAGCTGAGGTTGGTTCATTTCAATACCTAGTATTTATTGCATGTCTAGCTACATGTGGCTACTGAATACTTGGGAGTGGCTAGTGTGACTGAGGAGCTGAAGTTTTTATTTAATTAATTTTTTTTACTTTAAAATACAAATGAAAAAACTGATACTCAACAGTTATTAGAAAATGTTTAAATATGTTTGCAACAATGTAGGTATGTGATATTACTTTTTCAACTGTAATTTTTATGAAATCTAAATACAGAACAAGTATTCTTGATAAAAGACTAGCAATCAAATTGAGATTTCAAAGAGTTACTATGGAAAAAAGAACATAAAAAGAACACAAACTCTCAATAATTTTTATACTGATTACATGATAGAAATGATATTGGATATTTTGAAGACAGTATAAAACATAGACTATCTTACTAATAATGGGTATAATAATTATATGTCGAAATAATATTTTGGCTATAAGAGCTAAACAAAATATATTAACATTTATGTCATCTCTCTCTTTTTACTTTTAATTTTTAAGTGGCTATCAGAAAATTTGAGATTACTTATGTGGCTTTATGGTTCAAACAAATAGTGTTCCATTTTATGACTATTCCACACTTTATTCATTCTACTGTTGGCAGATATCATCCAATAGATATATAGAAAAACAGGTTAAAATCCTGCCCCAGGAGAGCAGTGATCCATAGTTAGGAACCTCTGCTTACAAGGTATAACCTTCAAGCTGAACCAGACATCTGCAGGACTTACCACATTCGTGTTCTAGTATATAAATTCCCAAACACATGCTTTTTAAAAATTAATTTTTTAATTTCAATTCATTTTTTAAAAATATGTAATATATTCACATGGCCCAAAATTCCAAAGGTATATAGTACACAACGCAAAGTTTTTCTACTACCCTTGTCCACAGCCCACCCATCCCCCTCCATTCCCTAAAGAAAATTAACGTTATTTATTTCTGCGACAATTATTTTCAGTTTTCTTATAAGTTTGGGAAATAAAATATCCCAGTCAGACACTATCATGGAGAAATATAAACTACACATAGTATTTAAGAAATTCACAAAATAAAAAACAAATGCCTAGTTCTAGCATTTCTCCCTTACCAATAAGATATCAGACTAAGGGGCGAAATCTACTTTAGAGGGATCATAATCCCTATTTTTAGATTGCTATGATTACTGTCTTTTATTGTTAATTCAGGAGTCATTTATGACTTCTCTGCTCAAGTTGCACTAATGATATGACACCAAACTCTCATAAAAACACCAGTTGATTGCTTTGATTGTAATATTTTTTTTTCTAAAAACACTTGTGTCTACATTGACTTTTTTCTACAGATCAATTTTTATAAAAGATAACAGAAAATTGGCAAAGGACAGAAAATTCACTCAAGAAATACAAATGTTCAGTAAACATAGGTATTTAAATTTACAAGTAATCAGAAAACTTCAAATTCACATGGGACCCCTTTTATTCACGCATCAGACCAGCCAAGAAATGGAGAATATCCAGTAGTGGGTGGTATGAGGATGTGAATGCTGTCATGGTCTATGGGTTGGAGTATAAGTTGGCACAACTTTTTTGAGGGCCATTAAAATTTTACATCTACATAGTCTTTATTCAAACAATTCCATTTCTAGATATCTATTCTACAGAAATACCTGCCCACATACACAAAGATGCATGGTTGAGGCAGTTCACTACAGCAGCGCATGTGACAAGAAAATGGGACACAGTCTAAACATTCATCAATATGAGAATTACTATATACATTCATACTTTGGAATATATTACACAGGCATATACATGAATGGGGTAACCCCCTATCTATACACTAAAAGAAAAGAAATCTAAGACATAAGATAAAAGAATCAAAAGATTCATTTATAAGCATAAGCATAAGCAAAAGAATCAAGTTGTAGGAAGTTATCATTTATATAAAAACAAAAACAAAAACAAGGTAAGAAAATCCCACAACAAACCTATTTTGTTGTCTATAAATATGTATGTAGACAAATGCATGGAAAAAGATCTGGAAGGATATATACTAAATCCAGATAGTGGCTATCTCAGTGGTAGGGGATCAGAACACAAAGAAGATGTTCACTTTATCTATTCTTTCATTTTTATATATTGAGGATATAATCATGTATTCCTATATAATGGAAAATAAGTTTAGATTGACTCTAAATTTTAAAGAGAGCCTGTCAAATTCAATTTTCAAGATAAACATAGAATTGCCATCAATAGAGGTTGATTTGGGATATGGAGGGGGAAATACCTTTCCTCCAAGATACTGACTTCAAAATTTTTGACTAAGAAGGATCTCAGGATGCAGTGTTTTGTATTCGTATTCGGAGAAAATATACTCACAATTTCTCAGTCCAACGGTATGGCTTCCATGTATTCTCCTCAATGTAAGAAATAGCGTTTCCTTGGAAATTTCTGTGAAGAAACACAGTTCAGATCCTTGACTAGTTAGGAAAAGAATGAACAGAATAAGTAAAGAATCATAGGCAACCTTGGGGGAATATGCAAATGCAGAAAATACCAGCTTCTTAATATCCATAGCTATCAGCATCCCAGTTTGCACAATTAATAAAGAAATGTGGGGCCATTGGTGTAAACAAGCCATCTCCTTAGAACCGGAACTTCCTATTTGTCTAATTTCTTGGATAGATAATGCCAGTTAATTACTTTATGAATATGGTATTTTTCTCCAAATCACCTCTATGTGTCTAAAATGGTTCTTTCTGTAAATCAATGAGAAAATAATTGAACCGAAAAATGGCAAAAAAAAAGTATCAAACAAAGGTAAAGAAAACAAAGGTAAAGAAATCCTATGCCAGGAAACAAAGGTAAAGAAATCCTATGCCAGGAACACCAAAGCTTTGGCCCAGTGACTTCTTTTGAAATCTGTCCAGCTGTTAGGAGAAGTTAGAAATGAGAGGAACTAATATGGAGAGATTTCTTAGACATGTTACATAGGGAAAAGCAACAAATTACTGAGCAAGGAACAAAAAGTATTACCTGATTAGGGGAAAATTGCAAAGGAAAGTGATGGGAAGGACAGACACCAAAATGGTAACAGGAGTTATCTTATGGGTGGTAGGGGGGGTTGGGTGGGATTTTCACATTTTATCCTATATGCTTGTGACATTAAAAAAAATGAGAATGTATCCATGAATTGCAAGTATTTCAAAAAAGCTATGAAATGCCTGAGTTCAGTTTTAATCACTAATTCTGTATATGACTGAATCTTACCTTTAACTTATCTTCTTCCCTCAGCAACAACTTACCTATTCATTTGTTAAGGTGTTATTTATTCATGAGAGACCAGAGAGAGAGAGAGAGAGAGAGAGAGAGGAAGCGGCAGAGACACAGGCAGAGGGAGAAGCAGGCTCCACGCAGGGAGCCCGACGCAGGACTCGATCTCTGGACTCCAGGATCACGCCCCGGGACGAAGGCAGGCACCAAACCGCTGAGCCACCCAGGAATCCCCCCCCTATTCCGTTTATATACACATTTTTTTCAGGGGAGTCAGAAATAAGGCAAAACAGATAGCCATCTGCCCATCATCTGCCTAGTGGCCATTTCCAGTCAACCAAAATGCCTTCTGGTTGCTTTATGTTCCCTGATAAAAGATGCCTAAACCTGAATTTATCTCCCTCCAACTGGCTGTCCTTCCCAACTGCTGTATTTCCACCTGCTCATCCGGGACAGAAATTTCTGAGAGTTATAGTTGATTTTTCTCTTTTCTGGATGCACCCTGCCCACTACTCCCCTCAGCAGTTACGCAGTCTTGTTGCTTCTTCCTCTGTGATGCTTTCAGGATTTTCTTTCTACTCCTATCACAGCCATTCTGTTCTGGCCCCTTGTCACTTTACTCCCAGCTTTTGCTAGACCATTCTTTCTGGTTTCCCCGGATCAAGCTTTCCTCTTTAGATCTCTCTACATAGGGAATAGAAAACAATCCTCTTGTTTTAGTGATACATATGTCTTTCTGGAAAACTTTCAATGGCTCTCTATATCTCAGCATAACTTTCAAACCCTTCTAGCTGATAGTCAAGGGTATTCATAACCGTATCTTTCACTGCTTCCTAAGCTAATGCTTTTTTTTTCCAGATTTTATTTATTTATTCATGACAGACACACAGAGAGAAAGGCAGAGACACAGGCAGAGGGAGAAGCAGGCTCCATGGAGGGAGCCGATGTGGGACTTAATCCCGAGTCTCCAGGATCACGCCTTGGGCTGAACGCAGCGTTAAATAAATCGCTGAGCCACTGGGGCTGCCCTCCTAAGCTAATTCTTTTTTTTTTCTAAGCTAATTCTTAATTCCTGATCATTCTCGCAGCTGTGCCTTTGCTTAGACTATACTCCCTATTCTTGCTGTATTTAACAAATCATAGCCACTCTAAATCTCAGCTGAAGTTTTAGCTTATCCATGCAGCTTTCTCTGACCCCTACACTCCATTGATTACAGATTCTGGTGACTTACAGAACCTATAGTCTGTACTTAATTATAGGTCACCTGTCTTTCTATGCCTATTTCCTTTCTTCCCACCTATTATTTCATATTCTAAAGACAATGCCATACTTGCATGGCTGCCACAGTACTGAGTCCTGGGCGGGGCATAAAATGGGTGCTGTATATAGAAAACCAAGGGACAAAGATGAGTTCTAAACATAGCTGAGGAATCAAATAATAGCTAACACTCACATATATGTGAGGCACTGAAAACGTGTTTTATATGTATTAACTCACCAAATCTCACAATAATCCCACAAGGTAGTAACTATTACCCCATTTTATAGATAAGGAAATTGAATCAAAAGCTAATAAGTGACAGAACTCAATTCAAACCCAGGCAGTCTAATTCCGGAATCTCTACTCTTAACCACTTTTTTGTATATCACCAAGGAGATGGAAAGAGGGACATGTTGCTATAAAGATGGGAGAGTAGAGGTTAAGCGATTAAATCATGGGGCTAAAAAAACTGGATAAAGAATAAGGACAATTACAAGTAAACGAGTGCAGACGTGGGAACCACAGCAAACAGGAAAATGAAGATAAGGACAGTTGTCAAAGAAAAGGTAAAAAGAGAGAGTCAGTCAACATGGTTGGGGAGATGACGAAGGCCCAGGAAGACCTCAAAGAAAGGCTGCTGTGTCAAGCAGGAGGCAGGGAACAAATGAGAAAAGGCAATTCTTACAAGATGGTGAAGGTGTTGTTGTCCGTGTTGGGCTCTGGCACAGGCACTCTGCGGAGCCTCTGCTTTGGGCTGAAACCAGTACACGATAGCGTCTCATCTTTGCAGGTACAGAGCTCACATATGTTGACATTTGTGGTAACACTCTGTTCTGGCTGCTCAGTGAAAGTTGTATATGCCTTTTCTGGGAAGTATTTTGCAAAATGCACCACTGAGGGCTGAGTCGTTGGGGGGAGAACCGACTCAGATGACTCTGGTTGGTGACTTACAGTAATTTCCAAGTCCATAGGTGGAACAGTGACTTTAGTCAGGTTTGGCTGTTGACTCTGAACACGCTCTCGATGTGCAAGTGTCACCTCAAGGTCCGCTGGAGAAGGAGCTGTAGTCTTCTTCGTGGTTGCAGAATGTTTAGCCTCTGTAATAGGTTCTGGAGTAATGGTAAGCCCCAAGCCCCCATTATGAAATGTGATGCTGGGTGATTCTGGATGCTGGACTTCACCCTTACTTGGAGTTGGACTCATCACTTCCTGATGAAATGGATATTGAACTTTAACCTCCTTAGGTGGCTCTGGAGGCTGAGTTGGGGTCTCTTGCCTGGCTGGAGAAGGTTCAACTTCCATATTGGATCCTGCAGTTACAGTAATTTCCAGGTCCATAGGTGGAACAGTGACTTCAGTCAGGTTTGGATGTTGCCTCTGAATCTGCTCGAGATGCGCAAGCGTCATCTCAAGGTCCTTTGGAGGGGGAGTTGTAGTCTTGGTGGTTGTAGAACCTTCAACCTGGGTAGTAGGTTCTGAAGTTATGGTAAGTCCCATGTCCACAGGATGAACTGTGACACTGGGTAAAGTTGGATACGGAGCCTGATCCTGACCTAGGGTTGGAACTGTCCCCTCCTGATGGAATGGATATTGAACTACAACCTCCTTAGGTGGCTCTGGAGGCTGAGTTGGGGTCTCTTGCATGGTTGGAGAAGGTTTGGTCTCTGTAGTAGGTTCTGGAGTTATGGTAAGCCCCAAGTCCAAAGGTTTAACTTTGACTTTATTTAAGGTTGAATGCTGAACCTGAACCTGCTCTGATGGTGGAAATGTCACCTCAAGGTCCTTTGGAGGAGCTGTAGTCTGATGCAGAGTTGTAGACTGTTCAACCTCTGTAGTGGGTTTTGGACTTATGGTAAGCTCTAGGGCCAAAGGTTGTGTTGTCACATTTGGTGACCACAGGTGCTGAGCTTGATCCTGAGCTGACGTTGGAACTGCTGCCTCTTGATATATGGAAGGTTGAGCTACAAGTTCCTTAGGCAGCTCTAGAGGCATGGTTGGAGAAGGTTCAATCTCTGTAGTGGATGCTGGAGTTATGGTAAGTTCCAGGTCCAAAGGTTGAACTGTGACCTTAGTCAAGTTTGGACGGCGAGACAGAACCTGCTCGAGATGTGCAAATGTCACCTCCACGTCTTTTGGAGGAGCTATAGTCTTTTTCAGGGCTGTAGAATGTTCAACTTCTGTAGTGGGTTCTGGACTTACAGTAAGCTCCAGGTCCAAAGGTTGAACTGTTACACTGGGTGATGATGGATGCTGAATTTGATCCCAACCTGGTGTTGGAATGGTCTCCTCCTGATATACTGGAGATTGAGCTACAGTAACCTCCTTAGGTGGCTCTGGAAGCTGGATTGGAGTCTCCTGCATAGGTTGAGGAAGTTCAATCTCCTTAGTGAATTCTGAAGTTATGGTAAGCCCCAGGTCCAAAGGCTGAACTGTGACTTCAGTCAAGATTGGATGCTGAGCTTGAACCTGCTCTTGATGTGCAAATGTCACTTCCATGTCCTTTGGAGGAACAGTAGTTTTACTCACGGTTGTAGAATGTTCAACTTTTGTGGTGGGTTCTGGAGTTAGGGTAAGCTCCAAGTCCAAAGGCTGAACCGTTACATTGGGTAACAATAGATGCCGAGCTTGATCCTGACCTGGAGTTGGAACTGTCACCTCCCGATACATGGGAGGCTGCATTACAGACTCGTCAGGTGGCTCTAAAGGAGGACCTGGAGTCTCTTGCATCGTTGAAGTTTCAACCTCTGTAATGGGTTCTGGTGTTATGGTAAGCTCCAGATCTAAAGGTTGAACTGTGACTTCAGACAAATTTGGACTCTGAGCCTCAACATGTTCTGGATGTGGAAGTGTCACCTCTGGATCCTCTGGAGGAGCTAGAGTCTGCTGCAGGGTTGTAGAAGGCTCTGGAGGTACAGTAAACTCCAAGTCAACAGGTTTAGCAGTGACACTGGGCAAGCTTGAACGCTGAGCTTGATCTTGTCCTTGAGGTGGAACTGTCATCTCGTTATGGACTGGAAGTTGTGGTTCAACCTCCTTAGATGGCTCTGGAGGCTGAGCTGGAGAAGGTTCTGACTCTTGATGGGGCTCTGGAGACTGAGTTGAAGCCTGCTGCAGAATTGGAAATGACTCTAGCTTCTCAGGGAGCTCTGAAGGCTGAGTCTGTGCCACCTGTTGGGCTGGAGAAAGTTCTACCTCCTTAAGGGGCTCTAGAGGTAGAGATGGAGCTTCTTGCAGGACTGGAGAGGATTCCACCTTCTCAGGAAACTGTAGAAGCTGAGAAGGGGTCTTTTGAGAGACTGGAAGAGGTTCCACTTTGTCAGCAAGTTCTAAAGACTGGGCTGGGGATTCCTGTTGTGTGGCAGAAGGCTCTACCTCCTGTCGGGGCTCAGGAGATATAGCTGGGACCTGCTGGGGAACAGGAGGCTGAGCTGGAACCTCTGGTTGGGTTGGAGGCTTGACGTCTTCAGTGGGCCCTGGAGAATGAGCTGAGACTGTGTACTCATTTGAAGATGGTTCAATCTCCTTATGGGGCTCTGATGGCTCAGCTGGGGCCTCCTGTTGGGCTGAAGTAGGTTCCATCTCCTTAGGAGGGTCTGGAGTCTTTACTATGAGTTCTTGTTGGCCTGGAGGAAATTCATCTTCAAGGGTCTCTGGAGACTCGAAAAGAAGCTCGGACTGGGCTGGAGAAAATTCAACCTGCTCAGGGGGAACTGGAGCTTGAGCAGAGGCCTCCTGCTGCCCTGGAGCATGTTCAAACTTAGTGGGCACTGGAGTTATGAAAACCTCCAGATCTACAGGTTTTGCTGTGATATTGGGCAACATTGGATGCTGAGCTTCACCAGGACCTAGACGTGAGGATGTCACCTCATGATGTACTGGAGGCTGAGCTACAATATCTGTAGAGGACTCTGGAGGCTGAGCCTGGTGCTCAGGCTGGACTGGAGAAGGTTCTACACCTACGACAGGCATCTGAGGCAGAGATGAGCTCCACTGCTGGCTTGGAGAAAGTTCAGTTTCTTCAGGAAGATCTCCAGTCTGTGTTGGTACTCCCTGCTGATCTGGATAAGGTTCAACATTTTCAGCAGGGGCTGGATGTTGTTCTGGAAACCCACTCTTCACATGAATTTGTGGAAATTGAGTGGGAGCCTCTTCCTGAGCTGGAGATGGTTCTCCCTCCTCAGAGGCCTGTGGATACTGGGTTGGGGCCTCCTGCTGGGTTGAAGAAGGTTTAGCTTTCTCAGGAGTCTGTGCATGATGATCCTGGCTCTCCTCCTGTATTGAGGAAGGTTCACCCTCCTCAGGGATTTGTGGAAGCTCAGCAGGGGCCTCCTGCTGGGGTGGAGAAGGTTCCTTCTCTTCCTGAGTCCCTGGAAGTTGAGCCAGGGCCTCCTCCTGGGTTGAAGGTGATTCACCCTCCTCAGGAGCCTGTGAATCCTGAGCCAGGGTGTCCTGCTGGGTTGTGGAAGGTTTAACCTCTCCAGCGGTCTGAACAGGGGTCTCCTGCTGTGTTGGAGGTTTCTCCTGTGTGGGAGATTCTGGGGACTCAGTTGGAGTCTCCTGTTGAAATGGCAAATGTTCATTCTCCTCAGGGGACTGTGGAGGCAGAGTTGGGGCTTCATGCTGGGTTGCAAAAGGTTCCACATTAAGGGGCACAGAGGGCTGAGTGACAGACTCACGTTGAACTGGCAAAGGTCCCACCTCTGTAGTGGGTTCTGGTGTTACAGTAACCTGCACGCCTGCAAGTTTAACAGTGATATTGGGCAGGTTTAACTGTTGAACCTGATGGTGACCTGGAGGTGCAACTTTCACCTCATGATGCTCTAGAGGTTGAGCTGGGTGCTCCTGCTGGGTTGGAATAGGTTCCACCTCCCCCAAAGACAGCTCTGGTGGCTGAGCTGGTTGTTCTTGCAGGATTGCAGGCTCAGCCTTCTTGGGGTGCTGTGGAGGCTGAGTCACAGTTACAGTAAGTGCCAAATCTACAGGTTTAACAGTGACATTGTGTAATTTTGGCCGCTGAGCTTCATTCTGACTCAGAGATGGCACATTTACCTCCTGAGGTGGTACCTTCTCCTCTGGTGGCTGAGCTGGGGCCTCCTGAGGGGTCCAAGGTTCTACTTCCTCAGGTGCCTCTGTAGGTTGAGCTGAGGCTTCCTGTTGGACTTCAGGGGTACTTGAAGGTTCAGCTGGGGCCTCCTGTGGGCTTACAGAATTTCCAGCTTCCTTAAGGATCTCTGGAGGCTGAGATAGAGCGTCCTGAAGAAGTGGAGGTGTTTCTGTCTCTTCAGGGGACTCTGGATGCTTGGCCTGGGCCTCCACTCCAGGCACAAAAGGTTCAGGTTCCTCTACAGTGGACTGGAGAGGTCCTGCAGGGGTCTCCTGCAGGAGTGAAGAAATTTCAAGCTCCTCAGGGAGCTCTGGGGGTTGATCTGGTCCCCCTGGGAAATCCATTGGTCGGTTTTCCTCAGGGTATATGATATCCATACCAGAATCTGAATAATCGTCCTGCAGTTGTTCTAGGAGCTCTTTATTTGCAAATTGGTTTGGAGTTCCAATAACAACTTTGGCAAGCCTTCGATGCTGAACTAGATCTTTGTCCAGGTTTGGGGATGAAACAAAAAACTTTCTTTGGTTTAAACCCTGACTGTCCAGAGGTGGAGCAAGTATTTCCAATGACTGGTGATCTTCTGGCTCATCTCCAGTTTTCATCTTACTTTTGAGTGGAGGAGGTAGAACTATGGCCTGATTCTCATCACCCAACGCTGGAACCACTTGTAAGAGCCTTTCGTGCAGGGTTGGCTTGTCATTCAGATACTGATCTGTCTCTGGGGGCAGCTCACCATTTGAATCCGTGTCCAGGAATGGAACCAAAGTCTCAGTCAACTGCTTAGGCGGGGCCGATATCTGGGCTGGAGCAGAGGACCTCAAGTTATTAAAGCCCCCCCCCGCCTCTGCGGGGTGGGTAAGTGCCTGGAGCGATTCATGCAGGAGTTCAGAAGAGTGCGAAGACCAGGGTTCCGGGGGTTCCGGGGGTTCCGGGGATCTCCGAGGGCCGGAGGTCCGACGGGCCCACGCGGGAAGCGGAGCTGCCTGGCCCAACAACCACGACGGTTGCCAGGTAAAAATAAAAAAAAGGGAGAGGCAAAGCCTGGACATGATACTCTGCGGAGCAGAGACCCAAGCCAGTGGGGCGCTCGGTCTCGCCAGAGAAACCGAAATGTTCAGGGAGCCCGGTGACGCCCCCATTGTTAGCAACTGCGCGCCCCTCCCCCGCCTGCGTCCCACCCTTTATTTACCACCTTTGTGAGCTTGGCACAGCTGGGGTGCGGCTGGGCTCCGAAGCCCCTGGTTCAAGCCTCTTCCCCAGAATCCCCAGGCCAAGCCTCCCTTCCCCTGCAAAGGCCACCACTACCTCCCGCCGAGCTACAGGGAAGGATTTGGGCTGCTGGAGTCTGCAAGGACCCAGACTCCAGCCGCTCTGAGGTGTAGGGTCGGGGTGTGGAGCAGTTTCCCCAGGAAGCAGAAGACCTGGCGTCCCGGGAGATTCAAAATGCTAGTCCACTTCTGGCGGATCGAACTTGTCCTCTTCAAAGCTTAAATCCGAGACACATTCCTCCTCCCCCTGGCTGTACTGCTTCTAAGAAAAGAGGCTGACCTGAAGAATAAGCACAGGGACAGTGGGGAGGGGAGCACACTTCACGGTTACTCTGAATGTTGCCATTTCCTCTAAGTTCTCCCATCCGAGTACTAACCAGGCCCGACCCTGCTTAGCTTCCGAGATCAGACGAGATCGGGCGCGTTCAGGGTGGTATGGCCCTAGACTCCTCTAAGTTCTCAATACGCATGTCTGAGTTTTAATTCACTACTGTGTTAGGAGGAGGCTACCTACCACTGAATCAGCGATGGCTCCAAACTCCTGTGGGAGGGGCTTGGGGGCATGGGGGAGGGGAGAGGTGAGCAATTCATTCTGGGAGTGAGAGTCTGAAACCAAGGGACTAGCCCTCCGTTTACATTAGGATGGAAAACTTCCGCGTCCCACCTACACTCAACACACCTGTCAATCTAGAACAAGTAACCTTGAGGTCTACCCTGTGTGCACGCATGGAGAAGGCACTTAAAATGTTGAGGTCAGCATGTTAAACTTTCTGGAAATACTGTAACTAGCGCCCCGTTTACTTCCTTCACTGTCCTTTCTATAATCTCTTTCATTTTAGTCCGTGTTTATGGGCTGGCACAAGCTCTGGAGAACGTAGGTTTTTGTTTTGCTTTGCTTTCAAGGATTTATTTATTCAGAGAGACAGAGGCAGAGACACAGGCTGAGGAAGAAGCAGGCTCCATGCAGGGAGCCCGACGCGGAACTCGATCCGGGTCTCCAGGATCACACCCTGGGCTGCAGGCCGCACTAACCCGCTGCGCCGCCAGGGCTGTTGGAGAGAACGGATTTTATCCTATTCCCAGTGTCTAGCACATACTATGGTTTTTAAATGGAACTAATTCCATAACTGGTCTTATTTAGGAATGGATCTGTTGTTAGAGTCAGGTTTCTGAAATCTATAGCATCAATACTGAATCTCTTTCTCTCACATTTCACAGGAAGCTAGACTTCTTAAAGTGTAAACTTGGATAAGTCTGAAATTTCCTTGACTGGCTTGATTTAAATTGAATTAGAAGAATTTTTGCACAGACAAAACTTCAAATGCTTTTTCAGAAAGTAACCATCTTTTCATTCTCTACTCTCTTCCCTTCAAAACAAATGTTGCAACTTCGGAGTTAGTTAAATAATCAGAATTCTAGCCCCAAATTAAGTTCTTAATGACATGAAACACATTCTTTGCTCCTATTATTTATTTTTTTTTAACATTCAATATATAGAACATTGGCATTTTATTTTAGAAATTACTTTGTCAACTTAATCCCTAATTCAGGGTTAGGGTTACAGAAAAGTTCTTCAACAAAATATTTCATACAAGATGTCTATGTGATACTGATATCTGGGTAATATACCTTATTTGAAAGACAATTAAAAAAAATATTTTATTTATTCATGAGAGCCACACAGAGCCCTGAGGGGAGCCTGATGTGGGACTCCATCTCAGGACCCTGGGATCAGGCCCCAAACCCAAGGCAGATGCTCAACCACTGAGTCACTCAGGTGTCCCAATGCACATAAAGGTTTTCAAATGCTGTAGCATCATCTCACTTAAGGCCATAGTTACTCTGTTCCCAAGTCCCTGAGATTCTGTTTGAGGGGAGCGCTAAAAGGCTGTGTCCTCTTCTATGTCCACAACTATAGGAGCACTCTGATGCAATTGGCTCTCCAAATTTCAAATAAGGGGTCAGAGCCAAGGGCCAAGACTTCAAGAAAAGCCCCAGAAATTCCCTGCACTCAAAAGCAGTTTCAGAGTTTCACATTTCCCAAAAGATGACAGAGCTAACTATAGTCTTCCAAATCCTGTCAGTTGCTTTAAATTATGGTTATAGTATAGTATAGTATAGCTGTGGAACCCTTGAGCTTTAATAACCAGGTGCTTGAATTAAATCATGTAGCTCCTCTTGGGTTCTGGCATCTGTAATCTCTTCACACTGTCTGTATTCCACAGCTATTTTACCACTTTCTGTAATAAAGTTAACGAGGATCAATTCAGAGTTTTTCTTGTTCTAAAATGTGCTGTACTGGGTGTTATGCTATATGTTGGCAAACTGAACTCCAATAAAAAAAATAAAAATGAGATTGCTGTATACAATAATAGAACCCATCATTAGATATTCTTTTGAAATTTAAAAGCAGAAAATAAAGCATTTTCCTAGAAGTTTTCTCATCTCACACTTCTGTTTTTATCATAACTATTTTTTTAAAGACTTTATTTGAGAGAGAGAGTGTGAGCACATAAGCAGGGGGAGGGGTAGAGGGAGAGATAAAAGCAGACTCCCCACTGAACAAGGGAGTCTGACTGTGGGGCTTGATCCCAGGACCCTGGGATCATGACCTGAACTAAAGGCAGACACTTAACTCACTGAGCCACCAAGGCACTCCTCTATCTCAGTGTTTTTTTTTTAATTTTTATTTATTTATGATAGTCACACACACAGAGAGAGAGAGAGACAGAGACACAGGCAGAGGGAGAAGCAGGCTCCATGCGCCGGGAGCCCGACGTGGGATTCGATCCCAGGTCTCCAGGATCGCGCCCCGGGCCAAAGGCAGGCGCCAAACCGCTGCGCCACCCAGGGATCCCTCTATCTCAGTTTTTTTTTTTTTTTTGTTCTAGAATTTAATTTTATTGTAGTACATTAAGAGTCATGTATGCCAGGAAAGCCAGTAATATTCATAAGCTTAGTAGTTCACCACAGTTTTAGAAAGCACATAATACATTCAAATAAGGCATTACAGAAAGTTTTGTAAAGAATTAAATGTGTCCTGCAATCCTTTTTAAAAAAAGCCTTGGTCCATTCTGAAAGATCAACATTGAATTTTTAAAAATCAAAAGAAAAGTTTTTTCCCACAAAAATACACGAAGAACCACTTGCTGGCATTTATATTTTGAGTGCCTGGGATAACAGGCCGGTGTTCAAAGGCAGTTCATAACAGGTTGTACCAGGACTCGTTGCATCTGATTTAGCACCAAGTAAGAGTAAATATCCCACTGAAGATGTAGCTGATTTTTTCATCCACCTCTCATCGCCCCACTCTTCCTGCCAGGCCACAGGACATAAGCACGCATCCTTGTTGCCCTACGAAGAAATCAAATTCTCTTCGCTTTTAAAGGGCTACTTACTCAGGCTACACACACAGGTGGAGTTCTTGCCCTGCTGACGGTGGCAGGGAAAGCCAGCAGCTGCCCGCTGCTTTCACTAGGAATAAAGTCCTTCAACAAACTCAGTTACCTTCCTGGTCCTTTTTAACCTCTCATGTAAATCCTTTTAATTGCTACTAATTTGATTAGTTTACTAATTGATTGTTTACTAATTATGATTGTTAAGCATGTCAGGGAAATTCTCCCCAGGCATAGCTGATCTATTTCTACTTCCTGAGGACCCAGTATGCTTGCTTTTATGTAGGGCCATGGGTTTGCTTTTCTTCTTGTATTTTGTCACTCATCACAGCAGATTTTACATAGTGATCAAAAAGAGAAACTGGCAAGTAGATCCTAAAGCACATACTTATACTTCTAACCTGAGCAATAATCTGAAAACACAAGACTAATTACATTTTCTGTTGATAATTCAACCTCACTGCTTTTGTAAGAACTTCCAATGTCAATTTCTAATAAATCATTTTTTTCAATACACATGTTCTCAAAACCTGTCACAGGAAAGTAATATTTTCCTATATGCTAATTTAACACAATTTTATAGCAGACTGAAAATTCTGAATAAACTGAAAGTTTGTTTATGACATAATAAATACAGTATATACGGTTAAGTTTTTAAGTTTCTTACTGTAAAGGCAACAGTGAATTTGCATCCTGAAACTAATCTGCATATCTGGTTGCTTGTTTTCTAGAATTTGATAGTGTTTCACAAAACCATGTACCACAGTGCTAACGATGCTGGGTTTTGGCATCAGTCTACAACACATTTCTCTGATGAGCTACTTTACCGAGTGACATGGAAATGTTTTTAGCTTCTCCAAAGAATAAGAAAATTTTTTATCAACCACTTAAGTCTTCTGAACAAAAGTTAATATTACTACCAATTGCTCTTTTAATTAGGACATCTGATGTTTTTAAATTACATACCCATAGAAGATACCCTGGGTAGACAAAAAGATGAATCTTAGTATCGGACTCATTTGGCCCATTCTTAATTTCCAGAATGAAATCAGTAGAAGTGAAACTAATATAATTTTCAAAGAATTCATACATGCCAGTCTCAGAACACGGAGCTTCTAAATGCACAGGTGAGGAGTCTCTGCTCATCTTACTGGTGATGTACACTTTGCCTCATGGAGTAACCGATGCTTTCTGGTTTATTTGTGGAACTTTTGTTTGTAGGAAAGCATACACATGGGGCCAGATCTTGTTGGTTTCTGTTCCAGAGAAGGTTTCCAATACTCCCTTTTTCCGGTAATATTCCAGGACCGGCTGTGTTTGGACTTCATAAGCCTTGAGTCTCTTGACAACCGTCTCTGGCTTGTCATCATCCCGCTGAATGAGAGGCTCCCCTGTCAGGTCATCAATGCCCACGGCTTTGGGAGGGTTGAATTCGATGTTGTAGACTCGGCCGCTGGCCGGATGAATCCAGCGCGCGGTGAGACGCTGCTTAATGACTTCAAAGGGCACGTTCAGATTAATCACTGTGTCTATCTGATAAGCTCCGTCCAGGGCTTCTGCCTGTGGAAGTGTCCTTGGAAAACCATCCAATAGCCAGCTATATTGGGTGAGGTTTTTCAGCTCATGAAGGGCCAGCCGAGTCATGACACCATCCGGGATGAGCTTCCCTTGGTCAATGAAAGTCTTGGCTAACACACCAATTTCTGTGCCCCGAAGCATGTTGTCCCGGAGCAGGTCCCCGCTGGAGAGGTGCTTCAGCGCGAAGTGCTTGGTGATGCGCGACGACACGGTGCCCTTGCCGGAGCCCGGCGCCCCCATGATCACGGCGCGCAGCAGCCGCGCGGACGCCCCCATGGCCGCCGGGAGCCGGGGCGCGGGGGCTCCGGCCTGGCTGCGCGCTCGCGGGGCTGCGCCGTGCGGGGCGGCGGGCGGACAGCGCTGCGCGCAGGGGGCGGGCGCGGCGCCCGGGCGCTCCCGGAAGTCTCTATCTCAGTTTTTAAAAAGATTTGAGAGAGAGAGAGAGAGAGAGAGAGAGAGAGAGAGAGAGAGAGAGAGAGAATGTATGTGAGGGCACTGGTAGGGGGAGGGGCAGAAGGAGAGGGAGAGAATCCAGAGCAGATTCCCTGCTAGGTGTGGAACCCGCATTCAGGGCTGGATCTAGGACCCTGAGATCATGACCTAAGCCAAAATCAAAGGTCCAATGTTGGACGCATCTAGCCACCCACAAATCCATCTCATTTACTGATAAACCAATCACACTTAAAAAATCATTATGCTGCACAGTATGCTTTAATATCTGATATCTCTATTCTGTCTCATTACCCCCCCTTTTTTTTTTTACTAAAGATTCCTGTATATCCTTAGATTTTTTTTCCAGAATACATTTAAAAGCAGTTTGTCCAGATCCCCTCCCCAAAGCATATCTTCCCCCCCACCAAAACATGTCTCTATTTACCTATAATCTATCTACCTACAAAGATACAGATAGATATGCAGATACAGACATAAATGTACGTATCTTCAAGAGATTTATTTTTAAAAAATTTTTTTATTTATTTATGATAGGCACACAGTGAGAGAGAGAGAGGCAGAGACACAGGCAGAGGGAGAAGCAGGCCCCATGCACCGGGAGCCCGACCCCGGATCCCCAGGATCGCGCCCTGGGCCAAAGGCAGGCGCCAAACCGCTGTGCCACCCAGGGATCCCTTCAAGAGATTTCTAGATGTTACCTAATTCAACACCAATCTTGAGGCTGGATTAAGTATCTTTCTAAATCTGTGACCCTGTCTCTCGTAATAACTATTTTTAAGGGTATAGTTCAGTGGCATTAAGTACATTCACATTGTTGTGCAACCATTTCCAGAACATTTTTCTTTTCATGTGCCCAAACTGAGACTCTGTATCCATTCCACAATAACTCCCCATCCCACCCACAGCCCAGCCCCTGGCAACCACCATTCTTCTATTCTGGAAGCCTTTTGAGATGATCCCTTCCCTGCTGCTTTCAATCCAGCTGGAGTCCAGTTTTCCTCTCCTTGCAGATACAATATACAATACTTTGGGGAGAGGGCGGGCATGCATCTGAACACTTTATTGGCAGAAACAGGCCTATGTACCTTATAGGCAATAAAATTTCCCTTAAGGCAAACTAGAGCTACCAGACTTTTTAGCCGAAGGAGTTTTGAATGTGTATATGGATACCACAGCATATTAGGGCGAGTGTTGGCATATTAGGGCGAGGCCAACAACCCAGACGTTTAGTTTGGTTCTTAAAGGTTGTCAGAGTTGACAGCTAATGGAGATTCCATCTGATGACCACAGAAGTCAATCTACACTGGAAGAGCTGCCCAAGCTGGAAACCTGTGACCAATCCAGGGACAGGGTCAACTCTTACAAACAAACAAAGCTTCTAATACTTAGCTAAGATTTCTTAGGTTTTTTTTTAAAGATTTTATTTATTCACTCATGAGAGATAGAGAGAGAGAGAGAGAGAGAGAGGCAGCGACACAGGTAGAGGGAGAAGCAGGCGCCATTCAGGGAGCCCGACCTGGGACTGGATCTCAGGTCTCCAGGATCAGGCTCTGGGCAGAAGGTGGCGCCAAACCGCAAACCACCAGGGCTGCCCGGATTTCTTAGTCTTTAACACTCAAGACTCTGAAGCAGGGGAGCAACTATTTGGGGACTCTCTACTAATTATAAAATTGGCAAAAAAAAAAAAAAAAAAAAAAAAAAAAACACAAAAAAATGGAGCTCCTGGGTAGCTTAGTCTGTTGAGTCTCTGATTCTTGATTTTGGCTCAGGTCATGATCTCAGGGTTGTGAGACTAAGCCCCACATTGGAGTCCATGCTGGACTTGGAGCCTGCTTAAGATTAGCTCTCTCTTCCTCTCCCTCTATGCCTCCCCTGCCTCCCTAAGAAAATAAATAAAATAATATTAAAAAAATAAAATTTCATTTGAGCACAGCCTGTAACATTCACAGCACTGTAGAACTCAATAGGGAATACAATCAACACTATTCAATAGGATGACCACTTTCAAGGTTCACAAAAACATAGTTGATCATTACATCAGAATCATATTTACTCAATATGTCAGTGCCAGAAACAAAAACTGAAACCGAACTGATTCAAGAAACATAATCTAATAAATTCTCCAAGAGGAAAACAACAATGATAAGAAGTTGACATGTTTTGTCTGCTTACCATGTTCCAGGGATAGTTCTAACCTTTTTATATTCGTCATCTCGTTTACTCTTACAATATCCCCCATGATGTAAGTTGAATTACCTTACTTTGCAGATAAAGAAATAGCAGCCTAGAGAGAATAAATACCTACAAATTTGACTCTAAAACCTAAAATTGCATAAGAAATCTAGAGACAGACATGGACAACAGATACCCAAAGCTTCTAATCACTATATCACTACTTTGTGTTATGGGCAAGCAATCAAGAAAGAAGATTGGGTCAAACACTTCCTATGTGGAGGCAAGTCACTGTATATCTATACACTGGGGACAAAAATATTTGCTGTCATTTGTCTCACACATACAACAAAGAACAAATTTGAGACTGCCGCTTTGGAAGCATTTGGTGAGTAAAAGAATATGAAGTGTTTTCATCCAACTAACTTTTCAAAATGAGTTTATTTGCTCAAGGAACATGAAGTACCTTAAGGACAAAAAAAAAAAAGAACAATGAAGCAAGTCTTACCTAAAACTGCAACCAACAGTTTCTGGAATGCATCAGACATAGCCTTCTTTATAGGAAGCTTCTGGGTTGTTTTCCTTTTCATCAGAAATGATAATGGCCCTAAATCCAAACAAAACAAATGAACTTAAAAATTCTAGCTGAATAATAACTGATTTTTATTGATGTATGTTTAAAAGGAAAGTGCATCCATGATTCTTAGATCATTATCCTGGCAACTAAGGGCAGGCATAACACAAGAGTTTGGTGGAATGGCTCTGCTGTAGGTGTATCCTGGAAGGGCACATTCTTACTGCCCTGGTCTCTCCCATAAGTTCCTGAAGTACCAGAAGGGAGATGCAAGCCAAAAAGGTGGCACAAATCTCACATCACAGATTTCAAATGGACAAGTTGAAACTCTACTTCTACAGACCCTACCTACTCTCCTGTGCATCAAGGGCTGGAATCACACAGTAAGAAACATTTGGTGTTAGTGCACATGACCTGGTCTCTTCCTACGCATCACCCACAGGAGCCTATTTGCTAACAGCCCTGTCCCTGCCTTAAAACCCTAAAGCTAGGGACACCTGGGTGGCTCAGGGGTTGAGTGTCTGCCTTCAGCCCAGGGCGTAATCCTGGGGTCCCCGGGATCTACTCCCACATTGAGCTCCTTGCATGAAGCCTGCTTCTCCCTCTGCCTATGTCTCTGCCCTCTGTGTGTGTGTGTGTGTGTCTCATGAATAAATAAATAAAATCTTCAAAAACAAACAAACAACCCAGAGCTTAAGTGCTATGAACTCTGGGAAAAAAAACAGTATCAATCGGAATACCTTTTCTAGGAATCTATATTTGTTTCTTTGCACAGCAGCCCTTTTATAGGAGGCAAAGGACTGAACATTTACACAAGAGTTTATTTAAATCTTTAGTTGATAATTTTGCTGGCATAATTGAAGGCTACAAGAGATCTGAATTTGAAGGACTAGGACAATTTTAGCACAAGGCAAATTCTTAACCAAAAATAGGAAAAATATTACTTCCCTCTTCCTAAACTTCTTGGCAGAAAGTCAGCTTTTGAATTTTAAAGCTAAAAGTTCTTTCAAGTATTGCCTATGATAAAACAAAAACAAAAACAAAACAAAACAAAACAAAACAAAACAAAAACCCTGTATTGTAGGGCAGAAAAACTCCACCCAGGGCTTTCCCAGCAAGGGGAAAGACTTGATGATATATCTGAAAAGATGAGTTTTAGAAAGATTCTACCTCCACTCCACTCTACCTCCACTTCTACCTCCACTGTAAACAAACCTTCCTGCAGCTTATCCAAAGGCTCCTGGACCATGCCAACTCCAAGATTCTTACACTCATAGGATGGCAACACCACCTCTAAAGCACAGAAGAGTTGCAGGCTCTGCTTCTGAAGGGGTTCCGTGGTATCTTCATTTTCCCTTTCTTCAAGGTCAGAAAGATCCTGAAGCTGTTGGGATTTTCAATTAAAGGTCCTTCCTAGGATCTCAAGATGTTTTCTTATTAGAAATAAAAACTAAACTCCAGCAAACCTAGCTAACAGTTGAAGTATCCTATAGCTTCAAAATCAAGTAAGACTTGCAAATGAACTATAGATATAGACAATTGTTTTTTATTCTACACCCTACAAATATTGGTGAAAATTATGGACATCACCACCCAAATCATTGAGAGTATTATTAATTTTAGGTGGCAGGCCAATGTTGAGGTCCTTCCACTTAGAGGACTCACATCTCCCCACTTCCAGTTCTCTCTTCTCTAATGTCCAAAATTTCGATGTTGAAGTGAGTCTGATTAGTCAAAGAAAATCTATAAAGTTTGCCTTGATGATCCTTTTTGACCATCCATTGAAACCAAAATAATAATTTGCCAATTCTTGGCATTGGGAGCTATTTAGGGCAAGGGCCTGATGTTGAACCGCTTTATGTTTGGTGCCAAGATGAACCTAAAGACATGAGAGAGAGACCGAAAAATATCACAACCTGCCACATAGGCTAGTTTTGGATACACCCGAGAGTTATCAATACCTATTTCATGAACTGATTGTGAAGATTAAATAGGGAACAACATTGTAAGCAATGAGCTCATAGTAAGCCCTAAATGAATGTTATTTATCATTGTTAAGCTACAGTACTGTTCTGCATCATTTCTAGGGCCTCTGATTAATTGGAAGATTTCCTTCACCTCTAGTGGTGAGAGTGATGATGAAAGCAAGGAAGCCCTCCAGAAGCAAATGACAGGGTTGTAGGTGAGCAAAGGAAGTAAATTGTTTTTGTTGTCCCATCCTGTAGCTCCTGTCTGAGAACACAACCTGAAGAGCAGACAAGATGGACCTAACACGGACAAAGGACCTTAATCTACAACACTCTTCTCCCCAAGTTACTAACCTGTTAGAACAAGGAATATACATACTTCTATAAATTTTATAAGCAACGAAACAATTAGAGGTTATTTGCATTAAATAGCTCCTTTGAGAAGGCCAATGCCTCCAGTGTTAACTCTAAATGACTTACATTCTGTGGTGAATTTCTTACATCCACTAGTTTAGTCTTAAATGCCTATGTCAACTTTAGGCAGGATGTAGTATATTAAATATTCATAAATATTTAAATATTGCAAATAAAGTCATAGCACTATTGTTCTTTTTTAAATTTTTTTTTCTTTTTTAAATTTTTTAAAGATTTATTTATTCATGAGAGACACACAGAGAAAGGTAGAGACATAAGCAGAGGGAGAAGCAGGCTCCCTTGGGGAGCCAGATGCAGCACTGGATCCCACAACCACAGGATCACGCCCTGAGCACAACCACTGAGCCATCTAGGTGTCCCAGCACTATTAATTCTTATTTTTAAAAAAGATTATTTATTTATTTATTTATTAGAGAAACAGAGAGAGACAGAGACACCAGAGAGAGACAGAGAGAGAAGCAGGCTCCATGCAGGGAGCTTCACGTGGGCGGCGCTAAACCACTAAGCCACCAGGGCTGCTCTATTAATTCTTCACTGTTTGTTCCTCCATCCTTCTCTATCACTAGTTTATAAGCTCCTTTAGTGCTTGAAGGAAACATATCTTATTCTTTTCTCATTCCTAGAACCAAGTACATTCTGTTGTTGATTGAGCGAATGAATGAAAGAATGAGTGATAAGAAAATGAAATTACTTTCTCTAGCTGAAGCTGCCTGCTGGGAAGGAGAAATGAAGACAAACTTTTAAATGTTGGGTGCTGCAGGGGAGGCTAATAGTGAGGCATAGTGGAGCTGTTCTGGACAACAAGGAAGCTTCAGAAGGGCCCTGAGCCTCCGAGTAGGAGAGATAGCTGTCACCTTGGATAAGCTTGCCAACCAATTTTCTTCATGCTACTGAAAAACGTTCTCAGGTGCCTTAGACCTTTCCTTGATTTATTTGGTTTAAGACATTATTTTTTTTTCTGTATTTATAAAAGGCAAAAAACAACAACAAAAAGCCCAACCAGGAACTATGTGTAGTTGCCAAAGTATTAAAGAACACATAAGTAAACTGGCTAACAATTTTGGAAAGCAGGAGTAATAACCCAAGGTTCTGTGTTAAATAAATAAAGAGGGTGCCTGGATGGCTCAGATGGTTGGGCACCTGCCTTCGGCTCAGGTTGTGATCCCAGGTTCTTGGGATCAAGTCCTGCCTGCATCAGGCTCCCTCCTCAGCAGAGAGTCTGCTTCTCCCTCTCATGGTCTCATTCTCTTTCAAATGAATAGGTGAAATTAAAAAAATAAATAAATTCACATAATAGTAAATATAAGCAACACTCTTCTTGTGAAGATTTCCTAAAATAAGAGGCAGCATAAAATGACACGGGATTCATTTTTTTAACGGTTTTATTTCCTTATTCATGAGAGAGAAAGAGAGAAAAACAGAGACACAAGCAGAGGGAGAAGTGGGCTCCATGCAGGGAGCCCGATGTGGGGCTCCAGGATCACGCCCTGGGCTGAAGGCAGGCGCTAAACCGCTGAGCCACCCGGGGATCCCCGACACCGGATTTAACATCAATTGGGGGTTGATCTCTCGCTTCCAGTTTTTGTCATGAACCCTAAGTAAGCCACTTAACTATCCTGAGTTCGAGTTACTTCGTGTAAAAAAAGGAAAAGGAAAACAAGTAAAAGAAAAACACAAAAACGACACAGCCACCCAAGGAAACCAGAGGATCGATGTAGCAATGCACCCGAAAGCATTCTGTAAATCAGGAGAGCTCTATGAATGCTAGTCTGTTGTCACAGAATTCGGCACTTTGTGCCAGCGGAGTTAGGAATTTCCTACTTGACCCACCTTCAGTGGAGAATTCTGAAACAGATGCTTCTCGTGACACGCCCTTTGTGCTCTGTGAGCATCCCTTGCTGAATAAAACTTGATGATGGCACAGAAACCAGGGCGGGCCACTGCCGCGTTTGGGAAGACTCCTACCGAATACAGGAGGCCGAACTGGGAGAATGCTGTGACCAGAGAGCGCTGCGGGCTGGTCCCGCACCAAATACGTACATGAAATTTCACGCCCAGAAACCAAAACTGCCCGTTCCCTTATATTCCCTAAACCCTCTGCACAGGCAACCCAAGCACTTGTCACTTCGCGAACAGGTTTTCCTCTGGAACCCTAAGATTCGAAAAGCATTAGAAGGCAACAGGCGCTGGCTGTGGAGCGCTGCCCCTCAAAAGTCTCTTGGGGCTGAGCGGCCGCCGAGGTCCCCTCTAGAACCAGGGTGCCTCTCAGCGGAGACTACAAAGCGCTGAGGGGTAAGGCCAGTCTCCAGGGCTCCCGGTCACCCGGTCACCGAGGGGGCGGCCTTCTCCCTGCCCCCTCCATCCTGGCTCGGCTCCCGGGCAAGGCCTCGGCCGAGGGTCCGGACTTAGCTCCCACACCAGCAAGGTTTTATCCCTCTCGGTGGGAACCGCAAAAGACACCGACTCCGCCACCCTCGCGTCACTGCTCGCAAGGTGCCCCCGCGCTGCTTCAAGAGAGGCGGGGCCGGGGGCGGGGCCGGCTCGGCGGGAGTGGGGAGAGCCCCGCCCCGCCCCGCCCGCCCTGGCCCCCCACTCTGCGCGGGTCTCTAACTCTACTTCCCCTCCCGCAGCCCCACCGCGCCAGAGTCCTAGAGCTTCCTTCTTCTCTTCGAGTGAATTTTTAGGGTAGAGTCCAAAGGGTGAGCTTCCAGGATCCCAGCGTACGGTCATCTTTATAGCAACTGGCGTCAGCGGCACTGCCAGAGAAGATGTAGAGTCCCAAGCAGTTAGTAGTTACCTACTGACCTTTAAACATGTGCATTTCTCCGGTCGCCTGGCTGGCTCAGTGGTTGGGGGTTTCCTTCCGCGAGGGCTAGGGCGTGATCCCGGGATGCCAGGATCCGTCCCACCTCGGGCTCCCCTGGGGGAGACCCCTTCTCCCTCTGCCTACGTCTCTGCCTCTCTCTGTGTGTTTCTCATGAATCAATAAAATCTTTAAACATTTTTTGAGATTTCTCAACTCCGTGTGGGAAATGATCTCTAAAGATAGAATACTTTGGCTTAATGCTTTCAGGAGGCACACCTGGGTGGCTCAATGGTTGAGCATCTGCCTTCCGCTCAGGGTGTGATCCTGGGGTGCACGATTGAGTCCCACATCAGGCTCCTTGCAGGGAGCCTGTTTCTCCCTCTGCCTGTCTCTCTGCCTCTCTCTCTCTCTCTCTCTCTCTCTCTCTCTCTCTCTATATATATATATATATATATATATATAAAACAAAATCTATCCCATTTTATTATCCTAAAAATATGACCTTCATTTTTCATGCTAAAAAATGTTTTATGAAGAGTTGCTGATAGAGGATAGTTTTAATGAGTGCTTTTACCTGAGCTTTAAAATAAAAAGTTGGAATTTTTTTCCAACTTTGTTGATGTTTTACTGGTCTGTGAAATCCAAGTGAAGGCCCAGAAGTAGGGATATCAGTGGCCCAAGTGGGACAGTTTAATCAAACAGTGTTGTTAGCTATGCGCAGGACATTCCTCCAACTGCCCCTTTTCTGTCTTTGCATTGTCCTTATGCACGTTTTACTCCGCATTAGCACCTTCAGATCCCAAATAGAGATGCCTTTATTTTCTTAAACATCTAGATTTTAGCCCATTCTCTGAAAGCACCCCCAAATCATTGGCACCTGGCACCATCTCTTGACCCCAGCCAGCACTACTTTCTCCACCTCAATATACAAGACCCTTAGCCCCAACCATTATCTTCTTCGGAATCTTCTTTTACTCTGAAAGTAGTTGGCTTTGGAGGAATAACCGGGATCCTGATACTGTTTTAAACCAAAAATTGTAGATTTTATTACCCATCTCATTATCCATTGTATTCATTGTATGTATCCACTCAATTATTATACCCATTGGTTGAGTATGTCTCCGCTTCTCTGGGTAGCTTATAAACACCTCAAGAACAATAGTTGTGGTTTATTTTCCTTCTTCTAGTGCCTGCCACACTCTTAGATTAGGTACTGGAATATATCTACAATTAAAAATGAACAAATCAACACATTCTTTGCACAAGGAATGCTTTAATAATTATCCAAATATAACAACTTCTTCATTGTGGTCCTCTTGGTTTGCAAATGAGAGTCAGAACCAGAGGCCTGGGCCCAGACAGGTACAAGGAGGAAGCCCGAGAAAACCATTTATTCCTGGGGGCTATGGTCAGGTTTATTGGTAAATGGGAAGGAAAGAAAATAACCTGAAGCAGAGGCAAGAGGAAGGAGAAATGAATTCCTGAGTGAGAAGAGGAGCTCTGGAATGACTCTACGGCAGCCCTGTGTCCTGTCTCATCCCGAGAAACATCCTGTCATCCAGTAGGAGAGTGGCCGGCCTGCACAGTGCAACCTCCATGCTACCCTGTGGAAAGAAAACAGATTGGTTCTTGTTTTTACCACTCAGTAAGCTCCTTCTGCACCTACATGACCCAGATCTTAGAGCAGTGCTCAGAATCCCCTTCATTCCTAGCTCTCTGCTTTGTCCCCCCTGGCCCTCTGATTCTTCCCTTAAATTTCCCCTATCTGTGGTCTTTGTCCTCTACTTCCCCCACCCGATATGCTTCCACATTTTCAAATCCTTCTCTTCCTCTGAAGTAGGAGAGCACCATTGTAGAAGGATGAAAGATACTAAATAAATTAAAAGGTAAATAAATAAATAATCAATCTCAGGTGCAACCATTGACTCTTCCTCCAGAACAGGTCAGCCCTCATAGCCATCAGTGTCCCTTGTGCGTGGTGTTTCTAGAGTAGGCAAGGCACTTAACTCCCTCCATCCTCACAGACGCCTGGAGGCCAGTTGTAGTCAACTGGCCAGTTGTATATACAGCCAGTTGTATTCTGTGTATATCTGGTTTGAAGCTCAGAAAAGTAAAGTAAACATCCTAATGTCCACCGTCGTGGACAAATGCTGACAGGGGCATTTACATTTACAGAAAATGTTGCTGCCAATTAGCGAGAGGGGACCCTGTGGCAACCATGAAGGTATAGCTCAATTGCTCCCAGGCCTCCAGCTGATGGAACCAAGCAGGGATCTGCATCCAAACTGAACCAATCAGGTTCTTTATCCCAGGCACTTGGACAGGGACTAAGCCTAGGCAGTCTCTGTTGCTGCTCAGGACATTAGCCCATCCACTTGGGGCAGCCAGAGTCTGTGCTGTGGAATGTGGAGCAGAGAATGCTGCTCTCTACCAAGAAAGTAGTGAAGCAAATGCACCAGGAGGCAGAAACTTGCCAGGAAAAGCTGGCTGACACTTTCCAGCTCTGCTTCCATTACCTTCTGAGGTCTAGCCGCACCTGTGTAAGCTCAGTGAGACACCTTGTGCCCTCAGGATACAGCTCCCTCAACTCACTTGAGTTACTTTGTTACTGCATCCAAAAGAGTTTTATTTATTTATTTTTTAAAGATCTATTTTTTTTAAAAGATTTTATTTATTCATGTGAGACACACAGAGAGAGACAGAAACATGGGCAGAGGGAGAAGCAGGCTCCCTGATGTGGGATTCGATCCCAGGCCCTGGGGGATCACCACCTGAGCTGAAGGCAGATGATCAACCACTGAGCCACCCAGGCACCCAAATATTTATTTATTTATTTATTTATTTATTTATTTATTTATTTATTTATTTAGAGACAGAGAGAGAGAGAGCGAGCACCCTAACGGGGTGAGGGCCAGAGGGAGAGGGGGAAATCCCAAGCAGACTCTGTGCTGGTGTGGAGCCTGACATGGGGCTTGAATCATGACTGTGAGATCATGACTTGAGTGGAAATCAAGAGTTGGACGCTCAACTGACTGAGCCATCCAGACGCCCCCTCTAAAATAATTTTAGTACATCAGAGAAAGACCCAGATCCTGGGTATTGTAAGTCAGAGTTCCAAGCCCTGCCACTCTCCCACATTTTTCTAGGCTATAAAGGGGTCTAGTCCTTGCCTACTGTGCCTTTCTCTGTCACTACAACCTTCCCAGTGCTCTGGCTGCTAACTTAGTCCCACAGTGTTCTCCTCACCAGTTCTTCATACCCCCTGCTCCAGAGACAATCTTTTTTTTGCACAGCTGATGGCTGAGAGAAGATTGAGGCTCAGTACATCTGGAAGGGAGAGAGAGAGAGAGAGAGAGAGAGAGAGCGAGCACACCTGTGAGAACAGAGGACTAAGACTGAGGCAAGCTCTCTCTCCTTGGCTTGTCCCTGCGCTGGCATGTACCCCCCAGGGGCTGAGTATTTCCAGATTAGGCAAAGCCTCCCTCCCAGAGGCCTATTTAGACATCCCCACAATGGGGATAGGGAGTGGCCTGGGTTCTGGCAGGAGGCACAGGACAACTGTTTACCCCCATACTTCCTAGTCAGGGTAGATGGTAGTTCATGCCACGTTTGAGGGTTTCTAGGGAAAGGAGATGTCAAAACAGGCAGCATAGAGACCAAGGTATATCTTGCCTGATCAGGGAGGCTCTTCAGATGAAGAGTCTCGGGATATGAATCAGAGTATGAAAGAGGAGAGAAGGTCCAAGTCATGGACCTATGGAGCCTCCTGGAGCGGCTCTGAGGTGGGCAGTTTGCACTTGGCCTTTAATCAGACATTGGCCAAAGTTTTTACTTGATGGTTAGAGTGGAGCCTTCAGGGCCACCAGCCTGGAATTCGGCACTGGTTCTATGAGTCTCAGTTTGCTCATCTGAAAAGTGGGCATAATAGTTTCCATCACATGAAACACTGGGTAAAATGGGCTCTGCAGGTAAAATGGTTAGTATATAACACACTCTCAAGAAATGTTGGCTGCTGCTGTTGCTCCTGCTCTGCTATTAACTATGCAGAGCTTTTCTAGAACCCGTACACCAAAGAATATGCTAAGTGGATGGGCACTACAGCCACTTGTCAAGTCCTCTGCTCAGCAAAAACATTCCTGGACTCCATGGGCAGTCCCTCTGGGGACATTCCCAGGCCTTGCATAGGAATAGAAGTCTTGTGAGTAGAGCTTCCCCACCCTGGAGCCCTGGCCAGACCTTGACAGTCCTCGTGGCAAATGTTTTCTGAGTGACTCCTGTCATCATTGCACCAGTAATGGCTGTTGATCTGGAAGCTGCCGTCTGCGTTTTCATTTCCCTTCGATATGTTGAATCTGCTTTCCACAAAAGCCAGACATAGCCCTTCAAACAGGGAGAAGAGGGTTTTTAGAAGAGGGTTTTATGTTTTTAAAAGAGTGTTTTTTTTTGTTTGTTTGTTTTTAGGGTTATTGAGCTGAAGGAGGAGGGAGATGGAGAGAGGGAGATCAGGAAGCGGAAGAAAGACAAGAGGATAGGCACTTTTACGGAGGGATATTGAAGGTAGACAGGCATTCAATTTTCAAAGAAGTGAGACTATAAATGGCAAGCAAAGACAATGGGTCTCTTTGGGGCCCTTTACAATTACTGTCAAACAGCCAATCCCTTTGGGCCTGGTACCAGAACTTAGAGGGGATGTGTATCCAAAAAGCCCAGGAAATTATAAATTATAAATGTTAACAAATGGGCCTGGGTGCCTCCTGAATGTCTAGATACTCTGGGGGAACTTGGCTCTCTCAGTTCAAGGGCAATCAAAATGGTCAAAACTTAACGATCCAGCACCTACAAAAAGAGGAAGCAATTCAAAAGCCTCCAAACCCACCTAGCCATCAGCTTCCCCAGGATCCACTCACCTACACTCTTCCCGACATGTAACATCACGTCTAGTACTGTGTTCCCTGTGTTCAGTACTGGGACTAACCTGCAATCAGCTCTGGCTGGGAGGAGCTCCGGGTGAGGGTCGTCTCTAAATGCCAGGAAAACCTTCATGGGCATGGGTCTGTGACCACAGCCAACCCCACATAGTGCAACCCCCTGGGTTTCTACAGATTACAGTCCAAAAGGCAGTGATAAGCTTCCAGTGTCCCAGGCTGAATGAGTAGCCATCCCTCACCTTCCAGGTATTTGGATGATAAGGTACCATTGCAGCAGCCAACACAAGTAACATAATATGAATGCTAGAAACACAATCCTTGAGGACAGGTGCAGGAGAGCAGACATTCAGGAAAACCTCTTGAACCACGGGACATAGATCTCTACTCCTCCACACTTACTTACCATCTGAGGCCCTGTACCAATGGAGCTACTCAGTAACTACCCGGCTCTGAAAAAGCACCTGGATTGGCTGTTGGGGGGCAGCAGGTGGGGCTGGCAAGAGACTGCACTAAGTTTTCAGATCAGATGGGGACCGCATTAAGGGAAGAATGGGCACAGAGCTGAGAGGAAGAGATGGGGGCATGGAGGCCTCATTTTAAGAAGATTGGGTTGGGGTGGTAGGAACTGGGGCGGCAAGAGTCGGGGGCAGTTTAGCAAAGATGAAGTGTTCTCAGGATGGCTGCAGGTGGAAAGAAAGCATGTGGTGGGCTGGGAAGTGAGGGCTTGAGTCGGTGTGGACAAGAAGATGCATCGAAGACTTGGGATAGGGCAGAGATCAGAGCTATCAAGAAGGGGGTGAGCTCAACAGGGCATCCGCTTGGATGGCAGGCATTGAATAAGGGTGGGTGGAGGTGGGTGTTAGGGCTGAGCAGACCTTCCGGGACTGGGATAAGAAAGCTGGGTCAGAAAAGGGGAAAGCCATAGCGGTGGGGCTCAGGGGAGGTTGGCGTGGAGCACCGGGATTGCCACAGGGGTTGAGGGGTGAGGATGTGATGCCTCAGAGGGCGGAGGAGGGATGTGTCTGCGCTCGGGGTTGGAACTGGACTCCCAGGGGGTCAAGAGTGTGGCTGCATTTACGCGACGCCAGGGGCGAGGGGGTGGGGGTACGTGCTGGGCTCGGGTCCCCGTCGGGAGAAGATGGAGGGGGCGGTCAGCAGGGGCTGTGCGGGCTGAAGGCTCGGCTCCGAGGGGGTAGGGCGCGGGCTTACAACGGGGAAGGCAAAGGGTTCTGAAGCAGGACAGCGCAAAGGCGACCAGGGGTCGGGACCACGGAACGCGCCCGCCGCCCGTTCGCATCTCGACCCCGCCCCCCTCCCCCCTCCTCCCCCTGACCCCGGACTCACCAGAGCGAGCGGGGAGGGGGCGGGGTCGCTCCTGGCCGCTGCAGCCTCTCAGCCTCCGACCCGACGCTCCGGCCTCTCCGCCACCGACACCCGGAAAGTGCGCTCGAGGCCCTGACTCCATCCCGGGGGCTGGGAGCTCGGCCCCGCCCCCGGCCCGCGGAGCCAATGGCGGGGCGGGAGGAGCCGCGGGGCGGGGCCAACGTTCCTGAAGCCTGGGAAGCCTTGAACAAAGGCCAACAGAGTTTTCAGCAGCTCCTGACCACTGCCCTAGTAAGACCCCAGTCCCCCTTAAAGTGCCTGCCCGTGAAACTCAAGGCTGTCTAAAGAATTTGCTGCTTATTCCAGCCACCACCTGAAGATAGGGCCCCTGTTTCCCAGCTTCTGTGAGAGAGTAGGAGTCTAGCTTTGGTAGGTGCCAGTTAGCAAGTCCAGAAGTTTCCATATGGGCTAACCCCCTTCCTGCCTTTTGTAATCTTTCACTTCTGACTATGGAGCCCCTACTCATTCCCTTCCCTAGTCCCTCAATCTCCCTGTGCAATACTCAGTCACCTCTGTACTTACCCCAGTTGAGTTCCGTTCACGATGAACCCTCTACCCTGAGCCACTGCAATATTCTATTACTATGGAAATCTTCTGGACAACTTTAAGTAGTGCCTGGTTTGTTTTTTTATGACAGGGAAGATGTTCAGGATCAGTTTTTAAATTTAATTTGCTTATTTTTCAGGATCAGCCTTTATATAAGCATCCCAAGGATGTTTGAGTTTAGAGGTCCAAAGGCCACATTTTTTAAAAAAAGATTTTATTTATTTATTCATGTGAGAGAGAGAGAGAGGCAGAGCACAGGCAGAGGGAGAAGCAGGCTTCATGCAGGAAGCCCGATGTGGGACTCAATCCCCGGACTCCAGGATCACACCCTTGGCTGAAGGCAGTCGCTCAACCTCTGAGCCACCCAGGGATCCCCATAAGGCCACATTTTTAGAAACTCTGTTTCCCTATGGGCACCGTTTCCTCTGGCAGCCCTTTTGAATGGGGGCTATGTTTTCTCAGATACCTCACTGCCATTAGTCCATGCAGCTTTCATTCCAGTGAGAACATTCTGGAGGCCAACCTAAGAATCAACTCCAAGTGCTTCTCCAGTCACCTCTGGGGATGACTGCATGTGATTGGTATCCAGTATCTGGTACCTTAACCTGCTGCCCAGCTAAAATGACACCTTTTGTGTTTCTGACTTAGCTAGCTCTCCACCATGTTACTACTCCATGTAGACAACACCTTCCTTTTAGAAAGACTTTAACACCCACCCATTTGTTAGATAGTATTGGTTGGCTCTTGCTACCCACTTCTATCCCTTTCTTTGCAGGTGCTAGAAGCCCACAAACCACATTTCACAGATTCCCTTGACAGCAGAGTTCTGCCAACAAAATGTACCTGTGTGAAATCTAGGAGGTGAAAAGGAGGTGGAAACCATTCTTTCCTCCTCTGCAGCAGCAGATGTGCAGGCTACATATTGGGACTGCATGTTGCCAGTCAAGGCTTGGGACCATGGAGTGCTGCAGTGACTTCAGCAGTGGGTTCCCGAAGTGTACTGCCTTTTGAGTGGCAGCAGCAGCTTTGAATGTATGGAAAGTAGCTGTGGTAAAGTAACCTGACATTCACCACTGCTAGCCCCACAGTGGTGAGCATCCATTCCTTGTAAGACATTATGACCAGAGCTGATACCAAGGGATGGATGCTTAACCATCTGAGCCACCCTGGCATCCCAGAAGTGGAGGGAGTTGTGCTTCTTCCACAGATTGCACTTCATTATCTGTGTTGGTTGAGGAAGGCAGTAGTAGGTTTGGTGGTGGGTGGCTTTGGGAGAGAGCCTGGTAGCACACATCTGACCCTCAGTGGAGTCAGGAGAGGCCAGTAGGGTGGTCCATGAGAATGGGTAAGTGGCACCACCAATATATTTTCTGAAATAAAGGCATGAGGAGGGCAGTCTTGGGTAATTACCACCCTCACACATTTTTCTTTACCCTAGCCTTCCAGCCCCTCCCTGCTAGCTATCCAAGGGTTGGGATTTTTTTTTTTTAAGGAAAAGAAACAAAATACCCCAATGTGAATTATCTATAGCTTGTAAGAATGAAGAACCCCCTTTGCCAAGACGGGGCACATATTTTGTGCATGAGTTTGAGCGCTTGGGAAGAAAAAGAGGCCTTAGCCCTACTGTGGAGCTAGGCTCAGTGATCCAAATATTCTGGTAACGCTAAAAATCTGAAAGGAGGGGCCAGAAACAGATGATCTTCTATGGGCAGGTCAAGCATGCTGTGAATAACTTGTATTTGGTGAACCAGGGGAGAGAGCACCAGAATAAACTGCCAATTGATTTAATAGTCTGTACACCTGGAGATATGTTTTCCGGTCTTCAGACACTGATTTTATTGGGGAAATGAGGGGTAGATATCCTTTTCATCATTGCATCCACTGCCTCTTGTGGAAGTACAGACTCCCACGAGGGATTCTAGCTTCAGGCCTGTTCCTTTCTCCCATGGCCCCTGTTACCTGTATATACCTGTTTATTTCCATTTTAATTTCTTACCACATGGCTAGAATTGATTATTAATTTATACATTTTTAATATGAGAAAAATAAGTATTTTACAAGCAATGCTGAGAAGCCAATATCAGAAAATAAACTTTATGGTGGGAATGTGAACTAGTTCAGCCACTCTGGAAAACTGTGTGGAGGATCCTCAAAGAGTTAAAAATAGATCTGCCCTATGATCCAGCAATTGCACTGCTGGGGATTTACCCCAAAGATACAGATGCAATGAAACGCCGGGACGCCTGCACCCCGATGTTTCTAGCAGCAATGTCCACAATAGCCAAAGTGTGGAAGGAGCCTCGGTGTCCATCAAAAGATGAATGGATAAAGAAGATGTGGTCTATGTATACAATGGAATATTACTCAGCCATTAGAAACGACAAATACCCACCATTTGCTTCAACGTGGATGGAACTGGAGGGTATTATGCTGAGTGAAGTAAGTCAGTCGGAGAAGGACAAACATTATATGGTCTCATTCATTTGGGGAATATAAATAATAGTGAAAGGGAATAAAGGGGAAAGGAGAAAAAAATGAGTGGGAAGTATCAGAAAGGGAGACAGAACATAAGAAACTCCTAACTCTGGGAAACGAACTAGGGGCGGTAGAAGGGGAGGTGGGCAGGCTGTGGGGGTGACTGGGTGACGGGCACTGACGGGGGCACTTGATGGGATGAGCCCTGGGTTTTATTCTATATGTTGACAAATTGAACACCAATAAAAAAATAAATTTTTTAATAAAAATAAAAAGAAAATAAACTTTAGACAGCCTGAGGCAGGACAAGGTCACTTGAGGATGATGACATGCGGAGTTCGGAGTTCACTGTCGCTCTCCTCACCCAGGTCTTCAGCAGCTGAATTTGTAGCCTGAGGCTTCTCTGCTGGCGCATCACCTTTCTCTCTGCAAAAAAAGAAGAATGCCTTTAACTCTGTAAAGGAACAATTAAACTTTTCATAATTAACTCATTTTAGAAAAGAAGTATAAATTGTCCCCAATCAGGTACCCTGGTTCCTTGTTGAAAATCTCATCCTCATCAGAAGAATCCCTGTCGTGTAGCTTCTGTGCCATGTTTTTCTTCCGTGTGGCATTGAGAGGTCTGTACATGTCCCAAAGCCACAGTGGCCGCCTTCTCCAGAAAAAACCCTCCTAGAAAACAGAAAGGACATAGTTAGTTCTGCATTTCCCCTGCTCTCTCCAGCCATGGGACTTTATCTTCCTCAGATTTACCTGACTCTCCCGTTGGATTGAACATCTCTTATGCAGCAGAGACTTAAAGAAGAGCCTTGGAGGAAACACATATGCAGACAATTAGTGATTCACGCCATTTCCCATGCCTCTCTTAATGTGTATCTCTGGTCCTATTAGGACATCTCAGTCCATAATCACAGGAAGCAAAATCATGACAGACCTGGGATCCTGAAAACAATCCCATGCATGCTACACTTCCAGAATTTTCCCATGTCTGTCTATAATGGCCCCACAATTTCTCTGGGGAGGCCTTTGTATGTGGCTTGGCATTGAGTATAGGCAAGATTTTCATCCTGCTCACCTGGGCCCTTGGCCAAGTACCCTCGTGCAGTGAACAAACTGTGCAACTATAACACAGAAGCACCTTACTCTCTCCAGAAGCAGTTTACTTTGGTCCCCTTTGGACTTTGTCTCATAGGCATCATTCGCTGGGGAGGAGAGAGAGGTGTTTCTATTTTCCTAGCTGCTGTATCCTACAAGTTGATTCACACCAAATAAATGCACGAGTCCAAGCAACAAAGTTACCTAACTCACTGACTTTCTCACTGCAGGCTGTGGCTAATGAGTGAGTGAGGAAGGTCACAGCCAGCACTAAAACACAAAATATTATTTTTGAATACAAACAATATAGAAAAAATCAGAATGTATACTACGTTTGTCTTAGAAACTGCTTATGTTGGCACGCCCAGGTGGCTCAGCAGTTTAGTAATGCCTTTGGCTCAGGGCGTGCGTGGTCCCGGTCTGGGGATCGACTCCACATTAGGCTCCATGAGAGGACAATTACCTTAACCCTGCTTAATCCCACGTTGTGAAAATAGTTTATGAACACAGATATTTCTGGTGAATATTTTAAGGCAGAAACCTACTTGTATTAGTAAATATATATATATAATTATCTTTTAAACTACCTGGCACAGTACCAGAGAGGACTTCAGTTAAAAATTTTCTGAAGTTGGGGTGCCTGGATGGTTCAGTGATTGTCTGCCTTTGGCTCAGGTCATGATCCTGGGGTCCTGGGATTGAGTCCCACATCGGGCTCCTCACAGGGAGCCTGCTTCCTCCTCTGCTTATGTCTCTGCCTCTCTCTCTGTGTCTCTCATGAATAAATAAGGTTTTTAAAAAAATATATTTGGTTTTTTTGCTTGTTTAACTAATTCTCAGACTACCTATCATCCTCTTCATGTTTTGTTGTATCTATCTAGAATTCAATGTATGCTTTCAAGATTAAGTTTTGAAAAATAAAAGAAAATGTGGGACTTATAAAGATTAAAAAATTTTTCTATCATAAAATAACACAGTTAAAATAAAGAAACTACATTTAAAAATCAGTTCCTAATACGGTGGCTTGGTTAAAACTCTAATGAAATAAATCAAAATGTTAACTCTCAAATTGCTCATTAACTCACCTTTGAAAGACTTTAGACCATCCAACAATCTATCTTGAAAGATCTTCCCAGAAGCTACAATGCAAAGCACACTCTATATCAGATAAAATGTCATATACATGGTCAGAAAAATGATACATACATTCCATAATTTCAGGGAGAGTTTTCATTTACTGATTAAATATGTTATTTCATCCTCTAGTAAAAATATAAAAAAAGGAGACTATGTGAGAACTTTCAAGGGAGAATTATGCGATTCTAAACAGCTGACAGAACTGTTAACAGACTCTCTACACTGATATTTCTTTCTTCTTTGATCTCTAATTCTTCTAAAAAATCTCTCCAGATCACATTTCTTCATATTCTTTCCTGTGGTTTTGTCCTTGGCTAGAGGTCATGACATTAAATTTATTTTGCCCCTGATGGCCTGGATTAAAATGAACAGGAGGGTATCCATATAACTTAAGACATACCTTTTCTAATTACTTTAAATAAATGTATTCTTAAAGCTAAAAGAGAACTTTAAAAAACTTTTAAAAACTTCTCCCATCATACCATAAAGCTAAGTATTCTAGATGGCAATTAAGGTATCTTTATGGCTCACCATCAACTGGAAGTTTGTTTAGCAGTCTCTTTTGTTCTTTATCTGGTAGCTCAATACATATATTGCTCACAAAATCTGGCAGATATTGCACATTAATCTTTCGTCCTTTGAAAATATGAAATGTGATCATTCAATAATTTTATAGAATAATTATTTCAAATAATTTAATGATATTACACATGTTTCTTCTTAATTTGTGGAAGTTCAAAGATACAATAAGATATATACATCTATATCTATACAGAATTAAGAAGGATCATATATCAAATTTAAAGATAAAGATACTGAAAAGTATGATTTCCTAACTGGACAAGGAGTGAAAGTAGAAGAGAATAAATTTTATCTGAATAACTATCTGGTTATCAACATCAATTCATTTACACACCTTACCAGAGTATTATGCATTTAAAAATTTTTTTCTAAAATGTTATTTGCTCTTGGGCAGCCCCGGTGGCGCAGCAGTTTAGCACCGCCTGCAGCCCGGAGTGTGATCCTGGAGACCTGGGATCAAGTCCCACGTCGGGCTCCCTGCATGGAGCCTGCTTCTCCCTCTGCCTGTGTCTATGCATCTCTCTCTCTCTGTGTCTCTCATGAATAAATAAATAAAACATCTTTTAAAAAATAAATAAAAAAATAAAATGTTATTTGCTCTAATACTGACAATAAAAAAGCTTTATCTTGTTGCTTGATATATCCTGATTTGGGAATCTAGTGTTAATTAATAAATATTGTTAGTCTAAAAACTCCAGAAAGTTTAGAAGTTGTTGGTAAGTTATAGATTTGGTTACTATATAAAAAGGCAAATTATGGGACATGAGCAGCAAATATTATTAGAAAAGGTTGAAAGCTAATATTTACAAATCAGTAATAAAATAGTAGAAAATATTTAAAACTAAACTACTACATAAAGCCTGAGGATCTTGGTTTTATATAATTTCCTACTGACCTGCAGAAGCTTTCAATCCATCAAACAACGTTTTCATTATAATTCTCCCATATGCTGTAAGAAGAAAAAAAAACAGGATGATAAAAATAAAAAAATAAAAAAATATATAAAATAAAAAAAGAGATAGACTGTGAGACAAAAAATAAAGTTATTATTTGCAATATTAAGTAATACTCATCTGTTAAAGGGGCCAAAAGAATACCAATGGTAGGATTGTCCCCATGGTGAATACAGACAGAATACTATGCATGTCTGTCCCCAAAACAAAGTCAAGGCATCAGATGAGAGTGATAGTTCAAGTTTCAGATCATCAGTGTTTTGCTATTACAATACACAAAAATGTATTAATGATTAAAAGATGATAAAAGTGATTCATTTGCTCTCAGAGGGAAGAGTGTCATGGACAACACATTCACCACAAAATTCTTCAAGGAATGTTGGTGGCTGCCATTATTCCAAGGGTCTGGGATGTCAGATGGCTGACTACCACCTGCAGGAGACGACTGTCAGCAAAACCTGTAACCTTTTTTCTTCCCCTTCCTACTTTTCCTTCTTGTCTCTTTTTCTAAGGACTGATAGGAAGAGAAAGTAAAAAAGCTTCTTGGTCAATATACTATGCTTCTTTTCTAAAATTGTTGTTGCTACTGTTGTTGCTAACTGGTCTTTGGGAAAGAACATTTTATAGAAAATAACTTAATTCATGTAATAAAATTATACTAAAGATCACTCCAAAATCCTTTGTATCATCGTTGGGCAAATTTCCAGGAAAAAACGGCCTATGATATTCTCTAGTTTGTTGTATAAATTAGATTTCAAATCCATTCAAGAGACAATGGATTCCTTGCAATGCTGTAACATGGGCGATTATGTAAAAGTACTGTGTGGTGAATGTAATAAAATAAAAAAATCTCAATAAAAATGTAAACATGATTCAAAATCTGGTAGTAAAAATTTTTGTGTTGATATTTGTGTTGACATTTAGCAGACTTTTCTGCTAATCATGGTTCTTAAATACCTTTTATAGACTTCACACCATCCAACAATGTGTTCTGATACACTTTTCCAGCAGCTATTAAAAAAAAAAAAAACAGAAAAAGCACAATTTATATCCGAAGGAAGAGAACATGGACAGTTACAGAGCTACTGGAAAACTTGGGTAATTCTAGAAAGAAAGTCTTTTACTCTTTCCTTAGGAAATCTGTTCCATCTTTCCATCAAGTAAAAATTATTTTGGGAAAAAGAAAATAGTCTTGGTGACAAAAATGTATATAGTGTTCAGCAACCAAGAAGACTGATGGGAAGACTCCCATCAGAAAAAAAAATCACTACATCTTTATGTTCCTTCTCTCTTTTTTTCTTTTTCCTAATCTCTCACTGCCCTCAGTTTCCTTCTTTTTCTTCCCTTCCTTTCCTTTAGGCTGCTCAGGAACAGGAATGGGTAGCAATATTATGATCTGCATCAACTCTGATGGCAAAATTCTCAGTTGATAAACTTGGTGACTCCTAGATTGAATCTATATGTCAGTGAACTTATCTTTTTTTCTAATCATTTCAGTACCTTATAGAAGAAATAAAGAGGCAATATTCTAGAAATGCTTACAATGACCCCCAAAACCCAGCTCCCCAGAAAAGCTACTCTGGCACTCATATGGCTCACTGTTGATTGGCACTGTTTGTTGCAGCTTCACAAATTCTTTCTCACTGAGCTCGATCCCCATGTTTCCCAGAATTTTCAGCAGATCACTGACATCAATCTTTTTTCCTTTCAAAAGACAGGAACATCAGTGCTTGAAAAAATGATCACCTTCAACTTGGAAGTAATGAATGGGCAAAATGAGACACATACAACTACATAGAATTACCGGGAAACCACAAACAAAATACAGGTCCTTAATGTCATAAAAGGAACACTCTCAGGGTGCCTGGGGGACTCAGTTGGTTAAGCATCTGCCTTCAGCTCAGGTCATGATCTTGGAGTCCTGGGATTGAACCCTGCATATGGCTTCCTGCTCAGCAGGGAGTCTGCTTTTCCCTCTCCCCCATCCCTCCACACTACCTGTACTCCATCTCTCTCTTTCTCTAAAATAAATATATAATCCCTTTCACTATTTCTTATAAGAGAAAGGATGGGAACTGAGTAGGAAAAATTAGAGAGGGAGAGAAACCATGAGAGACTCCTAACTCTGGGAAATGAACAAAGGATTATGGAAGCAGTGTTTGTCGGGGGGGTTGGAGTAACTGGGTGAGGAGGGCATTTGATGGGATGAGCACTGGGTATTACTGTATGTTGGCAAATCGAACTTCAATAAAAACAAAACAATAAATAAATAAGTGAAATCTTTAAAAAAAGAGAATACTCTTAGCAATGGATTTGTGTACATCTAATGCAGCAGAGGATAAGTTTGCCTTTGAGATTGGCTAGCAAATTTGAATAATGGAATCAATAATTCTGGCAGGGGAACTCAGAATTGTGGGAAGATTATAAATTATATGATTTTTCTCTATATATGCCTGTCAAGGTATGGGGTTATCTGAATATTGGTGAGGTAAATGATATTATTGTCTTATTAAAAAAAAATTCTGTCAAATTTCTTACCAAAATACAGAATTTTAATTGTGTGTTAAGAATTTAAGTTGTTGGGGATCCCTGGGTGGCGCAGCGGTTTGGCGCCTGCCTTTGGCCCAGGGCGCGATCCTGGAGACCCGGGATCGAATCCCACATCGGGCTCCCGGTGCATGGAGCCTGCTTCTCCCTCTGCCTGTGTCTCTACCTCTCTCTCTCTCTGTAACTATCATAAATAAATAAAAATTAAAAAAAAAAAAAGAATTTAAGTTGTTGGGATCCCTGGGTGGCTCAGCAGTTTAGCGCCCACCTTTGGTCCATGGTGCGATCCTGGAGTTCCGGGATCGAGTCCCGCGTCGGGCTCCCGGCATGGAGCCTGCTTCTCCCTCCTCCTGTGTCTCTGCCTCTCTCTCTCTCTCTCTCTCTCTATGTCTATCATGGATAAATAAAATGAATAAATCTTTAAAAAAATTTAAGTTGTTTAAATAAATGCAGTATAGGACTCTGAAAGTAAGTATTTGATGAAACATAGTATAAAGACAAAATGTAACAGTTTGGATAAGTTGAAAAAATATATATTTTTTAATATTTTTAAAGATTTTATTTATTTATTTATTCTTGATAGACATAGAGAGAGAGAGAGAAGGGCAGAAACACAGGCAGGGGGAGAAGCAGGCTCCATGCCAGGAGCCGGATACGGGACTCGATACCGGGACTCCAGGATTATGCCCCGGGTCAAATGCAGGCGCTAAACCGCTGAGCCACCCAGGGATCCCCTGAAAAGATATTTTTTAAATGGTACTTTTTTATCTTTTTATTTTAATTTCAGTCAGTTAACATGTAGTGTAATATTAGACTCGTGAAAAATATAGTGATTCAACACTTTCATGTAACACCCGAGGCTCATCACAATAAGTGCACTCCTTAGCCCCCATCAATGTGTTCTCTATAGTTAAGAGTCTGTTTTGGGGGGATCCCTGGGTGGCTCAGCAGTTTAGCGTCTGCCTTTGGCTCAGGGCGTGATCCTGGAGTCCCAGGATCGAGTCCCACATCCGGCTCCCTGTGTGGAGCCTGCTTCTCCCTCTGCTTGTGTCTCTGCCTCTCTCTGTCTCTCTCTCTCTCTCTCTCCTTCTCTGTGTTTCTCATGAATAAATAAATAAAATCTTTTTAAAAAAGAGTCTGTTTTTTGGTTTGCCTCTCTGTTCTTTTTCCCCCTATCATTTTATTTTTTTTGTTTTTTTTCCCCCTATCATTTTAAAAATAAAATAGTACAATTTTACAGTAACTTGCCACTCACTAGAAAAAGCTTTCAATGCATCCATTAACTTTTTCATTTAACCTTTCCATTATCTGTTAAGAAACACATGTAAGTCAAACACAGATATAACACTGACACTCATTAGCAATATGAAATTAAAAAATAAAGCAATATATGTATACTCTAATATTTTATCCTATATTCATCCCTACCATGAGCCAGAAGTTCTAAAATATTACTAGAGCTTTGATTCATTGAACTGTAGCAAATTAAACCTCTGGCAGTTAAGGATGAGATATAAAATTATTCACCATATTCCATAGAGTCAGCTTCATGACTCCTATGCATTTGAAAACTCTACTGTTTACACCAAGCATAAGGAACAGGATTTACAATTTGTGTGTTACATATCAATATTTGCATTTAGCTGTTACAATTGATCTTCCTGTGTAATAAGCTAATACTGTGTAATGAGCTAATAAGCTAATAACCTGACTTTTCTTTTTTTTATTTTTATTTTTTTATTGGAGTTCAATTTGCCAACATATAGCATAACACCCAGTGCTCATCCTGCCAAGTGCCCCCTTCAGCCCATCACCCAATCACCCCAACCCCCGCCCACCTCCCCCACTTCCACTACCCCTTGTTCATTTCCCAGAATTAGGGGTCTCTCATGTTTTGTCACCCTCTCTGATATTTTCATTCATTTTCTCTCCTTTCCCTTTATTCCCCCTCACTAATTTTTATATTCCCCAAATGAATGAGACCATATAATGTTTGTCCTTTTCCAATTGACTTATTTCACTCAGCATAATACTCTCCATGTCCATCCATGTCAAAGCAAATGGTGGGTATTTGTCGTTTCTAATGGCTTGAGTTATACTCCATTGTATACATATACCACATCTTTATCCATTCATCTTTCGATGGACACCGAGGCTCCTTCCACAGTTTGGCTATTGTGGACATTGCTGCTATAAACATTGGGGTGCAGGGGTCCCGGCGTTTCATTGCATCTGTATCTTTGGGGTAAATCCCCAGCAGTGCAATTGTTGTGTTGTAGGGCAGATCTATATTTAACTCTTTGAGGAACCGCCACACAGTTTTCCAGAGTGGTTGCACCAGTTCACATTCCCACCAACAGTGCAAGAGGGTTCCCCTTTCTCCACATCCTCTCCAACATTTGTTTCCTGTCGTGTTAATTTTCCCCATTCTCACGGGTGTGAGGTGGTATCTCATTGTGGTTTTGATTTCTATTTCCCTGATGGCAAGGTATGCGGAGCATTTCCTCATGTGCTTGTTGGCCATGTCCATGTCTTTCTCTGTGGGATTTCTGTTCATGTCTTTTGCCCATTTCATGAATGGATTGTTGGTTTCTTTGCTGTTGAGTTTAAGAAGTTCTTTATAGATCTTGGATACTAGCCCTTTATCTGATAGGTCATTTGAAAATATTTTCTCCCATTCTGTAGGTTGTCTTTTAGTTTTGTTGACTGTTTCTTTTGCTGTGCAGAAGTTTTTTATCTTGATGAAGTCCCAATAATTCATTTTTGCTTTTGTTTCTCTTGCCTTCATGGATGTATCTTGCAAGAAGTTGCTGTGGCCAAGTTCAAAAAGGGTGTTGCCTGTGTTCTCCTCTAGGATTTTGATGGAATCTTGTCTCACATTTAGATCTTTCATCCATTTTGAGTTTATCTTTGTGTATGGTGTAAGAGAATGGTCTAGTGTCATTCTTCTGCATGTGGATCTGACTTTTCTTTGACACAGAGTTTCTTACTCCTTTATTCTATGTAAGTAAATTAATAATCACTTCAGTGATTAGCTTGAGATAATTTTTTTAAAAATGTAGAGATTCTGTATATTTTTAAATCAATATTTAAAGACATTAACATGAAAGGATATTACAAAGATAGAATTAACTCAGAAATTTGGGATACTATAGGATCTCAGATTTATTTTTCTTTATTAGACAAAAAACAACTAAGTCATTGCATTTGCATAGAATATTTTTTGTCTAATTGTAGATGACAATATTTAAATAGAAGCTTCATATTATTTTTCTTCTTTATTTTCTTCTAAAAGTATACAGCAGGCCATTATACATTTTTTAAAAAATTTGTTGAGATATAATTTGGGCACTGAGGGGAGCACTTGATGGGATGAGCACTGGGTGTTATGCTATATGTTGGCAAACTGAACTCCAATAAAAAAAAAACTATACAAAAAAGAGATATAATTCACATACCAAATAATTCACTCATTTAAAGTATATAAATGCACATTTTTGAGATATGCACAGAATCCTGCAACTATCACCATGATCTAATTTTAGAACATTTTCATCATCCCGAAAAGAAACCTCATTAGGAAAAAAAGAAATCTCATACTATAGTTTGTAACTCTCACCTACTGCCCCAACCTCAATCCAAGGCAATCACTAATTTATGTATCAGGGGAAATGTCAGGAACTATTAAGGGTCAATATATTATATGAGGAGATAGTTTCTGAAATCCAAACAGAAATATTAATATGCAGTAATACAGATCTGCCTATCCTGGACATTTCATATAAATGGAATAATATAATATGTGGCCTTTTGTGACTTGCTTCTCTCACTTAGCATAATATTTTCATTGATCCACTACATTTCGGCCCTTATTCACCTTTAGTTATATTTCAGAGTTTGTTTCTAATTCATTAAGGGGGATGCCTGAGAATATGGCCTTTAGATCATGGAATCTCAAATAGGGAATGGGACATTATACAGCGTCATAAAAAGGCAAACTTCTATATATCGTAGCCTGAATGTTTGAAGAGCCCTGACTGGGAAAGTGAATGAGTGCTATTATATGGCTATGGAATGTTAATAATCTCAAGTTAATAATCTCCCACGTTTTCTCTTTTATTTTTGTATTTTTCTGCAATAATATCCTTCCGGAGTGTTTTTCATGCTATTTTACACCCAAATACTTGTCTTTTCCATCACTTTTTATAGTCCAAATAATAGGACTTATCTATGTTTTCAGTGTTTCTTTGGATCCAAAATTTATTCGTTTTTTTTTTTAATTTATTTTTTATTGGTGTTCAATTTACTAACATACAGAATAACACCCAGTGCCCGTCACCCATTCACTCCCACCCCCCGCCCTCCTCCCCTTCCACCACCCCTAGTTCGTTTCCCAGAGTTAGCAGTCTTTACGTTCTGTCTCCCTTTCTGACACTTCCCACACATTTCTTCTCCCTTCCCTTATATTCCCTTTCACTATTATTTATATTCCCCAAATGAATGAGAACATATAATGTTTGTCCTTCTCCGACTGACTGACTTCACTCAGCATAATACCCTCCAGTTCCATCCACGTTGAAGCAAATGGTGGGTATTTGTCATTTCTAATAGCTGAGTAATATTCCATTGTATACATAAACCACATCTTCTTTATCCATTCATCTTTCGTTGGACACCGAGGCTCCTTCCACAGTTTGGCTATCGTGGCCATTGCTGCTATAAACATCGGGGTGCAGGTGTCCCGGCGTTTCATTGCATTTGTATCTTTGGGGTAAATCCCCAATAGTGCAATTGCTGGGTCCTAGGGCAGGTCTATTTTTAACTCTTTGAGGAACCTCCACACAGTTTTCCAGAGTGGCTGCACCAGTTCACATTCCCACCAACAGTGCAAGAGGGTTCCCTTTTCTCCGCATCCTCTCCAACATTTGTTGTTTCCTGCCTTGTTAATTTTCCCCATTCTCACTGGTGTGAGGTGGTATCTCATTGTAGTTTTGATTTGTATTTCCCTGATGGCAAGTGATGCAGAGCATTTTCCCATGTGCATGTTGGCCATGTCTATGTCTTCCTCTGTGAGATTTCTGTTCATGTCTTTTGTCCATTTCATGATTGAATTGTTTGTTTCTTTGGTGTTGAGTTTAATAAGTTCTTTATAGATCTTGGATACTAGCCCTTTATCTGATACGTCATTTGCAAATATCTTCTCCCATTCTGTAGGTTGTCTTTGAGTTTTGTTGACTGTATCCTTTGCTGTGCAAAAGCTTCTTATCTTGATGAAGTCCCAATAGTTCATTTTTGCTTTTGTTTCTTTTGCCTTCGTGGATGTATCTTGCAAGAAGTCACTATGGCCGAGTTCAAAAAGGGTGTTGCCTGTGTTCTTCTCTAGGATTTTGATGGAATCTTGTCTCACATTTAGATCTTTCATCCATTTTGAGTTTATCTTTGTGTATGGTGAAAGAGAGTGGTCTAGTTTCATTCTTCTGCATGTGGATGTCCAATTTTCCCAGCACCATTTATTGAAGAGACTGTCTTTCTTCCAATGGATAGTCTTTCCTCCTTTATCGAATATTAGTTGCCCATAAAGTTCAGGGTCCACTTCTGGATTCTCTATTCTGTTCCACTGATCTATGTGTCTGTTTTTATGCCAGTACCACACTGTCTTGATGACCACAGCTTTGTAGTACAACCTGAAATCTGGCATTGTGATGCCCCCAGATATGGTTTTCTTTTTTAAAATTCCCCTGGCTATTCGGGGTCTTTTCTGATTCCACACAAATCTTAAAATAATTTGTTCTAACTCTCTGAAGAAAGTCCATGGTATTTTGATAGGGATTGCATTAAACGTGTATATTGCCCTGGGTAACATTGACATTTTCACAATATTAATTCTGCCAATCCATGAGCATGGAATATTTTTCCATCTCTTTGTGTCTTCCTCAATTTCTTTCAGAAGTGTTCTATAGTTTTGAGGGTATAGATCCTTTACATCTTTGGTTAGGTTTATTCCTAGGTATCTTATGCTTTTGGGTGCAATTGTAAATGGGATGGACTCCTTAATTTCTCTTTCTTCAGTCTCATTGTTAGTGTATAGAAATGCCACTGACTTCTGGGCATTGATTTTGCATCCTGCCACGCTACCGAATTGCTGTATGAGTTCTAGCAATCTTGGGGTGGAGACTTTTGGGTTTTCTATGTAGAGTATCATGTCATCGGCGAAGAGGGAGAGTTTGACTTCTTCTTTGCCAATTTGAATGCCTTTAATGTCTTTTTGTTGTCTGATTGCTGAGGCTAGGACTTCCAGTACTATGTTGAACAGCAGTGGTGAGAGTGGACATCCCTGTCTTGTTCCTGATCTTAGGGGAAAGGCTCCCAGTGCTTCCCCATTGAGAATGATATTTGCTGTGGGCTTTTCATAGATGGCTTTTAAGATGTCGAGGAATGTTCCCTCTATCCCTACACTCTGAAGAGTTTTGATCAGGAATGGATGCTGTATTTTGTCAAATGCTTTCTCTGAATCCAATGAGAGGATCATATGGTTCTTGGTTTTTCTCTTGCTGATATGATGAATCACATTGATTGTTTTACGGGTGTTGAACCAGCCTTGTGTCCCAGGGATAAGTCCTACTTGGTCAGGGTGAATAATTTTCTTAATGTACTGTTGGATCCTATTGGCCAGTATCTTGTTGAGAATTTTTGCATCCATGTTCATCAGGGATATTGGTCTGTAATTCTCCTTTTTGGTGGGGTCTTTGTCTGGTTTTGGAATTAAGGTGATGCTGGCTTCATAGAACGAATTTGGAAGTACTCCATCTGTTTCTATCTTTCCAAACAGCTTTAGGAGAATAGGTATGGTTTCTTCTTTAAACGTTTGATAAAATTCCCCTGGGAAGCCATCTGGCCCTGGACTCTTGTGTCTTGGGAGGTTTTTGATGACTGCTTCAATTTCCTCCCTGGTTGTTGGCCTGTTCAGGTTTTCTATTTCTTCCTGTTCCAGTTTTGGTAGTTTGTGGCTTTCCAGGAATGCGTCCATTTCTTCTAGATTGCCTAATTTATTGGCGTATAGCTGTTCATAATATGTTTTTAAAATCGTTTGTATTTCCTTGGTGTTGGTAGTGATCTCTCCTTTCTCATTCATGATTTTATTAATTTGAGTCCTCTCTCTCTTCTTTTTAATAAGGCTGGCTAATGGTTTATCTATCTTATTAATTCTTTCAAAGAACCAACTCCAGGTTCTGTTGATCTGTTCCACAGTTCTTCTGGTCTTGATTTCGTTGAGTTCTGCTCGAATCTTTATTAACTCCCTTCTTCTCTTGGGTGTAGGATCTATTTGCTGTTTTTTCTCTAGCTCCTTTATGTGTAAGGTTAGCTTTTGTATTTGAGTTCTTTCCAGTTTTTGAATGGATGCTTGTATTGCGATGTATTTCCCCCTTAGGACTGCTTTTGCTGCATCCCAAAGATTTTGAACAGTTGTATCTTCATTCTCATTAGTTTCCATGAATCTTTTTAATTCTTCCTTAATTTCCTGGTTGACCCTTTTATCTTTTAGCAGGATGGTCCTTAACCTCCACATGTTTGAGGTCCTTCCAAACTTCTTGTTGTGATTTAGTTCTAATTTCAAGGCATTATGGTCCGAGAATATGCAGGGGACAATCCCAATCTTTTGGTATCGGTTCAGACCCGATTTGTGACCCAATATGTGGTCTATTCTGGAGAAAGTTCCATGTGCGCTTGAGAAGAATGTGTATTCAGTTGAGTTTGGATGTAAAGTTCTGTAGATATCTGTGAAATCCATCTGGTCCAGTGTATCATTTAAAGCTCTCGTTTCTTTGGAGATGTTGTGCTTAGAAGACCTATCGAGTATAGAAAGAGCTAGATTGAAGTCACCAAGTATAAGTGTATTATTATCTAAGTATTTCTTCACTTTGGTTAATAATTGATTGATATATTTGGCAGCTCCCACATTCGGGGCATATATATTGAGGATTGTTAAGTCCTCTTGTTGAATAGATCCTTTAAGTATGATATAGTGTCCCTCTTCATCTCTCACTACAGTCTTTGGGGTAAATTTTAGTTTATCTGATATAAGGATGGCTACCCCTGCTTTCTTTTGAGGACCATTCGAATGGTAAATGGTTCTCCAACCTTTTATTTTCAGGCTGTAGGTGTTCTTCTGTCTAAAATGAGTCTCTTGTAGACAGCAAATAGATGGGTCCTGCTTTTTTATCCAGTCTGAAACCCTGCGCCTTTTGATGGGGTCATTAAGCCCGTTCACGTTCAGAGTTACTATTTAGAGATATGAGTTTAGTGTCATCATGATATCTATTCAGTCTTTGTTTTTGTGGACTGTTCCACTGAACTTCTTCTTAAAGGGGAATTTTAAGAGTCCCCCTTAAAATTTCTTGCAGAGCTGGTTGGAGGTCACATATTCTTTCAGTTGCTGCCTGTCTTGGAAGCTCTTTATCTCTCCTTCCATTTTGAATGAGAGCCTTGCTGGATAAAGTATTCTTGGTTGCATGTTCTTGTCATTTAGGACCCTGAATATATCCTGCCAGCCCTTTCTGGCCTGCCAGGTCTCTGTGGAGAGGTCTGCTGTTACCCTAATACTCCTCCCCATAAAAGTCAGGGATTTCTTGTCTCTTGCTGCTTTAAGGATCTTCTCCTTATCTTTGGAATTTGCAAGCTTCACAATTAAATGTCGAGGTGTTGAACGGTTTTTATTGATTTTAGGGGGGGATCCCTCTATTTCCTGGATCTGAATGCCTGTTTCCCTTCCCAGATTAGGAAAGTTTTCAGCTAGAATTTGTTCAAATACATATTCTGGCCCTCTGTCCCTTTCGGCGCCCTCGGGAACCCCAATTAAACGTAGGTTTTTCTTCCTCAGGTTGTCGTTTATTTCCCTTAATCTATCCTCAAGGTCTTTTAATTGTCTGTCTCTTTTTTTCTCAGTTTCCCTCTTTGCTATCAACTTGTCTTCTATGTCACTCACTCGTTCTTCCACCTCGTTAACCCTCGTCGTTAGGACTTCTAGTTTGGATTGCATGTCATTCAATTGATTTTTAATTTCTGCCTGATTAGCTCTAAATTCTGCAGTCATGAAGTCTCTTGAGTCCTTTATGCTTTTTTCTAGAGCCACCAGTAGCTGTATAATAGTGCTTCTGAATTGGCTTTCTGACATTGAATTGTAATCCAGATTTTGTAACTCTGTGGGAGAGAGGACTGTTTCTGATTCTTTCTTTTGAGGTGAGGTTTTCCTTCTAGTCATTTTGCTCAGTGCAGAGTGGCCAAAAGCAAGTTGTATTGGGAAAAAGAGAAAAAGAGAGGAAAGAAAGAAGGAAAGAAAAGAGAAAGAGAAAAAAAAGGGGAAGAAAAAAAGAACGAAAAAAAAAAGAAGAAAAAGAAAGGAGAAAAAAAGGGGGTGGGGGAAGGAAACAAAAAGCAAAACAAAACAAAAACAAAAACAAAACAAAAAAAAGAACCACCGGGGAGTATCTTCTGATTCTGTGTACTTTAAGTCCCTTGGCTTCTCCTGGAAGTTGTCCGTCTAGCTGGTGTTCTGGGGGAGGGGCCTGTTGTGCTGATTTTCAGGTGTTAGCAGTTGGGGGAGCTGCTGTGCCCCTGCCTGGTGCAGGGCTCAGTGGGGGTTGTTTACCCCGTGAGGCCGCAGGAGGAACAGCCCCAGTGGCGGGGCAGCTCTGGAAACCTGGATTCAGCTCCGGAGCTCTCCGTCTGCAGGGCCTGGAGGCTCTGGGGCGGGGCCGCTGATCTGCTCAGCTCGGGGCAGGAGCGTCCTCGCTGTCCTGGGCCCTCCCGGCCTCTGCCTGTCCCGGGGGAGGCGGGATCCTGGGCTGTGTCCCGGCGCCCTGTGCTCCGGAGCCTGCGCTGGTGGATTCGCGCTCCTGCCCCGCAGCCCCCTCCGCGGAGCTGCCGCCCGAGCCCCTCCGAGCTGCTCCTGGAACCGCGCAGGCCCCTCCGCACGGAGCCTCTTCCTCTGCCCGAGCCCACCGAGCTGCTCCTGCCCCGCAGCCCCCTCCGCGGAGCCGCCGCCCGAGCCCTCCGAGCTGCTCCGGGTCCCCCCGTGCGCGCTGCAGCCCTTAGGGAGCTCGGCGCACTCTCCTGGGCGCGCAGTTGCTGTTACTGTCCCGGGGAGCCTGAGGGCATCCCCGCCCTCCTGGGTCCTGCTCCACCTCCCTGCGAGCCCCTTTCCCCCCGGGAAGGTCGGTGCAGCTCCTGCTCCTCCGGGATGGGGCTCTCCTGTCCTGGGGACACTCGCCCCGGCCTCAGCCCGGCTCCTCGCGGGGCCCCTCCCCCTTGGAGGCCTTTGTTCCTTTATTTCTTTTTCCCCGTCTTCCTACCTTGATAGATGCGCGAACTCTTCTCACTGTAGCATTCCAGCTGGTCTCTCTTTAAATCTCAGGCCGAATTCATAGATTTTCAGGATAATTTGAAGGTTTTCTAGGTAGTTTGGTCTAGACAGGTGATTTGGAGACCCTGCTCTTCCGCCATCTTGCTCCTCCCCCCCCTGGATCCAAAATTTAAAAGGTTCATGATACATGTTAATAAAATGACAAGAAAGAATATTGCCTTATTTTCTTTCTGAGCTCATTTCTAAATTTTTAATTTTTTTTTTACTGGCAAGTAAAGTTTTTCAGAGGCAAGTTTATAGAAGCTCACACCTCCACGTCGAAGCAAATGGTGGGTATTTGTCGTTTCTAATGGCTTGAGTTATACTCCATTGTATACATATACCACATCTTTATCCATTCATCTTTCGATGGACACCGAGGCTCCTTCCACAGTTTGGCTATTGTGGACATTGCTGCTATAAACATTGGGGTGCAGGGGTCCCGGCGTTTCATTGCATCTGTATCTTTGGGGTAAATCCCCAGCAGTGCAATTGTTGTGTTGTAGGGCAGATCTATATTTAACTCTTTGAGGAACCGCCACACAGTTTTCCAGAGTGGCTGCACCAGTTCACATTCCCACCAACAGTGCAAGAGGGTTCCCCTTTCTCCACATCCTCTCCAACATTTGTTTCCTGTCGTATTAATTTTCCCCATTCTCACTGGTGTGAGGTGGTATCTCATTGTGGTTTTGACTTGTATTTCGCTGATGGCAAGTGATGTGGAGCATTTTCTCATGTGCTTGTTGGCCATGTCTATGTCTTCCTCTGTGGGATTTCTGTTCATGTCTTTTGTCCATTTCATGATTGGATTGTTGGTTTCTTTGCTGTTGAGTTTAAGAAGTTCTTTATAGATCTTGGATACTAGCCCTTTATCTGATAGGTCATTTGCAAATATCTTCTCCCATTCTGTAGGTTGTCTTTTAGTTTTGTTGACTGTTTCTTTTGCTGTGCAAAAGCTTCTTATCTTGATGAAGTCCCAATAGTTCATTTTTGCTTTTGTTTCTTTTGCCTTCATGGATGTATCTTGCAAGAAGGTGCTGTGGCCAAGTTCTAAAAGGGTGTTGCCTGTGTTTTCCTCTAGGATTTTGATGGAATCTTGTCTCACATTTAGATCCATTTTGAGTTTATCTTTGTGTATGGTGCAAGAGAGTGGTCTAGTTCATTCTTCTGCATGTGGATGTCTAATTTTCCCAGCACCGTTTATTGAAGAGACTGTCTTTTTTCCAGTGGATAGTCTTTCCTCCTTTGTCGAATATTAGTTGACCATAAAGTTGAGGGTCCACTTCTGGATTCTCTATTCCGTTCCATTGATCTATGTGTCTGATGGTATTATGCTGAGTGAAATAAGTCAATCGGAGAAGGACAAACATTATATGGTCTCATTCACTTGGAGAATATAAAAAATAGTGAAAGGGAATAAAGGGGAAAGGAGAAAAAATGAGTGGGAAATATCAGAAAGGGAGACAGAACATGAGAGACTCCTAACTCTTGGAAATGAACTAGGGGTGGTGGAAGGGGAGTTGGGCAGGGGGTGGGGTGACTGGGTGACGGGCACTGAGGGGGGGGCATTTCATGAGATGAGCACTTGGTGTTATTCTATATGTTGGCAAATTGAACACCAATAAAAAATAAATTTATAAAAAAATAGAGGAGAAAGTGCAGATGAGAATTTATTTTGAATTTTTAATTCTTATTTTAAAGTTTCACAAGTTTGAAACTGAGTGGGGAAAAATTAGAGAGGAAGACAAACCATGAGAGACTCCTAACTCTGGGAAACAAAGAAAAGGTTGCGGAAGGGGAACGGGGAAGGGGTGACTGTGAGATGGGCACTAAGGAGGGCACATGATGGGATGAGCACTGGGTAATATACTTTATGTTAGCAAATTGAATTTAAATTTAAAAAAAATTAATAAGAATAAAGTTTCACAAATTTGCACAAAAAAAATAAGCTCACACCTCAAGTTATAATTAGTAGTATAAAAATGTATATGCTTACTCACCATCAACAGGTAGGTTCTTTAACAAATGGTTACTTTCCATTCCTGTGAGTTTAATTCCCATGTTTTGCAAAGCAGTGTCTAATTCAGCGATATCAACAATTCCTCCTTGGGAGAAGAGACTATAAGCAAAGTTGAATAACCTTACAATGTGACAAAAGCTATGAATTACTGTGTTGCAGATTTTGGTTTCACCTTAAAGAATAAGGCTGAGTGTCTATTCAGTTGTATGCAAACTGTCAGTAATAAAGGTGGAATTAGAATTTCCTCCATTGAGTTTTTTTTTGGGAATCAATTTATATAATTAGCTTTTAAAGGTTGCAGCATAACTTAAGACTACTTACAGAAAGAAAAAATAAGATTCATATACTAGGGGTGGTGGAAGGGGAGGAGCCCGGGGGTTGGGGGTGAATGGGTGATGGGCACTGAAGGGGGCACTTGACGGGATGAGCACTGGGTGTTATTCTGTATGTTGGTAAATTGAACACCAATAAAAAATAAATTTATTATTAAAAAAACAAAACAAAACCAAAAGATTCATATACTGCTGCCAGTATGAAAGTATTATTTTTGTTTTCTGAACAGAAGTTCACATGGTTCTCTCCTCTGAATACATTTTCCAAAAAATGTCTAATAATTTCTCTCATTTTTTGTCAGATTATAAAATATTACATGGATACAAATTTTTATGATGACACCACTGACATTTGTGTCTCTCACCCAGCTTCATTGATAAATAGAATAGATACAACAAAAATATCTTCTAAGTCCCTTCCTCACCTCCCTTCTTTTCCCACCTTTCCCAGGGTGACTTATTGACTTATACAATTCCCACACGTTTTACTGCATATATTAAATGGTTTGGCAGAACTTTAAAGTTTATATAAGTCATATCACAACGTGGGTTTCCTTTTTGCTACAAACATTCTCATTGCATTCTTCTTTGTTTTTTATATTTGTTTATGTTGAACCATGGAACACTGTTTCATTCATGTATTTATTTAGAGTGCACATGAACAGGGGTGGGGGAGGGGCAGAGGGAGAGAAAGAATCTTAAGCAGGCTCCAAGCCCAGCATGAAACTAGTTACAGGGCTCCATCTCATGACCCTGAGATCATGAACTGAGCCAAAACGAAGAGTTGGATGCTTAACCGACTGAGCCACTCAGTCACCCTTCATTCATTTTAAATACTATTTATTATTCTTCTGTAGTTATGCTACCATATACTGATCTATTCTCCTATGGATAACATTTAGGTTGTACTCAATTTTTTGCCATTACAAAAAACACACATTCTTGTGAATGTCTCTTTGTTGACAAGAGTGAGAATCTGAGTTATAAGTTCAGGAGTAGAATAGCTGGAGTGGAATACATACATTTTTAATTTCTTGAGATTTTATCCAGGTGCTTTTGAAAATGTTGCACCAATTAATATTAATACTAGTAGCGCACAAGAGTTTCCATTGCTTCATATCATTGTCAGGACTTAGTGTGGCTTGACTGCTACAATTTTGGTGAACTTGAGATCTGTGAATTAGTATTTTACTGTTGTTTTAACTTAGATTTCCATGATTATGTGTGAAATGAAGTACTTTTTATAAGTGATTGACCCCTCAGAGATCTCCTCTTTTGTCAAATGTCTAATCTTAACACTAGTTGTTCGCCTTGTTCTTATGGATTTTGGTCTTTCTAATGAGTATGTAGTAGTATCTCATTGTGGTTTAATTTGTTTTTCTCGAATGACAAATGATGTAGAGCATCTTTTCATATGCTTATTTGCCAACTGTACATCTTCTTTGATGAGATTGCTATTCAGCCATAAAAAAGAATAAAATCTTGCCATTTGCAAACGACATGGATAGAGCTAGAGAATATAATGTTAAGTGAAATCTGTCAGAGAAAAATCTTTGGCCTTTTCTTAAATCAAGTGTGTTCAGCCATGTCCAGTCTACTAATAAGTCCACCAAAGGCATTTTTCATTTCTTTTAGGGTGTTTCTGGTGGCTAGCATTTTTTTTAAATTTTTTTTTTATTTATTTATGATAGGCACACAGTGAGAGAGAGAGAGAGGCAGAGACACAGGCAGAGAGAGAAGCAGGCTCCATGCACTGGGAGCCTGACGTGGGATTCGATCCCGGGTCTCCAGGATCGCGCCCTGGGCCAAAGGCAGGCACTAAACCGCTGCGCCACCCAGGGATCCCCTGGTGGCTAGCATTTCTTTGTGGTTCTTCTTAGGATTTCTACTTCTCTACTTATATTGTGTATCTGTTCTTGTATGCTATCTACTTTACCCATTAGCGCCTTTAGCATAGTAATCACAATTTTTTGAATTCCTCACCTTATAATTCCAACACCCCTGCCAAATTTGAAACTGGTTCTAATGCATGCTCTCTCTTCCAATTGTGTTTCTTGGCTTTTACAATGCTTGTGATTTTTTTATTGACAGCTTGGCATAATGTACTGGGTAAAAATAACTACTATAAAGAGGCCTTTAGAAATCTGGTGGTAAAGGGTATGGGGAAGGGAAGTGTACTATAATCCTACGATTAAGTCTCAATCTTTTTGTGAGCCTTCATGTCTGGACTGTGAACGTCATGTGTGCTGTGGCTAGAATATGCTGAAGCTGGGTATTTTCCTTCCCTTGGTCAGTTAAGCTCTGATAAAAGCCTACAAAAGTGTGTGCCTACCTTCTCTGTGACACGGTTCCCTTGGAGTTTCTGACTTGTCCACACTGAGTCTCTAGCAATTCATCAATTACAGTTTAGGTTCTCTTGCCCTACCACTGGTTCCCAGAGAGGTTTCTGCTCACTAAGTTGTGGTTTGCATGTCTTTCCCTCCAATTTGGGTGCCACAGTTTCCCTGTGATCTCAAGTCTCACACAGATCCAAGAAGAATTACTGATTTTTACATTTGTTTGGCTTTTTGCTTACTGTTAGGACAGTGTAGCTTACTTATTTCATCTAAGTTACCAAACTTATTGACATGTATTTATTCATCCTATATCCTTATTACCCTGTTAAAACCAGGTACCTCCCCTTTTACTTTTTAAATATATACAGTAAAATGTGAATAATACATTTACCATTTCAATTATTTTTCTGTGTACAGTTCAATGGCACTAAGTATACTCATTTTGTTTTGTAACTATCACCACTATCTATGCCCAGAACTTTTTATCTTCCCAAATCAAAAGTCCTGACTCATTAAATAATACTCTCTATTCCTCCCTAAATCCAGCTTCTGTCTCTATGGATTTAACTACTCTAGGTATCTTACATATATGGAACCATACACTATTTGTCTTTTAGTGATTGGCTTGTTTCACTTAGCAAAATGTTTTCTAGGCTTGCTCATGTCTTAGCATGTGTCAAAATCTTCTATTTTAAGGTTAATGAACACATTGATTGATTCCGTCTCTTGGCTATTTGAATAGTGCTGGATATACAGTTTTGGATATATACAATAGTGTGAATATTTGTGTCCCTTCCAAATTCATATTATGAAAACCTAATGCCCAAATTGATGGTATTAAGAGGTGGGTCCTCTAGGAGGTGATTAGGTCATGAGGGTAGAGCCCTGATGAATGAAATTAGTTTTTATAGAAGATGTCCCGAAGAGGTCTCTTGTCCTTTTCCCCTGGTTAGGATACAATGAGAAGTCCGCAACCTGGAAGAGGGCCCTCACGACCATTTTGGCACCCTGATCTTGGACTTCCAGCTCCCGGAACTGTGAGACATGAATTTCTGTTTATAAACCATCTAGTCTCTGGAAGTTTGTTAGAGCAGCCTGAATGAACTAAGACATATACCTAGAAGTGGAATTGCTGAATCAGAAATTTTATTTTTAGTTTTTGAGGAACCACCATATTGGTTTTCATAGTTGCTGTGCCATTTCACATGCCCACCATCAGTGCACACGGCTTCCAACTTCTCCACATTCTCACCAACACTTGTTATATTCTGTTCCATTTTTTAAAGTAGCTATCCTATGGGATGTGCCTATCACCCACTTATCTTTTCCCCCCCCAGATGAGTAGTTTTTAAGTATAGGATATATAAATTAGAAAGGAATGGAAGGACTGAGCAATATCTAATGTTCATGAGGCATTAGATATACATGAAGAACCTGTTCACTAAATATATCAGAAGACCTAAACATTTATGATATTCTAAAAATTGCTTGAGATATTAAGAGAAGCACTAAATATTCAAGATATGATACATATTCATGAGACTCATTATTCAAATGGCTTTAATTTGGCAACCTATTGGTGACACCCGTTTAAGGTGTTATGTGTCCTCTGCTCAAGGAACATGAAACCTATGGCTCTTCAATGGCCTTAATGGCAAGCTGCACCTATTAGCTGGAGGTACTTGTCCCTGTGTCTTTCTGAAAGAGCAAGTCTGTATCATTGGCTAGAGCACTTTCCATCTGTGAGCCCATCTGCTTGAACCTCAACTCTGGTCCTTGTCACCACATCATCAGTATGGAAAACTGCTACTGAACAGATAGACACAAAACTTACTTTGTGCATTATGTACCTTAAATTCAGGTACTGTGGTACTTCCATCCACCTTACCCTAAATTTGTTAATTTATTATATTATTTCCCTCTCACTACTTGCTGTGTGTTCTTAAATGATTTAATAAACTGTGGGATTCAAATATTTTAACTGGGTCCATGAGCCTTTCTGTTCTGTGAACTCTGGGCTAGCTTGTCTGGTAGTATACTTTGAGGCTACAATTGCAGAAAGTTTCCCTTCATGATACCCAGATTATGCATATTAAAATATTGTTTAGGGGATGTCTGGATGGCTCAGCAGTTGAGCATCTGTCTTTGGCTCAGGGCATGATCCCGGAGTCCTGGAATCGAGTCCCGCATCGGGCTTCCTGCATGGAACCTGCTTCTCCCTCTGCCTATGTCTCTGTCCCTCTCTCTCATGAATAAATAAATAAAATCTTTTTTAAAAGTACTGTTTGGAATAAATCCTAGAGAATCAAGAATTTTCTATCAAGGCATTGCACTAAAGTATATAGTGTAAATAATCTGAAGTTAAAATTGCATATAGTTTATCGTGTAAACAAGGACTACTCAGAGTAAAAGACAGTGTTAAAAATAGTTAGTATTAACCTACCTCAGTGGTAAGCCATACATGTCTAGAGAAAATTAGGATATAATAGCACTCTAAAGTTAAACTCTAAGCTAGGAGTCAGCAAACTTTTCTATAACAGTTAGTAAATAATAGAAAGTATTTTAGGCTTTGTAAGACATATGATCTCTGTCACAACTACTCAGCTCCATCATTGTACTGTAAAAGCAGCCATAAATAATACATAAACTAATGAGTGTAGATGTGTTCTGATGAAACTGTTTAAAGAACAGAAGCAGATTTGGCCCAAGGGTCAGAGTTTGCCCTAATACATATTCAGTTGGGAAATACTTCCCCCCCCCCAAAATGGTAAAATGGCAGAGTAAAAAAGGCAGTGATATGACAGTTGGAAGAGCATTAAAATACAATTTAATGTAAGTATTATTATAAGTTGGGGTGCCTGGGCGGTTCAGTCAGTTAAGTGTCCACCTTTGGCTCAGGTCATAATCCCAGGGTCTAGGATCAAGCCCCATATCATAGGGCTCTCTGATCAGTGGGGAGCCTGCCTCTCCCTCTCCCTTTGCGTGCCACTTCCCCTGCTTGTGTTCTCTCTCTCTCTGTCAAATAAATAAATAAATAAATAAATAAATAAATAAATAAATAAAATAAAATAAAATCTTTAAAAAACCAATTTAGGATTTTAGATTTGCAGTAACTATTCACTAACCTGTAACATCAGTCGCTGCATCCATCAATGTGCTGAGTTCAACCTTCCCATTAGCTACAAGGAAAGCCGAACTAAGGTAATAATGCCAAAGAGTCATATATAAAACAGACAAAAAATGGGTAAGTTGGGAAATAAGAGATCAAAGTTCATTAGCTCCATGGCTTTATCTGACTCAACTTTAAGGATATAAACCCTACATATTAAGAATAAACTACACATTAGGTAGGGGAGAGTCTTTGTTTCTTGGACAAAATGGACTTTTGAATGTACCTCTCAAATTTGAAGGCTACTCTCTCTCTATCTTACTGGCAGGTTGAAAGGTCCCAATGACTTATTTGGCTATGTAGCAACTTCTCAGCTTTGGTTCAGCCACATCTGTCAGACTACTTTGTGGGGACCACCTTTCTTATCTTCCTACCTTTTCCTCACTTATCTATCTCTAGTTGTTTTGTCTATCACAACTATCTTGGAATTTCTGATCACATAAATTGGTGATCTGTTTCTTCTATTAACATTATACGTACTTGTTTATAAAAATAGGTATGTGGGCAGCCCGTGTGGCTCAGCGGTTTAACGCTGCCTTCAGCCCAGGGTGTGGTCTTGGAGACCGGGAATCGAGTCCCACGTCAGGCTCCCTGCACGGAATGGAGCCTGCTTCTCCCTCTGCCTGTGTCTGTACCCCCCCCCCCTTCTCTCTCTCTCTCACTGACTCTCATGAATAAATAAATTAAATCTTTTAAAAAATAGGTATGTATTTCTCTATAACCCTAAAAGAAGGGTAGATATTTCGGATAGTTCCCAAACTGAAAGAACTTGTGGTAAAATAATAATTAGTTACAAAGGGGACTCAACAGTTCACTCAAAGCTAATAGGTTAGCAGAAATTCTACGTCATAAATAGAATGTACAAGCTTACTCTCCCATGTCCTAAAGCTTCATAAAGTCTTTATATAAACTATTAATTATTTTAAGAAAGTAATAAGTCATAAAAAGGCAATCAACTGAAGAGAAATACTATGCCTTATTGGGAATAAACTGGAATTAGGATGGTTCTGAGGGGGAATTTTAAGAGAACGCAGTTTGCACCTGTATATTCAGTATGAACAGGTATCCTCTTGGATACCACTGAAATTGGCAAGGATGTTGCTGGTCATTTCAAAAATGAGTATATTTTCTGCCAACCCTTTCTTTGGAAAGCAGAATGCTGCATGAGTGATGACTAGGAAATAGTCTTTCTGCTTTGATAACATTTATACTAATGATTTGGAGCCCTCTGGTTATGTACTGCTCAACTGAAATGTTAGAGGTCTAGAATATCTTTGAGATTCTTCTTGAAGACTTTCTATCACTTTGCATTACTTGTATTTTCACTCTTTTTCATTTATTTTGTTTAGTCTCTCTGATTATTCCCTTACTCCATTCATTCTTCAATATTTATTGCCCCTAAATATAAAATGATGTAGACATGGTTTCTGCCTGTGAGACCAATCACAGTTTATAAACAAGAGTGATACAAAGACACTTATTTTTTACACAATATGGTAAGTATATAATAATATCTGTCTGTATACGACGAATTTTAAACTAAGAGGAAGGGTTGGTATGGGTCATGGAATAAAATAAAGTGACTTCCATGGGTCAGGGAAGTTCTGGAAAAGATAAACTTTGAGATTAGTATTATAGGCAAGACCTGCCTGATGAAATATGCCTAAGTGTTTCTGTTCTAAAAATTAGGAGTATGTAGAAAAAGGACAATTGGATGTCAAATTAGATGCTATGGTATAAGCATTAGATAATAAAGAAGATCTGTATATTCATTGGTTAAAGAACATTTTATGGAGTTATCTACCAAATTTCTGGCACCATCTGAGGCACTAAAAAAATTAAAATGTGGTTAATAATAAATTTAACATAGTCTCTGCTTTAGAACAACTCAGTCTCTGGGGTGAAAAGGACAAATAAACTTACTATAAATAGAGTAGTTGGGTTGAGGTGAAGCAGACAATAAAATTAGGAGATCCTTCTGCTAAAATCCATCCACTTATAGCTACTGCTTTGCAACAGGCTGGGGAAAATCCCATATAAAAACCTTGAACCATGCCTATATCCAATACTATGGTTTAGACACTTCAGTTTTGAAGGTCATTGTGGAGATAGGAAATAACACAAGATAAAGCTAAAAGGAAAGTAAGGGTCAGATCATAGATCTATGAAATAGTAGTTCTAACTGGTAGGACTTGGTATCTGATGAGATGTGGTACTAAAAAAAGATGGAGCGAAAAATGATGCCAATTTTTAAACTTGTTTTACTCAGAAACATGATGGTGCCACCAGCTGAGAAAGGGAATGTATAATTAGGAGACAGTTTTGGGTAGATATTTTTGAAAATATTGAATTGAGATATAAAGATCTGAGGCTTTGCTGAGCAAGAATGAATTTGGTAGGTAGAATCCAACAGGAATCAGAATTTGGTTTTACCCAAACCATGTTTGGGGAAGAATTTGGGCTGCACATAAACACCTAGAAATTTTCAGGATATAATGACAGTCAGAAATATGAATGTGGATAATACTACCCACTGAAAATTGTAAAAGTTAAAATGATTAACGGTCTTATGATACGACTATTTGAGGGATACTAATAGGGCAATTAGTCATTTTTTTTTCTTTCTTCCTTTCTATTCCTTAACTTAAATGTTCATTTCGCTCCTGTAAATTCATTACTGGTTATAAGAGTTCTGTGTGTGATGTTTATAATCCAAAAGAAAAGAGGTTAATGATATGGGGCTTACAGAAACAAAGGACAGAATTTGTACTCGCATTAAGATTGGTTTCTTTAAGCTTTTGCAAAAATAATATTTTGATACCATGCAGAACTAATTGCAGACACTCTTGTGTACAAGTGCACAAACTCTCCTCTAACATACAGTAATACTTGAAACACTAGCCAGTAAGTGGCAGATTTTCTGTTACACTTTCATGTTTCTTTTGTGTAAGCTTGAATTCCCAGATTTTCCAGGACAGTGTCCAAGTTTTTCATCTTAAAGTTTCCTCCTTAGGAACCATACAGGAAAGAAACATGAAAAAAATGAGTTTAAAATATTAAAAATACAACTTTGCATGTGAATTATTACCTGAATATTTGTATATGTATATAATACTTTACCATTACTATAATAAAGACAATGGAAGAAATGGACTTATGTGATTATTACTTTTCTGTATGACTCCCATTTAAGATATCTAAAAGCATTAAATAATCATTAGAAAAATCAGAATTAGTAATTCTTCCTTTAAACCTTGAGTGGAAGTAAATAGTCATGAAGGGATAGGGTACAGGGTTTGATTATAACCAATATTAGAATAGGAATGAGCTTTGATGCTAGCTAGGGACCTAATTAATTAAATAGTTAATTAATTAACAGAGGGAAACTCATAAGGTAACTTTAAAAAAATTAAGTTTTTAAGCTTAAATTCAATTAATTAATATATTAGTTTCAGATGCAAGTTAGTGATTCATCAGTCTTATATAATATCCAGTGCTCATTACATCACATGCCCTCTTTAATGTTCACCAGTTACCCCATCCCCCCACTCTTCTCCCCTCCAGCGACCCTCAGTTTGTTTCCTATGATTAGGAGTCTCTTACGGTTTGTGTCCCTCTCTAATTTCATCTTCTTTTATTTTTTCCCCTCTACCCCTATGATCCTCTGTCTTGTTTCTTAAATTCCATATTATCATATGATAATTGTCTTTCTTTGATTGACTTATTTATTTTTTTTAATTTATTTTTTATTGGTGTTCAACATACCAACATACAGAATAACCCCCAGTGCCCATCACCCATTCACTCCCACCCCCGCCCTCCTCCCCTTCTACCACCCCTAGTTCGTTTCCCAGAGTTAGCAGTCTTTACGTTCTGTCTCCCTTTCTGATATTTCCCACACATTTCTTCTCCCTTCCCTTATATTCCCTTTCACTATTATTTATATTCCCCAAATGAATGAGAACATATAATGTTTGTACTTCTCCGACTGACTGACTTCACTCAGCATAATACCCTCCAGTTCCATCCACGTTGAAGCAATTGGTGGGTATTTGTCATTTCTAATGGCTGAGTAATATTCCATTGTATACATAAACCACATCTTCTTTATCCATTCATCTTTCGTTGGACACCGAGGCTCCTTCCACAGTTTGGCTATCGTGGCCATTGCTGCTAGAAACATCGGGGTGCAGGTGTCCCGGCATTTCATTGCATTTGTATCTTTGGGGTAAATCCCCAACAGTGCAATTGCTGGGTCCTAGGGCAGGTCTATTTTTAACTGTTTGAGGAACCTCCACACAGTTTTCCAGAGTGGCTGCACCAGTTCACATTCCCACCAACAGTGCAAGAGGGTTCCCCTTTCTCCGCATCCTCTCCAACATTTGTTGTTTCCTGCCTTGTTAATTTGCCCCATTCACTGGTGTGAGGTGGTATCTCATTGTGGTTTTGATTTGTATTTCCCTGATGGCAAATGATGAAGAGCATTTTCTCGTATGCATGTTGGCCATGTCTATGTCTTCCTCTGTGAGATTTCTCTTCATGTCATTTGCCCATTTCATGATTGGATTGTTGGTTTCTTTGGTGTTGAGTTTAATAAGTTCTTTATAGATCTTGGAAACTAGCCCTTTATCTGATATGTCATTTGCAAATATCTTCTCCCATTCTGTAGGTTGTCTTTGAGTTTTGTTGACTGTATCCTTTGCTGTGCAAAAGCTTCTTATCTTGATGAAGTCCCAATAGTTCATTTTTGCTTTTGTTTCTTTTGCCTTCGTGGATGTATCTTGCAAGACGTTACTGTGGCCGAGTTCAAAAAGGGTGTTGCCTGTGTTCTTCTCTAGGATTTTGATGGAATCTTGTCTCACATTTAGATCTTTCATCCATTTTGAGTTTATCTTTGTGTATGGTGCAAGAGAGTGGTCTAGTTCATTATTCTGCATGTGGATGTCCAATTTTCCCAGCACCATTTATTGAAGAGACTGTTTTTCTTCCAATGGATAGTCTTTCCTCCTTTATCGAATATTAGTTGACCATAAAGTTCAGGGTCCACTTCTGGGTACTCTATTCTGTTCCATTGATCTATGTGACTGTTTTTGTGCCAGTACCACACTGTCTTGATGACCACAGCTTTGTAGTACAACCTGAAATCTGGCATTGTGATGCCCCCAGATATGGATTTCTTTTTTAAAATTCCCCTGGCTATTTGGGGTCTTTTCTGATTCCACACAAATCTTAATATAATTTGTTCTAACTCTCTGAAGAAAGTCCATGGTATTTTGATAGGGATTGCATTAAACGTGTATATTGCCCTGGGTAACATTGACATTTTCACAATATTAATTCTGCCAATCCATGAGCATGGAATATTTTTCCATCTCTTTGTGTCTTCCTCAATTTCTTTCAGAAGTGTTCTATAGTTTTGAGGGTATAGATCCTTTACATCTTTGGTTAGGTTTATTCCTAGGTATCTTATGCTTTTGGGTGCAATTGTAAATGGGATGGACTCCTTAATTTCTCTTTCTTCAGTCTCATTGTTAGTGTATAGAAATGCCACTGACTTCTGGGCATTGATTTTGTATCCTGCCATGCTACCGAATTGCTGTATGAGTTCTAGCAATCTTGGGGTGGAGACTTTTGGGTTTTCTATGTAGAGTATCATGTCATCGGCAAAGAGGGAGAGTTTGACTTCTTCTTTTCCATTTTGAATGCCTTTAATGTCTTTTTGTTGTCTGATTGACTTCCAGTACTATGTTGAATAGCAGTGGTGAGAGTGGACATCCCTGTCTTGTTCCTGATCTTAGGGGAAAGGCTCCCAGTGCTTCCCCATTGAGAATGATATTTGCTGTGGGCTTTTCATAGATGGCTTTTAAGATGTTGAGGAATGTTCCCTCTATCCCTACACTCTGAAGAGTTTTGATCAGAAATGGATGCTGTATTTTGTCAAATGCTTTCTCTGCATCTAATGAGAGGATCGTATCGTTCTTGGTTTTTCTCTTGCTGATATGATGAATCACATTGATTGTTTTACGAGTGTTGAACCAGCCTTGTGTCCCGGGGATAAATCCTACTTGGTCATGGTGAATAATTTTCTTAATGTATTGTTGGATCCTATTGGCAAGTATCTTGTTGAGAATTTTTGCATCCATGTTCATCAGGGATATTGGTCTGTAATTCTCCTTTTTGGTGGGGTCTTTGTCTGGTTTTGGAATTAAGGTGATGTTGGCCTCATAGAACGAATTTGGAAGTACTCCATCTGTTTCTATCTTTCCAAACAGCTTTAGGAGAATAGGTATGCTTTCTTCTTTAAACGTTTGATAAAATTCCCCTGGGAAGCCATCTGGCCCTGGACTCTTGTGCCTTGGGAGGTTTTTGATGACTGCTTCAATTTCCTCCCTGGTTGTTGGCCTGTTCAGGTTTTCTATTTCTTCCTGTTCCAGTTTTGGTAGTTTGTGGCTTTCCAGGAATGCGTCCATTTCTTCTAGATTGCCTAATTTATTGGCGTATAGCTGTTCATAATATGTTTTTAAAATCGTTTGTATTTCCTTGGTGTTGGTAGTGGTCTCTCCTTTCTCATTCATGATTTTATTAATTTGAGTCTTCTCTCTCTTCTTTTTAATAAGGCTGGCTAATGGTTTACCTATCTTATTAATTCTTTCAAAGAACCAACTCCTGGTTCTGTTGATCTGTTCCACAGTTCTTCTGGTCTCGATTTCGTTGAGTTCTGCTCGAATCTTTATTAACTCCCTTCTTCTCCTGGGTGTAGGATCTATTTGCTGTTTTTTCTCTAGCTCCTTTATGTGTAAGGTTAGCTTTTGTATTTGAGTTCTTTCCAGTTTTTGAATGGATGCCTTGTATTGCGATGTATTTCCCCCTTAGGACTGCTTTTGCTGCATCCCAAAGATTTTGAACGGTTGTATCTTCATTCTCATTAGTTTCCATGAATCTTTTTAATTCTTCCTTAATTTCCTGGTTGGCCCTTTCATCTTTTAGCAGGATGGTCCTTCACCTCCACGTGTTTGAGGTCCTTCCAAACTTCTTGTTGTGATTTAGTTCTAATTCCAAGGCATTATGGTCTGAGAATATGCAGGGGACGATCCCAATCTTTTGGTATCAGTTCAGACCCGATTTGTGACCCAATATGTGGTTTATTCTGGAGAAAGTTCCATGTGCACTTGAGAAGAATGTGTATTCAGTTGAGTTTGGATGTAAAGTTCTGTAGATATCTGTGAAATCCATCTGGTCCAGTGTATCATTTAAAGCTCTCGTTTCTTTGGAGATGTTGTGCTTAGAAGACTTATCGAGTATAGAAAGAGCTAGATTGAAGTCACCAAGTATAAGTGTATTACTATTGGGATCCCTGCGTAGCACAGTGGTTTGGCGCCTGCCTTTGGCCCAGGGCGCGATCCTGGAGACCCGGGATTGAATCCCACGTCGGGCTCCCGGTGCATGGAGCCTGCTTCTCCCTCTGCCTGTGTCTCTGCCTCTCTCTCTCTCTCTGTGTGACTATCATAAATAAATAAAAATTAAAAAAAAATAAGTGTATTACTATCTAAGTATTTCTTCACTTTGGTTAATAATTGATTTATATATTTGGCAGCTCCCACATTCGGGGCATATATATTGAGGATTGTTAAGTCCTCTTGTTGAATAGATCCTTTAAGTATGATATAGTGTCCCTCTTCATCTCTCACTACAGTCTTCGGGGTAAATTTTAGTTTATCTGATATGAGGATGGCTACCCCTGCTTTCTTTTGAGGACCATTCGAATGGTTAAATTGTTCTCCAACCTTTTATTTTCAGGCTGTAGGTATCCTTCTTTGTAAAATGAGTCTCTTGTAGACAGCAAATAAATGGGTCCTGCTTTTTTATCCAGTCTGAAACCCTGCGCCTTTTGATGGGGTCATTAAGCCCATTCACATTCAGAGTTACTATTGAGAGATATGAGTTTAGTGTCATCATGATATCTATTCAGTCCTTGTTTTTGTGGAATGTTCCACTGAACTTCTTCTTAAAGGGGAATTTTAAGAGTCCCCCTTAAAATTTCTTGCAGAGCTGGTTTGGAGGTCACATATTCTTTTAGTTGCTGCCTGTCTTGGAAGCTCTTTATCTCTCCTTCCATTTTGAATGAGAACCTTGCTGGATAAAGTATTCTTGGTTGCATGTTCTTCTCGTTTAGGACCCTGAATATATCCTGCCAGCCCTTTCTGGCCTGCCAGGTCTCTGTGGAGAGGTCTGCTGTTACCCTAATACTCCTCCCCATAAAAGTCAGGGATTTCTTGTCTCTTGCTGCTTTAAGGATCTTCTCTTTATCTTTGGAATTTGCAAGCTTCACTATTAAATGTCAAGGTGTTGAACGGTTTTTATTGATTTTAGGGGGGTATCTCTCTATTTCCTGGATCTGAATGCCTGTTTCCCTTCCCAGATTAGGAAAGTTTTCAGCTAAGATTTGTTCAAATACATATTCTGGCCCTCTGGCCCTTTCGGCGCCCTCGGGAACACCAATTAAACTTGAGTTTTTCTTCCTCAGGCTGTCATTTATTTCCCTTAATCTATCTTCATGGTCTTTTAATTGTTTGTCTCTTTTTTCCTCAGTTTCCCTCTTTGCTATCAACTTGTCTTCTATGTCACTCACTCGTTCTTCCACCTCGTTAACCCTCGTTGTTAGAACTTCTAGTTTGGATTGCATGTCATTCAATTGATTTTTAATTTCTACCTGATTAGCTCTAAATTCTGCAGTCATGAAGTCTCTTGAGTCCTTTATGCTTTTTTCTAGAGCCACCAGTAGCTGTATAATAGTGCTTCTGAATTGGCTTTCTGACATTGAATTGTAATCCAGATTTTGTATCTCTGTGGGAGAGAGGACTGTTTCTGATTCTTTCTTTTGAGGTGAGGTTTTCCTTCTAGTCATTTTGCTCAGTGCAGAGTGGCCAAAAGCAAGTTGTATTGGGAAAAGGAGAAAAAGAGAGGAGAGAAAGAAGGAAAGAAAAGAGAAAGAGAAAAACAAGGAAGAAAAAAAACGAAAAAAAAAAAGAAAAAGAGAAAGAAAAAGAAAGGAGAAAAAAGGGGGGTAGGGGAAGGAAACAAATCAAAAAGCAAAACAAAACAACACAACAACAACAACAACAACAACAAAAAAGGAACCACGGGGGAGTATCTTCTGATTCTGTGTACTTTAAGTCCCTTGGCTTCCCCTGGAACTGGTCCGTCTAGCTGATCTTCTGGGGGAGGGGCCTGTTGTGCTGATTTTCAGGTGTTAGCAGTTGGGGGAGATGCTGTGCCCCTGCCTGGTGCAGGGCTCAGTGGGGGGTTGTTTATCCCGTGAGGCCCCAGGAGCAACAGCCCCAGTGGCGGGGCAGCTCTGGAAACCTGGATTCAGCTCCAGCAGGAACTCCGTCTGCAGGGCCTGGAGGCTCCGGGGTGGGCCGCTGATCTGCTCAGCTCGGGGCAGGAGCGTCCTTGCTGTCCTGGGCCCTCCCGGCCTCTGCCTGTCCCTGGGGGAGGCCGGATCCTGGGCTGTGTCCCGGCGCCCTGTGCTCCCGGGCCTGCGCTGTTGGATTCGCTCCCGGCAGCGCAGCCCCCTCCGCGGAGCCGCCGCCCGAGCCCCCCCCCCCCTCCCCCAGCTGCTCCTGTAACCACGCAGCCCCGTCTGCAAGGAGCCTCTTCCTCTGCCCGAGCCCCTCCGAGCTGCTCCGGGTTCCGCCGGGTCCCGCGGTGCGCGCTGCAGCCCTTAGGGAGCTCGGCGCACTCTCCCCGAGCCCAGTTGCTCTGTTACTGTCCCAGGGAGCCCGAGGGCATCCGCGCCCTTCTGGGTCCTGCTCCAACTCCCCGGGAGCCCCTTTCCCCCCGGGAAGGTTGGTGCAGCTCCTGCTCCTCCGGGATGGGGCTCTCCTGTCCTGGGGACACTCGCCCCGGCCTCAGCCCGGCTCCTCGCGGGGCCCCTCCCCCTTGGAGGCCTTTGTTTCTTTATTTCTTTTTTCCCGTCTTCCTACCTTGATAGAAGCGCAAACTCTTCTCACTGTAGCATTCCAGGTGTTCTCTCTTTAATTCTCAGGCCGAATTCATAGATTTTCAGGATAATTTGAAGGTTTTCTTTTTTCTTTCTTTTTTTTTTTTTTTAATTTGAAGGTTTTCTAGTAATTTGGTGGAGACAGGTGATTTGGGGACCCTACTCTTCCGCCATCTTGCCCCTCCTCTAATTGACTTATTTTTGATTGACTTATTTTGCTTAGCATAATACCTCTAGTTCCATCCATGTCATTTCAAATGGCAAGATTTTGGGGTTTTTTTGATGGCTGAGTAATATTCCATTATATATACATACACACTCACATACACATCATATCTTCTTTAATCATTCATCTGTTGATGGACATATAGGCTCTTTCCATAGTTTGGCTATTGTGGACATTGCTGCTATAAACACCGGGGGTACAGATGCCCCTTTGGATCACTATATTGCAGTAAATCCCTAGTAGTGCAATTGTTGGGTCATAGAGTAGCTCTATTTTCAACTTTTTGAGGAACTTCCATACTGTTTTCCAGAGTGGCTGCACCAGCTTGCATTCCCACCAACAGTGTAAGAGGGTTCTCCTTTTTCCGCAACCTCTCCAACATCTGTTGTTTCCTGAGTTGTTCATTTTAGCCATTCTGACTGGTGTGAGTTGGTATCTCACTGTGGTTTTGGTTTATATTTCCCTAATGCTGAGTCATGTTGAACATTTTTTTCATGTGTCTGTTGGCCATTTGTATGTCTTCTTTGGAGAAATGTCTGTTCATGTCTCCCCATTTTTTTTATTGAATTATTTGTTCTTTGGGTGTTGAGTTTGATAAGTTCTTTGTACATTTTGGATAATAGCTCTTTATCTGATAAGACATTTACAAATATCTTCTCCCATTCTGTTGGTTGCCTTTTGGTTTTGTTGACTATTTCCTTTGCTGTGCAAAAGATTTTTATTTTGATGAAGTCCCAATAGTTCATTTTTGCCATTGTTTCCCTTGCCTTTGGAGCCAATGTTTAGCAAGAAATTGCTGTGGCTGAGGTAACAGAGGTTGCTACCTGTGTTTCCTCTAGGATTTTAATGCATTCATGTCTCACATTTAGATCTTTCATCCATTTTGAGTCTATTTTTGTGTATGATGTGAGGAAATGGTCCAGTTTCATTCTTCTGCATGTGGCTGTCCAGTTTTCCCAACACTATTTGTTGAAGAGACTGTCTTTTTTTTTTTTCAGTTGGATATCCTTTTCTGCTCTGTAAAATATGAGTTGACTATAGAGTTGAGGGTCCGTTTCTGGGTTCTCTATTCTGTTCCATTGATCGATGTGTCTGTTTTGTGCCAGTACCATACATACTGTTTTGATGATTATAGCTTTGCAATAGATCTTGAAGTCTGGGATTGTGATGCCACCAGTTTTGGTTTTCTTTTTCAACATTCCTTTGGCTATGAAGGCTCTTTTCTGGCTCCATACACATTTTAGGATGATTTGTTACAGCTCTGTGAAAAAAGTTGATGGTATTTTGATAGGGATTGGATTGGATATATAGATTGCTCCAGGTAGCATAGACATTTTAACAATATTTGTTCCTCCAATCCATAAGCATGGGACATTTTTCCATTTCTTTGTGTCTTTCTCAATTTATTTCATGAGTGTTCTATAGCTTTCTGAGTACAGAAAACTTTGGTAAGGTTTATTCCTAGGTATCTTATGGTTTTTGGTGCAATTGAAAATGACATTGACTTCTTAATTTCTCTTCTGTTCCATTGTTAGTGTATAGAAATCCAACTGATTTCTGTGCATTGATTTTATATTCTGTCACTTTGTTGAATTCCTGTATGAGTTCTAGGGATTTTGAGATGGAGTCTTTTGGGTTTTCCATATAGAGTATCATGTTATCCGCAAAGAGTGAGTTTGTCAATTCAGATGCCTTTTGTTTCTTTTTGTTGTCTGACTGTTGAGGCTAGGATTTCTAGTACTATGTTGAACAACAATGGTGATAGTGGACATCCCTGCTGTGTTCCTGACCTTAGGGGAAAAGCTCTCAGTTTTTCCCCCATTGAGGATGATATTCGCTGTGGGCTTTTTGTATATGGCTTTTAAGATATTAAGTTATGTTCCCTCTGTCCCTACACTATGAAGAATTTTAATCAATAAAGGATGCTATACTTTTTAAATGTTTTTTCTGCATTTATTGAGAGGTTCTTGCCCCTTCTTTCATTAATGTAGTGTATCACATTGATTGATTTGTGGATGTTGAACCACTCTTACAGCCAGGAATAAATCCTACTTGATTGTGATGAATAATCCTTTTAATGTACTGTTGGATCCTATTGGCTAGTATATTGGTGAGAATTTTTGCCTCCATGTTCATCAGGGATATTGGTCTGTATTTCTTTTTGGTGGAGTCTTTGGTTTTGGGATCAAGGTAATGCTGGACTCATAGAATGGGTTTGGAACTTTTCCTTCCCTTACCACTTTCTGAAACAGCTTCAGAATTCCCCTGGAAAGCCATTTGGCCCTGGACTCTTGTTTGCTGGGAGATTTTGATTACTGCTTCAATTTCCTTGCTGGCTATGGGTCTGTTCAGGTTTTCTATTTCTTCCTGTTTCAGTTTTGGTAGTTTATACATCTCTAGGAATGCATCCACTTCTTCCAGATTATCTAATTTGTTGGCATATAGTTGCTTATAATATATTCTTATAATTGCTTGTATTTCCTTAGTATTGGTTGTGATCTTTCCTCATTCATTCATAATTTACGTATTTGGGTCCTTTCTCTTTTCTTTTTGATAAATTTGGCCAGGGGTTTATCAATCTTGTTAATTCTTTCAAAGAACCAGCTCTTAGTTTCATTGATCTGTTCTACTATTTTTTTTTGTTTGTTTCTACTTCATTGATTTTTGCTCTAATCTTTATTAATTCTCTTCCCCTACTGGATTTAGGCTTTATTTGTTGTTCTTTCTCCAGCTCCTTTAGGTGTAAGGTGGGCTTGTGCTTTTGAGGCCCTTCTTGTTTCTTGAGAGAGGCTTGTATTGCTATATACTTCCCTCTTAGGACTACCTTTGCTGCATCCCAAAGGTTTTGAGCAGTTTGTGTTTTCATCCTCATTTGTTTCCATGAATTAAAAAAAGAAAAACTCTTTAATTTCCTGGTTGACCCATTCATTCTTTAGTGGGAGCTCTTTAGCCTCCCAGTATGTGAGTTCTTTCCAAATTTCCTCTTGTGATTGAGTTCAGGTTTCAAACCACTATAGTCTGAATATATGCAGGTATTGAGCCCAATCTTTTGGTACCAGTTGAGACTTGATTTGTGATCAGAGTAATTACTGAAAAATATGAATTTAGTGCCATTGTACTCCCTATAAAGTCACTGTTTCTGTATATTCTCTCTGTTCCCTTCTGATCTATGTTACTTTTCGGCTCTCTCAATCATAAGATAACTTTAAAAACAAGTAGAATCTTAGCACCTTTTTTTGGTGAAATTCACATAAAATTAATCATTTTAAAGTAAACACTTCAGGGGCATTTAGTACATATTCATGGTGTTGTACAAATATCACTTCTAGTTTCAAAACATCTTCATCATCCCCAAAGGGGAGCCCAGACATATGAAGTAGTCCCTCCCTACTTCCCTTTCTAACCAGCTCCTGGCAGCCACTAATCTACTTTTTGTTTCTATGGATCTGACTACCATCTTCCTACATAAAAAGCTCTCCTTACACAACTCCTTGAAAATTTGGTAATCCTTTTCTTTACAATTTGCTATGCATGATTAGATTTTTCCATGAGTATGGATTCCCTAGAAAGATATATTGAGACATTACAGTATAAAATATTATGATGATGAAAGTAACTAAGTAATCTGTACATAGGAAGCTAGACAGGATTTGTAATCTAAATGATAAATGTGAATCTTGAAGATTTCAGATATTCCTGCCTTTCTTGTCAGGCTTTTAACTTACCCTTAATGGATTTCACATCATCCAACATTTTATTCTGAGATACATTTCCAGCAGCTATAGGAAAAAGAACAATTCATATCAGAAGGGAAATGGTATGAACATTCACTTACTTATTTTATAACTGCAGTGAGACAACTATTTATAATTGAGTGAAGAATGTGTTCTGTCTCATTATTAAATTTAAAAAGAGATTACAGAAAGGAAAACTGTGACAAATACATGCATTTTTTGGCAACTAGGAAGAGATTGATGGCTGAGGGAAACACTCTTTTGTTAAAACAATCACTTATCTTCCTTCTTCTTTTGACTTCCCCTTTAACTTCTCTTACTAGTCCTTGTAGTTTTCTTCTGTTTTTAATTAGGATTTAGGCTGATGAATTATCTGACATTCTGATGGCATAGCGGTTGATAAACTGCAGACTAAATCTAAATGACAACATCTTTTCCTAATCATTTTCAGTAATTTCCAGAAGGGCCTGAACAGGTAAAAATTTTTAATTGTTCACACAAGCCACAAAACCAAGTTCCCTAGAAAGTCTTTTTGGCTTCTATGTAGCTCACCATCAATTGGCAGATTTTCCTGTAGTTTTTTCAGTTCCTCATCTGTGAGCTCGATCCTCAGGCTTCCCAGAACTTTCTTCAGGTCACTGACATGAACATTTTTTCCTTTGAAAATACAAGAACATTAATGCCTGAGAATAATCATTACATGAAATGGTGAAAAATTCATTCTTGCTATAATGTATCTCCCCCTATTTGAGGAGATATAAGGGGAAAATGAAACATAACTAACTACATAGAATTGTGAGGAACTTACAAAATAGAACATAATCCCTTAATATTTACAAAAGAAATGTCTCTTATTTCTGGGAACAAGTCTGTCCTGTAGAGAACAGATTTGTTTTACAATCGCAAATTATGATAACAGATGGACATTTTATATATTCAGCTGTCATTTATTATATTTATTACCTTGTGGTTTGAATAACATGATTTTCTCTTCATGATGACAATAATTAGATATCAGTTTTATAATACAATTGTAGATAATTGTACAATGTACAGTATAATGATCCAACAGCTTTATACATTACTCATTGCTCATCATGATAAATGTACTCTTTTGATGGGATCATTTAGCCCATTCACATTCAGAGTAACTATTGAAAGATATGAATTTAGTGTCATTGTAATACCTATTCAGTCCCTGTATTTGTGGATTGTTTCTTTGGGCTTCCTCTTTCTTTTACAGGGTCCCCATTAATATTTCTCACAGAGCTGGTTTGGTGGTCACATATTCTTTCAGTTTCTGCCTATCTTGGAAACTCTTTATCTCTCCTATTCTGAATGAGAGCCTTGCTGGATAAGGTATCCTTGGCTGCATCTTCTTCTCATTTAGTACCCTGAATATTTCATGCCAGCCCTTTCTGGCCTGCCAGGTCTCTGTGGAGAGGTGTGCTGCTAATATGATATTTCTCCTCATATAAGTTAAGAATCTCTTGTCTTGCACTGCTTTAAGACTTTTCTATTTGTCCATGGAATTTGCAAGTTTCACTATTAAAGGTCAAAGTGTTGAGCAGTTTTTATTGATTTTTTTTTTTTGGTGGGGTCTTCTCTATCCTTGGATCTGAATGCCTGTTTCCTTCTCCATATTAGGGAAGTTCTCAGCTATGATTTGTTCAAATATACTTTGTGATCCTCTCTCCCTCTCAGCCTCTTCTGGAATCCCAATCATACATAAATTCTTCCTTCTCAGGCTATCATTTATTTCCCTAAGCCTTTTTTTCATGGCTTCTTAATTGGTTTTCTCTTTTTTCCTCAGCTTTCTTCCTTACCATCAACTTGTCTTGTCACTCACTCTCTTCCACCTCATTAATCCTAGCAATTAGTACAACCAGTTTGGATTGCATCTCATGTAATCTATTTTTAATTTTGGCCTGATTAGATCTCAATTCTGCAGTGACAAAGTCTCTAGAGTCCTTTATACTTGTTTCCAGTGCCATCAGTAGCTGTATACTTGTACTTCTGAATTGACTTTCTGACATTGTATTGAAGTCCAAATTCTGTAACTCTATGGCAGAGGGTACTGTTTCCATTTTTTTCTTTTGTGGTGGATTCTTCCTTCTAGTCACTTTGTCCATTGCAGAGTGGCTATATGGATGGGTTGAGTCAAACATATCAACCATGATATAAGTAAAATACACCCTATTTTACTGATTCTGAAGAGGTCAGAGACCAGAAAATAAAAGAAAAAGAACAAAATAAAACAAAAGGACCACTAAAGTGAAAAACAAACTTTAAAACAAAGTAGTAAAAAGGCCCAAAACTACAAAGAAGAAGAAAAATGAAAAAGAAAAAAAGTAAAGAGGAAAAAGAGAAAAGAAGGGGAGGGCTGGGGGATGGTGGTGAAGTGGTAGTGGGAGAGAATGTAGTCTACCTGAGGGGTCCTAGATGGAGATCCTCTTGGTTCTGAGTGTATTTTGTTCTGTCTGTTAGAAGATGCACAATCCCAAATTTATATAAACCAGCAATACTTTTATAAAGCCCCAACATTGACCACCAAAACATAAACAAGATAAAAGATGGGGGCAGAATGGGAAGGAAGAGAGAATATAATCTCACAGAATAAACCAGCACGGTATTCCACTTGGTTCTGGGTGTATGTTGGTCGTATTTTAGAAAGTATTAACTTTCACCATTGTAAAACAAAACAAGGCAGAAAAAACAAAAAACAAAAACCCATATCTCATATATCTACCAAAATTAAACTGAACATGTTGAAGGGAATCCAGAAGTGAAAAATATATTTAAGACATGTAATTGTAGAAATATCAAAGTCAAAAAGGAAACAACTTAAAAATGAGAACTGTAAAATATTGTAGTTAAGGTGGGAAAAGGGAAAAAATATAAGACTAATATATTTAGTATGATATAAAAACCAGTCGTAATGGAAAAAGAAAAAAAAGGGGGGGACCCTCTATTTCTATGTACTATTTTCCCTCGATTTTCTCTCGGACTTGGAGCTTTCCAGCACTGCTTGGTCAGTAAACTTGCTCTTCTCTTGTTTTTCCAGCTGGTCTTCTGGGGGAGGGGTCTGCTAAGCTGATTCTCAAGGAGATGCCCTGCCCAGGTGTCAGGCTCACTGTGACCTGTTTATCCTGTGAGGCCTTTGTTCCCTGGCAGCCCCACCTCTCCCAGGCACAAGGTAAAACAAAGAGGGAAAACAACAATGGTGGTGGCCAGATTTCCAGCTCTGGAGTGTAGCCCCGTGAGTAACTAACTGCAGTCTCCCAGTCTGCACTGGCCTAGATGCTCCTGGAGGCTGGCGCGGGTGCACTAATCTGCACAGCTTGTGGGTACCCAGCAACAGGAGAGTTCTTGCTGTCCTGTGCTCTCCCTGCTTCTGCCAGTCCCAGGGGGAATGCAGAATCTCCAGCATCCACTTGGGCGGCCTGGGATCCGGGGCCCGGTGATGCTGGATCCACGCTCCTGGCTGTTCCAGGGAATGAAGCACAGCCACCACGGTCTGGAGATGGCCCGCCTAATCCCCGGGCTTCTCCCAAATGCTCCGGAGGGCTGCGGCGCTCCAGCCCTTTACCTGTATCAGACTGCGGTTTGCAGTGAGCTTTTCCCCAGGCGTCCCTCCTTTTATAGTGACTACAGGAATCTTGAGGCTTCACTCCCCTCCTGTGATTCTGCCCCTTTCCCTGCTGAGCACTTTTTCCATTAGAGAAAACAACCACGCAGATTTTAAAGTTCCGGTTTCTCGAGGTCTGGGCTTCCCTGTCCTGGAGGCTTTCATCGCGGCGCTTTAGCCCAGCTACTCGCGATTCCCCTCCCCCACTATTTATTTATTTGTTTGTTTGTTTGTTTGTTTATTTAGCCTTCCTACCTTGTTAGAACCAAAACTTTACTCTCGGTAGCTTTCCAGATGTCCTCTCTTTAAATCTCAGGTCAGATTCGTAGGTGTTCAAGATGTTTTTAAAGTTATCTAGGTAAGTCTGTGGGACCAGGTGAGTTGAGGACCCCTACTATTCTTCCACCACCTTACCGCTCCATCTATTATTTTATTTTTAAGAATTTATTTATTTGAGAGAAAGAGGATGAGTGAGGGGGAGGGGCAAGTGGAGAGGGAGCAGCAGAGACAGACTCTGTACTGAGCAAGGAGCCCAATATGGAGCTGGTTCCCAGGACCCTGAGATCATGACCTGAGCTGAAGGCAGATGTTTAACTGACTGAGGCCCCCAGGCATCCCTATTCACCACTGTTTTAATTGGGATTTTTTGAAAGTATATTTTTCTCTACTGAGGTTCTAATTACTATTTTGCTTTCATGTTCACTAACCTAGGCAGATCAGTTCACTCTTGAGTTACATGATTTATGATTTACTTGAACAAAATATTCATTTTGAGGTTAACTTCCCAACTCTAATTATTTACATAATTTGTATTGTATTCAACTGAATTTTATAAAAATTAATATTTAAAGAGACTTAACATAGAAACATATTAAAGTACAAAAATTATGTCACAAATAGATGATTTTGGGGATACAAATTTTGTGAAGAAAGAGAACCAACCTAAAAAATTGTCACTCTTGGTAAGTTGAAAAATACCTGATTTTTTGTCAAATTTTAAGTGATAAAATACAGAATGTAATATACACAAACCCCTATATCATGAAAAATTTACAAATGAAGGTCTAGATAACAAATACTTACCGAAGAATTATAAGTATGTAGTGACTTAACGAAGTCATGTAACACTTATAGGTACACATATAACAAGTATTAGAACAGAGAACGGGAAAAAAAACATTATTCATATGATTGTTAAATCTAGGCCAAATAGAATCTTTGTTCTTTTTCTTCTGGATCTGTTGAGGCAGGACATTCCAAAAATTGTTTCTTTTCTTTTCTTTTCTTTTCTTTTTTTTTAAGATTTTATTTATTTATTCATGAGAGACACAGAGAGAAGCAGAGACATGGGCAGAGGAAGAAGCAGGCTCCCTGCAAGGAGCTTTATGTGGGACTCAGTTACAGGACCCTGGGATCATGACCTGAGCCAAAGGCAGATGCTCAACCACTGAGCCACCCAGGTGCTCCCAAAAGTTATTTCTAACTAACTAGAAAATCAGCTAGCTAAGTTAGCAAAGCATGAAAATATCCATCAGTTTTATGGGGCTGCTGGAAATTTTCAGAAACAAAGATGATAACACCTAGTGGGTGTAAAACTCATTATTTGAGTATATGCTTCCTTGGGTCACATTTCAACTAACCTTGCCTTCTCCAGTAAATTCACATCTCCATCCTGACAGACATATTATGAGGAAAGCTTTTACCTAAATGGGAAGTTCAAGGTCTATTTGTCCTCAGGATTATAACTGGGGATCTATGCTTGAGACTTAATCTTTCAGAAAACATTTTAAGCTCAATCCTGATGGTAACTCCCCAGATGACAGATCACCAATAAGCAGTAATTTAAAAATTCTAACTCTGATTTTTAAAAAGAAGGATGAATCATTCAACATGTCCATGGTATTTCATGTATACTTTTTTTTTAATCTAACAGTGTTTGTCATTGTCTTGATTTTAAATTATTATTTAAAAATGAGAAACAGAAATCAATGGCAATACTAGAAGATAGTCCCAAATAATGGCTATATTTCCCACATCATTCTACTTATTTTAGCAATGTTTTTAAAATTCCATAACCTCAGAAAGACAAAGAATAGTATTCTGTTATGAAACCTGGGGGTTCCACATTTAATCTCACTTTTCCTGTTTTTCTTATTTCATTGCAAGTAAAGAAAATAAGACAATGAAGACCACTTACATATTCTTTCTGGTACACTAAGTGGTAAAAATTAGAGTAAATTAAATAAATTAACAAAAATATATTTGAGGGAATAGTGTCTACCTTACATAATGATGGAATTAAATGTGCCTCAATAGGATAAGCAAGTATTGATTCCTCTAAGGTTATAAGATGGTTAAGTAATGTTCCAGACAGTTACTTCTTAGCTCTACTATAATGTTCTCAGACTAATATTGAACTTTTGCTTATTTACTTTGAGAATTCTTTTAGCCCCCATTCAGAATTTACTAAAATTTATTCAATGTTAGACTACCTTTAGCCCATCAAAGGATATTAGAACTTTGGGACAGTCCTTGGATCATGGAGTCTGGCTCAGGAATGTGTGGATTTAAGCAGAAGCTCAAGTGGTGCTGCTGGGCCTTCAGGCATTCCACACATTCAGGCCTGAGTGATCCTTTTCCCTTCTGGGATATCTGGAAGACATGGTCTTGTTCATTTGCTGTAGGAAATAAGTCCTACACTTCACATTCCTCCTTTATTCTGTCTTTTTAAATGTTCTTGAAGATGGTAGGGACAGAAATGCTATTTTAATAACTTCCTGCTAAGAGCTGATGCAGTTGATAGAGGATGTGATTCCTGATCTTGGGGTGGTGGGCTCAAGGCCTAGAGCTTAGTAAAAAAATAAAATAAAATAATTTCCCACTTTGGGCTATGTTCTATAATTTTTAAAAAATTTTTCCTGTGTTAAAGTTTCTTCTATTTTATGCATCTCATTCTCTTCCCCCCACAGCACTGTCTTCCTCTAATTCTGTCCAGGTCTAATAGTGGCACTGGCCATATTCCAGGCAGAAATAAAGTTGCTGAAAATATCAAGGAGCAAAACATGTTTACATGTAGTCTGAGTCACCTTTAATATTTCCATCTTCTTAATGCCAGAGTTTTCAGAGATTCTTTTATAGAAGCCCATACTAACCAATTCAAATATATCTTAAATACTCACCATCAACTGGTAGATCATGTATCAGATCATTAATTTCCTTTTCTGAAAAGTTCATCCCCATATTTTGCAAAGGAGTACCACTTTATTGACATCAATAATCTCTTCTGTGGGAAAAAAAGAATATAGGAAAAACTTATTAACTCCAAAATGTGACCATTGATATTATTTATGGTGCATTCTGATTATTTGCCTCATGAGAAACACCAAGATTCAATAAAGTCCATTCATAAATATTAAAGGGGTCAATAAGACTGTTAGAATTAGAATAGAAATCTTCTAGGTGATTGGGAAATTTTTAAATCATTTACACCAAAGGTAAAATCAAAATATGGTTAACAATTAGGTTTTTTTTTTTTTTCTGAACTTTTAGACACCTTAACTTTATTTTTAAAATTTTTTTAAAAAAGATTTTATTTATTTATTCATGAGAGACAGAGAGAGAGAGAGAGAGAAGTAGAGACACAGGCAGAGAGAGAGAGAAGCAGGCTCTATGCAGGGAGCCCAACGCCGGACTCGACCCCAGGTCTCCAGGATCACACCCCGGGCCAAAGGCAGCGCTAAACCAACTGGGCCACTGGAGCTGCCCGACACCTTAACTTCAGACAAAAATCTGTACTCACATTCTGTTTCCATTTATGTGGAGGCCTATGTTATTCAGACCAATCTTTCTGCTAAAAACTGAAATCTTTGATAAAATGTAAAAAGCATTGGGGCACCTGAGTGGCTCAGTCAAAGTGTCTGCCTTTGGCTCGGGTCATGATCCCAGGGTTCTGGGATCAAACCCCACATTGGACTCTCTACTCAGTGGGGAGCCTGCTGCTGCTTCTCCTCCCTGCTTGTACTCTCTGGTACTATCTCTGTCTCTCTCAAATAATAAATAAAATCTTTAAAAACAAAGCATGTCCTCAAAAGTATTGAAAAGCTGGTAAGAGAGTAAGGAATTACTACTGCAAAATCTAATGGAAAGCAAGAACCTAGAGAAGTGAGCAGAACATTGTTACTGTTTTTGCTCAAATGATATTTGCTCCATCTGGATTTGAACTGTAATGGTTTGCCTCATAGAGTGTGGGTGATTCTGTCCAAATGCCCAGCAGAAGCAAGTATTCCCTAGGAATGTACTTCCATCCTTAGCCTCAAAGGGTTCTTTCAATAATTACCCAAGGAAAATCTCTCACAGTCAAAAGAATCAAATGCAGAATAAAACAAGTTACCTAAGAGAGAATAAGCATAAATAATAGGCAGTAGCAACATGCTTACAAAAACTTCAGATTTAGAAATTATCGGGCACAAATCATAAAACTATAATGGTTACTATGTTTAAAGCAATGGAAAACAAGCTACAAAATACCTGCAAGAAACGGGAAACAATACAAAATGACCTACTTTAGCTGAAAAAGAAAAAAAAAAAACAAATGAAAAGAAGAGGGAATGATGAGGAAGGAGGGAGGAAGGAAATGGTCATCTGTACAGGAACATGAAGGGGACCCTGAGCCATATGGAATTCATCTTCCACCCACTAGTGAATCTACAGTTACAGGCAAGTCCTTGGGGCAACCATTGACTTAGTGCCAAACAGAGGTGCTGTCTTTCTTTCCTGAGCTTCTTAGTGGGTGACTCAGGATGTCTATGGGGCACTCTTGTTATGCACAACTACTGAGGCACGTATGACATCATCTGCACCCCTGGAGGCCCAAGCTAGAGCCAAATGAATACATCACCACATGGTCTAATCTTGACTCAGAATAATGCAAATCTATAGTGAATGTGGAATATTTTGATGTTAAATTTAAATTGGAAAGGATGGTCAATATTGCTGTACCAAAGAAAACAATAAATAATAGTGTACTATATGCCTTCATATTTCTTCATTATATTGGAATTTTTAACTTGGCAAGATAAGAAACATGTACATGTGATAAGTCCTCTGATATCCTAAGTGGTTTCTAAACCTTAAAAAATCAAACTTCTTCTCATTAGGAAATACTTAACACAGCAAATGGAAGATGGGGGAAAAAAAGAAAAACCAAATACCTTACTATTAAAAATCATACAAAAAATATGTTTCCATAAAGAATAGCCAGAGCCAAGGTAGGGGGGTGGGCATGAGGAGCCGTGTGTGTGTGTGTGTGTGTGTGTGTGTGTGTGTGTATGAGGGCTGGGGAGTGAGGTGTTAGATCTATCAATATTAAAAGATTATAAAGCTATTAATATATTCAAAGCAATTTGGAACATGAATAAGCAAACCAACAGAACAGAATGTAAATTCCCAAAATAGACAAATGCATATAGAAATCAAATATATAATTAGGATGGCATCTCAAAATGAAGGGAGTGGTGACAAACTTTTAAGTAAACGATTTTGGACAACTATAGAGCCATTTCAAAAAGGTAAATGAGATCTGTATTTCCTGATGGAATGGAATGTGAAGTACATAGTATTACTTATGAAGTAACTCCTGGGATGGAGTTTCATATCAGGCTTCCTATGGGGAGCCTGCCTTTTCCTCTGCTTATGTCTGCCTTTCTCTGTGTGTCTCTCATGAATAAATAAATAAAACCCTTTTTTTTTTTAAAGAAAAGAATTCTGGAGGTGGGTGGTGGTAGGGGTGGCATGGTCGCATAAAAATGTGAATGTATTTAATACCACTGAACCATACACTTAAAAATGGTTAAGACAGTAAATTTTATGTTATGTATATTTTACAACAATAAATAAATTGAAAATAAAAAAGAATGGAATACTGATACATGCTACAATATGGATGAACCTGAAAACTATATAGTAAGTGAAATAAGCTAGTCACAAAGACCACATACTATCCCATTTATATGAAATGTCCAAAACAGCCAAATCTATAGAGACAGAAAATAGATTAGTGGCTGCCTGGGACTTACAGCGTGGTGGGAAGAATAAAAGGGTGGGAGTTATAGGGTATGGGGTTTCTTTCTGCGGTGATTTGGACACTCATCAAGTCCTTTGATAACTCTATTAACCATAATGATATTGTGATTAGTCCCCAAAAAGTAAATTATAACCCAAAAAGGCAGATCCAATGACTCAGACTAGAAGGACATGGGGCTAAAATGGGGAGATGGCAAAGAGGAAATTAGAAGCAAGTAAGAAAACAAGTTTTGGTCTGTATCTCTGCATTGTATATGAAACTGTCTTCCTACCATGTCACTGAGAATTGAATAGACAGCAGTGGATTACAAACTTGCCTGAGAACATGGGTTCCTAAATGCAAACAAGGTAATAGTACTTCCTATAATGTCAGAAGATGATTGTGTGTGGGATAACTATGAGAGCATCTGGTACTAACAATTGGTAAAAGATTAGTATAAAGCTTTTGATTAAGTACAAAAGTCAGCAAATATTCAAGACATCTATCAATAGTCTACCCTAAATTACCAGTTTACTTCTCATTTGGTATAGAAACTCCTTTCATTTATTCTATTCATTAATTATTTATTATGTGCTTAATATGTAAAAGATACTCTGTTGGGAGGGATAAAGATGCACACTGAAGGATCAGGCATGGTCTCTGCCAAAAGAAGCTCTCATTTTTAAGAAGGGAAGAGTGGTACTCGTTCGTAATACAACTAGTTAAGTCAGTGCAAGGTGAGTAAAATGTTGCCTCTCAGGATTTTAGCTTATATTACTAGGATAATAATGATGCTACCAAAATTGTGAAAGAGTATGAAAACAAGAGCCAGAATTTCTCAACTACTGGAAATGCCATTGGCACCTTCTTCAGGAACAATTCTTCATCATGTTGAAAAGTCATATGAATTGCAAGGCACTTAGTATCCCTGACACTCAAGGAATTTAATGCTAACAATGCCCACCCTTACAATCACTTGGTGACAGCCATTTGTGACAACCAAATATGCCCTCAACCTATTTCTAAAAGCCCCATGTGGCTACTTCGGTCAAATACCACAATGAAAACTATGAACTCAGTTTCAGACAAAGTCTATGATGTCTGAGGGATGGTCATAGAAATGTCCTATAGAAATTCAAATACAAAATTCAATATTTGAATGAGAAAACTGATCTGAAGATATTAATCTGTACATTCTTAGAATATAGGGACATGGGAGGAAAAGAAGTTTTTCTAGAGAGAGTGTTAAATGAAACAATGAATTGAAGACAGAGCTTCATTCTGCTCCCTGGGATTTATAAAAATGAAAAAATAGGACTTATTTTTACATTAGGAATTAATTCTTCCTGAAGATCTACAAAATATCTTCTGAGTACCAATGTCACTAGTTTTAGAAATTCTCAGATGCAAGTTCACAAGCACAAACTCCCTTTGAAGGTACAGTCATTTCTCAAATACTCACCATTAAGTAGCAGGTTTTCTGTTAGTTTTTCCTGTTCCTTTTCTGGGAGCTTAATTCTCATTTCTCCCAGAACGCTGTCCGAATTACTCACATTAACCTTTCCTCCTTAGGAAAGCAATAGGGATAGAAAATGAGAAAAATTGAATGTTTCCAAAATATTAAAAATGCATTTGCCTGTGTATTATTAATTAGCCTGTGCTAATGCTATAAAAATAGAGAAAATATAACTCCTATCTTTGTATTATCATTTAACATTTTTAAAAAATTTAAATTCAATTTGTCAACATATATCATTTAACATTTAAAAAAGGACTATCAAGACTCATTTGACTTTTCTAATTATTCAGAAAAGTTTAATAGGATGGATAAACTGGAACCTATTTCCTTTTACCTTATCTTATGACAACCTGAGAGCAAAATGTGCCTAAGGTATAATTTAGCACCCAGAGCTGTTGGACCACAGATCACATTGTTCCAAATAAGAACAAGTAGTCATTCTCATTTGTCTAAACTTCCAGATCATTTCTGCTGAGCAATTGCTAATCCTTCACTTCAATGTTTGCTGTGTAGACCTTTATTTGATTTCTTAATTTAAGATTTTCTCATTTTATTTCCACTCTCCCTGTCCTCCGTTTTCTTTTCCCTGACTCTTCTCTGACTTTTTGTGGACTTTAGAAACCTCAGCATTGCTTATGATTCACAGTGAAAACAGTTGCTGATATAATAAATTTAACATAAGGTTTTAGGATGGCATTTATTTCTATTTAGAGATGTGTTCTTCTGTGGGTTTTTAAAATGTCTTCTTTGTGCCAAATTAGTAGCTTTAGAGATTCTTTCCATCACTTCATAAACCCAAGACTTCCCGAGTGGCTCAATGTTGTGTTAAATGCTCAGTGTTAATTTGCATGTTCAGGCTCAGATTTTTAAATTCCTTTTCTGTGAAATTCAACCTGTTTTCCAGAAGATTGTACAATTTTTTGATTATTAATCATCCCTACCTCCTTAGGAAATCGAGAGGAAGAAGACCAAAATTTAGTGACTCTTAAATGTGACCTAAACTATTAAATCCTATATAATACAATTATAAGTTTTAGTACAAAGACTACAGCTAAATAAATTCTTTGAATATTTAAGAGATATTCAATAACAGAGTTAGAATAAAATCTCTTTCCTTGATCAGTCCATATAGCAGAAAGCTTTAAAGGAAATCAATGAACTCCTCAGTGAAGTATAGTAGTGGGGATAACAAATTTCATACTTTCACCTAATAAGTGTGATTTTTAAAAAATTTTATTTAAATTCAATTTGCCAATTGAATTTATTATATGTAGTATAACACTCAGTGCTCATCTCATCATGTGAACTTAATTATCATCACCCAGTTACCCCATCCCCTCACCCACCTCCTCTTCTGCAACCCTTTGTTTGTTTCCCAGAGTTAGGAGTCTCTAAGGTTTGTCTTCCTCTCTTCTCTAATTTTTCACCACTCAGTTTCCCCCCCTTCCCTTAATAAGTGTGTTTTTGTTGACGATACCCAGAGAAAGTTTTCTTTTTCTGAGTAAATTTCCTTAAACATTATTAATTTTTTGTTTATTAATCACTCTTCAGGCTAGCCTTATTTTCTTCTTTGCCATAAATTATAAAATTTCAATAAATTATGGAACTCTGTCCTCCAAGATATAATGTAGACTGTCTGCAAAAGTACAGATGGATTAAAAGAAGCATAAATGTGCTATCAAAATATTTGAAAGGTGGCAAGTATCAAAATTTAATATTTTATGTCTTTTTTCATCTTTAAAGACCTTCATTGCACAGCAAAGGAGACCATCAACAAGACGTGAAGACAACCTAATGAATGGGAGAAGATACTTGTAAATTATGTATCTAATAAGGGGTTAAAATCCAAAATATATAAAGAACTCATTCAACCGAACACCAAAACAAATATACAAACAATTAAAAATATACCTGCCCTATGACCCAGCAATTGCACTGTTGGGGATTTACCCCAAAGATACAAATGCAATGAAATGCCAGGACACCTGCACCCCGATGTTTATAGCAGCAATGGCCACGATAGCCAAACTGTGGAAGGAGCCTCGGTGTCCAACGAAAGATGAATGGATAAAGAAGATGTGGTTTATGTATACAATGGAATATTACTCAGCTATTAGAAATGACAAATACCCACCATTTGCTTCAACGTGGATGGAACTGGAGGGTATTATGCTGAGTGAAGTAAGTCAGTCGGAGAAGGACAAACATTATATGTTCTCATTCATTTGGGGAATATAAATAATAGTGAAAGGGAATATAAGGGAAGGGAGAAGAAATGTGTGGGAAGTGTCAGAAAGGGAGACAGAACGTAAAGACTGCTAACTCTGGGAAACGAACTAGGGGTGGTGGAAGGGGAGGAGGGCGGGGGGTGGGAGTGAATGGGTGACGGGCACTGGGGGTTATTCTGTATGTTAGTAAATTGAACACCAATAAAAAATAAATTAAAAAAAAAAACAAAAAAAAACAAATATACAAACAAAAACCAGGCCAAACAAATAGTCTGATTTAAAAATGGGCAGAGGACTTGAATAGATACTTTTCAAAAAAAAGACATACAGATGGCCAACAGACACATGAAAAGATGCTCAGCATCTCTCATTATCAGGGAAATGCAAATCAAAGCCAAAATGAGTTATCACTTCATGCCAATCAGAATGGCTAGATTAAAAAAAGATAAGAAATAGTAAGTGTTGGTGTAGATGAGGAGAAAAGGGAGCTCTTGTGTACTACTGGTGGAAATGTAAATTGATGCAGCCACTCTGGGAAATGTAGGGAAGTTCCTCCAAAAACTAAAAATAGAAGTACCATTTGATCTAGTAATTCCACTTCTGGGTATTTATGAGAAAAAATAAGAAAACACTAACTTGAAAAGATATAAGTGCCACTATGATTATTGTAGCATTACTTATAATAGCCAAGAAATGGAAGCACCTAAATGTCCATTGGTAGATGAATGGATAAAGAAGATAATGAATGAATACACACACACACACACACACACACACACACTGGAATACTACTCAGCCATAAAAATTAACAAAATCTTGTCATTAATGACAACACAGATGGTATTATGCTAAGGGGAAAAGTGAGACAGAGAAATACAAATGCTATATTTTGCTTACATATGGAATGTAAAAAAACAAAGCAAATAACAAACTCATAAATATAGAGAACTGGTGGTTGCCTGAGTAGAGGTGGGTGGAGGATAGGTGAAACAGGTGAAGAAGATTAAGAGGCACAAGCTTCCAGTTATAAAGAAAATAAGTCACAGGGATAAAAAGCATAGTATAGGGAATATAATCAATAATGACTCTAAGGTGTTACCTGTGATAGCTTTTACTCCATCCATTCCATCTGTTAAGATACTGACACCAAACTTCCCATTAGCTGTAAAAAAAAAAAAAAAAAAAAAAAAAAAAAAAAAAAAAAAAGGACTTAGTTGGAATCCAGAAAAAGAGCTTTAGAGTAAAAACATAAAGTTCCTATGCTGTGAAAAAACTCCAGGGAGAATCTAGTATTCCCACTATTTTATTTGAGTACATTTTCAATTCTTAATTTCGGGCGTACTAGGATTCAGTCTGAATTAGCAAAATGAACTCTGAGAGTCTAGGAAAAACATTTTGTGGTGCCACACTAGTTCATAAACTCTATAGGACAATTCATGCTGTCCATGTTTTCTCTGGAAACTCTGTTCTGGCAGGGATACAGAACTCATGAAAGTACCAAGAGTAAAAAAAGACAAGACCATAATTCTGATCTCATGTCTTTTACTAATAATGTACTTTCTGTTCTTTTTAATCACTGTGTCCATTTCAGAATGGCTGATGACTAATTATTACTTTACCACTGCATCAATGGCTACTAGTTCTTTGTTACTCCATGTGATTTTTTTCTTATTCTTTTCTTCTTATTTCAGTTTATCTCTTGATTCATCTTCCCAGACTCATTAATTCTCTATTCATTCATTAATTCATAATAAAAGGAGACAGAGAGAAAATCTCACTCCAAGGAACCACCGAACAGACCAATTAATGCCAGTTCTTAGGAATTAAGACTTTGAAACCGCTCCACTCCCCCCACTGTTCCCTCCAGTGGTTTCCAGGCTACTAGTTCTCCCTGCAAATAAATAATGTTACTTTTCAAAACTATTATGGAGCTGTCAGAGGATGGGAATAGGGCAAATTAAAATGTCACAAAGCTCACTATTCTCACAGAGATTCAGTCTTTTTAAAATAAATGGTCCCCAGATTGCAGCAAAACTTTGGTTAATTTTCAGGCCTGAAAATGTTAATTTTGATAATTTGCCAATTTTCTAATTGCTTTTTATGGAGGAGAGGATTTTTTTGGTGGGTCTTACTCTGCCTTTTTTCTGACATCCCCAAGTGAGTTTCTGAAGCTAAAAATTACTTTGTCTGGCAATTTTTGATAGCTCCACCTAACTGTTTTTTTCCTGATATCCCAGTGAATCTTAAAAGCATAAAGAAAATAAGCAAATAGGGATCCCTGGGTGGCGCAGCAGTTTGGCGCCTGCCCTTTGGCTCAGGGCACGATCCTGGAGACCCGGGATCGAATCCCACGTCGGGCTCCCGGTGCATGGAGCCTGCTTATCCCTCTGCCTATGTCTCTGCCTCTCTCTCTCTCTGTGACTATCATAAATAAATAAATAAATAAATAAATAAATAAATAAATAAATAAATTAAAAAAAGAAAAGAAGCAAATAAAAAACTAACTACATTATTCATTGGTACACAATAGTACTGGAAAATTAAGGAATTATTTAATAAAAAATATCTTTTGGAAAAAAACCCTCACTCTATTAGAAGGGTATGAAACTTATGGCAAAGATATGACTAACTAGCATTTGAATCATAGGAAAAAACATATTTAGGGATGTCTGGTGGCTCAGTGGTTGAGAGTCTGCCTTTGGCTCAGGTCGTGATCCCAGAGTCCTGGATGGAGTCCCACATCAGGCTTCCACAGGGACCCTGCTTCTCCCTCTGCTTATGTCTTTGCCTCCCTGTGTGTGTCTCTCATGAATAAATAAATTTAAAAAAAAAGAAAAAAATTTACATGTAAGCAGTATTCAGTAAAATGTTTCTAGGTGATATTGCTTGATCTCACTGGATTGTGTCTAGCTAAATATTCTATTTTAGTTTATTTAAAGTGGGGATCACTTTGTGATTCATCAACTTCAATCCTTTTTTTTTTTTTTTAAAGATTTTGTTTATTTATTCATGAGACAGAGAGAGAGAGAGAGAGAGAGAGAGAGAAGCAGAGACACAGGCAGAGGGAGAAGCAGGCTCCATGCAGGGAGCCCGATGTGGGACTCGATCCCTGGTCTCCAGGATCACACCCTGGACTGAAGGCGGCGCTAAACCGCTGAGCCACCCAGGCTGCCCATCGACTTCAATCCTAATGAATATTTTCTTTTTTTTTTTTAATATTTTCTTTAATACCTATAATTCTGACCTTGAATCATGAAATCTGGCCCAAGGATATGGTAATCTGTGCATATATATAACTAGGAAAAATGTCATACATATTGGCTGAAACCCTGTAATCCTTATTCCTATGAAACCAACATTCTCAGCTTTAACTAGAATACTAAGAATTGTGAAATACTAGACATTAAGCTCTTTAGGTCAAGGACTATGCTTATTTTTACTCACCATTGTACCTGTAGCACTTAGCACAACACTTGATATATAGTGCTCATTAAATATTTGCTGCATAAATAGTGAAAAAGTACCAACTGTAGATTAATCTATTGAGAAAAAAATCATTCTTATTTCAAGATACATAAATCCTATAAAATATATCAGCCTCAAAACCCAAATTTTCACGAAGGCACATATCTAAATCACTTACCATCAACTGGTAGATTGGGAGTAAGATCATTAAGCTCCTCAACTGTAGGTTTGATTGCCATGTTTTCAAGAATAGAGTGAAGGTCATGGTCATCAACCTGCAACCCTATAAAAAAGGAAGACATGAAGAAATTAAAATAAATGTTAAAATATAATATTAATTCCTATATATGCTGGTTATTAATTTCATCATAAAAAGAGGCCAAGGACATTTAAGTTTTAAAGAGAGTCATTAATGGACTAAAATTAATCTATTCATTTCTAGTCAAAAGATCCAATTGTGAAGATAAGCTTGCATAACACAATACATCAAATAGTGCTGAGAAACCACTCAAGTCAATTTTAGCAGCAAAACAGCAGACCAAACAGTTTTTAATATAAATATCTTACAAGTCAAATTCAGTTTGTTCACTGTATTTCAAGATATACTATCTTAAATTTTTATAACTAGGCCTAAATTTTATTATGTCCATATCCTAAGTTGAGGTAAATCTTAATATTTAGAACATCTTTTAAAAATAAAGCAGAGGAGCAGCTCAGTCAGTGAAGTGTCTCCCTTTGGCTCAGGGTCCTGGGATCAAGCCTTGCATCAGGCTCCCTGCGTAACAAGGAGTCTCCTTCTCCCTCTGCCCTTCCTCCCCACCCCCACTCATAGTCTCTCTCTCTCTCTCCCCCAAATAAATACCATCTTTAGAAAAAATTAAAATAAACCAGAAACTTATTTCATCAATATGAACATACATATGCATTCAAACTAATTATGGAAATATATATGAGAATGGCAGGAAGCAATATTTAATAAGCAAAAAAGAGCAAAACCCAAGAGTCTCAATCTGACTTCTCAATTTGCATCTCACTCACCTTTTATATCTTCTGCACAAGTCAGCAATCTATTCTTATATATTTTCGACTAGCTGTAGCTGGAAGAAACACATAATTTAGGTCATAGACAAAGTAAATAGACATGCTAAAACAATAGCAAATATCCAAGTTCAGAAATATAGAGCATATAATAATTTTCTCCAAAAATTTACCTAATAACTTCTAGAAATAACAGAAAATATAAACAAAATTCTTAATAGATATGGTAAATCTATCAACTCTTTAGCATCTACCATGCCAAAGCAAAACACTTCTATATGTTGTATTTTTTAAGTCCACCATTTTTTTCCCTCTACTAGTGTAGATCTGCATCTCTCCTTATCCTCCTCCTGTTTCCTAGAGGGCCTAACCAAAGGTCTTTCAACAAATGAAAAATAACTATTAATATTTCTTATTCCAGATGACAAGAATTATGATTTATGAGCCTCTTGATTTACATGTTTTTAAATGGCAATTTATGCATTCCTATATATTAAAAATAATCATCTTTAAAGTTATGGATCTTTTAAAATTCTAACTTAAAAATGATATATAATAAACTTGGAGTATTGGATAATAAAAAAATCTAAGGATATAATCCTAAATCCCTGAAGATTCTACCTGACACTTACAATGCTGAATAACTCTCTTGAAGACTATTCTGATATTTGAAATGCCCACCATTAATTGGATGTAACTTCTCTAGCTCCAAGTGGTCTGTAGGGGAGGCCTCTATCCCCATTTTTTGCAGGACAATATCCAGCTCACTGAGGTCACCTTCTCCCCCTTCAAAATAAAAGAAGTAGAGAAACATATTTTTTAAAATACCATAATTTCAAATTATTAAAGAAAAGTAACGCATAATAACATCTGCTAAACAACAAGCAGTCAATTGCAGATACAGACAATAGTATTTCTTAAACATTGGTAAAAGAGATGCTCCCATAATGATGGTTATAAAGTAATATTTCACAAATAACTTAAATATAGGATATGAAATTAAGCTAGAAATCAATAGCAAGAGATACTAGGAAAATCCCGTAAGTTTGGAAATTAAAGAATCCCTCTCTAAATAAAAATCATGTGTCAATAAACTACACTGGAAGTTAGAATACATTTTGAATTGAATAACAATTATTACATATTAAAACTTGTAAAGATGTGCCCAGAGGGAAATTTACACTCTTAAACACATATAGTAGAAAAGATGAAAAGATCAACAACCCAAAGTTCTATCACAAGAAGTTAGAAAAGAACAGTAAATTAAATCCAAGAGGAGAAGAAAAAAAAATAAAGACAAAAGCAGAATTTACTGAAATGAAAAACAGACTTCAAATAAAATTAATGAAAGTGCTAAATGCCTGCACTAAGACTGACAAAGGAAAAAAGAGAGAAAGTACAAATAACAGATATTTCTCATGACAAAAAGGACATCACCAAGAATAGCACCAAGAAACAGGTTTAAGGAAGTAAAACAAATTTGGAGGATTTATACCCTAGATACCAAGACATATTTTTTTAAAGATTTTTATTTATTTATTTGAGAGAGAGAGAGAGAGAGAGCGCTCCAGTGAGCATGAGCAGGGGGAGGGGCAGAGGTAGAGGGAGAAGTAGAGGGAGAAGTAGACTCCCTGCTGAGCAGGAAACCTGATGTGGAGCTCCAGCCCAGGACCCTGGGATCATGACCAGAGCCAAAGGCAGACACTTAATTGCTTAGTCAAATGAGCCACCCAGGGGCCCCAATATCAAGACATTAAAGCTAGGTTAAACAGAAGTGTACTGATGCAAGGACCACTAAATAGATCAAAAAAGAAAAAAACCAAAAAGAATAAAAAGTTCAGATATAGCAACACATTTATGGTCTTTGATTTATTAAAAAGTTAGCCTTACATTAAAGGAGGGAAAGGATCACCTTGTTAATAAATGGTGCTGAATATCCATTTAGAAAAAAAATAGTGAACCTTATCCCATATCATATAGAAAAGTCAATTCTGAATGGATTATAGATCTAAATGTAAAAGGAAAATAATAAAACTCCCAGAAGATAAAATAAGAGATGTTTTCATGACCTTAATATATGCCAGTATTTCTTAAACAGGCCCCCAAACACTCTAATTATAAAAGAAAAGATTGACTAATTCGACTACATGTGAAAGAGAAACTTTGTTCATCAGAAGATAAAACACAACATGAGACCCTGCACCAACACCCTGGCAGAGAAGCTGAGGTCATCATCAAGTTTGAAATATTTAAAGTGGATATAAAATTCTTTCAGCAATACAGATAATTAAAGTGTGGTGTTGTGGGTGATGGTGCCATTGGTAAAATGTGTCTTCTGATATTCTACACAATAAACAAATTTCCATCTGAATAGGCACCAACTTTTTTTTTAAAAAGATTTTATTTATTTATCCAAGAGAATGCATGGGAAAGAACATGCAAATACATAAGTATGGGGGAGGGACAGAGGGAAAGGGAGAAGCAGACTTTCCACTGAGCAGGGAGCCCAAAGAGGGGCTCAATCCCAGGACCCTGAGATCATGATCGGAGCCAAAGGCAAATGTTTGACTGAATCACCCACGCACCCCTGTGCTGTTTTTGACATCTATGCAGTCACAGTTCTGACTGGTGAAGAGCCATACTCATGGACTTTCTGATACTGCAGGCAAGAGGATTATGACAGAGTATGACCACTGAGCTGTCCAAAACCAGATGTATATCTAGTCTGTTTTTCAGTGGTCTCTCCATCCTCATTTGAAAAACATGAAGGAAAAATGGGTACCTGACCTGAGATAGCTCACCACTGTCCAAAGACTCTTTTTGTGCTGGTTGGAATTCAAATTGATCTCAGAGATGACTCCTCTATGACTGAGAAACTTGCCAAGAACAAACAAGTCTGTTACTACAAAGACTGTTGAAAAGCTGGCCCATGACCTGAAGGTGGTCAGGTTTGTGCAGTGTTCTGCTCTCACACAGAAAGGCCTAAAGAATGTATTTGACAAGGCTACACTGACTGCCTGGAGCCTCCAGAACCAAGGAACTACAGGTGTACGCTGCTATGACTGTCTCTCCAGAGCCCTTCTGCACAGCTGGTATCAGCATCATACTAAAAGCAATGTTAAATCAAACTAAAGGTGAAAAATTAAAATGCTTTTGCAATAATGACAAATGCCCTGCACCTGCCCACATGCACTTGTTTGAGATAAGGTCCATGAGTATGGTCCCCTTCCCCCTCTTGATACTAGTTAATCTGAATAATTGTGTATTGTCAGAAAAGTGATTAGTACTAGTTTTTGTTTTGTCATTTCAAAAATTTTGTTTAACAGCAAGGCATGCTTGTGATGACTCTGTAACAGACTAATTTGGGTTGTTGCAGCTACTCCCAGGCTCCATCTACACTGGAGAATAAGCTGGAACATCTAGGTTTTTTTTTTTTTTTTCTTTTGTGGAGGAAAGGGAGAGTGTGTGGGAGGTTGTTTTTACTTAATCATGTTTTTAAAGTTCATTGGATTGCCCTTATGGGAGAAGGGTGGATTGATTCCACATTCCATTTCCTAGATCTATTTTAGAATGCTTGTTCCCCATCTGGTGCTCTTAGGAAGGAATATAGTAAATGCCTCAATAACATATGTTGAAAGTTGCCTTTCTCTCCATTCTTGAGTGGTCAAGTACTTGATGAATCTCATGAAAGTGGGTGAAACCTGTTCTGCCCCTCCTCTTTTCTAGAATGCATATATGTGACTAGACTGTGACTTTCAAGGAAATTTGTTTGCCATTTGCTGATTTTTTTTTGAAGTTAATTCCTAACTTCTTTCACTGATAAATGAAGAAAAGTATTGTACCTTTTGAAATACACCAAACGGATTGAGTATGTAACTTAAAAATGTTTTTCCTGGGGGATCCCTGGGTGGCTCAGTGGTTTAGTGCCTGCTTTCAGCCCAGGACATGATCCTGGAGTCCTGGAATCAAGTCCCACATCAGGCTCCCTGCATGGAGCCTGCTTCTCTTTCTGCTTGTGTCTCTACCTCTCTCTGTGTCTCTCATGAATAAATAAATAAAATCTTTAAAAAAATAAAAATAAAAATGCTTTTCCCTGTCAAAAAAGAAGATAAAATACAACTGAAAAGGCAAAATATACAGTGAGATATTTACAATTTATAAAACCTGCAATGGACTTGTATCCAGAATACATAAAAAACTATAGATAAAGACAATAAATAAAAATTTCAATATGAATTTTCAGGGTAGGTGGTGAAGTAGGAGGATCCTAAGCTCACTTTGTCCCACAGATACACCTATATACATATACATTAGTGTAACTAACCCAGAAAATGACCTGAAGACTGGCCACACAGACCTTTCACAGTTAATTGAAGAGAAGAGGCTATATTGAAAAAAAATTTTTTAGAAAGGTGGGGATGTGTGGGGGTCCCCTGGGTGGCTCAGCAGTTTAGTGCCCGCCTTCAGCCTGGGGTGTGGTCCTGGGGTCTTGGGAGAGTCCTGCACTGGGCTGCCTGCATGGAGCCTGCTTCTCCCTCCATCTGTGTCTCTGCCTCTCTCCCTCTCTCTGTCTGTCATGAATAAATGAATAAAAAAAATCTTAAAAAAAAAGAAAGGTGGGGATGTGTTTGGAACCAACTCCCAGAAAGACTAACCACAAATGAGAGGGACACCCCAAGCACAGAGAAAGGAGAGCAACAGACCTCATGCCAGGCATGCAAGATATGGAGGACCTGCACTGTGGAGACAAATCCCCATAACATTTGGCTTTGAAAACCAGGAAGTCTTAATTTTGACATTTTACCATCAGTGGATCACAGTAAGAACTTCACAAGAATATAGATATAGAAAACATAAAAAAGAACCAGATGAAGAACTCATTAATTGAAATTAAAAACACTAGAGTGAATAAATAGTAGACTAGCAGAAGCAGAAGAACAGATCAGCAAGCTGAAAGAGAATAATGGAAAGCAAATAATTTGAACAGGAGAAAGAAAAAATAAAAACAAAAAGCGAGAAGAGGTTAAGGGAACTCAGTGACACATCAAGCATAATAACACTATCATTACAGGGATCACAGAAGGAGAAAAGAGAAAAGCGTACAGAAAATTTATTAGAAGATATAATAGTTGAAAATTCCTAATTTAGGGAAGGAAACAAATCCAGATTCAGAAGACACAGTGTGTTCTCAACAAAATCAATTCAAGGAAGTGTGCACCAAGATATATAATAAAAATGGCCAAATATAGTAGTAAGGAGAGAACTTTATTTATTTATTTTTAAAGATTTTATTTATTTATTAATGAGAGACACGGAGAGGGAGAGAGAGAGAGGCAGAGACATAGGCAGAGGGAGAAGCAGGCTCCATGAAGAGAGCCCGGTGTGGGACTTGATCCTAGGTCTCCAGGATCATGCCCTGGGCTGACGGGGGCACTAAATCACTGAGCCACCCAGGCTTCCCTAAGGAGAGAACTTTAAAAGAAGCAAGAGAAAACAGTTATATGTAAGGGAAACTCCATAAGGCTAACAACTGATTTTTCAGCAGAAACTTTACAGGCCGGAAGAAAGTGGTATGATATATTCAGAGTGCTGAAAGAAAAAAACAAAAACAAAAACCCTGCAACAAAGACTACTCTATCCAGCAAATATCATTCAGAAATAAAAAGAAAGCATAGTTTCCTAGACAAATGTTAAAGAGGTTCCTCACCACTAAACAAGCCTTACAAGAACTGTTAAAGAAATTATTTGGAAAGGAAAGCCCATAATCAAGAGTAAAAATATTAGGAAAGGAAAACGTTTCACAGGTGCATACAAAAATTCACAGGTGCATACAAACATAACAAAAGTAGCGGATTAATCACTTATAAAGCCAGTATGGAGGTTAAAGTACAAAGTCAGTACAATCAGTCAAGGGATTCACAAAATAAAAGAATGTATAGAAAGATATTTTATATATCTTTATATATATAAAAATATATAAAAGATATATATATATATCTTTATATATATATATAATGTGGGAATGTAAAAATATAGCACTTTAGAATGGGTTCAAACTTAAGCAACCAGCAACCTAGTATAGACTGCTAAATGCAAAAGATGTTATATATAAATGTAACGGTAACCACAAATCAAAAACCTGTAATAGAAATGCAAAAAACAAAGAGAAAGATGTTCAAGCATATCACTCAGGAAAGCCATCAAACCACCAGGGAAGAGAGCAAGTGAAGAAAGGAACAAAGAACTACAAAAATCTATCATAAAACAAGCACCATAAATGGTCATAAGTGCATACCTATCCATAATTACACAGAATGTAAATGGACGAAAGGCTCTAATCAAAAGACATCATGTTGCACAGCCATCAACATCTGTCTCAGACACCCATCAAGTGGACCCCAAATAACTACGAGCTTTGTAACATTGGGGAGGTGTGTCAGGAAACACTTCTGCTCATCGACGTAGATGCAACAGGGCCAGCAGTACCAGTGTCTTGTTGAACTCTCTCCCTCGTTCAGCTGCCCCTGCCCCGGGAGATTTGCAGTGTCCCGTCTGTCTGCAGATCTTTGGATCCTGCCCAGAAAACCCAGAAAAAGTTACATGCCCCAGTGGCACCACTCACTGTTATAGTGGTTACATTACTCTCTGGGAAGGTGGGATATATTCTGCATTGGACATTCAGGGCTGCATGACCCAAGGTTCCAGCTCCTTGTTGAATCATGCCAGGACAATTGGGGTCTTCTCTGTGATGGAGGACTCTAAGAAGAGCCGGACCCAGTTCTCCAGACTGGGGAGGTCCCTACACAAATGATGGGGTTTGAGCTATCCCTAGCCCCTGGTGTGGGATGCCTCTCTGCTGACCCCATTTCCCTATGGCTCTTAGCTCCTTGCTGACCCCTAAACTAACCTTCCCTCTGATTTCATTAACAAACCGCCTTGGACACTGAATTTGTTTCCTTGTCCTCTCCATGAATTGCCATCCCCTGGTACATCCAGATACTTCATGGCCTGATAACAACAAGTGGAAGCATCTGGGGGCAGCTGAACTTGCCCTCTGGGTGAGGGGATAGTTAAGCAGTGGTCACAGCTGTCTGATGATAAAGATATCGTCCTTGGAGCTCCTGGGTAGCTCAGTGGTTGAGCGTCTGCCTTTGGCTCAGGTTGTGATCCCGGGGTGCTGGGACTGAGTCCTGTGTCGGGCTCCCTACAGGGAGCCTGCTTCCCCCTCTGCCTATGTCTCTGCCTCTCTCTCTGTGTTTTTCATGAATAAATAAATGAAATCTTAAAAAAAAAAAGACATTGGGTGATGAAATGAATAAGAAAGCAAGAACCACCTATATGCTATGTACAAGAAACTCATTTCAGATCTAAAAACGCATGCAGATTGAAAGTGAAGGGATAGAAAAACATTTATCATGCAAATGGAAGTGAAAAAAGAAAAGATGAGATAGAAATAACTATATTGAACAGTTGCTGGAATAGGTTTTCTTTCTCCTTAAAAGTTAGGAAAAGAACTCAGAAAGACATTTAAGACATTTAGCAGTTTCAACATAAGAAAAATACCACCCATGCTTATATATTATCATTCTAATACGAGAAGATTTGAGACATCTCCAGTTAATTACGCAGACTAAAATGAAGTCATGTTCTGGCTTACAAGTCTAGGTCAGATAAACAAAGCTTGTAGTTTTGTAACTATTCTTTGAAATTACATTATGTATTAGTAGCACTAATGATTCCATTAACAGATTGTTATTTTCTCTTGAATTATAAGACTAATTGTCTATAAATATAAAAGTGAAATCTGAAGAAAAAATACATATATTCTATCCTAATATTTACCCTCTAAGCCTCTGGTTCCTCATCTATAAAATGAAGACTGTAATAGTACCATAAATATACTGTTAATAAATTATGTAAAGCACTTAACTCAGTGCTGGGTACAGAGAAAGAGCCCACTAAATGGTACTTATTCTTATTTTTATTATGAAATTCAGACTTCTTTTTTCTGAAGTGTGGCAAAGAGAAGCGCACCATTGGTAAAACCTCTGCAGAAAGGAACTGGAAGGTATTATGCTGAGTGAAGTAAGTCAATCGAAGAAGGACAAACATTATATGGTTTTACTCATATGGGAAATATAAAAAATAGTGAAAGGGATTATAGGGGAAAGGAGAGAAAATGAGTGGGAAAAATCAGAGAGGGTGATAAAACATGAGAGACTCCTAACTCTGAGAAACGAACAAGGGGTAGTGGAAGGGGAGGTGGGGGAGGGGATGTGGTGACTGGGTGACAGACACTGAGAGGGGCACTTGACAGGATGAGCACTGGGTGTTATACTATATGTTGGCAAATCAAACTACAATAAAAATATATTTTAAAAGGGAACACTTCTGTCAAGAAATAGTATATTTTTTTTTTCAAAAATACTGGCGGAATTCAAAGTCAAAATTGTTCATTAGAAAAGATATTTCTATTAGTTGTTAAAGTGGCAGGAGTCACAAGGCAATGCTTACATAATTCAAAATAGTATTGCAAACCTCTATGTTTACTGCAGTATTATTTACAAAAGCCGAAATACAGAAGAAAACTGTCTATTGATAAATGAATGAAGACACACACACACACACACAAACGCACACTGAACTATAGCTAGACACAAAAAAGAATGAGATCTTGCCATTTGTGACAACATAGATCTAGAGGGTATTATGCTAAGTGAAATAAGTTAGAGAAACAAGTACCATATGATTTCACCTATATGTGGAATCTAAAAAGAAAAACAAATGAATAATCATACAAAAAATAGAAACAGACTCATAAATACAGAAAGCAAACGGCTGCCAGAGGTAAGAGGAGTGGGAGGATGCATGAAATAGGTGAATGGGATTAAGAGGTACAAACTTATAGTTCTAAAACAAGTCACAAATGACAATTACAGGAGAGTGAATATAGTCAACAATATTATAATAATGTTGTATGGTGACAGAGGGTACCTACACTTACTATGGTGGTGAGCATTTTGTAATGTATATAATTACTGGGTCACTGCAGAATGCCTGAAACTAATAAAATATTTATGTCAACCATTCTTCAATATAAAAAAATCATGAAGAACACAGTTGTAAACAAATGTTTTGAAATCATGTGTATCTCAGTCTTTTTTAAATCTTTGTTTTTTAAAAAAATTTTATTTATTTATTCACGAGAGACAGAGAAAGAGGCAGAGACAGACAGACATGCAGGGAGCCTGATGAGGGACCTGATTCCGGGTCTCCAGTTTCACACCCTGGGCTAAAGGCGGCCTAAGCCACTGAGCCACTGGGGCTGCCCTGTATCTCAGTAGGACAGGTTTCGCTTTATTCATTAGTTTATGAGGTTCAACTTTTCCATCAGCTGTAAAACGAAGTACAAATTATAGAGATCACAATGAAGTTCACGAACAGTATGAATGTATTTGTTGTGAACCAGAGCATAAAAACCAAGTCTCCCATGATTGTTACTACAACTGTATTCTTTCTATCCTCCCTCTCCACATCATAAAACATGAAAAAATGAGTACAATACAAATGGTACAATGCTCTTTTAAAGTATTAAGATGTCAAATTGGCAAAGAAGTAGTCAAACTCTCCCTCTTCGCAGATGACATGATACTGTACATAGAAAACCCAAAAGACTCCACCCCAACATTGCTAGAACTCATACAGCAATTCGGCAGTGTGGCAGGATCCAAAATCAATGCCCAGAAATCAGTGGCATTTCTATACACTAACAATGAGACTGAAGAAAGAGAAATTAAGGAGTCAATCCCATTTACAATTGCACCCAAAAGCATAAGATACCTAGGAATAAACCTAACCAAAGAGGTAAAAATCTATACCCTAAAAACTACAGAACACTTCTGAAAGAAACTGAGGAAGACACAAAGAGATGGAAAAATATTCCACGCTCATGGATTGGAAGAATTAACATTGTGAAAATGTCAATGCTACCCAGGCAATTTACACATTTAATGCAATACCTATCAAAATACCATGGACTTTCTTCAGAGAGTTGGAACAAATAATCTTAAATTTGTGTGGAATCAGAAATGACCCCGAATAGCCAGGAGAATACTGAAGAAGAAAATCAGAGCCAGGGGCATCACAATGCTGGATTTCAAGCTGTATTACAAAGCTGTGATCATCAAGACAGTGTGGTACTGGCAAAAAAACTGACATATAGATAAATAGAACAGAATAGAGAATCCAGAAATGGGCCCTCAACTCTGTGGGCAACTAATATTCAACAAAGCAGGAAAGACCATCCACTGGAAAAAGGACAGTCTCTTCAATAAATGGTTCTGGGAAATTGGACAGCCACACGCAGAAGAATGAAACTAGACCATTCTCTTAGCACCATACACAAAGATACTACTCAGAATGGATGAAAGATCTAAATGTGAGACAAGAATCCATCAAAATCCTAGAGGAGAACACAGGCAACACCCTTTTTGAACTTGGCCACAGCAACTTCTTGCAAGATACATCTATGAAGGCAAAGGAAACAGAAGCAAAAATGAACTTTTTTGAATGGGACTTCATCAAGATAAAAAGCTTCTGCACAGCAAAAGAAACAGTCAACAAAACTAAAAGACAACCTAGAGAATGGGAGAAGATATTTGCAAATGACCTATCAGATAAAGGGCTAGTATCCAAGATCTATAAAGAACTTCTTAAACTCGGAGAGGGAGGAGCAAGATGGCGGAAGAGCAGGGTCCCCAAATCACCTGTCTCCACCAAATTACCTAGAAAACCTTCCATTCATCCTGAAAATCTATGAATTCGGCCTGAGAATTAAAGAGAGAACACCTGGAATGCTACAGTGAGAAGAGTTCGCGCTTCTACCAAGGTAGGAAGACGGGGAAAAAGAAATAAACAAAAGGCCTCCAAGGGGGAGGGGCCCCGCGAGGAGCCGGGCCGAGGCCGGGGCGAGTGTCCCCAGGACAGGAGAGCCCCATCCCGGAGGAGCAGGAGCTGCACCGACCTTCCCGGGGGGAAAGGGGCTCGCAGGGAGTTGGAGCAGGACCCAGGAGGGCGGGGATGCCCTCGGGCTCCCGGGGACACTAATAGACACCTGCGCCCCGGGAGAGTGCGCCGAGCTCCCTAAGGGCTGCAGCGCGCACGGCGGGACCCTGCGGGACCTGGAGCAGCTCGGAGGGGCTCGGGCAGAGGAAGAGGCTCCGTGCGGAGGGGGCTGCGCGGTTCCAGGAGCAGCTCGGAGGGGCTCGGGCGGCGGCTCCGCGGAGGGGGTTGCGCGGCCCGGGAGCGCGAATCCAACAGCGCAGGCTCCGGAGCACAGAGCGCCGGGACACAGCCCAGGATCCGGCCTCCCCCGGGACAGGCAGAGGCCGGGAGGGCCGGGACAGCAAGGAAGCTCCTGCCCCAGCTGAGCAGATCAGCGGCCCCGCCCCGGAGCCTCCAGGCCCTGCAGACGGAGTTCCTGCCGGAGCTGAATCCAGGTTTCCAGAGCTGGCCCCGCCACTGGGGCTGTTCCTCCTGCGGCCTCACGGGGTAAACAACCCCCACTGAGCCCTGCACCAGGCAGGGGCACAGCATCTCCCCCAACTGCTAACACCTGAAAATCAGCACAACAGGCCCCTCCCCCAGAAGATCAGCTAGACGGACCAGTTCCAGGGGAAGCCAAGGGACTTAAAGTACACAGAATCAGAAGATACTCCCCCGTGGTTCCTTTTTTGTTGTTGTTGTTGTTGTTGTTGTGTTGTTTTGTTTTGCTTTTTGATTTGTTTCCTTCCCCTACCCCCCTTTTTTCTCCTTTCTTTTTCTTTCTCTTTTTCTTTTTTTTTTTCGTTTTTTTTCTTCCTTGTTTTTCTCTTTCTCTTTTCTTTCCTTCTTTCTCTCCTCTCTTTTTCTCCTTTTCCCAATACAACTTGCTTTTGGCCACTCTGCACTGAGCAAAATGACTAGAAGGAAAACCTCACCTCAAAAGAAAGAATCAGAAACAGTCCTCTCTCCCACAGAGATACAAAATCTGGATTACAATTCAATGTCAGAAAGCCAATTCAGAAGCACTATTATACAGCTACTGGTGGCTCTAGAAAAAAGCATAAAGGACTCAAGAGACTTCATGACTGCAGAATTTAGAGCTAATCAGGTAGAAATTAAAAATCAATTGAATGACATGCAATCCAAACTAGAAGTTCTAACAACGAGGGTTAACGAGGTGGAAGAACGAGTGAGTGACATAGAAGACAAGTTGATAGCAAAGAGGGAAACTGAGGAAAAAAGAGACAAACAATTAAAAGACCATGAAGATAGATTAAGGGAAATAAATGACAGCCTGAGGAAGAAAAACTCAAGTTTAATTGGTGTTCCCGAGGGCGCCGAAAGGGCCAGAGGGCCAGAATATGTATTTGAACAAATCTTAGCTGAAAACTTTCCTAATCTGGGAAGGGAAACAGGCATTCAGATCCAGGAAATAGAGAGATACCCCCCTAAAATCAATAAAAACCGTTCAACACCTTGACATTTAATAGTGAAGCTTGCAAATTCCAAAGATAAAGAGAAGATCCTTAAAGCAGCAAGAGACAAGAAATCCCTGACTTTTATGGGGAGGAGTATTAGGGTAACAGCAGACCTCTCCACAGAGACCTGGCAGGCCAGAAAGGGCTGGCAGGATATATTCAGGGTCCTAAACGAGAAGAACATGCAACCAAGAATACTTTATCCAGCAAGGTTCTCATTCAAAATGGAAGGAGAGATAAAGAGCTTCCAAGACAGGCAGCAACTAAAAGAATATGTGACCTCCAAACCAGCTCTGCAAGAAATTTTAAGGGGGACTCTTAAAATTCCCCTTTAAGAAGAAGTTCAGTGGAACATTCCACAAAAACAAGGACTGAATAGATATCATGATGACACTAAACTCATATCTCTCAATAGTAACTCTGAATGTGAATGGGCTTAATGACCCCATCAAAAGGCGCAGGGTTTCAGACTGGATAAAAAAGCAGGACCCATTTATTTGCTGTCTACAAGAGACTCATTTTACAAAGAAGGATACCTACAGCCTGAAAATAAAAGGTTGGAGAACAATTTAACCATTCGAATGGTCCTCAAAAGAAAGCAGGGGTAGCCATCCTCATATCAGATAAACTAAAATTTACCCCGAAGACTGTAGTGAGAGATGAAGAGGGACACTATATCATACTTAAAGGATCTATTCAACAAGAGGACTTAACAATCCTCAATATATATGCCCCGAATGTGGGAGCTGCCAAATATATAAATCAATTATTAACCAAAGTGAAGAAATACTTAGATAGTAATACACTTATTTTTTTTTAATTTTTATTTATTTATGATAGTCACACAGAGAGAGAGAGAGAGGCAGAGACACAGGCAGAGGGAGAAGCAGGCTCCATGCACCGGGAGCCCGACGTGGGATTCAATCCCGGGTCTCCAGGATCGCGCCCTGGGCCAAAGGCAGGCGCCAAACCACTGTGCTACGCAGGGATCCCAATAGTAATACACTTATACTTGGTGACTTCAATCTAGCTCTTTCTATACTCGATAAGTCTTCTAAGCACAACATCTCCAAAGAAACGAGAGCTTTAAATGATACACTGGACCAGATGGATTTCACAGATATCTACAGAACTTTACATCCAAACTCAACTGAATACACATTCTTCTCAAGTGCACATGGAACTTTCTCCAGAATAAACCACATATTGGGTCACAAATCGGGTCTGAACTGATACCAAAAGATTGGGATCGTCCCCTGCATATTCTCAGACCATAATGCCTTGGAATTAGAACTAAATCACAACAAGAAGTTTGGAAGGACCTCAAACACGTGGAGGTGAAGGACCATCCTGCTAAAAGATGAAAGGGCCAACCAGGAAATTAAGGAAGAATTAAAAAGATTCATGGAAACTAATGAGAATGAAGATACAACCGTTCAAAATCTTTGGGATGCAGCAAAAGCAGTCCTAAGGGGGAAATACATCGCAATACAAGGCATCCATTCAAAAACTGGAAAGAACTCAAATACAAAAGCTAACCTTACACATAAAGGAGCTAGAGAAAAAACAGCAAATAGATCCTACACCCAGGAGAAGAAGGGAGTTAATAAAGATTCGAGCAGAACTCAACGAAATCGAGACCAGAAGAACTGTGGAACAGATCAACAGAACCAGGAGTTGGTTCTTTGAAAGAATTAATAAGATAGGTAAACCATTAGCCAGCCTTATTAAAAAGAAGAGAGAGAAGACTCAAATTAATAAAATCATGAATGAGAAAGGAGAGACCACTACCAACACCAAGGAAATACAAACGATTTTAAAAACATATTATGAACAGCTATACGCCAATAAATTAGGCAATCTAGAAGAAATGGACGCATTCCTGGAAAGCCACAAACTACCAAAACTGGAACAGGAAGAAATAGAAAACCTGAACAGGCCAACAACCAGGGAGGAAATTGAAGCAGTCATCAAAAACCTCCCAAGGCACAAGAGTCCAGGGCCAGATGGCTTCCCAGGGGAATTTTATCAAACGTTTAAAGAAGAAAGCATACCTATTCTCCTAAAGCTGTTTGGAAAGATAGAAACAGATGGAGTACTTCCAAATTCGTTCTATGAGGCCAACATCACCTTAATTCCAAAACCAGACAAAGACCCCACCAAAAAGGAGAATTACAGACCAATATCCCTGATGAACATGGATGCAAAAATTCTCAACAAGATACTTGCCAATAGGATCCAACAATACATTAAGAAAATTATTCACCATGACCAAGTAGGATTTATCCCCGGGACACAAGGCTGGTTCAACACTCGTAAAACAATCAATGTGATTCATCATATCAGCAAGAGAAAAACCAAGAACGATACGATCCTCTCATTAGATGCAGAGAAAGCATTTGACAAAATACAGCATCCATTTCTGATCAAAACTCTTCAGAGTGTAGGGATAGAGGGAACATTCCTCAACATCTTAAAAGCCATCTATGAAAAGCCCACAGCAAATATCATTCTCAATGGGGAAGCACTGGGAGCCTTTCCCCTAAGATCAGGAACAAGACAGGGATGTCCACTCTCACCACTGCTATTCAACATAGTACTGGAAGTCAATCAGACAACAAAAAGACATTAAAGGCATTCAAAATGGAAAAGAAGAAGTCAAACTCTCCCTCTTTGCCGATGACATGATACTCTACATAGAAAACCCAAAAGTCTCCACCCCAAGATTGCTAGAACTCATACAGCAATTCGGTAGCATGGCAGGATACAAAATCAATGCCCAGAAGTCAGTGGCATTTCTATACACTAACAATGAGACTGAAGAAAGAGAAATTAAGGAGTCCATCCCATTTACAATTGCACCCAAAAGCATAAGATACCTAGGAATAAACCTAACCAAAGATGTAAAGGATCTATACCCTCAAAACTATAGAACACTTCTGAAAGAAATTGAGGAAGACACAAAGAGATGGAAAAATATTCCATGCTCATGGATTGGCAGAATTAATATTGTGAAAATGTCAATGTTACCCAGGGCAATATACACGTTTAATGCAATCCCTATCAAAATACCATGGACTTTCTTCAGAGAGTTAGAACAAATTATATTAAGATTTGTGTGGAATCAGAAAAGACCCCAAATAGCCAGGGGAATTTTAAAAAAGAAATCCATATCTGGGGGCATCACAATGCCAGATTTCAGGTTGTACTACAAAGCTGTGGTCATCAAGACAGTGTGGTACTGGCACAAAAACAGTCACATAGATCAATGGAACAGAATAGAGTACCCAGAAGTGGACCCTGAACTTTATGGTCAACTAATATTCGATAAAGGAGGAAAGACTATCCATTGGAAGAAAAACAGTCTCTTCAATAAATGGTGCTGGGAAAATTGGACATCCACATGCAGAATAATGAACTAGACCACTCTCTTGCACCATACACAAAGATAAACTCAAAATGGATGAAAGATCTAAATGTGAGACAAGATTCCATCAAAATCCTAGAGAAGAACACAGGCAACACCCTTTTTGAACTCGGCCACAGTAACGTCTTGCAAGATACATCCACGAAGGCAAAAGAAACAAAAGCAAAAATGAACTATTGGGACTTCATCAAGATAAGAAGCTTTTGCACAGCAAAGGATACAGTCAACAAAACTCAAAGACAACCTACAGAATGGGAGAAGATATTTGCAAATGACATATCAGATAAAGGGCTAGTTTCCAAGATCTATAAAGAACTTATTAAACTCAACACCAAAGAAACCAACAATCCAATCATGAAATGGGCAAATGACATGAAGAGAAATCTCACAGAGGAAGACATAGACATGGCCAACATGCATACGAGAAAATGCTCTTCATCATTTGCCATCAGGGAAATACAAATCAAAACCACAATGAGATACCACCTCACACCAGTGAATGGGGCAAATTAACAAGGCAGGAAACAACAAATGTTGGAGAGGATGCGGAGAAAGGGGAACCCTCTTGCACTGTTGGTGGGAATGTGAACTGGTGCAGCCACTCTGGAAAACTGTGTGGAGGTTCCTCAAACAGTTAAAAATAGACCTGCCCTAGGACCCAGCAATTGCACTGTTGGGGATTTACCCCAAAGATACAAATGCAATGAAATGCCGGGACACCTGCACCCCGATGTTTCTAGCAGCAATGGCCACGATAGCCAAACTGTGGAAGGAGCCTCGGTGTCCAACGAAAGATGAATGGATAAAGAAGATGTGGTTTATGTATACAATGGAATATTACTCAGCCATTAGAAATGACAAATACCCACCAATTGCTTCAACGTGGATGGAACTGGAGGGTATTATGCTGAGTGAAGTCAGTCAGTCGGAGAAGTACAAACATTATATGTTCTCATTCATTTGGGGAATATAAATAATAGTGAAAGGGAATATAAGGGAAGGGAGAAGAAATGTGTGGGAAATATCAGAAAGGGAGACAGAACGTAAAGACTGCTAACTCTGGGAAACGAACTAGGGGTGGTAGAAGGGGAGGAGGGCGGGGGTGGGAGTGAATGGGTGATGGGCACTGGGGGTTATTCTGTATGTTGGTATGTTGAACACCAATAAAAAATAAATTAAAAAAAATAAATAAGTCAATCAAAGAAAGACAATTATCATATGATAATATGGAATTTAAGAAACAAGACAGAGGATCATAGGGGTAGAGGGGAAAAAATAAAAGAAGATGAAATTAGAGAGGGACACAAACCGTAAGAGACTCCTAATCATAGGAAACAAACTGAGGGTCGCTGGAGGGGAGAAGAGTGGGGGGATGGGGTAACTGGTGAACATTAAAGAGGGCATGTGATGTAATGAGCACTGGATATTATATAAGACTGATGAATCACTAACTTGCATCTGAAACTAATATATTAATTAATTGAATTTAAGCTTAAAAACTTAATTTTTTTAAAGTTACCTTATGAGTTTCCCTCTGTTAATTAATTAACTATTTAATTAATTAGGTCCCTAGCTAGCATCAAAGCTCATTCCTATTCTAATATTGGTTATAATCAAACCCTGTACCCTATCCCTTCATGACTATTTACTTCCACTCAAGGTTTAAAGGAAGAATTACTAATTCTGATTTTTCTAATGATTATTTAATGCTTTTAGATATCTTAAATGGGAGTCATACAGAAAAGTAATAATCACATAAGTCCATTTCTTCCATTGTCTTTATTATAGTAATGGTAAAGTATTATATACATATACAAATATTCAGGTAATAATTCACATGCAAAGTTGTATTTTTAATATTTTAAACTCATTTTTTTCATGTTTCTTTCCTGTATGGTTCCTAAGGAGGAAACTTTAAGATGAAAAACTTGGACACTGTCCTGGAAAATCTGGGAATTCAAGCTTACACAAAAGAAACATGAAAGTGTAACAGAAAATCTGCCACTTACTGGCTAGTGTTTCAAGTATTACTGTATGTTAGAGGAGAGTTTGTGCACTTGTACACAAGAGTGTCTGCAATTAGTTCTGCATGGTATCAAAATATTATTTTTGCAAAAGCTTAAAGAAACCAATCTTAATGCGAGTACAAATTCTGTCCTTTGTTTCTGTAAGCCCCATATCATTAACCTCTTTTCTTTTGGATTATAAACATCACACACAGAACTCTTATAACCAGTAATGAATTTACAGGAGCGAAATGAACATTTAAGTTAAGGAATAGAAAGGAAGAAAGAAAAAAAAATGACTAATTGCCCTATTAGTATCCCTCAAATAGTCGTATCATAAGACCGTTAATCATTTTAACTTTTACAATTTTCAGTGGGTAGTATTATCCACATTCATATTTCTGACTGTCATTATATCCTGAAAATTTCTAGGTGTTTATGTGCAGCCCAAATTCTTCCCCAAACATGGTTTGGGTAAAACCAAATTCTGATTCCTGTTGGATTCTACCTACCAAATTCATTCTTGCTCAGCAAAGCCTCAGATCTTTATATCTCAATTCAATATTTTCAAAAATATCTACCCAAAACTGTCTCCTAATTATACATTCCCTTTCTCAGCTGGTGGCACCATCATGTTTCTGAGTAAAACAAGTTTAAAAATTGGCATCATTTTTCGCTCCATCTTTTTTTAGTACCACATCTCATCAGATACCAAGTCCTACCAGTTAGAACTACTATTTCATAGATCTATGATCTGACCCTTACTTTCCTTTTAGCTTTATCTTGTGTTATTTCCTATCTCCACAATGACCTTCAAAACTGAAGTGTCTAAACCATAGTATTGGATATAGGCATGGTTCAAGGTTTTTATATGGGATTTTCCCCAGCCTGTTGCAAAGCAGTAGCTATAAGTGGATGGATTTTAGCAGAAGGATCTCCTAATTTTATTGTCTGCTTCACCTCAACCCAACTACTCTATTTATAGTAAGTTTATTTGTCCTTTTCACCCCAGAGACTGAGTTGTTCTAAAGCAGAGACTATGTTAAATTTATTATTAACCACATTTTAATTTTTTTAGTGCCTCAGATGGTGCCAGAAATTTGGTAGATAACTCCATAAAATGTTCTTTAACCAATGAATATACAGATCTTCTTTATTATCTAATGCTTATACCATAGCATCTAATTTGACATCCAATTGTCCTTTTTCTACATACTCCTAATTTTTAGAACAGAAACACTTAGGCATATTTCATCAGGCAGGTCTTGCCTATAATACTAATCTCAAAGTTTATCTTTTCCAGAACTTCCCTGACCCATGGAAGTCACTTTATTTTATTCCATGACCCATACCAACCCTTCCTCTTAGTTTAAAATTCGTCGTATACAGACAGATATTATTATATACTTACCATATTGTGTAAAAAATAAGTGTCTTTGTATCACTCTTGTTTATAAACTGTGATTGGTCTCACAGGCAGAAACCATGTCTACATCATTTTATATTTAGGGGCAATAAATATTGAAGAATGAATGGAGTAAGGGAATAATCAGAGAGACTAAACAAAATAAATGAAAAAGAGTGAAAATACAAGTAATGCAAAGTGATAGAAAGTCTTCAAGAAGAATCTCAAAGATATTCTAGACCTCTAACATTTCAGTTGAGCAGTACATAACCAGAGGGCTCCAAATCATTAGTATAAATGTTATCAAAGCAGAAAGACTATTTCCTAGTCATCACTCATGCAGCATTCTGCTTTCCAAAGAAAGGGTTGGCAGAAAATATACTCATTTTTGAAATGACCAGCAACATCCTTGCCAATTTCAGTGGTATCCAAGAGGATACCTGTTCATACTGAATATACAGGTGCAAACTGCGTTCTCTTAAAATTCCCCCTCAGAACCATCCTAATTCCAGTTTATTCCCAATAAGGCATAGTATTTCTCTTCAGTTGATTGCCTTTTTATGACTTATTACTTTCTTAAAATAATTAATAGTTTATATAAAGACTTTATGAAGCTTTAGGACATGGGAGAGTAAGCTTGTACATTCTATTTATGACGTAGAATTTCTGCTAACCTATTAGCTTTGAGTGAACTGTTGAGTCCCCTTTGTAACTAATTATTATTTTACCACAAGTTCTTTCAGTTTGGGAACTATCCGAAATATCTACCCTTCTTTTAGGGTTATAGAGAAATACATACCTATTTTTTAAAAGATTTAATTTATTTATTCATGAGAGTCAGTGAGAGAGAGAGAGAAGGGGGGGGGGGTACAGACACAGGCAGAGGGAGAAGCAGGCTCCATTCCGTGCAGGGAGCCTGACGTGGGACTCGATTCCCGGTCTCCAAGACCACACCCTGGGCTGAAGGCAGCGTTAAACCGCTGAGCCACACGGGCTGCCCACATACCTATTTTTATAAACAAGTACGTATAATGTTAATAGAAGAAACAGATCACCAATTTATGTGATCAGAAATTCCAAGATAGTTGTGATAGACAAAACAACTAGAGATAGATAAGTGAGGAAAAGGTAGGAAGATAAGAAAGGTGGTCCCCACAAAGTAGTCTGACAGATGTGGCTGAACCAAAGCTGAGAAGTTGCTACATAGCCAAATAAGTCATTGGGACCTTTCAACCTGCCAGTAAGATAGAGAGAGAGTAGCCTTCAAATTTGAGAGGTACATTCAAAAGTCCATTTTGTCCAAGAAACAAAGACTCTCCCCTACCTAATGTGTAGTTTATTCTTAATATGTAGGGTTTATATCCTTAAAGTTGAGTCAGATAAAGCCATGGAGCTAATGAACTTTGATCTCTTATTTCCCAACTTACCCATTTTTTGTCTGTTTTATATATGACTCTTTGGCATTATTACCTTAGTTCGGCTTTCCTTGTAGCTAATGGGAAGGTTGAACTCAGCACATTGATGGATGCAGCGACTGATGTTACAGGTTAGTGAATAGTTACTGCAAATCTAAAATCCTAAATTGGTTTTTTAAAGATTTTATTTTATTTTATTTATTTATTTATTTATTTATTTATTTATTTATTTATTTGACAGAGAGAGAGAGAACACAAGCAGGGGAAGTGGCACGCAAAGGGAGAGGGAGAGGCAGGCTCCCCACTGATCAGAGAGCCCTATGATATGGGGCTTGATCCTAGACCCTGGGATTATGACCTGAGCCAAAGGTGGACACTTAACTGACTGAACCGCCCAGGCACCCCAACTTATAATAATACTTACATTAAATTGTATTTTAATGCTCTTCCAACTGTCATATCACTGCCTTTTTTACTCTGCCATTTTACCATTTTGGGGGGGGGGAAGTATTTCCCAACTGAATATGTATTAGGGCAAACTCTGACCCTTGGGCCAAATCTGCTTCTGTTCTTTAAACAGTTTCATCAGAACACATCTACACTCATTAGTTTATGTATTATTTATGGCTGCTTTTACAGTACAATGATGGAGCTGAGTAGTTGTGACAGAGATCATATGTCTTACAAAGCCTAAAATACTTTCTATTATTTACTAACTGTTATAGAAAAGTTTGCTGACTCCTAGCTTAGAGTTTAACTTTAGAGTGCTATTATATCCTAATTTTCTCTAGACATGTATGGCTTACCACTGAGGTAGGTTAATACTAACTATTTTTAACACTGTCTTTTACTCTGAGTAGTCCTTGTTTACACGATAAACTATATGCAATTTTAACTTCAGATTATTTACACTATATACTTTAGTGCAATGCCTTGATAGAAAATTCTTGATTCTCTAGGATTTATTCCAAACAGTACTTTTAAAAAAGATTTTATTTATTTATTCATGAGAGAGAGGGACAGAGACATAGGCAGAGGGAGAAGCAGGTTCCATGCAGGAAGCCCGATGCGGGACTCGATTCCAGGACTCCGGGATCATGCCCTGAGCCAAAGACAGATGCTCAACTGCTGAGCCATCCAGACATCCCCTAAACAATATTTTAATATGCATAATCTGGGTATCATGAAGGGAAACTTTCTGCAATTGTAGCCTCAAAGTATACTACCAGACAAGCTAGCCCAGAGTTCACAGAACAGAAAGGCTCATGGACCCAGTTAAAATATTTGAATCCCACAGTTTATTAAATCATTTAAGAACACACAGCAAGTAGTGAGAGGGAAATAATATAATAAATTAACAAATTTAGGGTAAGGTGGATGGAAGTACCACAGTACCTGAATTTAAGGTACATAATGCACAAAGTAAGTTTTGTGTCTATCTGTTCAGTAGCAGTTTTCCATACTGATGATGTGGTGACAAGGACCAGAGTTGAGGTTCAAGCAGATGGGCTCACAGATGGAAAGTGCTCTAGCCAATGATACAGACTTGCTCTTTCAGAAAGACACAGGGACAAGTACCTCCAGCTAATAGGTGCAGCTTGCCATTAAGGCCATTGAAGAGCCATAGGTTTCATGTTCCTTGAGCAGAGGACACATAACACCTTAAACGGGTGTCACCAATAGGTTGCCAAATTAAAGCCATTTGAATAATGAGTCTCATGAATATGTATCATATCTTGAATATTTAGTGCTTCTCTTAATATCTCAAGCAATTTTTAGAATATCATAAATGTTTAGGTCTTCTGATATATTTAGTGAACAGGTTCTTCATGTATATCTAATGCCTCATGAACATTAGATATTGCTCAGTCCTTCCATTCCTTTCTAATTTATATATCCTATACTTAAAAACTACTCATCTGGGGGGGGAAAAGATAAGTGGGTGATAGGCACATCCCATAGGATAGCTACTTTAAAAAATGGAACAGAATATAACAAGTGTTGGTGAGAATGTGGAGAAGTTGGAAGCCGTGTGCACTGATGGTGGGCATGTGAAATGGCACAGCAACTATGAAAACCAATATGGTGGTTCCTCAAAAACTAAAAATAAAATTTCTGATTCAGCAATTCCACTTCTAGGTATATGTCTTAGTTCATTCAGGCTGCTCTAACAAACTTCCAGAGACTAGATGGTTTATAAACAGAAATTCATGTCTCACAGTTCCGGGAGCTGGAAGTCCAAGATCAGGGTGCCAAAATGGTCGTGAGGGCCCTCTTCCAGGTTGCGGACTTCTCATTGTATCCTAACCAGGGGAAAAGGACAAGAGACCTCTTCGGGACATCTTCTATAAAAACTAATTTCATTCATCAGGGCTCTACCCTCATGACCTAATCACCTCCTAGAGGACCCACCTCTTAATACCATCAATTTGGGCATTAGGTTTTCATAATATGAATTTGGAAGGGACACAAATATTCACACTATTGTATATATCCAAAACTGTATATCCAGCACTATTCAAATAGCCAAGAGACGGAATCAATCAATGTGTTCATTAACCTTAAAATAGAAGATTTTGACACATGCTAAGACATGAGCAAGCCTAGAAAACATTTTGCTAAGTGAAACAAGCCAATCACTAAAAGACAAATAGTGTATGGTTCCATATATGTAAGATACCTAGAGTAGTTAAATCCATAGAGACAGAAGCTGGATTTAGGGAGGAATAGAGAGTATTATTTAATGAGTCAGGACTTTTGATTTGGGAAGATAAAAAGTTCTGGGCATAGATAGTGGTGATAGTTACAAAACAAAATGAGTATACTTAGTGCCATTGAACTGTACACAGAAAAATAATTGAAATGGTAAATGTATTATTCACATTTTACTGTATATATTTAAAAAGTAAAAGGGGAGGTACCTGGTTTTAACAGGGTAATAAGGATATAGGATGAATAAATACATGTCAATAAGTTTGGTAACTTAGATGAAATAAGTAAGCTACACTGTCCTAACAGTAAGCAAAAAGCCAAACAAATGTAAAAATCAGTAATTCTTCTTGGATCTGTGTGAGACTTGAGATCACAGGGAAACTGTGGCACCCAAATTGGAGGGAAAGACATGCAAACCACAACTTAGTGAGCAGAAACCTCTCTGGGAACCAGTGGTAGGGCAAGAGAACCTAAACTGTAATTGATGAATTGCTAGAGACTCAGTGTGGACAAGTCAGAAACTCCAAGGGAACCGTGTCACAGAGAAGGTAGGCACACACTTTTGTAGGCTTTTATCAGAGCTTAACTGACCAAGGGAAGGAAAATACCCAGCTTCAGCATATTCTAGCCACAGCACACATGACGTTCACAGTCCAGACATGAAGGCTCACAAAAAGATTGAGACTTAATCGTAGGATTATAGTACACTTCCCTTCCCCATACCCTTTACCACCAGATTTCTAAAGGCCTCTTTATAGTAGTTATTTTTACCCAGTACATTATGCCAAGCTGTCAATAAAAAAATCACAAGCATTGTAAAAGCCAAGAAACACAATTGGAAGAGAGAGCATGCATTAGAACCAGTTTCAAATTTGGCAGGGGTGTTGGAATTATAAGGTGAGGAATTCAAAAAATTGTGATTACTATGCTAAAGGCGCTAATGGGTAAAGTAGATAGCATACAAGAACAGATACACAATATAAGTAGAGAAGTAGAAATCCTAAGAAGAACCACAAAGAAATGCTAGCCACCAGGGGATCCCTGGGTGGCGCAGCGGTTTAGTGCCTGCCTTTGGCCCAGGGCGCGATCCTGGAGACCCGGGATCGAATCCCACGTCAGGCTCCCAGTGCATGGAGCCTGCTTCTCTCTCTGCCTGTGTCTCTGCCTCTCTCTCTCTCTCACTGTGTGCCTATCATAAATAAATAAAAAAAAAATTTAAAAAAAATGCTAGCCACCAGAAACACCCTAAAAGAAATGAAAAATGCCTTTGGTGGACTTATTAGTAGACTGGACATGGCTGAACACACTTGATTTAAGAAAAGGCCAAAGATTTTTCTCTGACAGATTTCACTTAACATTATATTCTCTAGCTCTATCCATGTCGTTTGCAAATGGCAAGATTTTATTCTTTTTTATGGCTGAATAGCAATCTCATCAAAGAAGATGTACAGTTGGCAAATAAGCATATGAAAAGATGCTCTACATCATTTGTCATTCGAGAAAAACAAATTAAACCACAATGAGATACTACTACATACTCATTAGAAAGACCAAAATCCATAAGAACAAGGCGAACAACTAGTGTTAAGATTAGACATTTGACAAAAGAGGAGATCTCTGAGGGGTCAATCACTTATAAAAAGTACTTCATTTCACACATAATCATGGAAATCTAAGTTAAAACAACAGTAAAATACTAATTCACAGATCTCAAGTTCACCAAAATTGTAGCAGTCAAGCCACACTAAGTCCTGACAATGATATGAAGCAATGGAAACTCTTGTGCGCTACTAGTATTAATATTAATTGGTGCAACATTTTCAAAAGCACCTGGATAAAATCTCAAGAAATTAAAAATGTATGTATTCCACTCCAGCTATTCTACTCCTGAACTTATAACTCAGATTCTCACTCTTGTCAACAAAGAGACATTCACAAGAATGTGTGTTTTTTGTAATGGCAAAAAATTGAGTACAACCTAAATGTTATCCATAGGAGAATAGATCAGTATATGGTAGCATAACTACAGAAGAATAATAAATAGTATTTAAAATGAATGAAGGGTGACTGAGTGGCTCAGTCGGTTAAGCATCCAACTCTTCGTTTTGGCTCAGTTCATGATCTCAGGGTCATGAGATGGAGCCCTGTAACTAGTTTCATGCTGGGCTTGGAGCCTGCTTAAGATTCTTTCTCTCCCTCTGCCCCTCCCCCACCCCTGTTCATGTGCACTCTAAATAAATACATGAATGAAACAGTGTTCCATGGTTCAACATAAACAAATATAAAAAACAAAGAAGAATGCAATGAGAATGTTTGTAGCAAAAAGGAAACCCACGTTGTGATATGACTTATATAAACTTTAAAGTTCTGCCAAACCATTTAATATATGCAGTAAAACGTGTGGGAATTGTATAAGTCAATAAGTCACCCTGGGAAAGGTGGGAAAAGAAGGGAGGTGAGGAAGGGACTTAGAAGATATTTTTGTTGTATCTATTCTATTTATCAATGAAGCTGGGTGAGAGACACAAATGTCAGTGGTGTCATCATAAAAATTTGTATCCATGTAATATTTTATAATCTGACAAAAAATGAGAGAAATTATTAGACATTTTTTGGAAAATGTATTCAGAGGAGAGAACCATGTGAACTTCTGTTCAGAAAACAAAAATAATACTTTCATACTGGCAGCAGTATATGAATCTTTTGGTTTTGTTTTGTTTTTTTAATAATAAATTTATTTTTTATTGGTGTTCAATTTACCAACATACAGAATAACACCCAGTGCTCATCCCGTCAAGTGCCCCCTTCAGTGCCCATCACCCATTCACCCCCAACCCCCGGGCTCCTCCCCTTCCACCACCCCTAGTATATGAATCTTATTTTTTCTTTCTGTAAGTAGTCTTAAGTTATGCTGCAACCTTTAAAAGCTAATTATATAAATTGATTCCCAAAAAAAAACTCAATGGAGGAAATTCTAATTCCACCTTTATTACTGACAGTTTGCATACAACTGAATAGACACTCAGCCTTATTCTTTAAGGTGAAACCAAAATCTGCAACACAGTAATTCATAGCTTTTGTCACATTGTAAGGTTATTCAACTTTGCTTATAGTCTCTTCTCCCAAGGAGGAATTGTTGATATCGCTGAATTAGACACTGCTTTGCAAAACATGGGAATTAAACTCACAGGAATGGAAAGTAACCATTTGTTAAAGAACCTACCTGTTGATGGTGAGTAAGCATATACATTTTTATACTACTAATTATAACTTGAGGTGTGAGCTTATTTTTTTTGTGCAAATTTGTGAAACTTTATTCTTATTAATTTTTTTTAAATTTAAATTCAATTTGCTAACATAAAGTATATTACCCAGTGCTCATCCCATCATGTGCCCTCCTTAGTGCCCATCTCACAGTCACCCCTTCCCCGTTCCCCTTCCGCAACCTTTTCTTTGTTTCCCAGAGTTAGGAGTCTCTCATGGTTTGTCTTCCTCTCTAATTTTTCCCCACTCAGTTTCAAACTTGTGAAACTTTAAAATAAGAATTAAAAATTCAAAATAAATTCTCATCTGCACTTTCTCCTCTATTTTTTTATAAATTTATTTTTTATTGGTGTTCAATTTGCCAACATATAGAATAACACCAAGTGCTCATCTCATGAAATGCCCCCCCCTCAGTGCCCGTCACCCAGTCACCCCACCCCCTGCCCAACTCCCCTTCCACCACCCCTAGTTCATTTCCAAGAGTTAGGAGTCTCTCATGTTCTGTCTCCCTTTCTGATATTTCCCACTCATTTTTTCTCCTTTCCCCTTTATTCCCTTTCACTATTTTTTATATTCTCCAAGTGAATGAGACCATATAATGTTTGTCCTTCTCCGATTGACTTATTTCACTCAGCATAATACCATCAGACACATAGATCAATGGAACGGAATAGAGAATCCAGAAGTGGACCCTCAACTTTATGGTCAACTAATATTCGACAAAGGAGGAAAGACTATCCACTGGAAAAAAGACAGTCTCTTCAATAAACGGTGCTGGGAAAATTAGACATCCACATGCAGAAGAATGAACTAGACCACTCTCTTGCACCATACACAAAGATAAACTCAAAATGGATCTAAATGTGAGACAAGATTCCATCAAAATCCTAGAGGAAAACACAGGCAACACCCTTTTAGAACTTGGCCACAGCACCTTCTTGCAAGATACATCCATGAAGGCAAAAGAAACAAAAGCAAAAATGAACTATTGGGACTTCATCAAGATAAGAAGCTTTTGCACAGCAAAAGAAACAGTCAACAAAACTAAAAGACAACCTACAGAATGGGAGAAGATATTTGCAAATGACCTATCAGATAAAGGGCTAGTATCCAAGATCTATAAAGAACTTCTTAAACTCAACAGCAAAGAAACCAACAATCCAATCATGAAATGGACAAAAGACATGAACAGAAATCCCACAGAGGAAGACATAGACATGGCCAACAAGCACATGAGAAAATGCTCCACATCACTTGCCATCAGCGAAATACAAGTCAAAACCACAATGAGATACCACCTCACACCAGTGAGAATGGGGAAAATTAATACGACAGGAAACAAATGTTGGAGAGGATGTGGAGAAAGGGGAACCCTCTTGCACTGTTGGTGGGAATGTGAACTGGTGCAGCCACTCTGGAAAACTGTGTGGCGGTTCCTCAAAGAGTTAAATATAGATCTGCCCTACAACACAACAATTGCACTGCTGGGGATTTACCCCAAAGATACAGATGCAATGAAACGCCGGGACCCCTGCACCCCAATGTTTATAGCAGCAATGTCCACAATAGCCAAACTGTGGAAGGAGCCTCGGTGTCCATCGAAAGATGAATGGATAAAGATGTGGTATATGTATACAATGGAGTATAACTCAAGCCATTAGAAACGACAAATACCCACCATTTGCTTCGACGTGGAGGTGTGAGCTTCTATAAACTTGCCTCTGAAAAACTTTACTTGCCAGTAAAAAAAAAATTAAAAATTTAGAAATGAGCTCAGAAAGAAAATAAGGCAATATTCTTTCTTGTCATTTTATTAACATGTATCATGAACCTTTTAAATTTTGGATCCAGGGGGGGGAGGAGCAAGATGGCGGAAGAGCAGGGTCTCCAAATCACCTGTCTAGACCAAACTACCTAGAAAACCTTCAAATTATCCTGAAAATCTATGAATTCGGCCTGAGATTTAAAGAGAGACCAGCTGGAATGCTACAGTGAGAAGAGTTCGCGCATCTATCAAGGTAGGAAGACGGGGAAAAAGAAATAAAGGAACAAAGGCCTCCAAGGGGGAGGGGCCCCGCGAGGAGCCGGGCTGAGGCCGGGGCGAGTGTCCCCAGGACAGGAGAGCCCCATCCCGGAGGAGCAGGAGCTGCACCGACCTTCCCGGGGGGAAAGGGGCTCGCAGGGAGGTGGAGCAGGACCCAGGAGGGCGGGGATGCCCTCAGGCTCCCCGGGACAGTAACAGCAACTGCGCGCCCAGGAGAGTGCGCCGAGCTCCCTAAGGGCTGCAGCGCGCACGGGGGGACCCGGAGCAGCTCGGAGGGCTCGGGCGGCGGCTCCGCGGAGGGGGCTGCGGGGCAGGAGCAGCTCGGTGGGCTCGGGCAGAGGAAGAGGCTCCGTGCGGAGGGGCCTGCGCGGTTCCAGGAGCAGCTCGGAGGGGCTCGGGCGGCAGCTCCGCGGAGGGGGCTGCGGGGCAGGAGCGCGAATCCACCAGCGCAGGCTCCGGAGCACAGGGCGCCGGGACACAGCCCAGGATCCCGCCTCCCCCGGGACAGGCAGAGGCCGGGAGGGCCCAGGACAGCGAGGACGCTCCTGCCCCGAGCTGAGCAGATCAGCGGCCCCGCCCCAGAGCCTCCAGGCCCTGCAGACGGAGAGCTCCGGAGCTGAATCCAGGTTTCCAGAGCTGCCCCGCCACTGGGGCTGTTCCTCCTGCGGCCTCACGGGGTAAACAACCCCCACTGAGCCCTGCACCAGGCAGGGGCACAGCAGCTCCCCCAACTGCTAACACCTGAAAATCAGCACAACAGGCCCCTCCCCCAGAACACCAGCTAGACGGACAACTTCCAGGAGAAGCCAAGGGACTTAAAGTACACAGAATCAGAAGATACTCCCCGGTGGTTCTTTTTTTTGTTTTGTTTTTGTTTTTGTTTTGTTTTGCTTTTTGTTTCCTTCCCCCACCCCCTTTTTTTCTCCTTTCTTTTTCTTCTTTTTTTTTTCGTTCTTTTTTTCTTCCCCTTTTTTTTCTCTTTCTCTTTTCTTTCCTTCTTTCTTTCCTCTCTTTTTCTCTTTTTCCCAATACAACTTGCTTTTGGCCACTCTGCACTGAGCAAAATGACTAGAAGGAAAACCTCACCTCAAAAGAAAGAATCAGAAACAGTCCTCTCTCCCACAGAGTTACAAAATCTGGATTACAATTCAATGTCAGAAAGCCAATTCAGAAGCACTATTATACAGCTACTGGTGGCTCTAGAAAAAAGCATAAAGGACTCAAGAGACTTCATGACTGCAGAATTTAGAGCTAATCAGGCAGAAATTAAAAATCAATTGAATGACATGCAATCCAAACTAGAAGTCCTAACGACGAGGGTTAACGAGGTGGAAGAACGAGTGAGTGACATAGAAGACAAGTTGATAGCAAAGAGGGAAACTGAGAAAAAAAGAGACAGACAATTAAAAGACCTTGAGGATAGATTAAGGGAAATAAACGACAACCTGAGGAAGAAAAACCTACGTTTAATTGGGGTTCCCGAGGGCGCCGAAAGGGACAGAGGGCCAGAATATGTATTTGAACAAATTCTAGCTGAAAACTTTCCTAATCTGGGAAGGGAAACAGGCATTCAGATCCAGGAAATAGAGGGATCCCCCCCTAAAATCAATAAAAACCGTTCAACACCTCGACATTTAATTGTGAAGCTTGCAAATTCCAAAGATAAGGAGAAGATCCTTAAAGCAGCAAGAGACAAGAAATCCCTGACTTTTATGGGGAGGAGTATTAGGGTAACAGCAGACCTCTCCACAGAGACCTGGCAGGCCAGAAAGGGCTGGCAGGATATATTCAGGGTCCTAAATGACAAGAACATGCAACCAAGAATACTTTATCCAGCAAGGCTCTCATTCAAAATGGAAGGAGAGATAAAGAGCTTCCAAGACAGGCAGCAACTGAAAGAATATGTGACCTCCAACCAGCTCTGCAAGAAATTTTAAGGGGGACTCTTAAAATTCCCCTTTAAGAAGAAGTTCAGTGGAACAGTCCACAAAAACAAAGACTGAATAGATATCATGATGACACTAAACTCATATCTCTAAATAGTAACTCTGAACGTGAACGGGCTTAATGACCCCATCAAAAGGCGCAGGGTTTCAGACTGGATAAAAAAGCAGGACCCATCTATTTGCTGTCTACAAGAGACTCATTTTAGACAGAAGAACACCTACAGCCTGAAAATAAAAGGTTGGAGAACCATTTACCATTCGAATGGTCCTCAAAAGAAAGCAGGGGTAGCCATCCTTATATCAGATAAACTAAAATTTACCCCAAAGACTGTAGTGAGAGATGAAGAGGGACACTATATCATACTTAAAGGATCTATTCAACAAGAGGACTTAACAATCCTCAATATATATGCCCCGAATGTGGGAGCTGCCAAATATATCAATCAATTATTAACCAAAGTGAAGAAATACTTAGATAATAATACACTTATACTTGGTGACTTCAATCTAGCTCTTTCTATACTCGATAGGTCTTCTAAGCACAACATCTCCAAAGAAACGAGAGCTTTAAATGATACACTGGACCAGATGGATTTCACAGATATCTACAGAACTTTACATCCAAACTCAACTGAATACACATTCTTCTCAAGCGCACATGGAACTTTCTCCAGAATAGACCACATATTGGGTCACAAATCGGGTCTGAACCGATACCAAAAGATTGGGATTGTCCCCTGCATATTCTCGGACCATAATGCCTTGAAATTAGAACTAAATCACAACAAGAAGTTTGGAAGGACCTCAAACATGTGGAGGTTAAGGACCATCCTGCTAAAAGATAAAAGGGTCAACCAGGAAATTAAGGAAGAATTAAAAAGATTCATGGAAACTAATGAGAATGAAGATACAACTGTTCAAAATCTTTGGGATGCAGCAAAAGCAGTCCTAAGGGGGAAATACATCGCAATACAAGCATCCATTCAAAAACTGGAAAGAACTCAAATACAAAAGCTAACCTTACACATAAAGGAGCTAGAGAAAAAACAGCAAATAGATCCTACACCCAAGAGAAGAAGGGAGTTAATAAAGATTCGAGCAGAACTCAACGAAATCAAGACCAGAAGAACTGTGGAACAGATCAACAGAACCTGGAGTTGGTTCTTTGAAAGAATTAATAAGATAGATAAACCATTAGCCAGCCTTATTAAAAAGAAGAGAGAGAGGACTCAAATTAATAAAATCATGAATGAGAAAGGAGAGATCACTACCAACACCAAGGAAATACAAACGATTTTAAAAACATATTATGAACAGCTATACGCCAATAAATTAGGCAATCTAGAAGAAATGGACGCATTCCTGGAAAGCCACAAACTACCAAAACTGGAACAGGAAGAAATAGAAAACCTGAACAGGCCAACAACCAGGGAGGAAATTGAAGCAGTCATCAAAAACCTCCCAAGACACAAGAGTCCAGGGCCAGATGGCTTCCCAGGGGAATTTTATCAAACGTTTAAAGAAGAAACCATACCTATTCTCCTAAAGCTGTTTGGAAAGATAGAAACAGATGGAGTACTTCCAAATTCGTTCTATGAAGCCAGCATCACCTTAATTCCAAAACCAGACAAAGACCCCACCAAAAAGGAGAATTACAGACCAATATCCCTGATGAACATGGATGCAAAAATTCTCAACAAGATACTGGCCAATAGGATCCAACAGTACATTAAGAAAATTATTCACCCTGACCAAGTAGGACTTATCCCTGGGACACAAGGCTGGTTCAACACCCGTAAAACAATCAATGTGATTCATCATATCAGCAAGAGAAAAACCAAGAACCATATGATCCTCTCATTGGATTCAGAGAAAGCATTTGACAAAATACAGCATCCATTCCTGATCAAAACTCTTCAGAGTGTAGGGATAGAGGGAACATTCCTCGACATCTTAAAAGCCATCTATGAAAAGCCCACAGCAAATATCATTCTCAATGGGGAAGCACTGGGAGCCTTTCCCCTAAGATCAGGAACAAGACAGGGATGTCCACTCTCACCACTGCTGTTCAACATAGTACTGGAAGTCCTAGCCTCAGCAATCAGACAACAAAAAGACATTAAAGGCATTCAAATTGGCAAAGAAGAAGTCAAACTCTCCCTCTTCGCCGATGACATGATACTCTACATAGAAAACCCAAAAGTCTCCACCCCAAGATTGCTAGAACTCATACAGCAATTCGGTAGCGTGGCAGGATGCAAAATCAATGCCCAGAAGTCAGTGGCATTTCTATACACTAACAATGAGACTGAAGAAAGAGAAATTAAGGAGTCCATCCCATTTACAATTGCACCCAAAAGCATAAGATACCTAGGAATAAACCTAACCAAAGATGTAAAGGATCTATACCCTCAAAACTATAGAACACTTCTGAAAGAAATTGAGGAAGACACAAAGAGATGGAAAAATATTCCATGCTCATGGATTGGCAGAATTAATATTGTGAAAATGTCAATGTTACCCAGGGCAATATACACGTTTAATGCAATCCCTATCAAAATACCATGGACTTTCTTCAGAGAGTTAGAACAAATTATTTTAAGATTTGTGTGGAATCAGAAAAGACCCCGAATAGCCAGGGGAATTTTAAAAAAGAAAACCATATCTGGGGGCATCACAATGCCAGATTTCAGGTTGTACTACAAAGCTGTGGTCATCAAGACAGTGTGGTACTGGCATAAAAACAGACACATAGATCAGTGGAACAGAATAGAGAATCCAGAAGTGGACCCTGAACTTTATGGGCAACTAATATTCGATAAAGGAGGAAAGACTATCCATTGGAAGAAAGACAGTCTCTTCAATAAATGGTGCTGGGAAAATTGGACATCCACATGCAGAAGAATGAAACTAGACCACTCTCTTTCACCATACACAAAGATAAACTCAAAATGGATGAAAGATCTAAATGTGAGACAAGATTCCATCAAAATCCTAGAGAAGAACACAGGCAACACCCTTTTTGAACTCGGCCATAGTGACTTCTTGCAAGATACATCCACGAAGGCAAAAGAAACAAAAGCAAAAATGAACTATTGGGACTTCATCAAGATAAGAAGCTTTTGCACAGCAAAGGATACAGTCAACAAAACTCAAAGACAACCTACAGAATGGGAGAAGATATTTGCAAATGACGTATCAGATAAAGGGCTAGTATCCAAGATCTATAAAGAACTTATTAAACTCAACACCAAAGAAACAAACAATTCAATCATGAAATGGACAAAAGACATGAACAGAAATCTCACAGAGGAAGACATAGACATGGCCAACATGCACATGGGAAAATGCTCTGCATCACTTGCCATCAGGGAAATACAAATCAAAACTACAATGAGATACCACCTCACACCAGTGAGAATGGGGAAAATTAACAAGGCAGGAAACAACAAATGTTGGAGAGGATGCGGAGAAAAGGGAACCCTCTTGCACTGTTGGTGGGAATGTGAACTGGTGCAGCCACTCTGGAAAACTGTGTGGAGGTTCCTCAAAGAGTTAAAAATAGACCTGCCCTAGGACCCAGCAATTGCACTATTGGGGATTTACCCCAAAGATACAAATGCAATGAAACGCCGGGACACCTGCACCCCGATGTTTATAGCAGCAATGGCCACGATAGCCAAACTGTGGAAGGAGCCTCGGTGTCCAACGAAAGATGAATGGATAAAGAAGATGTGGTTTATGTATACAATGGAATATTACTCAGCTATTAGAAATGACAAATACCCACCATTTGCTTCAACGTGGATGGAACTGGAGGGTATTATGCTGAGTGAAGTCAGTCAGTCGGAGAAGGACAAACATTATATGTTCTCATTCATTTGGGGAATATAAATAATAGTGAAAGGGAATATAAGGGAAGGGAGAAGAAATGTGTGGGAAGTGTCAGAAAGGGAGACAGAACGTAAAGACTGCTAACTCTGGGAAACGAACTAGGGGTGGTGGAAGGGGAGGAGGGCGGGGGGTGGGAGTGAATGGGTGACGGGCACTGGGTGTTATTCTGTATGTTAGTAAATTGAACACCAATAAAAAATAAATTAAAAAAAAAAACGAATAAATTTTGGATCCAAAGAAACACTGAAAACATAGATAAGTCCTATTATTTGGACTATAAAAAGTGATGGAAAAGACAAGTATTTGGGTGTAAAATAGCATGAAAAACACTCCGGAAGGATATTATTGCAGAAAAATACAAAAATAAAAGAGAAAACGTGGGAGATTATTAACTTGAGATTATTAACATTCCATAGCCATATAATAGCACTCATTCACTTTCCCAGTCAGGGCTCTTCAAACATTCAGGCTACGATATATAGAAGTTTGCCTTTTTATGACGCTGTATAATGTCCCATTCCCTATTTGAGATTCCATGATCTAAAGGCCATATTCTCAGGCATCCCCCTTAATGAATTAGAAACAAACTCTGAAATATAACTAAAGGTGAATAAGGGCCGAAATGTAGTGGATCAATGAAAATATTATGCTAAGTGAGAGAAGCAAGTCACAAAAGGCCACATATTATATTATTCCATTTATATGAAATGTCCAGGATAGGCAGATCTGTATTACTGCATATTAATATTTCTGTTTGGATTTCAGAAACTATCTCCTCATATAATATATTGACCCTTAATAGTTCCTGACATTTCCCCTGATACATAAATTAGTGATTGCCTTGGATTGAGGTTGGGGCAGTAGGTGAGAGTTACAAACTATAGTATGAGATTTCTTTTTTTCCTAATGAGGTTTCTTTTCGGGATGATGAAAATGTTCTAAAATTAGATCATGGTGATAGTTGCAGGATTCTGTGCATATCTCAAAAATGTGCATTTATATACTTTAAATGAGTGAATTATTTGGTATGTGAATTATATCTCTTTTTTGTATAGTTTTTTTTTTATTGGAGTTCAGTTTGCCAACATATAGCATAACACCCAGTGCTCATCCCATCAAGTGCTCCCCTCAGTGCCCAAATTATATCTCAACAAATTTTTTAAAAAATGTATAATGGCCTGCTGTATACTTTTAGAAGAAAATAAAGAAGAAAAATAATATGAAGCTTCTATTTAAATATTGTCATCTACAATTAGACAAAAAATATTCTATGCAAATGCAATGACTTAGTTGTTTTTTGTCTAATAAAGAAAAATAAATCTGAGATCCTATAGTATCCCAAATTTCTGAGTTAATTCTATCTTTGTAATATCCTTTCATGTTAATGTCTTTAAATATTGATTTAAAAATATACAGAATCTCTACATTTTTAAAAAAATTATCTCAAGCTAATCACTGAAGTGATTATTAATTTACTTACATAGAATAAAGGAGTAAGAAACTCTGTGTCAAAGAAAAGTCAGATCCACATGCAGAAGAATGACACTAGACCATTCTCTTACACCATACACAAAGATAAACTCAAAATGGATGAAAGATCTAAATGTGAGACAAGATTCCATCAAAATCCTAGAGAAGAACACAGGCAACACCCTTTTTGAACTCGGCCATAGTAACTTCTTGCAAGATACATCCACGAAGGCAAAAGAAACAAAAGCAAAAATGAACTATTGGGACTTCATCAAGATAAGAAGCTTTTGCACAGCAAAGGATACAGTCAACAAAACTCAAAGACAACCTACAGAATGGGAGAAGATATTTGCAAATGACATATCAGATAAAGGGCTAGTTTCCAAGATCTGTAAAGAACTTATTAAACTCAACACCAAAGAAACAAACAATCCAATCATGAAATGGGCAAAAGACATGAAGAGAAATCTCACAGAGGAAGACATAGACATGGCCAACATGCACATGAGAAAATGCTCTGCATCACTTGCCATCAGGGAAATACAAATCAAAACCACAATGAGATACCACCTCACACCAGTGAGAATGGGGAAAATTAACAAGGCAGGAAACAACAAATGTTGGAGAGGATGCGGAGAAAAGGGAACCCTCATGCACTGTTGGTGGGAATGTGAACTGGTGCAGCCACTCTGGAAAACTGTGTGGAGGTTCCTCAAACAGTTAAAAATAGACCTGCCCTACAACCCAGCAATTGCACTGTTGGGGATTTACCCCAAAGATACAAATGCAATGAAACGCCGGGACACCTGCACCCCGATGTTTATAGCAGCAATGGCCACGATAGCCAAACTGTGGAAGGAGCCTCGGTGTCCATCGAAAGATGAATGGATAAAGAAGATGTGGTTTATGTATACAATGGAATATTACTGAGCTATTAGAAATGACAAATACCCATTTGCTTCGACGTGGATGGAACTGGAGGGTATTATGCTGAGTGAAGTCAGTCAGTCGGAGAAGGACAAACATTATTATGTTCTCATTCATTTGGGGAATATAAATAATAGTGAAAGGGAATATAAGGGAAGGGAGAAGAAATGTGTGGGAAATATCAGAAAGGGAGACAGAACGTAAAGACTGCTAACTCTGGGAAACGAATAGGGGTGGTAGAAGGGGAGGAGGGCGGGGGTGGGAGTGAATGGGTGATGGGCACTGGGGGTTATTCTGTATGTTAGTAAATTGAACACCAATAAAAAATAAATTAAAAAAAAAAGAACTTCTTAAACTCAACACCCAAAAAACAAATTATCCAATCATGAAATGGGCAGAAGACATGAACAGAAATTTTCCCAAAAAAGACATACACATGGCCAACAAGCACATGAGAAAATGCTCTGCATCACTTGCCATCAGGGAGATACAAATCAAAACCACAATGAGATACCACCTCACACCAGTGAGAAGGGGGAAAAGTAACAAGATAGGAAACAACAAATGTTGGAGAGGATGTGGAGAAAAGGGAACCTCCTTGCACTGTTGGTGGGAATGTGAACTGGTGCAGCCACTCTGGAAAACTGTGTGGAGGTTCCTCAAAGAGTTAAAAATAGAGCTTAGCCTATGAGCCAGCAATTGCACTGCTGGGGATTTACCCCAAAGATACAGATGCAGTGCAATGGCAGGACCCCTGCACCCCAATGTTTATAGCAGCAATGTCCACAATAGCCAAACTATGAAAAGAGCCTTGGTGTCCATCAAAAGATTAATGGATAAAGAAGATGTGGTCTATATATATAATGGAATATTACTCTGCCATTAGAAATGACAAATACCCACCATTTGCTTCGACATGGATAGAACTGGAGGGTATTATGTTGAGTGAAATAAGTCAATCGGAGAAGGACAAACATTATATGGTCTCATTCATTCAGGGAATATAAAAAATAATGAAGGGGTTTATAGGGGAAAGGAGAGAAAATGAGTGGGAAATATCAGAGAGGGAGACAGAACATGAGAGACTCCTAACTCTAGGAAATGAACAATAGGTAGTGGAAGGGGAGGTGGATGGGGGGATGGGGTAACCGGGTGTCGGGTACTGAGGGTGGCACTTGATGGGATGAGCACTGGGTGCTATGCTATGTTGGCAAATCGAACTCCAATAAAAGTATACAAAAAATACATATAAAAAATAAAGTATTAAGATGTTAAACTATACAGCAGAACAGAAACCTAAAGATTTAAAAGTTTTCTCCTCCAAACCATCATTTTGATTTGACCTCCTGACCTCTCTAACCTGCTCTCTTTTAGTCAGGGAAGGAAAGAAAACTGAATTTAATAAGTGTCTACTAAGCATATAGTGTGATGGGTGCTTCCATATACTATATCTCAAACTTCTGTTACTATTTTCACTTTTTAAAGAAAAACAAAGAAACAGCCTCAGAAAAGTAAAGATTCTTGTCTAAAGTCACAAAGCTAGTAGGATAGAAAACTGTAGCTGTCAGATTCCTAAATCAACACTTGCTCAATTCCACCAAATCAACCAGGCTGCTGTAGAATTAAAAGCAGCACAATCATTTGCATTAATATTTTTAAAACCGACCATGAGCATCCTTACACCTCAGAAAGAACCTTCCCTAGTATGATACTCCTAACCTCTTAATCAAATCTTCACTTCTGTTTTTTGCCTACATATTTCTTTTCCCACTTTAATGAAATGCAACCTTAAGAACAATAACTATGCTTTGTTTATCCCTGCATGGGTTGAAGGACATTAGGATTGTTTCCAATTTGTAGCTGCTATGAATATTCACACACAAATATTTTTGTGAACATATATATTTATTGACCTTGGAAAAATACCCATCAGGGGAACTGCTGGGTCTTATGGTAAATTTATGTTCAGCTTTTCAAGAAATGGCCATACTGATCTCCATGGTGGTTAGAATACCCTCTAGCAATTGTATGAGGTATAATTGCTCCATATTTTGCTAAAACTTGGTCTTGTCGATCTTTTTAAATTTTGCTACTCTAAGGGATGGATAGCAGTGTCTCCTAATGATTTAAATTGCATTTCTCTTATAACTAATAATGTTCAGCCTCCTTTTGTATGGTCATTGGCCAGGTATATTTCTTCTTTTGTGAAATGTCCACTCAAATCTTTTGCCCCTTTCACTGGGTATCTTCTTATGATTGAGTTGTTCTTGTATTCTGGATATCAGTCCTTGGTCACATACATTATGCCAATATATTCTCCCAATGTGTGTCTTGTCTTTTATTTTCTTAACTGTCTTTCATAAAAAGAAGTTATTAAACTTGATGAGGTCCAATTAATCATTTTTAATATTTCCCGCCAACAGTGCAAGAGGGTTCCCCTTTCTCCACATCCTCTCCAACATTTGTTGTTTCCTGCCTTGTTAATTTGCCCCATTCTCACTGGAGTGAGGTGGTATCTCATTGTGGTTTTGATTTGTATTTCCCTGATGGCCAGTGATGCGGAGCATTTTCTCATGTGTTTGTTGGCCATGTCTATGTCTTCCTCTGTGAAATTTCTGTTCATGATTGGATTGTTTGTTTATTTGCTGTGGAGTTTAATAAGTTCTTTATAGATCTTGGATACTAGCCCTTTATCTGATAGGTCATTTGCAAATATATTCTCCCATTCTGTAGGTTGTCTTTTAGCTTTGTTGACTGTTTCTTTTGCTGTGCAGTAGCTTTTTATCTTGATGAAGTCCCAGTAATTCATTTTTGCTTTTGTTTCTTTTGCCTTCGTGGATGTATCTTGCAAGAAGTTACTGTGGCCAAGTTCAAAAAGGGTGTTGCCTGTGTTCTCCTCTAGGATTTTGATGGAATCTTGTCTCACATTTAGATCTTTCATCCATTTTGAGTTTATCTTTGTGTATGGTGTAAGAGAATGGTCTAATTTCATTCTTCTGCATGTGGCTGTCCAATTTTCCCAGAACCATTTATTGAAGAGACTGGAGCTATGACATTTTAAATTGTATTAATGTATTTTTCTTTTTCATATTTCCTTTCTTCCATAAATCTTTTCCTATTCAGCCATAGATAAATAATCAGAGGGTTTTTTTTAATTTTCTAAAGCTACTTTTTACAAAACAAATCTGAACATTTAACATTTCATTTTACTGTCAACCAGATGGTTGAGGGGCCAAAAAAATGACATAGGGTTGTTCCTTTCCTATTCCTTTCCTTCTTTTTTTTTCTCCTTTCCTTCTCCTTCCCACATCCTGTTTGGATAGAAGAGGGGAAAATTCTACTTTATGTTCTAAGAAAATGCAACCAGGAAGAGAAATAGAAATAAAGATCTCTGTGTCTCTGTCTCTCTCTGTTTAAGTGTTCCTGCTGCCTACTGGAACTGCACTCATCTCTACTCTCAATTGCCCTTTCCAAGTCAAACTCTGAGAAAAGGCAGGATAGAAGAAAAATTCTAGATATTTTGGTGGTAAGCAGGTAAGGGTGGTAATCAAGGAGACCGTTTGTCATGTTTCCTATTTGGATCTCTGACATGTTAGCACCTCACAGAGTTTCCAGACAACATGGCATTGTCACCAGAATAGATATTGTGGTATGGTGTCTATAGGTAGAGGAAGGGCTGGCAACAGGCTACCCTGTTGCCCCTTTGGCTTGGTATGATATGAAAGATATTCAGTTATTCTCATGTACTCCCGGTAAGAAACGTGGAAGGTTTCTCAGAGATGGAGTCAATGGATCTGCCATGGGACACCAAGTCAAAGGGAAAGGTGATCTCTAGCAGAGGCTACGGGGTAGAAAGTACAGTCTAGGGACTAGTAGAATACTTGACTGAGACTCAACGGACCTCACGAGCAGTGAGTGCTAAGGCTTACCCAGCCAAATTAGTGAGGGAAGGACCATAGATCCTTGACTTTGTTAAAAAATAAAAATAAAAAATAAACAAACAACAGCAGACCACAAATTATTCAAGTAGTGAACTTCAGCAGGAGAGGTCACCAGAATGCTCAGGATTCTTGACATGTGAAACACTGGTAAAGAGGCTATCAAGAATCCAGAGGACAACATAAGGTCTGGCCACCCTTCTCTATCAGCAGGACACCAAGCTTTCCCTGACACTGGGATACTTTTCTCAGGGAAAATAAGGGAAAGGCATGAAAAACTGAGAAGTTCCCAAAATAAACTGGATCAACCAAAAAGAAACTTTTAATTTTAAACCAGAATAAACTAGGTTAACTTTATTTTTTTAAGTTTTTACTTAAATTCCAGTTAACATATAGTGTAATATTAGTTTCAGGTCTACAAGATAGTGGTTCAACACTTCCATACAACACCTGGTGCTTATCACAACAGGTGCACTCCTTAATCCCCATCACCTGTTTTATCCATTCCCCACCCACCTTCCCTCTGGTAATCATCGGTTCTCTGTAATTAAGAGTCAGTTTCCCGAGAAAAAAGGAGTGAAAATATCAGTGAGGATGACAAAACATGAGAGACACCTAACTGTAGGAAAAGAACAAGGGGCAGTGGAAAGGGAGGTGGGCGGGGGGTTAGGATGACTGGGTAATGGACACTGAGGGGGGCACTTGGCAGGATGAGCACTGGGTGTTATGCTAAATGTTGGCAAATTGAACTCCAATAAAAATAATTTAAAAAAAGAGTCCCTTTCCCAGTTTGCCTCTTTCTTTTCCTCTCTTTTCTCATTTTGTTTCTTAAATTCCACATGAGAGAAATTGTGTGGTATTTTTCTTTCCTTGACCAGCTTATTTCGCTTAGTACTCTCTAACTCCATCCATGTCATTGCAAATGGCGATTCTACTCTTCTTTACGGCTGAATAATAGTCCACTGCATATGCATGCATATATACACATCATCCTTTTTTTTCTTTCTCAAATCTAGAGTTAGGGTTAGGGACAGTGAAGGGGATGTGCTTGGTATCCTGCAGTTTATAGGCCAATCCCAGAGTTACCATAAACCTAACCCTGGAGAGAAGTCTCTGAAATTAGATGAAATTTAATTGGCCAACTTAAGTCCTGTCCTCTCACTTTTCAACATATTATATCCCACTCACAGCCAGAATAGGATGGTGATTGAGAGGGAAATTAGTTAGAAAGAAATAAATAATACCAAATTTGATTCTGCTACATACATACACCTATTTAATATTTTTTTTCTTTCTGACAACTTTCCTACTTTCTGTTTCTGTTCCTCTCACATCATTTGTCTTTTCTATATTTAGACTTCAGGTCTATCAGTGATTCCAGAATACCTTTAGAATCTGCTTAGTCCTGATGGCAAAACCCAAATGAATGATTCTCTAGTATCCACATTCTAAAAACTAAATCACAAAATAGTTTCCTCTTCCAAGATAGTCATATCTAAGCTAACATTTTTCTTTTTTTTTTTTTTTTTTTTTTTTTTTTTTTTTTTTTTTTTTATAATGTAAAAATTCAGTTTATTCATCTGTTTATGACACAGTACACAAGAGGCAAAGTGTTTCACATCATAGATTTCACTTCCAACTCCTTGGAATGTTCATTTCTTTGGCTAAAAGGAGAGACTAGACATGAGAGGCAGGCAATGCTTAGGTAACTAAAATAAGGATGGGGAGGGGGCTATGCTAACACCATCCTCGCAGGGATGGGCATAAGGGGACTGTTAGTCACAAGCTATTTTCTAGAACTGTTAGCTGCAAACAAAGGGGCACCTTTCCTAGACGCTCATGCCGTGGTGGGCTTCAGTCATCCCCACCACACAGGTACAGCAGCGCTTTCTGGTAGTCGCCCTTGGTGTCTTGCTGGATGTAGTAGTACAGGGACTTGCCATACTTTCTCTTGAATTCAGACCTAATTTTCAACATGTCCACTTCACTGCGAGAGACCATGATTCTAATCAGGACTTTATCACGAGTCCCCTTGCCCTTCATGGAGTCGTACAGTCGGTCAGCAAAATACAGGGGCTTGTTCTGAATGCACTGGACCAGGTTCAGGAAAGCATTTTCCAGGTCTCCTTTGACCTCCTTCTTGATGCTCTCCAGCATGTCATAAGGGCTGTAGCTCTTGTACCTTTCAAATACTTTCTGGAGGTGACACACACTCCTCTCGGTCATGATGCTGATCCACTTGGGCACATCAGTTCCTTTCCTCTTCACTCCAGCATCATAGAGATCCCGGGCATCTTGGTCAATCAGTTCATAATCGATGACAGACCCATCCTCTGCTCTTCTACCCTTTGCAAGGGCAACCATCAGCTTGCGGAAGTCACCAGATGTGTCAGAAATGATGTCCTTCTCCAGATCGGTCTTGTACATTTCCTTGTAGACTCTGTTAATTTCCTGAAGTTCTTGGTTGGTCCTTGAGCAGATGATCTCAATGAGGGAGTCCTCATCAGTCCCCAGCCCCTTCATGGAGGCTTTCAGTTCAGAAGCGTCATACTGAGCAGGTGTTTTCAATAGGCCCAAAATCACGGTCTCCAGGTGGCCGGACAAGGCTGACTTCAATGCTGATGCAAGTTCCTTTTTAGTCCTTCTCTGGTAGGCAAAGGCAATGTCCTGTCTCTGTTCATTGCTGCGGTTGGTCAAAATGTTGACAATGGTGACCTCATCCACACCTTTGGTCTTGATGGCCGTTTCAATGTTCAGAGCATCACGCTCAGCATCAAAATTAGTGTATGCTTTGACCGACCCGTATGCACTCGGGGGTGTGGAATGATCACCCTCCAAGCTGAGCTTGCAGAGAATTTCGTGAACAGTAGACATTTTGAAGGAAGCTGGGCCGGGCGCCGAGAGCCGCGAGCGTCCCCGGGTGCAGAGCCGCTAACATTTTTCTCAACATATTTTACCAGATATGTATAGATCTAGAAATTATGACACAAAATTCTCAAGACAAAACTTTGAAAGGAAATGCTTTTGATCCACTGGCAAAGTTGTCAGTAAACATTTTACTTATCTGTGTGTTTAATTGCCATACTCCCCCCAAATATTTTGAAAGTTGATAATTTTCTTTCTTCTGAAGTTGGGAAAAGAACCCAGAAATATGTTTAAGACATCACCAGTTTCAACATAAGAAAAATGCCACTCATGCTTATATATTATCATTTTAATTCAACTGCAGATGAGAACAAAGATATGAGACATCTCCAATTAGTTACACAGACTAAAATGGAGTCACGTTCTGGCAATGCTCTTAGAAATCCAGGTTAAATCAACAAAGTTTGTAGTTTTGTAACTGTTCTTTGAAATTATATTATGTATCAGTAGCACTAATGATTCCACTAACAGCATTGTTATTTTCTCTTGAATTATAAGACTAGAAGGCGGAATTGGGGAGACCCGGGCTTGCGCAACCTAAACAGCGCCGGGAGCAAGGAAAGTGGCCGATGCGCAGCGCTGCCATGCTCGGGCACTGCTCCCTGGAGGACGGTTGAGAACCCGACCGTGTGGCTAGCTGGGCTCAGAGTGGAGGAGGGTCAGGATGGACGAGGACGTGCTGACTACCCTGAAGATCCTCATCATCCGTGAGAGTAGCGTGGACAAGTCCAGCCTGCTCTTGAGGTTCACAGATGATACTTTCGATCTGGAACTTACAGCAAGGATAGATTTCTTGTTCCAGAAGCAAGGCAGTGCCAGAAACCACTAGAATGGAAGCGAAATTGACTTCCATGCTCTTCCTGAAGATGGAGAAGTGGTTAAGGCCGTGATCTTCGGGGACGAACCAGACGGCCACTCTGACCAGGTGCCCTACATCCTGATCTGGCAGGACATGATCGAGAATCCCCCTCCTTGGATAAAACCATTTTTACCCCCCCAAAGCAGGACCTACCAAGATTCTAGCCCTGCGGAAAGCCGAGAAGGAGACCGACTCTACGACCCAACCCCTTTATCCGGTCTTCCAGGATTCCTCCCCGGAGAACCAGATCCTCCCGCTGACCTACTGGGCACCCCCTCCCCCTTCCACCCCTCCATTGGAGGCACTGGGGGCTGCAGAAGGGGCGCCACCCCTCCCTGATGAGGGAGTCCCTGTGCACGGGTCAGCAGTGGGGACACGTGTAGGGACCCACCTGGTGGCCCCACCTCCAAATGCGGGGTGGCCGACTCCACCACCCTTCCTCTCCCTGCCATGCCCCCCCCCCCCAAGATGAGACTGACGGACAGCTAATGTTATATTGCAAAGTTCTCTGATAATGCGAGAGATCTAATGGGGCTTTTAGATACTGTTCTCTTTACCCACCAGCCTACTTGGGATGACTGCCAACAGCTCTTGCAGGTTCTCCTCACCACCGAAGAGAGAGAACGAATTCAGGTGGAAGCCTGGAAGTCTGTCCTGGGAGAAGACAGCTGACTCAAAACCCAGACCTCATAAATGCTGCCTTCCCCTTATCCTGCCCCACCTGGGACTACAACTTGGCTGAAGGTAAGGAGAGACTCCGGGTCTACCGCCAGACTCTAATGGCAGGTCTCAAGGCTGCCGTGCAAGCCTACCAATCTGGCCAAGGTCTATGATATAAGACAGGGTAAGGATGAGAGTCCAGCAGCCTTCTTAGAATCGTGGAGGCTTTTAGGCAGTGCACCCCTATGAACCCAGAAGCCCCAGAAACAAAGGCTGCAATTATCATGGCTTTTGTTAACCAGGCCACTCCAGACATTAAAAAGAAATTGCAAAGAGTAGAGAGACTAGGAGAGAAGAGCAGTCAGTAATAGTAGCACAAAGAGCCTATAATAATAGAGGAAGTCCGGAAGAACAATAAACCAAACTAAGTGAGCAGCAGACCCAAAACCTGGCCAAGATCCTGCTAGCTACAACCATGGATGACCCACAGGAAAGACGGAGACACCTCAAGAAGCTGGCTTCAGGGACAGGTAAGGAGGATGGTCCTGGTCCCCGTCGGGAGTGCCCTAAGGTGAACAAAAACCAATGTGCTTTTTGCAAAGAAAAGGGCCACTGGGTGAAAGACTGCCCTAAGAAAAGATCTTAGGCCCCTGCCAAGATCTTGGAAATGGAGAACCTGGACAATTAGGGGAGTTAGGGTTCGGCACCCCTCCCCGAGCCCAGGGTAACTCTTAGAGTGGAGGGGCAACCTGTTGAATTCCTAGTGGACACTAGGGCACAACATTTGGTTTTATTACAACCCCAAGGGAAATTGGCAAACAAGACTTCATGGGTATAAGGGGCCACGGGCACCAAACAGTACTCATGGACTACCTGAAGAACTGAGGATCTCGGCATGGGCCGGGTATCCCATTCCTTCATGGTCATCCCTGAGTGTTCCTACCCATTGTTAGGTTGGGATTTGCTCACCAAGATGGGGACACAAATTTGCTTCCACCCTGAAGGAGCAAAAATCCTAAACAAGGAGGGGCACCCTGTTCAAGTGCTTGTCCTGAGTTTAGAAGACGAATATCGTCTCCACCAAACACCATCAGCCCCAATGACTGACATTGACCGCTGGCTGTGGGAATTTCCCCAAGTGTGGGCAGAAACGGGGAATTGGGCTGGCCTGGCACTGACCGGCCATATACATAGAACTAAAGCCAGGGGCAGACCCTGTCAGGGTCTGTCAATACCCTATGCCTCTCGTAGCATGTACGGGAATCACACCCCACATACAGCAACTACTGGACTCGGACATATTAAGGCCTTGCCAATCGGCATGGAACACACTCCCTTGCTGCTGGTTCAGAAACCGCACTCTAACGATTACAGGCCAGTCTAGGACTTAAGGGAAGTCAACTGGCGGTGAGTAGAGGATATGCACCCTACAGTCCCAAACCCATACACCCTCCTCTCCACTCTGCCTCCAGACAAAACTTGGTATACGGTATTAGATTTAAAAGGCGCCTTTTTCAGCCTGCCTTTAGCACTCAAGAGCCAAGACCTCTTCGCCTTTGAATGGACGGGCCCTGAGAAAGACATCAATGGACTCAACTACCACAAGGATTCAAAAATTCACTGACCATCTTCAATGAGGCCTTACACAAAGACTTCGGTGAGTTCCATTCCAAGCACCCTCATTTGACCTTATTACAATATGTAGATGATATCCTGTTGGTGGCGGAGGGGACCAGGACACATGACTGCAAGGCACCAGGGACTTGCTCCAGACAATAGCAGCTCTAGGATACCGGGCCTCAGCTAAAAAATCCCAGATCTGCAGAGCACAGGTGAGCTACCTTGGGTACAAATTAAAGGATGGACAAAGATGGTTAATGGCTGCACAGAAGGAAACCATCTTAAAGATCCCACAGCCGCAAACCATCCGCCAGGTATGTGAATTCCTGGGGTCAGCAGGGTTCTCTGTCGATTATGGATTCTGGGTTTTGCCGAGATGGCCAGACCCCTCTATGAGGCCACCAGGCACCAGCAAAATTTTGAATGGACAGGGGCCATGAACAGAGCTTTTAATGACCTTAAACAGGCCTTGCTGTCTGCCCCGGCTCTCGGGTTGCCTGACCTAGCCAAGCCCTTCTACCTGTATGTGGACGAGAAAGACAGGGTGGCAAAAGGGGTCCTTGTCCAGTACATAGGTCCCAGGAAGAGACCCATAGCCTATATCTCCAAAAAGCTGGACACGGTGGCTGCTGGATGGCCCCCATACTTAAAAATTATTGTCGCGGTGGCCACTATGGTTAAGGACACAGGCAAGCTGGCCATGGGGCAAGAACTGCATGTTACCATCCCACATGCTATTGAAGGGGTACTCAAACGCCCCCAGACCACTGTATCAACAATGCCCATCTGACCCATTATCAGAGCCTACTGCTAAACCCCTTCAGAATTTTATTTAAGCCACCAACAACCCTGAATCTGGCAATGCTACTCCCTAATCCAGACTGGGACCCCCCCCCCTCTACATGACTGTCAAGAAATTTTGGCACAGGTGCACAGAATCAGAGCTGATCTCCAGGACTAGCCACTGCCAAACGCAGACGCCACCTGGTACATGGACGGCAGCAGTTTTGTCTGAGAAGGAGTCAGATATGCGGGGGCCGCCGTAACCAAGGAAACGGAGACAATCTGGGCAGAGCCATTGGCAGAAGTGATCACACTGGCCAAGGCACTGACCATGGGAGAAGGTAAATGAATAAACATTTACACCGACAGCAGGTACGCCTTTGCCACCGCTCACATCCACGGAGCCCTTTACAGAGAGAGAGGGCTTCTGACAGCAGAGGGAAAGACTATTAAAAACAAAACAGGGATCCTTGAACTCCTGAGGGCCCTCTGGCTGCCCAAGGCATTAGCTATCATCCATTGTCCGGGACACCAAAAGGCAGACACACCAGTAGCCAGGAGAAACCAGCTAGCCGATTTGAAAGCAAAGGAGGCAGCCCTTTCGGTGACCCAGGTCTTAGCAACCACGCTACCCGATCCGGGGGCACCGACCCTGCCGAACACCCCCAACTATACTGATGCTGATTTACACTGGATCAAACACTTGCCTATGACCCAGTGCTTGCGTGGCTGGTGGAGGGCTGCAGACTCCAGCATCATCCTGCCAGAGGAACTAGGACGGCGAGTCCTATCCAAAATGCACTGGAGTATTCATATGGGAACAATGAAGATGGAAGACCTCATACGATACACAAAGATCACTATTAAATACTCTTGAGCAAAAATCGAGCAGATTGTGGCAAGCTGCCACACATGCCAGTTAACTAATGCCACCGCCCATGGATCTAACCCAGGCACCCGGCTCTGAGGGGACTACCCAGGAGCCTACTGGGAAGTGGACTTCACTGAGGTAAAACCTGGAAAATACAGATACAGGTATTTACTATTTACTAGTATTTGTAGATAACTTTTTCAGGATGGACAGAGGCTTTTCCCACCAAACGTGAAACAGCACAGACTGTGACCAAGAAATCCTGTTAAGATTGGATCAGACAACAGCCCAGGATTCATCTCTAAGGTAACACGGGGAGTGGCACTAGTACTTGGGGTAGATTGGAAATTACATTGTGCATATAGGCCTCAAAGCTCAGGACAGGTAGAGAGGATGAACAGAACATTAAAGGAGACCTTAACTAAATTAGCCCTGGAGACTGGCGAGGACTGGGTGACTCTCCTCCCCTTTGCCCTGTATAGGGTGAGGAACTCACCTATAAGATGGGACTTACCCCCTACGAAATCATGTTCGGTATTCCTCCACCTATTATCCCCAATTTAAAACCTGAGGTGCTTATGAGTTTGATGATCACCAACTCCTTTTCTCCCTCCAAATGTTACAACGAACCCATGAACAGGTGTGGCCTAAGCTGAGGGCCTATGAGACTGGGCCACCCCTGGCCCCCATCGATACCAGCCGGGTGACTGGGTGTATATCTGGAGATACCAACACCAGACACTTCAACCTTGCTGGAGGGGACCCTACGTTGTGATCCTGACCACTCCCACTGCTCTCAAAGTCAACGGGATTACTCCCTGGGTCCACTACACCCACGTCTGGCCAGCTGATCCACACTCCACACGCCATTCTCAAGGGCTTTGTTCCAGAATGGAAAAGCCAACCAGACAAGGACAATCCCCTAAAGCTAAGACTGTGCCGTTCTCACTTATTTCTCACCTCCAAGACTCCCTAGGCTGAGGTTGTCCTTCAAAATAGATTAGACTCAGTCTTCTTACAACAAAGGCAGGGGGGTGGGGTGGGATGGGTTATGTGCTGCCTTAAACACAGGATGTTGCTTCTTCACTGGGATGTAAACAGGAGCGAGAACAGCAACAAGGTTGGTTTGAATCCTGGTTTAATCATTCCCCCTGGCTCACTCTGAGAGCAACCTGGACCCATGATAGGGTCCTTCCTTAGGTTCCTCTGAGAGGGGGAAATGTCAAGGCCGAGAAAATTAAGGCCATTCCACCTTAAGTTCAGCGTTAGCACAAGTACAGCCATCTCAGGCCCTTTTGGATAAGAGCTGAAATTTACATTACCTCAGTTACAGGAAAAAATACAGCTTATAGGTTAACCCTGGAAAGCCCCATATTAGAATGAGAACAAAGCTCAATGCTCTTGAAAGCCCCATATCAGAATGTAAACAGAACTTGAGAAATTCCTCCACCCCTTCTGGAGGTCCCCTAGACCAGCCCATAAAACTAAGCTGGAACCCACCTCGGGGTCCAAGTCCCTGCTCCGCTGTGTCGGGTATACTTGGACCTAAGCTCAAGCTTGTAAATAAACCCTCGTGTATTTGGAAAAAAAAGAAATATTATTCAATATAAGTGAAATCTGAGGAATACATACATTTTATCCTAGTATTTACCCTCTGGCCTCTGGTTCCCCATCTACAAAATGATGACTATAATAGTACCTATATCATAGATATAATATTAATAAATTAATAAATTACATAAAGTGCTTAACGCAATGCCTGGTACAGAGAAAGTCCCCATTAAATAGTAGTTATTACTATTTTTATTATGAAATTCAGGTTTCAGATTTCTGAAGTGTGGCAAAAATGAGCACATCATTGCTAAAACCTCTATAGAAAGGAACACTTCTGTCAAGAAATAGCAATATAGTGTTATTTCAAAGATACTGAAATTCAAAGTCAAAGTTGTTCATTAGAAAAGTTTTTTTTTAGTAGTTAAATTGGCAGGAGTTACAAGGCAATGATTACATAATTCAAAATACTATTGCAAACCTCTATGTTTATTGCAGCAGTATTTACAATAGCTTAGACATAGAAGAAAACTAAGTGTCTATGATAAATGAATGAAGATAGATGCACAGAAGACAGACACACACACACATGCACACACACTGGAATATATTATTCAGCTACAAAAAAGAATGAATGAATGAAATCTTGCCATTTGCTACAACATGGATGGATATTCCGGGTATCATGCTAAGTGAAACAAGTGAGACAGAGAAATAAATACCAGATGATTTCACTTTTATGTGGAATCTAAAAAACATATAAACAAACATACAGAAAACAGAAACAAACTCATAAATACAAAAAGGAAACGGTTGGTTGCCAAAGGAAAGAAGAGTGGGAGGATGCATGAAACAGGTGAATGGGATTAAGAGGGACAAACTTCTAGTTCTAAATAAGTCACAGAGATGAAAAGTACAGCATAGGCAATATAGCCAATAATATCATAATAACACTGTATGGTGACAGATGGTAACTATATTTATTGTGGTGAGCATTTTGTAATGTATATAATTTTTGAAACACTGTTGTATGCCTGAAAACTAATATAACATTTATGCCAAACAAACTTCAATAATAAAAAAACTTTAATAGTTGCATAAATATGTTTTGAAAACATGAGTATCTCAGTTTTACATTAACTTCTCACCTATGATAGCTTTTGCTTTATTCATTAGTTTATTAGATTGAACTTTCCCATCAGCTGGAAAATGGGATACAAATTACAGAGATCACAATGAGATTCACAAACAGAATATGAACTTACTCATTGTGAAATAGAGCATCAGAAATCAACAACTTCCCATGATAGATGTCTATGTCTCTCCTCCATCTCCACATCATAAAAAATTTAAAAATGAGTACTCTGCAAATGGTACAATGTTCTTTTAAAGTACTAAGATGTTAAACTCTACTTACAGCATTAGAACGGAAACTTAAAGATTTAAAAGTTTTCTCCTCCAAACCCATCATTTTGATTTGATCTCCTGACCTCTCTAACCTGTTCTGTTTCAGTCAGGGAAGGAAAGAAAACTGAATTTAATGATTGTCTACTAAACCATGTAGTGTGATGGGTGCTTTCATACCATAACTCAAACTTTTGTTATTATCATTTTTTAAAGAAAAACAAAGAAACAGCCTCAGAAAAGTAAAGATACGTGCCTAAAGTCACAAAGCTAGTAGGAGAGAAAACTGTAGCTGTCAGATTCCTAAATCAACACTTGCTCCATTCTACCAAATCAACCATGCTGCTGGGGTAGAATTTAAAAGCAGCCAATCAAAAAAAATAAAAAAAAAAAAAAATAAATAAAAGCAGCCAATCACTTGCATTAATATTCTTAAAACTGACCATAAGCATCCTTACACTTCAGAAAGCACCTTCCCTAATATGATACTCCTAACTCCCAAGTCAAATTTTCACTTCTGTTTCTTGCCTACATATTTCTTTTCCCACTTTAATCAAATGCAACCTTAAGAACAATCACTATGGGGGATCCCTGGGTGGCGCAGCGGTTTGGCGCCTGCCTTTGGCGATCCTGGAGACCCGGGATCGAGTCCCACGTCGGGCTCCTGGCATGGACCCTGCTTCTCCCTCCTCCTGTGTTTCTGCCTCTCTCTCTCTCTCTCTCTCTCTCTCTCTATGTCTATCATAAATAAGTAAATAAATAAATAAATATTAAAAAAAAAAGAACAATCACTACAACTTATCCCTGCATGGGTTGATGGATATTAGGATTGTTTCCAATTTGTAGTCATTAGGAATAAAGCTGCTATGAATGTTCATTCACAAATATTTTTGTGAACATATATATTCATTTATCCTGGAAAAACACCCATCAGGGGGATTGCTGGGTCTTATGGTAAATTTAGAAAAAAGAAAATCCTTTTCTACCCTAAGATCACAATATTATTTACCTATGTTTTCTTCAAGAAGTTCTCCTTAGGGCAGATATATAAATAGTTGTCTTAAAAAAAAAAAAAAAAAAAAAAAAAAAAAAAAAAAAAAAAATAGTTGTCTTTAACTAATAAATGAAAATTGAATTTTGGGTTTAGTTTTTATTAACTAAATTCATTGGAAACAATCTAACGTACATTACTTTTCAAAAAGTGGCAAAATATGCAAAATATACAAAAAAGAATTTGCCACAGATACTACTGAAAGTTTATTTTATTATTTTAAAGATTTTATTTATTCATGAGAAACAGAGAGAGAGAGGCAGAGACATAGGCAAAGAAATAAGCAGGCTCCTCACAGGGAGCCCAATGCGAGACTCAATCCCGAACCCCAGGATTATACCCCGATCCGAAGGCAGACACTCAACTGCTGAGCCACCCAGGCATCCCACTGCTGCAAGTTTAAAAAGTTTATATACTTAATTAAATCTCTAGCACTTAACATAGTATCACTTATTTAGTAAATATCTGTTAAATAAATGAATGAATTAGTTCATTAACAAATTTTTCACTCACCAGCAGATGACCTCCCATCTTTTATCCCATTCTTCTCATTCATGTCTTTATCAGCTGTAAAATAAGAAACTAGGTCACAAAGCTAAATACTTATAGTGAATTTTATAAAACTATTAATGTAATTATAGCAATTTAAGGAAGTTGTATGTATTGATCTAAATATGATCCAACTTAATTCCAAATAAATATAAGGAATAGGAAAAAAGAAAGCTATTAGTCAATGAAGATTCCTGTTTCAGAGACATAATGAATCATAATGACCTACAAAATAAGGCAGTTTGAAATAAATAATGAACAAAAAAAATCAGAATTCAAGTTTTTAGTATCTTTCAAAACTCACAATGAGTTCCCTTTTAGAAGGTGATGAAAAGAAGACACATTCAGGGTGCCTGGGGGGCTGGGTTGGTAGAACATGTGATTCTGGATCTTGGGGTTGCAGGTTTGAGCTCCGCACTGGGCAGAGAGATTGCTTAAAAATAAAATCTTAAAAAAAAACATTCATTCTGCTCATGTAAGGAGATGGTGATAAGGCATCTTTTCTTTCCTTGAGACCTAACAAAACTTTTAAGCAATCCATTTTAATGAGCTGCCTCTTAAAATTGTGCAAACCAACCAAGAAAAACAGGGTCTGTGCTTGATAGTATTTTAGGAGCCCTGGAAGGCAGCATGACATGCAGCCTGTGCTGAGAAAATACAGTCAGAGGAAAGTAGAGAAGAAATGGGAGCACTGAAGAGGGAGGGGGCAAGATGGCGGAAGAGTAGGATCCCCAAGTCACCTGTCCCCACCAAATTACCCAGATAACTTTCAAATCACCCTGAAAACCTATGAATTCGGTCTTAGATTTAAAGAGAGAACAGCCTGGAATGCTACAGTGAGAAGAGTTCACGCTTCTATCAAGTACAACTTGTTTTTGGCCACTCTGCACTGAGCAAAATGACTAGAAGGAGAAACTCACCTCAAAAGAAGGAATCAGAAACAGTCCTCTCTCCCATAGAGTTACAAAATTTGGATTACAATTCAATGTCAGAAAGCCAATTCAGAAGTATAATTATAAAGCTACTGGTCACTCTAGAAAAAAGTGTAAAGGATTCAAGAGACGTCCTGACTACAGAATTTAGATCTAATCAGGCAGAAATTAAAAATCAATTAAATGAGGGCAGCCCCAGTGGCGCAGCGGTTTAGAGCCGCCTGCAGCCCAGGGTGTGATCCTGGAGACCAGGGATCGAGTCCCATGTCAGGCTCTCAGCATGGAGCCTACTTTTCCCTCTGCCTGTGTCTCTGCCTCTCTCTCTCTCTCTCTCTGAATAAATAAATAAAATAATCTTTTTAAAAAATCAATTAAATGAGATGCAATCCAAACTAGAGGTTCTAATGACAAGAGTTGACGAGGTAGAAGAACAGTGAATGACGTAGAAGACAAGTTGATGGCAAGGAGGGAAACTGAGGAAAAAAGAGAAAAACAAAAGATCATGACAGCCTCAGAAGGAAAAATCTACATTTAATTGGGGTTCCCCAGGGTGTCAAAAGGGACAGAAGTCAAGAATATGTATTTGAACAAATCATAGCTGAGAATTTTTCTAGCCTGGGAAGGGAAACAGGCATTCAGATCCAGGAGATAGAGAGATCTCCCCCTAAAATCAATAAAAACTTCTCAACACCTCAATCTTTAATAGTGAAACTTGCAAATTCCAAAGATAAAGAGAAGATCCTTAAAGCAGCAAGAGACAAGAAATCTCTAATTTTATGGAGAGAAATATTAGATTAACAGCAGACCTCTCCACAGAGACCTGGCAGGCCAGAAGGGGCTGGCAGGATATATTCAGGGTCCTAAATGAGAAGAACCTGCAGCCAAGAATACTTTATCCGGCAAGCCTCTCATTCAGAATAGAAGGAGAGATAAAGAGCTCCAAGATAGGCAGAAACTGAAAGAATATGTGACTACCAAGCCAGCTCTGCAAGAAATACTAAGGGGGGACTCTGTAATAGAAAGAGGAGGTCCAAGGGAACAATCCACAAAAACAGGGACTGAATAGGTATCATGATGACACTAAATTCATATCTTTCAATAGTAACCCTGAACGTGAATGGGCTTAATGACCCCATCAAAAGGCACAGGGTTTCAGACTGGATAAAAAAGCAGGACCCATCTATTTGCTGTCTACAAGAGACTCATTTTAGACAGAAGGATACCCACAGCCTGAAAATGAAAGGTTGGAGGACCATTTACCATTCGAATGGTCCTCAAAAGAAAGCAGGGGTAGCCATCCTCATATCAGATAAACTAAAGTTTATCCCAAAGACTGTAGTAAGAGATGAAGAGGGACACTATATCATACTTAAAGGATTTATCCAACAAGAGGACCTAACAATCATAAATATTTATGCCCCGAATGTGGGAGCTGCCAAGTATATCAATCAATAACCAAAGTTAAGACATACTTAGATAATAATACACTTATACTTGGTGACTTGAATGTAGCACTTTCTACAATTGACAGATCTTCTAAGCACATCTCCAAAGAAACAAGAGCTTTAAATGATACACTGGACCAGATGGATTTCACAGATATTTACAGAACTTTACATCCAAACGCAGCTGAATACACATTCTTCTCAAGTGCACATGGAACTTTCTCCAGAATAGACCACATACTGGGTCACAAATCGGTTCTGAACCGATACTAAAAGATTGGGATCATCCCCTGCATATTTTTAGACCATAATGCTTTGAAATTAAAACTAAATAACAAGAAGAAGTTTGGAAGGATTTCAAACACGTGGAGGCTAAGGACCATTCTGCTAAAAGATGAAAGGGTCAACCAGGAAATTAGGGAAGAATTAAAAAGATTCATGGAAACTAATGAGAATGAAGATACAACCATTCAAAATCTTTGGGGTACTCTCACAGAACATGAGAGACTCCTAATTCTGGGAAAAGAACAAGGGGTGGTGGAAAGGGAGGTAAGTGGGGGTGGGTGTGACTGGGTGACGGGCACTGAGGGGGGCACTTGATGGGATGAGCACTGGGTGTTATTCTATATGTTGGCAAATTAAACACCAATACAAAAAAAAGAAACCTAAAAAAAAGTCATAGAATATGTAACATCTTGGGATAAGCTTATTAAACGCAGTATAAAGGCAAAATCTTTGGGATACAGCAAAAGCAGTTCTGAGGGGGAAATGCATCGCAATACAGGCATACATCCCCAAACTGGAAAGAATGCAAATACAAAAGCTAACCTTGCACTTAAAGGAGCTGGAGAAAAAACAGCAAATAGATCCTACATCCAGCAGAAGAAGAGAGTTAATAAAGATTCGAGCAGAACTCAATGAAATAGAGACCAGAAGAACTGTGGAACAGATGAACAAAACCAGGAGTTGGCTCTTTGAAAGAATTAATAAGATAGATAAACCATTAGCCAGCCTTATTAAAAAGGAGAGAAAAGACTCAAATTAATAAAATCATGAATGAGAAAGGAGAGATCACCACCAATACCAAGGAAATACAAACGATCTTAAAAACTTATTATGAGCAGCTGTACGCCAACAAATCAGGCAATCTATAGAAGAAATGAATGCATTCCTGGAAAGCCACAAACTACCAAAACTGGAACAGGAAGAAATAGAAAACCTGAACAGGCCAATAACCAGGGAGGAAATTGAAGCAGTCATCAAAAACCTCCCAAGACACAAAAGTCCAGGGCCAGATGGCTTCCCAGGGGAATTCTATCAAACGTTTAAAGAAGAAACCATACCTATTCTACTAAAGCTGCTCAGATAGATAGAAAGAGATGGAATACTTCCAAATTTGTTCTGTGAGGCCAGCTTCACTTTAATACCAAAACCAGACAAAGACCCCACCAAAAAGGAGAATTACAGACCAATATCCCTGATGAACATGGATGCAAAAATTCTCAACAAGATACTAGCCAATAGGATCCAAAAATACTTAAAGAAGATTATTCACCATGACCAAGTGGGATTTATCCCTGTGATGCAAGGCTGGTTCAACACCCGTAAAGCAATCAATGTGATTGATCATATCAGCAAGAGAAAAAACAAGAACTATATAATCCTCTCAATAGATGCAGAGAAAGCATTTGACAAAATACAGCATCCATTCCTGATCCAAACTCTTCAGAGTTTAGGGATAGAGAAAACATTCCTCAGCATCTTAAAAGCCATCTACGAAAAGCCCACAGAAAATATCATTCTCAATGGGGAAGCACTGGGAGCCTTTCCACTAAGATCAGGAACACGACAGGGATTTCACTCTCACCACTGCTATTCAACATAGTACTAAAAGTCCTAGCCTCAGCAATCAGGCAACAAAAAGACATTAAAGGCATTCAAATTGGCAAAGAAGAAGTCAAACTCTCCCTCTTTGCAGATGACATGATACTCTACATAGAAAACCCAAGGACTCCACCCCAAGATTGCTAGAACTCATACAGCAATTTGGCAGCATGGCAGGATACAAAATCAATGCCCAGAAGTCAGTGGCATTTTATACACTAACAATGAAACTGAAGAAAGAGAAATTAAGGAATCAATTCCATTTACAATTGCACCCAAATGCATAAGGTACCTGAGAATAAACCTAACCAAAGAGGTGAAGGATCTATACCCTAAAAACTACAGAACACTTCTGAAAGAAACTGAGGAAGACACAAAGAGATGGAAAAATATTCCATGCTCATGGATTGGAAGAATTAATATTGTGAAAACGTCAGTGCTTCCCAGGGCAATTTACACATTTAATGCAGTCCCTATCAAAATACCATGGGCTTTCTTCAGAGAGTTGTAACAAATCATCTTAAGATTTGTGTGGAATCAGAAAAGACCCCGAATAGCCAGGGGAATATTAAAAAAGAAAACCAGAGCTAGGGGCATCACAATGCCAGATTTCAGGTTGTACTACAAAGCTGTGGTCATCAAGACAGTGCGGTACTGGCACAAAAACAGACACATAGATCAATGGAACAGAATAGAGAATTCAGAAATGGGCCCTCAACTTTATGGTCAACTAATATTCGACAAAGAAGGAAAGACTATCTACTGGAAAAAGGACAGTCTCTTCAATAAATGGTGCTGGGAAAAATTGGACAGTCACATGCAGAAGAATGAAACTAGATCATTCTCTTACACCATACACAAAGATAAACTCAGAATGGATGAAAGATCCTAATGTGAGACAAGAATCCATCAAAATCCTAGAGGAGAACACAGGCAACACCCTTTTTGAACTTGGCTACAGGAACTTCTTGTAAGATGCATCCATGAAGACAAGAGAAACAAAAGCAAGAATGAACTATTGGGACTTCATCAAGATAAGAAGCTTTTGCACAGCAAAAGAAACAGTCAACAAAGCTAAAAGACAACCTACAGAATGGGAGAAGATATTTGCCAATGACGTATCAGATAAAGGGCTAGTTTCCAAGATCTATAAAGAACTTATTAAACTCAACAGCAAAGAAACCAACAATCCAATCATGAAATGGGCAAAAGACATGAACAGAGATCTTACAGAGGAAAACATAGACATGGCCAACAAGCACATGAGAAAATGCTCTGCATCACTGGCCATCAGGGAAATACAAATCAAAACCACAATGAGATACCACCTCACACCAGTGAGAATGGGGAAAATTAACAAGGCAGGAAACAAGAAATGTTGGAGAGGATGCGGAGAAAGGGGAACCCTCTTGCACTGTTGGTGGGAATGTGAACTGTTACAGCCACTCTGGAAAACTGTGTGGAGGTTCCTCAAAGAGTTAAATATAGATCTGCCCTATGACCCAGCAATTGCATTGCTGGGGATTTACCCCCAAAGATACAGAGTCAGTGAAACGCCGGGACACCTGCACCCCAATTTTTATAGCAGCAATGTCCACGATAGCCAAACTGCGGAAGGAGCCTCGGTGTCCATCGAAAGATGAATGGATAAAGAAGATGTGGTCTATGTATACAATGGAATATTACTCAGCCTTTAGAGATGACAAATACCATTTGCTCGACATGGATGGACATGGAGGGTATTATGCTGAGTGAAATAAGTCAATCGGAGAAGGACAAACATTATATGGTCTCATTCATTTGGGGAATATAAAAAATAGTCAAAGGGAATAAAGGGGAAAGGAGAGAAAATGAGTGGAAAGTATCAGTGAGGGGACAGAACATGAGAGACTCTAACTCTGGGAAAAGAACAAGGGGTGGTGGAAAGGGAGGTGGGCAGGGGGTGGGGGTGACTGGGTGATGGGCACTGAGGGAGGCACTTGATGGGATGAGCATAACACTGGATGTTATGGTATATTTTGTCAAATTGAGCTCCAATAAAAAAAATAAAAAATAAAGAAATGGGAGCACTGCCATCTTCAGCAGAAGAGTGTGTCACAGCCACCACATTTTCCACAGCTCCAAAATAGATCAAATAGCAAAAGATCTCCTGTGACCCAGTAAAAGGAAAAGAGGTTAGAGACAGAAGCCAAAAGTCCCAATGTGCCTGACAGTCAAGCGGAGGTTCCACAGCCAGTACAGAAGGCAAGATAAAATGCCAAGTGAAAAGGGAGGTCATTGAGTGAATGCCAGCATGAAGATTTAAAAATAAATGAGGATAGGAGCAGACATATTATCATAATGATGGTAACCTCTGGTTTGTCTCAACTATAGTAACCTACCTGGCCGAAGCTGCTCCTTCATTTTCTTTTCTGAGCCCTACAACACCATTTCCATACCCGGACACACCAGTATTTCTATTTGGAATGCCTGAACCACCCGTCCTAATCTATAAAGTCCAGGTGAGGACTACTTAACCTCTCTTCCCAGTCTTCTGCAAACTAGGGAGTCAGGTACAAGAGCAGCCAGCTTTTCTGTATAATTCTATTGTCAAGGATTCATTCAGTGCTGTTTCCTTCACATCCATTTCCCTGTCAGTGTCAGGCCTCCTCTCCCAAGCTCCGCTTGCCTAGGGAACATTGTCTGGTCCTAGCTGTGGTTCCCCCATCACTCTTTCCTCACACCCCTTATTGTCATCATAAGGCAAGATGCCCATTCTCAACACTTCTAGTCAACATTATACTGGAGGTGCTAGCCAATAAAATAAGTCAAGAACAAGAGAAAGAAATAAAAGGCATAGAGAATGGGAAGAAAGAAGTAAAATCATGTCTATCTGCAGATTACATAATTATTTACATGAAAATCTTAAGGAATCTACCAAAATACCAGGGCTAATAAGAAAATTTAACAGAGCCACAGAGTACAAGGGTAATTCAAATAAATAGATTCAATTTTATCATATTGGCATCAAACAATTTTTCCATTTTATTCTTCAAAACCATGCTTCCAAACTGTCTTCTGAAGAACACAGGAAAAACTAGTATGTGAACTACAAAGGGTTCTGTACAACTTGAGGTTAGCCTTGGGAAATGAATGAGGAAGTAAAGGTAACAGAATTGAGAATAGTAATGGGGGCTTCCACTATAACAGAATATTTTTATTTCTTTAAAAATCAAAAAGTTAAAGGTCCAAAGCAAATATAGGAAACTATTAAATGTTGTTAAATCTATTATTTCCTATAATTTCTGTGTGTTTGAAATATTCCATAATTTTTTCAAGTTTTTACTTAAATTCTAGTTAGTTAACATATAATATTGGTTTCAGGTATGGAATATAGAGATTCATCACTTATATACAACACCCAGTGCTCATTACAAGTACCCTTTTTAATCTGTATTATCATTTTACCCATGGTAAATGGGTAAAAGTACCCATTTTACCCATTTTACTCACCTCTTTCCATCAACCCTCAGTTTGTTCTCTATCATGAAGAGTCTGTTTTATGGTTTGCCTCCCCCTCTTAATCTCCCACTATGTTCATCTAGTTTGTTTCTTAACTTCTACATATAAGTGAAATCATATGGTATTTGTCTTTCTCTGACTGACTTATTTTGCTTAGCACAATACACTCTAGCTGCATCCATATCACTGCAAATGGCAAGATTTCATTCTTTTTGATGGCTGAGTAATAGTCCATTTTATATGTATATACCACATCTTCTTTATGCATATATCAGTCAATGGACATTTGGCCTCTTTCTATTGTTTGGCTATTGTTAATAATGCTCCTATAAACATTGGGGCACAAGTACCCCCTTCAAACTAGTACTTTTGTAGCCTTTGGGTAAATACCTATTAGTGTAATTCTGGATTGTTGGGTATCATTTCTAAAATTATCAAAACAAAATAACAACAATGAAAGAATTCTGTGATCTGGTAGATTCAGGGTCTGCTGTATATCAACTCTATCAAACTCTTTTTTTTAATATTTTATTTATTTATTCATGAGACACAGAAAAAGAGAGAGAGAGAGAGAGAGAGGCAGAGACACAGGCAGAGGGATAAGCAGGCTCCATGCAGGGAGCCCGACGTGGGACCCTGGGCCAAAGGCAGGTGCTAAACTACTGAGCCACCCAGGGATCCCTCTATCAAACTCTTAAATGTATAAAGTCTCTTAATAGTCTGGTTGCAGGGAAATTTGTTTTATACTCTAGTGTTTTTCATATTTAGTCACAGGACTCTTTTTTATGACATATTCATAGATATCCCATGGGCCAGCATTCACGGATACCAGTTTTTGATACACTGCTTCATAAAGAATGACTTCCCAAAATAGTTTAAAGAATTATTCAATGCAAATTAATACACTAAAATAGAAATAGAAAAAATTTTAAAACACACAAGAAAAAGGTAGTAAATAACAAACAAAGCCAATAGTTATAATGATTAAATATTAAATTTAGATCTGAACTTTTTGGAAGCTAAGGCATAATGGGGAACTCAGGTTACTGTCTACACAAAGAAGCACACTGGTCTTTGGGAGAGAGAAAGGTTTTTTTATATATTAAATTTCAAGACATTTTTCATATTCATCACTAAATAGCATAATGGGCAATGCTTTCAGGAGATACAGTGACACTTTTGTTATGGCTGTTTTTGGCACCAGTTCTCAAAAACAGCTGAGATATATTAGAAAGTTGCCTCAAAAAAGGCATTTCTACAAAACATCTCTTCATAAATATTTTTGGCTTGTCAAAGCTACACGTGTGTGCCTATCCAAAAGTAGGTGGAGATGGTTGAAGAAGTAAACCTTGAGCTTCTGCAACCAATAAGCATGCTTAAAAATGGACAGTATAAAGTGATTTGAATGTGTGTATAATTTTGGCTTGGTGTCAGAAGTCTTCTTCTCACTTAAATGTGCAAACTATAAATCGTTCCTTCCTTTTTCAGCACCAGAGGGGCAAGAAAGTGCAGCCTACCAGGGAACTCAGAGGCCTAAGATTATGGAAACACCAGGCAAACCAAAAGAGGGAAAGGGTTCTTAACGTTATAACTGACAAACATTGTGCTAAATTTAAACTTTGAATTAGTGTATAAAGAGAAATTTTTAAAAAACCCACAGAGCTAATACAAAGAAATAGCCAAAGAAAACAATATTCAAATAAAAGAAAAATAACAAACCTGAACAAAAATTCTCCTAATAGTAACAAAGGTTTTCACTAGTTTCTTGATAAAGAATTATTATAAATCAGTACCAGGAACCACTAATTATCATGTTAAAATGTCTCATGCAATTACACTTAAGTTAAAGAAGAGTAACTTGTAAACAACCTAATGCCAAGTGCTGTTTTAGTCATTTTAACTAATAATATTCTTTTCTTCATAAGGCCCTTACTGAAAAGATAACTGCAGTCAAGATTCTGGTCTCAGACTAGGCAAAAGAGGTAACTAGTACTCTCTAAAGAGTATGTTCTCTTAGTTGTCCTACACATTTGACATGTATAGAATAAAGACATTAGAAAACTAAGCCAGTGTTAAATCAGTTTAAGAACACCTCAAGAAAGGGAGGTGGGTGGGGTGATTGGCACTGAGGGGGACACTGAGGGGGGCACTTGGCAGGATGAGCATGGGGTGTTATATGTTGGCAAACTGAACTCCAATAAAAAAAATTTTTTTAAAAGAACACCTCAAAACCCTAGCTGGGATTTTCCCAAGAGATCCACAACCCGCTTATTATCTATATTCAACTGAAAATTCTTACTTTCAGGTAGAGGTGAAGATCCTGGATTGATTAAATTGCCAATAAATTCTTCTAAATTTACTTTTCCATCCTCTGAAAGAAAAAAAATGCATGTCAATGAACAGGGAATATGATCAGAGATGGGCAACCATAGCATAATTGCCATACTGAAAAACAGTTTATAGATTTGGCCTTGAAATATAGACATACATATTTAATCAGAAAGACAGACTCATGCATATCTTTCAGACACATACACTAATCTCCTATAGATCTTCCTTTGTATGATGCTACTGAAAATGAGTAGGATTCAACTGGGTAGTAGGTAGAAAAGAGGCTTGGATAATCCATGAAGCAGATAGACCTCTTAAGGATTCTTGAAAAGTTCAAACAGATGCATGTCAGCTAAGATAAAGGATATCTAGAAATATTACTCACCCATGAGAGCCACATTCTGCACTGATCTTTGAAGTGCATCTTGAGGTAATGGAACTCCTATATTTTTCAGGATGGAGCCTAGATCATCAGGAGTGACCACATTTTTTCTAATGGCAGCCAGAGCTTTCAGGGGGCCTTCTTCTTCTATATTTAAAAAAATATACAACGTACGAAGTTTTTTTTAAAAAAGCCACTCAAATATCAATAATGGGTCCTGGATAATAATAGTAATAATAATAACTACTAGTTGTAGTACTACTGCTACTTCTACCACTTATTAAGCATTCAGTCTGAGCTTCCTGGGCACTATGGTAAGTGCTCTATATATACCATTTCATTTAATACCACAAAAATTCTGTGAGGTTGTTACTAATATTTCCCCTTTTTAACAGATGAGGAAACCCAGCCTTAGAGAGTCTAGTCAGTCTAAGCATACAGTTACTAAACATGAAGCCAAAAGTCTAGGCTATCTGATTTTATAGGCAGAATGTAGCCACTAGGCTACACAAATCATTGCAAATATTTAATTAAAGACTGAAGAATGATTACATAAAAAGAAATCTCAGGACATTTGCTTATCTTCATCTCTGGCATATCTGAGGCTGGGAATTCCATCAAAGCTATGATAACTAATCATACAAGTAATTCTCTTGCCAAAAAATAGATAACAAGCCATTGTTTGATGTTGCTATTCTTAATTTTTTTATTCATTGGATACTTGGATGTATCCAACATATATACACAAAAATGTCCCCCAAATATTGGAAAGACTGGCACTGCTATATCAATACCAAAGAAAGGTAACATTGATTTCAGAAAGCATCATGCATGAATTGTTCAAGTAAGAAAGAAATTCTAAATGTTGTACTATGTATGATAAACCCTATCATATCATTAATATTAACCCTGCAAGAGATTTGTTTATAAACCACATATCTAGGAAAGTTTTATAGGCCCATTTAAAAAACCAAAGTTTAAGGACAAAATATTTTGTCAATTGGAAAACATAACATTTTTGTTACATCCTAAACATCTTGGCTCTGGCAATAATTTAATTTTTGTAGCTACCTAAATTCAGCCTAAAACTTAGAGGAAATTAATCTCAAGAACATGGGTGACTCCAAGGAGACCCAGGGGATCCAAAACAGTTGTAAATTTACTAACCAAGGTTCATTTAGCCTAAACTTCAAGGAGACCCAGAAGTTCCACAGATATCATAGATATCTCACATTTGGAGAAGTCAGTTAACTTCACATCAAAACCAGAGTACATTCAATGTTTCATGGGTAAGATAGTAGAGTAATGGGAATACCTATTACATAATATGGAAGAAGCCTGTATGCTTCAGTATTTTCCTATAAGTTTTAATAGTTAATCTTCTTATGATAAAACCCCATTTTAACATCATCCTGCTAAATATCTCATTGGCAAGATTCCAAAAATACCAGTGTACCCCTTTTAGCACCATGGGGAAACAAAACTGGTAGTGTGCTATCACCACACCAAGGCCTGGCCATGTGCTTCATAGACATGAGAGAGTTTCATAGCTCCTGTCCAATAAGAACATATAATTCAAGCCTCAAGAGGCAAAGAATGGGAAAAAGAGGAATACAAAACTTCCCTAGGATAATTCAATATGAGAATAACCCCAAACAAATTCTCATCCAAGCCTAATAGAAAATACCTAATGTTACTGAATTCATTACATTTGATTCCTAATTGATCAGCTCTGTGGATTTATTAGTGAAAGTAAATACAAGTTTGGTATGTAATAAATGACTCAGAAAAGGAATACTTACTATCAAGAGGAATGGATGTAAGCACCTCCTGTAATTCTTCCTTTGGGAAATATATTCCCAGGCCTTTCAGCATAGATTTTACATCATCAACATCAACTTTCTCATTGGTGACTTTGTTTAAGGCATCTGCAAGTTCATTAACCTCTATCAGAAGAAAATATTTTCAGTTTAGATACAAATGCTAAATAATTAGTTTAAGTCATAATTCAAAATATTAGTATAGATATCTAGCAATTTTAATTTTTTTTATGATAGTCACAGAGAGAGAGAGAGAGAGGCAGAGACACAGGCAGAGGGAGAAGCAGGCTCCATGCACCGGGAGCCTGACGTGGGATTCGATCCCGGGTCTCCAGGATCGCGCCCCGGGCCAAAGGCAGGCGCCAAACCGCTGCGCCACCCAGGGATCCCTCTAGCAATTTTAAAAGATGATATAGCACTCACCTTAAATACTCTCTCAAGGTTCATATGTATCTAATTCTCATTTCATACATATAAAACAGATCAGTTATAAAGCAGACTCATAGAAGTTAAACCTTGATATGTGTCTCCTTCTATCCATCTATCTTTACTTCTCATGTTTCCTATGTCCTTTCTGTATGTGTCCAGTGATCTCTCTGCAGCTCCCAGTCACTAACACCTTAATCTGCCTTTTCCCCATTTCTTTATTAAACTTAATTTGTCTTATACTGACTCTCTTTCACTTAGAGTTGAGAACCTTGGTATATAGGGTAATAGCTAATAAATTTGTTAACAGAACGGTTATTTTTTAAAATAATTGGAAACTGAGGTTAATATAAGACTTTTGTGCCTTCCCCCATATGTCAGTCTTCTTATTTAATAACACTAGTGGCCTAATATAGATAATAACATATATGTTACTTCCAACCCTAGGACCATTCACAGCTTCTTCCTTCAATCTGGAAAACTCTTCTCTCAACTCTTCAAGTAGTGGAATCCTTCTCATCCTGTAGTTTTAGCCTAAAACTAGTTTAGTCACATCTCAGAACATGCTTCCCTGACTATCCTATTTAAATTAAGCTACTACACCTTAATGTTGTACCTCCTCCTCGCACATTTTCTCCTTAACATTTAGCACAATTTGTAGTTATTTATCTGTTAATCTTTCTTCAATGAGTTCTCTGGGGTCAGAGATCAGTATTTACCTATCTTGCTTACCAGCACAGTGCCCCTTGTTTGTTAAAAGAATGGACTGAATAAATTGTCTTCCCACTTCTAGTGGCTCCTTAATCCAATACACTGTTAAAGTCAATTTTTAGAGACAGCTCAGCACCTGACACTCTCTTACCCAAAGAATATATTAAGACCTATTTGAGCTAACATTTGATACTCCCTTCAATGTAGACCTACCAACTATCACTCATTCCTCGTCTTTCAAATCTTTCTCATGTCCCCATTCTTTTCTTCCCTTCTAATCTCTAGGTCTTAGTGTTTTCTTGATTCCCCTCTACCTACCAAGATGTTACCCTTCCTTCAAAGACTTCCTCCATTTTGTTTCATAGGAATCTAATCTTCATCTGAACTCCTAAAATAATAAATATGCATCACTAATTTGATCTTATAGAATATTAGTTTTTATATAAATGGCCTAGTTTTTCATCTAAATTTTAAGATTCTCACAGCCTACCTCATGCATTTTTTGTGTTCAATGTATGTGTGCTGGTCATGATTTTAATCTGTAAATTATAATATAAAATTAATTTGTAAGCTAAACTGTTAAGCTATAATACATAAAAAATATATCTGCACGTGGAGTACAATATTTGCTTGTTGTGGGGTTCTAGGTAAGGCACAATTTCTTTGAACTTCATTTTTCTCATTCTTTCTAAGACTCCTACTTAACAGGAGAGTCATAAAGAATAGTTGATAGGACATAAATTATGTGAAAGTGCTTACTTAGTACAACATCAAATACTATACAAATGTATTATTATTGGCAACCAACTATTATGACATTATTTGAAACTAAACCAAACAAAATATATCTTTAGAGACTATGAAATAAAACTATGCACTTTTGTCACTAAGATACTTTTTATATTGAAAATAAGAGTTGAAGAGTTTTGGTAAGTTCATAAAACATTAGGCTATTAACTCATTTCTAAAGGGAGTTAGAGTTTTTCAAAATTATACTCAAAAGTTAGATATTTCATGGAAGATATCTATCAGGTGATGCCACAAAACATTTCTGGGTGCCATAATTGAAAAGACAAATATTCAAGTTGGATGAATCACTGATCCCAATAAGTTAAACGTAACTATCTCCATCAGAATGAAAATTCACAAATTCTCCATACAACTACAAAAAGGAATGAGAAAGCTCTTTATATTCTGATATGAACAAATATACAAAATATATTGTTATATTAAAAAATCAAGGATATAGAACAATGTACACATTATACTTCCACTTATGCAAAAAGTGGGTAGAGGGAGAATAAGTATATATACATATATATATATATACACACACAAATATATTCATATTTTCTTGAATGGACTAAATACTACCTATATAAGAAACTAGTTACTTATTATAGTTACTGGAGAAAAAGAATAGGAACTGAAGGGAGAGGCCAGATAGGAGAGAGATTTTTACTGTGTATCTTTAAATATTTTATTTATGAGTTATATTTTTATGTAGGTGGTCTATTACTTTTTGACAACTAGATTAGAATTTCCTATATTCTAAAAGTGTATAAAACTTCCTAATTAGATAGAGGAGGGGCAAGATGGCAGAAGAGTAGAGTCTCCAAATCACCTGTCCCCACCAAATTACCTAGAAAACCTTCAAATCATCCTGAAAATCTATGAATTCGGCCTGAGATTTAAAGAGAGAACAGCTGGAGTGCTACACTGAGAAGAGTTCGCGCTTCTATCAAGGTAGGAGGAAGATGGGAAAAAGAAATAAAGAAACAAAAGGCATCCAAGGGGGATGGGCCCTGCGAGGAGCTGGGCTAAGGCCGGGGCGAGTGTCCCCAGGACAGGAGAGCTCCGTCTGGAGAAGCAGGAGCTGCACCAATCTTCCCTGGCGGAAAGGGGCTCACAGGGAGTTGGAGAAGGACCCCAGGAGGGCGGGGACGCCCTCAGGCTCCCTGGGACAGTAACAGAGGAACTGCGCCCCGGGAGAGTGCGCCGAGCTCCCTGAAGGGCTGCAGCGCGCACGGCTGGACCCAGGAGCAGCTCGGAGGGGCTCCGGCGGCGGCTCCGCAGATGGGGCTGCCCGGCCGGAGCGCGAATCCAACAGCGCAGGCCCCGGAGCATAGGGCGCCGGGACACAGCCCAGGATCCGGCCTCCCCACGGGACAGGGAGAGGCCGGGAGGGCCCAGGACAGCAAGGACGCTCCTGACCCGAGCTGAGCAGATCAGAGGACCTGCCCAGGAGCCTCCAGGCCCTGCAGACCAAGAGCTCTGTAGTTACTGCGAGGGCTGACTCCAGGGCTCAGAGCTGGCTGCTGCCACTGCAGTTGTTCCTCCTGGGGCCTCACTGAGCCCTGCACCAGGCAGGGGGCAGAGCAGCTCCCCCAAGTGCTAACACCTGAAAATCAGCACAACAGGCCCCTCCCCCAGAAGACCAGCTAGATGGATAAGTTCCAGGGGAAGTCAAGGGACTTAAAGTATACAAAATCAGAAGATACTCCCCTGTGGTTTTTGTTGTTGTTGTTTTGTTTTGTTTTGTTTTTTGTTTGTTTGCTTTTTTATTTGTTTCCTACCCCCACCCTTTTTTTCCTTTCTTTCTTTTTCTTTCTCTTTTTCTTTTCTTCTTCCTTTTTTTTTTCTCTTTTCTTTCCTTCTTTCTCTCCTCTCTTTTTCTCCTTTTCCCAATAACTCGCTTTTGGCCACTCTACACTGAGCAAAATGACTAGAAGGAAAATCTCACCTCAAAAGAAAGAATCAGAAACAGTCCTCTCTCCCACAGAGTTACAAAATCTGGATTACAATTCAATGTCAGAAAGCCAATTCAGAAGCACTATTATATAGCTACTGGTGGCTCTAGAAAAAGGCATAAAGGACTCAAGAGACTTCATGACTGCAGAATTTAGAGCTAATCAGGCAGAAATTAAAAATCAATTGAATGAGATGCAATCCAAACTAAGAGTCCTAACGACGAGAGTTAACGAGGTGGAAGAACGAGTGAGTGACATAGAAGACAAGTTGATGGCAAAGAGGGAAACTGAGGAAAAAAGAGACAAACAATTAAAAGACCATGAAGATAAATTAAGGGAAATAAACGACAGCCTGAGGAAGAAAAACCTACATTTAATTGGGGTTCCCGAGGTGGCCGAAAGGGACAGATGGCCAGAATTTGTAATTGAACAAATCCTAGCTGAAAACTTTCCTAATCTGGGAAGGGAAACAGGCATTCAGATCCAGGAAATAGAGAGATCCCCCCCTAAAATCAATAAAAACCGTTCAACACCTCGACATTTAATAGTGAAGCTTGCAAATTCTAAAGATAAAGAGAAGATCCTTAAAGCAGCAAGAGACAAGAAATCCCTGACTTTTATGGGGAGGAGTATTAGGGTAACAGCAGACCTCTCCACAGAGACCTGGCAGGCCAGAAAGAGCTGGCAGGATATATTCAGGGTCCTAAATGAGAAGAACATGCAACCAAGAATACTTTATCCAGCAAGGATCTCATTCAAAATGGAAGGAGAGATAAAGAGCTTCCAAGACAGGCAGGAACTGAAAGAATATGTGACCTCCAAACCAGCTCTGCAAGAAATTTTAAGGGAGACTCTTAAAATTCCCCTTTAAGAAGTTCAATGGAACAATCCACAAAAACAGGGACTGAATAGATATCATGATGACACTAAACTCATATCTCTCAATATTAACTCTGAATGTGAACGGGCTTAAAGACCCCATCAAAAGGCGCAGGGTTTCAGACTGGATAAAAAAGCAGGACCCATCTATTTGCTGTCTACAAGAGACTCATTTTAGACAGAAGGACACCTACAGCCTGAAAATAAAAGGTTGGAGAACTATTTAACCATTCGAATGGTCCTCAAAAGAAAGCAGGGGTAGACATCCTTATATCAGATAAACTAAAATTTACCCCAAAGACTGTAGTGAGAGATGAAGAGGGACACTATATCATACTTAAAGGATCTATCCAACAAGAGGACTTAACAATCCTCAATATATATGCCCCGAATGTGGGAGCTGCCAAATATTTAAATCAATTAATAACCAAAGTGAAGAAATACTTAGATAATAATACACTTATACTTGGTGACTTCAATCTAGCTCTTTCTATACTCGATAGGTCTTCTAAGCACAACATCTCCAAAGAAACGAGAGCTTTAAATGATACACTGGACCAGATGGATTTCACAGATATCTACAGAACTTTACATCCAAACTCAACTGAATACACATTCTTCTCAAGTGTACATGGAACTTTCTCCAGAATAGACCACATACTGGGTCACAAATCGGGTCTGAACCGATACCAAAAGATTGGGATCGTCCCCTGCATATTCTCAGACCATAATGCCTTGAAATTAGAACTAAATCACAACAAGAAGTTTGGAAGGACCTCAAACACGTGGAGGTGAAGGACCATCCTGCTAAAAGATGAAAGGGTCAACCAGGAAATTAGAGAAGAATTAAAAAGATTCATGGAAACTAATGAGAATGAAGATACAACCATTCAAAATCTTTGGGATGCAGCAAAAGCAGTCCTAAGGGGGAAATACATCGCAATACAAGCATCCATTCAAAAACTGGAAAGAACTCAAATACAAAAGCTAACCTTACACATAAAGGAGCTAGAGAAGGGATCCCTGGGTGGCGCAGCGGTTTGGTGCCTGCCTTTGGCCCAGGGCGTGATCCTGGAGACCCGGGATCGAGTCCCACGTCTGGCTCCCGGTGCATGGAGCCTGCTTCTCCCTCTGCCTGTGTCTCTGCCTTCTCTCCCTCTCTCTCTGTGACTATCATAAATTAAAAAAAAAATTTAAAAAGGAGCTAGAGAAAAAACAGCAAATAGATCGTACACCCAGGAGAAGAAGAGAGTTAATAAAGATTCGAGCAGAACACAATGAAATCGAGACCAGAAGAACTGTGGAACAGATCAACAGAACCAGGAGTTGGTTCTTTGAAAGAATTAATAACATAGATAAACCATTAGCCAGCCTTATTAAAAAGAAGAGACAGAAGACTCAAATTAATAAAATCATGAATGAGAAAGGAGAGATCACTACCAACACCAAGGAAATTCAAACGATTTTAAAAACATTATTATGAACAGCTATACGCCAATAAATTAGGCAATCTAGAAGAAATGGACGCATTCCTGGAAAGCCACAAACTACCAAAACTGGAACAGGAAGAAATAGAAAACCTGAACAGGCCAATAACCAGGGAGAAAATTGAAGCAGTCATCAAAAACCTCCCAAGACACAAAAGTCCAGAGCCAGATGGCTTCCCAGGGGAATTCTATCACACGTTTAAAGAAGAAAGCATACCTATTCTCCTAAAGCTCTTTGGAAAGATAGAAACAGATGGAGTACTTCCAAATTCGTTCTATGAGGCCAGCATCTCCTTAATTCCAAAACCAGACAAAGACCCCACCAAAGAGGAGAATTACAGACCAATATCCCTGATGAACATGGATGCAAAAATTCTCAACAAGATACTGGCCAATAGGATCCAACAGTACATTAAGAAAATTATTCACCATGACCAAGTAGGATTTATCCCCGGGACACAAGGCTGGTTCAACACCCGTAAAACAATCAATGTGATTCATCATATCAGCAAGAGAAAAACCAAGAACCATACGATCCTCTCATTAGATGCAGAGAAAGCATTTGACAAAATACAGCATCCATTTCTGATCAAAACTCTTCAGAGTGTAGGGATAGAGGGAACATTCCTCAACATCTTAAAAGCCATCTATGAAAAGCCCACAGCAAATATCATTCTCAATGGGGAAGCACTGGGAGCCTTTCCCTTAAGATCAGGAACAAGACAGGGATGTCCACTCTCACTACTGCTATTCAACATAGTACTGGAAGTCCTAGCCTCAGCAATCAGACAACAAAAAGACATTAAAGGCATTCAAATTGGCAAAGAAGTCAAACTCTCCCTCTTCGCTGATGACATGATACTCTACATAGAAAACCCAAAAGCCTCCACCCCAAGATTGCTAGAACTCATACAGCAATTTGGCAGCATGGCAGGATACAAAATCAATGCCCAGAAGTCAGCGGCATTTCTATACACTAACAATGAGACTGAAGAAAGAGAAATTAAGGAGTCAATCCCATTTACAATTGCACCCCAAAGCATAAGATACCTGGGAATAAACCTAACCAAAGAGGTAAAGGATCTATACCCTCAAAACTATAGAACACTTCTGAAAGAAATTGAGGAAGACACAAAGAGATGGAAAAATATTCCATGCTCATGGATGGCAGAATTAATATTGTGAAAATGTCAATGTTACCCAGGGCAATATACACGTTTAATGCAATCTCTATCAAAATACCATGGACTTTCTTCAGAGAGTTAGAACAAATTATTTTAGGATTTGTGTAGAATCAGAAAAGACCCCGAATAGCCAGGGGAATTTTAAAAAAGAAAACCATATCTGGGGGAATCACAATGCCAGATTTCAGGTTGTACTACAAAGCTGTGTTCATCAAGACAGTGTGGTACTGGCACAAAAACAGACATATAGATCAATGGAACAGAATAGAGAACCCAGAAGCGGACCCTCAACTTTATGGCCAACTAATATTTGATAAAGGAGGAAAGACTATCCATTGGAAGAAAGACAGTCTCTTCAATAAATGGTGCTGGGAAAATTGGACATTCACATGCAGAAGAATGAAACTAGACCACTCTCTTGCACCAAACACAAAGATAAACTCAAAATGGATGAAAGATCTAAATGTGAGACAAGATTCCATCAAAATCCTAGAGGAGAACACAGGCAACACCCTTTTTGAACTCGGCCACAGTAACTTCTTGCAAGATACATCCACGAAGGCAAAAGAAACAAAAGCAAAAATGAACTATTGGGACTTCATCAAGATAAGAAGCTTTTGCACAGCAAAGGATACAGTCAACAAAACTCAAAGACAACCTACAGAATGGGAGAAGATATTTGCAAATGACATATCAGATAAAGGGCTAGTTTCCAAGATCTATAAAGAACTTATTAAACTCAACACCAAAGAAGCAAACAATCCAATCATGAAATGGGCAAAAGACATGAACAGAAATCTCACAGAGGAAGACATAGACATGGCCAACATGCACATGAGAAAATGCTCTGCATCACTTGCCATCAGGGAAATACAATCAAAACCACAATGAGATACCACCTCACACCAGTGAGAATGGGGAATATTAACAAGACAGGAAACAACAAATGTTGGAGAGGATGCGGAGAAAAGGGAACCCTCTTACACTGTTGGTGGGAATGTGAACTGGTGCAGCCACTCTGGAAAACTGTGTGGAGGTTCCTCAAAGAGTTAAAAATAGACCTGCCCTAGGACCCAGCAATTGCACTGTTGGGGATTTACCCCAAAGATACAGATGCAATTAAACGCCGGGACACCCGCACCCCGATGTTTATAGCAGCAATGTCCACAATAGCCAAACTGTGGAAGGAGCCTCGGTGTCCATCGAAAGATGAATGATAAAGATGATGTAGTTTATGTATACAATGGAATATTACTCAGCCATTAGAAATGACAAATACCCACCATTTGCTTCAACATGGATGGAACTGGAGGGTATTATGCTGAGTGAAGTAAGTCAATCGGAGAAAGACAAACATTATATGTTCTCATTCATTTGGGGAATATAAATAATTGTTAAAGGGAATAAAAGGGAAGGGAGAAGAAATGTGTGGGAAATATCAGAAAGGGAGACAGAACATAAAGACTCTTAACTCTGGGAAACGAACTAGGGGTGGTAGAAGGGGAGGAGGGCGGGGGGTGGGAGTGAATGGGTGACGGGCACTGGGGGTTATTCTGTATGTTGGTAAATTGAACACCAATAAAAAATAAATTAAAAAATAATAAAAAAATAAGAAAATTTAATCTTCTGCATGCATATGATTATCAATTTCCATTCAGTTATTTCCAGATACTTCTTGAATGTATCACAAGGCTAGTTAACACCTACGTTTTTACAACATTATTAAAAATCTATGTCATTAGTCTCATTTCTCTACATTTATTTTCCACAGTGCAGCAAGAGAGGTCTTTGTCTTTAAAAAAAAATCTAGTTATGCCTCTGAATAAAACCCTTCAGGAGACAGAACATGAAAGACTCGTAAGTCTGAGAAATGAACTAGGGGTGGTGGAAGGGGAGGTGGGCGGGGGTGGGGGTGACTGGGTGACGGGCACTGAGGTGGGCACTTGACGGGATGAGCACTGGGTGTTATTCTATATGTTGGCAAATTGAACACCAATAAAAAATAAATTTATAATTAAAAAATAAAATAAATAAAAAAATAAAACCTTTTAGTAGCTTCTACTTGCCCCAAAAGTACAAAAAACAAAAACAAACAAAAAAAAACACATTGTGGGTAGGGTAAGAGGCTATAGACCAATACTCCTTACAAATGTGTTAAAGTCTAAGTAAAATACTAGAAAACAGGATTTAGCAGTATAATCAGAAATTAAAGTTCTAGATACCTTTAAGACATACAGGGGATCCCTGGGTGGCTCAGCAGTTTCGCACCTGCCTTTGGCCCAGGGCACAATCCTGGAGTCCCGGGATCGAGTTCCGCGTCGGGCTCTTGGCGTGGAACCTGCTTCTCCCTCTGCCTGTCTCTCTCTCTTTCACTCTATCATAAATTTAAAAAAAAATAAATTTTTTTTTAAAAAGACATACATTCTCATGGAGGGCAATTAGGCTTTCAAGGAGGAAAACTAGTTCTTAGAGAAAGAGAAAAAATCTTAGCTGTTACTATGGTTTGTGGCCACAGTACATCAGCAAATATTTATCTGTGGTATTAAATGTTCATGGGCTATGAGGCAGTGAAAAAGAACAAAAATGTCCAGAGTCCAGAAATAAATCTCCATATGTATTCAGCTAATATTTGACAAGGGATCCAAGAACATCCAATGGAGAAAGGACAGTCTCTTCAATAAATGGTTGGGAAACTGGATAATTATATCCAGAAAAATGAAATTAGGCCTCCATCTTACACAAAATTACCTCGAAATGAGTTAAAGACTTAAATGTAAGATCTGATATTGTAAAAATCCTAGAAGAAAACATAAGGAAGCAGCTTTCAGACAATGGTCTTGGTAATGATTTTTTTGGATGTGACACCAAAAGCACAAACAACAAAAGCAAAAATCAACAAGTAGGCCTTAAGTAAGCTCCAACTTAAAAGCTTTTGTACAGCAAAAGAAACAATCAGCAAAATGAACAGGCAACCTACAGAATGAGAGAAAATATTTGCAACCATATATCTGATAAAGGGTTAATATCCAGAATATGTAATTCACACAGCTCAATAACAAACAAAATGATGGGGAAAAAATGGAAAAAATGGGCAGAGTAACTGTATAGACATTTTTCCAAAGAAGACATTCAAATGGCCAACAGGACATGAAAAGGTGTTCAACATCACTAATCATCAGGGAAATGCAAATCAAAACCACAATGAGATATCATTCACACCTATTAGAGTGGCTATCATCAAGAAGACAAGAGATAAAGGTTTGCATGGATATAGAGAAAGGGATTCCTTGTACACTGTTGGTGGCAATGGAAATTGATGTAGCCACTATGGACAACAGTTGGAGGTTTGCCCCAAAATTAAAAATAGAACTACCGTATGATCCATCAATCCCCCTAATGGGTATATATTAAAGGAAATGAAAACAGGATATTTAACAAATATCTACACTCCCATGTATTTTGCATCATTATTCTCAAAAGCCAAGATATGGAAACAACCTAAATGCCCATCAAAAAGTGAATAAACAGATGTAGCATATATATATATATATATATGGATCTTGAGGGCATTATGCTTGCTTAAAGGAAATAAACCAGACAAGGACAAATACTGTATTTATCACTAATTTGTGAAATCTAAAAAAGCCAATCTCATAGAAATGGTAGTGACCATTGGTAGTTGGTAGTTTCTAGCAACTTAGGAGGTGTGGTGAGTTGTGAAGATGTTAAAAGGTACAAATTTGCAGTTAGAAGACGAGTAAGTTCTGGAAATGTGATGCTATGCCAACCTAATATGATATTATATACTTAAAAGTTGCTAAGAGACTAGACTTTAAATGTTCTTACTAGAAAAAATAAATTATAATTATGTGATGTGATAGAGGTGTTAGCTAACACTATGGTGATAATCATACTGCAATATATATGTATCAACGCATTATAACCCTTAAAGTTACACAATGTTATATGTCCATTATATCTCAATTTTGCAAAAAGGAAAAGAAAAATTCTATGGAGACTGAGTGAAAAAAAATACCTCCAAATCACTAATATTGAGAATGGAAATGAAGATATTATTGCAGATCAGGGAGATACCAAAAAAGATTAAAAAGTAGATGTCAATGACAACTTTATCCAATAAATTTGAAAATTCATATGAAATGGACAAATTCCTATAAAAACACAGCCTGCTAAAATTAATAAGAAAATATAGTATTTTTTTGTAATCCCATACAATTTAAGAAATTAAATCAATAATCCAGAACTTTCCCATAAATAAAACTCTAGGCCCATAAGGCTTCACCTGTGAGAGTTCTACTTAACATCTGAGGAAGAAAAAGTCACTTACAGAGGATAGAAAAATAAAGACTACTTCCCAACTGTTTTGAAAATGCAGCAAAGATAATATTCAACAATACTAGTCATTAAAATAATTAAATTATTTTGTACATTTATCAATATCTGCTTCCCTGAGCCAACACCATGTGTAACATCCTCTGGTATTCCTGGATATCAGCATAGTTTACCTTCCAAAGGGTTAACACCCAGCAAAGGACCTCAAAGACTCTGTTGTACTCCATGCATTCTGATCGAATACTGTCCATGCCAGTCAGTTTGCAAAGTAACCTCATCTCCCAAGCACCACCACCTCCAGGGATAAACTAGGCCCTGACTTATGCCTCTGTTTGGTTTCATATGGCTCAGGCTTGGCACACCAGAGCAGCACTGGTATTCCCCAGTCATCCCCCTGTCACTGCCACAGGCTGCCTTCCATTTGCTGTGTATCCCATCCATACATCTCCCACCCCCACTGGTAGACAGATGATGGCCTTTATAATATAAATGCATTTAAACTACTAACCACGTTCAGGTACATTGCTTAATATTTCATTAAGTAAAACATTAGCTGCACAAAAGTCATTGTTCATCAATAATGCCTTGAGTTCAGAGACATCAATTAGATCATTCTGGAGAATTTGGGTGATAGCTAAGAGTAGCTGTGTAGCTGAAAAAAAAAAAGAGCAAAGACTAATGTTTCAACAGCAGAAATAAGATTATTCACTTTCACTTAATAAGCTTAGGCTGCATAAAATTTTTTTTTAAGATTTTATTTGAGAGACAGAGAGTGCATGCTCATATGAGACAACCCGAATTGGGAGGGGCAAAGGGAGGAGAAGAAGCAGGATCCCCCTTGAGCAGCCCAGGATCATGACTGAAGCCAAACGCAGATGCCCAACCAACTAAGCCACCAGGCACCCCAGCATAAAAGAATTTTACATGAAACTACTCGTATAGTTTTAAAAGCCATTGTGTATTATAATAGCCAGCAGTTACTGAAAACCTACTAAGTGCTAGAGACTGTTTCAAATACTTCTGCTTCATCTATTTAAGCCTTATAATAATTCCAAGACAGGCATTATTATCCCTATTTTTGAGATGAAGAAATTGAGATTGGTGAGATTAAGTGATTTACTAAAGAATATATCAGTAGTGAGTGGCAGGGCCAGGATTCAAGTCCAGACACTATAGTTCCAAAGCCCATGCTCTTAACTAATATGCCTTTTAAGTTGACATCTCTAAGTGATCAACTTTATACCTTTGGCTACATAATACTCCATATATGGCCCCTGAAATAACTGTGAAGCATTACAAATAAATTTATATCAAAATTTGCATTATTTCACTTAAAGTTATGTTACAGAGACAAAATAGATAAGAAGCAGCAGCAGCAAAAAAAAAAAAAAAAAAAAAAAAAAAAAAAAAAGCAGCAGCAGGTGCTGTTGCTGCTACAAGTCATGCTCTTTGTATTTATCTTAAAGCCCCATAAATCCTGACAGCTTTGGTTCCTTTCTAATGCCTTCAAACAGTTGTGGTTCTTGACGCTGTTTAATTTAGTCCAGATTTTACTAGTTATTCTCAGCAGGAGAGTTGGTTTGATAAGCTACTCCATCATACCCAAAGTAGAACCAGGTGGATCAAGCTTACAGGTAATCCTGATGCCCTGCTCGGGTTAAAGATTACTGCTTAGGTTATTACTTTACCACAAAGCTATAGTAATCAAAACCATGTGGTACTGGAATAAGAATAAATAAAAATCAATGGAATGGAATTGAGAGTCTAGGAATAAATCCATACCCTTATGATCAATTGATTTTTGACAAGGATGCCAAAACCATTTAATGGGGAAAGAATAATCTTGTTAACAAATGATGCTGGGATAACTGGATATCTGCATGCAAAAGAATTACAATTGATTCCCATCTCACACCACATACAAATATTAACTCAAAATGAGTCAAAGATTGAAGTTAAAAGGCTTAAACTATAAAACTCTTAGAAGGGAACATTAATATAAATTTTTATGATCTTGGATTATCTTTAGGCGTGACTTCAAAAGAAGTAACAAAATAAAATATTAATTTAATTTCACCCAATTTAAAGACTTTTGTACTTCAAAGACACCACCACCAAGAAAGAAAAAAAGGCCCACAAAATGGAAGAAAAGATTTGCAAATCATGTGTCTGATAAAGCTGTAGTATCCACAATGTATAAACTACAACTTGACAAATAACTCAATTTCAAAACAAGCAAAGGATACATGTCTTCAAAGAAGATATACAAATGGCCAATAAACACATGAAAAGATGTTCAACATCATTAACCATCAGGAAAATGCAAAACCAAACCCTGGTGAGATCCTTGTTAGACTAGACTATACTTAGACAGTAACAAGTCTTGACAAGGATGTAAAAAATGTACATTGCTGGTGAGAATGTAAAATGAGGCAGCTGCTTTGAAAACACTCCAGCAGTTCCTCAGGCTGAATATAAAGTTATCATGTGACCATTAATTCCATCCCCAGGAATAGGGATGAAGAGAAATGAAAATATACATCTATACAAAAACTTGTACTCAAAAAATATACACCAATGTTCATAGCAGCATTATCCATAATAGTCAAAAAATGGAAACAACCCAAATATCTATGAACTGATAAATGGCCAAAGAAAATGTGGTATAACCATATAATAGACTATCCCACCACAAAAAGGAATGAAACACTCATTTATGCTCTAATACAGATTAATCCTGAAAACAGTATGCTAAATGAAAGAAATCTGCCATGAAAGTCTATGATCCCAATTATATGAAACACTCATAATAGGTAAATCAACACAAACAGAAAGTGGATTAGTGGTTGTCAATGGCTGAGGAGAGGTGGATATAACTACCAAAGGGTACAGAGTTTCTTTTTGAGGCAATCAAAATGTCCCAGAACTAGAGTGTGATGGTTGCACATCATCATCCATACACCTAAAAATACTGAACTGTATACTTTAAAGGGATGCTTTTATGGTATGTGAATTATATCTCAATACAAATGTACATCTGAATTGCATCTCAGCCTTTGGGCTAAGATCAAGTGTAAAATGTACATCTGATAAATAATGCCACCAGTTACAAAGATGTACTAATTTTAGAGAGATTAAAATGCAAAAAAAGAAAAGAAAATGTAAAAAGCATTTAGAAATACATTATTAACAGAGGTGTCTGCATCTGTGGAGAGTTCTTTGGTAGGTGTTCTCTGTAGACATGGGGGTTAGGAAAAGATGCCTGTATTGAAATGGTCTCCCTAATTTCAAAGATGATGAGAGGAACTTTGGGGACAAAGATCAACCAATAGTCTTTATACAGCAGGGGCAAAATGATGTCCTTAGGCAGATGATATGAATGATACGGAGATTAATACCACAAGGAATTAGACAATTAACTGAAGTTAAGATTTCCATAAATGAAATCAATGGGCAGTCCAGTTGGGGAAACCTGAAAACTCCAGCGGCCTAATTTGAGATGACACAATAGAGAGTAGTTATGCTTCATCCAATTTCCCGATTGGATTTAATTCATCCATCCAGAACCCCCGGAATGAAGAAAAACTTACTGCCTCTTGGGTTAGCACTTTGTAATAACAGCAAAGATGTTTCCTATGTATCTTCATCAACCCTATTTCATTTCTTTCCATTCCGTTATAACTTTGTCCCATTTTCCTCACTTTGTCTTTTATAAGCTGCTCAAAATCCTTTTTAAACCTATAGATGCTATAGAGTAAAAACCTGACCTCTAGATAGTAATTTTTTAATATTTCATTATTTTAGTCATTTGTCTTTAACCAGTACTATTCACTTACCCATTCACTCTTTGAAATGTGGACTTTCTTTAATTCTTGTAAAGAAATCTTTCAAATTCACCTCCTTATTATCTGAAAAGTCAAAATCAAGTATGCTGATTGATATGCTTGGCACGAATTGGTACATAAAATAAAGACTGATTTATGATATCTAAAATTCCATTCTACCTTATTTTCTATCTCAAATGATTGAAACTATTTCAACATAATTTTTCAAACTTTAAGGAACCATCCATGGAACAGCTGATGATATTAATAGCTAACTTTTTTGAGTTCTTACTCAAAAGAACTTACATAACTTTTCAGTTCCTTATATATAAGTATCCTTTTATAATGCTTTACATTTATTAACCAAAATCTTCACAATAATTCCATAACAAGGGCAGCCCCAGTGGCTCAGTGGTTTAACGTCGCCTTCAGTCCAGGGCCTGATCCTGGAGACCCAGAATTGAGTCCCGTGTTGGGCTCCCTGCATGGAGCCTGCTTCTCCCTCTGCTTGTGTCTCTGCCTCTCTCTCTCTCTCTCTCTGTCTCTCATGAATAAATAAATAAAATCCTTAAAAAAATAATTCCATAACATGTGTATGCTTGATCTGCCTATCTTTAAAAGATGAAAGCAAAGAGAAATTAAATAACTTGTCCAGGTCACAAAAGCCGAAAGTACTGAAAGCTATAGTATTTGAACTGAGGCAGTATAAGGTCAAACATGACAATGTTAACTATTAGGACATATACACACGCTTGAAGTAAGATGCAATAGTGTAACCACAGCAGAAAATATAGGACTATCAACTACATTAAGAAGACTTTAACTTACAACACAATGGAAAGTTGGGTAGCACAGAAACTATCACACTGCAAGTCCCTAGAGATGCTGTATGAACTACAATATTCTACAAATACATGACTAAGTTATATGAAAAGGAAATAATAAGTTAGGTGAGCACAGAAATCCAGAGTAGGAAATAGTGAGTACTAAGCCTACAACTATTTAGGGATATGTATCAGATCCCATAGTGGCAAGGTGTTTTATCTAAATGCTCATGCATATTCACAAAAGAAAACTTGGGTCCATAATACATGAAGAGTTTGAATTTATTTTTTTTAAAGATTTTATTTATTTATTCATGAGAGACACACACAGAGAGGCAGAGATGCAGGCAGAGATGCAGGCAGAGGAGAAACAGGCTCCATGGAGGGAGCCCAACACGGGACTCAATCCCAGGACTCCAGGATCACGCCCTGGGCTGAAGGCAGGTGCTAAACTGCTGAGCCACCTAAGCATCCCAAGAGTTTGAATTTAGATACCAAATACAACTGGGATGTTTAAAGAAGTTCAATCCTGTGAAAGGGAGATTAAAATATTGTATTCACTGGCCCAGATAAACAAAAAGGAGACCTAAATATTCCTAAGAGGCAGTGAGGAAAAGAAAATCTCCTGTAAAAAATCTCCAGCATCTCATGTGGGTTGGGAGTCTAAATTTACACTACTCTAAACCACTAAAGAATATACCATGATATGAGAAACCCCAGATCAAAACATAAAAATTGACTGAGGTCAATAATAATCTGTTTCCTGGCAAAGGCAATAAATAACCAAAATGTGATGGGGAGGTACTCTTAATCCTAAGACTCATGGGATTCCCATTGAAAAAACAACTAGATGGTTAAGATAAGCCCCAAATAAAAAGCCCTAAAACCAGTGAAACTCATCAGCTTCTAGAAGTATTCCCACCTGATTTGATGCTTAAGCATGGCTATATAAAGGAAGAGATCAAGTACATATTACATGAACTTAAATGTAAAACAAAGGTAAATACATGCCCACCTGGAAACAACAACCAAAAACTAAATAATTGTTTTGAAATGTAGAGACGCTTGGGTATATTCTTTGGTTAAAAAACAGAACAGGACAAGTACTATAAAAGGACAGTTGAAGGTGGACCTCCTCTGAAGAAAGACTGCATGTCAAAATTAAGCTACTGGTGTCATGTCTTTGTTTTATTACATAATAGTATTTTCCACCCATGCTTATAAGAAATGAATGGGAATTATATAAATAAGCATATATATATCCAGATGAGTATGACCAGATAGATATGATCAATAAATATTTAAATTAACAGACTATTCTGGCTCTAATTTGTATCAGCCTAAGTCTCCAGTGTGACTACTATTTTATCCACACATATATGCTTTAAGACTGTTTCTCATCAACAGGGAAAAATGGAAAGAATCTCAAGCCAAAAAAACTGCTCACCACTGATGTCGCAAAACTTAAGGGCTTCACTGATAGCCTCCTCAGTTATATTAACATTCAAACTTTTCAGGGCATGCTCCAAGTCAGGTATAGCAATTTTGCCATTATCAACACTTGACAAGATATGAGCAGCTTCTTTAATCTCTACAAAAATAATTAAATATATATATAAAATACTATTGTTTTTAAAAGTTCAAAATCGTTTGTTCAAACTCCAGGTGTTAGCAGTTGGGGGAGCTGCTGTGCCCCTGCCTGGTGCAGGGCTCAGTGGGGGTTGTTTACCCCGTGAGGCCGCAGGAGGAACAGCCCCAGTGGCGGGGCAGCTCTGGAAACCTGGATTCAGCTCCGGCAGGAACTCCGTCTGCAGGGCCTGGAGGCTCCGGGGCGGGGCCGCTGATCTGCTCAGCTGGGGCAGGAGCGTCCTTGCTGTCCTGGGCCCTCCCGGCCTCTGCCTGTCCCGGGGGAGGCCGGATCCTGGGCTGTGTCCCGGCGCCCTGTGCTCCGGAGCCTGCGCTGTTGGATTCGCGCTCCCGGGCCGCGCAGCCACCTCCGCGGAGCCGCCGCCCGAGCCCCCCCGAGCTGCTCCTGGAACCGCGCAGCCCCCTCCGCACGGAGCCTCTTCCTCTGCCCGAGCCCCTCCGAGCTGCTCCCGGGGCCGCGCAGCCCCCTCCGCGGAGCCGCCGCCCGAGCCCCTTCAGCTGCTCCGTGTCCCGCCGGGTCCCGCCGTGCGCGCTGCAGCCCTTAGGGAGCTCGGCGCACTCTCCTGGGCGCGCAGTTGCTGTTACTGTCCCGGGGAGCCCGAGGGCATCCCCGCCCTCCTGGGTCCTGCTCCACCTCCCCGCGAGCCCCTTTCCCCCGGGAAGGTCGGTGCAGCTCCTGCGTCTTCGGGACGGGGCTCTCCTGTCCTGGGGACACTCGCCCCGGCCTCAGCCCGGCTCCTCGCGGGGCCCCTCCCCCTTGGAGGCCTTTGTTCCTTTATTTCTTTTTCCCCGTCTTCCTACCTTGATAGATGCGCGAACTCTTCTCACTGTAGCATTCCAGCTGGTCTCTCTTTAAATCTCAGGCCGAATTCATAGATTTTCAGGATAATTTGAAGGTTTTCTAGGTAGTTTGGTGGAGACAGGTGATTTGGGGACCCTACTCTTCCGCCATCTTCACATATGCTCCTGTTCAAACTCCATTATAGGTGAACTCTCAAATTAAGTATATATAATTTAACTAAAATCTCTGTAAAAAAAGGAAAATATTTTCTATTTATAACAACCCACTTATTTCAAGCTGCATTTAAAACCAAAAAATTATGTGCCAAAGAGAGTATGATGAGTTATCTGAATCCATCAATCTATTAAATACTGAATGAGCTGTAAGCCTTTCTTAAATAATAGTTGTTGGGGCCAGGCGGGAAGGGAAACTCAAGATGGCGGATACGCCAAAATGGCTGAAGTTCCTGTCACCACCTCCACTTGGGATGACAGCTTGAGCAGACCCTTACACCTCTCCTTTGGACTTCCTCAACCGAACCCAATGCCCTTCAAACCCCAGAGGAGGAAGTCACCTTTGACTGGTCGAATTGCAATCCTTCCTTTGCATAGTGAGGGTCACTCTGACTGGTTGGATTGCAATCCTTCCTTTGCATATGAGCCAACCAATAGGAAACCGTTCTGCCTTACAACGTTATGGAAACCCCCTACCACCTTGTCTTGGCGCGACTTCCTCGACTCACTCTCTTTCCCCCGTGAGTCGGGGAACCTCGCCCGAGGGTGCCTGCAATAAAATCTGTTCTTGGACCCTCGCTTGCCTTGGCGGTCTCATTTCCGTCTAGTTACTAAAAAACTTAACAATAGTTAAGTCTTTACCTAACTCTGGGAAATGAACAAGGGGTAGTGGAAGGGGAGGTGGGCAGGGGAGTTGGGGTGACTGGGTGATGGGCACTGAGGGGAGCACTTGGCGGGATGAGTACTGGGTGTTATGTTAAATGTTGGCAAATTGAACTCCAATAAAAAATTTTTAAAAAATAGTTAAGTCTTCTACATGTAGGTCTAAAGATTTCTATCAACTAATAAACAAAAAATGGCTAAAATTTGAGAGGAGAGCTTTTGATCCTGAGGGCCACTACCAGTCCATATTGAGCTTTTGTGTGATTGTCAAAGGGCACCCCTCTGTATGTTTCAATTACAAAGAGGCACACCTGCCTCTGGGCAGCTGCAGTCTAGCACTGTGGTCCAAGCCTGAAGAGCACAGTGAAATATGGAGTGCATTTCAGTCTCTACTTGTACCCTCTCAACCAGGCATCTTTGTGCAAGGCACAACCCATACAACCAAATGGGGTAGTCCTGTTGATACCCCACCAGTTTAAAATATAAAATGTGATCATTATTGGGTGTTTTAATTTTTCATCAATATCATTTCCCATTCTGTTTCCCTCTCAACCTCAAAATGAAGTCATTGTGTTTCCACAGTCTGAAAAATTGTTGTGTTATACCAACAGATCTCAAACTTCACTTGGAAAGAACCCTATAATACCATTTTAGACTTTTATTCATTCTATTAATATTTATTTTATAGCTACTAAGACCAACAATGAAAATGTTAGCACTCTCATCAGAGTTTCCTATAAAAAAGTTTTTCTATAAAACCCTGAAAACAGAGACTGAATCTGTCATATCTGCAAAAAAAAATAAATTATAATACATTATATAGTTGGTACTATGAGAAAAACACACACAAGTTAGTATGAAAGCACTGAGACAGTTCATCTAACCTACAACTCTGAAAAATCTTATGGGATGAGAAGTGACATTTGAGCTGAGTTTAGGGGGGAAAATGTGAGTTTGTCAGATAGGAAATGTATCGAAAGGAAACAGCACATGCAAAGATATGGAACCAAAAGCAAATAAAGCCAATTTAAATTATAATAAGTTAGGTGGCTAAATTATAATAACTGGTGGCTCAGTTGGTTAAGCATCTGCCTTCAGCTCAGGTCATGATCCCAGGATCCTCTCGCTTGCTGTCATAAATTAATAAAATCTAAAAAATAAATAAATTCTAACAAGTAGTATGGCTACAGAATAAATACAAGTGTAAAAGTGATGAGAGATGAGACTAATGAGATAAAACATTTATTGTCATTCAATCATTCCAAAAATATTTACAATTATATGAGTTAATAACAAAAGATTTGGAACAATACCTAGTTCAGTAAATATTATATAATACTATAATATTAGCTACTACTAAGAGCCTGCTAAAAGCCAGGATTATGCTAGGATCTGGAGCAAAGTGAAGACATGGTCCTTGGCCCAATGACCCTTCCAGGCATGTAAGAGAAGAATTATTAATCAAATAATCAAAAATATGACTGGAAAATACACAGATTTTAACATGGGCAGAGGACCTAAATAGACATTTTTCTGAAGAAGACATTACAGATGGCCAACAGACACATGAAAAGATATTCAACATCATTAATCTCAGGGAAATGCAAACCAAAATCACAATAAAATATCACCCTACACCTGTCAGAATGGCTAAAATAAAAAACATAAGAAATAATGAGTGTTGGCGAGGATGTGTAGAAAAAGGAACCTCTGGGCACTGTTGGTGGAAAGTAAATTGGTACAGCCACTGTGGGAAACAATATGGAGTTTCCTCAAAAAATTAAAAATAGAAATACCATATGACCCATTTAATTCCACTACTGGGTATTTACACAAAGACAACAAAAACACTAATTCAAAAAGATACATGCACTCCTATGTGTATTGCAATATTATTTACAAAAGCCAAAATATGGAAGTATCTCAAGCATCCATCACTAGGTGAATGAAAAAAGATGTGGTATATTATGAAATATGACACTGCTGTGAAAAAGGCTGAGATTTTTGCCATTTTGCCAACATGGGTGGACCTAAAGAGTATTATGCTAAGTGAAATAGGTCAGACTGAGAAAAAAAATTGATTGTACTTGTAAGTCAAATCTAAAAAGCAAAACAAACAAAAAGCAGAATCAGATTTATAAATACAGAGAACAAACTAATTTTGGCCAGAAAGAAGGACAATAGGAGGATGGGCAAAATGGACGAAGGGGAGTGGGTGATACAGGCTTCCAGTTATGCAATGAATATGTCATGGCACAATGTAGGGAATATAGTCCGTGCTATTGTAATAACATTGTATGGTGACAGATGGTAGTTACATTTGGTGTAACTAATGTGGTGAGCATAACATAATGTATAGAGAAGTTGAATCACTCTGTTGTACACCTGAAACGAATAAAACACGGTCTCCCATACTCAAATAAAACATGCCTCCCATACTCAAATAAAAAATTTTTAATGAAAATCATTTTATTTTGGTCTTAATGAATTAAGATGATTTAAGCTAATATTTGTGTTACTTTATTTTTTTCTAAGTAAGCTCTATACCCAACGTGAGACTTAAATTCCTGACCCCAAGATCAAGAGTCACAGGCTCTACCGACTGAGCCAGCCAGGTGCTCCATTTTTGTTTTTACAAGATAAAATATACTGAGCATTTCTAGTATTGTTTAAAAAATGAGTATTTATAATATGAAATAAATGCTATGAATGAGATATGATTTAATGAAAGCATATAACAAAGGAAGCTGACCTAGACTAGCAGGTGGGCTCCCTAGAGGAAACTGATGCATACCTGAAAGATGAGTAAACATTAACCAGACAAAGAGGGTCAGGGAATAAAATATGCAAAAGCTTTGTGGCAAGAGAAAAAGAGATTATCTAAGGAAATGAAAAAGCCAATATATTTGAAAGTACAGAAAGCAAGGGTAATGATAGAAAATTATGCTAGAGAACTAGGACACGTAGGATTTTGGTCTTTATCTAACAGCAATGGAAATGTTTAGAGAGTTATAAATAATGTGACATAACATAATCAGATTACTTTTTTAAAAAAAACAATATCACTTTGGCTAAAGTAGGAAAAATGGATAGGAATCCACTGGCACCTGGCAATGATCCTAAAAAATAACTCTTTTATAGAGAATGCTTTCTTATATACATATAAAGTTCTTACCATCTGCTTTTGGTAGTTTCAGATTTGAAGACAAAGTCTCTTTCCTAAAATCTGCAAATTTAGAGAAAGAGATTATGCCATAAGGAATAGCATCCTGATTTCATCCAGTTTCAAAAAAAGCCAACTGATAGATTAAATACTTCATTTCTCAGTAACATTTATTATTGACCATTCCCTTCTCAAAATCTTCCACTGGCTTCCAAAATATTATTCTCTACTCTTCCTCTTATTTCTTAAATTCCATGGATTTGTCAACCTCCAAAGCTCCTTAAATGTGGCTGAGAGTTTAATGTCACAAATGTTTCCTTTCTTCCTAAGAGGGCAGGTTAATCCCCAGGCCCATATATTCAACAAAATGTTTAATTATTAGTTTGAATCATCCTTCCGTAGTTCTGCTTGCCTATCTACCTAATTCTGAAGCTTTTCATAAGGACAAGTTGCAGTTATACCCTTCATTCTATACACTTTCTACAAAAAATGCAAATTGCTAGAGAGATCTATTTAAGGAACAAGTGATAGAAATAAAATATGTCCATTTGCATAGATGGACCATATTACAGTTAGAGAGCAGTTTAGAATAACTCACAACGAGTCCAGGTATTACCTTGAAACAAAAGGTTAGAATAAAGATGCATTATATTTATCTTAATTTTTTCTACTTGTTCTAAGCAAGATAAAAAAAAACTAACCTATTAAAAAGTACTTTCAAAATAGTAGGTTTGGCAATTTTATAAGATAACTCTAAAACAGGATTTCTCAACCTCAGAAAAATTACATTTGGATCCAGATAATTATTTGGGGAAGAAGTGTCCTATACACTATAGGATGGTTAGCAGCATCCCTTGCTTCTACTCACTAGACGCCGGCAGTCCTCACCCATCAGTTTTGACAATCTAAACTGGCAATTTTTCCCTGAGAGGTAAATCTGATCTTATTTTCTAGCTGAAACTAAATTTAAAGATAGGAAATGGCTTTCCAAATATAGATAAAATCCATCTGGGTATATCGCAACTGAGAATCTAGATGGGTCAGATAATTGCTTTGCAAATAACAGCTCAACACTTATATTATATAGAGTGTTATATAGACAATGTTTTTATTGTTCATTTTTTTTGTTTCATTTCATTGTTTCTATTGTTTATTTATTTAAAAATAAATAGAGTCAGTAACTTGTACTTTTCAAAGGGTCTTTTGCCTAAAAAGAAAGAAAGCTAGAAAACTATTAAGACCTCTCTAAAATTCATAAAAGGAAAGGGATTAACTTTGAAATGAAACTACTATAGAAAGAAACATTTTTTTTTTTGAAAGAAACATTTCAAAGCCATACAACAACATATATAAATACTTGGAGACCAACTTTACAATACAGTCCAGGAGATCATCCAGGAATCTGATACTATAATAACTAAATGCAATAACTTTGGATGTAGAAAATAAAGTATATTCCTAAATTTGATCTGTAGTAAATCACATTTCAATACATTTATAGTATTATTTAGGAACTGAATATTAACTAAATATTATTTAGTTAGAAACTATGTGTTAAGATTTAATTAGTATTTTAGTAAAATATTTTTAAACTTTTAGATAAAATTTTAGAAGAAATACTTATTACAAGTCACTGGTTATCTGCTCAATCAATTCACCCTCAACAAAGGAATCATCCAGTATTTCTTGAAGAATTTCATCAGTGAAATAAATTCTATTGGTGTTTCCAAGTGTATCTGCATATTTGTCCTTATAAGACTGATCACTTTCTTCCATAGAATCCAATGTATTGATGATGTTATTCAATGCTACAAACACAGAGAATATACATACAACATGTAATTCAGCCCATGGATCTAAATCTTTAGAACATAACAATAAAACTGATGGACTCTTCTACATTTGCCTATCCAAAATGGCAGTCACTACCCATATGTGGCTATTGAAATAAATAGAGCAATCCATTCTCCACTATAGTTTTCCATAGCCCCTTATCTTTATTTTTAAAACTATTTTGTTAAAATTCTGGGTGGGCTATTCCTGTATGAACAAAAAAATATGCTAAAGTTTCTCTAGTTATCTATTGATGAGTTCACCATTTCAGTAAAAAAAAAAAAAAAAAATCCTCCATTCTTCACAACTGTTCTCAAATCCCTATCCTTCCCTTTCCACTTTCTTTCCCTATACCCCTTGCTTTTGTAAGCTCACTTCACCCAATTTAGAGAATCAGCAAAGCCTATTATGTTTAGCACAATAACATCAAACATATAGACTAGGAAATCTATGACTGATCTCCCTTAATTAAAAAAAAAAAAAAAAACTTCAGGGGCACATGGATGACTCAGTCAGTTGGGCATCTGACTCTTGATTTTGGCTCAGGTCATGATCTCAGGATCTTGGGACTGAGCCCCACATACATTGGGTTCTACACTCAGCATGGAGTCTGCTTGGGATTCTCTCTTCCTCTCCCTCTGCTCCTCCTCTCACTGGTACCCTCTCTCTCTCAAGTAAATAAATGAATGAATAAATGAAATCTTTTTAAAAAATCATTTACATTTCTAAAGCACATATCTAAAAAATCATCTGTCAGGATTCAACAAGAGAAATGTATAATAAATTACTTTAAAATTAGCTAATTTATGTAAAAGTATAATTTAATACATTATGGTGTTCCATGATTTAGTCATTAGTTATCGGTAAGGAATTTAAAAAACAGGCTATGTGAGGAAGGGCTGAAAGGAAATGTGAATCTAGAGAAAAGATGATTCAATGTGAAAGAGAAAATCTAAGAGTTCTCCTCATATCCCTGGAAGGCTACTGACAGGAGGAAGAGTCCAAATGTTAAATATGGTTTAAGAATGGAATTATAATGCAGGATTTCCACCAAATAATTGGAATAATTGACTAGTTCTACAACTGTCCAAAATTATGAAATGGGCTGCTTCAAAAAGTCACAAGGATTTCCATGATAAATATTAGGATAAGTGTGTACTACCATTAGCCTGTCCCTGAAAGCCACTAATGTGGCTTTTAAATAAACATATAATAATGAAGAAACTCCATATCTAATGAGCATGGAAACTATCAAATCCTCTACTACAGACCTCATTCTCTGGTCACAATAAAATAAAACTAAAAATAAACAATAAAGATAGGGCAATAATGAAATTAAAATTGATTTAAAAAAATTTTTAGGGCAGCCCCAGTGGCTCAGCGGTTTAGCACCACCTTCAGTCCAGGGCGTGATCCTGGAGACCCGGGATCAAGTCCCATGTCAGGCTTCCTGCATGGAGCCTGCTTCTCTCTCTGCCTGTGTCTGTGCCCTCCTCTCTCTCTCTGTGTCTCTCATGAATCAATAAATAAAATCTTTAAAAATAAATAAATAATTTTTATGTAGTTATTTATTTTTAAAGATTTGTTTATTGATTCATGAGAGACACAGAGAGAGGCAGAAACATAGGTAGATGGAGAAGTAGGCTTCCTGAGGGGAGCCTGATGCAGGACTCAATTCCAAGACCCCAGCATCATGACCTGAGCCAAAGGCAGATGCTCAACCACTGAGCCACCTAGGTGCCCAAAAAATTGCTTTAAAATTTAAAGTTTTCTCTTAAACAATTCTTATATTAGGAGAACATCAAAATATGCCTGAAAATACTTAATTCTTAAATTATAAATAGAAACACTAAATATAAATCTAAGAGGTAGTGCTTTAAAAAGAGATGATTAAAATATTATATTAGTAAGCATAGAAAAAGTACATATTAAAATAATTTTTTACAGAAGAATTTTTAAGAATTAATATCCATTATTGATAAAAGTTTTTGCAACCCTTTCAGAGGATAATTAAGCAGTAGTTGTTAACATCTTATATCTGCATATATTTTGTTCTAGCACTGTGACTTCTGAGGAATTTTATTCTCCCGGAAAACTTTGTGCACATATATACATACAAGGATGCTCATCAAAATGTTTGAATGATGAAAAATTGACAATAACCTAAATATTATCAAAACTGTTGTGGATAAAATTATAGTACACCCCCACAATGGAATATTATGCAGTCTTTAAAAAGAATGAGGTAGTTTATATGACATAATGGGACATGGAACAGTATCTAAGATACACTATTTCTTCAAAAAAAGCAAGTTGTGAATATTATGGACATAGTAGTTTACTATTTAATAATTTCAGAATATACAAATATTCATAAATACAAATTAAAAAGCCTATAAAGTTACTTACCAAACTTTAATAGGGGTATTTACAGAGGGTAACATTACAAGAGCCTTACGCTTTATATTTCTTACATATCTGGTCACTAAATTTTTTTAAAAGACTTATTTATTCATTCATGAGAGAGACAGAGACAGAGACCGAGACAGAGACACAGGCAGAGAGAAAAGTAGGCTCCTTGCAGGGAGCTCGATGTGGGACTCAATCCCCAGACCTGGGATCACGTCCTGAGCCAAAGGCAGAAGCTCAACCGCTGAGTTACCCAGGGGTCCATGGTCACTAATTTTTTTTAATAAAAGTTTAAAAATTGCCATTATTACAAAATAAAGTTTTCTTATTTAGATTTTGGAAAACATTACAACTTTGTGATTTTCCCAATTTTTTCCATTGAAGTAAACATTTTAAAAAAGATTTTATTTATTTATTTGGAGAGTGCACATGTGCACTCTGTAGAGGCCCAGAGAAGGCCAGGGAGAGGAAAAGAATCTAAAGCAAACTTGGTGCTGAACACTGAGCCAACAAGTCAAAATGTTCAAATATAGATGAAACAAACATTTGACACAATTATTACAAAGATTTAAGCACCAAGTGTTTGACTAGGTGACCTCTGAATGAGATCTGAATGTGCTGTGGTAGTTCAAAAGTTTTACCATAAAACTCTTACCAATAAAGTTGGAAAATTCCTGGGTGTTCTTCAAAGTCTTTATACAGTCTTTAACATTTACCATGTTGTCATCTGGAAGAAAGAGAAAAGTGATAGACAAGGTCATGGACAAGGTCATATTACAAAGCTAGTATGAAAATCAAAATCAGAATACAATTTCTTTTTTTTTTTTTAAGATTTTATTTATTTATTAATGAGAGAGACAGAGAGAGAGGGGCAGAGGCAGAAGCAGGCTCCATGCAGGAAGCCTGATGCGGAACTCGATCCCGGGACTCTGGGATCATGCCCTGAGGCAAAGGCAGACACTCAACCGCTGCACCACCCGGGCATCCCCAGAATATAATTTCTTAAATTCTTTATGTGCAAGATACTTTGGATTCATTTTCACCCATTATGCCTTGCGATTCACCTTACAAGATTGTAGATATACTAGTTCTTATTCTACCTGTAAGGGAGCCAAAATACCAAGAAGATTATAAGTCCAATAACCACTTGGCACAAAGTGGCAAAGCTCGGTTTACTATTCAAAGAACTGGAATTTCCAAATTATTCATTAGTCACTAAATCAAGACCTATCTCAGGAACTGATACCCAGAAGCCCACTCCCCGCAAAATTTCAACCTTCTTATTAAAAGCATTCTCATAACTGCAAAAGAGGATATAAAGGAGGAAAGGCTCCTTTTCAAGATGTTTACAGTAATACAAGCAAATATCTGTAGATATTTGCTCAAAGAAGAAACCACATTTATTTGAACAAAGACCTTGCACACTTTCTTTATAGGTACTCCTACCCAAAACAAAAAAACTGATAGTAATATTTAAATGCTTACCAGAAACAAAATTTGATTGAAGAATTTTCTCTACCTCCTTTTCAGGTGACTTAATCCCAATATTTCCTAGAAAGCTCTCTAAGTTCTTCCTAGGTATCATGTCACCTTCAAGCAAATCAAGAGCTAAGGTAATGTCCTGTAACTCTAGAAATAGAAAAAAGTTATTTGGTAATTGAACTAACCTCTGATTTAAAAAACAACAGTAGCTACCACTAAAGACTTTTGTCAGTGGCAGTCTGAGAGTTCTTATCGCATCCTGAATTGAAGAATAAGAAATACCAGGGAAGAACCCAGCCCTCAGGGAATACTAGTCCAGCAACACAATACCCTTAGTCTGTCATGTTTCTTTGGTGGCCAATATAAAATTGGCACAACCAAAACGATCCATATACTGAATTTTTCACTGCAATTACACAAAGTAGCTATTTGACCAGGAAGCTCTAATGGTAGCAAACAAAATTATCTGTATCAAAGTAAAATAAATTTCAGAATCATGAGAAATGTAAAATATGAAACATGAATATCACAAGGACTCCTTAATCTTTTTTTTTTTTTTCAATTCTACCAAGATCCAGTTGTACCCTGGCATCTGGAATTTTACTTTATTTCCAGCTCTTACAAAGGAGGCAGTGTTAAGTCAGACAGACTTGCATTCATATCCTGGCTCCAGGATTTGTCACCTGGAACTGTGTGACCTTGAACAAATTATTACTTACCTCCTTTATAAAATTCAGAAGTCATATATCTAAAATGAGATAATACTATCTACCTCACAAGGTTGAAGTGGAGATTAAATGTGATGATGTATGAAAAACATTTAAAACAATATTAGATTTATGGCAAGCACTTAATAAATGTCATATTAATAGCAATAAAGTTACTACTACTATTATTACTAAAACCATCAGGAATTAGCTATAAATAGAAATCACAGCTTTTTAGTACCTTTGATCCTGCCTTGCTTTCTATCCTCCTAACATCATAGGGAGGCAACTGCAAATGGCAATTTGAGCTTTGCTAGCACCTAAAAACCTGTATCAGCTCTGCTTCTTTGTTTTAACTACAACTTGGTTTCCTTTAAAATACAGTTTCCTTGCATAAACCATCTTGAGTAGAGACTGCTCATCCTCTTATGCTCCACATAAGACTAAGAAGTAGAGAAACACTTCTAAATTTCTGCTGCTGCTGTCAGGCTATTTTAGTTTCAACTTCAATCAAACCTTATCCCTCCCCTCTGCAGTTCAGGACTGTCATTCACCTACACCACCCTCCTGACACCATCATCTATTACTTTCTGATCACATTTTCACCATCTCTGAGGATCTTGGTATCTTGTTCATAATCCTCCCTCAACCCCATTTCCCATTATCATTTAATGATGATAAGGATGACCTTGACCTTTTAACTCCAAAAAGCTTCTACTTCCTTTCCAAATTCATCCATACCATTGGTCATCCTTGATTATCATTAACTAAAATTTCCTGCCCCCCCCAAATCTTAAACTACAAGATCATATACCTGACCATAATCCCTTAAAATTATGTGTGTATGTCGAAGGAAAGCATAGAACTTTATTCACAATATGTCTACTTTCTAGGACCCTCCAAGTTCACCAACAGTCAAGGCACAGTAGACTAGCCTTCTCCATTAGTAATGAAGGGAACATTTTGAAAACCAAGTTCTAGTATGCCAGACAACCTCGCAAGCAGGCTTTTCTTTCTTTTCTTTTCTTTCTAAATATTTTATTTCTTTACTCACAAAACACAGAGAGAGCCAGGAACATAGGCAGAGGGAGAAGCAGATTCCATGCAGAGAGCGCGATGTAGGACTCAATCCCAGGACCCTGGGATCGCAACCTGGGCCAAAGGCAGATGCTCAACCACTGAGCCACACAGGTGCCCTGCAAGCAGTCTTTTCTAAAGAGAGAAGCTTAAGGCCTGCTGCATTAATACTTTTCTTCTACTGTGGTACTTCCTAACTCTTCCCTGTAGTTATTGGCCTTATAGTGTACTAGCTGACAGGTGCCATCCCCCTAATCATTGTGACCATCTCCCAGATTCAGGTACCTAATCTCTATCTGTTCTCTTTTCTCAATTCATTTCAAGCTTCATTTCAAAATTTTTTTTCTTCCTCCTCATAAAAAGTTACCTGTCCTAAATACCAGTCTCTTTCTGAGCTCTGCATTCTGATCTCAAAATTAACTACCATTTACCAAGTATATAATATGTGCCTAATAATTAGGTTGTGTGCTTTACATGTGTTTTTGTAGCTGAGTCTGACAACTCTATCAGAAATATGATTTTATCAGCTTCCTTGTTTTAAAGATGAGGAAGCCAGGATGGCCTAGAGAGATTACCATCTCTCTCTTGTTGTGGTAAGTCAACAAACTACAAACTCCATAGCCCGTGTTCTTTTCTACTTCTATGCATTGTTTCCTAGAGCACAGCTAACCTAATTAACTATACTATGTTGGTGCTAACTATATTATGTGACCCAAGTAACACATTTATATGTCAACAGGGAATTATTAAATACTTTTCCTAACCTAAAACAGAAACAATAATGTCAGAAACTTCATATGCCAGGGCAGAGTGGTTATTGAAAATCTGAAAAGTATTTGCCTACTTCTTCATATCCAGAAATGATTCAGCATCTGTTTCCCTAAAAATATACCTATGTTGTTACTCTTTTCTTGGTAAATGCTTATTGATCGAATAATCATTTGAGTGGGTTATTCAAATAAATTAGCAGTGGTACAAAGTTTTAAACTTATTTTCCAAACAAAAAGGTACACAGACTCCATGAACATCATCTTCATTGGTTTTAGTTCTGTTTTTAACTTTTAAGCAAAAATGGAAGTCAAGGAGTAGAAAATACCTATGCTACCAAAATGTACATGACCACTCTTGTATTTTAACAAAAACCAAAGAAAGAAACATGAGGAATGTCTACTAAAGGAAGTAGTAGAAGATTTCTGAGAAACTTTATAATACAGAAGCCTATATACTGGGTAGAATCCTAAGTCTGAGGCTTAAAATGATATAGGAAATATTCATATCTGAAAAATTTTAAAGCCAGTAGCTGACTTTACACAAAGTCAGGAAACAAAAAAAGGGATTTAAAATAGCTTTACACAAACCCCATTCCAGAAAAAAAGCCTTTTTCTTTCATCATGGAAGTTGCCAACTTTTAATCAAAACCAAATTTTGCTTTAAAACAGATCAATGTTGGGCAGCCCCAGTGGCGCAGCGGTTTAGCGCCGCCTGCAGCCTGGGGTGTGATCCTGGAGACCCAGGATAGAGTCCCGCATCGGGCTCCCTACATGGAGCCTGCTTCTCCCTCTGCCTGCATCTCTGCCTCTCTCTCTCTGTGTCTCTCATAAATAAATAAATAAAATCTTAAAAAAAAATTAAAACAGATCAATGTCAACACTTTAACCAGAAATTAGCAGAACTAGAAACACTAAAAAACAAAAGACACCCATTCAATAAAAGTAAATTTAACAGTCACAAGTAATCTAGTATTTACCTTTTAACCTGGAGGCATCACACGTCCTTTACTACTTTTCCAAATTCTTCTACTTGTATTTCATCATTCTCTGCAAGAAAAATATTTTCCTTTTAAAGAGAACAGAGAAAGAGAGAGAGGCAGAGACACAGGCAGAGGGAGAAGCAGGCTCCATGCAGAGTGCCCGACGTGGGACTCGATCCAGGGTATCCAGGATCACACCCTGGGCTGCAGGCGGCGCTAAACCGCTGCACCACCGGGGCTGCCCCAAGAAAAATATTTTTAATAGATCAGTCTCACTAAGCAAAAGTCAGGATCCAATGAAGCAATCTATAAAAATGTAAGTCATTTGATGTACTCATAAGAATCATATTTCCTTTTCATATTGTTGACTAGCCAAAAGATTAATTTTATAGAAAGAATAAACCTTCAGATTACAGGAGAAAGGCTGAGTTTTCAATCTCCATCAATCAAGAGACTGTGCAATCCATAATCCATATTCCTAGAGATAACACTAACAAACTTCAGTTTTAGTTTAACCTTTTAAATATTTGAAGATAAAAATACTGTACCAGATTAACTTTAAGATTTTTCCAATGCCAGATGGCCCTATAATTTCTAACACATGTTTATACCCATTTCTTACACAAGAACATGCAGATACTAGATTACAAAGTCAAAGTGACAAACACAGAAGACAGAAGTTAACTTTGTTTTCCCAGTCAGAGACAGGGAACCTCAGACCAAGGATTTAGAATCACTGTAGTTTATGATCATAGGATAGAACAGGGCGCTATAAATAAAGTGAGGTATTTGGGAAGCATTTCTAAATTTGCCCAATGATAAATACCATTTCTAGTTTTCAATGCCTTTTTGTAACCATCATAAAAATACTTTTAAAAAAGTTTAAATATACTTTAAAATATTAATGAGTCGATATGTCATACCATCAATAACCAATAAATAATTTTTCAATCTCACTAAGTAGAGGGAATCTAAATCAGCTTTTTTTTCCCTTTTTAACACACCATGATCAAAAAAGAATATCCTAGGTCAGTCATTTTTAAGTTTTTCTTTGTTTCTAAGTCTCTGCTGAACCATGTAAGCAGTTCACTTACTCAACTTTTATAGATTAGTCAGTGAAACTCAACCTTTATGATTTATATATTGAGGTACTCTGTAAGATTTCATTTAGAAGAAAAGGATTCTACTGCTTTAACAGCGCCAACTTAAATACAAAACCAAAAATAACAAGGTTCAAAACTTTGCAAACCACTGCATTAAAATAAGAATTAAATCACTTTGTACTGAAGGTCCAATGTTAAAAGAAGAAATGATATGACAGATGGGGTTTACAAAGTTTTCAAAATCATGCGTATATTTGGATTTAAATGGTAGAAAAATCTACATTTTATACACTGTGTTTTTCCTTTATAAGTATATAATAATGAATAGGATACAGTATATGGGGTTTTTATTATCAAAATAAGTAATTTTACATATAGCCAAGTTACTTTAATAATTCATAAAATAATACCTTATTGGTCTGATTAAAATAAATGTTATCTAATACTTTTTCTGGCTACGTATTGCCTTCAAGTTCCACTCACTCTATCAAAAGAAACTGAAGTTTTGCAATAAAGGGGGGGTTAAATCTATCTCTATTATCGAGTAGTAAGTACTCCTCTATTTTGACCATCGCTCTTCATCTCAAATATCTCAATAAACAAAACAATCAACACATCTAAAGTCCAAAATTACCAGCAGCACTTAAGCAGCAGCTTAATGGAGAAAAAGGGGTAAGTAATCCTCAGAGGGAAAGACAGTTCTTTGACTAAGACCCCAGACACATGCTTGTGTTACTAGCCTAGTTTGGCATAAACATTATACATACAAGAGTTACAGTAATACATTTGTAACTTCATGAGGGAGTAGAAATGTTCACCTGTGCTTGTATACTACCCTTTCTCCTGCCTGCAGAACATTAGCAGTAAATGATAATCTTATTTTAAAAATTCTAGTCTATGATCTTTGTTTTGCAGTACTTTTGTGAACTTATTTTTTGTTTTGATTCCTTTTTTACTTGCTAACTAAGTAGAAGTGGTAGCCACCATCAGATGTGTTTTTCTTGCAAATTAAGTAAAAGCTTATTTCAACAAAACCATATGGATATCCTAATTAAGTAGTGTTAATAAAAAAACTGTAATAGATCACTTAACATTTCCTAACAATCCCTTCTGTGTTCACTGTGCTCATTTTCCAGTAACATGTTACACAACTTGAAAGTAGTGAATGCATATTTGATTAATTTAGAGTAATAATAAATTAGATATTAACATTTTTTCTATAGGACAATTTGAGCTTTATTTTTCCTAAATGTGTATATTGGCATATCACCAAATAGAAGATACAAGGAAAAATAAAGATTGATAGAAGACAGAACATATTCTTGTATATCTTTTAATTTTAGTATTTGGAATACTTACCATCAATTATTGCTAATTTCAGTGCATCTATGAATTCTTTTTTTTTTTTTTCAAGTTACTATTCATCCTAGACAGAGTGTTCCACAGGTGAGATGCATTCATCTTCTCTTTGCTGAGCTTGTGGAGGTTTTCAATGATAGCAGGCAACACTAAAGGGTAGATAACACACAAGTTTTAACAACATGCTTGTCCAAGAAGTTAATACAGTAGGCTTATTATCTCGACTAGTCAGGAATCAAGGTTTTTATGGTTAAGAATAATAAAAAATACAGCATAAATGATTGCCAATTTTCTTTCTTTTTTTTTAAGCTTTTATTTTTATATAATTCCTATGCCTAATGTGGGGCTCAAACCGACAATCCCAAGATCAGGAGTCCCATGCTCTACTGACTGAGCCACCCAGGCATCCTTGCCAATTTTCATGTATCAAAACACAATAAAATATTTAATATCAAAATTAGTGTGTCTGAGGATTCTGAGATATTCTAAGAATTTATAGTGATCCCACCCCTGAATAACCATATAAAGAGTAATTTGCATTGCCTTATAATTTAAACATGTCTGAATTCATAAATAAACCCAATTGATAAAACCATGAATTAAATAGCTTTTGTTAGGGCAGCCTGGGTGGCTCAGCGATTTAGTGCCACCTTCAACCCAGGGCCTGATCCTGGAGACCCAGGATCAATCCCACGTTGGGCTCCCCGCATGGAGCCTGCTTCTCCCTCTGCCTGTGTCTCTGCCTCTGTGTGTGTGTGTGTGTGTGTGTGTGTGTGTGTGTCATGAATAAACAAAGTCTTAAAAAAAATAAATAAAGGTTTAAAAAAATAGCTTTTGTTCTACATCTTCCCCCAAAATTCTTCCCTGGATCTTATTTTCTTTTCAATCTATCACTGCAGACCATGGGATGAAGTTTTTGTGTTTTTTTTTTTTTTTTTTTAATTCCAGCAGACTTTAATGGAAGTTTAATGTGTGTGTGGGGTGAAATTATCTCATTATAAATGTGTAAAAGATCACTCTGCTGCTGTATTGAGAATGGATTCTCTGGAAGATCAGGCATCTAGGAAGTTACTGTAGCAGTTCAGAGAAAAAGAGGACAGTAGCTTCAACAAGGGTAATAGTGATGAAGCTAATGAGAAGTGGACAAATAAAGGATGTGTTTTGAGAATGAACCTGAGAATATATTAACTTTTTTAAGATTTCATTTTTAAGTAATCTCCACATCCAAGGTGGGGCTCAAACCTATAACCCAGAGATCGAATCACATGCTATACCAACTGATCTAGCCAGATGCCCCAAGTCTCAGAGTATTTAGTGATGAATTAAATGAGAGGCTGGAGCCATCAAGAACTCCTACGTTTGAGAACTGAGCAATTGGGTGGATAGCGGTATTAAAAACTGAGAGAAGAGGGAGGGGGTAAGATGGCGGAAGAGTAGGATCCCCAAGTCACCTGTCCCCACCAACTTACCTAGATAACTTTCAAATCATTCTGAAAACCTACGAATTCGGCCTGAGATTTAAAGAGAGAACAGCTGGAATGCTACAGTGAGAAGAATTCGCACTTCTATCAAGGTAGGAAGACGGAAATAAATAAAAAAAATAAATAAGCATCCAGTGGGGGAGGGCCCTCCGGCCGCCCCCACCCCCCGCCACCTCCCCCGTGAGGAGCCGGGCTAAGGCCGGGTGGGGAGAGCCTCCAGGACAGGAAAGCCCAGTCCGGGAGAAGCAGGAACTTTAACAATCTTCACGGATGGAAAGGCGCTTGCTGGGAACTCAGGAGGGGCAGAGTAGAGCCCCCAGGTTCCCGACATCACTAATAGAGGAAGTGCACCCCAGGTGAGAGCGTGCCACACACCCAGGTGCCACTAACCCCAATTTTTAAAGTATTAACTTTATTCCATTTAAAAAATACATATGTGATCTTATATTTCTTTACAGGTGAGTTAATGAGTGGCAAGAGTGTCTTTCTCAGCTTAACACACTCACAGCTTAACATAACACACTCACAGCTTAGCATTAAGCTGGTACGTAACAATGGCTCAATAAAGTTACTGAATTGGAAGATTACAAACAGCTGAAAGTAGAAAATCTGCATATTAGCACTCAGCTATAGTCACTAGATGGCATCACTTCCCCAAATTGGGAAGACATTTTAAATCGTCCCAAAATGCATTTTATATACATGGTTCTAACTCTCTCTAGCATGAGGATAAACAGTAAGATTATGATAGTTTTCAATTCATTTGCACGTGGAAGGTGTTATAGATATAGGGATCATTAATGGAGAAAATTAAGGCCAACCATATTAGCAGTAAGCCAGGCATTTATTTGCCTGATGACCTGTAGAGTGACTACCTCTTTTGGTATATTATAGTCTTCTAAAATCTGTCATACTATTTGATATATTAAATGCACAAAATATGGGATCCCTGGGTGGCGCAGCGGTTTAGCGCCTGCCTTTGGCCCAGGGCGCGATCCTGGAGATCCAGGATCGAATCCCACGTCGGGCTCCCGGTGCATGGAGCCTGCTTCTCCCTCTGCCTGTGTCTCTGCCTCTCTCTCTCTCTGTGTGCCTATCATAAATAAATAATAATAAAAAAAAATTAAAAAAAATGCACAAAATATAATGTTCTTACATAGTTTTTCAGAGAAGCATTCCGTATTGGTCATCACTGTATCAATGAATTCTTTAAAATTCACTTTTTTTGTTTCTAAAGGGAAAAGAACATTTTCTTCAGTATCTTCAAGTATTAAATTATTAAGACAAATACTGAATTATGTAAAATAAATTCTCTATTTAGGGAGATTAACTAATACCACTAAAAATATACAAGTATATGAGGAAAAAGCAATTCACCTTACAGGGAGAAAAAAAAACACTGAAAATTGCCAGGAAAATTAATCAAAATACTTCTAGTCACAAGTGTACATTTCTAATTTTAACTTACATTACTTTATCTTGGCCTTGCAACAACTCACTAAGGTATGTAGGTCAAAAATTAGCATGTTATTTTCCATATTTAAAAAAATACTTATACATGACATCATGATTTTTTTTCCAAGGTCATAAAAGGAAATATGAGATCAGAGATTAGAAGTGAGCTATCTTGACTTCTGATTTCTTTTACATCAGGCTACCATTCATATTGCTATCTCTATTCCAGTATACTACTGAAACTATTAAACACTTTAATAGTCATTTTTACTTAGAAAATGTCTTTCCTTAATTATATATAATATCCCAATATTAGGATGGATAAAAAATTTTTAAGAATTTTCCAGGGCCACATATAAAGGTTTTATATAAATATAACAAGGTTTTGAGAACTCTACTCCTTTGCTTATCCCACACACACAAAAAAATTCTAATTCTAATCTATAAAAGCCTATTGTCCTATTCCCAAGATTAAATATCTTTGAAAAGTTTACTTTAAGGACTACCAAATCATTTTGTATTCTTTTTTTTTTCATTTTGTACTCTTAACCAAATATTTGGAGACTTTAAAAAATGAGATTTTAAAAAATTCTGGGGGAATGTTAGAGTTAATGAAGATTTATATTCACTAACAGGAACATACAACTTTCTAAAGCAATAGATTCCCTAATTTTTGATAATATCTATTTGATACACATACATTTCAGCTCACCACTGAACCCACCATCCAAGAACATTATTAATACCACTGTATCTGCTTCTGTGCTTTTCTAAAACATTCCATTCTCCTGTTTCTCTACAGAGAAACATGGTTAAACTTTTAAAATCTCTTGCTTTTCTACATGTCATTTTAAACAGGATAAACAAAATATTCCTTTATAACAATCTGAGACTTGCTTTTTTCATTCAATATTATATTTCTAAGAATGATCTATAGTATATTACTATAGTTTGCTTTCATTAACATATACACTATTAGTATTTCGTTATGCACCAAAGGTATATATCACAACCTCTTTATACATTCTATCACCAATTATGTTGGTTTTTTTTTTTTTTTTTTTTTTTTAGCTATTAAGTTCAGTGCTGCCATGAACATTTTTAAACATGTCTCTTGTACCTGTGTGCAAGAGATTTTCTGAGATCTATAGCTAAACATGAATTTTCTAAGTCACAATGTATGAAAACCTTACAAAATACTACATAATGTTTTTCAAAGTTCCTTTACCATTTTTGCTGTATTTACCAACAATTAAATTAATAGATTTAACTTTAGCCAATCTACTGGGTATAAAAAGATATTTCATTGTGACCTAAATTTTACTTTTCCCTGATTATTAATGATGTTGAGAGTCTTTTCATATGATTATTAGTAACTTATGTTCCTTCATCTAGCAATGGCTGTTCTTGTAATTTAGCCATTTTTGTATTGGGTTGTTAACTTTAGGGGTTCCCTATATATTCTCCACAATGATATTTTGCTATTATGAGTGTTCCAAATAATCTTCACTCCATTTGTGACTTGTATTTTCATTCTGTTTGTATTATCTTTTAATAAAGAAAAGTTTTTAATTGTAGTCAAATTTATCAACTTTTCTTTTCTGGTTGATTTCGTATCTTAAAAATAAACCTTCCTCTAAAATTAACAAGTCAGGAAACAACAAATGTTGTTGGCAAGGGTGTGAAGAAAGGAAAACCCTCTTACATTGTGAGTGGGAATGCAAGCTGGTACAGCCACTCTGGAAAACAGTATGGAGGTTCCTCTTCAAGAAGCTAAAAGTAGAGTTACCCTATATGACTCAGCAATTACACTACTAGGTATTAACCCCAAGGATACAAATGTAGTGATCCAAAGGGGGATGTACACCCCAATGTTTATAGCAGCAATGTTGATAACAGCCAAACTATGGAAAGAGCTGTCTATTGATGGATGAATGGATAAAGATATGGTGTGTATAGATACACACATACATACACACACACAAATGGAATATTACTCAGCCATCAGAAAAGATGAAATCTTACCATTTACATTGACATGGATGGAACTGGAGAGTATTATACTGAGCAAAATAAGTCAATCAGAGGAAGACAATTATATGGTTTCACTCATATGAGGAATATAAGAAACAGTGCAGAGGATCCTAGGGACAGGGAGGGAAAAACAGAATGGGAAGAAATCAGAAGGAGACAAACCATGAGAGACTCTTAACTATGAGAAAGAAACTGAGGGTTGCTGGAGGGGAGGTAGTGGGCAGGGGTAACTGGGTGATGGGCATTAAGGAGGGCATGTGATGTGATGAGCAATGGGAGTTATACACAACTGATGAATCACTGAACTCAACATCTGAAACTAATGATGTTCTATATGTTGACTAATTGAATTTAAATAACACATAAAAATAATAATCCTTCCTTAGAAAATTTTTCATCTCTTTTCTTCTAAAACTTTTACTGTTCACATCTAGAAATTATTACTGAATATGATAAATAGATAGGGATCTTTTTTTTAATAGATAGGGATCTGATTCCATTTTTTGCGTTTGAGTAATTAATTATTGCAGCACCATTTATCAAATGGTGTTTTCTCCCCTCTGTGATCTGCCATCTCATTACATATGTTTCCATTTTTGTGTGTGGATATATTTGGAAGTTTCTGATCCTGTCCTATCAGTCAATTTCTCTATAACCTGTGCCATTCTTACACTGTTTTATTTACTATAGTTTTATAATGAGTCTTCACATCCAGGAGAGCAAGTTCCCTCCAATACCACATGTTTTTCTTCCTCAAGAGTGTTTTAACTATTCTTGGCCTTTGTTCATACATACAAATATTAGAATTAACTCATCAAAAAAGTTAAGGTTTTAATAGAATTGCTTTGGATAAATTAATTAGGAGAATTGACAGTCTTGGGCTCTGAATTCATGAATATGGGATATATTCCCATGTAGGTATTCTATACTGTCTTAACAAAGTCTTATCATTTCCTCTACATAGGTCTTACATGTCTTATATTTGTTTCTATTTCTTTTTTCCTTTTTTTTTTTTTTTACTTATTATGGAAAACTAAATATACACAAAATAAAAGGTATACACAAAAAGCTTTTGTAATAAAAGCTCATGTACTCTCCTTGTAGCTGCAAATATTATCAATTCATGGCCTATCTTAGATTACCTATAATCCCACCCACTTGTCTACATCACTACCACCCATTCCCTTTAGAAAAGTTGTTGCTAAGTTACAAGAGTGTAGATACTCAAAACTAGTACCTTCATTATGAATTGTGGGCTTTGAAATAATAAACAGTACTTTGTCTCATGTAATGCTTTTGTCCTGACTTCTATCTTGTCAGAAAGCAAAATCACAGAACTTTCTTTTTGTTTGCATTTTTGCCTATAGGAAAAAAAATGTCTGAAAAGGCAGTTAATACTGGTTATTTCTGGTTAATGGGATTTTGTGGATTTTGTTGTACTTTGAGTATTTTTCCATATTGATTTAATTTTAATGGACTTTTTTCTAATAAAAATAATGAAGTTATTATCTTGAGGAGAAAAAATAGCAAAGTGATCCTCTTTCATATGTGTCAACTCAGTTTTCCTGAAAACGTATCACTTACCATTAGCTTCAGTCAATTCTAAAATCTTCTTAAATTCTTTCTTCTTTCTTAGAAAGGTCATTCATTTAGGGAATATAAATAATAGTGAAAGGGAACAGAAGGGAAGGGAGAAGAAATGGGTAGGAAATATCAGAAAGGGAGACAGAACATGAAGACTCCTAACGCTGGGAAACGAACTAGGGGTGGTGGAAGGGGAGGAGGGCGGGGGGTGGGGGTGAATGGGTGACGGGCACTGAGGGGGACACTTGACGGGATGAGCACTGGGTGTTATTCTGTATGTTGGCAAATTGAACACCAATAAAAAATAAATTATTAAAAAAAAGAAAGGTAAACTCCAAAATGCTGAAGACAAGTATTCAGATCCTCATAATTCATATTTTCATCTTTACTTTCATCAACGGCTTTAATGACATCAGTGAACACTAAAAATAAAGCAGTATGCTAACAAGTATTAAATATCAGTCAAGAGGGATCCCAGGTGGCTCAGCAGTTTAGCGCTTGCCTTTGGCCCAGGGCGTGATTCTGGAGTCCTGGGATCGAGTCCCGAATCGGGCTCCCTGTATGGAGGGAGGGATAATATATTTAATAATTCCTCTGCCTGGGTCTCTACCTCTCTCTCTCTGTCTCTCATGAATAAATAAAATCTTTAAAAAAATAAATATCAGTCAAAAAAGAAAACACCAATAGTAAGATGAATTTTAGTTCTAACACTAAGTTAACAAACATATAAAAGAGCTTCAGGAATGTTATGCAAAAAAAGAATTACCAGGATCTTTAATAATACTAAAAACTAATAAGGTAAAAAATCAGAGCCAAAAATATATTCTCCTTTACTACAGTCTCTGTATCTAAGGAAGTGCCAATTTAATTACAATTTAAATGCATAGGAATAAAAATATTATACAATTTCCCCCATTTAATTCTCTAATAACTTAAAATTTCCTAGTAATCTGTTTCTCAGTAGCAGAGACAGGAGTAGAAAATCTTCAATCTCATATGACATAAGGGGGAAAGGTTTTGTAGCAATACATGGCTCAGTCTTTGGTAAATTTATCCTAGTTTATCTTCTGTATATATAATTACTTGGAAATAACTATCCTACATGTCTTTTTAATATCTTGGACTATGTGTTTCACAAATCTGGGCAGTATTCCATCCATTGAATTTAAACAGATAATTTTTTACTGCAGTCAAAGCTTTCTTAAAATAACTTGCAAATATATAGAATTATTAAGGAGGTTGATAGATATGTGTGCATGTGTGATAAACTTTGGAACAAATTAAACTTAAGTAGACGTTTTCTAATAGGTGATTAGGATAGGTAAAATGAGGAAGCTGGGCAGTGGAAGGCATTAAAGCCATTATCAGGAGTTAACATTAGGAGTCACTGAAAATCATTATGGATTGCTAAACAAAGAAATAACAATCAAAATGATGTCTGAATTAGATGATTATTTAAAAGATGATTCTTATATATAAATACATACAACAAGATACATGTTCCTATCTTGTGAAATGAATTTTTAGGTGAAAGAAATTCTCACTTAAAAGTAAACAGATGACGAGTGACATCAGCAAGATCGTTGAACAAGAAGCCTCGGACCCTTCTTCCCTCAAATACACTGATTTAGTAGAAAATAAAAAATAAATTCCCTTTGTCACTAAAGAGGGCACTTGATGGGATGAATACGGGGGTTATACTATATGTTGGCAAACTGAATGTAAATATTTTTTAATAAAAAAAATAAATTCCCTTTGTGAGAAATCAGAAACTTAACTAAAAGGCTCTTAGACCCCAGGAGAAGGCAAAACCAGAGGCACTGAAGCTGGTAGGAAGATTTGGAACAACCTCCCGCAAAAGCTGGAGAGCCTGCCTCCAGCGCAGCACCATATGATCCAAAAATGCTCCCAGCTTCATCCATCCAGTAATGGTTCATACATCCAGCAATACAACTTTTCCAAAAGGCCTCCCCAGAAGACTGGCTTCTATCTTGCCAATCTCGGAACCCTGATGGGTCTAGCACAGCTAGCTGATTAGGTAGAAAAAAAGGTGGTGTGTTGAGCTGGTAGATGCAAGTGATCCTCCTGTCCGCTCAGCACAGAGTAGACAAAAATCCTAGCTTTTAGTTTCCCCCTGGAGAGGGAAAGAGTTTATCCATCCATCTAGCACATCAGCTTTTCAAGAACCAGCATCCGTCTTGCCACTCCTGGCCTCTGGGGAAGGAAAAAGTTGGTAGAGGCCCAGAGAATATCTGGCTGGGCTGATTGGTGTACAAGGACAGTATGTGAAGACCAGGAGGTGCTTTGTCTATTGCACAGACACCAACACAGAAAGTCCAAATGGAAATTTCACAATTAAAAAATACAATGACTGAAATGAAAAGCTTAGTGGTTGGACTCACCAGCTGAAGGGAAAAGAGAAAGAATCAATGAACTGAAAGACAGCAATAGAAATCACCCAGCGAACAACACTGAGAAAACTGATAATAAAATGAACAGTTTCAGGGACCTGTAGGCATATAAGAACAATCTAATGGGGCACCTGGGTGGCTCAGTTAGCTAAGCATCTGACTTTGGCTCAGGTTGTGATCTGAGGGTCCTGGGACCCTCACATGGGGCTCCCTACTCTGTGGGAAGTCTGCTTGTCCTTCTCCCTCTGTCCCTATCTACCCGCCCCACCCCCCCGCTCCTGTTTGCTCTCCGTCAAATAAATGTTTAAAAATCTTAAAAAAAAAAAAAAAGAACCTAAACCTAACATTTGCGTTCCAGAAGAAGAGAAAGAAACCATGGTTAAAGAGGTGCTCAAAGAAATAATGTTTAAACATTTCCCAAATTTTTAGATTTTTAGCAAGAGACTAACCTACAAATCCAAAAGAAAAAAAAAGTAAACCTTAAACACGTGACTAAAATCTAAAGAAATCCATATCAAGACACATCATAATTAAAGTTAAACTTCTAAAAACAAAGAAAAAATCTTGAAAGGGTCCAAGGAAAAACACTGTAGGGAAAGAAATCAATTTGAATTAAAGGATTTATATCAGAAACCATAGAAGCCATAATAAAGTGGCACAATACTTTTCAAGTACTGAAAGGAAAGTACTACCAACCTAAGATCCCATACTCAGAAAAAATATTCTTCAGGAATGAAAAGGAAATCAGGATGTTCTCAGATGAAAGAAAACTAAGATAATTTGCTGCCAGTAAACCTATGAATGGCTAAAGTTCTAACAGAAAGGAAAGGATAAAAGAAAGAACTCTTGAATGTTAGGAAGGAAGAAAAAAAATGGTAAGCCAAAATATGGGTAAATATAGTGTGTTTTGTTCTCTTGAATTTTTTTAATCAAGTTAAATGGTAGAAACAAAAATTATAATACTGCCCAATGTGGTTTTAAATATATGTAGAGAAAATATTTAAGACAGTTATATCACAAATGGGGGAGGAATGTAAAAGGAAATAAGGCTTCTGTATTTCACTTGAACTCGTAAAATGATGGCATCAGTAGACCGTGGTAAATTATGCTTATATAATGTAATACCTGGAGCAACAACTTAAAAAGCTTCACTTTTTAAGTGTACACTTTAAGATATACTCTGAAACACTACAAATAAATCAAAATGGAATTCTAAAAATGGGCAAAAGAGTTGAATATATATTTCACCAAAGATATATGAATGGCTAGTAAGCATGTACAAATATACTTGACATTATTAGTCATTAGGGCAATGTAAAATAAAACCATAGTGAAATTCCACTATGTATTTATTATAATGGCTATAAACAAAAAGATAATATCAAGTGTTGATAAGGATATGAAGAAACTAGAATTTTCATACATTGCTGACCATAAACTCTGGAAAACAGTTTGCCAATTTTATTAAAAGCAAAACATGAATTTACCACACATACTAGCAATTATTCTCCTAGGAATCTATCCAAGAGAAATACAAACATATTTCTGGTATGTTTAATTTCAGCAATATTCATACTAGTCCCAAATGGCAAATAAGAAATGTCCATGAACTGGTGAACCATCAATAAAGTATATCCATAAAATATAATTTGGATTTACTTAGTAATAAAAAGGAATGAACCACTGATACATACAACATGAATTAGCCTCAAAAAAAAAAAGTGAAGGAAATCAGGCACAAAAGACCACATGTTATATGATTTTGTTTATATTAAATGTATTAAAAAGAGAGGCAAATTTATACAGATAGAAAGGAGACAAGTAAGGCACCTACATGGCTCAGTTGGTTAAGCATCTGCCTTTGGCTCAGGTCATGATCTCAGGGTTCTGGATTTGAACCCTGAGTCAGGGAGTCTGCTTCTCCCTGTCCCTTTGCCTCTCCCCTACTGTTCACCCATACCCATACTCTCTCTCTCAAATAAAAAAATAAAATCTTTAAAAAAAAGTCAGTAAGTAGTTGTCTGGGATGTAGGTAAAGATTTAACTGCAAATGGCCAAGAGATAATTTTAGGAATGGTGGAAATATTATAAAAAATGGACTATGTCCACTTCTGGTCCAATTTCCAAAGAACTGAAGGCAGCAGCTCAAAGAGATATTTGCATACCCACATTCACAGTAGCACTAATCACAACTGCCAAGAGGTTGAAGTAACATAAGTGTATATTAATGAATGAATGAACAAATAAAATATGGTATACGCATGCAATGGAATATTAGCATGAAAAGGGAAGGAAATTCTGACATATGCTACAACACAGATGAATCTTGAGGGTATTATGATAAATGAAATAAGCCATTCATGAAAAGACAAATACTGTGTGATTCCACTTAAATATCTGGAGTGGGCAAAATTCACAGAAACAGAAAGTAGAATGATGGCTGCCAGAAGATAGAGGGACAAAGATGGGTAGGTGTAGTTTAATGGGTATAGTTTCAGTTTTGCAAGATGAAGAAGTTCTGGAGATTGGCTGTACAACAATGTGAATATACTTAACATTATTGAACTGTAACTTACAAATGGTTAAGATGGCAATTTTTTATGTTATGTGTTAAATACCACGATTAAAAATAAATTTTAAAAATGATATAATGGGGAAATGGTTGGAGGAAATTAGCTGTGACCAAGATATTAACTCACAAAACAGCAATGAAACAATGACTAAGTTGGTGAATAAATTATTGTATGGTGAAGCATTCAAGAAATTGATTTGATAATAGTGCCTTTAAGAAATCCAGACGCTGGGGATCCCTGGGTGGCGCAATGGTTTGGCGCCTGCCGTTGGCCCAGGGCGCGATCCTGGAGACCTGGGATCGAGTCCCACATCCGGCTCCCTGCATGGAGCCTGCTTCTCCCTCTGCCTGTGTCTCTGCCTCTCTCTGTCTCTCTCTGTGACTATCAAAAAAAAAAAAAAAAAAAAAGAAATCCAGACACTTAAGCACTTGCATTCATCAGAAATGACAAATGATAATTTTTTAAAATATTTATTTATTTATTTATTTATTTATTTATTTATTTATTTATTTATTTATTTATGATAGTCACAGAGAGAGAGAGAGAGAGAGAGAGAGAGGCAGAGACAGAAGCAGGCTCCAAGCACCGGGAGCCCGATGTGGGATTCGATCCCGCGTCTCCAGGATCGCGCCCTGGGCCAAAAGCAGGCGCCAAACCGCTGCGCCACCCAGGGATCCCCGACAAATGATAATTTACCTTTAAATATGAGACTCTTGGGACACCTGGGTGGTTCAGTGGTTGAGCATCTGCCTTCCACTCAGGTCATGATCCAGGGGTCCTGGGATGAGTCCCACATCAGGCTCCCCACAGAGAGCCTGCTTCTCCCTCTGTCTATGTCTCTGCCTCTCTCTCTCTGTCTCTCATGAATAAATAAAATCTTTTTTAAAAAATGAGACTCTTCATCCAGGTATAAGAGAAAATCTCTTCCTTTGGATTAATTTTTCCTTATCTGAGAAATCTTTTGGGAAGAGACAAAAAGCTTATCTTTCTTTTTAGCATAGGAATAAATAAAAGGAAATAAAAACAACAAGCCTTATCTTTCATTTCTTTTAATCTTGCTGAAAAATATTTAATTATTTGTATAAAAAAATAAAATCATTGCAAGCAAAAAATTTTAAAGACTTAATTGTGGTGATGGTTGCATGACTATAAATTTCATAAAAATTGCACGCGTGAATTATATGTGTATAATTACACCTCAATAGAATCGTTTTTAGAAGCACTCTAAAACAAAGGTAAATCAAAACAGTGTTTCATTCAAACATGTTCCTTATAAAAATTAAATCAAATCCCCAATAAATTGCTATGATGGAATCATTACCTATTTGATCTCCTCATAATCTTACTATTACTGTACATTTATGTAGTACATTATAATGTTTAAAATCCACATAACAACTCTGTGAGGTAAACAAGTTAGCTATTATTACCTTGATAGAGTAAGTTTTTAAAAAACTGGCAAATGGCTTGCCTGAAGATTTCAGGACTATTAAGTATCTATCTGAAAAGCAAGCTTAGTTCAGTTGAACTTCTTTTCAACCTAACTGCTTCTTTCCTCCAAATCATTTTAAAATGGGATCCCTGGGTGGCGCAGTGGTTTGGCGCCTGCCTTTGGCCCAGGGCGCGATCCTGGACACCCAGGATCGAATCCCACATCGGGCTCCCAGTGCATGGAGCCTGCTTCTCCCTCTGCCTGTGTCTCTGCCTCTCTCTCTCTCTCTCTCTGTGACTATCATAAGAAAAAAATAAATAAATAAAAATAAAATGATTTGAATTTTTTTTTTAATTTATGATAGTCACACAGAGAGAGAGAGAAAGAGAGAGGCAGAGACACAGGCAGAGGGAGAAGCAGGCTCCATGCACTGGGAGCCCAATGGGGGATTCGATCCTGGGTCTCCAGGATCGCACCCTGGGCCAAAGGCAGGCGCCAAACCACTGCGCCACCCAGGGATCCCAATTCAAATCATTTTAAAATAAACTTCCTACCTACCATCACATTTAGGAAGACTTTGCTCCACAGAGAGAGCACTCATAAAGTCATCTAACTTCACCATTCCACTTTCTGTAAAGTTGTGTTTTGGCATAAAAGGTAAATTCATATTTTAATACAACTAGGAAAGAATTACTTCTCTTTTATTTCATCATCATCCTATTGAAACTTCATATCTTGTCTCCCTAGATGAGTCTTTCTTAATTAGGTCAGCTCATTTCAACAATTACTCAACAACTTTTAAATATCTATTATAAAGTGCAATGGACTGCGTTAGGTACTTGATATAGAAAAAAAAAGAAAAGTGCCCATATAGACGGACCATGAGAAATTTGAGTCTATTTTACACCATCATGAAAATTCAGTCAATATGCACAAGGTGCATCAAGCTCCCTTGACAATACTAACCAATCCTTTAGAGACCCAAGTGTCCCTCCTCTCTACCCCTAGTATCCAGCTGATCCAAATAACTACCTATTTTTAGATACAAACATTCCATCAGTGATCATGCTAGTCCATTAGTGACAGAAAGGGCTCAATAATTGTAACAGCACCTATTCCTTAGATTTTTAAAAAGTCAAATCTTTTCTATTTGCCTTAGCTAGGACATTTTGCCCAGGTTCTAAAAATTCATTTCTAACATATTCCCAAGTCTGTCTCTTCCCAAAATGTTGCCTCTGACCTCTCCTCAACTGAACTTCTGCTGTGGACAATTCTTACTAAATGATAAAACAACTCTCTAATACAAAGCCTTTCCTAAAAACTTAAACTCTCAATCGCTTCTCAGCCTTTGGCTAAGATCAAGTGTAAAAACTTAAACTCTGCCTTAAATTTAGGCTGGTAACTGAGATATGCCATTTAACATCTAGATACTAACTGCTTGCCTTTTGTTTAAGTATCCCTAGCCCTAAATTCCTAGCTGTAGCACTCTTCCATTTTGGAATCTCCAATTCTTTCTTCTTGGGTCCTTAGGCTAATTGCTTAGAGATCCCTGTACCCCTTGAATATTGTGGTCTTACTGCCTGAACCTCCCTATAATTGGATCAGGCTTCCCTTAGCTAGGGATAATCATGGAGTCTTACATAAACAATTCTGAGGTACAAAAGGCCTAGCTCCTCCAAACCAACACATTAGATCAGACTTTCCAGGAACTACTTTCCTCTTCCTCTTCCTCCTCCTCTTCTTCTTTCTTTTTTCTTCTCCTTCTTCTCCTCCTTTCTTCTTCTCCTCCTCTTCCTCCAACCTCCTTCTTCTTCTACTACTACTACTACTTTCTATCTTTATACCTGTTCTTTTAGAATCTTCTTTAATATAGCCCATTCTGTTCTTATCCTAGTTGAGAGAACTTACTCAATCATTTAATACTATCCCATAAAAGTATCTAATTTTCTCAAAAAGTTTGGCATTATCAGTCTCACCATTTTGAGTAGTGTCTGTCACAATCTTCTTGAACTCTTTGATAAAGTAATTCCTATCAAAGGCAAAATGGATTGAAGTTCTTCTGCAGCAATGTAATTTTGTTGGAGTTTATTGATAGCTTTGTAGATGTTTTCTAAATATACAAAATGTAGAGGACTACTCAGAAACAGAATTTATGTGTCTTAAGCAATGATTAGTATCCAAAATCTTTATGTAGTAATCAGAAAGAAAGTTTTATCTACTTATTATCATCTCATAGGACTTTTTTCATATTTCTGTTGTAGCTTACATTATACCTAAATACTTCCCTTATAGCTCTCAAACAGAAAACAATCTTGAAGGTTGTTTTTTTAAAATTTAAATTGAATTAGCCAACATTCTATAAACATTTATAAACTATTTGTTTGGAGGAACAGCCTGTTCAAGTGGCCCAGCCAATACTGCTTGGTTCTGATTAGAACATAATGAATGGGCTCAGGACATCAAAATATCAAGGTGTTCAAATTCTAGAATTATAAATAAAAAATGAGAGTTCTTCCCCTTCTCATCACTTTAGTCTATCGTGCTTTCAGTTCACAATCTTCAAAATCATAAGATTTTATTTATTTAAAGATTCTATCTATTTATTCATGAAAGACAGAGAGAGAGGCAGAGACATAGGCAGAGGGAGGAGAAGCTGGCTCCATGCAGGAGCCCAATAAGGGACTCGATCCTGAAACTCTAGGATCACGCTCTGAACCGAAGGCAGATATTCAACCACTGAGCCACCCAGGTGTCCCCAAATCATAAAATTTTAGCAGATACACATGGCTATGATGATCCCTGTAATATCACACACTAAGATGGACATAATATCACTTCAGTGGTATTCCAGCCAAAAATGCATAACCTGAACTTATTCATGAAGAATACAAGGAAAACTACAAATGAGGGACATTATACAAAATAACTAGTCAATACTCTTCAAAAGTGTCATGGTCATGAAATCATCCCAGATTGGAGGAGATTAAGGACACATGACAACTCAATGTAATGTATGATCCTGGATGAAACCTTGAACCAGAAAAAGGACATTTATGGACCAAATGAAAAAAATTGAATATGGTTTCAGAATAGTAAATATTATATCACCATAAATTTATTGGTTTTGTACATTTACTGTGATTATATCAGATCTTAACACCTGGGAAAACTAGATGAAAAATATATAGGGATGTCTTTACCTTTGTATAATTATTATGATTTTAAAGCTATTTTAAAATGAAAAGCTAAAAATGTTTTAAAAATGTAAATCAAGTGACAGTCATATTTCATAGATGCTCAATTACCATCAATTTATTTTGAGAAGTTATACCAGATAAACTATTTCATACTTCTCTACATATGGAACATTAAGTATGGCAATGGTAGGTGATTTGATTTTAGTGACACCAGGAAGATAGATAACCATTTTATTCCACAATCTTCTACTCACTGGCTAAATGCCTGTTCTTCCATTATTCCTTTAACGAGGGTTCTAATTCTTCCTGGAATATAAAAAACTCAGAAATAGGAATAAGGCACAGAGTAATAGTAGTGCATTAGTAAAGGAATCAGAATGAAAATCTGATTGTGCCTCCTTAATAGAACACACTTTTTCAAATGAGTTATTGTAATATGCATTATTGTATAAGAATCACTAATATTTCGCTAAGCACTAATTTAACAATCCATGTAATATGAAATGCAATAAAAAGGTCACTAGTTTCTTTAAAGAAAATAAACTTAACTTCAGTCAAGGACTAAAGGAAGGAGAATTTAAGTTCCATACGTACTATTTCTGTAATAGAGGTACCACAGAAGGAAGAAAACACATATTGATTGGGAACTATTGCTCATCTTTGAAGAAGACCATAAAGCCCTGATGAGCTGAGATATATAATATTAATTTTCTCTTGATATTCCCACATCCATAAGAAATAATATCTGAAGTATTATTATATTATACTGGATATGGATAGCATATATTTAAGTTATGGAATCTGAGCAAAAATTTCACATAGACTTCTTACATACTTGGTTAAATAAACTGTAAAATAAGCATTTCCAAAAGACTACAGGTCCTCTCTTTTCTTGAACTTGAGTGAGTCCAATTAATCACTGAATCAGCTTCTTGGTCAAAGTTAGGCATCTGAAAAAGGGAGCATCTGGAAAGGCACAATCACCAAAACCACAGTTTATATGCGTTGGCCTACAGACCAGAAGTCATGGTTACTCAAAAGTACTGACAATTGAAATGCATACAATTATCTAATAACTGATTGATTCAGTATGTTTCTCTGATGATTCAAGAATTCAAGGACCTAGATTTTGACTTACATACATGATACTAACCCAGAGCATTCATTGCAGTTTTTTCCTTTGATGAAACCTGTTTTAGGGGGCTGGAATGCCTTCTCACAGTTGGCTTCTGAAGTTTGGGGATACTAAATGTATCACTTTTATCCAGAGACTTTTTGAGGCTTGTAATACTCTTCAAGTTATGTGGTATAGACTTTGAGTCATGAATTTCAATCTTCTCTGAACTTTTCTTAAAGCTTATGCCATCCTTTGAATATAGTTCCTGGAATCCTATATTGCTGCTATCAACCTCACTTAGGAATTTTTTTATTTGCAAAGGATTTTTTGATCTTCTAAATTCAAGGTAATCATTATCCTCTACAATTTTATGGTATTGGAGGTGTTTTCTACTTAACTTTGGGAATAATGATGGTTCAAATGGTCTGGAAGATAAAATGTTTTTCTTCCTATATTGTAGATAGCATTCTGATATATTTGATAACTTTCTGTTAGAAGTAGATTTGTCCAGGGCTTGACCATTCCGTAACTGCTAAGCAAGAGAAACATATTTAATTGTTTAATTTACCTGTACAATTTGAAATAGTTTTTTAAAAATATTAACTAAGTTCTCATGAAAACTATTCAAGAAATTATCAATTGCTTAAATAAATAAAACAAAGTTAACATGTAAAAAAAAAACAGAAATGAAAACCAAAAATGAACAATAATATATTGACTAGGTTAAATATAATCTTCTGGTTTGATATATTTAAATTCTTCCATCCTAAAATTACACTAAATCAAAGCGATAGGTTCCTAAAGCACATAGTTCTCATTCCCCACTCTTTGCCAATTTTGAAAGATAATAGGCTGATATGTCAATACAGCTACAAATCCCTTAGTTATGAGCATACCAAACTACAAGGAAGTTGTAGTGGGGAAATTTTTATCTTTAAATCAGAGTACAAATATTTACTCTTCTAAAGATACTTAGTAGTTGTGAGGGAAAAATAGCTTTATATATAAAATAAAATCTTTAGAAAAATATTAATACAATGTCCCACTGGAGCTTCAATTATAAAGTCCGCTTGATGGCTCTGAATAGTACGTTATATTTGAATAACACATTTAAAAGTATTTCAAGTGTTATAATATTTGATCCTCAAAACAACCCTATGAGATCAAGATGTTATAAAATCAAAGAAAAACAAGAAACTTCAATAGAGTAGCAGTAAAATCTTGACTATGAAGTCATTTCACTTAGAGAAAATAGAAAGTTTCTTAGTTTAGTTTGTGTTAGAATGAACAAGTAAAGGAAAATATTTGGATTCTAAATGTCTGGAAATGCTTTTCTGAAATTAATTCTTTTTTTTAAGTTGACATATAACATTGTATTAGTTTTAAGAGTAAAAAGTTTAGAAATCATCTCTAAGATCTATCAAAAAGAAACAGGCGAGTGAATGGGTAAAAAAATAAGATAAAATCTTTGACACTTCTGCTTTGGACTAAGACAATGTGATAGGGAACAACTTTATCCTCAAACCTTAAATAACTAAAAAATTGGATAAGTTATGTGAAAAAAATCATTTTCAGGCATTGGACAATAAGCAGCATAGGACTAAGTAATCCTTTAAAAAAGAGAAACAAACCAGCTGGGAATCCTACAGCTGTATCAGCTTACTGTCTAGAAGGAGTTTCTTTTTCTTTTTCTTTTTTTTAGAAGGAGTTTCTAACTGTAGCATAGGAAAAGTAAAACCTGAATAGAGCCCGCTGGTTTGAATGAGTAGAGGAAACAGAGATAAGAGACCAATAAGGCCAGAGTCTAAAATGTGGGAGTAGAGTGCCAAAAAAGAGAGAACTGCTGAGTTCTGGAGATTACCATTAACTCTTTGAGTATTAATTTGCACATACATGAGAAGATACTACTCAAGGACATGGAAAAAATTACCAGGAAATTGTAGGTAGAACAATTCCTATAGCTCACTGATAATTGAGAATGATTTATGATCCCATTAGCCAGAGCGGAAAGATCTCATAATACATGGGGCATCCAGTAAACTCATCCAAAGAATGCTGCCTTAGAAGCAGGTTGATTTTGGCTCAGGTCATGATCTCAGGGTCATAAAATCGAGCCCCACTTTATACTCCATGCTGGGTATGGAGCCTGCTTAGAATTCTCTCCCCCTTTTCCTCTGCCCTTCTCCCTCATCTCCCTCTTTAAATAAACAAATAAATAAATACAATATTTAAAATCAAGCAAATAAATAAGACTATTATTAATTCAAAGAGGGAAAGGTTTGCACAAAAAAGGGAAAGTAGGGCAGCCCCGGTGGTGCAGCAGTTTAGTGCCGCCTGCAGCCCAGGGTGTGATCCTGGAGAACCTGGATCAAGTCCCACGGCAGGCTCTCTGTGTGATGCCTGCTTCTTCCTCTGCCTGTGTCTGCCTCTCTGTCTCTATGAATAAATAAATAAAATCTTTTTTTTTAAAAAAGGGAAAGTAATCACAAGATACCTACTAAATGGCTCAGCTATGAGTAGTGTTTACATAAACATTTTAGCATAAACATTGAATTAAAACTTAATCAAATTACCATATAACTATATTGGCAGCATGGGTAAGTATATGAAGAGTAAGTGGTTGTGGTGGGGACAGGGAAGATGAAACAGAGCTAAATTCCTATTTTTCATTTTAGGAACTTCACTACATCTACCCCAAATTTTAAAAATCAACAAGTAACAATACAAATATGTTATTTACAGTCACTAAGCAACTATCAAGTAATCATTAAAACATTTAAAATGTTTGTTTTTTGGAGAAGCTGAGGAAAGGATCAGGTGAGAGAGTGCTTTATTTGTAGTAAAATTATATACATAAATAATCTTGATGAAAGGATATCTGGAAAGAATAAGGAATGTCATGATGTGCAATAGGAAGAGATTTAAAGAATAAGGAATGTCATGATGTGCAATAGGAAGAGATTTAAAAAACATACTTAATGAAGAAAAACTGAACTAAATCATGAATGATAGTGAAGAATGTACTAAAAATTTTTTAACTGTTGGGCAGCCCGGGTGGCTAGGTGGTTTAGCGCTGCCTTCAGCCCAGAGCCTGATCCTGGAGACCTGGGATTGAGTCCCACGTCGGCCTCCCTGCATGGAGCTTCTCCCTCTGCCTGTGTCTCTACCTCTCTCTCTCTCTGTGTCTCTCCCTCTGCCTGTGTCTCTACCTCTCTCTCTCTGTGTCTCTCATGAATAAATAAATAAAATCTTAAAAAGAAATTTTTTTTTAACTGTCAATGTCAGGATGTCAGAATGACCCACAAATTGCAAATATTATCTTTTTTCAGTTTACTACTTTGTTTTGAAGTTTACTTTGTGTTGCAAAATATTAAGGGAAAGATAAAAGTAAAAAATCATAAGATAGTTGTATAACCAATTTTAATTAGGTATATTTAGAGTATTAACCTTTTTATTTCCCTAATTTGAGAGTTAGAGCAATGATTCTAGAGAACCTATAAATTAGGGCTTAATTTAAAGACAATTTATTTATAAACAAAATTTGTTTAGCATCAAGAGCTCACTTACAAAAATCCTCATACTGGTGCTGTAGTTCATCCAAAGTAAATACAATATCTCTAATATCCGCCCTGTGGTTACCTGTAATAAGTTCAAATTTTGTATTTCTTTTTTGAACACAAAAATTACTTTCATCCTATTATAATATAAAAACAACACAAAAATGTTTGGAAGGATGAGTGGAGGGCCAGCTATTACAGGTTTTGAATAATATCTGGAATTGTGAGTTAATAACTCAGTACACACTGAAACATAAGACTAAGACCATTATTTTCTTTTCTCCTTAATAAAAGAGTTTTCCATCAAAAGAAATTAAGTCACATTTTAAGCCCCAAAGCTAGGTAAAATCAGGATAATATTTAATAAATAGTTTCTGGAGAGTTTTCCATAGGTGGAATTTCCTCACTAGATCATGAGCTCTTCAAGAGCAGAGGATGTGTCATTTGTTTCACCAATGCCTAGCAAAATATCCACTTCCCAACACTTAGAAATTATTTTTGAATGAGTAAAATAGACTGAAGAATAATGCAATGTCTACCTTGTGGACAGCAGAAAACCACTGACTTAGCACTTTATATGTGCCCAGCACTCTCATAATGGTAACTTCTATCATTCTTGCCCTTGCATCTAAGACCATTTTCCTTCTTGGACAGGGCAGGACGGAGGATGGGTTCAGAGGCAGTAACCTTAAATAACATCATTCCCAATTGTAAACAGAGGCAGAAAATGCTTTTCCCACTACTTCTTGCCTCCAAATATTTGACTTTCCTTGACATGCAAAGTGAAAAAGACCAGGAGTTGACTTATCTACTTATAAAAATACTAGGTTTATTCTTTAGTCTATGCATAAGAAATCAACTGTTCTATTATATGCATGAGTGAAGACCCTGAAAATAAAAGATGCAAGTTTATAAGTTTGCCTTCTGAGTCAAAGAAGAATTATATATAATATAGTTTTAGTGTTAAGTTTGATTCATTCTGAGTCTTGAAAATTGGCAAACTATGTCAGGTGCAGGTTTTTCAATTACTGCAAAGCAAGGTTAAGTATTTGACCTGTCTAGCATTCAAAGAAGTGCTAGACCAATTGATGTCAAGTTGTCTTCTGATTAGGAACTGCTTCTTACATTCTGTTTTTTATTTCCTCAATATTTAACCTAATTCTCTTCGATTATGGTCCTAACACCCCACTTAGTCTCTCCAGTGAACTCCTGGCACTTATTGATTCCATGTCTCAAGTTCTTAGATCATAGCTTAAGTCCTAAAATAATTCAAGGTTTCAGCCCTCAAACTCTTGATCAGTGAAAAATATTCTGTTGGACCATACATAAATTAATCCAGTGGGGAAGGCCATAACTTGTTTATGTCTGCTCTCCACTTAGAAGACTCCCTTCTCTGGAAAGAGGTCCAGCATCAACCAGTGAGAATGCGGTTGCCAACTATTTATAGATTCACTAGCTCTTGCTCAAAATTTACTCCTTGCTTCTACGCAATCATAGATACTTATCACAAATGTGCCAAACAAATATTTTCTATTTAAATAGAACCTGTAGCCAAATAAACATTACAAAATCTGAAATTACTATTTTGGCCCCTATGTGGCTTATCAAAACCTTAATGAATAATTCCTGGTTGAGAGTGAGGCAATCAGTATAGTTATAGGCACCATTTATTTTGTAAGGGAAGTTCAAAACAGCCTCCCACTCATATATGGTACTTCTGGAGGAAATTCAACCTGAAAAATATAAATACCTAGTGTGGAAAAATTATCCGAATCATCAAAGTCATATTCAAGGCAACACCACTTTGAAGGTGTTGAGTGACTATTAATACTACATTTCTGTAATCTTTACAATAGCTCCACAATATCAAAAACCACTCTATCAAAAATTATGCTAGTCACTACTTTTCACTCAGTTCAATGATCAGATCACTAATCACCATGAGAGAAAAAACTACTGTACCAATATCCCACTTCAGAAACCAAAACTATCTGATACTCCCACAACTGTCATCAAGTTATTTTCCATATTCCTCCTGCCATATCTTAATAAAGGAAATACTTGTTGGACTTCTTGCAAATTCCAATGGCATAATTCTTTCCTCTTCTTTATGAATACTCATAAAGATGAACATACTCTCCATGTATCATTATTATGCCAAAAAAACACAAACCAAATACAAAACAAGTTGTTAAAACCTATAAGAGAGTGCTATGCCTTCTACTAGGGATAACCGAGTTATATCACTCCTTACTTCAAAATTCTGTCATAGAAGAATCCACGTCTCTTACCTGGGTAATCCAAAACTTTTGGCATTCTGGGGTTGTCCTTTCCTTTAATATTTAAATAAAATAGTTCAGAACCCAAACCATACACTACAGGAACATAAATCAACACTCCCATCAAAATTTGAGAATTCCTGAGTGTTTTATACTCTTGTGGTTGATTTTTGTTTTTTCTATTCCCCTGGACTCTTGATCTCACTCATATTACCACATTCAATCTCTCTCTGCTATATTCTCTCCACCCCAAGCCTACCTAGCACAGAACCTACAGATCTTTTTCTTTAAAAAAAAAAAAAAAGATTTTATTTATTTATTCATGAGAGACAGAGAGAGAGATAGGCAGAGACACAGGCAGAGGGAGAAGCAGGCTCCATGCAGGGGCTCCAGGATCATGCCCTAGGCCCAAGGCAGGCACTAAACCGCTGAGCCATCCAGTGATCCCCAGACCTTTTTCCTTTAAATCTACCTATCAACACTACTAACACAAGGCCAACTTTTACTAGGTAACTTGCGATTAATGGGAGTAAGGGAGTTCTTTTCTTTTTTCTTAAAGATTTTATTTATTTATTCATGAGAGACACACAGAGAGAAAGAGAGAGAGGCAGAGACACAAGCAGAGGGAGAAGCAGGCTCCATGCAGGGAGCCTGATGTGGGACTCGATCCTGGGTCTCCAGGATCACACCCTGGGCTGAAGGCGCCGCTAAACCACCAAGCCACCTGGGCTGCCCAAGGGAGTTCTTTATAGCACAGCAAGCAACTACATACTATTGTCCTAGAGTTCTGTAGCCGCTCTTTACTGATTGCAGGACCCCCATCCACTCTTAGCTTCCCTCAGTCTTCTTTCTCCAGCTACCAGTTAGCCACCACTGTTGTATTCTAAGTTCCTGTTGTTTGCTTATATAGAGTACTTCACCTTACCTTGTACTTTCACCTTCCCTTTACCTTTCTGCTCAAACTAGGTGTCTCCCAACAGGTTTTAACTCCCATAATCAAACAAACCTATTAAAATGATTTTCCTAGCCAAAAGAACAAGGACGTTCCCTATGAGGAATTTTACCTTAAGTCACAACCAGCTTATAAAAATGACAAAATGAAGATATCTTGTTCTCCCTGGTTAGAGGAGATGGAGTAAAGGGTGAGAGTTATTAACTCATTCAACATATATTTGTTGAGTAGTTAATATGTACCATAAGCACTAGTAGGTACTAAGGATACAATATGAGCAAAAGTAGACATGATATCTGCTTAGTTTTATTTGAGATACAAATCTTAATAAAACAATAAGAGGAAAAAAAGGAAAAAAGAAAACAGTAAGAAATAAAAATTGCAACTATAGCTAGTGCTGTGAGAGTATATAATACGAGAATTTGACCTAGTTAAGAGAAGTCATAGAAACTTCCCTATAGAGTTAAGTTTAAATCTAAAGTATAAGTAGGAACTAACTAGTAGGAGCAGAATGTTCCAGGGAAAGAAAAGAACATATGCAAAGGCTATGGCAAGAGGAGGCATTGGTATACTACTGAATATCCATGAAGGCACAGTAACCAAAATAAAATGTGGTCTGCAAAAAAGCTGGAGACCTATGGTAAAGGACAGCTATTGCAAAGCCCTGAATGGAATGTTAAAGGGTTCTTTATCCCAAGAAGTATTAGATTTTTATGCACAGAGGTAACATGATGAGATGTGTGTTTTCAAAAGATTATTCTGGCTACAGTGTAAAGGAGGAAAGACCAGATATGGGTGGACTTGTTAGGAGGAACACTGATGGTCCTAAGGAAAGATTATGGTAACTTGGACTAAAGTAGGAATATTGGAAAATAAATTTAAGAGACATCTAGGAATTTTAAATAATAGCAATTCATAATGATTGCATTATGACAACAGAGTTGTCAAGGATAATTCTCAGGTTTCTGCTTCACATTTCTTGACACTATTCTAGATAATAAATGACACTATTCACAATAATAAATGTTTATATTTAATTCCTACAGCAATCCTATGAAATTAGCATAACCCTTCAGTTTAGCTCCCCAAATAAAATAGAAGGCCTAGAATTCCAGACTGGAATTCCCTGTTTCCCTGTCAAAAAAAAAAAAAAAAAAAAAGTGCTACAGTGATCTCATATATGATTTCTCTGCTTCTGGTAGAACATGCCGTAAAGGCTATTTAATAATATAGCTTAGATTAATCTTTAAAGTCCCTGTTTTATGGACATCTCATGTCTCAGAACATTCCCCCACTTCTGTCTACTCACACAGAACCATAAATGACTACCTAGTAAAACCATACAGCCTGGAATACCTGGGTAGCTCAGTTGGTTAAGCAATCAACTCTTGATTTCAGCTCAGGTCTTGATTTCAGGGTTGTGAGACTGACCCCCAGCATTGGGCTCTGTGCTGGTTGTGGAGCCAGTATAAGATTCTCTCTCTGCCCTTCTCTCTCCTCTCACTCTTAAAAAAAAAAAAAAAAATCCATGCAGTTTGGTTCTATATTCACAGCACATTTTAGCAACCAAAGGCCTACTAAAAAGCTACCACTAACAAATGACAAAAAACAGTGGAAGCCCAATGAAAAATATGTCATGTCTGATTATTTTTCTGCCATATTTATACAAACTACTCCCTCAGTCTCAAATATTTTTACTCTTCATACCACCTTCAACCAACTAACCCCTACTGATCCTTCAAGATTTAGCTCAGACTCACAACTTCTAGTAATCTTTCCATGGTGTTTCCAGGATACATTTGCAGCCTATCTACATTCTATAATAGTATTTGCTACACATTATAATTTTCATTTTATTTAATTCTTTCCACACTAGAATGTGAGCTCCTTTGGAAAAACAAGTGTGTTCTATTCATCTGTGTATTACTTAGCACAGTTCCAAGCACAATAGATATTAAATGACTATCTGACTCATTAAATGAATGGATAACCAATGAATCAATCATTTATCAGTCTATTATTATCAGACACCCTCTGGTGACATGTAAACATGTAATACAAAACATCTGTTAAATATATTTATAATGTTTAAACGAAATCTACATTTTGTGGAGAATAACTGAAAAGTATAAGAAGCATTGTGTAATCAAAGCTATCTGATAAAATTTAAAATTCAAAAAATATAGGTCTCCTAACTTGTAAAGCCAATGCCCTTGACACTACAGAAACCATCTCTACACAGATAAGAAAGTGATTTTTGGAAAAGAGGTTAAGTTTGAAAAGAAAATAAATCCATTTTTCTCTTAGATTTTTACCAAACATACCAAATATAACAATTTTAGAAATTTCTCATCTAATTTTCCTAGACTATCTCTTACCACAGACATCAGTAAGCAGTGATGATGGCAAAAGGCAAGTATCAAGAAGAAAAAGGAGGAGAAATAAAGGATCAATCAGAAACTGATATCCAAGATATAGATATAGATACACACACACTATACACACACACATACACACACACACACGAATTCAAATAACTCACTGTCTATACTAGCATGTTTTATCACTTCCTGAAAAGTTTCAGGGATTACAGGGCTATTCAAAACAGCAGCCAGTTCATCAATTGCAACTCGACCACTTTTTATCCTACAGAAAAATCTTCAGGGCATTCTGGAATGCTGCAAAAATACAACAAAGAAGTTATTTTACCATGAGAATGAATAGCTTTTCTTGGAGGAGCTGATTTTGTGTCAATAACCCACCAATGGAAAATAACTTTACAAAGGCATAGAATTTTCTAAAAATTTACCTATAAATAGGCATTTGCCCAATTCTCAGCACATTCCTAGTATAAAATGTAATTTTTTCTATTACCCCTACTGATATAATATTAGCAATAATAACTGGTGTTTATTGAATGCTATTCATATGCCACGCATTGTGCTAAAAGCTATGGGCATTGTACTAAAAGGTATGGGTTTGGGATGCCTGGGTGGCTCAGTGGTTTAGCACCCGTCTTCGGCCCAGGGCATGATCCTGGAGTCCCAGGACTGAGTGCCACATTAGGCTCCCTGTGTGAAGCCTGCTTCTCCCTCTGCCTATGTCTCTGCCTCTCTCTCTCTCTCTCTCTCTCTCTGTGTGTGTGTCTCTCATGAACAAATAAATAAATAAATAATCTTTTAAAAAATAAATAAAAGGTATGGGTTCTCTCATTATACTATATTAATCTCTTAGGTAAAACTTTTAACTAAAATAATTTCTTACCACCAGTGGTATAATCCGTAAGAGCAAGGCTGCTTAATACAAAATTTGAGGGTATCATTAATTGCTTAAAAATGTAATTTAGAAAAAATAGTATAAAAGAGAGAAGAATGGAGTAGATGCAAAATTTCTCTTTAGGTTTTTTACCATATTACAAAAAGTTTAACAACAGGTTAACCACTATAAAAGGTCTTCTATTTCTCCATAGAAACTTCATTTTCTTTTTTTTTAAACTTCATTTTCTTATGCTAACAGTCCTTAGTATCAAAAATGAATTGGAAAGAACATAGTTAAAAGAAAATATTCATATTAATGAGAGAATTTTCCCTAAACAAATGTCTTTCTTAAAATCTAAACAGATTGATATCTGGTCCTAGTGCTAAATTTAAGTGCTCCTCAGACCACCGCATCTCTTAATTTGATAAGGAAACATAATTCCCACAAGCAATTCTAGAAAGCAAATAATTTTATAGTCAGACCACATTTTCTTGGAATGCAGGATATAAGAAGCATAATGATCCAAAAGGTATTGATTTGCACAGTCAGGGAGGAAGAACTGGGCATTCATTATTCATTCATTCAATTAGTAATTATTGATCAAGTGGGCAAAAGTGGCAGAGGAAGTACCTCTGAGAATCCTTGCCTCCATAAAAGTAATGAGAACACTGGCAAAAATTGTCAGAATCAATTGTTTTCAAAATTCTGGATATAAATCAAAGGCTTACAGCAATCCAAGGAGTGTTTTTTCAAGAAAAATGCTGGAATCTCAGTAATAGTAAACTTTGTGGCATTTTAACTTGCCATATTCCCATCTCACCATCCCAGCTTCCCAGAAACTGAAAACTAAGAGCCTACAATAATGAAAAACAGCAGCCTGACAGCCAATACAGAAGAATGAGGTTGGAACTTCTTCAAGGTCCCATGCCTTAAGAACTGGTGGTTCCCTGGAAGACCCTACTTGTAAAGCTGTCCTTATTTGACTTGACTCAAAGCTTGCCCAATGCAGAATCTTTTCCCCAGGAGTACTCATCAAAAACAATCAGAGGCAATTAGTTAACATTATGACTGCTTCAAGCGGTGAGTAGCAACTGAAGCAAGCACTGAGTGTTATATGTAAATGATGAATCACTAAATTCTACTCCTAAAACCAATATTATACTGTATGTTAACTAACTAGAATTTAAGTAAAACTTGAAACAAAAAACAACAAAAAAGTCATATTCTGAAGTCCTTGCTCTTCGATGCTATTGCTGTTTCTACAATGACCTACTAATTTTATAAAGTCAAACCCACAACTGTTCATCGAGAATAAAGATAAAAGCAACAACAAATTTCCCATCTAAGAGTATGAAAAAAATGATGCATTTTGATTAACATCCTACTCATGTATCTTTCTATCTCTCTTTATGCACATCAATGATTGTGAATATTTCACCCAAATGAAACAGTACATATTAAGTCCACTGTCTTTCCACTCAAAAAGATGTCATGGGTCTATTTCCAAATCAATAAAAACAGCAAACAATAGGCTAGCAAACAAGCTTAAAAGGAAAATCTGAGAAATGAGATGTCCATAGAGGGCTTTGAATTCTAACATATTCTTGAGCATCTGGATGGCCACACACATAGATAAGGCCATACCCAGGAAAGCCTCAGCAGTTCCTGAACTCTCACCTCTAGTTTACCCTGCGGATACACAGGAGCAGGAAGTGAAAGCTAAAGAAGAGTTGAAAACTATCTGAGTTTTGAAAGCATGCCCCAATGCACACATAGAATCTCTCTGGTTCTCTTCTACCTAATAATTGACAACTAATTATACCTTACAAAGGCATCATAAAAATACAGGCATACATATAACACAAAAGTATGTATGTATATATATAAAATATATAAGAAAAGTTATATTTACTGTGAAATTGTTTATAATGCTAAGATAATTAGAACCAATTAAATATTCAATAATAAAGGATTTATTAAACACATTATAGTGTATATACATTTTTCAGATACCATGCAGCTATTAAAAAGTAATACATTGACTCATATCTACTGGCATGAAAAACCTTTCAAGACACAATATTCAGTTTAAAAAAAAATCATGCTAGACAATATATATAATGTGTATATATATATATATATATATAGCATGATCCCTTTCTCTTAAAGTAGAAGATAATTCTATTTTAAAAAATTTTCTTAGTGTCTTGATTCCTAAATGTATGCTTGATCTTTTTACTTGCCTCTATAAGATTTAGGCCCTCTTATTCTCCTCTGCCAAGTAATTGATAACTCATTTTGTCTTATAAAATATATATGTATGTATACATACATATATATGTTCATAATTGCATAAAAAAGATTCTAAAGTCAACATTGAACTAATAACCTAGGAAGGATTAAAAAGGGTCTTTTACATTTTTATACTCATATATTGCTTGGGTATTTTATAAAAATAACATATTCAAGAATTAGGCATATCATTTTAGGAAGTAAAGAAGAAACTTGGGACTTCTTGGTTGGCAGCAGAACCTTTAAATAAACAAAAATAAGTTTAAAATAGGAAATTGGGACTTGAAAAACAAAGGAATACATGGAAGCTAAATTGTGGCACGAAAAGTAGGCAGCACTTAGGAACCCAAACACACATATAAATCTATGGTCAAGAAAAGGCTGTAAGGTGAAAACCAAGTAGACAAAGGAACCAGGAGAAACCCAATGCTATAGGAGTTAATAAAAATGCTAAGTAGGAAATAAGGAGTTAACAAAGGAAAAACAAGCCAAGCATCATATCTATATTGTAAAGTGCTGTATATGGTAGGTCATTTAATAACATTTATTACATTAATGAATATATACACATTAAAGAGTTTTTCTTGTCTCTTGTTTGCTTATCCAGGTATATGAAGACTATCATATTCATATATCCTTGATTCTAAGAAAATACAGTCTGGTTGACTACAAAAATATATAATCCCAAGGACTGATTATAGGAACTTGATCTTGCCTAATGGAAAAACCAGGGAATTGGTTTTTGTTTTGTTTTAAACCAAGAAACTATTCAAATTAGGTCATGAACACTAGAGATCTCAGACTTTTAGAAGCACTGTTTCTATCACTAAGATGAATAATTCTTCCAATCACTTTCTTTGCAATTTATATCTAGTGTAAACTAAAAGTTGTTAGGTGATCCATCAGTATATGAAATTTTAGGGAGAAACAGAAGCAGTAAGGAGAGTACTGTTAACATATAGAAGAAAACAGGAGACCTCAAAGGGGAAAAAAAAAAGAAAAATACATGAACAAACGTATGGAAAAAGAATGAAGTTGACACGTATAGGGATTTTTGATTAACTGGAGCACGGGTTTTTGCTTGGAAAGGATTCTACGGAGAAAGGAGGAATGGCAAGCAAAATTATGACAAGGTGAGGACGTCAAGCATAAGACTTTGGAGTACATTTGTTCGTTCAAAGGAAGAGCATCTAAATTTTTGAGGAGAATGACATGATAAAAATTACATTAAGAAAATTAATTTAGCAGTTGTGTGCAGAAAAAGGTTGAGATTAGAGAAAGAAAATTAGGATATAATGGAAGTGATCCAGGTTTTTAGTACCTTTTATGAAATAACGCGTGTAATCTTTCTCAACCTAGACTACTGGGGGGAAAAGTACTTAAAAGATTCAGGAAAAATATAACCACCCCACCTTAAAATCAGTTACAATCAAAATCATTCTTCTCTATAATTTTGAAGAATCATTTTTTTTAACCTGGATCCTGAGAGACTAAGTAACAAACATCATTCACAGCCTTAAAGAAATCCGAAAAGTCCAGCATTCCATTAACTATAATAATGGTTGAGGAACAGAAGGGGAAAAAAACTCCATCAGCAAACTCACTAAGAACATAAGATAAAAATGCTAAAAATGTGAATAGAGTTAACTGATATTGGAATAACATAGTTGATACATACATAAGGGTAGTCAGCATTAACATTAAATATAGAATGTAAAAGAAAACTCAGCAGAAAAAAATTTACATATTGTAATTATATACTAGTTTTCATTAATAATAATAATGATATAAAATTAAAGTTACTGCAGTGCTCTTTGCTCAAAGCTCTAATTTTTATATTTGTAATTAGATTCCAAAAAAATCTTGCAACATGTCAATTTTACATACACAACGGTTTTATCTTAAAAGAATAGGATTGATTTCATTGAGTTCTAGAAAAGTCCTCTATACCAAGGGTTTTAGGGAAAAGCCCTCTATACCAAGGGTTTTAGGGGAGATTATGGATCCAACTGAGATTGTAATGAAAGTTTTGCCTCACATTGTTCCATCTCCCTCTCTCCTCCTTTCCTTTCCTCTCCTCTCCCGCTCAAATTACATACACATATAAACAAAATGCATTAAATCAAATGCACAAAATATTGCACAATATTAAACCAATCCTTATCCCCCCAAAACCATCTCATTTCTCAGGTAAAAAGTAATGCCTATTTCTTAAAAGAAGAAAAACAAGAAATCTAAATAGTACTAATGAAATTTTCAGTAAGAAATTTTTGATTGGCTTGAATGAGAAGTTAAAATTATGACTTTTTTTTGCATGATAATGCATAGGTCATCTCTAATAGCAACTAGAGCTAAAAATCCAGATTTACAAAGTGTGACAAAACACAGAATCAGGTTCTTAAATCCTATTTTCTAGATAAGCATAGATCTGTGTCAAGGAACATCTGAATTTTTCAGGATTTTTCAAGTTAAATTAACTATGAAGTCATTTCCCTCATCATTTAGTAAATTTGGCTAACTTTGAAAGGGTTTATCTATGTTCAGAAGAAAATTATTATAAACACACATTTCAAATGTCAGCTGAATTAAATAACCTATAAAAGAACATTTCAGGGCTTCCAGTGGTCTGCAGGATTCTACCTTCAGAGAATTTGACAAGGCTTAGTTGTTCTCATTTCTAAGCCACAGAAATACTTTCTCTCTAATATTGGAAAGTTTGTCAAGTTGTCTGCCTCAAAACTTCTTTTTCAGTATAATAACTTGAGAGTGGTTTCTTCTTTCCTTCAAAAGACAATGAAACATCTGTACAAATTTCAATTAACTACTTTGATTTGTTTTCTGACTTCCATGTGATCTAGGGTTAAACAAAAAGTTTTTAGACAAAACATCAAAAGCACAATCCATACAAGAAATAATGGTAGGTTAGACTTCTATAGAAGTATGAATTTATGCTTTTTGAAAGACAAGCCAAACACTAGAAGAAAATAGTCACTAATCACATATCCAGTAAAGGACTTGTATTCAGACTATATACTTTCAAAATGCAATAATAATAATGCAAACACATTTTAATGGCCAGAAAATATACAGATAACAAATAAGCATAAGAAAATATATTCAAAATCATTTGCTCATTCAGGAAATGCAAATTAAAACCACAGTGAGATAATACACCTATTAGAATGACTAGTTTTTAAAGGCTCACCCATTCCAGGATTGGCAAGAATGACAAGCAGCTGGAACTCTCATATATTGCTCAAGGCAATGTAAAATTATTTAGCTGCTTTGCAAGCAGTTTAGCAGTTTCTAAAAAGTTTAAATATATATCTACCATATGACCCAATCATTCTACCACCAGGCATTTACCCAAGATAAATGAAAGCATATCATCACACAAAGACATACAAATGAATGATTACAGCAGCTTTATTAGTAATAGCCAAAAACTGGAAACAACCCAAATGTCCATTATTAGTGAATGGATAAACAAATTATGGTTATAACCATAAGAAAATGCCACTTAGCAAAAAAAGAAATAAAGTCATATGCACAAAAGCATAGATTAATATCAACACAATTAAGCTGAATGAAAGAAATCAGACTAAAAAAATGAGTACTTACTACATGATTCCATTTACATAAAATTATAGGAAATGAAAACTAGTCTGTAATGACAGAAAGCAGATTAATATTTGCTTAAGGTGTGCTGAGGGGGCTTGTGGAGAGAGAATGAGGATTTGCAAAGGGGTGGGTATAAGAAGTACTGAATTTTCACAAGTATATACATACGTCAAAATATTCAAATTATATACTTTATATGTTGATTATACCTCAATAAAACTATAAAACATGTAGATAATTTAAAAATTCATTGGTATAGTTAATTATGAAAACTACAAAGTTTTATAAAAATTTTTAAAACAGACCTACCATATTATCCAGCAAGCTCACTTCTATATATATCTCCAAGGAAACAGAAGCACTATCTCAAAGAGATATGTGCTCTCCATATTCATTGCAGCATTATTCACAATAGCCATGAAATAGAAACAGCATAAGTGCTCACCAACATATGAACAGATAAAGAAAATGTGATATCTATATAACTATGTGTCTATGTATACACACACACACACACACACACACCTATATAGTATATTTTGGGAGACAGAAGAAATGGGCAGATGTTTGTCAAAGGATACAAACTTTAGGTATAAGATGAACAAGTTCTGGGAATCTAATATACACCATGGTGAATATAGTTAATAATATACTATATTGTATATTTGAAATTTGCTAAGAAAGATCTTAAGAGATTAGTGTTCTCATCACACACACACACACACACAAGTAACTATGTGAGGTGATGGGTGTGTTATTTATTTGATTGTGGTATTCATTTCACAATTAACATGTATATCAAATCATCATGTTGTACACCTTAAAAATACACAATTTTGTCAATTATATCCAGTAGAGCTGAACAATGACATAATTTGACATAACCATTTTCCTATGGATATACACATATCCTATGACCCAGCTGCTTCATTTCTAGAAATCTATCCTATAAAAATATTTACACAAATGTGCAAAAATTGATAAACAAGGGCAGCCTGGGTGGCTCAGTGGTTTAGCGCCGCCTTCAGCCCAGGGCCCTGATCCTGGAGACCTGGGATCAAGTCCCGTATCGGGCTCCCTACATGGAGCCTGCTTCTCCCTCTGCCTGTGTCTCTGCCTCTCTCTCTGACTCTGTGTCTCTCATGAATAAATAAATAAAATCTTTAAAAAATAAATAAAGTCTTGAATATCTAAAGTTCTACAGTTTTATTGCTTTGAATTTCTAATAATAATTACTTAAAAACCTTAAAATTTTCATTCTTTCACCTAGCAATTTCAATTTTAGCTATCTTTTGTCTGATGAGCTAAAGAGAAAACATTACTTATAAGCACAAATATATTAGAAAGAACTCATATTTATATAGATTATTTGTTATATAGGTTATTTTTCAAAACAATTTTTTTGTTTTTTTATTTGGCCCACAGAATAAATCACAGCCATTTAAATGGATCTGTGCTTATTTATTATATGGAAAGTTGACTAACATATAATGTTAATAGGAAAAGGTAACAAAACTGTATGCATGTGAGTCCATGTATATTTTTTAAAATCATGTGTTCCTGGCATGTGTATATACCACACACACACACACACACACACACACACACTCTAGAAAAATCCTAGAGAAATATATATAAAAATGCCAAAATTCAGCTCTAAGTGGAGAGAATACACATAATTTTTATTTTCTTCTGTATTTTTATTTTCTCCTGTACTTTCAGAGAATAAATTATTTCCACTTTGAATAATTATCTTAATATAAATCTCCAAAAAATTAAGTCAAGACAATTAACATAGATAAACATGTCAGAAAAAATAGAGCTGATTCTTAGCCTTTCTAAAAGTTTGGTTTATATTTATTATTTTATTTTTATACCCTCTGAAAGCTGACTACAGTAGACACTCAAAAAATGTTGTGGTGACTTGGACAGATGGACAGATGGATACATGCACACTATTGCAACTTGTCAATTTGATGCAGGAACACAGGGCTAGCTAAGGACAAGGCATGAGCCCAAGGCAGCACATTGACAAGTCCTTGAAACAGGCAAAGGGACATTCCTCTACAGACTCAACTGCCTCGATGTTAATACTTTGCTAAGGGCAAAAGGCAGTCTTAGTCCGACCCCCAGGATCCTGTAAGTCCACTTTAACATATAAAATTTCCTTTAGAAATTTCCTTTATTTCTAAACCCCCAAGGTACATGTTGGCTTTTACTCCCCAAGTACATGGCCCACCGATATACATCTGAAGGGTCTCATGACTAAGGTTTTATTAGACAATAATAAGTGACCTTTTCCCAACAATAAGCTAGTCCCCTCAAGGTCCTGGAAACCTTGCTTCCAAAATTCCTTAGAGAGTACCTCTCTCAACTTCCAGGGGTATAATCAGCCATGCCTCACAGGTGGGGGGCAGCAGCTCTTCCTGCCCATGGGTCCTGTCCCCGTGCTTTAATAAAACCACCATTTTGCACCAAAGACATCTCAAGAAGTCTTTCTTGGTAGTTAATTCTGGACCTCACCCCACCAAACCTCACCTATATTCCAAAACTTCATCAAATTCAATACTATTAGATTGCTTAGTAACATTCTATTGGTGGTAACATCCTCTCCTAGGATTTTCCACCTACAAATCTTTTATAATAATAAATCCACATCTTATATTTGAGCAGCTTGATACTTTCAACCTTGAAGTATTAGTTTGCATTTATGTGTACTGAATTTATTTTATTTCTGACCACCCCTTCAACTTATCTCTACCATTTTTTAAATTTTTATTTATTTATGATAGTCACACAGAGAGAGAGAGAGAGAGAGAGAGAGAGACAGAGAGAGACAGAGACATAGGCAGAGGGAGAAGCAGGCTCCATGCACCGGGAGCCCGACGTGGGCTTTGATCCTGGGTCTCCAGGATCGCGCCCTGGGCCAAAGGCAGGCGCCAAATCGCTGCGCCACCCAGAGATCCCTATCTCTACCATTTTTATTCTAAACTTGTCTCTCCTCCTAACAAGCTTGGAATGGTCTGTAAATGTAATTAGTTCTTTATTATCTACTTCTTTGATTAAAGTACTGAACACTGACTACAAAAGAATAATTCCTTTTCTAGATGTTTTTAATTGAAGTTATTAGGATTTTGATTTGCATTTCCTTGACTAATGATGACAGAATATATTTTTACATGATTATTGGCTATACACATTGTCTTTTATGTGAAACACTTGTCCATGTGTCTTACCCACTTTTCTAGTCCATTGTTTTTACTGATTTGTATGAGTTCTTTACACATTCTATAAACTAATCCTTAGCCAATTCTGTGAATTGCAGATATTTTAAAGTTAGTAACTTATCTTTTTATTTCAAGGTGTCTTTTGATAAATTAAAGTCTTAATTTTAATATAATTAAATATATTAATCTGTTCTTTAATACTTAACATTTTTGCCTTAAGAAATTTTCCCTATGTCATCCCTATCCCATACAATTAGCAAAAATTAAAGTCTAAAAATGCCAAATGCTGATGAAAGTATGTCATAATCCAATCTATTAATTAACAATCCTATTAGGTACCTGAGCCCAATTTTTTATTATCATTATCATAAATGTGCAAAAAAGTTTTATAGTGCATTATAAAGCTTAGCTTTCCTATGATTTGTAATTAACCTGACCAAAATATAACTTAACATCTATGTTTTCAGACCTTAAACTAATAATGCAAACATAAAACTTACCATCAATATCAATAGTCTTTAGTGCCTTTTGCATTTCCAAATCACTTATAAAAATCTTGAAGGTGTGATGGATTGTTGGTAGATCATTCACATAAATCTTACCACTCTGAATTTTACTGAAAATTTTACGGGCCTTCTCAAGTGCTAAACACACACACCTAAGCAGTTAGTTAATGCAAATAATAATTATCTTATTTCCCCTACACCCTCTCTCAAGGAAAAACAATAATCACTAAAAGAAGAAAGAGGAATAAATCTTTCTATTCTAATTCTCTGCTTTAAAATCAATCTCATGACTTATGTAGGTATGTCTAAAGTGAATGGCCTCCAAGTCTTTAAGTTTCCTAAAGAACTCTCGAACTGTGAAAAAAATCATGCAAAATTCACATGGTAAAGGCTTCCATAACTTTCCCTGGGAATGTTGAATCCTTCTGTGCTCACCTATCACTTGGTATGTATCTCAGTCAAAGCTCTTGGTATATTGTGACTGTTTGCATGTTAGTATCTCTCACTAAACTGTCAATTTCTAGAGGGCAAGATATTTTGTTCTTTAGTGTCAATGTCTAATTCAGGATAGATCCTCAAAAAATGTCTGGACTGAATTTAGTTCAGTGGATACTACACTTAGTTTTCAAAAACAAAGGTGCTAGATAACAGCAGTAAATCCAGAGAAAGACTAAAATATTGATAATAATGACTTTAATAATAGGAGTTTTAATAGAATATTGGAAATGGAAATAAGGTTTCAGTGAGATGGAAAGTAAATAAATAATTAAGGAAAACAACTCTTTCAAGAAGCTTCTTTGAAAAACGGAGTATAAAATTGACATAGGCCTGGGGCCCCTGGGTGGCCCAGTAAGTTAAGAGTCAAACTCTTGGTTTTGGCTCAAGTCATGATCTCAGGATTGTGAGATCAAGCCCCTCATTGGCTCCACACTCAACAGGGAGTCTGCTTGAGATTCTCTCTCTGCCTCTCTCTTCTCTCTTTAACCCTCCCTCCTCCTGTTCACACTGCTCCCCCCTCTAAAATAAATATATATTTTAAATTGACAATGAGACAATACAGAAGGCCATAGATATTGTTTACAATCCTAAGAGTTTTCCTCACCAGGAAAAATGTTTTCCTTTTTTTCCTGTATTTACATGAAATGATGGATATTAATTAAGCTTATTGTGGAAATCACTTCATAGTATATGCAAGTCAAGTCATTATGCTGCACATCTTAAATTTATATAGTGCTACATCTTAATTATATTGCAAAAAAACTGGGGTATAAAAGATACCGGATATAGGGGCATCTGGCTAGCTCGTTAGTAGAGCATGCAATTACTGATCTTGGGGTTATGATTTTGAGCCCCATGTTGGGCATAGAGATTATTTTTATTTTTTAAAATATTTATTTATTTATTTGAGAGAGAGCACAAGCAGGAGGAGTGGCAGGGAGAGGAAGAGGGAGAAGCAGGTTCCCTGTGGACCAGGGAACCCGATGCAGGGCTCATTGTGGGGCTTGATGCCATCATGGCCTGAACCAAAGGCAGACACTTAACCTACTGAGCCACACAAGCTCCCCTACAGATTACTTTTTAAAAATGCCTAATATGATGACCAGAGTTAAGGTAAGAGGAAAACTATGCCAAATGATTCCCTTAAATATAGAGGAGAAGCCCAAGATATGGGAGAGCTCAGTGTCAAGAAGTGAAGAGTACTATGATTCTTAATATTAAGATACCAAGAACTAAATCCCAGTAAAATCAGTGACTCCAGTGCTTACTAATGTATTCATTAGATATAATATCAGACATTTTTCCAAAAAATTGAACTAGAATAAGCACATATGTTATATTTTGCCTATCTCATCAATACAACAGAAGATATTCATGAATACTTAGTTTACTTATGCTTGCTCACAGGCTATAGCATTTGTCATATCATGTAATATTAGTTGATATCATATGCCATTAGGAGTAAAGAGACACTAACCACTGAAACAATTCCTAAAAAAGCACACAATCAGGAAATTTATTCAAGAAATTCTAGAACCTATTATTACCACTTAATTCTTGTGAGTATAAGTGTCCTTGAGGTACTTCATTATATAATATCTTGTAGAGGCTAGAAATCATTTCCTTTTTCCTGTCAAAGAAATAGCCACATTAGAAAGCAGCACAAAGACAAATCAAAACCATACACAATGCCATTTTTCCACTAAAGTATTAGCAAACCTAGTAATGGCTTGAGATTCTCCAGTCTCTTACTCCGTAAAAACCTTTCTTAAAGAACTGTCCAAGTGATAGTGAATCACACATTCTTCATCCCAGAATTCCCACCTTGCTTCTTTTAGGTGTTCTAGGGAGCAGAATTTACCCTAGTCAGTATGTCGTGCCCATGACCCACCATCCTTTGGTTGTGGTCCAATTTTTACTACTCTTAATTCAAGTCACAGCAAATTTTCAGAAAGTTATCATAATAAGGAAAAACAAGAATATCTTTGAATAACAAATATCCCAGATTCCACAATCTGCCAGTAAAAACATTTTGAAAAGATGATTTATCTAATCCTATAACATATAAATAACTGAAATCATAGATTTAGGGTTAGGGTTAAAAGAAATCTCAAGAGTCCATCTAGTATAAGATTCTTGTACAGATGTGGAGACAGGCCCAGGGATATAAAGTGAATTGTACAAGAGCCTAAGATAGCATATGAGGTTAATTAGGACTCAATTCTAAGTCTTTCATTTCCGTATACACTGGGCTCAGCTCTACACTACCTTCCTAAGAGCATACTTTTAGTTTGCACAAACTATTTTGCACACTTTATGTGGAAAGGATAGATGATTCCAAAAAGAAAAACCTCAAATCTGAATGCAACAATTAGGGAAAAAAATACAATTATTTAAATACCCAATAACTGAGGAAGATGTACAAAGGGGTGATAAAGTCTTGTGAATGCTGTACTGATTCGGCAACTTGAATAAACAGTTTTCTTTCCTAGTCATCTTCTTTGACATCTTCACTGAGGAAGAGGCAAACTAGAGCCAAATACAAGAATGTTGGTAGCTGAGATCACATTAATAAACCAGCATTATTGGACAATAAACCTCTCAAAAGATAGGCTCATCATATCATATCTAGGTTCCTTACTGATACAAAATTGCTTTTTGTAATGAAATTAGTTTATATATACTAAAATTTGAAATAAACTAATTTTTTTTGCAAAGCCACATTTTTCTAAGTATGCAACTAAATCATCTTCTAATTAATATTGTGTCAATTTATAATAATGGATTTTACAAAGCAGGGAAAATCTATGTTATAGTGAAGACAAGACCACCAGATTCTAGGCTATATATAGGCTTTGGCTATATGAGCAAAATAATGTAAAGAACCAAAAATGTTATTCAAATAACACAGGTAGCTATGCTTTATTCTTATGATTGAGAAAATGATCCACTTAACATGTATGTATAAACATGATTCAAAAGTGGCAAGTAGATAGAAAGCATCACTTTAGAAAATGAGAACTGTAATATTAGGTATCTTCAATTTTACATGGAATCTAGAGCCTTGTCTTTTAAAGACCATGTAGGATGTAGAAAGAAGACCCTACAAAAAGACCATAGAAGATCAGTAAGAATTGGTCCTGAGATCTCACATAGAGCAAAAGTTTAAAAAGGCAATGTTACCACCAAAAGTAGCCTAGGGAAAAAAAAAATACAACAACAAATCAAAACAATTTATCTCCCAAAAGAAGTATGCAAAGTAAAATTTATCTTTGTCTCAGCTCCAGGCTGTAAAAAAAAGGAGAGAAGAAAAATACTTCTCTTGATTAGTTTTAACTATAGGTCTAGCCACATATGAGCATAGAATTCAAATCTACACTAAATATATGGGATAGGAAAAGAGAAACCAAAAAATTCATTTAAAGTGATCCCATGTTTGGGATGCCTGGGTGGATCAGTGGTTGAATGTCTGCCTTTGGCTGTGGGTGTGATACCAAGTCTTGGGATCAAGTCCCACAACAGGCTCCCTGCTTCCAGCCTGCTTCTCCCTCTGCCTATATCTCTCTACCTCTCTCTGTGTGTCTCTCATGAATAAATAAAATATTTTTTTAAAAAGTGGTCCCATGTTTGTAACACCTCTGAAGTGCAGGGCAGAAGCGAATTCAAATTCTCTTGTAAAAGGGTACTCTAAATCTAGACTCATCATGAGATTCCCACAGATTTAGATATAACTTAATGAGTGAGAATCAGACAAAGCAATAAACAGAAGATTTGGATCCCTCAAGGATTTTATATTAGGTTTATCGGATATCTAGAAACAACTATGGAACATGAGCAAAGAACACAAAAGGAGGGATATTATGAGAAGAACCAAATAAAATTTCTGTAAGTAAAAAATATAAGCACTAAAATTAAAACTCAATAGATAGATTAAACTGCAGATTAGATTCAGCTGGAAAAAGAAAATCTAGAAAACAGTTGGGAGAAATTGCCCACACAAAATAGAGAGTGTATCTAAATACATCATATATTGAATATAGTAGGTTGAATGGCAGCCCCACAAAAGATATGCCCATATCCTAATCCTCAGAACCTGTAAATATGACTTTATTTGGATAAAAGATCTTTGCATATGGAACAAAGTCAAGGATCTCAAGATGAGATCTCAATGACAGCTTATAGAAGTAGAAGGAGACCTGAGATACAAACACAAGGGAGAAGACCATAAACAGAGCAAGATGGTGGCCAAGAATGAAGTTATGTTGCCACAGCCAAGGAACCCCTAGAGCCATTGTTACAACAGGAGAAGTATTAACAGAGGGCACGGTAATACAAATAAAGGTGTAATAGAGAAAGAAGGGGGAAATGTCATATTCTTCTGAAAGGGTTGCTTGTTATATTAAAAAAAAAGAAGAGGAAGAAAAGGAGGAAAAGGGAGAGGAGGAGCAGGGGAATATATAGATACACACACACATACACAATGGAATGTTACTCAGCTAACAAAAAAATGAAATCTTGCCATTCACAACAATGTAGATGGAACTAAAGGATATTATGTGAAGAAAAGTAAGTAAATTAAAGAAAATTATCATATGATCTCACTCACATGTGGAAATCAGGAAACAAAACAGGAACATAGGGTAAGGGAGGGAAAAATAAGACAAATCCAGAGAAGGAGACAAACCATAAGAAACTCTAAATCATAGGAAACAAACTGAGGGCTGCTGGAGGGGAGAAGGGTGAGGGGATGGGGTAACTGGGTGATGGGCATTAAGGAGGGCACTCGATGTAATGAGCACTGGGTGTTATTTAAGACTGATGAATCACTCACTGAACTCCACCTCTGAAACTAATAGTACACTATATGATAATTAATTGAATTTAAATAAAATTTTTAAAAAGAAATAAAAGACTAAATTGTGATGGAATGTTTGAAAGCTAAAAACAACACTAAAAAGTAAAATATATATTTTCAGATCATTATTTACCTCAGTTCTTTTAGTATGCAATTGTACTTGTAAATTTTTCTTTCTCCTGACCTTTTTTTCTCCTGAAAAAATCAGAGGATTTTTCTTCACCACAGAAGAATATTGACGTTTCATACCTAAATTGCACAGAAAATTGAAATAATACCTGAATTGCTTTTTTTCTTATTTAAATCTTTTATTTGTAGAAATTTTCAAACATAAACAAAAGTAAACAGAGTAATGTGATGGTTTTCCCATGTACCCATCACCCAGCTTCAATAATGGGCAATCCTATTTCATCCATATCCCTATCCTTACTCCCATTTCTTATTACTTTGAAGCAAATTCCAAGATCGGATTATTTCATGTGTAAAGATTTAAACATGAATTTCTACAAGATGTTTTTTCTTTTTAAAAACATTTAAAACATGATTATGACTCTCAGAAAATTAACAATAATTTCTTAATATTATCAAACAGTGTTCAAATTTCCAATGTTTCATAAACGTCAAAATTTTTTAACACTTTGCATCAGGAATCAGTAGGGTCCCCATTACAGTTTGTTGATGTGTCTTTTAGATCATCTTTTATCTATAGGTTCTTCTTCCACGTCTTTTATAATCATCATCATCATCATCATCCCCAGATGATTTGTCTTAGATATTTTCCACTCTGGATTTTGCTAATTATATCACCATGGTTGTAGAATTGTAAAGACTTGATTGGATTAACGTTTTTTTGTTTTTTGGCAAAACCACTATATAAATGTTAGTACTTTCCATTGGGAGGCGTGTTATGCATAAGTAGTTCTCTAATTGTGTTATTACCTGCTATACTTATACATAATAACTAGACTCAGCAAATCATCAGGGACTATAAACTCTTTATATATAAATCTATCATTCCTTCTTCACTCATTACTAGAATATTTTTATAAAGAGAAACTTCCTCTTGGGTACTATTTGATTACCCAGTGGTATAGTTCATACAGAAAGGCAGGATAATTATTCTTTCCCTTTATTTACCACTTTTCATAACAATGATTTGGCTCACTTGACAAAATAATTTTGTATCATTTTGTACACCTGGATTTACACACATTAAATTCATCTTACTTCCTTGTAATTATTATCCTTATTGATGCCCTAATTATTTCATGTATGATGGGATCCTCTTCAAGTAGGCTCTTGAGTCCTGTTGATGCATCCCTGGTAGGAGTCTTTGTTAGTTTCCTTATTTCTGTAGCACCAGATGCTCCAGGCTCATCTGTACATTTCCTTTCCCAGACCTGCAATCAGTTATTTTTCCAAAGAAATGGTTCCCTTTAATAAATGATCATTCAGACTAAAATCTGGGCACTAGAAGCTGGAATGCTTTTCAGTAATTATCCTGCTTCCTTATTACTTGATTTTTTTTCTTGTTTCTGCTTCTTTTCCTTCTTCTTATTGGACTGTCAAGAACTTTTGTCATGCAAACATCCCATTAAACTATACAACAATGAAATGAGTACAATAAGCCTGAATTAAATTTGAAAGAGAAAATCCCTTAGAAATTGAACACTTTGCTTCAAGTAATCAAAGGTAGACCTAAAACTCAAGGACAACCTTAAAATTACTTTGTGCTTCTGGGACTCTGTAGACTAGGAATAATTCTGAGCTTGGCAAGACTCAAACTTGTCTGCCCTCTGGAATCACCTAGGAGCTTTGAAAATACTAACATCTGTGTCCCATTCCCAACTCTATGACTTAGTTATTTTGGGAAACGGGCTGATACTTGTAATTTTTTAAAAATAGCCAGGTGTTTATAGTGGCATTATCTACAATAGCCAAATTATGGAAAGAGCCCAGATGTCCACTGACTGATGAATGGGTAAAGGAGATGTGGTATAAATATATATATATATATATATATAATATATATATTATATATATGCAATAGAATATTACTCAGCCATAAAAAATAATGAAATCTTGCCATTTGCAACAACATGAATGTGGTTATAGAGTATTATGCCAGTGAAACCAGTCAGAAAAGGCAAATACCATATGATTTCACACTCATATGTGAAACAAAAAATTATAGTGGGGAAAAAAGAACAAAACCTAGAAACAGACTCCTAACTACAGAGAACAAACTGATGGCTACCAGAAAGGAGGTGGATAGGTGGATGGGTTTAAAAAAAAAAAGTGATGGGGTAGATTCTAATGTGCAGACAAATTTGAGAATTACTATGCAAACAACCACAGTCTCATTCCTACCCAGAACCCACATCAATTGGTCTATAACTCAGTCTTTTACAAGAAATAATTTATTAATCCTTACAAAGCAAAACTAAAGACTCTTTAGCAGCCTTGCTATCCAAGGGCTATTTAGGTCATACATAGGACAATGAATGGATTGAATATATAACAGCTTTAGATAAACTTGGCTCTAAACAAAATTGTGATATAAAGGTAATTTTTATCATACACAGCACTCCCCTTCCTTTACAGGTAGCTTGCCCTTTTGACTCTCTATCCCTTTATATTCAATCCCCTGAATTCCTACCCTGAGAGTGACCTTACATTGCCCTTCGCCACTATCCCACCCCCATGAATTTGCCCTATGATTCATCTCCTCTGTAGTTCTCCACTCACAAAGGTAATGACTTTAACTATTTTGATTATGACCCAGAATACAAAATACATTTCTACAAGATATAGTACACATATACAAAGAGACAAAGAACTGAAATAATTTCACAATACTTATTATGTGAAAAAAAGACTAATGTTTTCAACATTATTCTAATTTCTTTTTAAACAAAATACCAGTAGTGACCTCCTAAGTTGATTTCATAACACACAGATGAGTCATAATCTACGGTCTACTGCTACTTTACATCCCCCATCCTCTCTCCATATATCTCCATTGAAAGGATCTTCATATTTCTGAAATAATTATGACTTCCACAATACTACATGATTTTTTAAATCTTTTCTCATTTTCCTAAAGTATAAGTGTATTTTAGTTATGAGTTGCTTCAAATATTTTATAGAATTTGGATGACTTACTATAAATAATGAATAAGTAAAAACATTTATTCTGTATCCTATTCCTCTAGGGCATTGTGCCCTCAGGTATTAACCTATTATATACAATGCTAATAAAAGAAAATAAAGGAACACTTCTACCACCTCCCATTCTTTTCTGAGTGACAAGTTTTATTGTGGTGTTCTAGAAATAACTATCTTGCCTTTCATCATCTAACACAAAGGACTAGTGAGTACCCCCATGACACTATCAGCAGATTTGTCAGCAGAAACCTGCAGGCCAGAAGAAAGTGGTATGATAAATTCACAGTGCTGTGGGGGGGAAAAACTGCCAACCAAAATACCTTATCCTGTAAAGCTGTCCTTCAGAATGGAAGGACAAAGAGTTTTACAGACAAAAAAAGGTGAAAGGAGTTCATCACATTAGATTGGCCTTATAAGAAGTGTTAAAGGGAGTTCTTCAAGCAAAATGAAAGAATACTAATTAGTAACATGAAAACAAATCTTACTGGTAGATGTAAATATATACTTAAATTCAAAATACTCTAACATTGTAATGGTGTAGGTAAAAGACATAAAACTCTCATATAAAGGTTAAAAGGCCAAGGTATTAAAAATAACCATAGCCACAATAATCTGTCAATAGATACACAATATAAAAATATGTAAATTTTGGGGGATCCCTGGGTGGTGCAGCGGTTTGGCGCCTGCCTTTGGCCCAGGGCACGATCCTGGAGACCCGGGATCGAGTCCCATGTCGGGCTCCCGGTGCATGGAGCCTGCTTCTCCCTCTGCCTGTGTCTCTGCCTCTCTCTCTCTCTGTGTGTGACTCTCATAAAAAAAAAAAATGTAAATTTTGATATCCAAAATGAGGAGGTATAAACATGTTGAACTTTTATATACCTTTGAAGTTACGTTGATATCACTTAAAATAGACTTATAGCTATAAGGTGTTTTATATAAGCCTTATGGTAATCACACAGACAAAAAAACATACAGTAAATACTCAAAAGATAAAAAGAAAGGAATCAAAGAATATCATTAGAAGGGCACCTGGCTGGCTCAGTTGGCAGAGTAAACGACTTTTGATCTCAGGGTTGTAAGTGCAAGCCCCACATTGGGTGGGTGTAGAGATTTCTTAAAAATAAAAAAAAAAAATTAAGCATATCACTACAAAAAAAAAAAATCATCACATGACAAAGGGAGAAAGCAAGAGGAAGAAAGAACAAACAAACCCAGAAAATAGTCAACAAAATGGCAATAAGTCCATATCTATCAATAATTACCTTCAATGTAAATGGACTAAATTCTCCAAACAAAAGACACAGAGTGACTGAACAGATTAAAAGAAAAAAAAGACCCAAATATATGCTGCCTCCAAGAGGAGGAAGAAGGAACATACATCAATATAATAAAGGCCATATATGATAAGCCCAGAGCTAACATCATACTAAATAGTCAAAAACCGAAAGCTTTCCCTCTACAATCAGGAAATAAGAGAAGGGTGTCCACTCTCACCACTTTTGTTCAACATAGTACTAGAAATCCTAGCCAGATCACTTAGGCAAGAAAAAGAAATATACGGCATTCAAGTTGGAAAGAAAGAAGTTAAACTGTTTCCAGATGGCATGATCTTTTACACAATATAGAAAACCCTAAAGAGTCTACCAAAAAACTGTAGAACTAATAAATAAATTCAGTAAAGTTGCAGGATACAAAATCAATATACAAAAATCAGTTGCAGAAATTTCTACAAACTAACAACCAACCAACCATCAGAAAGAGAAATTAAGAAAACAATCCTATTTACAATAGCATCAAAAAATAAAATACAGGGGTGCCTGGGTGGCTCAGTCAGTTAAGCATCTTCCTTTGGCTCAGGTCATGATCTCAGGGTCCTGAGATCAAGCCCCACATCAGGCTTCCTGCTCAGCAGGAAGTCTGCTTCTCTCTCCCTTTCTTCCTCTGCCTCTGCCCACTACTTGTGCTCATATTCTCTCTCTTTTTCAAATAAATAAATAAAAGCTAAAAAAATAAAACAATTAGGAGTAGATTTAACCAAGGAGTTTTCAGTTTTAACTCTGAAAACCATAAAACATTAATTTTTTAAAAAAACTGAAGATAAATGGCCAGACATTCTTTATTTGTGGATTAGAAGAATTAATATTGTTTAAATACCGTACTATCCAAAGTGATCTATGGATACAATGCAATTCCTATCCAAATTCCAGTGGCATTTTTCACAGAAATAGAACAAATATTCCTAAACTTTGTATAGAACCACAGAAGACCTCAAAGAGCCAAAGCAATCTTAAGAAAAAAAGAGTAACACTTCTAGAACATAAGCAATAAGCTCTTTGACATTGGTGTTGACAGTAACTTTTCAGATTTGATACCAAAAGCAAAGTCAACAAAAGCAAAAATGAACAAGTGGGACTACATCAAACTGAAAAGTTTCTGCACAGCAAAGGAAACCATCAGCAAAATGAAAACATAAACTACGGAATGGGAGAAAATATTTGCAAAACCATATATCTGACAAATTGATAGTCAAAGTATACAAGGAACTCATGCAACTTAATAGGAAATAAACAAATAATCCAACTGGGGCGCTGGCTCCATGGTTGAGAGTCTGCTTTTTGGCTCAGGGTGTGATCCAAGAGTCCTGGGATCGAGTCCCACATCAGGCTCCTTGCAGGGTGCTTATTTCTCCTTCTGCCTATGTCTCTGCCTCTGTCTCTGTGTCTCTCATGAATAAATAAAATCTTTATTTAAAAAAAATCCAATTTAAAAAGGACTTGAATAGACACTTTTCCAAAAAAGATATACAAATGGCCAACAGATACATGAAAAAGGTGCTCAACATCCCTCATCATCAAGGAAATGCAAATCAAAACCACAATGAGATATCACCTCACAGCTGTTAGAATGGCTATTTTCAAGAAGAAACGAGTATTGGCAAGAATGTGGAGAAAAGGAAGTTCTTGTGCACTGCTGGTGGGAACATAAATTGGTGTAGCAACTACGGAAAACTTTGGAGTTTCCTCAAAAAATTAAAATGTAACTACCATATGATCCAGCAATTCCACTTCTGGGTATATATATTCAAAGGCAATGAAAACAGGATCTCAAAGAAATATCTTCACTTCTGTGTTCACTGCAGCATTATAATAGCCAAGATATGGAAACAATCTAAATGTCTATCAACAGATAAATGGTTAAGGATGTGATCTCAATCTGTCTCTCTCTCTCTCTCTCTCTCTCTCACACACACACACACACACACACACACACACACACAGGAATACTATTTAGTCACAAGAAAGAATGAAATCCTGCCATTTGTGACAACATGGATGTACCGTGAGAGCACTATGTGAAATAAAATAAGTCAAATAGACAAAGGCAAATACTGGATGATCTCACTTATATGTGGAATCTAAAGAAAGCCAAATTCATAGAAACAGAGAATAGAATGGTGATTTCCAGGGGCTGCAGGCAGGGGAAATAAGCATAGGGAGAGGCTAATAAAAGGGTACAGACCTTCAGTTAAAAGATAAATAATAAGGTCTGTGAGTCTAATATGGAACATGATGACTATAGTTGATAATACTGTATTGTAAAATTGAAATTTACTAAGAGAGTAGAACTTCAGTGTTCTCACCAAAAGTAAATAAGATAAATATGTGAAATGAGTAAAAGATGGTAATCATTTCACTATGTAAACATATATTTGTCATCACATTGTACACTTAAATTTATTATTTTGTCAAAAAAAGACAAGCTTACTGACATATGGATAATTGCCCTCCTATAACTAGAAGTCTATGATGGTTTATAGGCTTCTATTTGGTTGTGAGAGAAGTGAGAAAAAAATGGAAAGAATGGCTATCTAGAAATCAAAACTACACTCTGAAGAAATGGCCACAAAAAAGCATGATCCTCTATATTTAGTACATTATGAGAACTTATGAGCTACATTTTTGGTTTTCTCAAACTTGCGGAAGTATAATTCAACTAAGTTCAAAGTTTGACTTATATTTTTTTGGATTCTAGTCTCAAACCCCTATTTTCATGTGAAATTCTCTTCTGTGTTGTTTTAGAAAACTTGATGTCTTTCTTGTTGTTCATATGTCTTGATGTCAAGTTGGTTACAAAAGAATTACAGCCATGATCTGATAAATTCATATTGTTTTTCTGCCTGTGAAGCAACCAAGAGGCAGAGTCAACTATGTTCTCTTTGCACATATAAATTAAATTTTGACATTCTAGGTCAAATCATTCATTGTTGATCAGCATTTTCTCTAAAATGATGCTACCAAACAGAATTTTATCGAAGGATTTAATTATTAGTGCATTGGTACAGATTAGGTACATATTCTAAACACCACCAACTATCTTCAGTGCATTATGCAGCTATAAAATGCCCAATATTCATGAACGTATCTAACAGCTGTTGAATCTGGTTCTTAAGGCATCTTAAGCTTATTTCATTACACTAAAAACTGTTCTGTGAAAGACACTCTCAAGAGGATGAGAGGATGAGCCACAGAGAGTAAATATTTACAAAAGTCATATCTGATAAGGGGCTGAATTTTTTTGTATATTCAAAAAATATACAATTCTTAATAATAAGAAAAAACACAGCCCAACTTAAAAATGGGCAAAAGAGGGACACTTGGGTGGGCTCAGTGGGCGTGATCCCAGGTCCCGGGATTGAGTCCCACATCAGGCTCCCTGCGAGGAGTCTGATTCTCCCTCTACCTATGTCTCTCTCTGCATCTCTCAGGAATAAATAAAATCTTTTTTAAAAAACGGCAAAAGATCAAGGTGTCTGGGTGGTTCAATCAGTTAAGTGCCCGACTCTTGGTTTCAGCTCAGGTCATGAACTTGGGGTTGTGAGGTTGAGCCCCACAAAGGGCTCTGTGCCCAGCATGGAGCCAGCTTGGGATTCTCTCTCTGTGTCTCCCTCTGCCCCTCCCCCACGTGTGCATGTTCTCTCTCAAAAAAAAAAAAATAGGCAAAAGATCTTTTTTTTTTTTATTGGAGTTCAATTTGCCAACATATAACATAACACCCAGTGCTCATCCCGCCAAGTGCCCCCCTCATTGGGCAAAATATCTTAATAGACACCTTACCAAAGAAGATGTACAGACAGCAAAGAAGCACATGAAAAGATTGCTCAGGTCATTAGGAAATTGCAAATTAAAACATCAAGATACCGCTACACATCTATTAGAATAGCCCAAATCCAAAATACTGACAAAACCAAATGCTGGCAAGGATGTGGATCAAGAGGAACTCTCATCCATTGCTGGTGGAAGTGCAAAATGGCATGGCCACTTAGACAGTTTGGTAGTCTCTCACAAAACTAAACATACTCTTACCATATGTTGCAACAATTGCACTTATTGGTATTTACCTAAAGGAGTTGAAAACCTATATGCACACAAAAACCTGCACATTGATGTTAACAGCAGCTTTATTAATAGTTGCCAAAACTTGGAAAAAAATGTCCTTCAGTAGATGAATGGATAAATGAAGTGTGGTATATCCAGAAAATGGAACACTACTTGGCACTAAAAAGAAATGGGCTATTGAGGGATGCCTGGGTGGCTTAGGGGTTGAGCATCTGCCTTCAACTCAGGTCATGATCCGGGGGTCCTGGGGTTGAGCCCCACACTGGGGTCCCCAGGGGAGCCTGCTTCTCCCTCTGCCTATATCTCTGCATCTCTCTCTCTCTCTCTCTCTCTCTGTCTCTCATGAATAAATAAAATATTTTTTAAAAGACATGAGGTATTGAGACATTAAAAGACGTGGAGTTGTCTTAAATGCATATTACTAAGTGAAAGAAGCTCTTTTGCAAAAGCTGTCATATGATTCCAACTATATGACATTCTGAAAAGGCAAAACCATGGAGACTAAGAAAATCAGTGGTTGACTGTGGTGATTGGGCAGGGGAGAGGGGTGAGATGAATAAGCAGAGCACAGAAGATATGCAGGGCAGTGCAACTATTCTATATAATAAGGGCAACATGTCACTATGCATTTGTCCAAATTCATAGTATGTACAACACTGAGTCAATCCCAATGTAAACTATGGACTTTGGGTTACAGTGATATGCCAGTGTAGGTTCATTGATAGTAACAAATGTACCACTGTGGTGCAGGGTGTTGATAGTGAAGGAGGCTACACAGGTATAGGGGCAGGGAATGTAATTTTGCTGTGACTCTAAAACTGCTCTAAAATATAAAGTTTCTCTTTGAAAGAAAAAAAGCAGCAGCTATATTACTTCTAAATAGACACACACACACACAACAAAAAGGAACTAAAGCCTAGGAGCAATGAACATGTTTAGAAAAAGAGGAATGAAGTTAGAAATATATTCTTTCGAAATTAGGCTGTTTGCTTAAAGCAACTGGAATGCATCTAGTTGATCAAAGGTATATTAATTTTTAATCCCTGAACAAATTACACAATTACACAATTTATAAAGCAGATCACTAAGGGAGTTTAGAGAACCTCTATTTCTGCATACAATGGAAATTAAGGGAACGAATTTAAGGACTTTTAGGATCTGCATACATTTGTCTTACAACAGAGGCACATCTTTAACAACTTGCTTCAAAAAAGCGATCTGATTTGCTGCCTTAATGAGATATTTATTAGGAATGATGAAAAATTTCTTAGAGACATTGAGAAAAATGACTCAAAATAGAAACTAGGAAGATAAGAGGAAGATCTAAAAATATAGAGAGGCACAAAAACCTGTTTATCAAATACCAGATGAAGAGAAGCAGTTAAATAGTGGACAGACACTTTAGGATACAGAACAGGAAACAATCTCTGAAACTCCATGGTTAGAGATGTATGAAGTATAAATTATATAGCTAAAGTAAGACAAACTGGTATGCTATATTAATATCATTAATTTATTTTAATTTTTAAGAATTCACCTTCAACATCAGTTTATGAGGGCACAATCAACAAAGTATTAAGTATAAGAATATGGAACATGTTAATATATATATCACACATCAAAGCACTTAGCAAAAAGCCTTGAAATTGGTGTGGGTTTTTTTGGATTATACTATAGATACATCTTACCTGGTGGCACCAAATCCATTAAAAGCATAAATTTGAAGGGTTAGAACTCTCAGTTGACAATATTGAGTTTTACCTGAGCCCCGTGCTTCCAGAAAACAATAAAGATTAAAGGAATCCCCCTCACCCTTTTGTATTCTGGAACAGGGCTTGCTGCAAAGAACCACCCCCCATATACTTTAGATAAAACTCACAGATGCCCTCCTTGTTTACTTATAACAAGATCAAAATTCCCTTTCTTTGTTTCATGAATGATTAGCCAAACTGTTTTAACCTCACTGATCAATCAGAACAAAATGCTTATTCACCAAGCTTTGGTTAAGCTTCTCTCCTTCTTCCAGGACCCTAAAACACTCTCTGATCTATTTATCTGCTCATGCCATTGTTGACTTCTGTATATAATAGATAGATAGATGATAGATAGATAGATAGATAAGATAGATGATAGATAGATAGATAGATAGATAGATAGATAGATAGATAGATAGATAGCCCTTCTGCCTAGCCCTTGAGATGCTTGCAGATCTTCTGGTCACAGCCTTCTCCCTATTACAATAGCCCCTGTCCTGCTATTTCAATAAATAGTCCATTTTCTCCCTCGCAATAATCTTTTTTAATAAAGTCTCTCCTTACTAAGTCCAGGTTTGTTTTTGTTTGACACAATACTAGCCAATGGATAAGAACATTCCCTGAATCTTACATATTACTTTCTAGCTAGATTTCCACATCATCAACTATGAAATCTACAATCTCTCATGTAGGTTTAAATCCTTTATTCTCCTGAAAAATTATCCCAGTTCGTATCCCCCCCAAAATAAATTTCATCATATACCACAGATCTCTTGATACTACACAGGTTGCTGGGATGAGATATTTCAGTATATACCCATAAAAAGACCTCAAAAGTCACCTTAGTTGTTAAGCAAGATCTTGTAACTATATTGCTCTATGAATCTGCTTACTGATTATGGATATGAGCTAATGTAAACTAATTCTTAGTGTAAACTAATTTTTTTAAAAAAGAAGAGGAAGGAGTCTTTAGAAACTGCTTTGAGGAAATATCTGGCAGAATAAAAGTACCTTAGCTTCCATTTTTCAGTTTAGAGGTAAATTTTGCCCTTTGGGACTCAAAAGCCTTGATGAACAAGTATGAATGAGCAATAGCACAAAAGGATTTCCTGTCCAAAAAAAAGAAAAAAGAAAAAAATCATATGACTGTTTAAGAGACTTACTTATATTTACCTACCTAAGGTTATCCTTGTAACACAGCATAAACCAAATAGGTATTCCCCAACCCAGATATGTGTGTGAAAGCTGGGGGGAAAAAAGCAGTTAGTAGATTGTAATTCACAGGAGATCATCTAGTCCCTTAACTTTACCTTTTAGTATAAGAAGTAGAGAAATCCAAACTCAAATGACATAAAAAGCAGAAAAATCCAGTTATATTTATTTATTCAAATAAACCCAGAGAAGCAGAACTACTAACATGGCAGCAATCATTGATGTTATTAAATGCTTACCGTGTACCAGACGTTATAATAAACACTTTGACATAAATTATTTCATTTATTCCTCACAAACATCTTTTAAAGAATTATCATTACCTTTATTTTACAGATGAGGAAAATAAAGATTTAGATCAAGTTCCACAAGATTACATAGCCAACAAATAGTGGACTCAGAATTTGAACTTCAGCAGCCTAACTCAAGCGCTCATGGTCTTCAGCACCCTTTAATACTGCCTGTCAAAAAAAAAAAAAAAACTACTGCAAAAAAAGCCTGTTTTAAACCAGACTTCCACATCACATACCAACCAATTTTAGAAATTCCCCACATTTTCACAATGTTTTTGTACTCATATCTGAGTCACATTGGATGTGCTATTTATTACATTGCTAGTTATATCATATTGTTAGTTATAATTATCAGTGTCATTTTCATACTGTCAAGTTTAACTGCAAATATGAATATTCTATTAGAGATAGTACTTTAAAATCATTTATTTCTGAAATGTTATACTAATTACTGTTGAATGGGGTATGTTATACTAATTACTGTTGAATGGGGTATGTCCAACATTCTTGGAATTCAAAACACATCAAAAATAAAATGAATCCATCTCAGAAGAGAGATGTAGACCTAGATAAGTAGGTAAAACATGTAGTATGTTTTCTGTGATAAATACTAAAAAAAATGTAAAGTAGGGGAGAAGAATATGAAGTATGGTGTTGGGGAAAAGATGCAGGGAATAGACAGGGGAGCCAAGGAAGATTCTACTGAAAGGGAGACTTTTGAGTACAGACCTGAAGGAATTAAAGTGGAAAGCCAATGAATATCTTAGGAGAAAGCATGTCAGCCAGAGAAAACCAAGTACAAAGGCTCAGAAGTAAGAAGGAGCTTCATTGTTCAAGCAAGAGTGGGAAGGCCCAAAAAGCTAAAGCAGAGAAGGCAAAGGGAAAGGAGACAAGGGGAGCAGAGGAGTCAAGGGAGGCAAGCGGATATAGAGGGCCCCTAGCTTGTGTGCTGAGATGGGAACCCACTGGAGTGTTTTGAGCTTAGAGATAACATGATGTAAAGTCCTTTCTGAAACAATCACTATAGTTGTAAAAGGAGGAAAATCAGGTGAGTCTAGATTCCTAAAACCCAAGTGAGAAAAAGTACTTCAAAAGAAGAATGAGGGCAGCCCGGGTGGCTCAGCGGTTTAGCGCCGCCTTCAGCCCAAGGCCTGATCCTGGAGTCCCGGGATCGAGTCCCGCATCGGGCTCCCTGCATGGAGCCAGCTTCTCCTTCTGCCTGTGTCTCCGCCCCTCTCTCTCTCTCTCTCTCTCTGTGTGTGTGTGTCTCTCATGAATAAATGAATAAAATCTTTATTAAAAAAAAAAAAAAGAAGAATGGGTAATCGACTGGGACAAGTGCTGCCATTAGGTCAAGTAAGATGAGTACTAAATGACTGATTAGGTTTTCCAACATGGAGGACACCAATAATCCTAAGAGAAGCCATTCGGGTAGCATGCTAATTTCTTAATTACATAAAGAGTAGATGTGGTTGTGGAAGCTTGTGGAAATCCTCTGATTAGTTTTCTAATACATATATATTTTTTAATTTTTTTTTAATTTAAATAGGCTCTACACCCAACATGGGTCTTGTACTCAAGACCCTGCGATCAAGAGTCACATGTTATATCAACTGAGCCAGCAAGGCATCCCTAAGTGCTTTAGTTTTCTTAGTAGAAAAGGAAGCAACATAATCAACTAAGAATAAGGATATGAGAAGACATACTAGAGGTTTGAGGACAGAGATACTGTTACAAAACAGTCCTCTAGGAAAATGGAAAAACTAATAGCCCATGGGTACCTGATATAGTTGCTGAGCAGCATCAGGGCCCCTTGAGGAAGTGATCATGAATTTACATGAATTTAAAGTAAAACCAGTAAGTATAGTTGTGTTTTTTTTTTCTCTTGCTATGTTCAATTCAGAAATTCTGGCACTGAAGCAGAGATCTAGATTTAATCTAGGATTACAATTTAGCCAAGAAAGTAAAACGAACGGAAAATGTGAAAGGGAACCGGGGAATACAAAGGAGTGGATTTTTTTTTAAGATTTTATTTATTTGGGAGAAAGAGAGCACAAGCAGGGGGGGAGGCAGAGGGAGAAGCAGACTCCCCACTGAGCAAAGGGCCTGACTCAGGGCTCGATCCCAGGACCCTGGGATCATGACTTTAGCCAAAAGCCAATGCTTCACCGACTGAGCCACCCAGGCACCCCCAAAGGAGTGGTTTTAATTATTGACCATGAAACAAACTGAGTAGGTGGATGGGAAATAAGTACAAGAGAGGGTGAATGACATTCAAAATAAAAACCCAAAAAAGATAGACTGAAGATCCTGGTGGGATCCAAGGATTATTAGAGCCCAGAGTGAGCCTGAAGATAGGACTGTGATGGAGGGAGAGTGGAACATACAGTACTCTCCCCTCCCTTATCCTTGGGGGATCCACCCTGAGACCCCCCCAGTGGAAGCCTGAAACTACAGAGTGGCAAATCCAGTATATATTGTTTTACCTCTACACACATCCCTATGATAAAGTTTAGTTTATAAATTAGGCACAGTAAGAGATTGACAATAAGTAATAATAAAATAGATTACAATATATTGTAAAAAAGTTATGTGAATGTGGTCTCTCTAAAATATCTTATTGTACTGTACTTATCCTTCTTGTGATAATGTGAGATGATTAAAGGCATATGTGATGAGATGAAGTGAGGTGAATGAGGTAAGCATTGTAACATAGCGTTATGCTACTACTGATCTTCTGATATAGGTCAGGAAGATCATCTCCTGAACCATAGTTGACCACAGGTAAGTGAAACCATGGAAATTGAAATAAGGGGGTGCTAACGAGAATAAGAGGTAAAGGACTACTGTATTAAGATAACAGAGTTGGAATTATTGGTAATACAAGATTGAGAATAAGAAATAGGGAACAAGTGACTGAGGACAGATTAAATGATTGTAGGAGGACAGGAACTGAGAGAACAGAGCACAGGAAGGATCATCTGTATGAATGCTAAAGTCACAAGCATTACAACAGAGGTAGAGTTAGAGCAGCAGAAAGCCAGGGGCTGAAATTTGACTGAAGTAATAGGGAATGATAGTGGGTAGGATAATCCGATAATGTGAGATGCAAAACTGAGCATTTTGCAAATGGGATGAAAAAAAGTCTGGAAGCACATATGAGAATCAAGAAGTCATCTCCTCCCTGCTCTTGTCCCAGTGGTACTAGGAGAGTGAGAGAGAAGACATCCACCACCATCTATACTTGTGTTCTGCCCCCCACACTCCCAAATACACACTGTCCTTTCTCATTTTCCCTTACATCTTGGTCGTCACTCTCTGATTTATCAAAAACTATAAAAAAGAAGTAAAGAAATTCAAAACCCTCTGACACATGACAAGTATTTTTTAAAGTATCAAACTGATTCAGTCTTTATATAGATAAAGCTATCATTATTACTGGAGGGTTTTCCAATCCTTGGCAGAGTATAAAATTTTCAGTATTTTATAATTTAAGTATATATTTTATAACTTAATAGACATATTATAAGATATATATAGGGGAGGAAGACATACAGATGGCCAAAAGACACATGAAAAGATGCTCAACATCACTAATCATAAGGGAAATGCAAATCAAAATCACAATGAGATAGCTGACATCTGTCAGAATGGCTAAATTCAAAACACAAGAAACAAGTGTTGGCAAGGATATGGACAAAAAGGAATCCTTGTGCACTGTTGGTGTGGACACATATGGTGCAGCTACTGTGGGAAACAGTATGCAGATTCCTTAAAAAGTTAAAAGTAGAAGTACCCTATGATCCAGTATTGCACTACTGGATATTTAGCCAAAGAACACAAAAACACTAATTGAAAAAGATACATGCACCCCTATGTAGCATCATTTACAATAGCAAATTATGGAAGTGGCCCAAGTGTCCATCAATAGATAAATGGATAAAAAGGTATATGTATATACAATTGAATATTGCTCAGGCATTAAAAAAAAAAGAATGAAATCTTGCCATTTGCAACATGGACAGATCTAGAGTATAATGCTAAGTAAATAAGTCACTCAGAGAAAGACAAATACCACATGATGTCACACATCTGTGGAATTAAAGAAAGAAAGCAAAGAACCACAGCAAAAAAAAAAGAGACATAACAAAAAAGAGACTCTTAACTATAGAGAACAAAATAATGGTTACCAGGGGGAGGATGGCTGGGGCAAATGGTGACATAAGATGGGGATTATAGTAATGAGCACTGAGTAATGTATAGAACTGTTGAATCACTATATTGTATACCTGTAACTAACACTATATGTTAACTATATTGGAACTTAAATATATAAATTTTAAAATAAATAAAGTTGGGGAGATTCCTTGTCTATTGTTACAAGAAATCATAGGAGCCGTAACAGAACTAGAATGATTTTAGAAATCTTTCTGTTCTAATCCCCTAATTATATATAAGGAAACTTACACAGAGAAAGATTGTGATTTGCCCACACAGCATACACGAAATAGCAAAATTCTGGTCCCTGACTCCCAATTCCAGGGATAGCTTTCACTAAATTCATGGCTTCTTAGTAAACCAAGAGGCACCACTAGGCAGAAAAACGGAGAATCTAGCTTTATTTTGTTTTTAGTGCGCTGTGGTTTATCTTGTGCTTTCACCCCTGCAGTTTCTCACTTGGGGAGTTACCACCACCTCCACATACCCAACTGCTTCCTTCCCAGGGGGGAAGGGTGACATCCCTCCACCACAGTATTTTCCGCTCTTCCCAGTCTTCCATCCGGCTTCCCTCACAACCCGCCCCCCCCCCCCCACTCACTCACCCTTCCCTTGCTGCGCTGACTGCAAACGGCTGTGAAAGCACCTGCAGACACCTCTTCTGGGCACCTGCATCGCCCCTAATTGCCACCTTTAACAAATACTGAGTGAACTTCCACTTCACGCAAGGAATGCTGTGCAGCATTCCAAGAGGCCCTGCTTGTTTCGACTTCTCCGGGAGAAAGTCAGCGGACACGTAAACAAGGGAAACTACCCACCAGACGACAACTGCTCTAACACAGGTGTCAGCGGATGCTGAAGGCGCAGGGATGCCCTCCACCCTTCTAGAACCAACACCATTCCCGAGGCACTGTCCGACCCAACCCCGTCACCCCTCCGCCCCTTTACTGTTGGGCCCAATCACCTCACTGCCCCTTCTGGAACCTTCCTCCATCTCCGTGACGGTTCCACGTGCTCTCTCGCACCGTGCTGCACTCTTCCCTCAGCCTCCTCTTCTCCTCTCACAGCAAGTCTTTGCCTCCCTACCTCTGTCCCCTGAGGCTCACACCGTGGACCTCCTGGGCTCCCGGGGGTGTACCCGCCTCGCGCCTCACGGCCGGGTGCCCTAAACCGCCCGGATAGGTAGGTCGTCGCCTCAAGCCCCACAGCACCTCGCGCAGCACGGCGCTCTGGCTCTGCCGCCTTCCCGAGTTCCCGCGCGGCGAGGCCCCGCCCCCAGGTCACCTGACTGGGGCCGACGCTCCGCCCACCGAGCCCCGGGGCTGGATGCGTGCGGAACCCTGGCTGGCTCTCCAGCCGCCGCGCAGGGGTCCGGGGCCGCGGGGAGCGGCTCAGCTCGCCGCCGCCTCCGCGCCGACTGGACTGCGCTGCGGCCCCGCCGCTCCACCCCACCTCACAAGGGCCTGTGACTTCCCCCAGCCGGGCTCGGCGGCCCAGACGCGAGTGGCGCGAGTGGCGGGGCTGTTCCGTGCGGGCTTTCCTCCCCTCGCCCCCCACCGCCACGGCACCTCGATTTCGCCCTCCATCCGGCACTCCCGGTGCTTCCTAAGGCTCTCCTGGTTCTCTGGTGAGCCGTCTGACCCCAGTCTCACTACTTCTCAGTGTTATCTTCTATCCATCCTCGGAGTACTTCCCGCCCTCCCTTCTAAAACATTCGGTCCTTCGCGGTCTCTGCTCCTGCATAACGCACAGCAGCAGAAAGCCACTTATTCCGCTACTTGGCTGAAATGAGTTCCAGGCTGCCTTTCGGAGGCAAAACGCTTCCTTTGGGAAGAGACTTGTTTTTTTACTTTGTTTTTCTTTGAAAATCAACTTCTTGTGTGTGTGTGTGCATCCTAGAGCCCAGATGATATTGGTAATAGACTCAAAGCGATTTTTCATGAATTGCCCTGATTATGAGGTCACTAAAATTTATGAGTCCAATTCAGTGAAATTAATCATTTTTAAGGTTTGCTAAAGTTGCAAATGTTCTATCAAGGAGCATTTTGCAAATATTTTCCCCCAAAAGCCCACGATTTAAGGTATGTTTTCTTTATGTGTAGATAAATTTATTAACATTAATTGATCCAGCCTGAGCCCTATGTTGGTAACATCGTGGTGAACAGCGTGGGCTTCAGAGACAGATATATTCAGGGCACCTGGGTGGCTCAGTGGTTGAGCGTCTGCCTTCAGCTCAGGTCATGATCCCAGGGAGCTGGGAGCAAGCCCCACATCAGGCTCCCCATAGGGAGCCTATGTCTCTGCCTCTCTGTCTTTCATGAATAAATAAATAAAATCGTTTAAAAAAAGATCTATTCGAATACAATTATTCAGTCATTATCCTACTTACTGTATGCAGTGGAGCAAACTACTTAGGCTCTTTAAGCATCAATTTTCTCATTCAGGATTGTGATAATTCAAAAATGTATAGGTAGTGTGCTCAATAAATGCTAAAATAGTTAATTCCTCCAGAGATCTACTGTGCCTGTTTGTATATATACTATGCCTGTTTGCATCTTAAATCTTGCTCTGTAGGTATTCTCTAGTACTTTTAACATGTATCTGATTTATCTCCCTAAACAGTCTGTAAAGAATCTGAGTTCTGAGACCATGTCTTTTCTGTCAACACCCCACCCACCACTCCCTACTTCCTCACTTTCCCCCCTTCCACTGTTTAGTCACCTCTATTGATGAACTCAGCCCATTTTCCACCTATTCATAAAGCATAAACTTCTAATGTGTAAGGATTATAAATGGTTTCAGTCTGTGTGTTGATCAAAAGGTTGTGGATGCTTCACAAATCTTGAACATTTGTAGTTTTTAGTACTGAATCTGCTGAGTTAGTTTCTGTATTAGTTTCACAGACCACCTCCCCACTAAAATAGCACCAAGAGTGTATTAATTAGGATTAGATTCTTTTACCAGTAACAGAAAATTCCTAAAAATGGTGGCCTAAGCAAGATAGAATTTTATTTCTCACATTCAGGAGGTTCAGAGATAGTCACTCAGGGGAGCAGATAATTGTTTACCATAGTTGTAGGCACTGTCTTCTATCTTATTGCTCCACTGCCTTTCATTGCAGCGACGGCTTAAGTGGGGTAGTGCAAGTACCCTTTAATCAGGCAAAAGCCTCTGTAAAGATTTTAAGGTTATGACTCTTGGGGGACGCCTGGGTGGCTCAGAGGTTGAGCATCTGCCTTCAGCTCAGGGCGTGATCCCAGAATCCAGATCAAGTCCCCCCTTGGGCTCCCTGTGGGGAGCCTGCTTTTCCCTCAGCCTATGTCTCTGCCTCTCTCTCTCTCTCTCTCTCTCTCATGAATAAATAAATCTTAAAAAAAGAAAAGGTTATGAGTCTTGGATAGTCTCATTCAAATAATATGACCTCTAAGAATCTTAAGACTTTTGCAGAAGGTACAAAAAGATTTAGCTCACAGATATTTATCGATAAGGCTTTTATCTCATGGTCTAAAACTCAAAAAGATTCACAGGAGATTCACAATTTTTTTTAAAAAAGACTACTGTATTATCAGAAACACTGCCAGCGGGGATCCCTGGGTGGCTCAGCGGTTTAGCGCCTGCCTTTGGCCCAGGGCGCGATCCTGGAGTCCAGGGATCGAGTCCCACGTCGGGCTCCCGGCATGGAGCCTGCTTCTCCCTTCTCCTGTGTCTCTGCCTCTCTTTCTCTCTCTATGTCTATCATAAATAAATAAATAAATCTTAAAAAAAAAAAAAAGAAACACTGCCAGCTTGGGCTGAGTCAGAGTACAAAAAGGAAAAAGGCCTTTGGACCCTCAATTCTATTAGCAGGCAGCAGGTTGAGAAAACCATTTACAACATACACTACCTTTAATGGGAAAAAGATGACTTACAGGGTAAAACCAAGAGCCTAGAGAGTAGAATGAAAATCCGTGGAGAATTATTCCCAGGGCTTGAATATGGAACTGTGAATCTATACCCAGTGAATTTAAGAATTGCTATGGACTGGGGGCTTCTGCGAACCTCCTGTTTTCTGCTTGTTAGAATGGGAGTGTCTGTAGCAGTTACCTTATCTTTTACATTGGTTGTTGTAGGAAGGAAGCATATAGCTTTTTTTTCTGTAGGGCTTCAAATAGAGAGGTACATATTCACATGGATGAATATAAGGAACTAAAAAAAAAAAAAAAAAAAAAAAGGATCTATATCCAAAAAGTTTCATCTGCCCCAGGACCTAATGTAGTGGACAAGACTGAACTTTGAATGAATGCTAGAATGGCATACAACTCTGGGGCCTTGGGAGAGATGAGTGCATTTTGCATGTGGGAGGACTATAATTTGTGACCAGAGGGTGGACTGTGGCAGTTTTAAAATATGTCCACAAATTCTTTCGTGTATTAGTTTATTCCTATCACTATAACAAATTATCACAAGCTTAGTGGCTTAAACAATTTACTATCTTACATTTCTGGAGGTCTGAAGTCCAAAATTGGTCTTGCAGAGCTAAAAATAAAGGCTGCATTCCTGAAGACTCTAAAGGAAAATGTATTCTTACTTTTCCCAGCTTCTAGGGGCTATCTGCATTCCTTTACTCATGGCCACCTCACTCCGACCTGTTCCCATCATTACATTTCCTACTCTCATTCTGACCCTCTTACCTTCCTCTTATAAAAACTCTTCTGATATTAAGACTACCCAAATAATCTATTAAATTCCCCTGTTTCTATTCTTAATTATATCAACAAAATCCTTTATTCCATGCAAGGTAACATATTCACTAGTTCTAGGGACCAGAACATGGATACCTTGGGCAATGATTCTATCTACCACAATGCTCATCTCTTCAAGAAGTGGCATCTAGTCCACTCTTCTTGAATGTGGAATATGGGCTAGATGTAGTGAGCTACTTATAATGAATAGAGTATGGCACAAGTGATGATATGACACTTCAGGATTGTGATAATTTACAAAACTAAGTCATGGGGCACCTGGGTGGCTCAGCCGGCTGGGTGTCCAACTGTCAATTTCAGATCAGGTCATGATCTCAGAGCTCTGAGACCAAGCCCTGTATCTGGCTCCCATGCTCAGTGGGAAGTCTGTTTGAGATTCTCTGTCTCCTTCTGCTCTTCCCTCTGCTCATACTCTCTCTTTCTCTCTCTCAAATAAATCTTTAAAACAAAACAAAAATTAAGTCATAGGGGTGCCTGGGTGGTGTAGTTGGTTAAATGCCTGCCTCTTGGTTTCAGCTTAGGTTATGATCTCAGGGTCATGAGATCAAGCTCCATATTGGGTTCTGCCCTCTGCCTGGAGTCTGCTTAAGACTCTCTTTACCCCTTTCTCCTGCCCCTCTCCCCTGATCTCTCTCAAACAAATATATCTTTTTTAAAAATTAAGTTATAGGGAAGCCCTGGTGGCACAGCAGTTTAGAGCGGCCTGTAGCCCGGGGTGTGATCCTGGAGACCCAGGATCGAGTCCCACGTCGGGCTCCCTGCATGGAGCCTGCTTCTCCCTCTGCCTGTGACTCTGCCTCTCTCTCTCTCTCTCTCTCTCTGAATAAATAAATAAAATCTTTTTAAAATAATAAATAAATATATAATAAAAATTATAATTTATTAAACTTAAAATTAAGTCATAAAAGACATTACAGCTTCCTCCTTGCTGTCTGTTGGATTACTCACTTGGGGAGAAGCCAGATGACATGCCACAGAAACTGTGAGATGGTGTTTATTGTTTTAAGCTGCTAAACTGTCGGATACTTTGTTATGTAGCAAAAAAAAAAAAAAAAAAAAACTACTACAATTCCTTAGGTCACATCTTGATCCATAACGTCTGCTTAAATTCTAGCTATTATCTTTACATTCCATCCTTCCTGAAAAAGGAAAGGGAGAAGAAAGGCATGCTCCTTCCCTTTAGTGGCACTTACTGGAAGTCGTATGCACCTCTTCCATTTACATCTCACTGTCTATGAGATAGACATGGCACACCTAGCTGCAAGAGAAGCTGAGAAACAGTCTTTATTCTGGGCAGCCATATGTCTAACTGAAAATTAGAAGTTCTAATAATATGTGAGAAGTGAAAACAGATATGGGGGCACAATTAGCAACCTCTGTCACAATGGGTGATTATAAAGGTTGGGAAAAGCAAAGTCTAGCATATGTCCATCAACGTTTTTCCTTTTTCTTAATGAGGTATTTTCATTGGCCACCGAATGATGTTTACACACCCAACACTCTAATCTCTCCAAAGAATCATGCCAATTGTGTATGAGTCACAGGAAAAACCAACTAATACGTTATATAAAACACAATGAATGGTGAAATTTTTTTCTTACAAAGTTCGTTTCAGGGGTACTGATAAAGAATAATTTACTATGGAGATTTTTGCCTAAAGACTCTTAAACTTCCTATATGTTAATTTCTAGATACTTATATTCTGTGAGCATTCTTTGATGTACTGTCAGAAGATACACAGCTGATGGAAAATGTTTCCTCTCTGCAAGAGATTGGAGAGACCTCACTATGACAGCAGTTGTAAGGAACACAATCATGTTCCTGACAATTTTCTTCTCACATGCTAAGTAAATGTTAGGAGTGATGGTAAGTGGACTTTTAAAATTTTATTTAACAATATAGTTAACCCCAACCACAAGCATTTAAAACTACCTCCTTGTATAATTTAGTCAAACTACAAAAAATTAGAAATGCATTTCCAGAAATAAATTACAAAACCAAATAGAAGTTATTTTTCAATAAGTATTAAATGGCTTCCTTGAAAAGCGCATATTATTGTTTCCTTACATCAATGTGAAAAAGGAGTGCCCTATAATTCCAAGACAATCTGCTTATAATTTGTCCCAATGGTCATTAGAATGGCTACTACTATAGTAGTAGTAATTCAGACTGCAGAGGTCAAGAGTTGGGGGATTACCAATGTGATTTGACATGTAGCTTTTCATTTCATTTTCACAGAAAGTCCTCCATTTTCATCCAGACATTTAGTCATCAGTTATCATAATGTAAATATAGTGAGTCTTACAAAATTTCACCATAAAAGGACTCAGTGTATGTTCACATAATCTTTTTTATGATGTCATGTAATGTGTTTTTTAAAATGTATGTTACATAAGGAATGCAAGATTCAAAGGCAAAGATTTTGAGTGTACTTCAATCCTGTACTGTTGATGCTCAATACATTTTAAATAGCAAAGTCAAGTTAAAAATTCTTTTTTTTTTTTTAAGATTTTACCTGTTTATTCATGAGAGACACAGAGAGAGGCAAAGAGAGGCAGAAACACAGGCAAAGGGAGAAACAAGCTTCCTGCAAGGAGCCTTATGCGGGACTTGATCCCAGGACCCTAGGATCACAACCTGAGCCAAAGACAGCCACTCAACCACTGAGCCACCCAGGTGGCCCAAAGTTACAAATTCTAAAGTCTTATCCTATAGAATGATAACACTAAAAATGAAGATATTGATCCCATCCCCTGTGAATAAAAGTCTTCTTAGATGCCTGCCAAGGATCCTGTTGGTTGTTTTGTTTTTTTTTTTTATTCCTCTGATTTTGATCTATTACTTCTTTTAGTTTTTCATGGGAATTTGTGGCTGTGCGTGATCCCAAGAAGCCTTTGATCACTTAACCTGGAAAATGGGTCAAAAGTAAATCTTCATGTTATGTGGGTAGATACTTGGTTTTCTTAATCTATCAAGCTATGTTCATGATCTTTTAATAACTGAACTGACTTACTGAAAACTTATTAAGCCAGAAGTATGGGTATGTGACTCCTTATGTATGCAACAGAATCACTGGGAGGGCTTACTGAGAGAGAACACTGAGCCCCACTCCCAGATTTTCTGGGTTAGTAGTTCTGGGGTGTGGCCTGTGCATTTATATTACTAACAACTTCCCAGATGATACAGAGGCTGCTGGTCCTTGAGACCTACGGTCTGAGACCCAATTCCTTATATAAAAGTTGAGTGTAAATCATCTTCCCTTAAGCCTTTACTGTACCGATGTATGCCTCCCGCAAACAAAACCTAGGCTGAATTGACAGTCTGTTCTATTGAGATCACACAAGTTCCAAAAAATATCCCCAATTAAAAAGCAAAACAACTCTAACTCTTAGAAACTGTAATAACCTATTTATTTTGAAAATGTTTAAAGTCTAAGAAAAACTCTGGGCTCTGAGCAAACTTCAGTTCCTGTAGCAGTCATCATTTGGTTACATTTGGAAACATGCTTGTTCTAAAATAATCATTTTTGAGGCAACGACACTTACTCTTTTCACCCAAAGAAAACAGAAAGAACAACACAGGAAGAACTGGGCAGGCTTAGGTCAATTCGTTTTGGAAAACACATTTAATTCACTGTTGCACAACTCAAACAGAGGGGTGGCTGGGAAGTCAGGAAGGCACTTAAGTCATTTCAACCAGGAATACTTAACAAAGAAAAGTATCTTGAAGTCATGGATGGTCTAAGAATATCTGAGAGGTAAAGAACTGACTCCTTATGGGACAACTTGTAAGGAACGTTCAGAGCTTCCCATTACTGTCCACAGACCCTGAGATTGAACATAAATTATTTCCAGAGGAGCTGAGCATGAATAATAACCTTTTGGGGCTGTGCTGATGCCAAAATACTATTTAGATGTTCACCCCATGTGATGCCAAAACTGACTTTTCTTTGCTATCTCGTGAACAGGTTCTCCCCATATACAGACAAAGAGTATTGGTCTTTTAAAACCTAGAAGCCTCGTTCCAGAAGCTCAGACAAGAGTCCTACTGATTATTTTAATCTTATAAATATATGTTCTTCCTCTTTTGATATAGTTTCTTCATATAAACCATCTTATCTAAATAAAATGTCCAACTACTACTCTAATAGACTCTTGTCTCAGTAGCCAAAGGATATAGTTAGGTTTGAAACTTCTTGGACCCAACCCTCTACTGTACTACCATCCCTCTACTGCACTTCCATCCCCTTCACTAAAGGGTAATCCATGGGTGAGACAAGGCTCAGTCATTTGCCCCATTTCTAATTCCAAGGCTTATTCTCAATGTTAACACATGAATACAGAATATATATTTCAGCTACTTCTTACGGATGCCTCTTCCATATGCATGGATGCAAATGTGTGCAAAGTGAACTAGGAAATAATAAACTAAGTGGAGCTTGAGTGCTACATCAGGAGATGTAACTGCTAACAAATGTTGAGGAAGGGCACTGGGTGTTTTTCTATATGTTGGCAAATTGAACACCAATAAAAAATAAATTTATTATTAAAAAAACATCAATGAAAATAAAAAAAAATGTTGGGGAAGGTGTTCTAAGAGAGGATAGAATGAGGCTCTTTCATTGGGAAAGGTGATATGGAATGATATCTGCGCTTGTCAAAGCCAGGTCTCTCAGATCTCCCAACTATAACAACAAATAGTAACAACATCTCACAGAATCTTGACTGTACGTTTGATGTCTCAGGAAGTCCCAGCATCTTAGAATATCAATACTGTAAGAGACCTTCTAGAGTGGCTGGTCCAAGCCTACCATTTTTCAAACTAGAAAATTGAGCCCCAGGGAGACTTGCCTTAATCGAAGTTAAAAATTCCTTAGCTGCAACACTGAGGCTAGGGCTTAGATTTCTCTGATCATCAGACCACTGTGTATAGGTCCTTCCCTTTTTCTTGATGAATGGCAGTGAAGATAGTTGTTAATGTTAGACTAAGGTAAACACCAACGGAGCAACTGTTATGGCTAGGAAAAAAGAACAGCCTGTATTCCATCTCCTTAGAAAGAGCCCAACATGCCCATGGGTCCATCCCCAAAGGCTTCCAGAATGAGAGAGCCCTTACAGACCTAGCAACTGAGCAGCAACTTGCTATGAATGATGCCAAGTGGGAGGGTTTGTATCCAGTCCAAGTCTGTGTAGGTTTTGTTTTTTTTTTAATATTCACCCTCCTCACCATCAAATAAAATTACAAGTATATGCGAGTGTGTTTATATACATATTCCTTTAGATTAAACAAGCCTCATCATGGTTTCAGGTGACCCAATGAAAAAATAAAATAAAATTGCAGTCACAGCCTCCCAAATTAAAGACTGAGTTAAAATGAGGTTGCCCAGCCCATAAGAGAATAGGCCACACATGCTGATACAACTGGTCCATCATTCCAAATGTGGCACTTATTCCCATCAGACTCAGAGACCCATGGGAACTATTCATTCACAAGACAGCCAAGAGGTAGATAAATGTAATCAGCCGCATGGATGAATGTAGCACACGTTAGCACCAGGTTGGGTGTGTGGAGGTGCCTTGGACAAGGCGGGGAGGGCCTGAAGAGTGGGGCCAGACCTCGGGCTCTAATCGTAGCACTCACCCTGGGAGGAAAAGCATTTGGTCATGAAAGAAATTCCCAGTATGTTTACAGCAGTGAGAGTGTGGAAGTGGAAGGTAAAGAAGTGATGCTGGTCTAAGGGTGACGCACTTCTAAACGAACTTCTAGGGTGGAGCTGCCAATGAGACAAATCTTAAGGGTTATGATTATGAACTGGGGACCCTGGCACATTCATCCAGGCCATGCACGACCCCTGAGTAGCCCTACCATCCTCACTCCCAACACAATTGCTAGCAAGGACTCCCTTTATGAGGGAACCATACTGGATTGAGGTGATGGCAAAAGGCACAGGCAACTCTGATGGTTCAGCTTGCCTCTGATTTCTCCTTCAGCCTGAGGGAAGGGAAAGGAGATAAAGGCCTAGCTGACACAAGACTGCCAAGCCCAGCAGTTGCTATCAGAGCCACTGAGAGTCAGGCCTGAGAACCATAAACTCAAAGTAGAATCAAGGCCGCTTCCTCTGGAATGAGAGACTCAGCCCTGCCCTTCTCTTCAGAAAAAATGGCCTGGAAAGGAGAGCTGGCTTCTCACTGAGGTAATGAACACCTGCTCAGCTATGTCACCCTCAGGTTAAGCAGGAAAGATCCCTGAAGGAGGCATTCTGTGGATAAAGGCTGAGGAGTTCCGCTGACCTGGGACACACCACAAACTTTAAATTACACATTCCCCCACACGCAACACACTCACACAGACACACACACACACACACACAGAGCCACACCTCCGCATGCTGCCATTCCTCCAACCCACCCCACAACCAGCCCCCAATCCCGCCCCACAGATACTGTTCCCTGTAAACATGACAGCAGAGATGTCCACAATTCTGGGACAGACTGATAGTGATCTGAGGATGGCTCCTTGGTGTTAAGTGCCCCGGTAGGTGATGTTGGTAAAAGTGGATGTGGCCTCTTTATACAGTGGGTTGTTGGCCTGTGGAAAGAGCAGAGAAGTGTCTTACAGCAAATTCCTTGACTCTTCCCTACCCTCCAAGGGTTACATTTCATCTGAAAAGTTTACACAAGACACCCTTCTCTGAGTGGGATATACCACTGACGAACCACTTAATGTTCATTGTACCCCCATATTCACTCTGAAGATGGGAGGGGATAGGAAAGAAAAGCAGAGAGAAGGGGGAATGCCATTCTGGGGCTATGTCTAAGAGGTTGAATCCAGCCCATTACTTTTTGATGATCACCAAACATTTCAGGATCTCTTTTCACCATTATTGATCTCTTGCCTCTCTCCTGAACTCTCTCTTTTGCTCTTCTCCCCATTTTTTGGTTTGACAGTGCTGGGGATGTGGGCAGAGATCGGAAATGTAGCAGCTGATAGCTGATATTTGAAATTGAGAAGACAGGGTTTACCCAGAATAATTTAATTTGTTAAAATTTTAATTTAATTTGAATTTAAAATTAAATTTTCTCATCTCATCCCTCCATGCACTATCCACATATTGTCACATTGGCAGTTAAAAATAAACCCTCACTGGGTTTCCCAAATTCTTTTCTTTTAATATTTATTCATTTATTTGGGGGGAGGGAAGAGGGAGAGACTCTAAAACAGACTCTGTGTTAAGCACAGAGCCTGACACAAGGGCTGTCTTATCTTACAACCCTGAGATCATGACCTGAGTTGAAACCAAGAGTCACATGTCAAACCAACTGCACCACTCAGGCACCACGACCCAAATTATTTTCTTTTTTTTTAATTTTTTTTAAATTTATTTATGATAGTCACAGAGAGAGAGAGAGAGAGGGGGGGGGGGGGCAGAGACACAGGCAGAGGGAGAAGCAGGCTCCACGCACCGGGAGCCTGACGTGGGATTCGATCCCGGGTCTCCAGGATCGCGCCCTGAGCCAAAGGCAGGCGACAAACCGCTGCGCCACCCAGGGATCCCCCCAAATTATTTTCTAACAAAAAGTGACAAATCCCATAAGATCTGGTAGCTTTTAGGAGTCATTTCAAGAAATACAACATATTCTCATATTCCTCAGAGGTTCCAGATTTCTACACTGCACTAACAGAAACATCTCAAGTTTCTTGAGGCTCTTGGGTACAAAGGCCTGAAGTCACTATCAAATGGGAACAAACTTTCAGCCTCCCCCTGGACATTGATGGAGTCAAAAGCCATTTGGAAGGCCCAGGAAAAAGTTAAAATGTGGAAGATGAGCCAAAGGAGAACAGAGAAAAATTAAGTATACAGAAAGTTCTCCGTAGATGCTTCTTTCATTTAATTCTATCAGAATAAACTGTAGGGAGAATATTTATTAAGAGGCTGGCCCAAAAAATAATTCCTATCATAACTTAATTCCCTCCCACAATAGGGCAAGCTGTTTAAACTTTCTGTGCTCAATTTCCTTATCTATAAAATGGGAATAATAACACTGCCTCCTATCCTGGGCTGTTATAGGGATGGAAGAAGTGAATCCTCAGCAAAAGTTAGCTAGCTTTTTTTTTTTCCTGTTTGTATTTAATGCTTTGGACTTCATCGGTATATAATACATTATATGTTCTCAATGTAGGATTCACAAGTTTGTCCTGTCTTCCTCAATTGGAGAATAAGTCACTGCATTTCATTGCATCAGTGTCCAGAGCAGAGCTGGGCCCTATGTATGTTCCGTCAGTACTCACCAATGTGGCCTGTGGTCACTATGGGGTAGAGAGGGAATTGGGTGGTTTCCAGGAATAATAAGGACAATGGGACCATCTCCCAATTTCCAGAACAGAGGCTAACCGGAAAATTATGGGCTAGCTGAGCCTGGCTACCCTACACATGTACTGTTTCTACTTGAGGCTCTCAAACCAATGACTGAAGAAAATGCCCAGCCCAGCCTCTTACTGTGTCCCATTTTGCTCTGGCTCGCTCTTCCTCAAATTTAGCAAACTCCTTCCGATCATGGATGGTGATGAGGAGCTTCCAGATGAGCAGAGTAGCAAGGCCAATGAGCAAAATGGCCCCCATCACTGAAAGCAGGACCACCAGGATGTCAGGACCCTTGGGACACTCTGTGAGAGGAAAGCATAGAGCAGAGATGTTATGAATGCAGCAGAAGTCACTTGAACTGGCTGTGAATAGCACTTCTCGACAAACTAAGAAATTATTAGAAGATTCTCTGAAGGAAACAAGACTTATAAAATGCATCAACTAATTTTTTAAAGGAAGGAGTGTCAATCTTTAAGACAGCAATAGTCTCTCCTGAGTGGTTTATATCAGAGGTCATAAGCAGGTCACCTATGGCAGAACCCAACCTATGCAAGTGTTTATTAAAAATCTGATTTTATGTTAACTACACTGGAATTAACATGAAAACTTAATTTTAAAAATTTGATTTTGGGCAGCCCAGGTGGCTCAGCGGTTTAGCGCCACCTTCAGCCCAGAGCATGATCCTGGAGACCCGGGATCAAGTCCTGCATCGGGCTCCCTGCATGGACCCTGCTTCTCCCTCTGCCTGTGTCTCTGCCTCTCTCTCTCTCTCTCTCTCTCATAAATAAATAAATAAAATATCAAAGAAAATTAAAAAATAAAAAATTTGATTTTGTTGGCAACATGAATAATCAGGAGATTCTCCCCCTAAAATTTCAGATTCTTCTTCTTTGCTTTAAAAAACAATAATCAAGGACAAACATTATATGATCTCATTCATTTGGGGAATATAAATAATAGTGAAAGGGAATATAAGGGAAGGGAGAAGAAATGTGTGGGAAATATCAGAAAGGGAGACAGAACGTAAAGACTCCTAACTCTGGGAAACGAACTAGGGGTGGTAGAAGGGGAGAAGGGCGGGGGGTGGGAGTGAATGGGTGACGGGCACTGGGGTTTATTCTGTATGTTAGTAAATTGAACACCAATAAAAAATAAATTAAAAAAAAATCAAAATATAAAAAATAAAGCAAAAGGTCTGGAAACATGGAACCCACAGGGCAGCCCTGATTAGATGTGAGGAGCAGCTGTCCCCTTTAGATGGGATACATTTTCTGGTTGGCCAGAGCTCATCATTCTCTTTCTCCACTAAACAGAAGCAACATGTAACTTGTCATTGAGGCCATGCTACCTTGGGCTCTGGAGATAAACTGCCTGGGTTTGAATCTTGGCTTACCACTTGCTTTGTTTTGTTATTTAACCTTTCTGGGTGTCTGTTTCCTATTTCTCCATGTTTAAAATATAGAAAGTAATAGCACTGATCTCCAAAACTTAGAAAAATAATTAAGTTAAATATATTTAAAGAATTTAGAACACTGCTGGCAGAGACTCAGTGCTCAATAAATTTCAGCTACTGTTATTACTGTTATTACTATTATTACTGTTCTTGCTAAATCCGACAGTTTTCACTAATTTATTTGCTTAGTTCCTGGAGGTATTTGTGTTTGTTACCTTGACTCAGATATGCACATCCCTGAGGGCGGGGAACCTATTGACCTTATTAGCACACTTAGAGATTAGGAGGCCTGCCAACCAAGACAATATTTTGGGCTCCTTTGCAAAATATTTCATCATCTAAAATCCTAAACCTATTGAGAGCTGACTTTCTTTTCAACCCCCGCCAACAACCAAAACAGACAGAGGTGCGTCACCCCTCTGAGGGCCAAGCTGAGTATGCTCCGCAGAGCTCTGTTTCCCATTAACCACGGGTGTGTGATGGGTGACCTCACTCCAGTGACTTCTCAGGTGTTATGTAATTAGGTGTTTGGATATGTGAATATGGATGGGTCTGGAGAGGTGGTCACACCCACTTTCCACACTGTCTCCCACCTTCTTCTCTAAACATGTATACTGTGCTCACCACACACAATCTAAAAACAACCACCAACACAAACCCAAGCTGGCTATTTCCCAAGCCACCAAATTATAACCTGTCTATAATTAAAGGGGCATCTGGAGAGAGGCTGAGGTCTCAGTGTCTGAGTTCCCAAGAGTGAAGGGCCTCAGTTCTGTGAAAAATAATTAAGAATTCTCTAGAAGATAGGGCTGACCCTCAAACCTCAAAGTGAAATCTCTTTAATTCTGCATATCAGTATGGGCAGGACAGGTAGAATGTCAAGAGGTCTTCGGGGGAAAAACATCTTTTAAGCATTTGTCCTGAAAGGGGTGGATGGCAGGCTTCCTAGAAGCAGAAGACAAGATCAGGTGGTCTTTAGAGAGCTCTCCTAGCCACAGTGATGAGGACCCATGGTGAGGGACCTGAGGTCAAGAAAGGCTGGGTAGAACGAGCAGATTTGACAAAAGTATAAGGAATCCAGTTAAATGTGAACTTCAGATAAGCAATGAATGACTTTTTAGCCTAAATATGTACTAAATATTGCATAGGATATACTGTATTTACCAGGCAACCCTATCTGGAAGTGAGAGGGCTCACCTCAGGGGATCCCACTCCATGGAGGTCGAACACCACCCAGCCAATGCCAAGCCCTTTGCCAGTGCTCTATTGCCCTGAAGTGGCCCAGCCCTTCAGGGAGAGCATCTGCATGGGCATGATCATGAGTTATGGAAGAGAATGAGAATAATCTCCTTCTATACTCCAGGATATGAAGTACTACATTCTGCTTGAAGCCAGAACCCCTGAAAATGGTAGGAGGTAGTGGGTGAGAGGGGAGGCAGAACTTGGAATTCCAGGGCAACAAGAAAGGAAATGTAGGTCTGGGATCCCATCTCCTAATGTGGAGAAAAGGAACTATATCAGAAAAGTTACCACCCCACCAGGGGTTACTTGTACCAGCTCAGGTTATCACTATCTTTGTTCCCCACAACTCCCAGTAATGGACTCCAGTCTAAGAACATCAGGTCAAAAGATTTTGGTAAGTGATATAGCAGAAGTACCAGCAAGGATTATTGTAGAAAAGAGATAAAGTGGGATTCCTGTGTGGCTCAGTGGTTGAGCATCTGCCTTTGGCCCAGGGCGTGATCCTGGAGATGCAGGATTGAGTCCCACATCAGGCTCCCTGCATGGAGCCTGCTTATCTCTCTGCCTGCATCTCTGCCATTCTCTCTGTGTGTGTGTGTGTGTGTGTGTGTGTGTGTTTCTTGTCAACAAATAAATAGAATCTTTAAAAAAAATAAAAATAAAACATAAAGGAAAGAGATAAAGTGATGTTAAACCCCAAAACAAGAACCTACCACCCTTCTGAAATGAGAAAGGACAAAGGTGCAGATAGGGTGGGTATGGAAAAATCCATGAAATATGTTAACAGAGGTGGATGGGAAAGTGTGAGGAGTCATGGCCAAGTAATCCACATCTGCTCCCCCACAGATACATATCCAGACTCTTCCCTCTCCCCTTCCCATATCAACTTCACCTTGCATCAGTAAATAAAGCTAAGGCCATTCCCTTTCTTTACCTTCCTTCTCCCTTCTAAAGGGTGAGAGCCCTGGGAAAGGCTGGTGAACAATATCACAGAGGGGGGCACCATGCTCTTCTCTACCCATGAGGCCAGCAACACCCTGGCTGACATAGATGAGGCAGAGTTTCTTCCCACTCTCACCCCTTTCCTTCTCCAAGCAGCCAAAATTCTCCCAGCAGATATCAAGATGTATACAAGTCTGCCTGTCTCCTAGAAATAATAAGTCCTATTAATTCATTCAAAAACCGTTAAATATCTTCTCTGTAGATGACTGAGCCAAATATGGATATAACAATAGATAAGAAAGACAGTTCCTGTGTTCCAGGAACTTGTGATTTACTGAGGGAGATGGGTGACTAAAGATGCAATTTAATGGTCTGATGAAGGCCCTTCTAAGGGAAGCATAGCTGCTTTGAGAAGCAAATAGGAGCACCCAACCAAATCAGCAAAATGGATGCTGGAGGCAGTCTGAAAAGGCTCACTAGGGGAAATGATGTGTCCAAAACAGAAGCACTCAAATATTGGGTGTATCACATCTGCCAGGAGCACTAACCAAGAACATAGAAGCTCATGGAAGTAGGACAGGGCTCAGGACTCTGGATTTTTTTTTTAATATTTTATTTATTTATTTATGAGAGACACAGAAAGAGAGGCAGAGACATAGGCAGAGGGAAAAGCAGGGAACCCCCACAGGGAACCAGATGTGGGACTTGATCCTAGGACTCCAGGATCACGATCTGAGCTAAAAAGGCAGGTGCTCAACCACTAGGCCACCCAGGTGTCCCAGGACTTTGGATTTTAACAACAATACAAAAGTTTGAGACCCATTTTCCTAAGGCAGGGGCCAGCCAACTATGGTCTGGGAGCCAAATGTGGCTTACTACCTGTTTTTGTAAATATACTTAGGCTCATGCATTAAATGTATTGCTGCTTTCCAGGTACAATGGCAGAGTAGTCATGGCAGAGACCACATGGCCCACAAAGCCTAATATACTTACATGGTCCTTGGCAGAAAGAGTTTGCTGGACACTGGTCTGAAGGAAGATTTGAAGAAATTCCTACAGCTGTTAAGAATGTCAAGCAATCAACTGATTTAGTCTCTGCCTTCAGACACTGATCCTTCACTTCCATAAGTTCTTATCTACCCTCTGCCATACCATAGCCCTTGCCCCTCAGCAGGTGTCATAATCAATTTATGTGCTCCTTTCCCCTGACCTGTGAGTGCCACATCTGCTTTATTTATTGTTACATTTCCAGAACCTAGTCCACTGCCTGATATATAATAAGTACTCGAATATATTTTCTAATGATTCATAGCTTAGTCTGTTATTTAAGAGAAAGGAAGGTGACAGAGGTAGTAAGGGGAAGCAAGCAAATTTATTGTATTAGATGGTGACAAACCTGCAGTTGGTCTGTGTATGATAGATGAGCTCCTCCTGCTTCCAGAGGCCTATCTTTTCAGTGTTCAGGGCACGTTAGCTTGGTGCCTCAAATCCAGTACCATGTCTCATGGTCAACCTGGTAAGGTCAACATGAGGCCTTCCTCTGAAGCTGCAGGCTGGTTGCTCTTGGCAACCACCTAACTTTTAACAGAGCAGATGCTGAAAAGCCCTAGACTTTAAATTCCTTACTTCTTAACACTGCCACCTCAAAAAATGCCATGATACATTTTGTCCCTTCATGGGATCTATATCTACCTTCCTTTTTAAAAAATTTTTATTTATTTATTTATTTATTTATTTATTTATTTATTTATTTATTTAGAGAGCATGAGCGGGTGGAGGGGCAGAGGGAGAGAATTTCAAACAGACTCCATGCTAAGTGCATAGTCTGATGTGGGGCTCAATCCCACGACCCTGAGATCATGACCTGAGCCAAAATCAAGTCGGACACTTAAACAACTGAATGACCCAGGTGCCCCTCTATCTTCTTTTCCTTACCCACCTTCTTATTTTTCTATCTCAATTAGCAAAGTCACTTTGTCACTAACATTTGTATTTAAATATTATCCATACCCAGATGACAGGCCCTAACTTATCACTTGTAAGGTCAGTTTTAACCTAGCTGTTGTATAAGTAGAGGAATAGGAGGAAACTACTGCCTAACATGGCCCTCAGGGTTCACTTACCTGGCTCTTCTACCACATAGAGAATGGACTTTCCACTGGAGTCTTCATAGTACTGAAATCTGACAACACAGTCATCCTCATTCTTGTATGTACAATTCACTGCATCCTTGCCAGTATCCTCTAAGGAAGGGAAAAGATGGGAGAATGAAAAGCGAGTCAATTCCTGGAAGATGGAATCATTCCCAAACCCCAGTCATGAAACTTCTGAGAAAGTATATAAACACTATGTATAACATTAGGCAAGATGCCTAGATTTGAGATAGCCTGGAAATTGCCTCTAGATGACCCTCACTTCTGTATTTTGTTCCTCCCAGACACTTTTAGGTTCTTATTCCTTCCTTCAAAAAGGACATAACATGTTACATGGTCTGATTCAAAGCTCTACCACCTGCTGGCTGTGTAATGCTGGAAAAGTAACTTGACCTCATCAGCTATCTCCTTCTTCATCTAAAAAAAGAAAATGATACTCTACCTCACAAGGTTGGTAGAGAACTAAGTGGCTTAAAGTAAACAGTACCTAACACACAGTGGGTGATCTCTTCCCTCTCTTTCCTCTCTCTGCTTGTCCAACAATTCTTAATAGTTTGTTGACTCAGCATTTATATTTCTTCAATTGTTACTTCTGATCCAATGTTCCCCTCTAGAGCCACCCCCTCTTCTCTGCCTCCCATCACATTTTGTAGGCTTCACCCCTTCTGATTCTAAAACCTCTTATCCTGACAGGGAAACTATAGGTACCCCTCCATCAGCTGTACTATGCCCTACAGTGATGAAGCCAGATGAGTAAAACTGACACAAGATGAGGTTAAGCAAATGTCCCAAGGTCACATCACAAGTACCTGACAGAGCAGAATGCAAACATGAGTCTCAGAGCACATCCTACAGACTTGAACTCCACAAGCCTTCAGAAAACCAGTGGTATAAGAAAACAACAGAAAGGGTAAGGATTTCCAGATTTAGTTCTAAGCTTAACTTGTTCGGGCAAGTTGTGTAACTTTCCTGAGATTGCATTTCCTCATCTGCAAAATGAAGGTAACAACAATACTACAGTTCTACTTTACTAGGTGGTTGAGGAAAGGGTAAGATTGTATTATGAAAGGACACCTTCATAACTTGTATAAGTTATACAATCCATAAACAAGCATTCATTTTGATTATTATCATGGCATGGGGGAGGGGGTAAAAGCTAACCCGTGATATACAACTAGTCTAGGTAATAAAAACATCTCACATCTCTCTCAGCAGTCTCTGCCCCCTAAACTAATCATAGCATATACCCAATCTCCTCCAGAGAAAAGGCTGTCTCTTCAAATTCAATCCCCAAATCCTTACCCCCACTCCCAGCCCCACTTCTGATATTAGCCAAAGGGTTCAGAGATCTGACCATTTTCTGTAACACCCACAGCCAGAAGCTGGCTGTGTCTTACTGTGGCTGTCACTAAAAAACATGTTTTCTGCCTTCATAGGAGATGGCTATCTCAGGAGAGATTACCATCTATCTCCATGAAACCAGCCAATGCCTAGCTGACCCAGAAATCTTATCAGATTTGCTGACAGCGGGAAAGATTATCTCCTTTTAAGTCAAGGTAAAGTGCAAATCAGAATAACTGCAAGCAAGAGTCTTGCTCCCCACTGTATTTTTATCTGTCTTATTCCAAGAAGGGCCCCAGCGTAATTATTTTAGCTATAAATCCATAAGGGTGAAGGTTTCCCTCCAAACCAGCAAAGCTGCATACCTGGGTATCATTTAACACTCTTAGTTAAGTAAACTTAGTAAATGCTTACTAGCTTACTAAAAGGACGACTGTCACTCTGTGCCTCAGTTTCTCCATCTGTCAAATAGAATGCACTGTCTTCTCTTTCTTGGGGAGGTAAAGTTAGGGTTGCCTGAAATCAGTTATTTAAAAGTTATTTGTAGGGGGAAAAAAAAGCTATTTGTAGGATCTTGCTGCATCTGTGGGTGCTGGGAAGCAGAATGGGGAGGGACCATGAAACAAATTAGTAGAGGTGCAAGAGGATTCAGGGAAGCCAGCTTTTATGAAGTGCCTAGTGTGCATCAGGTCTGCACAACATGCCTCTGAGGTGGGAATTACTCTTCCATGTTACTGATGAGTGTTGGACAGATGCTGGGATTAATTGAAAAACTCTAGAAGCTGTGTGTGTGTGTGTGTGTGCAACTCTAAGACATGTTGAACTTACTAAGCTCCTTCACAGACTCAATCTCATCACGACAGTAACGGTTGCAGGTATTATCATCATGGAGAGTTCCTCGGTCAAATTTCTTACACTCCACACACTCCCTAAAAGAGAGAGGACACCAAGAGTAAGACAAGGGAGAAGCAAGCCTACACAGTCTGTCTGGCTCTGACCACCACACACCAAAAAGCTGCTCCGCCGCAGAAAATAAACACCTGTAAAACAATCCTGGGAGCCCAGAGGGTCAACTCTGGAGTTCAGAGTGAGAGGCCTGGCAGACAGAGGACCTCAGCACCCTCATTAAACTTCTTCATTTCCCATTCAAGAGAGTATGAAAGGAAATGAAGCCTACACCAGTTTGGGAAGCCTTAAAGGCAGAACCAGTCACATAGTCTGGGGGCCCAGTGCAAAAGGAAATGTTAGGTCCCTTGTTCAAAAATTACTAAGAATTATAAGACAGTACCAGCAGAGCAGTATACCAAGTGTAGGCCCCTTCTAAGCACAGAGCACTGTACAAATGCACAGACTGTGCACCCATGAGTCCAGCCCTGTTTAAAGTAGCAAGAGAAATGGCAGAGCATCCTTGACCCCCAGATGAGTGCAGTTTGTGCTGGTGACCTTCTCCCATCTCACAGCGTCCTTCATAACTCCAGCCCACATCTCCCCCAGCATCAGTACATTAGCAGTGGAACATTCTCCAGAAGCTCCCTGGTTTAGCCTTCCTCCCAACTCAGGGATTCAGGAATGGCAGCCCAGGGAACTGTTTCTCCAACTACAGTCCCATGGGAACTACCCTGGCCCCTGCAGGGTAGGCTCTCCCTCCAACTTTGCCCAAACTTTTCAGTGCAAAGAGGAAAGCTAGACTCCTCCCCAGCAGCTTCCTCTTCCTAAAGCTTTGGTGAGTAAGAGACAGGCCCTGGAGGGATTGGGGGGCTTGGGGTAGATTCCAGCCTGAGGTACCCTCTCCCTCTTTCCAGCACCCAGCTCTCTCCTATTCACTTCTCTGCCCACTCACTTCTTAAAGGTGCAGGCGTCAGGGCAGGTGGGGCACTTCTCGCAGGTGTCCCCGTAGGAGCCAGGTTGGATGCACACGCAGCTGCCACACTCACACTTGCCCCGACCGCCGCACAGCAGCCCGTTGCTGGACATGCACGTGTCAGTGCGCGTGGTACAGTTGCAGTAGTAGCCGGTCCAGTCGGAGTCACACAGGCAGTCCCCACAGCTGCACTGGCCATGGCCTGGAAGCACACAGCCCAAGGGGGCAGGGGGCAGGTGAGGGTCCCCACCCCGTGGCTCAGCCTGCTCCCTGCTCTACCTTCCTCTTCTGTCCTCCTGCCACCACTCGTTAGCACCACACCAAGTGGTTCACCACCTTCTACACTTTCCTTCCATCATCCCCAGGCCAAATCAACTGTCATGTGTTCTCCTGGCACTTGCGTGTACCTTTATTTTAACCCTTACAGTCAGCCCGTTTGTTTCCCTATCTGTTTCTCTTTCTAGATCATGACCTCCCCAACGGGAGAGGACCCATATCAATTTGTCATCAGTAGTGATTAGCATAACATCTGAAACAGAGTAGGCATGCAATCAATGTTTGTTTACTTATATATTCCTTTACTCAACAAATATTTATTGAGTTCATGCTGGGGCACTGGAGATTCGGCAGTGAACAAGACACACAAGGTCTCTATTTCCATGGAGTTAATCTCCTCAAATCCTGGAAAACATACACACATTCACCAGCATGTACCCCATGCTGCATGATCATTGCCAAGAGCCATCAGCCCTAGAAGGGAAGACCTATTCACTCTACTGCATGAGTGTAGGAATGGGAGAGAGAGGGCTGGGGTGGGGGTTAGGTTGGTTAAATGCAGGTGTTACATCCAGTGCTACATTCCCCCTAAGCATTTAACAAGGCTTGAAAACTCGGCTCCCAAACTTGGAAGAAAAGGTGACTCATTCTCAAGGATTCTGAATCAGGAAGAAGTGGATGAATAATAAAAATCTGATTGTTAATCAGAGGAAAGGCAGGGAGCAAGGCGGAAGTAACTTCAATTGGTCTGAAAACCACGCCACTTGTGTGAGCCAATGGGCCCCAAGATGGTGGAGGAGAGAGAGAGGTGCATAGGCAGGCTCAATCAGCCACTAGCTGGCACCTTCTGCTCCCCAGTGATAGCCAGGAGAGCGGGGCCCCCCAGTGTCCACTACAACCAGCTTTTAACCATAGGTCCTGGACAGGGAAAGGCAACCCCACAGAGGATTGGCAACACTGAGAGGCCTCAGCCTCCTCAGAAACCCCTGTCCCATAGTGTTTCCTCTGTGGGGCCAAACAAAGTAATCTTTGAGAAGATGATGTGCCAGGCAAGCCAGTGGGTAAGGCTGGGAGTCAAGTGGCAGGCTAGAGTCAGCAGGCGGATCCCAAGCCCCGGGAGGGTCAGCCCTTGAAAGGAAGCCACAGTGTGGTAATGTCACAGGACTGGCACCCCTCCAGCAAAAGGGTGGCTGAGCCTGGGTTCACAGGAAAGTCAGAGGAGGGAGCAAGGAATGAAAAGAAAGTGTAAGAGAGAGGAAGGAAATAGAAAAGAAGGCAGCAGGGGAGGGGTAGAGCTTAGGGAAGGGGAGGGGAAAGGCAGGAGCAGGCATTTCAGGTCCCAGGGAATGCAACTACTCTCCCTATGCAGCTTGACCCTCTGGGCTGACGCTTAGCTCCACTCTTCACCTTTATGAGACAGCCCTCTGTTTGACATCCTCTACTTCCTCCATGAAGCCACCCAGGCTTCCTCTGTCTACAATGAGTCTCTCTCCAGTGGACTCCTAGAACTCCCAGAACTCCTAGGACTATTCCCCAAGGACATCTCACTTCCAAGATTTGGCAGGTTCTGCCTCATGTTGTGAATTATCTTTAGGTAAGTTAATTAAGGGCAAAACTGTCTTACTTGTGTCTCTCTATCCCACAACACTACAGCACAGAACTCAGGGGTGGCTCAGGGTACCTAGTCAATCTATGCTCATGGATGTGGCAGGAATGAGAGTCCCTTAAGGACAAGGATGCACTCCCTGATGTTTGGGGCAGGAGTGCTGAGAACATGTAACCACAAAGACCATGCCCCAGTGGGGAGGGGGGGAAGGGGCGGGGAGGAGGAAGGCCAGAGCTGGGGAAATAGCTAAGTCATAGCGTGCCACCCTCCTGAGCCAGCTTGCAGCATAAAACAGACCACAGGCCAGCTGCTCTGGGAAGAGACAATGGTGAACCAGTCTACAAGCTGACAGGTCAGGAATCACACATGACCCCTGTTCACCCATAGGGACCAAGTGCCTGGCACAGAACAGGTGCTCAATAAGTGTGTGTTCCTGAGTATCTGTTACTGGAGAGTATGATGGTGGCACCACAGGATCCAGACCTGAAACCAGGAAGCACATAACTACTCTCAGAGTAGGGTAAGGAAGGCCTCTCAGAGACGACTGCGGCTGGCTGGGGTTCCCTCATGAGTTAAGCTGGAGCACACACTGAGGACGAGCTGTTCTTGCACCAGTAGGAGGCAGGAAGCAGGCTGCTGACCCAGGCAGCTTTGTTTTATGGCTTCAGTGCAGCCAGCAGCAGAAGGATCTGCTGGATAGGATCCCTCCCACCCTACATCACACCAGACCAGGAACCATGAGGCAAAGGAATAGTAGACCTCCCTCTGTCCCTGGTGCCCCCAAGGGGCTGTCTGTAGGCCTCTCCTAGGACCACCCTCTCCCCCTGAGTCCCAAGCTTCTCCACATGGTCTCCCACATCAAACTTACTCATTCCCTTTGGTGCTTTGAATATGATGTAAGTACTATTAAATATTAAAATGAGCTGAAATTCCTGCCTCAGCCCCTAATTCAAACTGCTGTTTGTATGTGTGTGCGTGTCTGTACCTGCTCTCATTCTCTCATTCTCTCTCCCCTCATCTCCCTGATGTTATTTCTCTGCAAGCTCTCTCTCAAATTTTGTTGGCATGAGTAAAGGAAATAATGTGGCAGATGATAAAAATAAGCGGGGAACCTGCGTGGCTGTGGTTGAATGTCTGCCTTCGGCTCTGGTCATTATCCCATGGTCCTGGGATCGGATGAGTCCCACACTGGGCCCCCCACATGGAGCTGCCTTCTTCCTCTGCCTATGTCTCTGCCTCCCTCTCTATGTCTCTCATGAATAAATAAAATCTTTTAATAAATTTTAAAAATAAGCCATTCTTATGTTACTTAGCCATCCTTGCTTTAGAATGACAGATTTACCTTTCTAATCAAGCTTTCTTTTTTAAGATTTTATTTATTTATTTGAGAGAGAGAGAGCACACATGAGCAGAGGGAGGGGGAGAGGGAGTGGCAGGGGGAGAAGCAGACTCCCCACTGTGCAGGGAACCCCATGCAGGGGCTCCATCCCAGGACTCCAGGATCATGACCTGAGCAGAAGACAGACGCTTAACCAACCAAGCCACCCAGGTGCCCCTCTAATCAAGCTTCCTTTGCATTCAGAATGCAAAGGAAGTCAATCTGAGTCATAGATCTGATCACCATGAAAGCCAATTATAATCTCTGTTGATTGGCTACAAAATATACCCATAAACCAATCCCAACCAATTTGCAAATGTCTTCAATCTCTCTGTCACAAGAGGGATCAAGCCTCAGTGATCATAACCCAGCAAAAACCTATCCCCAGTGCCCCAAGAACTACTCAGAACTGCCTATTTGCCTCTGAGAGTACTGTCAGCATGTCTGCAGATAAAGACTACACTCATGTCAGTTTGACTTCTTCTAGCTGGGGAAGTATCCTAGAAATGGTCTTTGGGGCAAGAAAAAACCAGCTTGAGATTTTCCATGGTCCTCAAGATCTTACTGAATTTTGTAATGAGAAGGACAAAAACTCAGTATCCTGAGGTAGGACTCAAAATCATAGTCCTCCATCTGTAGGCTGGACCTCTCAATGGCAATGATTTCCAATTTATGTGCTGTCCAGCGCACCAGCCACTGGCCACAAATAGTTCCTGAGCAAAAGGGGAACTGAATCTTTCATTTTTCATTGAATTTAAATGTTTAAATTTTACTTAAGTTATAATTCAATTTGCTTAATTTAAGTGTAAATAGCCACACGTGGCTACTATATTTGACAGCACAGGCCTAGAATCCAAAAAGCAATAGCACTGCCAATAATGATAACAAAATAGTGCCAACATATAATACATATATAATTTTCCAGCCTTTGTTCCAAGCATATTGCCTCACTAAATGTGTTCCATTGTCTTCCTTTTTTACTATTTTCCAAGTCTTATGATGAAAAGACAAATTCATGTAAAATAATTATTACTAATTTTACTATATATTCTGATAGCATGAAATTTTGAAATCTGTAACTACTAAAAATCTAATTACTATCAGTCAGTGATTTTTTTTTTTTACCTAAAAAAAAAGGGATTGGTCCATATCCTTCAAACGATTAGGAATCAATGACTTAAAGTATTACCAAAAGGGCAGACGAAAGAAAAGAAAAAAAAAAGCTGTCTTCACCTTCAAGCTTCCCCACTCCTCCCCATGCTATTCTAGGAGAGAAGTCCCCTGGAGCAGAAGCTCACTTCCACTTCTGTGTGTGCCCCAGGAACAAGGACTCAGGGAGCTGAGAGGAATTAAAGAGAGCCTCCTTCTGTTTTCCATCGTGGGAGTGGAACACCATCCACTCGGCTCTGTCTGCCGGGCCTTCCTGTGCCTACCTAAGCCCTGGCCTAAAGTTTCCAGACTGCCAATGTGTGAGCGAGAATGCGTCCAGGGATAGGAGGGCAGGCAGTTGTACTCACCTGAGCACATCTCCCCCTTGTAGCGGACACAGGAGAAGTCATCACACTCGCAGTACTTGCCCGTGATCTTGCCAAAGTCACTGCTATGGCAGACACATTGGCCACACAGGCACTCGCCCCGCTGGCTGCAGGCGGGCTGGCCCTCCCGGGGGCTGCACTCGTCCTGCTGGGAGGGATGATAGTCCTCTTCCGAGCATTCACACTGGGACCCCAGCCAGCCAGGCCCACAGAGGCACACCCCACACTCAAAGGTCCCATTGCCATTGTTGCAGCGGTGACTGGAAGGCTCAGCCTGGGCCTGGCAGGCACAGTCACAGTCAAAGGTGACCTGGATGGTGAGGCTGTCTTTGAAGCCCACAGGCTTGATGGTGAAGGACTTCTCCTTCTCCTGGGGGCAGCCTCGCACTTTGGCCTCAATGCTGAAGCTCACCTGGGAGGAAAGGAAGATCACATTCAGACATGGGTGGACCCTGTTTACACTCTGGCCCCAGCGGAGAGAAGCTGTGCCCTGTCCTGTCCAGGGAATGTCCAACCCCCAGAAATCTGGAGTTCCTCAGTTTCCCCACTACCCAGGTCTGCAAAGCAAAAAGAAGAGCCTGGGGACAGGGCAGTCCGGGTGGCTCAGTGGTTTAGAGCCACCTTCAGCCCAGGGCCTGATCCTGGAGACCCAGAATCGAGTCCCACGTCAGGCTCCCTGCATGGAGCCTGCCTCTCCCACTGCCTGTGTCTCTGCCTCTCTCTCTGTGTGTCTCTCATGAATAAATAAATAAAAATTTTTAAAAAAGAGCCTGGGACAGTTGTCCAGTTATATCTGGGTGCACAGATATGATTTACAGTCATAAGAGAGGCTAGGGTTTTCTTAATTCCACACACAAAATAAGCCAGCTCAAGCAGAACAGAACCTGTGATCTTATAAACATTCTGCTCTGGCCAACTAAGCTAGCTGGACTGATGACACAATGTCATATGTCTTTGTAGTAAGACATACACAGCACTATTTTGCACCACACGACACCACACAGTCACCAACCACAGGGTCAGGATCTGTTTAATTTCCATATGACATTTCATCACTGGAGCAATCGTACACCTTTCTGGCCAATATTTCTTAGATGGGGTATATGTACATGTTCTAGAATATAGATAGATATACAGACAGATGGATAGAGACAGATATACAGATGATATGGATATAGCTACCCCCCTTCTGCTTCTTTCCCTCTTCACCAACCCCTCCCCTTTAGGCAGAAGCAGAGGAGAAGCAACCACTAAGGAAAGAAAGCCATAGAGACCATAGAGGGACTGGAGGAGCAAAATGTACATTTGCATTCTGAAAGTCTATGACAGTGGGTGTTTGGTATTTTTGACGGTTCCATTTGCTGGTGAATCTTCAGCATCTAGAATGATGCCTGGCACAAAGTCAGTGCTCAATAAATACGTATAGATAACACTGTCACTTTACATTGTAGAGGAAAGAAAGGTGTTACCTTGGTTAGGGGCTTAAGGTAAGAGATATCTGCATTTGCAATCAACTAGGCATACACAAACAGAGGTAACTTAAATGCAAGTTTTTTTAAAATCCTGATGGTGAAGTTTACATAACAGAGAAGTTTAGACAACAGGAGCCTTGGAGGAAAAGGTTGGCAGCTCCATTATATCTAACTTGTTATGACCTTCAGGAAGAAGTTGTAGGGAAAGAAGGGGAGGGGTGATCCCAGATGCTGGGGGGGCGGGGTATAGGCTGGGGCAAGAGGTGCAGCTTCATGCCCTGCTCAGCTCAGCCCACCTCACCGTGTCTCCAATCTTGAGGCCGACACAAGACTTGAGGCCCGGGATGACCTCATTGTTGAGACAGGTGGCGTTGAACGATAGAGACAACTCCTCAGGGAGGTCACGCACTTCCAGCTCCACTTTAGAGCGGATTTTCTAAGCAGAAACAGGCAGAAGAAGGTAAGGAGATGAGCTGAGAGGAAGGGGATAGGAACCAATTCCATTCCAAGCAAAATCTATCAGGTGGCCCTGGATTCACACTGGCAGGGCCAGATGCTGAGGTTCACCTAGAAGCCGCCAGAGGAGAGCATCCCCAGGAGCCTGTTTCTTACTATATTTCTTGCCCAAGACCTGCTCCTCTCTCTCTCCAGTGGGGACTGGTGCATGGGTGAGTCTGAGTAGAATCTAAACCATCTACGCCCTCCTGCAAGCCTCATGGACGTGCAAAAAGGGAGTGCTAGTCCTGCTCACCTTGGAGAGTAGCATTTTTTTCTAATTTTTAACCAAACTCACCTTCCCCATGGTTCAGCCCCCCTCTACTCTCTCATGTTGGAGCCCTATTCCTCACCCTATCCTTCCTCCAATTTGCTCCTTCCTCATCACCATCTCCAGCCTCTTTTTCCTTCCCACCTTCTCTAAGCTCTTCACCCATTGCTTCTAATACTCCCTGGCATTCCTTTATGAGCCATTTCTCTCTCTGAAAGCTGCATTCCTCCTGGTGCTGGCCATCTGCCAGTGTCTAGAAGAATAAGAGGAAGGCAGTGAAGGCTGCATGGTGGATTAACATCCAGGACTCCCAAATCTAGCCCTGCTGGGTAATGCCAAGTGAGGTGGATTCTTAGCAGGCCCATCCCCAGGCAGGACACTTACTCCATAAGCATCAACAATGAGCTGAAGGACATTGCTGGAATCCGTAGACAGAATCCCCACTGTGGTCCCTGGGATGAGCTCACTGTAGTTCTAGGAAGGAAGACAAAGATGGGCAAGGCTGACTGAATGAAGATAGTCATCTCCAAAAGCCCTCCCAAATGAGACCTTGAAGGGTCTTGAAGCGAAGATGGAGGGAATGATGGGATATTTTACCTGTCACTGCCAGTAATAAATCTAGCAGTTTTTCAGCCTTGAGTATAAAATTATAAAGAACCTCTCACATCCCCCACTAAATGATTCCCCTCTGGCTCTGCAAACACCAACACACCCATCCTGCTAGGTTCAAGGCTGGAGGAGAGACTATAAAAAGAACTCATTAGCTCCTGGGAAGAGGTTGGAGGAGAGGCTCTCCTGGTTGGGGACACTGGCCAATGCTTGTGTGCACTGGTTTCCTGACACAGGTCCACCCATCACGGGCCCCACTCCAGGAAGCCCTGAAGATGTAGTTACCTGGTAGAGATTGACCACATTTTCCGTTACTGCAAAGATCAAATTGATGTTTTTCTGGGAGAGCTTCTCTGTCATCAGTCCCAGAGAGGGATAATCCTGTAAAAAGAGAGAACATGGAGTTTGGTTAAGAATTCACCTCTGTTCACATACATCCCTGAATTCTAAGCCTTAGGACTCAGCTGATTTGGGCTGTGGCCCAGACGGTCGTGGTGCTTGAACCTTTCTACCCCATGATCAATATGAGGCAAGGGAGTAAGTAGCAACACAAACCCAATTGTGAACTCCAGGGATAGATGAAGAGGCAGAGGTTGGTGGTATCAAAACCAAGCATCTCTTTCTTCCCACTAGACTTCAATGCATTCATACCAAGGAGCAGCTTCCATGAGCCAGGTACTGTCAGGCCTCATTTTGTTTTCTATTAACTCATTTAACAAACACTTATTGAATGACAAATATATCATAGTCTCTGCTGCCAAGGAGTTCATAGGCTGGTACTGAAGACAGGTACATACAACTACAAAACAAAGTGAAGATCCAAAGAGTGGCATCACAAAGTGATGTTGGGGCTCAGAGGAGAGAGGGATGGGCGAGGAGCAGGAAGGAAGGAGGGGGCTGCAAAGCAGAACTTGGAGTCTTCCTATCCCTTGCTCTCCCATACGTGTCAGGCCTCATTTTGAAGTTTCTTCATTTTGTAGCTACTGATAAATGCCTTGGCCCAGTGTGTGCATCCTAGTGGCACACCACCCTGTGGTGGTCTCAGCCTTCCTTTCCAATCAGCATCCACATCTCTTCCCCTTCCATTTACCACTGAGCTAGCATACTCTTTCTCCCCCATGGAGTGGCCTTCTTTTTGGTAATCCTCCTCCTTCCTTAGACCCAGCCTAGGTCCTGCCTTCTATAGGAGGCCTTTCCTGACCATCCCAGTTCTGATGAGCTCTCCTCCTTTGGATTCCCCAAAGCCTTTATTGACTGCACTATTTAGCACTAATCACCTTCTTTACTAGTAGCACATCTCCTCAACTAAACCAAAAAGGGTATCTTAGATAGTCCCTTTATCTCCCTCAGCCCCTGAGGGAAGCACTAGGCAAGGCACTAGATTAGGTGTCAGGGATAACTGACTCGCCCAATGCCTTGCAGTGCCCAACTTAGACATGGCTGACACCAAGGAACTCAAGCCATAACAGGGATGCTGGTGAATTGTGAACATGTCCCTGGGATCCTAGACCTTGCAGGGAGCTCATGAGATCATCCAGCTCGGACTCCTGCCTTTACACAGGTATACCGTTAAGCCACCTAGACAAGCTGTTTTGTTGTATTGTCTTTAAGAGATGAAGAGTTCATACCTACCCCCCAGATACCCAGAGTATCAGTATTCTGAGGGTCTTACATTTCTTTATGGCTTACAGTAATAACTCCATTCCTCTTAATTGACCCTCAAAGGCCATAGAAAACAACTTATAAGAAGTCTTCTCATATATCAGTTAAACTTTCTTTCAAGCTAAGTGACTTGGACCCCTTCAATCTTTCCCCACAGGAACAGATATCCACTCTTTTGATGATCTTTGTCTCTTTATCCCCTATCTTCTTCCAATAACCACAAGTGAACATGGCATTCTAAGAAGAGGCTAATCTGTACACAGTACACAGGAAGGCCTGCTTTCCAACTAGACCTGCAAAAGTCTTTTGGGTCAATTCTGGAGGCCATGATACTGCTGCTGGTGCTGGAGGCAGTGGAGACAGTGGTGGCAGGAGCAACCACAGCCAGGACTACTTATAATGGCTGTGCAGTCTGTCCCCTGGATGAAAGTGTCCAGTTGGTACAGGGGGTGGGGGGAGCAGTGAGAGGAAAGGCTGACACAAGCCCTGCACCCTGCACAGGGAAAGAGCTGCCATCTTCATACTCACACAGAAACTCTGCCTGGGTAAGCGTAGCCCTGGCCATAGTAAATGGGGACCACAGGCGGTACCAAGAATCTCACCATGGTAGTGGAGGCAGAATAATGGTTGTCACTGCCAATGTGACACTGCCCATCGTTAGGTTGGACAATGCCTGCCAGCCTTCCATCCAGCGCTATATGGGTCTTGGCATCAGTGGTAAATACCAGCAAGTGGGATGCATCATTCCTCCAGCCAATCTTCTCCTGTTTTAAAAAATAAATAAATAAGCAAAAGAGAGAAGGCAACTTTAGCCATGTCATTGGTACAAGACAAAGACCCAAGGACTTCCACGCTGAAGAGCTGAATAAGTCATCTTGAAGAAAGGCTTCAGTCCCAGTCCTTAGAACACAATCTGGAGCTTTTCCAATTCAAGGGTTTCTGTTCTCTTAGGAAAGGAGCCTCAGCTGATTAGTTCAAGCAGTTGAAAGACACATACTTCAACTCTAAATATAGCTTTTCCACAATAATCATGTAGCCTGTCTAGAAACCCACCAGCACAGGTGGAACTGAGCTGGGCTACAGAAATCCCATCTGAACATCTGTCCACTTTGCTAAGGTTAAGTCAACCAGGCTTGACTCTGATACACTTCCAGAGAAGGCAAGAAGATACTCTACCCAGAAAACATCTGGGGTCAATGAGGTTCAAAACATGTCAGCTCTGGCCAGGGAGTGACACAAACAAAGACTGCCTCTCAGGAGAAACTTACTGCTCACACCATACAAAACTCGGCTTACTTCCTATCTCTTTTTCACACTAATTCCCACAGCTGAACCATTTCCTTCCCCCATTTTAATATATGACAACCACACCAGACGTTCAATGCCCTCCAAACTCACATCACAGACTGTAGCCTGCATGATAGCATCAAAGCCGCCCTCTGGGGCATCTCGGTTCCGTGACACACTCTGCTTTTTCACTTCCTCATTGAAGCGGGTCACCTGGTCAGTTAGCGTCAGCACATGTTTGTAGCCAAACATAGGCAAACAGGTGGTCTTCATACTGGGGATGGAGGGGGATAATTTAAGCAGACACCCTGATGGGAAAGGCTGTATGGGAAGTGAGAGTGAGAGAAGGGGAGACAGAGAGAGCACAATGCCCAGGCCAATTCTCTACAACCACAATTACCCAGACCGTTCAGACTCCAAACCCCTCACATCGCCCGAGCCATCACAATGGCTTTCCCTTCTAGCGAGGGTGGAAGATAAGACAGTGAGCTGTGGAACCAGACTGCCTGGGTTCAGGTCCCAGCACTTCATCATGGGACAAGCTTCTCTATAAAAATGAAGACATGATAGGTTATATCTCCTAAGAGTTGTTGTGAGGCTTAAATGAGTTAATTCATGTAAAGCACTTCTATTAGAGTGAGGCTATGGCTCACTATGCTATCACTTTAGGCTTAACATTTCTCTGAAGTAACATTAACACAATGATAAAGCAAAAGTTCATCAATAACTTAATGTCCATGAACTATTGACACATTGACAGATCTGTGCTCGACAAGAGCATTTCTGTCCTCAGCCCAGTGGCTTGTTTAATCGATGGCTGACATCTTTGCTGGTGAAACTTACAACCCAGATAGGCTAAAAGGGTACATCATATAAATTCAAAAACTAAAAAGTAAATTCATATGTTGTCAGGCTCAGTAACCATCATTTTAAATTAGTACACTCCATGGATTTTTAAACTCTCCACCAATTAAATAAATAAGCCATTCAGCTGTAAGCCAAAGTGTGAACAGAGACACACATCAACCTTTGGATTTATCAGAAGGTTCAATAAATATCATTTCTACTCTATTTATACTCCACTAGGACCTAATCCCTTGCACTTTAACTCTGTAGGACTATGAGTTAATACTCCTGATGAGGAGGAGGACAATGGAATCAATTCTTCTGAAATCATAATTCCTCTATTTACTTATCCATAAATTTCTCTCAACTTTTTATCTCATTTTCCTCCCATTCTCTCTGGTGTCCTGCTTATTTGTGACCAAAACCAAGAAGGTGATTAGTTTTCTTTCTGGAAATTGTCTACCCTGTGGATTCTAAATGCCCATCTGTCTAATACTCTGGGTCCCAAGGGTCATAGAGGTTTTGGCAGTTACTACCCTCCAAACAGCCTTGGATTCTATTGACACATCACTCCACATTAATAGGCCAGCTCACTTGCCAGACAGGAAGACCAAGGTAGAAAGGAGATATGATCTGGCCAGCAATAAAGCAATCCTAGAGCCAGAAACAGGAAGCAGGACTTGGACCTGCCTGAGACAAAGGGGAGGAATGCTGCCCTGGCTTCCACAGGGAGGTACTTACTCATAGCAGGGGTTTTTGAGGGCCTCTGGTGGGGAGATGTACATGTATGGAGACACAGGCTTGTCCACAAAAGCCCCGAAGCCAATCCGCAAGTTACTGGTGAGCTTGTGCATCTGGGAGGCCAGCTTGGTGCCTAGGTTCTGGATGCTCGACAGATCATCCTTCATGGAATAAGACAGGTCCATCAAGTAGTAGATGTCCACAGGGTAATCCTCTACTTGCCGAACTTGGATGGAGAAATTCTTTGAATCATCTGAAAGGCAAGAGGATGTTAGTTTTTCTCCTTTTCTCCAAGATTTCATAAGTGGATTTGGACACACTTGAAATTAAGTAACTTCTTGATCAAATCAAACTTGAAAGCCCTGGTCCCTTCTCCTCTTCCCTTGCAATTCTTTTCTTCTTCCAATCTCTTGATCCTCTTATGATTAACCTCTTTTTTTCCCCCATTCTAAAATTCTCTACCCTTTCCAAATGCCCCCCTGCCTAACCCTCTGGGTCCCAAGGGTCACAGAGGTTTTGGCTGTCACTACACTTCAGACTCTGTAAAAGACAGGAACTATGTCCTGCCCTTCTCTGAATCCCATAGCACCCAACAGATGCCTTGCACAAAGAAGGTACTTGGCGGGCAGCCCGGGTGGCTCAGTGGTTTAGTGCTGCCTTCAGCCCAGGGCGTGATCCTGGAGACCCAGGATCGAGTCCCACATCAGGCTCCCTGCATGGAGCCTACTTCTCCCTCTGCCTGTGTCTCTGCCCCTCTCTCTGTGTGTCTCTCATGAATAAATAAATAAAATATTAAAAAAAAAGAAGGTACTTGGTTAAATCTTTTTTTTTTAAAGATTTTATTTATTTATTCATCAGAGAGTGAGAGAGAGCACGCGCATGCAAGAGAGAGAGAGAGAGGGAGGGAGAGAGAGAGAGGGAGGGGGAGAGGGGGACGGGCAGAGACACAGGGAGAGGCACAGGCAGAGACACAAGCAGAGAAAAAAGCAGGCTCCATGCAGGGAGCCCAATGTGGGACTTGATCCCGGGACTCCAGGATCATGCCCTGGACCGGAGGCAGGTGCTAAACCACTGAGCCACCCAGGGATCCCCCAAATCTTCTGAATATAATTGGAAAGTCTAAATCAATGCTTCGAAAAGCCTGTCTCAAAAAAAAAAAAAAAAAAAAAAAAAAAAAAAAAAAAAAAGAAAAGCCTGTCTCATAGCCTAATCTTTCCTTCCCTGTAGGTCTCCTGCCCCTATATTCTCTGTCCCTGTGCCCCTCATCTAATCTCACCTGGAAAGGGGGCTTAACAATTATAAATTGCCTTCTCATCTTCTCATTTGAGCCTCAACACAAGGTTGTCAGGTAAAACAGGCATTAGGGAAAAGAAGAAATAAGCATTTTGTCAAGTTCCTTCTCTGTTAGAAGATTTAAGTAACTTGCCCAAGGTCAAAGAGCTAATCTACGGGAGAGTCAAAATTCAAACTCAGATCTTCTGACCACAGGTTCCAATACCTTCCATTATCCTGCATTTTCCAGCCCAACACTGCCCTCAATATCCTTCTTTTCCCACCCCATTTCCATTGTGAAATGTCCTGTGCCCATCTGTCCAGGGTCTCTCCCTGAAAAGAGCCCTCAACCTACCTGGCCGGAGCCGCAGCGCAATCCTCTGAGGGCTGACTTGAGTAATCTGGGAGCTGTCTCCAGAGCCCTTGTTGCTAAGGGGCCTGGCCTCCAGGATGCGGACCTCACTGATGGGGAACTCAATGGATTCCAGGGCACAGTTATCCTTCAGCAGATTTTCCTTCAGGTTACAGCGGGGAGATCCCAGAGGCAGGGCCTGTAAGACAGGAGCCCAAGGTGAAGCCTGTGATTGGTGCTATGTGGCTCTCTGTCTCCCATAGGCTAGGCCAACTCCCAACAGCCTAGAGCTCACCCAGCCCTCTGGAGCTAAACCAGCAAAAATGAATTTGGGTGGTCCCTCCTAAGATAGCTCATCATACAGAAGGGGGAAACTGAGGTACCAGAAAGGTTAGGTGAGTACCTATTCACAGATTGGTAGCTAGGAAGAGGGCTAGAATTGTAAAATGCCTGTTAGACCAGTGGTTTTCAGGGACACCTGGGTGGCTCAGTGGTTGAGCCTCTGCCTTCAGTTCAGGTCATGATCCCAGGATCCTGGGATCGAGTCCTGCATCAGGCTCCCTGCAAGGAGCCTGCTTCTCCTTCTGCCTATGGCTCTGCCCCTCTCTCTGTGTCTCTCATGAATAAATAAAAATAAAATCTTAAAAAAAAAAAGGCCAGCAGTTTTCAAACTGAAATGTGACCCACACCTGGATCCCAAAAATCAATGTAGGGGACTCAGCCTCCAATTTATTCAATAAAATTCAACTGAATAGAATAGAAAGTATCAACATATATACATACATAGTAAAACTAAATACTGTTTTATGAAATGTTTATATATGGGGAGTTGGATAAAATAAATGACAATATGCAATGCATTTCTTTCTCTAGGTCAGGGTCAAACAGTTTGGAAGCCACTATGTCAAGACACTGGCTAGGGTGTGAGATCCCAGAGGGCAGGGGCTATTCCCTCTTTTCCCAGCACCCAACCCAGGAGTCACCACAAAGGTCGTAGGGGGAACAAGGATGGGGAGGCAGCAGAGCTGGGGCTAAGACTGGAGTAGACTGACAGAGACTACATCTCAGCATTGTCTCTTGCTAGCTGGTTCCTTGGGTAAGTCACCGAAGCTCTCCATGCCTCGCTTCTCCAGCTATAACAAGAAGATAATAAAAGACCACACTTACAGGGATGTTATGCAGGACTAAATAAGACAATGCTTATAAAGATTTATTTATTATTTGAAAGAGAGAGAGGGGGGGAGGGAGAAGGGGCAGAAGGAGATGGCAAGAGAGAGAATCTCAAGCAGACTCTAAGCTCAGCACAGAGCCTAATGCAGGTCTCGATCCCATGATCCTGAGATCATGACCTGAGCCAAAATCAAGAATTGGCCGTTCACCTGACTGGGCCACCCAGGCACCCCAAGACAATGCATATAAAATCCACAGTATAGTGCCTGCCATGGAATAAGTGCTCAATAAATATTAGCTGTTGTTATGAGATGCTCTATAAATAGCTCCTGGATAAGTGAGTTATGAATAAACTCCACAAGCTTGGGCAGATCCCATGATGCCAGCCACTGACGAGAGCCTATCCTATCACTTCACTTTAAACTTCCTCTCTCACCCTGGACAAAAGGTAAACTGAGTACCCTTCCAAACACCCTGGTGTGTATCCCTTGGCTCTCTGAATCGCTGTGTGTCTATACCTGAGTACTGAGTGGAGGGTGTGCTGCAACGGAAAGAAATCAGGAATCAGGTTCAATCCTGGCTCTACCACTAGCTGGCCCTGTGCCCTCAGACTACTCATTGCACCCCTCTGAGCCCTGGTGTTCTCACCTGCTGGATAAGGGGGTAGGTGACATGGCAATTTCGGTCCCTTCCTGCTCTGTGCCCAGCTAACACAGTTAGCCAGCACTGTGTGAGTGTCAGTCTATGAGGGCTCCTTCCTTGCAAGTCTGGGGTGGGGAGGACCGGCTAGAAAGCTGGAAAACTCTTCCCTGGGCCTGTATCACAATATTTAGAACTTTGGGCCCTCAATCCTCACCTCTATCACTACCTATTCCTTCTCACAACTGTCTCCAGAAGTCAGCCAAACAACCCATACCATTATCCCAGAAAACTGGCATTAACATATTGAGAACTCAACACATGTCAGGCATGGCAATACGCACTTAATGTGGATTCCTCCGCATGTGGAACCCTCCTGTGTACAGCTCTCTCAGGCTGGAATAATAATAATAATAATTATTATTATTATTATTATTATTATTTCACAAGTGATAAACCTGGGGCTTGAGGAATTCACAAATGAGGAAGCCAATCTTCCAAGAAAGAAATCTAAGGCTTGGAGAAGTCAGCCACCTGCCCAAAGTTCCAGAGCTAAGAACGGCAGAAGTGAGGTGCTTCCTAGATTGTCTGACTGACATGATCCTCATAAAAGGAGAGTTTGTGTTCAATGCCATATAGAGTGAGAATCGAGGCAGAGAAGTAGAAGTATGCAAGCAATGGTCCCAGAAAGACCACACCTGAGAATGCCCTAGTAGGGAACAGAAAGTATGAAGGGGATGTGGAAGGTGTGGGAAGGAGAGGTAACATTCTGCCTCCTTGGCCCCTGCAGGTGGCTGGTAGCCTTATTTCAAGGGGAGGAATTTGGCCACAAGTAACCATCCATACTCAACAAATCAGAACTCCATAGCCTAAAGCCCCTCCTGATGCTTAAAGTCTCTCTCCCTCTCATGCCCAGGCTTGTCTGATAGGCTGAAAGGCTTCCCCAGGTGGATGGGAGTGTGAACATCAGCAGGGATGTAGACTGAATGTCTGTATCCCCCCAGGATTCATATGTTAAACCCTAACCCCCAAAGTATTAAGAGGTAGGGCATTGGGAGGTGATTAGGTCTTGAGGTAGAGCCCTCATGATGGGATTTGTGCCCTTAAAAAAGAGGTCTCAGAGAGTCCCCTGGCCCCTTCTGTTGTGTCACAGCAAAAAGACAGCCACTACAACACAAAATTTGCTGAAACCTTCATCTTGGACTTCTCAGCCTCCAGAACTGTACAAAATATGTTTGTTCTCAAGCCACCAGGGCTATGGTATTTTTGTTATAGCAGCCTGAATAGACTAAGATAAACAGCATGAAGACTACCTTGGCCCAGGCATGAAGTAGAAAAAAAATTGGAAGCCAGCAGCTTCCTTCTTTCCCACTCAGCCTCACAAGTGTGATTTGGATAAATGGGAATGGGAAACAGTGCCTAAACCTTAAACTTCTTGGTTCCAAAGATTCCAGCAGAGGCATCATGGATCCTCCAAGTCTCCGAAAGAGTCAAAAATGCCCTCCCTGCTCCCAGCCTGGCATAGGACAGGATGGCAGAGGGGAGAACTTGGGAGCATTTGGAGTTCTAGTGCCCAAACTCTTCTTGCTGCCCCTGCAGGCTCTCCCAATTCTTCTCCCTGAGGAAGCAGTCTCCTGTTCAGAGCACTCCCACCTTATCTCTGATTCCAGCTGCCCACAAAACCCCACAGAGAAAATCTTCCCAAAAAGGCGATGACTGGATAGACCCAGATGCAAGGAGGAGCTGATCCTTTCCAGGACTCACGCAGATGCCGAAGGACTGGGGGAAGGGGAGACTGGGAAATGAAATGAGAGCAGTATGGAGGCCACTGTGTATCTTTAAGCTGCATCCAAGAAGGGAGAGAATGTTCTTGAGGGGGTTTTCTGACTCCCTGTTTTTTCCAACGCAACAGTGCTTATTACAAGAAGGTCTGAAGTGCTAAGCCCTGCTGACTGTCCTTATGGTTTGTTATGAATTTCCTTAGAAATATAAACACTGAGAAACAAAAACTGTTTCCCTCCCTCCCTCTGTGGTCGCTGACATCAGAGGTCAGGAAGACAACAGGCCTGCTCTTCACCATGCTCTCCCTGAGAGCCTCCTGTCCCAGAAGGATACAAAAGTGGTGACCTCAACACACTTGGGCAACATTCCCTTTCTTACTAACCCAGACTGGGAAAGTAGAGGAATGTCTCTAGGTTACTCAGAGAAATAACTGGAAGGAGGGAGGAGGAATGTTAAAGTTCTAGTTCCCAGTGAAACCGGATGTGACACAAAAGGGCAGAAATAACCAAGACCCAGGGGAGGATCCTGAGCACAGAGGTGGGAGGTTCCAGCCCACGCGTGGCGTGAGCTGAACCCTCTCCCTCTCCTGGGAGGATGATGCACACTATTAATCCCATTCTCCATTCATCCCATTTTGGAAATTGGGAAAATAAAGCATGAAAAACTGTCATTATCCTACCTACCTATCTCACAGACTTTGGCAGGGGATCAAATAAGACTGAACATGAAATGCTTTCAAAATATGAAAAATCTCAATATAAGTCAAACATATTCAAATCCTTTTGATATGATATGATATGATGTCATATGATATGATGGCATATATCATATCATTGCATTTATCTGATAAATACAGATAGAAGGTGGCTTTTTCTACTATTACCATTAAAATTACTACTATTATTGTATACTCTTTTCTTGGAAGACAAGGGACAATAGGCCCTGCTACTTATTTTTTCTCCCAGAGAACTACCAAATGCCTCCAACTGAAATAAATTAACGTTGTTTTCTTGATTGTTTCAGTGAGAACAAGAAATCACTTGAGCATATAGAGAAGCAGAGGAAAAGAAAAGCACTTTGATTTATAGCTAGCTGTTGGTATCCATACCCCACTGTTTGGGGGGAGCACTTTTAATATTATACTTTTATTTTTACAACAAGTTGAGCAAAACTCTCAAGATGAATATTTAAACTCTGGATGTTGAAAAAAATTAGAAAGACAAGCTGCAGACAAGTAAGAACAAAATTATGCTGTGACTAAAAAGGAATTAAATAATGGCCCCATACGTGTTCCCTACAGATGCAGAGAAGAAAATATGTACTCCTACTAGAGTCTATTTGGCTAGACCCAAACTCATTCTTCTTTATTCATCCTTGGCTGTCAGGCTGAGTGTGAGCTGGTCCACCTTCTGATGTGTACTCAGGACTATGTAAGAATTCCTAGTATTTCCCTCCATCTTAGAATTGCCAAATTTAGCAAATATTTGAGACATACTTATATTAAAAACTATTTGTTGTTTAATTCAAATTTAACCGGACATCCTATATTTTATCTGGCTGCCTTAACTCCACCTCTGCCTACCATGATCCCAGATCAGCCCCTTTGATCAGTAAGGTTTGCCAAACCTGCTATCGTAACAACCCATTCCAATGCAAAAGGTCCATGATCTGACCTGGGAACCTTTATATTGAACAAACAATCCCAAGTGACTCCTACAACCAAGCAAGTTTGAAAGGTTCTAGATTCCAACATGGCACCAGTGAAGCTGAGACCATAAGTTGAATCTCTGTGTGATCTTGGCCTCTTGGTGATATTCACAGCCAAGAGGCAGCACACCACTCCCACCCATATCAGTATGCAACACCCCCAAGAACACACCCTATGCAGATGGCCCCAAACTCTGCACTCATCCACTTTGGCTATGTTTTCCTATGACCCAGCCAAGCACTTGCTATACACACCCAGAGCTGCTGTCCTCTAGGACCACGGGAAAGCTGAGCCCAACCAGTTGTTTTTCCAGGCACTGCCAACCCTGCCTGCAACTGCCAAGGTAAGGGAGGCAGAAGTAGAGGGCCCTCTAGGGTCAATTATTCAACAAGTCACATACAAAATGGCCCGGAGGGTTCACTTCTGGTTTTGTAAGTCAATAGCCAAGACACTTTCAGTGGTTAAACTTGGCCTGTGCAGGGGAAATCCTCAGGGAAAAAAAAAAAAAAAACACCAGCAGTCAAGTTCAGGTTAGAGCCTGGGATTCCCATCTCCCACTCCTCCCTGGAGGAGGCTGGCTGACACACTTTGCCTCACACTGGGCTCCTCTGCTATCTCTCTTCCCCTCCTCCTCCTTTCCCAGAGATAGTTGTAGTCATTCACTAAACGCTTGGCTTCACCCACTTTCCTGTTTATATTCCATTCTTCCAGAGAATATATTATTGGACCTTCTACTTCCACTCATCAGTATTTTTTGGTTCATGATGCACTCATTTCCTCTCTGACTCCCCCACCACTACCACCATCCCTAACTTATGCTTTGATCCTACCCTGCACCTTCTCCCCATGTCCTCCCCTGGTCTGCCCCAGGGGACACCATTCACTATAGTCATCTACAAATATTCTGCACTTGACTCTCCAAAATCTGGTCACATGACCTATGGGCTCTGTCTGGTTAGGCCTCAGCATACCTCAGCTACAGGGCTTGTCCCTACGCAGATCAAAAGGGGGGACAGACACTCCAAGTATAAGTTTTCTTTTTCCCCAGACTCCTCTTAGTCACATTTGCCTGCACTTTCTGTTCACTTTGGGTGGAAAAGGAGAGAAAAGGAATGGGGAGCATCCTCTGAGTGGCACTAGGGCTTCTCCCCTGGCTAACCCATCTGCTCTAGCCAGCTTCAGGCCATTGAATCCAAGAAGCTCTCCCTTCTTCCAGGATGTAGTTGCAGAATTCCAACTTCCTTACAAAAGCAGCTTAATAATATTATGATGGCAACCAAGGGAAGGAAGATACGGCAAATGAGAAGGGAGGAGGCCACATCACACTTGAGTGGCCAGCTCAGCCCAGAGGGGTGGAGAACCTGTGGGGGTGGAAGGGATGGATTCACCCACCCCCTCCCCACCCCTCACTCCCAGCCCCAGGGAATGTTTCATTTGCTAAATGAAGTCAATGTGGCCCAGATGTTGGGCAGCTGCCTCTGGAAGGAGTTCCCGTGCTGAACTGTACAGAGGCAAAGCAGTGTGTTGGGCTGGCCTCTGCAGCTCTGGCAATCCTCCTGTCTAGGGGTAAACACAGCCTCCCAGCTCCCACTCCCTCCCCCCCTCCTCACACCCCACCAGCCAACCAGGAAGGTTGCCTTTTTAGGAAACTCAGCAGATTGGGAAGAGAAGCAAAGAGAATGAGGAGGCCTGATTCAAGCAGTTGAGTAGTTGAGCAGTCATAAAACTGCAGAGGGCAGAGACATGCTTTTATGACAGAGAGGTGGCCTCAGGTGGCTGGAAGTTCAGGTAACCACCTGGGGGAGGAGGGCAGACCAATGACTCAGCCTCAGACTCTGTAATCACTGGAATCACTCCAGCTACACTCACCACCCCCAGCCCTCATAGCTCCAAATTCCTGTCCCAGCCACAAACACAGCAATTCCCTCAGACACACTCATTCCCTAGGGCCCCAGACACAACAAACCCTCTGCCTAGACACAGCTAAACCTTTCCTGTCACCCTCCTATCCTCACCAAATTGGCCCAGCACCTTGTCTCATTGACACCTAAGGGAGGGAAGGAAGGAAGAAAATAAGAGAAAGAGAGAGGAAAAGGTAAAGGCTTTGGGGGTCTGGACTTCACAAGAGAAAAGATCCTCTGACAGAACAGCACCCATCCCCCATGGAAGTGCAAGATTTCTCTTTCATTTGCCTTTTTAAAACTCTGAGATGTTTGTAAGCCAGCATCCCTTCTATACCAACAACCTTCTTCTGCCTCTCTGATACCTGACACCCTGGGGGTGCTCTACCCTCAACAAAAAGCAAGCAAAGTGTGGTAAAGAGGGACAATGGCTACAGTGAGACCAGGGATCTAACCAAACTGGTTCACACTAAGTAAGTGTCACACAGCCCAATACGGGTGGCACTCCAGGCAACAACCCCATGACAGCTCACTTCGACTTCCATCAATAGGAAGGCTTCACCCTGGCTTTGCTCTGGAGGGACAAGGGGCTTGTGTATTTAGCAGGGAGGAGATGCCCCTCTGGATCCATTCCTGCATGAAAGCAGCCAAGCCTGGGGAAGAACTACGGTCACATGTCTTCTCCTTACCTCATCTGAGCACCAGGCACACACAGGACTCACAGCTAGACATTGCTGGCAGGAGTGGACACCTCGTGTGGTACAGATGTTGGACACTGCAACAGAGACAAAGGCATTAGCACCCAACCTGGCCTGACAGTGTAGCTGACCTCCTACAACCTTTCCAACTTCCCCAGTCACCCAGATTTATAGCTCTCAGATGCACACAGCAGGTCTGACCATACCATAGACATTCACCAACCACAGGCTGTGCAGTAAGGAGGAAAGAATGAGAAAGGTCGCTCTCTCTGTGTGTCTCTCATGAATAAATAAATAAAATTTAAAAAAAAAAAAAAAGAGAGAAAGGTCGGAGGAAATGCATCACCACCCGCATTGATGAGGCCCCAGTGATGACAAGTGCTGGATCAAGACTGAAACCTGGGCCAAACTATCAGATCATAACTGATGGAGAGGCTTTAATTAATACCTGGTTTGACACCTACATGGTGCATAGCTAAATCTGAGGCCCAGGGCAATGTAATGTGCCCTCTCTCCAATTATTCTAGTGATCGATTCACAGCCCCTACTCTGGAATCCAAAGCCCTGATGCGCTAACATTAACACATAGCCTATGTATGGTGGGGGGCGGGAGTGCGGATGGCCATGGGAACGTTCCACTGGCCTGCCAGGACAAAGCAAAGCTTCCAAAACCTTCTCAAGCATCCCAATACGTATATCTTTGGGTCAAGGTGTAGACTGGTCCAGGGAAAGCTCCAGAAATGTCAGAAAAGGCTTAGTGAGATAAACTGGAGGGTGTAACATGGATCAGAGTTGGAAGTCCTGGAAGATATTTGAATCCTGAGTGCTCTTTTTTACTAGCCATGTCATGACTTTGAGCAACTCAGCTAACCTTTATGAAATGGTAATATCTATCTCACAGGATTTGTGCAAAGTATTCAGTGAGGTAAAAGAGAAGCATGTGGTGCCCTACAAAATGTCATTCAAATGTGAACAGTCTTCACACTGTCAAAAGACAGAGAAAAAGCTAGAGGGAAAAGCAGAGACAAGCAGAAGGACCAAAATAAACCAGGGAAGCCTAGCCAAGAAGCAAACTTCAGGCGTTTACTTAGAAGTTCTCCCCCTCCCTGCTTCCCCTAGCTCAGCCTTCTTGGGCTTAGCCAGGTAAACCTCTGCTTTCCGCAATGCCCCCAGGAGGGTCTTTTCAAATATAAAGGTCTCTCAGCCTGAGGAAGATACATTCCCCTCTGTGACCCAGGTCCTCCATCCAATTTTCTAAAGTGGTCCCTTGCCCGCATCTGGGAAGACCAGCAAAGCCATTTTTAGGGAAATCAACCTGATCGGTGGGGTGTTTTTCCAGTGCCCCTAAAACCTCTCATCAAGCTGAATGTCTCAGTCCATTTTATTATAGTGTGACTAAACTCCCTTCCAACATCCAGACAAAACATACCCAGAAAATGTGCGCACACACACACACACACACACACACAACACAGTATTGTCAAAAAAAATTATCCGAGATTTGGAAATAGGCAAGGAAATACTGGATGTCCTTTCAATGCAGGGTGTTGACAAGTAGACCCACCATACCTAGGGATTACCTGATTTTCTTGGGGAATATACCTTTGTTTGACTTCTAGTGATTAGGATATTTTAAAACTCCATAAGGATAGAGGTTAACTTGTAGAAAACCAGTTACAACGGAAATAATTCTTGATGAGAACAGTATATATGATTCTTCTCCAACAGCACTGCAAATAATCTGTCTGGTATCAAAGGTAACCCTCTGAAGGTTAGGGTTTATTGCCTTGTAGAACATTAACTAATTTCGAAACTGTCAGATAATTGATTTAAACATTCCTCTGACTGACCAACTATAAATTTCCCTTCCCTGAGTTTTCTAAAGATTTTTAAAAATAATCTCTCCACCCAATGTGGAGTTTGAACTTCAAACCCCAAAATCAAGAGTCACACACTCTACTGACTGAACCAGCCAGGCGCCCCTCCCTTCCCTGAATTTTCTTGGAAACTAATCTTAATAACTTACTGCTTCCCTCATTAATTTAGTTGAATAAAATTTTTGACACATATTCATGTTATGTTTGTATGGTAAACATACTTTAAACTCTTTAAACATTACATTTTAACGATATCCATCTCCTCTAGGGTCTCACTGGAGGGCAGAGAGATCCATCAGAAGGGTATAGACCGCAGATCTGAGTCACCACTACTAAGGTGGCCTTAGGCAGTCATTTAACTCCTCTCAGCCTGTTTCTTCACAGACTATCCTTAACATATTACAATTACTCATCTGTCTTAACAACACTGCCATCCAATAGATTTTAAGCCCCTCAAGGTCTGCCCTGCCCAGCCCAGCCCCAGGCCTTGCTCAAAGCAAATGCTCCATAAATGTATACTGGAGCAAACGGAGAGAAGTATTGGACTAGATCTGTTTTGTTTTGTTTTTTAAACAACTGAGCTCCAAATTATGCAAGGAATTCCGATATAGAACATGCAAATTGGTTGAAACAGTTCCTCTGACAATTTAAATTTTCATTGTTTTCCTAAAAACACGAGAATTTTCTGTGGAATCCTGGAAGCCCCAGACTTCCTCAGAGCTTGACTCTAACTTCAAAGGCCCTTCCCAACTCCACGGTTCTGTAAATGGGGTGCTGCTACCAGCCCAAGAATAATCCCTGGGCCCGAGCCTCTGATGTGACTGCCCCTTACCCATCAAGCACGAGGTCTGTGAAGTAGGAATTATGGCAGTGGTTCCTGGCCTGGCCCTAAGGTTCCAAGGCCACCTCTGAGCTGGGGCAACCTTCAGCCACACCCTGTCTATCTATAATGGAAGAAACGTAGCTGGTCTTCCCAGAGCTCTGGGCTTCAGAAGGCCTCATGGTTCAGATCACACGATGCGACCAAGAGGCCTCCCTCGGCAAGGGCTGCCTGGCCACGTCTCAGCTCACAGTGGCTCTTTTCCCAGCCAGATGTGAGCACAGCCCCTCTTACTGCCTTACTGGAAGAGCTCTGAGAGGAGCATAGCCTGAACTATTTTAGGTCTCTGCCTCTCTCCTTGAGGTTTCCATGGGAATTGGCATCCAGGGGGTAGTTCGATTTTCACTAGGGTGGGGAGGGAGCAGAAGCATGAGGAAACCTTGGGGAAGAGTGAGAAGAGAGGATCATGGGAAGTATGGGCACATCAAATTATTTTTGCCAACTTTTTTCCCAGCCTGTCCATTTTTCCATCCATTCATTCTCAAATTAGCATTTATTTGTCTATGAGTCCTTGACTTGTAGCCAGAATAGAAAGCCTTGCCAGATGGTAAATAAATAACAGCAGGCCCCCTCCCAGTGAATGGGCGGCCCCCGACCCCAGAGGATGAGACAAGCTGCTGGGATTTGTTCCTTAGGAAGTCATGCCTGGGGAGTCATGTCAGCCAGTTCCCTTTACCGCCTCTGTCAGTGAATCACAGGTTGATTTCGTGAGAACCAATGATCCCCCAACAATATACCCCCCACCAAGACCTGCCACCAAGGGCAGGTTCCCTGGATTGCAGTGGCTAAAAGTGACTGACTCATCAGAAGTCTCTGTGCCTGGGCCATGCCAATTCAATGAGCTGGGGCTCTGAGGCCACCCCTCCCTCCTGAACATGTGGAAGGAGTTTGGGCCTCCTTTTCCAGTCATTTATAAGGCTCTGTTCCTGCTCAGTCTCAAAGGCCCAGACTCAGCCCTGCTAGAGAAGTGGCGATCCCCTTCAGAACTTTATCATTGAAAAGAATTAGCAACCCCCAACACCCATTTCCTCTGACAGTTTAGCTAAAGCCAGGAAACAAGGTGGATTGTCCCTTGTTCTCATGGGTGGCTGTAAGGATTCAATGAATCAATCCCTGTCAAACTCTGAGCACCACAGGCTAGTATACAGGAAGGGCTCACTCACTGTAGGCAGCTGCTGCTCTAGATGCTATTGGTTTTGTCCTCCCTGTTTTTATCCTGAGTCCCAAGCTGTTTAAGGCAGGTGAATGTTTTACTTTTTTCTTTTTTCTCAGAACTCACTACATTGTCAGGACATAATACATACAGTTGAGCATGCCCTGAATGGGGCAGTGAAGCCAGGAAGCGCTAGACTAGAATAAAATGATCAGTTGTCAGATCTCACTTCTAAATGGAGTCAGGAATATTAGTGTTCAAAAATCCAATCTGGGGGCACCTGGGGGGCTCAGTGGTGGAGTGTCTCCCTTTGGCTCAGGTCATTATCCCAGGGTCCTGGGATTGAGTCCCACATTGCGCTCCCAGTAGGGAGCCTGCTTCTCCCTCTGCCTATGTCTCTGCCTCTCTCTGTCTCTCTCATGAAAAATAAATAAAATCTTAGAAAAAAAAATCCAATCTGGGAGGGCTGACCAAGAAGAGGAGACCAATTCAAAAAGACAAGACCGCCAACACAGTTGCCTGGAAAGCAGTAGAAGGAAAGGCTGTGGTTTGGCACATCAGCCTAATTCACAGAACCAGAAGAGAGACAAAGGATGGGGAAAAAAATGGAGAAAAAAAGGGGAACAAGGAAGAGAGTTGGAACAAGTGGAAGTCATAATGCGTCAATGAGAGCTATTTTGAGGACATGCTGTCCAATGAGACAGGATGTTAGACTGCAGGAGCAGGCCGGGGAACTTCAGGAGAGGGTTAAGTGGGGTTAATGGAGAGGTGTTTAGTGGGGAGAAAGGATGATCCATGCTGCATATGCTATGGACTATCTTACTATCTGCCAGAGAGGAGTTCTGGCCTAGGTCCCCAGCCCTGCCACTGACCTTTGGCTGGTCACTTCCCAGTTAGGCCCATGGGGATACTGGGTGACTCAGGCAATGCCTGAGCCTCCATTGCAGTCACCTGGCTGAGTGAGTCATCCAAGAACAAAACATCTCATGCTAACTGCCATATGGATTCACAACTGGTTTCTCCAGAGCAAGCTGCTGAGAAAATTTATTTTATTTTTGTTCTTTCATCACATGTAGAACAGCTCAGTAATCTAAAGAAGGGGAAACAGACGGGAAAAGTGGTGTCCAAGCTAATACATACCTCTAAGTATAAAGCTCCAGTAAGCATTACTCAAAATGGCAAGCAATCCAAACTACCACATTTCACCATATCTAAGATCATGGATATAGAATGCATCCTAATTTCAAAGATTTTTTTAAGTTGTTTTAAGTTCATGATATGTAACATCAGAAGACATTTGTGTATAATTTGCCTCTACCAATATTAAAATGCATTATGGATTGAATTCTGTGCCCCCAAAAAAGATACACTAAAGTCCTCACCCTTAGTACTGATGACTATCACCTTATTTGGAAATAAAGGTCTTTGCATATATGATCAAGATAAAGTCATTAGGGGAGGCCCTAACCCAATATGACTGATGTCCTTGTAAGGGGAAAATACCATGTGAAAACAGACACAGAGAAAATGTCATGTGATGACAAAGGCAGAGATCAGAGTAACCCAACTGGAAGGCAAAGAATGCCAGGGTACCAGACCTCCACTAGGAGATAGGAAGTAGCACAGGAAGATTCTACCCACAGCCTCAGAGAAAGCATGGTCCTTCTGACACCTTGACTTCAGATTTCTAGCCTTCAGAGAAAATAAATTACCATTGCCGTAAGCCACACAGTGGTTGCAGCCCTAGGAAGCTAATACAAAATGGACTTGCATTTCCATAGCATATATGACACCATTTTGAGGAACACTGCCCTGAAATACTTTGCATAATAGAGAAAAAGCCATCCTGGAATGAAAACTGCCATGGTTAATCCATCTGTAGATAATGGGAAAGTGGGTACTTTGGCTTTATACTTTTCTACTAACATACATCAGTGATGTTGGCATTCCGTCATTCATTTATTCAACCAATATTCATTGAGCACCTACTGTGCCTGGCACTCTCCTAGGCACTGAAGACATTGTTGAACAAAACAAGCCCCCTACTCATACGGAGCTTAAATTATAGTGAGAAAATAGAAACAAAAACATACACAACAAAATATAATTTCAAACACAGGCAAATGTTTTTTTTAAAAAAACAAACAGAGTGGGCGGTCTGGGTGTCTCAGTCAGTTAAGCATCTGCCTTTGGCTGGGGTTATGATTGCAGGGTCCTGGGATTGAGTCCTGCATTGGGATCTCTACTCAGCAGGGTGTCTGTATCTCCCTCTCCCTCTGTATCTGTTCTCTCTCTCAAATTAAAAAAAAAAAAAAAAAAAAAAAAGGAAACCATAGAAGAATAGCATCAATGAGAGGAAGTAGTCCCTTATAAAGAAAGTAGTCAAGAAAAGCCTCTCTGGGGGCAGCCCTGGTGGCTCAGCGGTTTAGCGCCACCTTCAGCCCAGGGCCCTATGCTGAGACCTGGGATTGAGTTCCATGTCGGGCTCCCTGCGTGGAGCCCACTTCTCTCTCTGCCTGTGTCTCTGCCTCTTTCTCTCTCTCTCTCTCTCTTTCTCTCTCATGAATAAATAAATAAAATCTTTAAAATAAAAAAAAGGCCTCTCTGGACCTGAATAGACATTTTTCCAAAGAAGACATACATATGGCCATCAGACACAGGAAAAGATACTCAACATCACAATTTCCCTCATTATGAGGGAAATGCAAATCAAAACCACAATGAAATATCATCTCACACCTTTCAGAATGGCTAAAATTAAAAAGACAAAGAATAATAGTTATTGGGCAGGATGTGGAGGAAAAGGAACCCTCCTGTGTGTTGGTGTTGATGTTAATTGGTGCAGCCACTGTGGAAAACAGTAAGAGGGTTCCCAAAAAAATTAAAAATAGAAACACCATATGACCCAATAATTCTACTACTATTTACTCAAACAAAACAAAAACACTAATTCAAAAAAGATATATGCACCTGTATGCTTATTGCAGTGTTATTTACAATAGCCAAGATATGGAAGCATCCTAAGCGTCCATCAATAGATCAGTGGATAAAGATGTAATACACACGCGCACACTCACTGGAATATTGCACAGCCATAAGGAAGGACGAGATCTTGCCATTTTTTATGACAACATGGACGGACCCAGAGAGTATTATGCTAAGTGAAGTAAGTTAGGCTAAGAAAAACAAATACCATATGATTGCACTCATATATGGGCTCTAAAAATACAAAACAAATTAATGAACAAATAAAAAGCAGAAAGAGACCTATAAATACAGAGAACAAACTGATGTTTGCCAGAGGGAAGGGGGGTAAGTGGATGGGCAAAATGCGTGAAGGGGAGTGGGAGATACAGGCTTCCAGTTATGCAATGAATAAGTCATAGGAATAAAAGGTACAGCATAGGAAGTATAGTCGATGATATTGTAAAAGCGCTGCATGGTGACAGGCCATGGATACACTTGTAAACGTAGCATAATGTATAGAGATGCTGAATCACTATGTAGTACACATGAAACTAATGTGACATGTATCACCTGTACTCAAATTTTTAAAAAAATTTTTTTTAAAAAAAGAGGAAAAAATGAAAAAGAAAGGCCTCTCTGAGTTGACATTCCAAAATGATATGAAGGAGTGTGTCTTGGGAAAATCTAGGGGCTGAGCATTCTAGAAAGAATCCATGACAAGTGCTAGATGGACCTCAGTCTGTTAAAGCAATAGCAGGAAGAGAGAGAGAGGAGGAAAGAGGCAGAGAAGCAGCAAGAGAAGCAGTCAGGGAGCAGAATGCTAGGAAGCTATAACCACGGTAGGGAATGTGGCTTTCATTCTCTATGTGATGGAAAGCCCCTAGAGGAGTCTGAGCAGAGGTGAGCATAGAAAATATCATCCTGGCCACTCAAAGGAAGGCAGACATTAGGGAAACAAGATGGAAAGAGACCAATTAGGAAGCTATTACAATAATCCAGGCTACAGATGGCAGGGATTTGGATTGGGAGAGTAGCAGGGTTAACAGTGTGGTCAGACCTAGATATGTTCCAGGGCCTTACTGATGGATGGCATGTGGGGCATGGCAGAAAGACAGGACGGATTTTGCCCCCTAACAAGTGGATCCCCTTGGACAAAGCTCAGATGTTTTGACCACTGGCCATACCCTTTCACTGACTCTTCAGCCAGTAGGTCCTGCCCTTGTAAGTGAAGCAGGATCATGCCTGGTTAGCATCTCCAACCGGGTTAATTAGGGAGCCATGTGCAGAACACTGCAGAAAGCCCATCCTCAGAGTCCTATCTTCCATATGGTCGTCATATAAAATTAACATTCAGTCCCTGAGCAACATCATAGGGCAGCAGTGGTAAAACAATGAACATTATTATTGTGTAACAGTGGACATGATGGGGAAGACATGCAGAGCCATAGGCAAGAGACTTCAGATCCAAAGGCACTTTTGCCATCCGCTGGCTGTGTAACCTTGGCCAGGTCCTTTCATCTCCCTGGGGCTCTAAGGTCCAATGACTCTTTCATTCTTTATTCAAGGACTCATAATTGCTCCCTAGTATTTAACAGGCCTAATGCAGCCACATCAGCCAAGTATGGGAGACCCCAAATCATTGCTTCCTTTTCCCCATGCTCCCAAATATGGACATACTTCATGCAGTACTAAGATTAAATGAGATAATTTTATCTACCTGCAGTGCATGCTCAGTAAATGTGTTAGATTCCTTCCTGTGTACCTTCACTCTAACTCCTTCCTGCATTAGGAATGCCCATCTACATCCCCACCACAGCCCCGCCTCAGGATCAGATTCACTGCGCCTTCTGCCTCTAATAGGATATGCTGAAGAAATCACAGGCCAGGAGACAAGAGCTCCCTGGGCTAGACTCTACCAACGCCCCAAAACTAGCTGTATGATCTTGGGCAAGTCATTTTGACTCTCAGGGCCTCTCCTTTTTGCTTCTCTGTAAAGTAGTGTTGGATTAGAAGTGCTGCCAGCCCTGGAAGTATATATTCCAGCCAGAAACCATCACCGGTGACTAACGCTCTAGGAGGTCCAGCATCGCAGAGGCCAAGACCCCTCACACAATGCACAAATGTCCATTTCTTCCTAATAGCTTAGTGGAGATTTGATGCAAATGCATCTCAAGCTCTGGAAAATTTTATCAGCACTAGCCCCACCTCCCATCTGACTCACTCAGTAGAGAGAAAAAGCAAGCCCGTACCAAGCTCTGTTTGAGGCTCAGCCCAGCAGTGCCCTGTTGGTGACCTCCTTGGCATCCAGCACTCTAGTTCTGCTACTTCTCCTCCTCCAGTTCATGTCTGGTGGGTATGGACAGCAGGTAACGGTGCTGCTGCAAGTCTTTGTCGTCCCCATCCTAGTAGGAAGGCAAACTGCTCCCACCATTCCAGAAGACAATTTGGCAAAACCTATTAAAATTTAAGTGTAAAATATTCACTTCCTTTGACCTAGAAGCTTTAGTTCAAGAAATTGAGCCTGTAAAAACACTTGAACAAAGGTGCCAACAATGAGCAAGGCCATCCCCCGCAGCTTTATCTGTAGTAGCAAATAATTGGGAATGATCCCACCGTCTGCCAACAGGGAACCAGTTAAGAAAATTCTGCTACATCCGGGATCCCTGGGTGGCGCAGCGGTTTGGCGCCTGCCTTTGGCCCAGGGCGTGATCCTGGAGACCCGGGATCGAATCCCACGTCGGGCTCCCGGTGCATGGAGCCTGCTTCTCCCTCTGCCTGTGTCTCTGCCTCTCTCTCTCTCTCTGTGTGACTATCATAAATAAATAAAAATTAAAAAAAAATAATAAAAGTTTTAAAAAAAAAAAGAAAATTCTGCTACATCCATTTGACAGTATGCCTGCTGGCTAGAATTCTTACGATAAATAACGGAAAGATATAAACTCACATAAAGATATGCTTAAGATATATTATTGAGTGACATTGATCCTATTGTGGGTGATCCTACTTGAGAAATAACAGTAAGGATAAGTAACTGTTTATGGTGACATATACATAGGGAAAAAAAACTCGAGTAACTTAACAGCAGTTATCTCTAAGGACAAAACTACAAGGGACTTGGCGCTTTCTGCATTATTCTGTTTCTACACTGCTTGGCTTTTTTTTTTTTTTTAATACAACAGGCTGAATTACATTTATAAGCTAAAAGGAAATTAAAGCTGATTTTAAATGTTCTCTGTCCTCTCTCACTTTTTACACTGGCATTCATCTAAGTGCAGACTCCCCAGGGGTGCCTGGCTGGCTCAGCCAGTTAAGCATCTGCCTTTGGCTCAGGTCATAACCCCAGGGTGCTGGGATGGAGTCCTGCATTAGGTTCCCTGCTCAGCAGGGAGGCTGCTTCTCTTTCTCCCTTTTCCTCTGCAGCTCCTCCTGCTTGTGCTCTCTGTCTCTCAAATAAATAAATAAAACCTTTAAATCAATTAACATACATACATACATACATACATAAATAACTGTAGACTCCCCAGAGCATGCCTGGCTTCTTATAACATGGAGCACCTGTGGCATCAAAACCCTATAGATACTCTTTCAATCTGCAGTTCGGTGGGAACTCCAAAATAAACATTGGCCCACTCCCTTCAGGAACCTCCCAGGAGAGAGACAATCTGTTCTCAACCTATAGAAGTTCCAGAACAGAGACACCATGTTACCCTCCATCTCAAAGAGGTGGTCAAGCCTGGCCGCCCCCAGCAAAGGCAGCAGAGGTTTAACCTAGAGGAGTTTATCTCGTGCTGTCACTAAAACAAGGGTTTGGAACCATGGGTGGATCTCATTGGCCCAGGTTTCTCTATCCAAGAATCCTATTTAGCAAAGAGATTAAGGTTGGCTACAGGGACTTTTAAAGTGGCTACTGGATGTGCCTTTTGCTAAATTTCTGGAGCATTCTTCGGTTGAGAAGTTTTTTGAGCCTGTTTTTAGCTGAAGACCTCCCTTTCCTCACCCTCCACCCCCAAAGAAATCTTTACATGGAGTTCCATGTTATGAATTAGTTAAAGGAAAAACTTCTCCACCTGAAGGTACGGATGTGCAGGTGCAAACCAAAAAGACTCCCCCTCCATCTCCTTCCACTTTGCAGCCCCTGAGACACCTAGTGCCTGAGGCCCAATGGGAAGATGGCTTGTGCAAAGTTACCCAGCAAGCTGATGAAAAAGCCTGCACAGGTGGGAATCAAAAATAGATTTCTCAGTTCCCGACCCATAGCTCTTTTCACACCTGAGGTCTGTTTTTTTCTCTGCATGAAAGGAAGTAGGTTTTGTAAGTTAAAAACAAAACAAAAACAATAACAAGTTTAGGTAAAGGAATACAGACACACATGACGATTATTATATATATACAAGGAGGAAAATCTAAATTGAACACACCATCTGATTTTAAAAAATGGACATTATGGGAGAATAAAATTAAAGGGTAACCAGAAAAAAAGGGGGGGAACTAGCCATTTTATTCTCCAGCTTTTGACTGTCTTAAAAAAGTTCACCTCATTCTCTCCTTGAATGTTGGAACGTCTTTGCCAACTGAACTAAGAAATGCTGGCAAGAGTGAGACTAGTCTTTTTGTGGCAACATGACTGAAAACCAGAAGGAAGACTTGTATTTTCAGAGATGCTACCAAATTTTTTTAAAGATAGAATAGCCCCAGGTTTACTTAACAGCTTCTGGCTCTAAGGATTGTGACATACCGTATTTGGCCACAAAATATGCACTGCTTTCCAGACCAATAATAAAAGTGCTGGTTGCTGCAAAATCCTCCCCAATATCCTGAAGATATCACTACTTAGCATTTGGGAAGTCTAATGGCTTATAACATGGCCCAAATGCATTCATCCAATTAGAAAATTTAGAAATTGAAAGTTGCATCTGGGTTTAACTGACATAGTCCACCTGCTTTCAGGGTAACTGTCTCAGCACCTGAGGAAGATGGAGTAGCCTTAGCTACCAGATACATACACAACAGGGGTGAATCTCAAATGTGTCATGCTATGTGAAAGAAGCCAGACTTAAAAGACTACATGTCCTATGACTTCTTTTATATGACATTCCACAAAAGGTAGAATTGTAGGGACAGGAAACAGATCAGAGGCTGCCGGGAACTCAAGGTGGGGATAGGATACTGACAGCAGAGGAGCTTAAGGGAAACTTTTGAGATGATGGAAATATTCTGTATCTTGATTGTGGTGATGGCTACTTGACTAAATGTGTCAAAATTCAAAAAACTGTACACCTAATAAGGATGGATTTCATTCCATGCTAATTACGCCTCAATAAACCTAATTTTAAAGAGTGTTCCTGGAGATACTGTGCACATGGGGAAAAAAGGCAGATTTTTTTGTTGTTGTTAGTTTCACATTTAAATAAATGTCTTCAGTCTACACAGGGAGACAGGCAGTGTCACTTTCCCGCTCCTATCTGCATTGCCACTCAGGACCTGAGTTCCTTCAGGCACAATGATCGTTCCATTCCAGAAGGGTCAGGGCTCAGGGAAGGAGGGAAGGCAATGGGGTGAAGCAGCAGGCCAGCTCTGTGGGCAGCAGAGGGAGCTGGGGCAGGCCAAGTGGTTTATCCCTGAAGCTGCTCTGTCACTCCCCCAGTTAATTATCTGTCTGCTGATTCATGAGTTGTGGTTCCTGTGGGCATGCTTCCTGGCTATTTCTGCCAACAGAGGCAAGAAGGATTGGTAGGGCTGGAAGGGGATGATAACCAGAGATCCTGAGTGGGGTGGGGAGTTTCTATTAGGAAACTCCAGAGTCATATGCATTCTCCCCCTCCTCACTATTGCCTCCTGGCCCCATCTGATACTGCTGTCCCCAGGAGACCTCTACCACGCACAGTTTAGAGGCAGGTTAAAGGAGAATGCTTCTCCCCTGTATGTCTTCTCCCAGGAAAGGAAGAAAAAAGCAGACAATCCATAGAGGGTCCCCTGAAAACAGAGGTCTAAGGCACCATAGCACAGAGATCCAAATACCCAAAGAATTCATGGTCTCAGCTATATTCTAAAATTCCCCCAGAATGCTCAGATGAAACCCTTGAGGATCCTCTGTGAATGAATGCAGATATTCAAATATTGAGTTTCTTACAATGAGGCACATCACCTCTAGATGCCCTCTCAAAGCGTTCCCATTGGCTGTCAGTGTAGCAAGGCACTGGGCCTAGCACACCGAACAAAATAGACATGTTCTTCTCCTCATAGAACCTGAAATCTTGTGAACGTCTTTTACTTTCCTCTTTCCTCAGACAGAACTTCAGATTTTCTAGTGGATAAAGCAAATGTATGAGCCTCTTCATCCTTGGTCTCTTCTGTGGGTTCTTGTTGGGTCAGAGTGGCTGAGATATACCAAAACACCAATGGGGGAATGCCATATAGGTGTGGGAAAAGGGACCCCATCAGTCTCATTCTGGGAGCCTGAGTTGCATTCATGCACTAAGCAGTAATAGCTCATCTCCACTATATGTAGATACCAAGAATAATGGCAAAAATAAATGCCATTTATCGAATGCTTTTTTGTGCCTTTATCTCATTTAAGTAGCACAATCATTGAATACTTTACAGATGAGGAAACTGAGGTTTCAAGAGATTAAGTAACTTGCCTAAGGTCACACAACCAATTAGAGACAAAATCAAGAATTAAACCCACATCTGGCTGGCTTAAACCATAACTGTCCCCTTCCCCAGCCAACAAGCCTTCCTGCCATGTCTCTCCAGGCAGAGGGCTTCATTCAGAGTTTCCAGGATATAAACTCAGAAGAAATTAGCACTTCAGCTCAGAACTAATCAGTTTAGATGGTGACAGCAAATAAAACTTGTTACCCCTTAGGTATCAAGTTAGAATACAGGCTTATATATGTGAAAGCCACAAAACCCAATACCTCTTGGGTGAAGCCAAAAGATCATCTTTGTATACAAATTCCAAAACTCTACTCTCAAACAACCTCTCTTCCACCCATACCAGACTCTCCTATTCTGGGACAGCCTCTCTGTGCCACCACCCAGCTCTTTCTGTGTCCTTTCAACACTCTGTGTACCAACAACCCTCTTCTACTCTCATCCTACCACCTGCTCCCCCAGGAATCTGACAACATCTGCAACCCAGCCCCCAACCCTGAGTAGGATCCAAATATAATCAAAACCGCTCTTATGGGGGCTTTCTTACTCTGGAGGTCTAACTCTAAAGCCCATGCTCTTAAATACTATTCCAACCTGCTTCTCATCCAGGGCTAGCTCAGTATAACCCATCACGACAGCTGGAATCATCCCAATCATAATGATGAATCTGTGAACAGATCTCCCAAAGGATACTGCAAACTAAGGTATGTCAATGCAGTGGAATCCTTTTTTTTTTTTTTTTTTAATGCAGTGGAACCCTATATGGATCATCACAACTCTGTATCCAGAGCAGCAAAAATACTACAAGTGAGAGGTGGGGGAGAGATACACCAAAATAACAAGTACATTCTTCATCCTCACTAATATTGAAATCCATAATGCAAGGCTCTATCTTATGTTACTTTACTTTCTTCTAAGTCTATAAGAAAATACAATGATTAGACTCAAATCATTCAGAAAGCTGTAGATGTGAAAAGAAAGCAACAATTGTTTTGAGTTCACAGAAGCAGGCATTTGGAGGAGACCGCTCCACTGCCCCATCCACATCAGATAGCATCTGAACTGAGTCTCTAACACCTCCTTAGGGCACAATGCTGGAGCTTTGTATTTCAGTACTGTGTCATCAAGCTGCTGACTATAGGATGAAGACATCGCTGACCTGATTGAGCATCTATCACATGGGAAGCTTCAGCAAAAACAACTTAGCCCCCCATATATTATCTGTAACTCCTCCACCAAGACATCATTCATAGATTGTGGTGATGGCTTCATGGGTATATATGTATCTCCAAATTCATCAAATCATATACATTAAATACACACAGTTTTTTGTATGTCAGTCATACTGAATAAAGCGATTTTTAAAAGATATTGTTGCCTTGTCCTGTATAATTTCTTACACACATACACACAAGATCTTGAAGGCAGTCGTCAAAGTATTTCTTAATAGCTACCTTTGATATGGATTTATCAGCAAATCTTAATTTTTTAATACCTTCTGCAGGATTTAAATTGCCTTACAATGAGTACTACTCTTTTTCATTAAAAGTGTATATAGGTAGAGTTGTGCACCCTCTGCAGAGGAACGCCCCCGAGGAACGGGAGCCAGAGCTCTCTCTGGGAAGGTCACCGGGGCTCCGGAAGGACCAGGGGCAGCATCCCGGGGCTGTAATCTCCTCTGCCCCTCCCCGGCACCAAGGAGGCTGAATGCCAACTGCCTCGGCATAGTGTGTGCAGCAGCAGGAGAGACAAAGCCAGGGATCCAAGCCAGTTCCTGGGACCCTTCGTGTGGCTCCTCGCACACACGGGAGGTTTTTCAGATGTAAGGGCACCGCTGCCACCGGGGGACACTGCCGGAGTCAGAGCCCTCACCCTCCTGCGAACCGCTCCCCAGGGGAGCCACCAAGGAAAAAGACTAAGAAAAGAAAAACTTGGGAGAAAGTACAATGCAAAGGGCTGGTAACGTCGAGGAGCTGGCACCCCGCGCGCGCCCACGGTCGCACGCGAGCAGCTGCGGCCACATCCCCCGGCCGCGCGCGGGGACAGCCCGGGAAGCCGCGGCTGGCGGTGCCCACGGTGCCCACGGCGCCCGCCCGCCTCCGCAAGCCCCAGACCACCTGCGAGGCGCGAGCCCGGGACCGGCGCCCCCACGCCCGGGCAGGCGCCTGGCTCGGCCAAGGGCTCCGGGGTCCGGGAGCACCCGCCCGAGGCGGCCCTCCAGCCGGCACCGCGGGGCGGGGAGCTCCCCGGCTGCGGGCCCCGGCGACGCCGGCCTGGCCCCGCGCTCTCGGGGCAGCCCCCGACGCCAGGCTCCCGGGCCGCCACCTCGGCCGCAGGATGCGCGGCGCGGGAGCTGCGGGGAGCCGCGTCCCCGCCGCGCGGGAGCCCCACTCACCTCCGACGCCGGTGCCCGCCAGCGCCCCCAGCAGCAGCACCGCGGCCCAGAGCGGCCGCGCCCGCATCTCGCCCGCCGCCGCCGCCGCGCCCGACCCGCCACAGCGAGCGGCGGCGCCCGCGGCCACTTTTCCCGCAGCGGGAGGGGGAGGGGACGCGGCGGGCGGGACGTCACGGGGCGGGCCCCGACTCGCGCTTCCTGCCCCGCCGCTTCCCCGACCCTGCGCCGGGCACGGGGCGGTGGGCCAGCGCAGCCCCTTCCCCGCCTCGCCTCCGCCCGCCGGGATCCGCCGGGATCCGCCGGGATCCGCCCGCATCCTGCCCCCGGGGTCCCCCGGGGTGCGCTTAGGAAAGCGGGGAGCCTGCGGCCCCGCTCCTGAGCCAGTCCCGCTTCCCCGAGACACCCGCACGGCTTTCTCTTTCACCTGCACTTCTCGGCACTTTCCCTCTGGACCTTGAGTCTGATTCATGCACATTTGATTTGTTTGTTTGACAAACCGTGTGAATGCTTACTCTGGTGCCAAGCACTGGTTCAGTCCTTTATTATTCCTGATTTTTTTCCCCCTTGGGATAGTTTGGTTTTCCGGAAAGCCTCTTGAGACCTCTGAAGCTTGTGTAAGCGGTGATGTCCATAAAGGGCCTCTGTCTGCAAATGCTCGCACCTAGTAGTTGATAGTAGTTTCAACCTACTGCCTCCAAACGCGAAGTCACTGGCTTTACAGCTTTGTCCTGTCTTCCTCAGAGGTCTCCTTCCCAGTCCGCCGATCGTCCCGTCCTTCCTCTGGGTCTCTGGGTCTTCTCCAGACCAGAAACCTCAGGCGGCTCAAAGAGGCAAAAACCAGCGATGTGAGCGGGAGACCGCCAGTGGTTGGGGCTGGTACCCTTGAAGCGATGGGTGGCGCAAATGACCCTAAAAACAAGACCTGATGCATCAAGGCGCATGGAAGTCTCTCCAGCTCCTGGGCTTTAAACAGCTTTAAAGCTGCCCTTGGGCTTCCCTGAGCCTTCTCTTGAGACACCCAGGATGCCTGAAAACTGGCCCTCACTCGGTTTTGCAGCCTCATCTCCCACCCTTGCCCAGGGAGATGCTTCACATTCCCAAACACTCCATGTTTTCTGTCTGACTGATTTTCCTGAATTTTCCACCTGGAAAATTACACATATCTTTCAAAACACCCCAGATGGAATCTCCTCCGTGTAATCTTGTCTGGCAGCCCATTCCTCCAGCCCCACCCTCTGCAGAGGTGGGCACTTCTTCCTCAAACCCACCTAACACTAGATACACCAAAAGAGCAGCACCCAGTAGCAGAAGTGTTGCTAGCAAGTTGCAAGGGGACAGAGGAGGAGCCAACGCACAAAGGGTAGATTGGCTTCCTGACCCCAGTTTTGAGACTCCAGCTCCACATACCTCCCCTGGCTGGGGAAGGGTGGATCAGAAGCCATGTCAACAGTATTGTCGTTGCCCTGGCACAAAATCCAGATCACACGCATGGTCACATCTCTGCCTAGATGTTTATGTATTTGCTTAATTCTCACAATTAATAACCCAGCTCCTGGTCACCTAGGTGTTTCCTCAGCCTCGCTCTGCTGACACCAGTACTGACTCAATAAACCTGCTGTCCACGTCCCCAGCCCTTTCACCTTAAAGAGCTTCCATTATTAAACCTTGCAGCTAAGGTCCCCTGTCGACAAATATGCGCAACTTTCGTTTCCCCCTTGTTTGTAATATTCCTTAGATATAGATTTCTGGGAGGTGGGAGGTGGCTCTTCTTGGACTTGAAAGATGTCATTCCAACTTTCTGGCCTCCACTGTTTCTGATGAGAAGTCAGCCATTGTTTACACTCTTGTTCCCTTGTTCCCTTGTCTTTTCCCTCTGGTTTTGTTGTTTACTTGTATGTTATTTATTTATTTTTTTTTATGATAGTCACAGAGAGAGAGAGAGAGAGAGGCAGAGACACAGGCAGAGGGAGAAGCAGGCTCCATGCAGGGAGCCGGACGTGGGACCCGATCCCAGGTCTCCAGGATCACACGTTAGGCTGAAGGCGGAACTAAACCGCTGCGCCACGGGGGCTGCCCTGTATGTTTGCTTTATATGTATAAATAAAAAAATCGTTTATACTTACAGAGAAGTTGCAGAATATTCTTTTAAAGACTTCTCTTTTATCCTTCACCCAGTTTCCCCTAATGTTAACATCTTATATTACCAAATCATAATTATCAGACACAGGAAACTAATATTGATACAATATTATTAACTAATCTAGATACAATATTTGGATTTTTGCCAATCTTACCATTAGTGTCCTCTTACCAGTCCAGGAGCCAATCAAGGATCTTGTACTGCCTTTTTTTTTTTTTTTGGCAAGTGATTTTCTTTTACTTTTTTTTTATTTCAAGTTTTTATTTAAATTCTAGTTGGCTTTTTGTTTGGTTTTATTATTTCAATTTTTTATTTAAATTCTAGTTAGCATATAGGGTAAAACTGGTTTCTGGCATAGAATTGAGTGGTTCCTCCGAGGATGCCATATTGTGTTGTCATCATGTCTCATTAGTCATCTTCTTATTTTTTTTAATTTTTATTTATTATTTATGATAGTCACACAGAGAGAGAGAGAGAGAGGCAGAGACATAGGCAGAGGGAGAAGCAGGCTCCATGCACCGGGAGCCCGACGTGGGATTCGATCCCGGGTCTCCAGGATCGCGCCCTGGGCCAAAGGCAGGCGCCAAACCGCTGCGCCACCCAGGGATCCCTCATTAGTCATCTTCAATCTGTGACACTTTTCAGTCTATTTTTCTCCTCACCTTGACACTTTTGTGTCAATTATTAGGCCAGTTATTTTGTATGTCCCCCAGTTTGGGTTTGCCTGAGGTTTTCTCATGATCATATTGAACGATTCTATTTTTTTAAGGTTTTATTTATTTATTTGAAAGAGAGAGAGAGGACATGAGCAGGGGGCAGGAGCAAGAGGAGAGGGAGACTCCCTGCAGGGAGCCCAATATGGAACTCCATCCCAGGACCTTGGTCACATGGAAAGGTGGTGTCAATTAGACTTCTTCACTATAAAGTTACTATTTTTCTCTTTGTAATTAATAAATATTTTATGAAAGACACTTCACTTCTATATAAATATCCTGTTTTTCTTCAGACTTTCACTAATTTTAGCATCTATTAATGGTTCTTAACTGCAGTCAGTTACATGGTGTTTGATCAATAGTGATTTCTACCTTCCTTTCTTTCTTCTGCCACTACTAGTTGGTGTTCCACAATAAAGAAAAGCTGCCCTTTCTCTCTCATTTTAAAACTTCAATTATCTATTTATAGCAGTATTCATGGATATTTATTTTATTCCATCAATTATAAAGCAACCATTTTCAGTTGCTCAAACTGTCTCAGATTTGTCTCTACCTGCTTTTAAGTTTTCCCTTTATCTTTGTTTTTTTGTTTTTTTTACCAGCTTGACTGTAAGGTAAAGAGGTGTTGTTCTCTTGGTATTTATCCCGCCTAGGTTTGATGAGTGTCTTGAATATATAAGGGGCCTATTTTTCACAAAATATAGAGATTTTTAAGCCATTATTTCTTCAAATATTTTTCTGCCCATTCTCTCTCACTTTACCTTCTGAAACTCCAATCACACATATTTTAGATATTATCTAAATACCTATAATTATACAAGTTACTATAAGTATTATATAAGTATATATAGTACATATAAGAATATACAGTGTATACGTAAGTATATATAGTATATACACATTTATATATATTTTAAGTATTATATAAGTTATTATTATAAGTATTTAGATATTATCTCACAGACCACTGAGGTACTAGTTTTTGAAGACTTTATTTATTGGGACACCTTGGTGGCTCAGTGGTTGACCGTCTTGCCTTTGGCTCAGGTCATGATCCTGGAGTCCTGGGATCAAGTCCCACATCAGGCTCCCCATAGGGAGTCTGCTTCTCCCTCTGCCTACATCTCTGCTTCTTTCTCTGTGTCTCCCATCTTTCAAAAAAAAAAAAAAGATTTTATTTATTTATTTGAGAGAGAATGAATAGGAGGAGGGGCAAAGGGAGAGGGTCAAGCAGACTCCCCACTGAGCACAGAGCCCCTCACAGGGCTTGATCCCAGGGCCCTGAGATCATGATCTGAGCAGAAGTCAGATGCTTAACCAACTGAGCTACCCAGGCACCTCTAGAACATGGTCCTTACTCCTAGGGTATGTGGACTTCCTGGATCATCTAAGTACCCAAGTTGTTCAGTGAGGTTCTGCATTCCAGTTGAACTCAAACTCTAACATCTCTAAGCATGTGCAACTTGTAGTGTTCTGCTTGGCTCCCAGCTGCTCTCCACTAAGGCTTATGGACTCTTACCATGTGCCTGTGCAACTCATCCCTCATCCAAAGACCCAGGGAACCCCCATGCAGACTTCTAGGGGCACCTCTCTGGGCAGCTCTTTCTGCTTTAACAGCCTTCCCCACAAATTACAGCTCCCTCAGCAGCCTTCAACTTCAAGCCATGCTCTTGGGCTTGCTGAGATCACCATGTATTTCTTAGACTCCACTTCTTTGCAGTGCAATCCAGAAAGTCCCCCCAAGCAGAAATCAGGGCAGACATAAGGCTCACCTCATGTATTTCCCTTCCCTCAATGATTTTGGTTCTGTTGCCTACTATGTTCAGGTCCTAAAAGCAGCTCCTCAAATATTTTGTCTACATTTATGGTTTAATGTGGGAGAGGAAATCCCATACCACTCTGTCTTAGTAAGAAGCAGAACTTCTGAATTATGAGTTTCTTTATCCTCATCTTTTCCACCACTACTGAACAATGAGATCCTTGAAAGCAGGGACTGTACTCTGTTATCTTTGCATCCCCCATAGGCCCTCAGTAAATAAAAGAATCTCTTCTGTTTTTTCTTTTACTTGCTTAGCAACTAATTTTAACTACTAATGAATTTCTTAAATAAGTTTTATAAAATAGTAACCAAGCAAACATGAACACTGAGTGTCTATTCTGTAATTTTCCCAAGTGCCATGCTCCCCAGGATAGAGGGGAGGGCTATTCAATGCATAACATGTAGATTTTCTCCAAGACCCATTGAAGAGGCAAAAATCATGCTATCTGGCCTCTTGTCTGACCATGGCCAGGCTGACACCTAAATTGGGATCATTTCCCCATGCGCTCTTCCATTATCTGCTCCCCTGGGGAGGCCCTACTCCTATTCTGTTCCTCATTGTCACCACTATAAATTGGAGGAACCAGGTTTGTGGCCATTTCCTGTACCTCATGCTGTAAGAGTCATGCTTAATTCTCCTTTGTGCTAAGGATCAGAAGGTCTTTGGATTCAGGCCTTTGTCCTATATGTTACTAATTACTTGATTTTGAAAAACTCCAAATTCTCTCTGTACTCATTTCCCGTATCTGCAAAAAATAACTATCTGTTCCCTGCCCTTTGCTTCACTGCCAATCCCACTCTACCCTCTCCCAAAATATGCCTGGTTATGAGGTTCTATGAGACCATGGATATGAAAGACCTTTGGAATCTGAAAAGCACAGAGGAAAAATATATTGTTGTTATTGTTACTATTTATGGAGAGACTGTAGATCCCTTGATGCAAATCCATTCTTCTAGTTAAGGAGACTAAGTGTGGAGTAGCATATTGGCTCAGAATCTTCTCCTCCTACACATCTGGCAGAGCTGTTCCTTTGACTTGAGGAAAAATGGGCTTTTCAGAGTCCACAGTGTCTAAAACTGGTATAGCTTACAATTTCTAGGCTCTGGGGGAGCTATCTGAGAAAGTACTCCTAGCTTTTATCAAGGTAAGTTGGGGAGAGAAGAGCTCAGCCTTGGTATTTTATATTCATTCACTAGCACAAGTCAAGTGCATACTATGTTCCAGGTGCCTCTCAGGATGCAGTGGCAAAGAACACCAGGCCTGCCTCCCAGGGCTCAAGGCCAGCTGGCCCAAGAAGATCAATTTCTGTCTTGGAGTGCATCCTCACATGAGCCAGAACTGTCTCTGCTGAGAAAAAAAAAAAAAAAAAAAGTGAGAGCTCAAGGACTTTCCATCCCAGCTCAGCACACCAGGTGCCACCTTAACCAATACTGGATTCAAGCTCTATGCCAACAGAAGGCATCATATAGCTGCTTACGCTCCATCTCAGACCAGTCCAGGCCCTTTCCCCATCTACCCCTGAAGCCAGGGTAATGCCTTAATCCAGTAACAGAGCTGCTGCTTAGCTTTGGGCCCCAGATTCCTGCTTTGGTATCTTTCTAAATCCCCAGTCAGCCTCACTGGGGCTCTGCTCCAGTGGGTGCAAGCTCGTGGCTGGGCTCCAGACACATTTCTTAGTCCTCTCAATGCTCTCCTTGCTCACCTTCTTGAGAGAGAGAGTCATGTAAGGATCAAACTCTCAATAGTAGAGCAGTCAGGATTAGAATCCTGGCTTCATTATTTGTTGGTAACCTTGGGCAACTTACTTAACTTCCCTAAGCCTCAATTTCTCCATCTGTAAAATGAGGGTTAGATGGGAAAAAATTAATGTAAGTCATTTAGCAGTCACTAGCATGTAGTAAGTATCCAGTAGATGTGAGCTTGTTTTTCTACCTTAGAATCAACTCACCTCTGTTGAATCCCCAGTCAATCCCCAGATTCTGCCTACAAGTCAAGATACCCATGGCTCCTTTATTGCTGCCTATCACTAGACCCCTGAGCAATGCTGGCCGAAGTGAGATGAGAGGACATTATAGGGTTTGGGAGGGGCCCTTGCTGGTCAAACTAACCATCCCCTGACAGCTCCTGGGGTAGGTCCCCTACCATGTTTCCATCCACGGTGGACCTTTGCAATATATATACAATGTGTGGTATATAACATATATACCCTTCCCTTCTATATACCTCCTTCTTTACAAATATGGATCATCTTCCTTAATCCTCATAATAACTCCTTTATCAGAGGCAGAAACTAAGACTTAGATAAAGAAGCAGGTATTATTATTGTTATTATTTTAGCTGTCATTTATTTTGTGGTTATTCTATGCAAAATATTGTGCTAAGAATTTTTCATACTTTAGTCAGCACGAGATAGGCATGGAAAACCTGATTTTACCAGTGAAAAAAAGGGAGGCTCAGAGAGATGGAGGAATTAGCTGAAGAGCACCCAGGTAGTGAGTGGGAAAGCTAGAAGGAAAAACAGGTTGATCTTATTCTACAACCCATTGTCTCCCTTACTAGAAGTGTGGGTATAGGAAGGCAGTCACCCCCAAATGTTTCAAGTGGGCATTGATATGTTAACAGGAGAGACTCCTATTGGAATAAATCATTCTCACATTGCCCATTTCTGAAATAAAATTAGGAAGTCCACAAAGATAAAGTTATCCATAGGGTCCCTGCAGTTCAGATCACATTCAGGAAGTCTATGCAAGGGAATTATGGTCCAAGAAGGCACACAAGGCCTTTCCCCCCACCCCGACTCCCACCTCCCCTGAAAAAAAAAAAAAAAAAGCCTTTTCCCTACCCTCCCACCCCCTTAGGCTGCTCTATTTCCAGATCCTGACCACTTCCTGTCTTGACTATCATAAGAAGTTCTCAGCCATGCCCAGCTGACTTCTGAGATACGGCAGCCACACAGGAAAAACCTGGGCACTAGACCAAGGTCTGGGCCAGAGGGCCCCTGGGATTCAGCCTTTCCCTGAAAGGATGACAAAGAGTGGGATGACTGTGAGCTGGGAGTGTGATCAGCAGTATGGCTCACTTCCCTGTGGCTCTGGCTGTTTCCAGTCCAGGAAGACCTGCAGTCCTCAGCCCTGTCCTGGAAGCCAGGAGGTCTAAGGAAGGTGTAGAAGAGGAGAGCCCATTCCTCCTTCACTCACACAAGGACCCCTGGCAGGAGAGCTCCAAGACCTCTATGACCCCCTTTCCCCTCACCCTCCTCGCCACATTTTCCTCCCTCAGGGGCTCACACCTGTGAGCACTCCACTGGCTGAATCTCCCCATCCCTAGCTAGTTTCTCCCAACTGCCATCACCTGTCCTCCTGATCCTGTTTCATTGGTCCTTCCCTGGGAATTTGCACCCTCAGCCCCATCCTCTTTTTTTTTTTTTTAATTTTTTAAAAATTTTTATTTATTTATGATAGTCACAGAGAGAGAGAGAGAGAGGCAGAGGGAGAAGCAGGCTCCATGCACCGGGAGCCCAAAGTGGGATTCGATCCCGGGTCTCCAGGATCGCACCCCAGGCCAAAGGCAGGCACTAAACCGCTGCACCACCCAGGGATCCCAGCCCCATCCTCTAAATGTGCCGAGGATTTTGTATGTGGTAAAACCTTCACCTGGGACCATCCTACTGAATGAATGCCCTGTTTTTCTGGAGCTTTCCTTTGCCCAGATCACAAAATGAAATGTGTTTCCTATTGCCTCAGAGTTCTTACTGGGTAATCCATTGGATAAGTGAAGATGACAGAGTGGTGACAACCTCATAGCTAACACCCATTGAGGGCCTATTATGTGACAGCCATTATGTTAAGTGCTTCATACATATGACCTTGTAAACTCCTCACAGAACCCCTTTATGAGATAAGTATCTTTTCTAATCCTCATTTTTCAGATGAGGATACTGAGGTATGGAAAGGGACAGTCACTTGCCTAAGGTTACTCACTGACAAACCATAGTCCTCAGCTCCAAGAGCTGCCATTCTGACTTTTGGAGCCCAAATATTCAATTAACAAGCCATACCCAGGAGCCTTCAATGCCTGCCCCCAAAAAGGTAATTGATAGACATTTGGGACACTCTGGTAGGGGACCATGGGTGCCCTTTGAGGCAAGGGGACAGAATTCTCAAAGTCTCTCAAAAACTAATTGTAGCATGGCAGAAAATGGAAGAGGTGCACACAATAAAATTGCCAAAGGTACATGAAATAAGCTACATGGGTTATAAGACATAAGTTCCAGTCTTAATTTAACTGTGCAATTTTTAATTGTATTTTTTATTAAGATAGGATAAAAAGTAATTTAAAAATGTCAGAGTGATGGGCAGCCACGGTGGCCCAGAGGTTTAGTGCCACCTTCAGCCTGAGGTGTGATCCTGGGGAACCGGGATGGAGTCCCACGTAGAACTCCCTGCCTGGAGCCTGCTTCTCCCCCTGCCTGTATCTCTGCCGCCCCCCCCGCCCCCGTCTGTCATGAATAAATAAATAAAATCTTTTTTAAAAATGTCACAGTGATTATGTATTAAGACCACTCCCAAAAAGTCCAAGTCCAAATGTTCAGGAAAAAGACATTTAGTAACCTATCCACTGAAGCAGCAAATCTTATCACACAAGTGACTCACTGCCTCTCCGCACCCCACCAACCCTGGAATACTCTCCTTGTGTTCCATATCTCCCCCAGTAACCCTCAAGACTCATCTCAAGCAGATGCCCCAGATGCCACAAAGAAAGGACCAGAAGGACAGGGTCACCAGGAAGGCATCTCCTCATTCCACTTTCCCAGTTGGACCCTCCAGTAACATACCCCACTCCCCCCAAGGTCTGCTCCCTGGTATGGGTCTCTGGTCCCTTCTTTACTACAAATCACCTTGGTATGTTGGATTTTGTTGCATGCTGGTTTGTTTGTTTTAACCCGCTGGCAGGTTTGTATATATGCCATGGGGTGTGAGACTCAGGAGTGGGGGCGGAGGCATCCAAGGAAGGCAAGGGTGCTATAGCTGGAAACTCAACCCAGACTTAGGCAGCAAGTGGATATGGGTCTGATTCCTGAAGCTTCTGTTTGCTCACTAAGTGCCCTCATGAGACTTAGTCTCTGCCAGCCTCAGTTTCCTTGTTTATAGAGTGAGAATAATCACAACTGTCCCAGGAAGAGTGCTAGAAAGAGTAAATGAACATTATATGTGAAGCACAGAAGAGCATTAGGATATGTAGTAAAGGCAGTTGCTTTTACAATAAACAGTATTTCTCTCTCCATTTGTTTGTCAGGAATTTCTATTATTTGATGGTTTCCCAAAAGAATAAGAGTTCTTGAGTGAATTTGCTGTGATGAACACTGGTTGATGTATGGAAGTGTTGCATCACTCTATTGTACATCTGAAACTAATATAACACCGTATATTAACTATACTGGAATTAAAATTTTTTTAAAGTTCTTTCATTTTCCTTCTTTTGCTAGAGCTCTTCCTTCTGCTGAGATTATCCTTCTCCCCTACAAAGCTAATAGTTATTGAGTCCTTACTATGTGATAGACACTGTTTTAAAAGCTTTACATGTATTCATTAATTCATCTCCTAATAATCAAACAGTAATACTATTATCAATACTACTATTATCTCCATTTTGTAGATTGAGAAATTGAGGCTCAGAGAGGTTGAGAAACTTGCCAGAGGCCACACAGCTCCAGAGCGTAGACCCACTGTGACCCTGAAACAGTATTCTAACCACTGCTCTACCACTGCTGTGAGTGTAGATCAAAATCACCCCCAGCCGCTACGGTTTCCATGACAGCTCCTCCTCCTCCAAAGAGACTTCTCTGACCTCTTAGGTAGAAATCAGCCTGCTTCTCCCTTTCAAGTTCCCTCACTTCTACACGGACAGACATTTCTCCAAAGAAGACATACAAATGGCCTACAGACACACAAAAAAATGTTCAACATCCCTCGGCATCAGGGAAATATAAATCAAAACCACGATGAGATACCACCTCACACCAATAATTAATAAGTCAGGAAACAACAGATATTGATGAGGATGCAGAGAAGGAGAACCCTCTTACAATACTGATGGGAATTCAAGCTGGTGCAGCCACTCTGGAAAACAGTATGGAGGTCAAGAAGTTGAAAATAGAGCTATCCTAAGACCTAGCAATGACACTACTGGGTATTTACCCTCAAAGATACAAATGATGTGATCCAAAAGGGCACCTGCACCCCAATGTTCATAGCTGCAGTGTTGACAATAGCCAAACTATGGAAAGAGCCCAGATGTCCAACAGCAGATGAATGGATAAAGAAGGTATGGTATATATGTATACCGTGTATATATGTATACATGCACAATGGAATACTAGTCAGCCATCAAAAATATGAAATCTTGCCATTTGTAATGATGGAACTAGATGGTATTGTGCTAAGTGAAATAAGCCAGGGAAAGACAGTTATCATATGATCTCACTCATGTGGAATTTAAGAAACAAAACAAAGGATCATAGAGGATGAGAGGAAAATATAAAACAAGACAAAATCAGATAGACAAACCATAGGAGACTCTTAATCATAGGAAACAAACTGAGGGTTGCTGGAGGGGAGGGAGGTGTGGGGATGGGGTAACTGGGTGATGGAAATTAAGGAGGGCACATGATATAAGACTGAATATAAGCACTGAGTATAAGACTGATGAATAACTGACCTCTACCTCTGAAATCTATAATACATTATATGGTAATTAATTGAATTTAAATAAAATTTTTTAAAAATTAAATTAAATTAAAGCAAAAAAAAAAAAAAAACAATTCCCTCACTTCCTTGCTAGTATCTATCTTATAAGCCTTTGTCTTCTGCTTGATATTTTTGTATTTGTGCACAACAGACGTCTTAGCTTACCTATCAGGCTTGATATTCCTCAAGGGCAAGGACCAGTTTCTCTTCCATTTCAGAAACCCTAAAGGCCTGGCCAAATGCCAGCTGCCATTATAAGAAACGAGGCCCTGGCAAACTAAAGCGAAAACAAAATTCTAAGTCAAATGGAAAGTTGCAGTACCAGCAATAAAATGCTTTAAGCAAATGTTTGTGAAACTCTTCACATTCCAACTGGTAACCACGCTTTTAACACTGGATGTTTGACCCTGGCTTCTCCACAACATGTTGGGTAGAGAAGAGCTGAGTGAAGAGCTGAGCATGGGTGGAGAAGGAATGGGAGAAGGGGGAGGGCCCAGGTGGTCATTGTGCTGGGAGGCTGAGGGAGCCCTGAAAGCAGCACAGCCAGATGCATTGTTGCAGTCCTCATGGGCTGGGACCAGAGTCTCCTGTGCCACAGAGAAAACTGAGACACGACACCCCCAACTCCCTGTCCCTACACAGACTGTTACCCTTGGTTGCCAGATGCACCAGGGAAGATTTACATAAATGCAAAATGACTAAGTTTTTGTAGAAAATGCACACACTCTCTTGGGGATGACCAAAAATTTATGAGCTTGGATTCATCTCCATTTGACAATGGACCCTGTGATAAAGGAAGGGAGAAATGACTGCAGAAATTCAATGAGCTCCAGCTAGGTGGTGGGGTGGGTGGCATGCCTATGCAGTTCTCACTTGGCAGGAACATTTATTCAGCTCACTGGGGTTGCAGAGGAAGAATAGATGGTATTGCCTCTCTAAACCTAAGTGTGACTCAGGGATGTCTGGGAGAGAGGCAGAAGTGAAGAGAGTCCTAAGAAAAAAGAGGATGAGCTATCTTAGAGGTCATGGAAGCCCGGAAGGAACTGTGGCCACACCAGATGCAGTGTCAAAACATTCAGGAGAAAGATAAACAGAATCCCACAAAGGCTCTGAAACAGCGGTTCTTAACCTTTTTTGGGTCTCTGACCCCTTTGACAATATGATGAAAAGTACAAATCTTCTTCTGGGAAAAAAGAGCATGAATGTGCCCACAGGAGTCTTTATGGATCAGAATCTCTGTTCCTATTGCCAGAGGAAGGGATGGTGTTCAACAGCAAATTGCAAACAACTAAGGAAACAGGGGGAAGGGGCTCCAAAGAGGCTGAGAGAGCTGAGGAAAGCAAGTTCTCTGTGGGGTTCTTATCCATAAAGTAGAAGGAGCAGAGGGCTGATTGGAAACAATGCAAAGTTGTGGCATGGGGCTGTGAGACAAAGGCCAAGAAGGCATAAGTCTGAAAGGAAGTGAAATTTTTTAATGTTAGGATTAATGAAAATATGCTGTTTATGTTCTGAGCAAGAAGAACAAAAAAGGCACAGTCCTTTGTGCTGGCAATTTTTTTTTTTAATTTTTATTTATTTATGATAGTCACAGAGAGAGAAAGAGAGAGAGGCAGAGACATAGGCAGAGGGAGAAGCAGGCTCCATGCAGGGAGCCTGAGGCAGGACTCGATCTCAGAACCCCAGGATCACTACCTGAACCAAAAGTGGACGCTCATCCACTGAGCCACCCAAGTGCCCCCCAACTTTTTTTTTGATGTGGTTTACCTTTTTCGCATGTAGATCGTTTGTCCTCCAGTGGAGTGTAAACTCACGGAGTGGGAGACTATAGTAATTTTGATTTTTGTTTAATCTCCCAAAGCACCTACTACCGTGCACTCCATTGACTGAATGCTTTCTACCACCAAGGATTCTAAATGTTTATGCACACTAGCGGTGAACAAAGAGCAAATGGACAAAAGCTGAATATAGCAAGAGATTCTTCGAGCTCTAAATGAGCAGTAGCAGAGAGCCAGAGGGGATTAAGAATGAGCTAATCATCCTCTTCATTTTGCAACCTGTGGGGCTGAAGCTGAGCGCAGATGTGACTTAGGAGCTGACCGCAGGGGGCCAGAACAGTATCCTCTCCTTGACCCCTCAGTTGCAAAACCTTGTGGGCTTACTGAAGCACGCTACGAGTTATGAGTCTTTGAAAGTGACTAAAACCTCCGCTTTCCTGCTGGCATAGAGAGGGACTAAGTGCCTTCTGAAGGGTCCTTCCAGCCCGCGCTGGGCATCCCTCTTCCTCTGGCGACCCGCGGTGCCGTCCCACGCCCGGCCGAGCGGCGGGGCAGGCCGCTGCAATCCTGCCATCTAGCGGTGGCAGGCGGACATTGCACCGCCAGCGACCTCCGCCGCGCGGTCTCGCTTATAGCCCCACCAAGAGGTTTTAGAGGATGCCAACCGAACGCGTGACAGCCCTGTGCCCCAGTGCTGCTCCCAGGTGACTACACTCCACTAGAAGTCTCCAGGCTCTCCTCTAGCTCTGATATCTTAGGTTCCAATTTGGCAACTATTTAAGGACACTAAACTGTGGCCATCGGTAACTAGCACAGAGACCTCCGGCCGAGGAGAAAGCTGGGGGGCAGGGGGAGAAGGCAACCTGACTTGGGTCTTGAAGCAGGGGAACCACTTGGGCAGAAAGAACACACATCAGGAGGGAGGAATAAGGTGGATCAGAGGTCACGGGGGGGGGGGGCAGAAAAGGAGGAGGAGGAGGAAGAGTAAGGGAGCTAACAGAGGGGAAAGAGGGCAGCCGGCTACTGTGAGTCTTAGGACAGTAGGGCCAGATAAAGGAAGGCCTTAGAAACCCACAGAAAGGTTTGGAAATGGCCAGTAGCTTTTAGGGAGGCTTTTAAAGTTCTAATTGAGGAAGCAATTTGATGAAAACGGCGTTCCAGGAATATTAATATCGTACCAGGCTACAGCCTTCTGCTGGAGGTGGGGGAAACTAAAAGAAGTAAGAATCAAGTTTGTTGTTGGTATTGTTTCTATGTCATGTTTTAAAAACCTTAAATGGGGATGTCAACTCTCATTTCCTGGCTGCTATGAGAAAATGTGACGTGAAATGCTTAGCATGGCGCCTGGCCCAGAGTAGGTGTTCACTAAGTTGGTAATGCTCGTTATTATCATCTCTCTGAAATTTGCCTGTGATGTCAGCAGACCCCATGTCATAGTCACCTTAGCTCTAGTGACTGCCTTACCCATTTCCTCTCCCAGCTTGCTCAGGTAATCAGGAGCCAGGACACACGCACTGACCATTAGATGGGAGGCAGGGAAGGGGCAGAGCCGGGAGAGTGCAAGCAGGAACTTCCCCAAATCTCCTCCCTGTTCCTGGCCTTGGTTCATCTTCTCTGATGGTGGGAACTTTTTTCTTTTTAAAGATGTTTTATTTATGTAATCATGAGAGTCACAGAGAGAGAGAGAGGCAGGGACATAGAGACTTGATCCCAGGACCCCAGGACCATGCCTTCAGCTGAAGGCAGCCGCTCAACCATTGAGTCACCCAGGCATCCTAATGGTGGAAGTTTTCAGTGAGGCTCCTCATCCTCTCTGACCTGGAGCAGGAAGCTTCCTCTGTAGCAGCTGGCCACAGGTCTTGGGGTGGTATGGAAGCTGCACCAGGATCTGTATTTGCTGTTCCAATCTCTGGGAGATAGGAAGCCTGGCTGGTGGGCATATTCAGGCATCTTCCTTCTGCAAGACAGCTGTCCCATGTCCTTCACTTGCCATCACCCCATCAGGACGGTACCATTGCCAGCTTCAGATTGGAATCCTCTTTCATTTGCTCAGGATCTGGGGCACCCCTTCCTCTCAACCCTCATTTGACCTACTGAGGTGCCACCCTCTCAGGTCCACAATCAGCTACCCCTCAGGGTGGTGGAAGGGTCCTCAGTGGGCTCAACCCTATTCCTATAAATTATACAGTCTGCTAAGAGACTGAATTGTGTCCCCCCACTCCCACCCCCAGATTCATATGTTGAAGCCCCAGCCTCCCACCCCTAATATGTAAAGGCATTTGGAGGAGGGGCCCTTGACAATTATGTTTTGGAAAAGTCATGTTTGTGGAGCCCTCGTAATGGGATCAGCCTCTCTCTCCCTCTCCTTCTCTCCCCACTTTTTCTCCTCTGTGAGGGCACAGCAGGAAGATAGGAAGGGAGCTCTCATCAGAACCCAATCATGCTGGCACCCTAATCTCAGACTTCCAGCCTCCAGAACTGTGAGAAATAAATGTCAATTGTTTAGGTCACCCAGTCTATGACATTTTGTCCTATCAACTAGAACAGACTGACACATGGCTTGAGTCATGGTTTGAAATATTGGAAGTCAGTCCAGTCCAAGAAAAACTCGGAAATAGGTTACCTTTTACCCATACTTCTTCCCAGGAGGGGCAAGTACTGGGCCTGACTGAGGGGCCAGGCAGGAGGGAGGTTGAAGAGGCTGAAGAAGTTAAGAGGATCAGAGTTTCTTTTTCTTCTGTCTTCAGATGAACAAGCCCAATACCACAGAGGTCCTGCTGCTTCCTGAGGAGGCTTACCAAGTAGGAGACGCTTCCAGAACCATTCCTTCAATAGAAGTGGTGGCTGAGCCTGCGCCACCATCTTAGACCATGAAAAGAGGTCATACACCACAATGCCACCAGATAAAAGGAGCCTGGGGTCCTGAGCACTTTGTGCAGAATGACACTGCCAACCTCTGAACTTCAATAGGAGGAGAAAAATGCACTTGTGTTTCTTTTGAGCCACTGTTTTCGGTCTTCATAAGTCACAGCCACATAGGACCATAACTGATACTGGTTTCAGAAAAGGTTGGCTGTTATCTATCACGTGATTACAACTATGTAATGCCTATCTGCCCACTAGATTGTAAGCTTCATGAGGACAGGGACCGTGGCTGTCCCCAAGGGCCAAGCCAGGGCCTCACACACAGCAGGCACTGGGTAAGGGTCTATTGAATGAGGTGGTCATCTCCGTGCATGACAGTCCTTTCCTTTGGCCTGAGCACCAGCCTTGGGGGATCTTTCCCTGTGACGTCTCACTTAAAGCCCATCTCCCAGGGAAAATCTTCCTTGTCACACCTCATCTCCTAGTTCCTCTTCTTGCAGGTCCCTGGGAGCTCATACTTTGTGAGTTACAAAGATAAAGCGGTGCTGCTGCTGTGAGGCTACTTGGCAATCATTCTCTGGTTAGTCCTTGGAGGCTTACATCCTTGCTTAACTGGACCGTAAGCTGCTTTGGTAGGGAAAACACTTGCAGTTTTTTGGTTCTTTGGGGGTTTTTTTGTTTTTTGTTTTTAGAGATTTTACTTATTTATTCATGAGAGACACAGAGAGAGGCAGAGACATAGGCTGAGGGAGAAACAGCCTCCCTGTGGAGAGCCTGGTAGGGACTTGATCCCAGGACCCCAAGATCACACCCTGAGCCAAAGACAGATGCTCAACCACTGAGCCACTCAGGTGTCCCACACTTGCAGTGTTTTGATTGTTGGAGGCCTTAACCCCAATTCCTCACAAATGTGTAGAGCGGACAGCAAACACTTTGTGAAGAAAGGTGGGGAAGAGGGAAGCTTGATGAGGCCTCGACACTGAAGAAGAATATTGGATTTAAAGTTGGAAAGGATGATTTTGAAAAGGGGAAATAAGTAAGGTCAAAAAAGAGCAGTCAGACTCCCAAGAGCCTAACTTGGAAAAAATTTCAAAGGCACATTGGTATGTTGACCATGGGGAAAAGATGGGATTCTGGGGTTCCATTAGCTGTGACCTTGGATAGGTCACTTCACTTCTAAGAATCCGTCTCTTTATTTTTACAATTAGGTCTGGCTCCAGCAGTGGTCTTCTGGTTGTGCTCCAAGAAGCACAAGTTAGAGACTCTCAAGAAGCTGGAATCCAGCCCACCGCCTCAGCCAGAGCTCTGTTCCCTTCAGCTTTGCATATTGGCTTCCCCCATAGAATTTAGGTTGAGCAAAAGTCTTTGGAGCTAAAACAATTTGAAAACCACTAGAGTCAATGACCCCTTTCATAACTACATAAAGATCTCTGGTTTTATGATTCAACCAGCTTACTCACAAAGTTGGAGCTCTCTTCAAAGAAGAAAGGCTACCCATGGACCTTGGTCTCATCTTCGCAGCCAGACTAAATTCTGAGAAGGGTGAATTTAGGTTGGTGGTTCTCAGCTTCCTGCAACAAGCTTCCTACGGAGCCTCAACAATGGCTGGATTTATAGATGTTCCACAAAATTCTGCGGCTGGTTGCCCCAATGGGGCAACAGGGAAGCTATGAGAAGGAGAATCTAATCCACCCTGGAGAGCTCTCAGGGATCTCGGGATCCCAATATAGTGGTGACTGGGCCCCTGAACTCTGATGTAAGTGTTTCTACTCATGGGTGTCTTTAACTCACCACATTTCTATCGCCTTCTTCCCAATCCTGGTTTTCTCATCTCTCTCCTTTCCCCGCTTGCCTCTCCCTGCTCCCCTGCCATCCGAGGTCTGTGCTCCCTGACCCTGACACTTTCTAAGGCGCTGATTTGGAGTCCTGAGTATGGAGCCCAGGGTTTGAGCAGGTGAATCAGAAACCAAGGGTTTTATATCCAGGGAAAGAGGCACCTGAAGGGCTCACAGCAAGCAACAAGGACCATAAACAAAATGTAGTACATACAGACAGCGGAATACTATCCATCATTAAGAAAACAAGGAAATTTTGACACAGGCTACAACATGGGTGAACCTGGAGGACGTTATGCTAAGTGAAATAAGCCAGATGCAAAAAGCCAAATATTACATGGTTCCACTTTTATGAGATACCTACAGGAGTCGGATTCATAAAGACAGAAGGAGAATGATGGTTGCCAGGGGCTGAGGGGAGAGGTAGTGGGGAGTTAGTATCTAATGGATATAGAATTTAGTTTTGTAAGATGAAAGGTTCTGGAGGTTGGCTTTTACAACAATGTGAATGTACTCAATGCTATAGACTGTACACTAAAAATTGTTAAGATGGACATTTTATATGTATTTTGCTATAGTTTTTATAAAAATGAAGGATCATTTGAGGCATCCTTGGCAGCCCCAGGGCTCCTACACCCCTCTTCCTGTTCACCACCTGGAGGTGAGATCAGGTGGTGAGTGAGCCTTGGAAGGAAACTAAACTCTGGATTTCAGCTCCTTAAACATGCAGCCCCACCCACCCCACCCCCTTGAGCTTTCTGCTCATCCAACCTTAATATTTCTGGATCCCTGGGCTTCAGCCTTGTCACCTAGCTCCCAGATACTACTCATTTCTCCAAGGAATATGTGTGAAGCCTCATATCTCAAACACACACACACATACACACACACACACATGCATGCACACACACCTCAATTAATTAGATTTAAAAAACAATTCAAAGACAGGCTGGACTCAGAATTTGGCCCAGAACCTTGCCAGGACTGTTTATTTACAGGGAGGGCTATGGGCCTGGGATGCCCTCAGGGCTGCATGCAATGAGTCCAGAACCTTAGCTCCAGCTCAGTTATTCTGGGCTTCTTGCTTCACTTGCCCCAGAAAGGCTGAGGCCAAGGGCCAGGCACCTGAAAGAAAGTGCTAGATGGATCCCAGCCCCTTATCACAAACCACACACCCTAATCAGGATGGCCTTAAGCTCAGGGAAGGGAGTAAATGGGAAGAGTCAAGGACACAGGCCATTCTTCTACCCAGGACCTGGCTTTCGCACAGGCAGGGGCCTGAACAGGAGGCCCCAGGCTGAGAGACCTACTGGAGAGGCTGTCAGGGGGAACTGAGAAGGTCAAGGCAGGGTGCAAAGAGCCGGCGAGCGCCAGGCTGGGCTGGAAGGGATTGAGGCCAGGAGGCAGGAGCACAGAGGGTGCAGAGAATGGTGGGCAGGCCAGGCTGCTCTCCCACCACGACCTCCTCTGATAGCCCCCTAACAGGGTCAGGTTGGGACAGAAAAGCTCTAGGGCAGGTGGTGGGGTTTGGGAGCCCCTGGCAGACCCCAGAAGGGAGGAGGGAGAGGCTGCACTCACCCTGGACGAGTCTGCTTCACCCAGACATGATGTGTTTGACAAAGGCTGGGAAGGGAGACAAATCAGTCATTGCACTTGGCTCCTCTCGGCCCCTGAGACCTCTTCCCCTCCCTCATGTTGCCTGACTTCCAACCTTCCCACCACCCTTTCTCCAGACTATGATTCTCTCTCTTATTTGGAGTTGATAAGGAAAAGCTGGAGGACTCTCCTAACCTCTGCTCTGTGTCTTCTCAGCTGACCCTCAGACATAGACAAAAGGAGCTACGTTGTCTCTGCTAATCCCCTCAACCTTGAGAAAGGTGCCAGCATTGCCCCATTGCTCAGATGAGAAAACTGAGGCTCAGAGAAGGTCAGTGACTCGATTCAGATCACACAGCCAGTCTATCACAGAGCTATCTCCAAAACCCATGCTCCTTCTATTACACTATCCTGTCCACTCCAGGGATGGAAAAGAACATCCATCGGGAGCTCACCACCGCCCATCTGGTGCACACAGCCTCTAGCCCCTGGATATTTCTGTTCTGTTCTGCAGACCCGCCCAGCCCAAACTGTTCCCACCATCCCTGGGTGTCCCAGGAAGTGAGGCATGACCCGATACCTTCGTAATTGATACAGCCATTGGCATCCTCTTGCCCGGCCAACAGCTGCTCCACTTCGGCCTCAGTCATCTTCTCTCCTGGGGTGGGAACAGTAGGCTCTGAATTATAGATGGCAAAGGAGAGACAGGCCCAACCCAAACACCCCCTTGAGTCTCAGGGCCCAAGGCTCCCCGAATCTGAGAAGTGGATATCCAAGTTTTAAAGAGGGAGCCAAGGGTCTTAGATCTTTCCTACTCCCCAAGGCCTCTCCCTCCACCCTACAGCCAGCACTAGGCAAGCAAACCAGGGCCCCAGTGATTGAGGCAATGACAAAGATGGAAGCTCTGGGTCCCACATCTCAGGCCTTAGCCTTGCTCTGCCAACCTGCTCTCATCTCCTTCCAAGCCCAACTGAGCAAACCCAGTTAGGGAAGGTTGTTCCTGCAGAGCCTGGAGAGACATAGCCTGGATCAGGATGTGATCCTCAGGATGCAGAGACTCCCATCTACCCCCTATGTATGCCACCCGGGCACTTCCCATCTCTCCATTCCTCCCCCCTGGGCACCACCAGCCTGCATACCCAGGGTGGCAAGGACATGGCGAAGCTCAGCACCCATAACTGTCCCATTACTCTCCTTGTCAAACACACGCAGCCCCTCCACAAAGTCCTCATAGGTGCCCTGTTCCTTGTTGCGGGAGATGTGCTGCAAGATTGGCAGGAACGTCTCAAAGTCCAGCATCTTGGCATTCATCTCTTTAGGTAGGAAGGAAAAAGAATGTGATATGAGCAGAAGCTCAAGGGGAACAGGGGGTCAGCAAGAGGCCTCACCCCAGCTCTGCCAGACCAGGACCAGGGCAGAGGGGAAAAACCATCAGGACTCCACCTGGACCCCTAAGCTCCAGGTGGTGGGTGACGTGGGGGAGCTGGGGTGGCAGCAGCAGGCCTGGAGGGGCCCAAAGGATCACAGAATCGGGCCCCACATGCACCATGTAACACACATGTCACAGAGGTAAACTGATAGGACTACAAAAAGAATTTGGCATAATTCCTCTTCTGGGTCTCCGGACTAGACCACATTGCTTGGAGCAACAATGAATCAATAATTGTTATAAATTTGCAATTCTTTTGTGACAAGCCCACTTTTCCCATATTATAGTATGTTAAAAAGGTTTAATTTTTAAAAACCACAAATGTTGGAAATTCTTTCTTATATAACAACACAAGAATCTCCAAAAAATGGAAGTGCTCAGACATCCTTTACCTCTAAGAAGGCCTGCTGGTCCTCGGGCCCTCTCCTGCCCACGTCCTTCACCCCATACTGGAGAAGGGGCCAGAATCAAGGAAAGGGCAGGAGATCAATATGGGGGCCCAGGAAGCCTCAAGAGATGGCCTCCCCTGGCCAGGGGGCTCCTGCCCTGTCTGCCTATCCCTGCCTACCTCTCTCAGAAGGACATGTGTGTTAGAGCAGCTGTTAATGTACTACCACATGTGACAGATGACATTCACAAATGGGACACGTTCCCTTGCACCACTTTTGAAACTTACCAAAACCTGCCAAATGCAGATGAATGAAAGAGGCAACATTACAGAGCTCATCTTGAGTCTGCTTTAAACTTGAACAAATAATTTGTGATCTTCAGTGCTCTAACCATCCTTAGAAACAAAGTATTCATGATACAAGTCATAGTGGTCACAGGGCACTTCAGTGTGCTAACACGTCAACTGAGATACTGGGCGTGGGGGTGTGGGCAGATCCCCACCTCACATCCCTACAACCCAGGATGTCAGAGGAAGACACTGAAGCAACAGAATGTCGCTCCTGCTCAACTGGGGCTTCAACCTCACAGGGAAAACAAGAGCAAGGCCTGGCCACGTTCTTCAAGAGCCAACTGTCAGAGACTTCCAAATAATTCTAGCAAGGAGAGAAGGGGTAAGCTGGGGATGGGGTCTGGTCTTGAAGGGCTAAAGCAGGGGAAGAGGAAGAGCCCCAGGGGCCTCAGGGCAGACACCAGGAGGCTGAGCCACGAGGCCCATGCTGACCTTCAGGCTTGGGCTTGCCCAGGACACGCAGCACCTCGGCATTGGTGGGGTTCTGGCCCAGTGCCCGCAGTACGTCTCCACACTGCCCATAGGTGATCTTCATCTCTCCAGTCGGTGTCCGGTCAAACAATGAGAAAGCCTCTTTGAACTCTGCAGAAAGAAGACCTGACTGCGGCCTCCTGGGCCAAGCAAAGACAGTGACTGGGAGCTGATCAGCCTCCACCCTGCCTGAAGAGCAGGTCAATGTGGTCAATAAAACGTTTTGGTATTTGCCCTTGGCCACCAGGCCAGCCCCTCCCTGGAAGCCCCCCATGCCGTCTTTTGACAACCAAAGAGCATTCTGGAGCCTCCATGACCTGCTCCGGCGCTGGGCCTGGGAGCTCTTCTACCAATTATTGTCGTGTAATCTGAATATCTCCCCTGCTGCCCCCTCAAATCCCCCCACCCTGCCCTGCTATAGGGGTGGTGCCTGACTATCAAAACTGGGAGGGAAGTGAAACTACTGCTGGCTCAGAAGTCAGGATTCCTGGGTTCTCAACTTGGCTCTGCTGAGTAGCTTAGAATAAGACCAGCTAGGACTCAGTTTCCTTGTGCAAACCAAGGAATAAGGCTTCACCCTCGCCTCCCTTCCCAGTTACCGTGAGAATCAAAGGAGATGGTAGCATGTGGGGGCACTTTGCAAAGTGATAAGACCTGTTCAAAAGTTGGCTAACAGGGCTGCCTGTTCCAGGCCAGGCCAACTGACATGATGAAGACCACCCCAGCTTCACCGCTGACCTGCATGTGGCCTTGAGCAAACTATTCAACTCCGTGGACCCTCCTTTTTTTTTTTTTTTTTTAGCTCTAAGCAGGGATGCAATGTCCACCTGAGTGGGTTACCGGAGGGGAGAAGGCTGGATTATCAAGTGTGCCAAGCCTGCTGTCTAGCACATGGTAAGGGAAACAACAAAGGGTGGTTATTACTGTATTCCCTGGCTCTGGAGCCAGCCCAGAGCTCTAGGGACTAGACTCCCGAAGGTATCAGGGTGCTGTCCAAGGAGCAAGACCAAATTAAGGCACTCCTGGCCCTTTGCAAAGAACCTCAATTCCTCATTAATTTGGATACAACCAGTTCATTACTGTGGATAATTTGGACTGGGAATGGCAAAGAAATGGTTTACTGGGCAGATTAACAATATGTATGAACCACTTAGGAAAAAAGCTCCTTTTAATCCTCATCAAATACTCTAGAAACGTTTATTCCTTAGAGGCTACCCACGGATTATTTATAAACCATTCCACATATCAAAGCAGTCCCCCCGCCCAAGACATTTATTTGCAAGTCTTTATTAGACTTTGTAAGAATTTAAAAGATACAAAACCACATGTCTTTCAATTACTGAATAATGAAGTTCAAATTCCATTGCCATTGCTTATTAGCTGCGTGACGTTGGGCAAATAAATATTTAACCTCTATAAACCTCTTCTCCTTTATAAATGGCACCTACCTCAGAGCATTCTTAAATTACACTCATGTTATATACAATAACGTAGGTTACAAATCTTAACAAAATGTCCTGCATATAGTAAATGCTCAAACAATGCTGCTAGTCTTTTCTTAATGGTTTAATCTTAATTTTACCACTTAACTATGTGATTCTGGCCAGGTCACTTAACCTCACTGACCTTAGTTTCCTCCTCTGTCAAAAGGAAATAACACCTACCTCACCGTTTTGTTAGAAGGATCTAAATTTTTTTTTTTTTAACTTTTAAAGCGATTAGCACGGCTTCTGGCACAAATTCAGTACTCAATAAATATGTTAGTTGAACCTGAACTCAGAGTTTTTGATCTCCCAGTTCATTCAGAAGACTGAGGTCAGATTTAATAAAAGTCCTCACGAAAAAAGAATATAATGATACTTAATAAGGAGGTGGAACAAAAAATAAATAAATGTAAAAAAATAAGGAGGTGGAACACGACAGGGTGGGGGAGTAAAAGAACAATGACTTATGATCTGATCACTGACAATGGACCAAGTTCTGAGCTAATTAATCTTTCAAAAACTCTATGCTATGGGTATTATTGTCTTCATTTGTAGGCCAATGCACATGTGACTTCTGACCAACTATTCAGGACTCCAAGAAAATAGTGAGGAAGAAGGAGGAGAAGGAAAGGACCTGCTGTATCTGTTAACACCCCAGCCCGCTGCAAACCCTGGTATATATACACATAAGCCAAAACACTGAAGTTTAGGGTTGCTACTACATAGAAGACAAAGCCAGTATGATCTTGGGGTGTATGAGAGGTGATGAGGTGATGTTCATGGGCCCAGAAGAAACCTTTTCTTGATAGTCTGTAGGAGTTGGGTGCTTGCTAGAGCAATGAGTAAAGGTGGTAATCCCTTCCTATAAGAATATGGAAATCTGGGCGCCTGGATGGCTCAGTTGGTTGAGCATCCAATTCTTGTTGTCCATTTATGTCATGATCTCAGTGTCATGAGATCAAGCCCTGCCTCGTGGCTCTGTGCTCACTGGGGAGTCTGCTTCTCTCCCTTTTCTTCTTGCCATCCACCTCAAATGCCCTCTCTCAAATAAATAATCTTTAAAAAAAAGAAAAAGAATATGGAAATCTGGAAAGGGACCAAGAGTTAGAAGTTAGTTTTCTACAAGAAAAAAAAAAGCATTATAATAAAATGGGGCCATACCGCCAGGAGAATATAAAGACAGGATTTGATAACTATCTTCAAATGAACGGAGGATATCTGAAGGATGCCGAATAGAGTCACAGACTTTCTGAGTTGAAAAGAACCAAATATTCTTACTTTTCAGATAAGAAAATTAAGGTTCAAAAAAGTGACCTTGCCCAAAGTCTCATGGCTAATAGTGGCAGAATTAGGGCCAACACTAAAATCTCCTAATTCCAGAGTTGCCTCGGTGGCTCAGTGGTTGAACGTCTGCCTTTGGCTCAGGTCATGATCCCAGGATCCTGGGATTGAATCCCATGTTGGGCTACCCCATAGGGAGCCTGCTTCTCCCTCTGCCTGTGTCTCTGCCTCTCTCTCTCATGAATGAATGAATGAATATCTCCTGAGTCCAAATACTCTTTTTAGCATAATACAAGAAAGCCATCTTCAGCTTCATCAAAGAGCAAATAAAGAGATAGCAGGAGTAAAATTCAAACAGAAACAATTCCGATCCAAAATAAGGGACAATGTCTTCAAGGTCGGAGGGATGACAGACTGAAAGGAGTTAGACCATAGCCCTGAAAATCTTCCTGGACCAAAGAGGCAACCAGCTGTTCCAGTTAGCTTTGACGGTGACTCTCATTTGGGAAATGAAAATTTTTTATTGTTAGTTGATTCTCTCAAATCCTCATGGGTACCCCCATGCTTATATCTATGCACAAGTATATATTTAACTAAGATGCATTTAAATTAATTTTAAGTATTTTGTAGCACACCAAACTATTGACTAAAAGTGAATGTCCATGGGGTATTGCAAAAGCAGAGTCAGATTCAATTTACTAGTTTCAAAATACATCTGCTAGTTCTAATGTCCTATTTGTGGGTAAATTGGCATCACTTTATGGGAAGGCAATTTCACAAGAACTCTTATAGTTTAAAATGTATGTATCTTTTTTTTTTTTTTTTAAGATTTTACTTATTTATTCATGAGACACAGAGAGGGAGAGAGAGAGAGAGAAGCAGGCTCCATGCAGGGAGCCTGATGCGGGACTCGATCCCAGGTCTCCAGGATCACACCCTGGGCCAAAGGCAAGCACTAAACCACTGAGCCACCCAGGGATCCCCTGTATGTATCCTTTGACCCACTCCTAGGAAGTTCCCCTGGGGGAAGCATGCTGATAACTCCCCACCGGCAACAATCTAAAGCTCCATCCCAATTAGCCTGATTCAATTAAAAGGTACATCTGTGTATGAGACTCTATGTAATTCTTGAAAAAAATGAAGCAGAATTGTTAACTATAAAAAGATACCAAGGTATAATAGGTTTATTATTAAATAATATACATTAGTAAAACCAAATATGTATTAAATAAAAGATGCAGGATAGTATATATCACACAACTCAATTTGTGTAAATTTTATACATACATATCGGTAAGTCACTATAAATTTTTCTTGAAGGACACAGAGGCTTATTAACAGTAGTTACCTTTGGGACAGGAATCAACATGACAGGAAAGCAAGAGGAAAATATTTTTATTTTTCATTATTTACCTTTAAGTAGTATATGAATTTTTGTTTTTGTTTTACCACGTGCAGCTATTAGTTTACTTTTTAAAATATAGTATGTGCTTAAAATCAAGGGGGTGGATCAGATGACCTTTCAAGGTCCCTTCTAACTCCAATGACTTCGTGTCCTAGAAGCATTTAGTGAGGAAAACAGAGGGATAAGTTGCAGTGGCAATAAGCCCCAGCTATGAAGCAGATTCCACATGATGAAACATTCCATCCTCAAAACAGCAGACTCCCACAGGAGGAGGGTAACAATCAGGTTGGGGAGTTGGAGATTGGAGGCTTGTCTTGAAGCCCACTTAATAGCACTTCCTAGAACATTGAGAAAACAAACTGTCTCCATCCAAGATGGAGAAGGGTTGGTGATGGGGATCACAGGTGGACTAGGCACCCCCAAGTCACCACTGGCCCTGCCGCCATTAGCAGGTGAGCATCTCAGTGAGCTATAGGATGAGAGGAGAGGATGCCAGTGACCTAAAGAGGGCTTTCCAATAACAGGAACAGAAATGAGTGTTCTAGATATCTTGAATAGTAGATTTTGTGGGTAGAGGGAAGAAAAAGACATTTTTGTTGTGCATCTATTATGTCTCAGGCAGTCTGGCAGGATAGTTGAGAATTCACGTCTGCAATCGGACTTCCTGAGTTAGAGTTCTGCTCTACTAACAACTGCCTGCATGAGATTGGGCAAACTACTGAACCTGTGCCTCAGTTTTATCAGTCAGTGGGGGTGGTAATAGTCCCTACCTCCTGGGGGTGTGGTGAGAATTGAGTTAATCCACATAAAGCGCTTATGTGATAACATAGGTTAGATGAAAAGAAGCAAACAGAAAACCTTTGGCAAATACAAGTTAGTAATGATGAGAACGGTGATTACTATTAACCTGGAGATAGCAACCACTCCTCTCAGTCCTCCTCCTCCTGGAAAGTACAACAGCAGGCATGCTAGGGAAGGTGGGGTTGTCAGTACTCACCTTCGATCTGGTCAGCAGTGAAGTCTATCTGTGGGGAGGGAAACACAGGAATGAGACTGCCGAAGGCTCCTGGAGGGAAGCAGAAGTGGCTTCCACCACAGTCAGGGGGCAACTCCCTCAGGCCACCAGTGAGGGGCGGAGACTCAGGGCAGAGCCCCAGATGAATGAACTACAATATCAAATAATGCAGCCACGAGTGCTCCCTCAATACTGCAAATGAAGTGATGGCTCAAAATGAAAGAGAAAGAGAGAAAGAAATGTTCCAGATAACTCTAGAAGATATGCTGACTCTCTGTGGTGATTTCTTCAGGTCAAATATAAATTGCTCACCCTAGCTGACCATAAACTGCCCTCACTTTCAACCCTACTCCACAATCCACCCACAATCATACATCCTCTCCCTTTGGGCAGCCACCACTCCTCACCCTTGGCCTCTCTGTCCTACTTGATGATGACCATCCACGTCCTGCAATCCCACCTTTCCTTCTCTGGCCCCTTCCAACCCCACCCCTCCTCTTAGGCACTGGGACAGCAAGCCTAGCTTGGGTGGGTCCTCTGCATTCCTGAACTATTCTACAGTCCTGCCTCCAGGTGTGCCCAGGCCCCCTGATGCCAGGGCTCTCCTAGGTCAGGGATTTTTTGTTACTGTTCACAGAAATGCCTGGCACAGGGTAGACACTCAAAAAATATTTGTTGAGCAAAGTAATAAATTTGGATACACTCACACAATGCATAATAATTCAATGGTGAGTAAAGAACAATCAGGTGGGAGGCTCTGAAAATGAATGACAATGAACAAGCATGAGTCATCATCATCATTTAGGATTTTGCGTGTTACTTCACCATCCTTATCTGCCACCACCCTCCCCACCCAATCCCCTCTCCAGGGGTGGTGGTAACCACTGCTGGCACATCTCCTTCATGGACCACCATTTCTAGTCCTAACTCTGCTGCTTGTGCTGTGCCTCCCAGGCAGACCCCTGTTAATGAGGACCTCTGGGGGTGGCTGGAATAAGCTAGGAGAGGGGAGGAGGGGTTACACTGGGTTGGGCAGGAAACTAGCTGTGACCAGGAATGGAATGGGCTTTGCCTCAGGAGGGTTGGTCAGCAAGGTATAAATGCCCCTGGACTAGGGTAAAGGATGCTTTGCATGAACTCTGAGGAAAAGGTGCAGTTGCTTTGCTTTGTGAAGTGCTAAGTCCCAGGAGTAAATGTGTAAGAGAAATTAGTGTAAAAACATAAAATCAGAATCTATGGTCATAACCATACATATTGGGGTTAAGTTTACTTTTGTTCTAGTTTTTGAGCACAGACTTCAAAGCAAAGGAACCAAATAAGCACAATAATGAAGGATACCTACATTTTTTTTTTCCACTTTAAAGCAATTTCAACTATGGTCAGGTTTGGAAGATCCAGGCATGGGAAAGAGGACTGCAGTGGGGAGGAGAGAATCAGGGGGTGGGGGTGGTGGATGGATGGAGAGGCAATGGGTCAAAGAGAAGGCTCTGATATGATACCACGAGGTAGCTGTCACCAGGATGCCAGGGGGGGGGGGGCAGGCTATCCCATAGGAGTAGCCCATTATCAGAACAAATCAGAAATAAAAGCATCCTGAGGAGTATGGGGGAGAGTCAGCTTTTCTCACTAGGCTCTGCCCGTAGTGGGAGTAATGTATGACCCACGTACTTTCAAGGTCTTACACTATCACCTCCATGTGTACCACAACCAAACCCAGGGACGTGCAACTACTTCCATCTCTTGGCCAAACCAGTTATGCTTGACCCCTCACCCTTGTACGAATTACCACAGATCAACCCCAGGGCCCTTGGCACAGCTGCAGGGGATGTGGGCACCAGGAGGAATCCTGAGAGACTAGGGAGGGTCAGTTTCCCTATCTTCTTGTCGTAGCACCCGGTCCTGAGCCCTTATTTTGATTTGATTCCTCACCACCCCTGGCCCTGCCCTCATGGGTATCCCCAGGGGCCCACCACTCCCAACCTGTTATTAATAGCTCTTCATACCAGAAGCACTTGACCTCTCACATTCTGGTGCCAAGGCTTAGAACTGCTTCACTCTCCAGAGGCCTCTGACCCCTCCTTCCCCAGCCCGGCCCCTCCCAGTTCCATTCCTTCAGCAGCTGGGCCAGATAGCTGGGAGGCCTGAAGTGACTGAGTCAGCAGGCAGGGCCCACGCCAGCTGCAGGGAGAGGAACCTTCCAGGGTGAGGGGAGCAGGGTGGGCAGAGAGGGAAGCAGGCCCCCCTCCCTCACCGGGTTAGAGGGTGGGCCTCGTCCTAAGATGGGCCAGTCCCCTGCAGACTCCAGACAGGAGCCTAGGCTGAGGCCACAGAAGGAGGGAACCACCTCGGCTGGGGAGGAGAGAGGGAAGCAGGCTCCTCTCTGCCCCCACCACCCTCCTACTGCAAGGGTCTTGGTGAACAAAGCCTTTCCCAGACTCTCTCCTCCCTTGCCATTTATATAACTCGTTCCAAGGTACATTGGCCATTATTGGTACGTGTCTTTTCTCCAGAAAGATGAGGTACCACCTCTGAGGAAAGGGTCAGTCTCTTTTTCTTTGCTATGATGGCTCCCACAGTGCATTAAAATTTAAGGCTGAATAGTCGGTTGGTAATACCTCCCTGCCATTCCTGACTCTGACAGAGCAGGGCTTCCTCAGAGCAGAAACCCATCCCTGAGGGGCAAGGCCTAGATCCCAAATCCCCCTCACCAGCCCCAATGCCAGCTCCACCATCCCGTGCCCCATGATGCAGGGCATAGGCACCACAGTCCCCATCCTGGTCCAGCCTCCAGGAAATAGATCTCTAAGGTCCAAGACAGACAGGATCCCAAAGGTCATCCCCACCTCCATTCCAATGGTTAAGGCTCACTCACCTTTACACTCTTGGGATCAAAGGCAGGTTCCTTGGGGGGTTCAGGAGCTGGGGCAGGGGCAGGGGCTGGGGCAGCCTTGGCTGCTTCCTTCTTAGGCTCGGGCTTCTTGGGAGGCATGTTGTCTTGCTGGGATCTCCGGTGGAGGTGGGAGCTAGGACAGAATCAAGAGATGTGGCGCCTAGGAGAGGAGACAGGAGACTGGGCTGCCTCCCTCCCCTTTTATCCTGGGCAGGAGCCCCCACAGAGGGGCTGGGTGAGAGCAAGAGCAACCGCCCTGACTATAAAAGGAAGAAACACCAGCAGGGTACAGCTGACAACTGTGTATTGTCACCAGGTTTGGGGCCACGAGCCTCCCCTCCCTCCACACCTCACACTCCTCCCGGCCTCCACCTCTGGGACAGGCTGACCCTTCCTGCCAATTGGTGGAAGCCCAGAGGGGCCAGGAAGACAGACCCTCCAAAAACACCAGAGTCCAGCCAGAGAGATGAGCTGACTGGAGCAGTTGATAACCTTCACACAAAGCCCAGGGGAGGGTAAGGCTTTTTTTAGCCCCTCCAGAGCAGAGGCAGCCCACTGCACATTCCTTTTAAGCCGGCTCCTTTAAGCTGAGAGCCACTCTGGGGCCTCAGCTCTGCCCTGAGGCTCAGCTCTAGGCCTGGAGCCCTGAAGCAACAGCTGGTCGGCCAACCCTCCCCATTCCCGCCCCCCCTCCCCACCCCCTGCCCCTCACCCTCCCTATTTACAGGCTAAAGCCCTCCATCCTCCAGAGCAGGCATCCCAGGAACTCCACAGACCTCAAATCCCCGGGCTTACCCTCACCACCAGCCACCTCCATCATTCATTCAGGGAGTCCTGAGAGGCAGAGGGGTGTGGCTAAAAGTCAAGGTGACTGGAGGTCAACTTGGGTCTCCTTGTCACTATCCCTTTAACTCTGGACACTAGGTGTGCATGTGCAGGTGTGCGGGTCTGTGTGTGTGTGTCTGTGAAGTGCTTACTGTGTACCAGGCACTGTTCAATGCTATTGTATAAAATCTCATTACCTCTTCACCCCAATCCTACAAACTAGATACTATTCCCATTTTACACTTAGGGAGATTGAAACTAAAAGTGGTCAGGTAACAAGGTCACTCAGCTAAGTAGCTATGAGCTGGATCAGGACCCAGGTGTATCTGATTCTAAAGTGTATGCTTATATCATTGAGATCATAATCCCATTTATGGGGGCACCTGGGTGGCTCAGTGGTTGAGCATCTGCCTTTGGCTCAGGGCTTGATCCCAGGGTCCTAGGATCAAGTCCTACATCAGGCCCTCTGCAGGGTGCCTGCTTCTCCCTCTGTCTCTTTCATGAATAAATAAATAAAGTCTTAAAAAATAATAATCCCATTTATGGGATTTATGGTGGGGGGTGTGCACATATGTCTGTGTGTTCATCTGAAAGGCCAGGACGTATACACGCTAAAGTGTTAGGGAGACACACCCCTGGGACCTGGGGGCGGTGAGGAAGGGAGATGACAGCAGTTCAGAATTTTGTACTTTTTTCACTTCCTGCATTAATGGAAATTTTTAGAACTAGCATGTACTGTTTTAAAAAAAAAAACAAACAAACACTTAAAGGCTATACAATGTTCAGAAAACCACCACCAAAAAGCTTACCCACCACACAGAATTGCTTTGAGCTGAACTTTAAGACTCTCCAGTTCAGAGGATGAAAACTCAAGTCAAGAAAAGCCAAAAAGTTACCTCTGCCTCTCTAGGCCTGGTCTTCTTACCTATAAACAGGATTACTAGACTACATACCACCTGGTCCCTGCTAGCTCCTAAGTCTGCGTGCAGTTCCAGGTGCCTGGGGGCTCACACCCACTCATTCCCTAGGCTCCATTTTTCCAGACCTTTCCCAGCCAAAGGGCCCTTGGAGTTGGTCTCATCCTACCTGCTTTTGTGAGGAACCTAACGCCTAACGCCAGACTTTTAAGCTGCCCAGAGAAATTCAGCCACTCATAGAGCCAAGCCAGCTAATTCTGGCTCCCCGTGTGGTGTGTGGAGCTCTGACCCCACCCTGCTGCTCTTACAAACCTAGATGTGCCCTCACCACTGGTAAGCGGAGAAGCCTTCAAAGGAAACTGAGGCAGGAAAAGGAGCCAGGACTTGCCCAAGGTGATACAAGAACAAGACCCAAACCCACGTCAGTACTGGTCCTGGCTGGGATAGCAGCTGTTCACTCTTTCACCTCACCTCACCCCTCCTGGGCTTCACCTTCTGTCTTCCTTCTGAGTTCCTATCATCTGCTTCCAGGGGCCTCTGCTTGCACTCTTGCACTTTCCCTGTCTGACCCTTCCCTGACTTCCTCACTCCCCAGACGTTGGGAGCTCAGGTTGTGGGAGGTGAGAAAGGAGGAAAGAGAAGCCCAGCCTCTCCCCTTCTCTCCTCCCACTGCAACCTCTTCCCAGACTAGGTGTGCTGTGGAGTTTGGTGGAAAAGCTGCAAGCCAGAAGCTGGAAGATCCAGGCACTAGACCTGACTTTGCCAGCCACTCCCCTTCTCTGGGCCTGAGCTTGCTTATCTCTAAAATGAGAGATAATCAGGAGCTTTCAAACAGTTTCAAACAGACACCCAAGACCCAAGCCTCCCTTAAATTGCTTCCGGCTGTAAGGGATGCAGAGAGGCCAGGTTTGGAGCTCCCCCTGCCATTTCAATCAGCACCACTCCTGTGTGTTTTCTACATGGGGGTCCCACGATCATTGTCAAAGAAATGATTCCATGGTTTAAGAGTAAAAATAACCACTGAATGAGATGCTTTCATATATCCTTTCCAGTCAAGAAACAAGTTATTCTAACCATTCTAGTAAGAAGTTGATCCTCAAAAGACAGAAAGTCAGGGGTTTCCTTTCATTTCATTTATCTTTTTCTTTTTTCCTTTTTCTTTCTTTTTGTAATGAGGAGCAAAATATTCAGTCTGCTTGGGGACAGAGCTATGAGGTTAGAGAGCTGGGAAGACTGAATGAGGCTAGCTGAGCAACTGTAGACATGAAAGGATGAGGGCCTTAGAGATAGACGAACATAGGGCTGAATGCTAGATTTGCCATTTCCTAATCTCCGGTCCAGTACCCTAAGGACCTTCAGCAGTAAACATTTCCTTCTCAAGTTGTTGTGAGATCTGTATGAAACAACATGAGCAAAGCACCACAAGCCACCCCTGGCACAATGGAAACACTCACAGCTGTTCATTTGTTTTCCTAGATGAAGCTAGACGTGTGTCTGGGTTTCTCAGACTTCTTGGAAGGAACTCCAGGAGAGAGGGCCTGTGGGGGAGGAGCAGCACAGGTAAGGTGGCAGTGGCTACTGGGATTATGAGGTGTGGGTTTAGGAATGAGGAAGAGGTGGAGAGAAATGGGGGTTGGAGGAGGGCGGCCACTGGTACCCATGGTGTGACATATTTGTGGCTCAGAAAGCATGTTGCAGGTCCCTGGGGCCAAGCAGCCTGCCTGTCAGCCACACTCAGATGAGGAGCCAGCCTGCCTGAAACTTTAGGCCACAGGCGCCCCAGCGTGGGAGGAGACACTCCTCAAATCAGTTTCTGATGCTCTTTAAGCAACACCAGCTAAAAGAGTGTCTGGCACTTCAGAAGCAACTGGAGGAGAGTGTGGTTTTCCAGAAAGAGCTATGCATCAAGCGTCAAGATACCCGCCCCTGGCCTTGTTATTATTACCACAACTCATGATGCCCACAGTTCAGAAGAGCTCAGTAACTGGAGCCAGAGGTGTCACTTTTGCGGCCCTCATTCTACTTCATGGTCACTGGCTTTTCCCTTCTTGTCTGTCTAGAGTATCCTGCACCAGGCCTACAGCATAGCTTCCCCCTCCAATACATGCTGACCAAGTAGAGCAAAGGAAAGAAAGAGAAAGAAAGCAGAGACTGTAGAGGCAAATTAGAAGTAGGTATTGGCAGCCTGCCAAGTGCCCCTGAGAGGCCTCTAATGCCCATTCAGATGCTCCCACTGGAAGGACTTCAAACTTGGTAGATGGAAAACTCCGGACAGAATTTCACACCAACCCATTTACACCCCATGTCAAACTCGGAGACAGACACTTAGCTTAGAGAACTGACATCAGCCCTCAACTGGGCTGAGCTTACATACACTCACTTGTTCTTCCCCCTTCCTCTCTAACCACACATGCCCTGTGTCCTGTCCTGAAAGAGATCCATCAGAGTCTCCTGCCTGGGATCAAATGCTGCTGACAGGAGGCCTGGCTCTTAATGCCTTGTCCTTGTCACCCTCCCTCCTCTCTTCTGGCCAACATCTCATAAGCTAGACATCATGGAGCAATGCCCTGGCCAACACTAATCTGTCCCCATAGAGGGCACTGGGTAAATTGGGCTCTGCTGCAAGGCAGGGGTAGGAAAGCCCACTCAGGAGCTGGACTGCCCAGGTTAGAGTCTGGACTCAGGGGATTAGGCAAACTCGTTAACTTTTTTCTTTTTTAAGATTTTATTGATTTGGGCAGCCCCAGTTGCGCAGCGGTTTAGCGCTGCCTGCAGCCCAGGGTGTGATCCTAGAGATCACATCACAACTCCCCTGCATAGAGCCTGCTTCTCCCTCTGTCTGTGTCTCTGCCTCTCTCTCTCTCTCTGTCTCTATGAATAAATAAATAAAATCTTTAAAAAAATTTTTTTAAAAAGATTTTATTGATTTGAGAGAGAAAAAGAGCATGAGTATGCATGCAATGTGAGCTGGGTTTGGGTGGTGCAGAGGGAAAGAATCTCAAGCAGACTCCTCACTGAGCTCAGAGCCTCCATCTCATGACCCTGAGATCTTGACCTGAGATGAAATCGAGTCTGCAACTTAAACAACTGAACCACCCAGTTATCCCACAAGTTAACTTCTTTATGTCTCAGTTTTCCTATCTGTAATATGGGGCCGCTAATACAACTTTATAGATTGGTCACGAGGATTATATGAGTTAATATGGTGTTAACACCGTGTCCAGGACAGAGCAAGTAATCAAAATACCCAAGCCTGGGTCCTGATTGAAATAGTGTGGCTTCTGCTCCCTCTCCCAAGATCAACAGTGGAAGAATTATATAGAGAAAATACAAGAAATAAAGATAAATTTCTCACTGTGAGAAATCCCTTGGATGAAGGGGATCCCTGTTTAGAACTGGGGTGTGTATGTGTGGGTGGGTATGCATGTGTGTCTGTGCATGTGTGTGTTAGAGGGGTGGCTTTGGTTTGGGGAGAGATGTGGCCAGGCAGGCTGTGGAATGACCAAAAAAAAAAAAAAAAAGGAGCTCTAGGGTCTCTTTTCCTCCACTACTGGCTTCAAACATACAGCAATGCCCCATCAACTGTGTGACTCAAACCTGTGATGGCTAGGGTAACATCAGGGCACTGAAGATGCACCATGCTTGTGAAGAGCTAGTAAAGAACAGGTAGGGGACAACTGAACTTTGGACAATTGTGTTCTCTCTTCTCTCTTACCTGCCCTGAGAGTTCCCTAAACTCTCAGGGCAGGTAAATTTCAATCTAAATGTATCTCCCCCTACCAAGGCTGCTTCGTTCTGGCGGGTGGTAGAACTATTCTCAGTACTAGGGCTCATTCACCTCCAACCCTTACCCCTTGAGCTCAGTGGTGCTGGCATGCACTGTTGGATCAGCAACCGATGTGCCTTTAGGCAAAATAACAAGACAGATGAGGAGCACCTAATCCAAAAGGACACAGCCCACTTGATTAAAGATGGCACTTTAAGTAGAAAAATGATAACAGGCCAAGATTTTAAAAGGAACTTAGTAAACATGCTAAAAGAGATAAAAGGAAATATGACCAATATGATACAGAACAAGAAGACATAAAGAAGAACCAAACAGAAATTTCAGATATGAAAAGTATAATCATTGAAATAAGAAAAAAAAACTTTCATAAAACAAGCAATATGCTAGGTATAAAAAATTAATAATTAAAATAGAATAATTATAACAGATTTGAAAAGTAGCATGATGGACACAGTTGGGAAACATATTAGGGTATTGAAAGGCAAAAGAAAGAATATCGCGGGATGCCTGGTGGCTTAGTTGGCTAAGCATCTGTTTTAGGCTCAGGTCATGATCCCAGGGTCCTGGGATTGAGACCCACATTGAGTTCCCTGCTCAGCAGGGAACCTGATTCTCTCTCTCTGCCTCTGCTGCTCCCCCTGCTTGTGCTGTCTCTCTCTTTCTCTCTGTCAAATAAATTAATAAAATCTTTAAAAAAGAAGGAAAGAAAGAAATGCAAATAAATAGAAAAGCTAAGAAATATGGGAGATAGAAGTAGAAGTGCTTTGTGGTTTAGATGGGCAATCAAGCTGAGTATACATCTAAAAGAAATCTCGCTCAAGTTCAGAAAAGACATGAGGAAGGTGATTCTCTGCCGCAGCATGCCATGTGGTGGCAGGAGGTGGAAACAGTGTGAGTCTCCAGTACTGAAACAATGCCATGAAAGAGTACATACCAGTTAGAAGGAAAAGATTAGATATACACCCAGAAGAAGATAGTGATGAGTAAGAAGCTGAATAAAATACAAACCACAAATACATTTCTATAAATTTAAAATACCTGCACATAATCTCACTGATAGCATACTGCACATGAATGAGCTAAAACTGAAGCTCCAAGAAAACACTTATTTGCAACTTAGCAATGTAGGTACAGGAACTTATGCTAAAATTGAAGCCTCTCACAATACAAATTAATACACATTTCTCTAACACAAATATGCAGATTTTAATCAACAGCATTATATAAACTGGCTGCAAAAATGACAAGAACAGTTTAAATGTTTTGTTGATATTAATGAATTTAGAGTTGCTTTTCAATTTTTGCAGTAGCTCCTCGAATTTCACGTTAGTAATACTGAGTTGACACAAGAGTTAGTGAATTTATTTGACTTAGACATAATTTTGATACTGATATAGTTCCTTTAAAATAGAGCAATTTTGACTATTTGGGTGCAAATATTAAAGGAAAATGATTTTTTTGGTACTTGGTTCAGTTACTGGAAAATTTTAAAGTATGCTTGGAACAACTTAGGTAGTAAATCTACTTTTTCAACCATGCAATTATAAAATCTAAATACAGATCAAGTATTTGTGATGAAAATTTAGCATCCAAATTGAGATAAAATACACAATGAAAGGTTTTGAAAACTTAGTACAAAAATGTAATATATTATCTCATCAATAATTATTATATTGTTTACATGTTGAAATAACATTTTGGCTATACTGAGAGAATAAGACATTATTAAATTGTATTAAGTACCCACATACTAGAAGCATTACCCATTATTCAAGAACACATACAAACAAAAAATACACATTAAAAATTTCTGAGGGTTGCTTATTATGACTATTGTTTGGATGGGATGGAGCAATGAGATAAAAAAGGAATAAATAACTAATTAAACAAGGGGCCTTATATGGACTAGTGATGAAAGAAGGCTATATAACTCAAGGAGAATGATTAACCCAATCCCCTGTAGCTAAGACTCTTTATGACCAAGGAAGAAGGAAAAAAGCAATGAAAACCTGAAGTCTTAGTGACCCTGAAAACTCAGAGCAGCAAAGGTAAAGGCCAAGAAGGAATGGAGGGTTTAAAACAAAAATTTATGGGCCATGATAGCACAGGTCCTCAGAGCACTTTAAATCATCCCATCCAACTTCATTTCCTCAGCTATTTAACATAGGTAGAGAATGCTACACGTTTGGTGCAATCACTCAGTAGTCTGTCTAAATGGTTGAAGCTCATTTCTGTGCTGTGATCAAGGCAGTGCAGCCTAGTGATGTATCTGTGAACTGAACCGTGGGAAGAAGACATTGGGAGGGCCCCAAAAACAGGTGGGTTGGAGTCCGCCTAAGAATCTAAAGCAGAGGGCAGGACAGCTGGTGTCTGGCAAAGTGATTTATAGTTGAAAAGCAACAGAGAGCAAGTCAGAATCCTCACCAGTCATCCGAACTGCATTCCACCAGACATCCTGTCAGCTGCAAGGGACTTTAGAGGCACAGACAGAAGGGGGTGACTTGCCCAAGGTCACACACTATGAGTCATGGCAGACCTGAGACTAGAACCCAAGATGCCACTCTAAGGCAATAATAGGAGCTGGTGGAGCTGATGGGATTCCCTCATGGAGAGTCCTGGACCCCAAGGGGGCAAGGAAATAAGAAAGCATCAATGACAGCTGGCCCTGTCACCCACACCACGGGTGGCTCTCACTAAGGAAAAAGAGACTTAACCCCTTAGCAAGCACTTTTTTTCAGCATTTGAGGACATGCTTTTAATGCTAAAAATGATTCTCTTTTCTTGGTTTCCATTTCCACCAACTTCTTCTTTTACTTCTCAAATCTGACTTCCTTCCTAGCACTCCACCAGTGACTTCTCTGTGGCTAGATCTAGTGCTCTTGTCTCTGGGCCTTCTCTGCTATACTTTTTTTTTTTCCTTAAGATTTTATTTATTTACTCAAGAGAGAGACAGTACAAGTGAGAGAGAGAAAGAAGCAAGGGGGAAGGAGCAGAGGGAGAGGGACAACCAGATTCTTCGCTGAGCAGGGAACCTGATACAAGGCTCCATCCCAGAACCCTGGGATACGGACCTGAGCTGAAGGTAGAGACTTAACAGACTGAGCCACTCAGGCGTCCCTCTGCTGTACTTATCATACCAAAGTTCTGTGACTCACCCTGCTCCTTTATCCAGATTACTCTCATTCATTCATTGATTCATCCATTCAACTAATATTTATTATACCTACAGTATGCACATACTTTTACTAAAATTAATAAAGGCCATCCAAGGAGCTTCCTATCTGGTATGGAGGACACAGGTATATAAACAATTTTAATGTAATGATAAGTACACTCACAAAAGTTTTATAAGGTATTCTAAAATAGAATGCATTTAGTTCTACCTGAAAAATCTCTTTTTTTTAAGATTTTATTTATTTATTTGAGAGAGAGAGAGACCAAGATAGCAACAGAGAGCACAAGCAGGGAGGAGAGGAAGAAGCAGGCCCCCCCACTGAGCAGAGAGCCCCCACATGGGGCTCAATCACAGAACCCCAAGACTATGACCTGAGCTGAAGGCAGATGCTTAACCGACTGAGTCACCCAGGCATCCCAAGAATTGGGAACATAACCAAGTTTGTATTTAACTCATTGCTGTGCAATTTATTCAGAGAAAAATGAAAGTTTGCCTAGAACCTAAAAGGGAGAGAAATAGCAGAGAACCTACTATTTGGTGAATGTCCTCTCCACATAGTAATATTTCTTATCTAGCAGCCAGGCATATAGGTCCTTTCTGAGGAAAAGGAGGTAATAGCCTACAAGATCATTCAATTGACTCTTTTGGTCTGTCTGCATTCAATAAGCAGCCTCTGGTTGGAATCTGAATGCCCAAAAGAGAAGGAATTGGAGAATATCTCTCACTGTAAATGAGAAACTTGGAAAGATTTTCATTTTGCACCTTTTTTTCAGACTCAACTGATGAGAGGGCAAGGTGAGGGCAAAACACAAGCTGACACACTGCAACCCCCCATCCCAAAGTGGGATATATATATATATATATAACATTCCTCGGGCAGTAGTGACTGCCTAAGAACAAAGGCAGGGGAAAAAGAAATGGTCAGTTGATAAAGATCACAGTCATGTAGAACATGAAACTCCACTATAGTTTTTAAGTGTCTTCATGATTTTAAGAAAAAGACAATCTTAATAATAGACCTTCAGGAACCTGTAGACTCAATTTCCTGGAGCCCTAGCATCATCTTCATTGCCATAGGATAGAAAACCCTACATGATCAGTCACTCCTCACAATCACGATGCAGCTCTTTCTGCACATAGGTCCCGTCCCTGTGCCATAGTAAAACACCTTTTTGCACCATAAAAAGTCTCAAGAATTCTGTCTTGACCATTGGGCTCAACGATCCCATATCACAACCAGCTAGGCTCCAGGAATAATGGAAATTTAGAGTTGCTCCCTTAGCAGCCTCTTTGCTGCACTCCTGGCTCCTACTCACTCCTCTCTCTCTCTCTCTCTCTCTCTCTCTCTCTCTCTCTCTCTCCACCAATTCACATAATCCTCAGCTGTTAGCATAATCTTTCTCAAATTCCGTTCTTATGAAGTCACTCCCCCTGCTCAATCACCACCAGCAGCTCCCTAGGTCTATTTTATCAACCTAAAGTCATCAGTTTGGAACCCAAAGCTTATCAACTGTCTGGTACATCGCCATTTCAACCAAGCATACACAGGCTCCACTCCAGGCAAGATAATTTGTTTACAGTTTCTCTTCTTCCCTGTGCTTTTCAAGTCTCCCTACCCCTCCCTGCCATAGACCACGTAGCCCATCTCAGAGTTTACCTCAACCAGGATGTATTTCTGATTAGCGTCAACACTTCAGACTGCTTTGATATGAAATCTGTTAGGGACTTATGTACAAAACCAGCATGTTCTCTGAGTCCAGAAAGAGAGAGTCAAAAGAGTGTCAAGTTATGACCAATAAGAAATAATACTGAGTGGTCATTTCTTTTAATCATCAGATATAATATTTTAATAACTTTATATTTGTATAGGACACAATTCCAGATAATGGGGACATCAGGGTAAGCCAAAGTCCCTGCCTTCATGGAATTTATATTATAAACAAATACAATTAAAATTACCATACATACTATGAAGGAAAAGAAAACAAAGATGTGAGAGAATCCTGGGTGGAGCTAACAATTTTGGTTAGGGGACAGGGAATATTCTGAGGACATAATACCAAGGCTGAGGCCTGAAGGATGAGTTGAACTTAGCTAAAGAATAAGTAAGTAAGATTAAGTATTTCAGGAAGAAGTAATATGTGTAAAGGTTTCCACTTTAATCAGTCAATATTTTTAAAGAATATACTAAATATGGGGGCAGCCCCGGGTGGCTCAGCAGTTTAGTGCCGCCTTCAGCCCAGGGCCTGATCCTGGAGACCTGGGATCAAGTCCCACGTCACGCTCCCATGTCAGCCTGCTTCTACCTCTGCCTGTGTCTCTGCCTCTCTCTCTCTCTATGTCTATCATGAAAAAAGAAAAAATCTTCAAAGAACAATATAGAGAAATATAAGATATCTATATATAAGATATCTTCTATCTTCCCTTAGGAAGAATACCACATAAATAATCTTGATTTTATTAGTCTGCTCAGGAAGCTAAAACAAAATTACCCCAGACTGGATGTATTAAACAACAGAAATGTATTTTCTCACAGTTGGAAGGTAGAAGTCCATGATCAAGATGCTAGAAATTTGGTTTCTGGTGATTATTGTCTTCCTGGCTTGCAGATGGCCATTTTCTTGCTATATGCCTCGTGTGACCTGCCCTCTACTCTCTTAGGTTTATATCATGGGCCTTGCAAATTACACTGACAAAAGACAGATTAACAAAATTTTAACAACAAAAAGTGGTTAGAATTTGGGGCTTACCTACCATTTTAGCAAACAGCAATAAATTTGTGGAGAAGTGGCAAAACAGAGTGGGGAAAAGGTTTGGGCTTCTGGGGTGGTAAGCTGTGGAAAGGTAAACATCTAGGGAAACTAATGGAAGGTAACGGTTATTTCAGTAAGGTCTGTTTGTGCAGACCCAAATCAGTGTCAACTCCTTGTCTCTAGTGATAATGGTTGTTTTCTTCCTCCTGGTACAGGAGAAAGAAGAGAAAGCACCATCACAGAGGGAAATTTATGTCCTGCTATCAGGCTGATAGTGGAAAAGCAAAGAGCTCTTTCTGTGTTTGCTGCTTCCAGTTGCTTTCAGATCAAAATAATCCTCATGCCAAAGTAACATATTCTGGTCCCTTCTTGGGAATGTAGAGTCTAACAGGGAGGTGAGACAAGGCTGGATAAGGAGGCAGGGACTAGACCTTGGAGGGCCCTATAAGAGAAGTTAGGGGCGCCTGGTGGCTCACTCAGTTAAGCGTCTCTTGATTTCAGCTCGGGTTATACTTTCACTGGCGTGGGGCTCCGTGCTAGATTGTAGCTTGCTTAAGATTCTCTCTCCTTCCTCTGCTCCTACCTCCTGTATGTTCACTCATCCTCTCTAAAAAAAAAAAAAAAAAAAAAAGAGAGAGAGAGAGAGAGACAGAGAGAGAGAGAAGTGAACAGGTTTGAGTGATACCCTGAGAGCAATGGGAAATCTTGAGTTGGGTAGGAAGGTTTGGGAGGGACATAATCAGACTTGGTTTTAAGGTATGTAAGTCTAGGACAGGAAGAGACATGAAAGGTATATCCAGGGTAAAATTAGTAGGGCTTTTGCAAATAGATATTAGGGTCAAAGAGAGAGTGGTTGGTTTCAGGTTTGGGCAATGAAGAGGGTGCGTGGCAGTACCATAAACTGGGGTAGGAAATACTTCAAGTATGAGGGCTGAGGATGCCATTCTGAACAAGCATCTGTGAGATATCCAGTTGATAGCTAGGCATTCAGGTCTGGAGTTCTAAGAAGCAGTCTGGCTAGAGATAGAGATTTTGGAACAATTTTACATTTTGGGAGGTTTGATTTATTTTATTTTATTTATTATTATTTTATTTTATTTTTTTGAGAGAGAGAGAGAAAGGGAGATGGAATAGGAGCTGAGGGAGAAAGAGAGAGAGAATCTTAAGCAGGCTTCAAGTCCAGTTCAGAGCCCAGTGCAGGACTGGATCTCACAACCCTGAGATCATGACCTGAGGTGAAATCAAGAGTTGGATGCTTAACCGACTGAGCCACTCACACCCCCCTGGAACAATTTTAGATGATAGTGGAGACCAAGAGGATGGATGGGTTTTCAAAGGGAGAAAGCACAGGGTGAAAAGAAGGCCTAGAATAGGCCCCTGAAGCATTCTAATGTTAGGGGGGTACAAAGGAAACTGATAAAAAATAGAGCAGTATGAGGAAAACCACAAGACTGTGTGATCAGAGATGCCAAAGGAAGGGGATAATTTGACCAAGAGGGAGGAGGAAACATGGGAGTAAAAGCCGCAAGGTCAAGTAATAGAAGGAGGATAAGAGAAGCAGCAGCAACAGGGACAAAGGAAGGGTACAGACAAAAGGGACTGAAGGATTTCAGAAGAGAAAACTTGCTGGGGGCTATGCCTTAGTAGGACCTGCATCTTGGCAATAATGCCAAGTCTCGTTCTTCAATAGTTCCCTGAAAGCCGGCCTCCGAATCTGATTGAACATGAAACAGACCAAGAGGCAGGCTAAAGGAAAAGAGGAAATTCACCATGTTTGAAATAATGCTTATTGTAACCCAGATCTGCTCACCAGCTAAACATATGTGGATAATGAATGACAGCAGGATGCTCAAGTGGTTGCTGGATGTCAAGTTTAAGTAGGTCAATCAGGAACACAGAAGGAAGAAAAATGCTTTAAAAGATTCCATCAAAGCACAACTTCAAACAATGTGGCCTTGCTATGGATAAGCAGAAAACCACAACAGATGTATTAGACCAGTGAAGAACAGTTAGAAAAGAGATGCCTTTTGGGGGGAGAAAAAACAGGGGTACTCTAAGCAAATTCTAAGCTTCAGCATCAGAATGCCAAGCATCATGGACTCTTTAAATGCTGAAAATGATACACATTTTCAAACAAAAAATATCATCATTATGTATGCTGTATTGTAAGTTCCTACATTCAAGTTTACAAGAATTCATTGCATAAGACTTGGGTTAGCAGCATGTTGTGTGACAAAGAGCTGTGTGTGTAAAATGACCACAAGCTTAGCATGAACAATGTCATGTGACAGTTTAAAATGCAAATACAACTTAATTTTTAGTCTACTTTAATAGAAGTCATCCAGATAAAGCAACAGTCTCAACATTCCCTTCATTAATTAGAATAAATGTAGAGTTCTGTGTTCAGTTCAAAGCATCAAATTTTAAGGGTGATCTCTCTTATCCATCTCTTTCTTTCCATCACTACTACTAGCTTCTAGCTTCTCTCATCTCATATCTGGTAGATTGTTTCCAAAGAGGTCCAGCAATCAATTCCTCAGGTGGCACAAGCCTTCTGCAGTGTCACTTTGCTACTCCTCCCTTCTAGAGGTGGAGTCTATTTCTCCTTCCCTTGAATCCATGTTGGCCGGTGTCTTGCTTTAATCAATGAGAAGTGGTGGGGTTTGACTTACAGACCTAGGTCTTAGGGGGCCTCACAGCTTCCTTTTTTACCTTCTCAGTTGCCAGCCACAAAGCCAGGAATGGGGCTAGATTACTGACTGATGAGAGGCCAACAGTGAGGCAGAAGTCAGGTGGAGATACATTAGAGAAATGAGGGGCTTAGCCAACAGCTTGCACCAAGGCCCCAAACATGTGGGCAAAGCCATTTTGGATCTCCAGCCCCAGTCAAGCCAATAACAGTAATATTCTGTATCTATGCTACCCAGTATGGGACTCACTAGCCACAAATGTCTACTGGATCCTTGGAATGTGGCAAGGGCACCTGAAAAATTTCATTTTTAGGGCAACCCTCTCAGGTCCCCTCCCTCTTTGGGAGCTTTGCACTATTGCTCAATAAACTTTGCTTTGCTGCCCACCAAAACAACACAAGACAAAAAAATCATTTTTAATTCTCTTGACTTAACTGAATGTTAAACAGCTAATGACTACCGAGTTGGACAATTTAGAAGACTCATAATCTTGCTAAAAAAAAAAAAATAAGGCACAGGGCAGAAAATCACCTTGGCACTTACCCTTTACAGGGCCCAGAATACAGAAGCAGTTAATAGAGATGGCTGGTGGTGAAAGATATAGCTCTCTTAGCTAGTATTAAAAAAAAAAAAAAAAGCAAAACACAACAAAAACAAAACAAAAGCAAAACAAAACAAAGCAAAACAAAGCAAAAACAAAAACAAGCCAACCCTTCGTTCAACATCACCTAAGGGAAGTAATCCATTTTAACCTGATTTCATCTGCATAAAACGAGAGACCCAGAAAGGGAAATTCCTACATAACAGGATATACCATGAGTTCCTCACCTAGCAACTGAGATGTCTTGATTGGACAATTAACTTTCTAAACGTGTTTTCATCATCTACCAAAAAACCCCAAAATTGTAATAGTTCCCTGGCTCACACATTTCGGCGGGGTGGGGGTGGGTAAGGGGAATGGGAAGGAAATCTGAGAGAGCCTCTTATGTGTGTTAGACACACCAACATACATCCATGCATTTAATTCTTTTAGTCATTTTTTTTTTCAGACTAAGGAAATAGATGTTCAGAGATGTGACTTGCCTCGGGACTTAAAACTTAGTGCCAGAGGTAAAATTTAGAATCAAGCCTCTGGATTTCCCAATATGCCACAGGAAAAAAAAAAAATTATCAGGAAATTTTTCCTTATCAGGAAAAAAAAATTCTGCCAGCCTTCTGAGATTTTCCATCATCTGGTCACCTAAGTAATTATTTCCAGCTAATGCCTTAACTCTAACCGGACTGATCTCACTTCTGCGTCCCTTCCCTTACCAGTCTTTTCTTCTAATTCTACCCATCCTTCAGAATCCAGTTTGTCTCCCTTTTCCCTTCCCTGAAACTTTCCTCATCTTAATCCCAATTTAGTTCCCTCTCCTCTTAATTTTGACGTCACTCATCACGGGCATCACGTAACATCGTAGTGACGTCTTCGGTGTGGACAGCCCTGGTCCAAACCAAGTCTTTGACGGGCGGCAATCCTTCCAAATTTCCTATTTCTCTTTGAGCCGTGCTATATAGGTACTTCTGGAATGAGGAACGAACTAAACTCAAAAAAACACTTCTTGATTAAAGTCAGCCCCAAACTCTCGTGCTTTACCCTCCTGCTTAATCTACCACACACCAATTGATCCGGAGAGCGGGAGCGGCGAGCGGAGACCGTAGTCGGGGCACGTAACGCACCCGGCCCGCTTCAGCAAGCCACGCCCAGGGTCGCCGATTGGGCGTGGCCCAACCTCGGGGGGCCGACTGGGCGTGGCGTGCGTGAGTGAAGGCGTGGCCGAGAGGAGAAAACTGCGCTCTGGATCGGAGTCGGTAATATCCGGGCATTCTCGGTAATTTCCGGCAACGGTCCCCTCCTCCGCCGATCGGCCTCGGGCATTTCCGGCCTCCTTCGGGCTTTTCCGTCTGGCTCCCGCGCGGATCTCTCCACTTCGGGCATTTCCGTGTCCCGCTCGGAGGTACTCGGCAATCGCTCGGCCTCCCCCATCCCCCGGTAACGGTCGCTGGTGAGTTTAAATGAGCCGGGGCTGGCCGGGCCGGAGCCGCTACGGGGGGGGCCTGAGGCACTGCAGAAAGTGGGCCTGAGCCTCAAGGATGACGGTGCTGCAGGAACCCGTCCAGGTAATGATAACGTCGCTCGCTGAGGCTTGGCTCGCAGCCTCGGCCGGGAAGCCGCGTATGGCCACTCCGCGGCCTGGTGCGGCCTAGGCCCGGCTGCTTCTCCCGCCTCCCCTGCTGCCGGGTCCTGCCTGCCTGCTCGTCGGCTCCGAGGCCTCGGCCGCAGCCCGAGCCGTGTTAGCTCAGGTCCTGCGTTGCTTCCCCCCGCGGTGTGAGCGCGGTTCGGCGATAATGTCTCCTTCCCCCGCCGGTCCGTCGTCCGGCCAGCCCCTCCTGTCAGTGCCGGGGCCTGGCCCCGACCCGAGTGAGAGACGAGGAGAGGGGTGGGAGGGGGGGCGGCGGAGACTCGCCCCAGGTGCTCCCTCGCCCAAAGGATGATTGGGAAGCACATCTGATCAGAGGTTGTGCCACCTTCGTAATGGTGGGGCAAATTGGCGGAGGGGCTGTTTGGTTTTGTTTTTGTGCTCTGGGAGAGGGTGGAGGGACTATAGGATCGGTATTTTTAATCCATTTCTGTTTTGGCAACAGACGTCCTAGCCCACGTTGTGCGTTTCTTGCTCAGTGGATTCCACCCCCCCTACACCCCCCTTGGACAATGATCTGGGAAGAGAACTCCAAGGCCCAGTGCTGAGGGGCAAGCACCTCTGGGGGTGGGGGGAAGGGGTGGCAACGGCCAATCTGGGGGTTTCCCCCGTGACCTGTGATGGGGATCAGGAATGTTTTGTTGTGCATGTTGATAAGGCGTTTGGAAAATGAAAGACCGAGCAGGGTTTTTACATCCATTTCACTGTGCTTACGACACCAGGGTATGCTTTGACGCACAGTGCTCTGTTGGCATGGGAGAAACCCTATTGGATTTGAAGTGTGATGCAGTGCCAAGTCATCCCCCCCCCCCGCCATCTCAAGAAACTGAATCTTTTGTCCCTTCCTGATGGACCAGGTCTGGGAGACTTTCCACTCACCATAGGATCTTTGGTTTGAATAGAAGAGTTGACCTCTACCAACTGCTGTCATTGAGTTATGGGCTTTCTTTATTTTGAAGTTACAAGGCAAATCGATTTTAGAAATCACTTCATATTACCCTTAATAGGCCTGTGATGTCAAATGATAAATATTCTAAATAGATTACCACTTCCGTATTTCCTTAATTTTTCTTTCACAGGATGAAATAGAAATTTCTCCCAGTTGGCTTCTTCTTTACATACAGCTCTTCACATATAGTCGCTCTTGGTATTTGAACTAATATAATGTGGGATTCTCTCTCAGGAAATTTATGTTTGTAAGTTGTATCAATGCTTCCAGAGCTATTTCTTGCCATCGAAATTCATGTTACTGGTGAAGTCTCTTTTAAGATTATTTTTTTGAGGCCTAATGTGGGATTAGAAGTTATCTGTACCTTCTTAAATGGATAAGCAGATCACTCAAGTTGTTTAATTTCTGTTTCATATTCTTGTAATTTTGTCTTAACTAATGATACATTTGCCTTCTCTGGCCCCAGAAGTCTTCTCAAATGATAAACTAGTTTCATTGTTAGCCTATAACCACTATTTAATGACAATTTCAACTTGTATAAAAACATGGAGAAGAAAAGAAATATGTAGCCTATTCCTCCATGTACCCATCAGGTTTACTCTTTTCCTTTCCTCCATGTACCCATCAGGTTTACTCTTTTCCTTTCCTCAATGTACCCATCAGGTTTACTCTTTTCCTCGATGTACCACCCATCAAGTTTACTCTTTTTTCCTTAAAGTACTCTTAGTGGTAAGGCACTTCAGGATTTTCAAGGGCTTGAAAGTCAATTTTGTCGTCCCCACCCTCACCCCCCACTACCTTTGTCCATTAGATTTGGGGACTATGACTACAATATGACTACGTGAGAATTTTGGTTGTAATTTATAGTAAAAGAATCCACTCAAGAAAGGATCTGGAGCAGTGGGAGAAAAAAGCCATTTTAGCTATGATGATAAAGATCGACGGATTGGGGATAGGGCTGAAAATGGGAAGAATTAGGGAGAAAATAAAAATAGGACAGATACTGTTTATGTGGTTTTTTAAAACTATGCTAAGTAATTGTACTTGTAAAGGAAGAGTAAGTTGGAAAATTGTTGAAGGAATCATGATATTACTAGGCATAGGAAAAAGTTGAGAGGAAAGATAAGCAACTGTTTTCTGCAGTTTTTTTTCTTTAAAGTTTTACTGTGGAATAGCCAATCTCATAAACCACATAAGCTTAAATATTAGCTCCTTCTCCAAATTGTCTCTCATAGAAAAGCATTACTTTATATAGGAGTCTTTACATACATCTCTTCTATTAGGAGGCAGAAATTCTGTCAATTATTTTTAATATAATTGTTTGGGGAAGACACTAGCCTAAATGACTTCAATTAGTGTTAATTTGGATATTTATAAAACTCACCTGATGAAATTGATGTAAAAAAAAAAAAGACATTAATGGACTTATCAATTATTCCTGGGGGTAGAACTTCACAGAAGTGTCAGATGAAGTAGTAAACAAGGCTTGTAAAAATTGCCTTAATCAGTATAATAAGTGGGTACTATACACATAATACTATTTTAGAGATCATTTAGATAACGAAGGAATACTTTTGATTTGGAATAAGATATACAGGGACAGCATCTTTTTTTTTTTTTTTTTTTTTTTAGATTTATTTATTTATTTGAGAGAGGGGGGAGAGCAGAGGGAGAGGGAGAGAAAATCCCAAGCAGGTTCCACACACAGTTTGGAGCCGGACATGGGGCTATGGGGGTGAGGTGGGGCTTGATCCCATGACCCTGAGACATGACTCAGATCACAACCTGACCTGAAACCAAGCATTGGACACCTGATGACTATGCGACCTAGGTACCCCTACAGTGACAGCATTCTAACATGGATTCAAAGGGTACCATATTTCAAATAACTTAGACTTGAAGTGTTATATTTAGGAAAATTGTGTTAGATGACCAAAAAAATGGCTTTGTTGATATCAAAGATAGATGTGAACAGTTTCAGTAAAATTGTTCTATTCAATGAAAATAGAAAAAGAGTGAAATTTCTAAATATATTTTGTGGCTTTTAAAATATGCACGTGTAATTAAATTGATAAATCAATAGGCATTTGACAATTTGATCTTCATTCAAAAAACTGGTTAGCTGAACACATTTGTTTATGAAATTTTCTTTTGGAAAACAGGAGATTATCTTCTATTTAGGTACAACATAATGTCTTGAAGACAGTGCTATGTAGTACCTGAACTGAGAGAATGAACTTTGGGGAATGAGGGTGAAGGAGAAGGTCATTGCAAATAGATAATCATTTAAGTCCTTTACGGGCTAGTGTCCTGATATAGCCCTTTTTATGTTTATGGTCTATAAAGAGAGAAAGCACTAGACAATAGTCACAAATTAATAATTACAAACTATGATAAGGGCACTATAAATAGGTTGTTAGGAGAGAGACCTATTAGGAGGGACTTGACCTGGGCCCAGGTGTCATGTTTGCAATCGAACTGCCAAAAGAGGTACTGTAAAACAGCAAAAAGAAGCAGTCTCAATGAAAAAATCAAATTGGGAAGAATGTTATGCACCTACTATGTACCAACCACAGAAGAATATAAAAGACATTCTAAAATCTTCTCTAAAAATGGTATCAGGAAAGTCCTTTTTGAGCAAATAATATTGAAGCTGAGATCTGAAGGTTGAGAAGGAAACAGTAATTTTGAGAACATTACAAGAAAACAGCATGTGCAAAGTCCCTAAGACATAGCAGAACTTGGCATTGAAATAATTGAAAGGTGGCCAGTGTGGCTGGAGTTGCGTATTAATGGGAGGCCATTATAAGAAGTTCAGTTTTCATTCTCAGTGTTTGGGGAGTCACTAAAGGATTTTCAGAAGAGGACTGACTTGATCTGAAGTAGATGTTAGATCTCTTGGCTACTATATGTGAAATGCAATGAGAGAAAGGAGGCATGAGTAAAAAGAGTTTAGTCTTAAGAGGAAAGTAACCTGGACTGAAGTGGTAGTAGTAGAGTAGGAAAGAGGTTGATATTCAAGAGATGTTTTGGAGGTAGAACATAGGAGACGGAAATTGATTGAATGGGAGAGGGTGGGGATCAAGAACAGCTGCCTGGATTTCATTTTGGTGGTGCCATTCAATAAATGTCCTCTTTTGAGAGGAGGACAAATCTGAAGGACAATCTGTTTTCAACAAAATGAGTTAGAGATATTTGTGAATCAACCAGTAAAACGTGGAGACATAATCTCTGATCTTTTGAGGGGTCTATCTAATCTTGTTGGGAAGATAAGAATGTTTAATAGGAACAATTGGATAATGTTACAAGTCAGTATGTATTTGGTTGTACAGATACTAATACAGAAATTTAGGAAGAAGATCCTTGTAGACTAGAAAAATGGGAAGTGTTTCTTGATGGAAAGTTTTAGAAGATGGGAAGGGTTTGAAGTGGTAAAGAAGAGAAAGAATGTTTTTGGTATGGAATAGTATGAGCAAAAGCCCAAATTTGAGAATGATGTTTAGGAACAGCAACAGTAAAAAATGATAAAATATCATAGCCTTGGTTAGAATGGGAATTGAGAGTAAGAAGAGAGAACGTTTTGCTAGTCAGGTAGAATCAGATTATGTGGGACTTAATATCCAGGTTGAGTGGTTTAAGGTATTAGTAATAAATAGCCATTCGAAGTTTTGAACAGAAGAATATGTAATGAAAGCACTGCTTTGGGAAAATTAATCTGGTGCTATTGGGAAGGAGGGACAAGATAAGAGTTAGGGAGACATACAGATGAGTAAAATAACCTAGTTACATGGTAATGTATACCAGGGTTTCTTATTCTTGGCACTGTTGATATTTGGGGACAAGCTAATTTTTTGTTGGGGGGAACTCTATCCTATGTATTGTAGAGTGTTGTGCAACATCCCTGGCCTCTACCGACTAGTGCCTCCATTTGTGACTACCAAAAACAGTACCCCACAGACATTGCTAAATATCCCTTGGGGGGGCAAAATCACCCAGACAGAGAGCCACGAATGGAGACCTAAACTAAATTAGAATTCTAGAAATTAGATTGTAACGTATAACAGGAAAATTCCACAGTGATATTTTTTTCCTTATACCTTCTTATATTGTCTGAAGCTTTTATTACCCGTTTCTCTTATGGTCCAAAGAAAGGGCAGCTATTTTCTTTTGACAAAAACAAGAATAAAACAAAATAATTTATATGGTCACATTTAAGTGTGAATTAGTTGTACAATTTACAGAGGTTTGTTTACATTTTAAATAATACTACATGTTTAAGAAGAGCGAAGAAGGAACTTTGCCATTTCATTTCATTTTGTTGTTGTTTTAAATATTTTTATTTACTTGAGAGAGAGAGAGAGCACAAACAGGGGAGGAGCAGAGGAAGACGGAGAAGCAGACTACTGGCTGAGCAGGCAGCCTGACACAGGGCCTGATCCCAGGACCCCAGGATCATAAAACCTGAGCCAAAGGCAGATGCTTAAACAGCTGAGCCACCCACGTGCCCCTATTTCATTTTATGTTGTCATCTTCTAAATTATTGCAACCTAGGGCTAACCCATTCATTTAATCAATAGGAATTCTCTTTTAAACTTTTTTTTCTTTTTTTGAGAATTGGGGCAATGTTGCTGTTTGTCTTCATGACTTTTGGTAGCATTTTATCCATCTGGCTTTAATTTGTAGAACTCCTGAGGTGGTGCACTGAATGATATGCTTTTAGGGGCAGGAGTTGAGCAGAAGTAGATAACTAGCCAAGAGGCTGATCTTAGCCCTGCTCTTCATAAGCTACCAATCTGTAGTGCCTTAGAAAATAGTCCATTTCCCTTCCTCCCAGAGACACCATCACTGAGGAACCTAGAGGTGCCTGAGCAGAGTAGTAGTGGACGCCATAGGTAGAGTTTGAGTTGACTGCCTTTACTATCGCTTTCTGACCCTCTTAAGAATTGGTAATAAAGGAATGATATTCTTCTGAGCGAAGCTTGATTTTTATATCAGAAATGACTAGAACCTTTTATCATGATACTTTTTCTCCTTCATTTCTTTAATTTTAAAAAGGAAAACATTTCAAAAGTTCTAGGATTTTATGGCAATTGTATATATGTCAAGTTTTTCTGGTAATCAATTGTAGTTAGCTCGTGAATCATTTGAGCTTTTAGCTTATATGTTAACAAAATAAACAATTGTGGCAGATATGCTGGGAGATGTTACAGTAATGGAAACTAGATTTTTTGAATTTGTTTATATTGGGAGACAGGAAAAGATGATTTTAAGTGTCTACTATTTGCTAGGAGCAGTATCTATGTATCATGTCATTTAAACCATGCAAGTCCAAGAAATAGAGCTCTAGATGAGAAAATTGAGGCAAAGAAAAGTTAAATAATTCCCTCCAAATCACACTCTTGGAAGTGCTGGCCCACAAATTAGCACACATGCCTACAAAATTAAATCCTGGGTATATTCTTTCTACTCACTATATTCTTTCATTTACAACAAAATTTAACAAGTAGGTTCTTAGGAAATCCCCATTATTTTAGAAAGGAGTAATTAGGTGGTAGTTATTTGCATTACAAAAGAATAATTCTATATATTACAGAGTTCTTTCAATAGAGATTTGCAGAGATCCTTAACCGTTGGACTTTGAGTTGACCCTTGAACAATGCAGGAGTTAGAGGCACTGACCCTCATGTAGTTGAAAATCTGAGTATAACTTTTGCCTCCTCAAAAAGTTAACTCTTAATAGTCTGCTCTTGCCCAGAAGCTTTGCCAATAACAGTTGATTAACACATTATGTATTATATACTGCATTCTTATAATAAAGTAAGCTAAAGTAAAGAAAGCGTTATTAAGAAAGTCATAAGGAAGAGAAGATGCCTTTATGGTAGTGTACTGTATTTATTGAAAAAGATCCACATATAAGTGAACCTGTGTAGTTCAAACCCATGTTGTTCAAGGGTGAATTGCATGAGAATAAAGAGAAACTTAAGACTAACCTAAGATGCTAAGAGTAGGAGAACTGGCAGAAATCAAAGATCAATTTTTATTCATTCAGTTTACATTGGTTAAGCACTTGCTATAAAAGTACATAATAGACGCTGGGAATCTAATAAATGAACAAAACCAGATGTAGTTCCTACCTTTCTGGAGTTTATATTATAGTGAGGAAGACATTACTCAAATAGTCTCCTGAATAAAAGTAAAATTACATCAGTGAGAAGTATTACAAAGGAAAGGTACTTGATGCTTTTGGAGTGTATAATAAGGATACCTGGCCTCATCAGATGTCCCGAAAAAAGTGTTCCCTGAGAAAAAAGTCCAAAGAATGAATCAAATTTGCATAATTTGGAGGAAGAGAGGAATGTGCCAGGTAAAGTGACTATGTGTTTGTTTAAAGGACCTGTGGCAGAAAGGTAACATAGCAGGTTTGAGGAGTTGAAAGAAGGTCATTGTGCTAACACAGAGAGCATAAGAGAATATGATACAAAGTGAATTGGAGAGATAAGCATGGACTATATACCATCCGCCCTGGTTTGGTGTTTTGGATTTTTATTGTTAAGGACAATGAGAAGACAGTGAAAGATCTCAAGCAAAGGAATAATATAATCAGATCCAATTTGTGGAAAGCTCAGAGGGAGAGAATGGATCATAATGTGGAAAAGAATTCAGTGATGACGAATAAGACACAAATTAATCCAGGGGAAAAAATGGTCTGCCTTAGAAAGTAAATATTTATTTTCTTCCTTTCATTATTATTATAGATGCCTAATTTAAATGAATATTCTTTTGAAAGATACTTCTATGAGTGGTTCCAGAACCCTAGGTCATGTATGTCTGGTAGAACAGCAGAGGGACAGATAACGTTCTTACAGGGGTTTAGAATTCAGCCAAGTACTTTGCTGGGTTTATCTCAAAGGTAGTGTTTTTATCTTATTTTACTGATGATTAAAACTGAACCTCTTTGTCATCGGATTAGTGTCAGAGGGTTAGGATGAGGTTTAGGGTTCGTTTGCTGTGAGTTGGAGTTGGAGATTATATTAAACATTCAAGAAATTGTTGAGTCAAATTAAATTTTGAATATCCATTAGTCTTTTGTTTTCTGAATGACTTTCACGTTATTCTCAGTGCAAATGTTGAAGTTCTCTAAGGAAAACATTGTTTATCACGTTACCTTTTATCTATGTCTTTTCTGTGTCATAGTACAGAGGAGATATAGGCCAGATAGCAGAGATTCTCTAGTATATTTACAACCTAGTTACATTTACTCCTTGCCAGCACCATGTATTTTTTGTTCTAAAGTTCATCTTTCCAATTGTTTGATTAAAAAAACAAAAGCACAGGGGTACCTGGCTGGCTCAGTCAGTAGAGCATGTGACTCTTGATTTCAGGGCTGAGAGTTTGAAACCCATGTTGGGTGTAGAGATTGCTTAAATAAATAAACTTAAAAGCACAGTGGCCACAATGACAGTGACCAAATAGATGCCTATGGCATAATACCTGGCTTGTTCATAATTTGAAAATCCAATATATTGGCCTTGTACAGCTCCCCTGAAAACCTTGATTCTCTCACGTTCATTTTTAAAGATTATGAGGGAGAGAGTATGCGAGTGAGCAAGTGAGTGTGGGGTGGGGTGAGTGGGAGAGGGAGAGAATCTCAAGCAGACTCCCAGCTGAGCACCTGGCCTGATACAGGGGCTCCATCTCATGACCCTGAGATCATGACCTGAGATGAAATCAAGAGTTGGATGCTTAATGGACTGAACCACCGAGGAACCCCGTGTTTTTTATCAGGGTTTTGTTTTTTATGTTTTTACTGTCATCAGGATCATATAGCAAACAAAATAGATGTTCATTAAATGTTTACTGAATGGATAAAGAATATGCTCCAGAAGGGGTAGGCATATTGAGAAAGATGATAAGGCAAATGATCTGATGGTATACTTGGAAGTATGCAACATGATCTAGGTTGCTATTAACCAGAAAAATCTGAATATCTTCCAGGTATTAATAGGTCACATAATTAAGAAATTTTGTTGCCCTGAAACCTAATTTATTTCAACCCCTTTGTCAGACTAACTGGTATCTCCTTACCAGATTCTTGCTTCTTTGCTTTTTAATGTTTAGCTTATTTCTGTCAAGGAAGAAACAGCTAGATGTTATTTTGTACTATTTTATATTGTCAACATTAATGTTACCTTTTATTCATATTAGTAAAAGTTGATTATATTAAGAATGTCTTACCTTATGTGTTTTTTTTGTTTTTGTTTTTGTTTTTTCATGAGAGACACACAGAGAGAGGAAGAGACATAGGCAGAGGGAGAAGCAGGTTCCCTTCAGAGACCCCGGGGATCATGCCCCCAGCCAAAGGCAGATGCTCAACTCCTGAGCCACCCAGGTGTCCCATTACCTTTTGTTTTATCTCCAGATTGGGTTTCTAAAAATTTATATTTCAGTAAGTGGAAAATGGATTCAGGGCTCCAAAACAAATACTCATTCTACAAACATTTATGGAGCATGCACTATATTTAAAGGCAGTTATCTAGGAAAACTAGAGAAATAACTAGTTAAGTAGTATAACCAGGGAATTATAGAGAAAAATAGAATCTGGCTTTTTTTCCTCAAGAAGTTGCAACTTAGTAATATAACCAAATCTAATGAACAGCCTGATATTTCTTTCTTTCTTTCTTTTTTTTTTTTTGAAAGAGAGAGGACATGTGCTCATGAGCCAGGGGCAGGGGTGGCAAGGAGAGGGAGAAAGAATCTTAAGCAGGCTCCATGCTCAGTGTAGGGCTCGATCTCACGGCATTGAGATCATGACCTGAGCCAAAATCAAGAGTTGGATGCTTACCTGAGCCACCCAGACCTTCACAGCCTGATATTTTTTAAAAGTATAAACAAAGTTGTCTAGGACCTCAAAGGACAGAGTAATTAATATTGCAAGGGATAGATCAGTAAAGGCTTCATGGAAAGACAGAGGAACATGTAAGGTGAATTTTGAAGAAAGGATAACTAAAATTTCAGGAGATAGAAGTTAAAGACAAAGTATAACCCAAATAGGCAAAGTCTCTGCAGTATGAAAATACAGTGAATGTTTAGGGACTGGTTCTAGACCATGGGCAGCTTTGGTGAGTTGTGAAAACAGCTGAAAAGTGGAGATGGGATTTGAATAGTTTACTAAGGAGTTTGTGCTTTATTGTGTAGATATTTTCTAAACTCTGTGGAGCTATCCAAGAGGAATCATTAGAAGGCTTTGATCAGGGAGGAAGACATGATGATTATAATGATGGCACAGCTAAAATTTATTGAGTAATTATTAGGTATGTGATAAGAACCATTATGTACTTTACTGGACTCTTATGTTTTAAATGAAGAGAGTAGGACTTGAGACATTGTTACTTGCCCAAGACACAGAACTAGTAAGTCATGGAACATGGATTTGAACCCACATCTTTCAACTGTCATCTTCTGTTTAGCAGTGATGATATTTATGTTTAAGGAATGTAATTCTGGGATAGGGTAGATTACCTTACAGCTAATAGGTAGGAAGAGCAGGAAGCTAAGAGTTTATTTATTTTGGGAGTTTTTTTTAAAAAAATTATTTATTTGAGAGAACGAGATAGCACAAGCAGGGGAAGTGGCAGAGGGAGATGCAGACCCCCTGCTGAGCAAGGTGCCGACAAGAGGCTGGACCAACTGAGCAACCCAGGCTCCCTGACTCTATGAGTTTAAAGAGATTATTATGGAATGGGAGTAGAAAAGGGAGGATGGATTCTAGATACCATTCTTTTTTTTTTTTTTTTTTTTGGTTTGTTTTTTAAGATTTTATTTATCTGAGAGAGAGAGAGCGAGAGCACAAACATGGAGAGCAGCAGGCAAGGGTGAAGCCAACTCCCGGCTGAGCAGGGAGCCTGATGTGGGGCTCCATCCCAGGACCTGGAATCATGACCTGAGCCAAAGGAGGCGCCCTCTACTGTTCTTTAGGTGCAGTTTTGTAAGTGACTGTTAGACACTAACCAGCTCTTTTGAACCATTTAAATCCATAATGTACCCAAATTGATTTACCAATACATTCATTATTTCATGTTCTTAATCCAGCATCGCTGATCTTATGTGGTAAAAAATGTTTTTGAGTTTCAAACAAAGGGCACCTCTCCTTATCCTGGCAGCAGCAGTGTTCCTCTAGGCCCTAGTACTGTAGTTTCCTATGTGCAAAAGAGAAAGTACCTTTCTAGGTCAGGAACTTGTCTCTTCTCCTTTCTTTCAAGTATCTAAATTCAATTCTATAAATATTTATTGAAACCTGTTATGTATCAAGCTTTAATCCTGTCTCCCATCAGCTAGACCAGTGATACTTAATGAACCAGGATATTCGTGAATCCCTAACACTGTACACAGATTTTTCTTTTTCTTTCTTTCTTTATTTATTTTTTTTAATTTTTTTTTTATTATTTATTTATGATAGTCACAGAGAGAGAGAGAGAGAGAGAGAGGCAGAGACATAGGCAGAGGGAGAAGCAGGCTCCATGCACCGGGAGCCTGACGTGGGATTCGATCCCGGGTCTCCAGGATCACGCCCTGGGCCAGAGGCAGGCGCTAAACCGCTGCGCCACCCAGGGATCCCTTTCTTTTTTATTTAAATTCAATTTGCTAACTTAGAGTATAACACCCAGTGCTCATCATATCATGTGCGCTCCTTAATGCCCATCACCCAGTTACCCTATATACCGTACCCACCTCCCCAGATTTTTACATACACACACACACAAACACACACACAAACACACACACATACATACATACACATGTTGTTTTTTTTTTTTTTTTCTGGAAAAGAGGTCCAGAGCTTCTACAAGTTTTTGCAAAAGAGTATCCTGTAAAAGGAAGGAAAACTACTTGTCTAGAAGAGTAAAAGAATGATTCTGAGCTCTGAATGCTTACCAGTGAAAAGGTTTAAAAATAAAGATATCTAAACTCAGCCCCAGCTTCCAGGGATTGTAATGTAGTGGATTTGAGGTAGAGCAATGTCAAGCAATGATACTTGATACTTCTGATCTAGACAGGAGTAACACTGAAAGGTACTTCATGAGAACAGAAGCTATTTGTTAATTACTGTAGTCTAGAAAGGGCTGGCACATAGTAGACACTCGGTAAATATTTATTGAATGAATGATTACTAGAACTCTTCAGTTCACAAAAGTTAAAAAAGATACCACCGGGCAGCCCAGGTGGCTCAGTGCTTTAGTGCCGCCTTCAGCCCAGGGCCTGATCCTGGAGACCCGAGATCAAGTCCCACGTCGGGCTCCCTGCATGGAGCCTGCTTCTCCCTCTGCCTGTGTCTCTGCCTCTCTCTCTCTCTCTCTCTCTCTCTGTCTCTCATGAATAAATAAATAAAATCTTTAAAAAAAAAAAAGATAACACCACCCCCCACACACTGGTTTTCATTCATGGTCAGTCATGCTGCAATCGGTAAAACAATTTCCTCACACAGTAATAATATGCCTTTGTACTCTAAATAGCTAAATATCCACCACAGGCAAATGTTATTGGAAATAAAGTCAAGGAGGAGTGCCTCAGTGGCACAATTGGTTAAGTGTCCAGCTCTTGGTTTTGGCTCAAGTCATGATCTCAGGTCATGAAATCCACCTCCATGTCAGGCTCTGTGTTCAGCACAGTCCACTTGAGATTCTCTCTCCCTCTCCCTCTGCCCCTCTCACTCGTGCTCTCTCAAATAAATAAATGAATCTTAAAAAAAAAAGTCAAGAAGTGGTGAGGAGTAGGAGCCTCATCCTCAGTTAATGGTATGTGGAAGAATTATTAGCAGCAAAATGGAACAGTTTATTGGGGATTCTCGCTGTTTCAGCACAGCTTGTCTTTGGTACCTTTCTTATTTAAGCAGTTCTAATTGGGGAAAAATCCTATAGTGATCTAACAGTCCATCTTAGGATGTTAAATACCAGTCCTATTGGTATTTATGGCCTTCTCTTTTTTGTCTTCCCATCTATTTTACTTCCCAAGTAATAGAAGACCTTCCAATGACTGATGAGGTTTTTTTTAGCATAGTATATTTCAGTATTCCTTTCTATTGAGGGGCATTGTGAGATTAAATCATGTGGAAGTAAATAAGCATATATGGCAGAAATAAGCATATATGGCAACTAGCAGAGAACTGAAGTATGGTAAAATTACAATTGTATGAACCCCTTTATCTTCTGGAAATTAGGAGTAGGGGTGTTGGGAACAATCAGGCTTTGGGATAGCAAATTATCTTTATTATGAAGTTTATAAGTATCTGGAAATTCTAGGATTTGCCTTATTTAAAAGCAGGTAAGTCATATTTTATGTATGCTGTTGGAATCATCCTATAGGTTATGCCAGCTACTTCTGAAAATAGTGGAGGAGAGCAAAATGTACATTTTAGACCAAAGGAAATTTTCTTTAGAGCCCAACTAACTTGGGTGGATTGTGAAGGGAGATAGTATTTGTGATTCATTTCTATTAATATGTAGGATATTTTATTAAGTATAAGAAATGGCTTAGGGCCAAGGAAGATCATAAAGATGTAACAAACAGGAGACTTTGGAATTTGAATAATTCAAGCCTTTCTTTTAAAGCTAAGGGATATGGCCTGAAGGATTAGAAATTATTGTATTCATAACATCTTGAAATGGACATTAGATGAGACAACCTCTTTGGCTTTGGGGACTCTGTTGAGTAGTTGTTTTTAATCAGAGTAAGTCTTTTATAGATCAGTCCTTTTCAAACTTTAGTATGCATATAAATCACCTGGGGATCTTGTTAAAATGCTGATTCTGATTTAGTAGGTCTGGGGTGGGGTCTGAGATTCCATACTCCCAGAAAACTACCAGAAAATACTAGTGTTGCTGCTCCAAGGACCATATTTTGAATAGCAGTTTTAGACAATTCTTAAAGTAGTAGGAAAGGACCAGATTAAGAACACTAACATTAGAGGGAAAAAATGCTGTCTGGATTAGTATAGTTGTCTGGATTAGTATAGTTCATTCAAAATTAAATTTAAATTCCTGCCCTCTTCCTTTCCCTTGTGTCTGGCTAGAAATGGTCAGATTAGAACATCTCTGAGACCTTAGGGATCCCTGGGTGGCGCAGCGGTTTGGTGCCTGCCTTTGGCCCAGGGCGTGATCCTGGAGACCTGGGATCGAATCCCACGTCGGGCTCCCGGTGCATGGAGCCTGCTTCTCCCTCTGCCTATGTCTCTGCCTCTCTCTCTCTGTGTGTGTGACTATCATAAATAAATAAAAATTAAAAATTAAAAATTAAAAAAAAAAACATCTCTGAGACCTTAAAAAATTTAGACTGTATAGACAAAAAGCTTAAACGAGAGGCTCTAGAAATCCCAAATGAAATTCATTATCAATTTTTTTCTTGAGGAAATAGAAAAATAGACCTGTGGGCTAAGTAAGTCATCAACTACTACTAGGACTTTTAATATAAAAAATTATAATTAATAATACTCATAGAAATGTTACTAAACATTTGCTTTTTCATTCAAATATTTGAGCTTTTACTATATCCATGGCATATGAATTACTTGTTATAATGTAGTCTAGCTTTACTCTTATGGTGCTAGCTAGTGGTCTTCATTAGGTAATCCCATCTTACTGGTTTTATTGTAACTATTAAATTATTCAATGAATTATGAGCTGGTATTTATGCTAGAAATAAAAAATGCTGTTGTATCACAATCAGTTGTAAGATATCTTAATATGCAAGTTTATGAAAAAATTTTAAATTTATTGGTGACTTTTATATCTTGCGATAGACTAAAGTTAAACCTGGAGAAGTTAGAAGAAACTCCGGTGGTTTAGTGCTCCTAAAAATGCTAGGCGAAACGTAAACATATGTAAACACAATATACATATACATAATGTATATGATACACTAAAAATTAGTGTTACATGGCACACTGAAACTTAAAAGAAACCTGTCTGGTTTAGTGCTGCTAAAAATGCTGGGTGAAATAGTAAGAAAAGAGAAGTCACCTAACAAAAAAATGTAGGACACATAAGGAGGCATTTGCCAGAAGACCAATAAACATGAAATAAATTACAAATGAACACAGCCTCATTGTAATACTCAGAGAAGTGCTAATTAAAGGCACTAGATAAGCATTTTACATCTATCAGACTAGTAAAAATTAAAAATTTGGGGGTACCTGATTGGCTCAGTCCGTAGAGCATGCAACTCTTGATCCCAGGGTCATGAGTTCCAGCCCTACACTGGGTATAGAGATTACTAAAAATAAATAAATAAATACACTTAAATTTTTGACAGTACGTAATGTAGATAAGGATATGGAATAATGGGAACTCATACATTTTTGGTAGGAGTATAAATTAAACAACAATTTGAAAATGATTTGCATAACCTAGTAAAGATGTACATGTGTATGAACATGAACTCAACAACCCCGTAATTTCATTCTTACATATATATCCTAATTTGGAGAGATCTTAAACAGATAACCCCAAGAGACAAATACAAGAATGTTCTTTGCAGCACTATTATAACTGGGTAGCAAGGAGATACAACCAGAAATAACCCAATGTTCACATGCTTTAAATAGATAAAATACATTTTAGTGTATTTATACAATGGAAATATATTTATTCAGCAATCAAAATGAATGAACTTCAACTGCACAGATTGAGAATGAGTTTTTAAAATACAATATTGGGTTATAAAAGCAAATCATAGTAGAATATTTAAATATGATTATATTTATTTAAAATTCAAAAACCGGGAAAACTAAACGTTGCATTGCTTAAAGATGAACATATAAATCCATAAAAATTGTGAGGAAAACCTAAAGATTAACAAAATTCAGGATGGTGGTTTCAGAAAGAGGTTTTGTGACTGATGAGCACGTAGGGAAGGGGCTTCAAATATATAGGTAATATATTATTTCTTGAGCTGGATAGTGAGCACATGGGTCTAAATGTTTTTATTTATAATTACTTAAAATGCTCTTCTACCTGATAAATACTTTATAGATATGTTTCTTAACTCTAAAAGGAAAAATATGGTGTGCCTGGGTAGCTCAGTTGGTTAAGCATCCAGCTCTTGATTTCGACCCAGGTTATGGGTCGAAACTCAAGGTCATTAAATAGCCCCCCATCAGGCTCCACACTCAGCATGGTGTCTGCTTGATATTCTCTCTCTCCCAAAATAAAATCCTTTTTAAAATAAAAATAATAGAAAAATATATTCACATAGATTAAAGGTTATTCCTATAATAGCTCTACTCATCTCTACTCCTAATATGCTTCCTTGTGTGGATGAGAATAGGGTAGCATTACAGCTGACAGATGGGGACATTTTTGTGGAGGATGACATACATTTCATGTATATCGTGAAAAATTATTTAAACCACTGTTATAAGTTTAGAGTAGTATAGTTTAGTGGAGTGGGAAGACCTATAAACAAGTAACTATAACAAAATATGAGTGCTCAACTGGAAGAGATATGCTTACCAAAAAATGGCTAGGAATCAGCCAGGAAACCTTCATGAAGTAGATGTTTATCAAGCTGGGTCTTTAGAGATAAGCAGTTTCTAAAAGGAGGTAGGTGAGGGAGCCTACATTACTCTATGGGGGAAAAGGAAGTACAAGGCACAGAGGCCGAACGGTCCATGGAGGTGTGAGTGAATAAATTTAGTTATGTTTGGAGCCAGACTGTGAAGAGTCTTGTGTAGCAAACTATGGAGTTTGCATGATGGGCACTGAGGTTTTATTACTCACACTAGGGTTGTTGATTTGTTTACTATATGCAAATCTCTGCTCGGAGTTAATTTGAAACTCTATGTTTGTGTATTTATGTTCTTTTTCCTCTACTTTCAGGCTGCTATATGGCAAGCACTAAACCACTATGCTTACCGAGATGCAGTTTTCCTTGCAGAACGACTGTATGCAGAAGGTTTGTAATCTCTTCATTTCTATAGAACCATAAATGAATAAAATATATGGAATTCTATCATTTCTTATGACATATATAACAAGATTCTGGGGATCACTTTTGTTTTTCCTTTATGATGGACACTAATTCATAAAAACTTTTTCCTGTATCTGTTACTTCCCTTATATGCTACTTTTTTTTTTTTTTTTAAAGATTTTATTTTTTTATTCATGAGAGAAACAGAGAGAGAGAGAGGGAGAGACGCAGGCTCCATGCAGGAAGCCCGATGTGGGACTTGATCCCGGGACTCTAGGATCATGCCCTGGGTCGAAGACAGGCGCCAAACCGCTGAGCCACCCAGGCGTCCCCTTATATGCTACTTTTACTAACTATAGAGTTGTTTCAGGTTTTACACTTTGGCTTGCTTAGTCATTTTCCAATCTTTAGATATTTTTTCCAGGTTTTTTGTTAGAAGAGTCTATATTCTGTGGCTAAGAGCATGAATTTAGTCTATAGTCTTGGTATAAACCCTTAATTCTGTCATTTAAATGCAGTTGTATACCTTGGGCATGTTACTTAGCAGAGAGAAGTATAATAATTTGGGGTGTTACCAACAGCATAAGACTTCCTTCTTAATCCTATCAGTATCAGTTTTGATCAATTTAATGTACTTATGCTTAATTGAGAATTATGAGATGTTTTGTCTTGCATTTTTATTACTAAGAGGGATTCTAGGTATTTTCTCAAGTGTTTGTTTTAAATTTATTCCTATTTCTCTGAGCTGTATCTTTATTGTATCTTTGCCCCAGATTGTTGCTGTTTAATCTTAATTCTGTTGGTTTTTATTATTTCAATATTTAAAGTGTTTATGTAGTTGAACTCATTAGCTTTGTCATTTATCATCTTTGTACAACTACAATAAATATATGGTTATTAGTGGTTTAAAAATGTTTTAAATTTATGATAGTATTATTTATTTAATGCTTTTTTCCTTCCCCATGTGGTATTTTACTTGGTTTTATATTTTTAAAAATGTTTTGTTCTGTCTCCAGAATTTCTCCTCTCTTCCATTAATTTTCTATTTTTAACCCGATATCATACCATTTTTAGTTAATACTTTATATTGTATTTTAATATTTCATAAGGCCTATCTTCCATCATTTTTTTCTTTCCAATTCATTCTTTTTGATAAGAAGTCTTTATGTTTTCTTATCCTTCATTTTTCTATGTGTATTTTATTACTGCTTTGAAATTTTACAGAGATTTTGATCAGTGCTGACCTATAGCCATATAATTCTCTAAATTAATTATTTACATCTTACTATAGATAGCCTTTCCAATCAGAAACAGTGCTGCCTTCTTTTTACTCAGGTGTTTGTTTAATTCAATTTTTCTACTTTTTGTGACCTTTCCATTGAATTACTTGGAAAGAAAAGTTTTTGTAGTTATAGATGAGCTTTATTTTCATGTTTTGCGTGTTCTTGTATGAATTGCTAGTGTAACCTTTATGGTTAATTGTATGATTTTGCTCTTGTAGTAAGTGCTTAGTAATCTAACTGCAAGCATAAGAAGGTAGGTATTAGGGGTTTACCAAGCATATGTCACAAGAAAGGACAAGGGTTAAGAACAATATAGACAAGATGTGGGACCAGGAATGTAAACATATAGTAAAGTTAACACAGAAGGTGATTGGTAAGTAAGAGATAGAGAAGTGCCAGAGGTCTAGATGAGGTTGAATTGAAAGATATATGGGAATAACATGGGAGCGGAAGACCATGAACCAACCAGTTGCAAAATTCTTTCATTAATGAAGCAGAATGTCCTGAATTTAGTAGCTGAGAGTTATGAGGAAAAGGTATGAACCCAGGAGTAGGGAATTTCACAAATGACAATGAGTAATGCTTGGAAATAGTTTTGAGATGTAAAGAGGAGAGGTGCCTGGGTGGCTCAGTTGGTTAAGTATCTGCCTTGGGCTAGGGTCATGATTCCAGGGCCCTGGGATTGAGCCCCCTGTTGGGCTCCCTACTCATCAGGGAATCTGCTTCTCCCTCTCCCTCTGCTTCTGCCCCCCTATCCCCCACTCCTGCTCACTCTCTCTCAAATAAATAAATAAAATCTTTAAAAAAAAAAAAAAAAAAAAAAGGAGATGCAAAGCAAGGAGGAAGCCTTACTTTAACTCTGATGTAAGTGGATATGAGGGCAATAGCATACCTTTGAGAGTGCTGTCAGGTCCTTCAAGGGAGAATGAGAGTTCAGAGACAAAAGTAAGGAAGATCTGTGAAACAGGAGTCTGAGGTCCCAATGAGAAGATTTAGAAGACAGGCTTAGAAAGAAAATAATGCAATAGATTACCCTATTCTGCTCGATTATATAAAATCAAGGTTTATCATGCATAATCTACTTACATAGATTTTCATTGATAGCTATGCAACCTTCATGTTTTTGCTGTTTTATACTTTCTTTTTTGAATGTGTTTATTAAAGGATTGGCAGTTTCTGGTTTATTATAGTTAGACTCCAAAAGATTGTGAATTAGTGGTTTCAAATTAAGACGATTCGATTTTTCCCATAGAATTGGGGCAGGATTCCAGATGAATCTGCATAAAGCTGTTCAGTCCACTTTCTGCCTGTTTTTGATACAGCACTTGACACTTAGAAAGTTGCTCAGTAAGTTCAGTTTCTCTCAAACAGTTGACCTTTGAACAACATGGATTCGAACTGAGTGGGGCTATTTGTATGCACATTTTTTTCAATACAGTACTGTAAATGTATTTTCTCTTCCTTGTGACTTTTTTCTTCAAGAGAGGGTAGGGGGCAGGGAGGAACAGAGGGAGGAGAGGGAAAGAGAGAATCTAAAGCAGGCTCCATACCCAGTGCAGAGCTCACCATGGGACTCGACCACACAACCTTGAGATCATGACCTGAGCTGAATTCAAGAGTCAGGTGCTTAACTGACTGGGCCACCCAGGTGCTCCCCGCCCCCCTTATGTTTTTATTTCATGGCATTTTCTTATCTTTAGCTTACTTCATTGTAAGAATACAGTATATAACAGTATAGAACACATTAACATACAGAATATGTGTTAATCTACTGTTTGTGTTATTAGTAAGCCTTGTGGTCAACAGTAGGCTTTCAGAAGTGAAATTTTGGGGAGTCAAAATTATAGATTTTTAACTGCAGGATAGGTGCCCCTAACCCCCTCATTATTCGAAGGTAACTGTAGAACCTAATCACTGTTTAACTCTAATTTCTGTGAGGGAAGATTTTAGAATTTAAGTGCAACAGGAGCAGATACTATAATAATATAACAATGACAAGCATAACTTCTACCATTTATTGGTTTCTTACTATGTACTAGGTATTCTACATACTTAATATTAATTATTTAGTTTTCAGTACTATAGACATTGCTATTGCCATTTTAGAAATGAAGAAACTGAGACCAATGTTCACAGGCAGTAAGTGGTAAATCTTTTTCATTACAAAGGGCAGCAAATACATGTCATTCTGATTTATGATAGACATCACTAATCTATCATACTACTTAGTCCCATTGAACCAGCCTTGGAATTCTTGTTGACACAGTTGCTGGCTGACAATAATAATTGATCAGAGTTGGTATATTAGATATAACCTGTTTGCCCTTTTGCTCAGTGGCCTCCCATGCCACTAGTGGTAGCTCCTATGTTTTAAGAAAAGACACTCAATACAGCATGAGGCTAAAGAAGTAGATGGACAGGACCCTCTGAAAGCCAAATTCTTGAAATAATTTCTCAATTTCACTAGTTCCTGTCTCTCTCCTAAGAGTTGCATAGTTAGCCTACCTAGACTGTGGTGTAGACAAAATGGTCTAAGAGAGACTGTCAACTCACATGTTCATTTGCTCTTAGGTAAGAAGTTATTCTGAGCCTAATGTTCCTCATCTTTAAATTAGGAAGAAGAATATCTATTTAACAAGATAGTTTTCAGCACTAACTATAGTAATCAGCTGTAGTTTCTGGCACGTAGGAAGTCTTTTACAAGTTCCTCTCCGCTAGCATATTCTAATACAGTGGCTTGTCAGATTTTTTTTTTTAACTTGTATATGATGCACTCTGATATTTTCTATTTGAGTGTTTGTTGATGTTGTTGTTGTTTTAATGCAGGTTGATATCCACTAAATTGATTTCACAATCCACAGTGAATTGAGACTTGCTGTTTGGAAAAACTGTCCTAATCTTATCATTTCCCTTCATATCCCCTTCTGCCATTGTAAGCACCTATTTTTCCTTCCCACTCCCAATACCTGATCTCCTTGACCTAGGTTTTTCTCCATTGCTAATTGATTAACTGCTGGACAGAATATAGATTCAGCTTTTCCCCTTGCACTAATAGATAGCATATAGTACCTCTAAAATTTTTTAAGGTTTTTAATTGTAATATATATATATTTAGCTGTTGGGAATAAATAGAAATGGGTGGTTAGGAACAAACAGAAACAGCCTTAGACTATATGGGCAAAGAATACATTAATACAATTAATATGATAGGTCCTTGGAGCGAGATGATTTATTTTTGTTTAGAAAACTAACCAGATGTAAGTTTGTGTGCATTTTATCTTATAAGGATATGCCTAGGACCTCTGGGAAAAGATGAAAAATTGCTATTTATGAGAACATATGGGGTTGGCAATTTTATGTAACTGGTGAAAAGCAGGGAAAAAAGTAGCTGAAGAAATTGTGTCAACATGTGTTCCCTAAGTTATCTTGAGGGTCCTTGTGCAAAGCTCACAGTTGCTTGAAATCTAGTATTCTCTCTCTCAATGTAGATTTTGTATCCTACACTACAAAATGTTTAAGTATAAATACATTTTATGTTATCATAAAATAGTTCTCTACCTGTCTTAATGATTAATGGGCCAGATGTAGAAATTGCACTGGGTATGTTGATTTCAGTAAATTGGGCTTAGTTGAAGAGAAGTGAACCAGAGTAAAAGGTTCAGCATCTGTTTCTCTTCTCTGTCTTAGCTGTGATATTGAGAGCCCAAACTCACAGAAATATGTGACTACAAATGGCAACATTTAATAAAAAATTATTTACCAATTTATGTTAAGGTCATTATTAAGTGGAAATATCCAGAATGCTGCTAATGATGTGGTTTCATTTTTAGGTCATTATTGGAGAATTTAATACATATATCTAGTCTAAAAATTCTGTCAGCTTGTTATATTGGGAGAGGGGGAGCCTCCAAAAGGATATCTGGCCCATTGGCTTAGCTAACCTTTACCAGCATAGTTAAATGCTTGCCAGTGAAAAAGATGATCCTACTTAATTGTGATAGTCTTCATTTTTATAATGTGTTAGTGATTAAGACTCAAGTCTTCCCAACAAACATTTTTTAACTTGAGACTCAACTGTTTCATTGCATTAATTTAGCTGTTTCATACAAACATCACACACACCAACCTCAATGCATACAAAGTTGGATTCATAACATTCCTACACTAATCTAAGACATCTCTTACTAGAAAAGCTTCCTAATTGGTCTTCCCATATCTATCCTTCCCTGCCTCTTCTTTCCACTTCCCAAATCAACCCATTCTCCTTACTTTCTTTCTTAAAATGCTTCAGAGCTATCTGATTGCTATAAGGATGTATCCCTAAATCTTTAGACAGCTTGCAAAGCCCTGTACAATCTGGCCATCTGCTTTCTCCTTACAAATGCCCACTTTCCCCGCTTCAACACTAAAAGCCTTTCTAAGCCTTCCTTCACCCCTCTTACCTATTTACTCTATGCCTGGCCTCAAGGTATTTTAAACCGTTATTAATCCTGTCATATACAACAAATATAAAACGAGTTAGTACTGAAATTTAGGGTGTAAACAACTGCAGAGAAAAAAAGTGGGAATAATATTAAAATACTCATGTTGTACATGTAAATGAGGTATTTAACAATAGAAATGACTCTAAAGGATGGAATGCATCATGTGGCATCTGAAAAGCACAGCACCCAGACAATTGAAATCCTTCAGCAAAAGAAACGTTAGTGATGAAATGGAAGTATTTGAGCTTGTAGCTCAGTGCCGTGTACGTATAACCCACATTACTATCAAATGACTACTCAGGTATTGTCAATTAAGGAGAAACCCGAAGATAATTTGATAATAGCACATACAGCTCTTACTATGGGTCAAGTACTATCCTCAGTACTCTTTATGTTAATTCATTGAATCCTAGTAGCACCCTTAGAAAATCAGTATCTCTTATGTCCTTATTTTACAGATGAAAAACTTGAGAGACTAAGAAACTAACTTGCCATAAGTTATGAAGCTAATAAGTGGTGGTGCTGGAATCTGAGCCCAAGCAGTCTAGAGTCCATAGTTCTAACACATGTGTTGTACTGCCTATCCTTGATTTAAGAACTTAAAAAAGATAATCAAGATGAAAAGTGGGGCATCTGGGTGGCTCAGTTGGTTAAGCCTCTGCCTTCAGCTCAGGTCATGATCCCAGGATCCTGGGATGTATGTAGCCCTGCATCGGGCCTCTTGGTCAGCAGGGAGTCTGCTTCTCTCTCTGCCTCTTGCTCAGCTTGTGTGCTCTCGTGCGCATGCGCTCTCTCTCTCAAATAAATAAGTGAAATCTTAAAAAAAAAATTAAGGTGAAAAGTGTGTCACAAATCATAGATGATTTCATAGATTCTATGCCCTTTGAATACTCACGACGTCAGAGTTCATGACAAGACAACAGCAGAGTACTCTAACCTCTAAGCAGTTCTGTATAGTAATTGTAGAGTTTATCAAGACTAGAGAATCCTCATTCATCAGACTTTTAAGTCTTGCCAAAACTAGTCCGTTTTGGAAAAGGCTGCTCATTTACATTGTAAGTCAACATGAAGAAGAGGTGTCTTCTCTGCTTTGAAAGCACTGAGGGACTAATTCACCTTCCTATTTGATGGAAATGTATCTGGAGGATGCAAGCCTAAACCCCCTTAATTATTTTGGACTTCTATAAAATGACCTTTCAATTTTTGAAGCCTAATCTGTAAGAAGAGGAGCTTCAGTACTGTTCTACAACTTCTTTTTTGTTTTTGCTTTTTTCACTTAACAATGCATTCTGGAAATCTTTCTGTGACTTTTTTTCTTCTTTTGACAACTCGAGAGTGTTCCATCATATGGATGTACCATAATTTAACTAGTACATGATTGATTTCTCAGTATTACATCAAGAGTGACTGTGGAGTCCATGTTGACTTTATTTCTGGTTATAAAATATATTATGGACCATATAATTCCCAATCACATATTTCAATTTAAGGCTCTAAGTGAAGGATGGTAAATAAATGTCATGCAGACATCTATAACTATTTCTAGGTCATCCTGTTACTTTGATCTCTGCACACTTAACTAGCTAAGCCATGATCAGCCTTAGAAGTTTTTTTAATTTAGCACCTGAGGCAGCCACTGTCAATCAATGGAGTTACTGTTCAGATGAAATCTCTTTGTTAATAGTGTATGCTTTTTAGCTTTATTATAACACACTACAACTGGTTCAGTGTTTTGGACTGTTGAGTTATTTCTGAGGAGCCTCAAAAACCACCCAGGTCTCTCCAAGTCTTTCATAGCCCTTCAAGTGGTTCTGGATTTACTTCAATATCTTACACTTTCATTAACCTTAAGGTGTGCTTAAACTTCCAATCCATATTCCCATCTGAACTGGTAGATTTTAAGTTATTACACTTCAAAAAGGTAATTACAGTATGGCACTAAAATCACAGACAGAATATTTGGTATCTTTATGTTATATGGAATTTTTCTGCAGTGAAAATAGACCTAAACGGGGATGCCTGGGGTGGCTCAGTGGTTGAGCGTCTACCTTCGGCTCAGGTTGTGATCCTGGGGTCCTGGGATCGAGTCCTGCACTGGGCTCCCCATAGGGAGCCTGCTTCTCCTCCTGCCTATGTCTCTGCCTCTCTATGTCTCTCATGAATAAATAAAATCTTAAAAAAAAAAAAAGAAAATGGACCTAAACATAATCAAATATTTATAAGCAAAATATTTGATAAAACATTTGATAAAGCATTGTTAAAAGTAAAACTAGTTTTGGGGAGCCATTTTTGTTGGCGTAATCAGTAGTTTTTAAAAACTCATAAGTGAGGGGCACCTGGGTGGCTCGGTGCTTGAGCATCTGCCTTTGGCTTGGGTCATGATCCTGGGGTCCTGGGATCAAGTCCCACATCAAGTCTCCCTCTGCCTATGTCTCTGACTCTCTGTGTGTCTCTCATGAATAAATGAATAAAATATTTTAAAAAAACTTATAAGTCAAACCAGGCCTTTGCAAAATCAAGAAGAAATCACACTTTCTATTTTATGTGAATTAGCACTTAGAGTTCAGTGAAATTAAGAATTTGTTCTCACTGCAATAGAGCTTCCTGTTCATTTTTTTTTTGCTTCTGATGCCCTACTACTATGTACATTCCATTAACATGTTGCCAGATTTTCTTATCATTTACTACATATCATTCATTGCATATTTCTTTTGTACTAGGGTTTCATGAAAAAGACCAGAGAAGAAAGGTTTTGTTAGTTTTTGCTTGCATGTATATATGACCCAAAAGAACCTTTGTAAGAGTAAACTTTCAAATTACCTTTTTTTATCCTGAACTTTGAGTGAAGTCAACTTTTTAAGAAAATGTGACAAGTTTATCTTGTCCGCTAGAGTAGTGATTCTCAAACTTCAGTGTGCATCAGAATTGCCTGAAGGGTTTGTTACAACACAGATTGGTAGTACCCATTCCCAGAATTATTGACTTAGTGTCTCTAACATGAAGCTAAGAGTTTCTGTTTCTAACAAGCTCCCAAGTCATGCTGATGCTAGTAGAGGGACCACACTTTAGAACCACTGGTTTAGAACATTCCTCAACCCAACTGAGATTATCATATAACCCATTTTTAGAAGCACAGATTTGTGATTTGTCTTCTTTCTTTCTCCTTTGTTGTTTCCTCTAAGGATTCTTACCTAGATTGGTTGGGAGCTTGCAATGATAGAAGTGAGGTGATGGTCAGTTTGGGAGACAGTAAATAAGGGGGGGAAATGCCACATTTCATTAATTTCCTAAATGAAGCCTAGGGAACAAATTGAATAATTCTGCTCTTGCCATTGCAGGCCAGTGTAATAATTGTCACTGTAGAAGTGTTAAGTTTGTCAATTGAGTGTTTAAGTGTTGTGGGTATTCACAATTTAGAATTTTTCTTTTGTCTTAAATTATCTTGAATATAATTTAGTGTATATTTGGTGTTAGAAATAAGTGTGTGTTTTTAAAAATCTGGTCCTTTTTTAATTTAGAAAATAATTTCAGATTGGTAATTAGCTTTATAATCCTGAGTTTTCCTCTCATGAAATTTAACTTCTTTTCTCTCAAAGAGTCTATTAGAAAAATATTAGCAAAAAGAAAGACAGTTTAGTAGTATTCTATTTAAAGGTAGGTGTGGGTGTGTAGGTGTGTGCAGAAGCACATGCTTTTCTTAAGGATTTATAGAAAATACAATGACTGTCTTCATTGTATTATTTCCTTGGTTATTTGTAAGAAGGTAATCAGAACTTGGGGAGCTAAGATTTCTATCAGTAAAGTATTTCTCAATTCAAATTTGGATTAATAAATGATTGTTTTATATTAAATAACATGACTAATTTTTTGTTGCTAAACTTGTTTATTACCAGATAAACAGTGATTACCTTTCAACATACTGAATAATAGCCATTTTTTTTCATATGTGCTCTTAGTACACTCAGAGGAAGCCTTGTTTTTATTGGCAACCTGTTATTACCGCTCAGGAAAGGCATATAAAGCATATAGACTCTTGAAAGGACACAGTTGTACTACACCGCAGTGTAAATACCTGCTTGCAAAATGTTGTGTTGATCTCAGCAAGTAAGTTTTTAAATCTTTTCTATCTAATTTTGTTTACTTACACTGTAGAATTTTGGATAAAATCCTTTTGATAGATTAAACTCTGACTCCCTTTCTCCCCTCTTATTTGGTAGTAGAGATTTGTCTGTTTCAATAACTTAAAATGTTTATACTGTTGCCTATGGCATTATCATTTTTGTTATGGAGCGATTTCATTGTTATGGTAATAAATATTAGAATTTAACTCTGAAGAAACTTAAGTTATAACTGATTACTAGCATTTTCCAGAATTATCTGAAGTATTATTTCCTTTCTTTGCTTTCAAATGGAATAAGCCTGAAAACCTCTTTACCTGTTCACCTGAGATTAACACTTCGTTGTGTCTAAGTAGCTGTATAATTATTTGCCTTTCAAGATCATTCTATTTGGGAACCACTACTCCTATCCCTTTGAAGCAAGGGGGCAGATTCAAGAGAACACTTACTTTGAACATTACTGTTAAATCAAGTCAGCTGTCCCTATTCTGAATCTGGAGGCAGCTATAGATGTAGGTAGTTATCTTATATTAAACTCTTCTGTGCTGAAAGAGATGGAATAATTGTAAAAGGCTGTAAGTGAATTTAGTTTGTAGTTTTATAGTGAGAGGACACAAATAAGCCTAATGAGGTCTTCCCAGACTAATAATAACTATTGTATTTGTCTATTGTCTAATTGATGACTTTTTAAGTTAAAGCTAGCTAAAATATTTATAAAATTTCTGAAACATTTGTTACTGAATTATTTTTACTCCAAAGGTTCTAATGTTAAATTCTTAAAAATTTTATTTAATTAGCTAGTTTCTTAAGTCAGTTCTTAACCTTAGACATTCTTACCTATTCACAAGTAGTCATGGTTTTTTAAAAGTCCCACTGACAGTAAAAGAACTGTAGATATCACCTTTTGTGTTTAGGATATGCTGTGTAAACTTACATGAGGGTTTTCCACATGATGTTTGAAAAAAACTTTAGAACAGAAACCATTACAAACTCTGATATGCTAAAAACATATAGAGAAGTCAGGTCTTTTTTTTTTTTTTGCCTTGGGTAACACTTGTGATTTTCTATATCAAGAAAACATAATTGACAAATATAAACCTAAAAATGAGACCATTAAGTATGCAGTTTTTAGTTAAAATCTGTTAGTCTTGTTTAATTTGCTTGCCAATTCCTATTTCAAGAAATTATAGAACTAAAAAGGACCACCACATCTGTTAATGAAGAACCATCCACATTTTCCCCCTGTATAATGGCCTTCCATTTCTTTGGATATGAGTAATACGTGTATGTTGCTCAGACTACATTTGTACATACAGAGACTAAATTTATCTGGTTCTGTTTTTAAAGGCAAGACTGGAATTTTAAGATCATAAATTTCCAGTCTCCAAATTATTCTAAATACATAGTTGTTGCTGTTCTAAAGGTGCCATGGACTTTTTACTTTATCTGTTTCCATATTAGGAAGTACATTGATAATAAAGAATGTCTTTACACACAGTACTTTTTATACTGACATTTGTTAATCTGTAAATTTGTGTTTTAAAGGCTTGCAGAAGGGGAACAGATCTTATCTGGTGGAGTGTTTAATAAGCAGAAAAGCCATGATGATATTGTTACTGAGTTTGGTGATTCAGCTTGCTTTACTCTTTCGTTGTTGGGACATGTATATTGGTAAGTAAGAACGAATCAAATTACCTGAAGATTGTTTCTAGTACTAGGTCTTTGTGGTTTAAAAAAACTTATATTATCCATGTTTATCAAACAGCACTTGGCTGAAGAGTACACCAGTCTTTTAGTTCTTTGACCTTGTTAAAACTATAAAGTAGTAAGGCTGCCTGGGTAGCTCAGCAGTTGGGCACCTGCCTTCGGCCCAGGGCGTGATCCTGGAGTCCCAGGATCGAGTCCCACATCAGGCTCCCTGCATGGAGCCTGCTTCTCCTTCTGCCTATGTTTCTGCCTCTCTCTCTCTCTCTCTCTCTCTCTCTCTCTCTGTGTGTGTCTCATGAATAAATAAGTAAAATCTTAAAAAAAAAAAAAAACCTATAAAGTAGTAGAGATGTTGATCCCATTTTTGACTATCCACTTTGCCTTAATGATAGTAGCTACAGCAGCACTACCTAATAATTGAATGTACATATGGGTTTACCTTGGGTGAGGAGAATATTTTCATGTGATCCACTGAGGAAAAAGAAGAAATGAGTAAAGTTTTCTCTTTTATATTAAATATTACATCTCCTTAGAACAAAGACTGAACGCAAGTTTTAGTAATAAATAAAATAGCAATTCCCATCTGGTTTGCCATCCTAATTTTGAGGCATGTCATAAGAAATTTCCTATAATGGTAGTTGAAATAATAGCAATTTGCAAAGAATTTTAAATGTATTTAAAGTTTCTTTACATTTATTTAAATTTAGTCTTTTGAAAGCAAGTGAGAATGAATTCAAAGTCATCACTATAATATTGTTCACAATGATTTCTATTCTGAAATACTGTTTGAGTTGGGGAGTAGAGGGTAGAGATATAGTTAGGTAACAGGAAATGTTCAAACTACCCATGGGAGTGTATTGCATGTATAAATGTCACCTGTTACATATTATAGGAGAAATGGTTGAGAATTGCTTGTCTATTTAAGATAAAAGTGAGGCTAGTTTGAATAGTTTTTTAAAAACCTTGAAAATGCCTTTTTGAACAGAATAAATTCTTTGGCTGAATTTTGGGCCTCATTTTCAGATGACACCACTCTTTTGAGAACAGGAGTAAGTAAAGATATAATATCAATGTCTTCATTTATCTTAATAAAAGGACTTGGAGGGGGATCCCTGGGTGGCGCAGCGGTTTAGTGCCTGCCTTTGGCCCAGGGCGTGATCCTGGAGACCCAGGATCAAATCCCACGTCAGGCTCCCGGTGCATGGAGCCTGCTTCTCCCTCTGCCTGTGTCTCTGCCTCTCTCTCTCTGTGTGTGACTATCATAAATAAATAAAAATTTAAAAAATAAAAAATAAAAAAGCTGTGCTCGGTCCTTGGCTCATGGCTTTTAAAAAATAAATAAATAAAATAAATAAAAGGACTTGGAGTAATGAATTTTAGTTCCTGCGACTATGATTATTCTTGTCATTTATTCAAGAAATTTTGAGGTCCATCCTCCATTTATGGCTAGACACAGTACTTGGCACTGGGAATATAAAGATAATTAACTCACAGTCCCTGCCCTCAGAGATTTATAATAGGGGAGAAGCAATAAACAAAAGTTTGTAAGTTTTTATCATCACAATAAAAATGCTGTGATTAAAATTTGAGCAGTATTTTGTCCGAAGGAGGGAATAATCAGTTCTACCTGATTAAGAAGGGAGGGGTAAAATGTTAAGTAGGGAAGACTTGGTAGAAACAGATTTGTCTCTTGAATTCCCAATAATAAGAAATTTAGAAATTAGGAAATTAATTAGAATATGGGTGAGATATTTGAGTGAACATTTTACCAAAGAGGATATATGGATGGTAAGTAAGCACATGAGAAGATACACCAAATCATTAGCTCTCAAGGAAAGACAAGTAAAAAACACTGTTAGAAACTACTGCACTCCTGTTTGAATGGCTAAAATAACTGGACAATACCAAGTGCTGATGATGCGGAGCAACAAAATTTATCATAAAACATAGATATGATAGGATTATGATAGAGACAGATTAGTGGTTGTCAGATCAGAGAGTAGAATTGAGGCAAGTGTGGCTGTGCAGAGGCAGCTGTGGAGTTTCTCTGGGCTGTTGGAACAGTTCTGTATCCTGATTGTGATGGTGATTACACAATAAAATTTCACAAAACTTTTCATAAACAAATGAGTGCATGTAAGAACTGCTGAAATCCAAATAAAGTCTGTGGTTTAGTTTACAGTTATTATGCTATTGTCAATTTCCCAGTTTTGATAACTGTGCTGTGGTTATGTCAGATTTTTGTCATTGAGGGAGCTGGATGTAGGGTACCTGGGAATTCTATTTTTGCAACTTGTATATGAGTCTAAAATTATTTCAAATAAAGGTTAATAAAGCCAAAAAAGTGTTTAAAAATATATGTATTACTAATTATTTTTAAACAAGATTATTAACAAGTTTTGAAGATACAGTTGAATCAGGCCCTAACCATGAGGGTTTTTTTTCCCTCCTCTCTTTGAAAGAATAAAGGAAGGGTCCCTTTAATTCATCATAAATATTAAAGGGTTATATATCCAGTGGGGGAAAACTCTGCTCCAAAAACATGGCTTTTCATTTCAGCTGTCATGTGCCTGTTTTATGACCAAAACTGCACCCAGTAATCTAGATACATACCTGTTGTGGTTTTGTAGCTATAGCTTATTAGAATATCTTTTTGTCTCTTTACTGGTCTTTTTGTCTATAGTAGCTCATGAGACTTTTTTTTTTTCTCATAATACTTCTATGTTTAGGATACAACCAGTAGTAAGTCTTGTTCTTAGATGGTACCAGTACCATCTTAATAATTTTTTCACCCCAATTCTTTGGGAAACTTTTTTCATTAAGAGCTACTCTTGATCTCAGAATTGTAAGTTTGAGCCCCACACTGAGAGTAGAGATTACTTAAAAAAATAAAACCTAAAAAAAAGCGACACCTTGATTTCAACCTCTTCTCAGTTTTGGGATTTTGCCATTTGCCATTTTCTACTTCATTAGAAAATCTGATCATTTAGATATGCTATGTTTAAAGCATTTAAGTTACTTCCAAAATTACCACTGGGATATTACATTAAAAATTAAGAATAAGGCTGAAATATTTGGGTATTATCCACCTCTCCTTCAGTAATTCTAGCATCTGACAGGAAACCAAAAGCTATTTTAATTCTGCCTGAAGAAGGCAGTAACAGTTTATTAGGCTAGTATTTCATTCAATTCATGTTCTGCTTGCTTTCACCAGACTTTTCATTTGAACTGCCCTAAATAATAGAGATAGAAGAATGGTAAGAAGGGGAACCTGGTAATTTAGGGAAGCATCAAGAAGAGTACTCTCAGAATTTAAATATGTTTGTACAAATACATATATAAGAGTTACCTTAATTTTTGTATCAAAAATTTCTTCATAGTGTTTTGGGTTGTGTAGCTTGTCTAATCTATTTGTTTGTCTTTACAGCAAGACAGATCGGCTTGCCAAAGGATCAGAATGTTACCAAAAGAGCCTTAGTTTAAATCCTTTCCTCTGGTCCCCCTTTGAATCATTATGTGAAATAGGTAGGTTTATAGAGGTGGCTAGGGGAGGGTTCCCCTACTTATTCTTTTTTCCTCCTCCTTAATTTTTGGAGAGTGATAAAATTATTCATAAGAAAAATATTTTTCAGAGCTAAAGGCTGTTAAAATTGAGAACAAGAAATAAGATAATAGAATCATGTTTAAGAAATGATGTGACCTTGTGTCCTCTAGAATGAGTTTAATTGTGAGTATAACACTAGCCAAAATAGCTTTTTAGGTAAGGAAAGAAAATAATAGATTGCCCAGAGCAGAAACTGTTAGGTAAATAAGACCTGGAGAGTATGGGGAAAGAGTATCCTAGTATATGTGCTCTAGGATGCAAAAAGGATAATTTTAAAACATTGTGTTATATGTACATGGAAGTGCTTAAAACTATAATGTCTGTTGGGTTTCAATTCTTGACCATCACTCCTTACCTTGAGTCAGGTGAGATCTGGTTGCTTTCTGCTTTAAAACAAACACAGAAATCTGCATTTTCTTATGAATTGTTATATTAAAAATTAGTGTTATTATAGTTCAGTTTAATTTCTAAATTTATAGCTTTATCTGAGGGGTAAATTTTTATAATAAATTGATAGATGGGCTTTTAGGAGGTAAATTTGATTAGCTGAGAAAGGAGAACTTTAAAACTTTATAAGGCCTTATTTTCACTGATTTATGCATATCTGAAAAAAAATATTAATCCTCATATCCTCAGAGGCATATTTTTTTTTCTGCTTCACAGGTGAAAAGCCAGATCCTGACCAAACATTTAAATTAACATCTTTACAGAACTTTAGCAACTGTCTGCCCAGCTCATGTACAACACTAGTATCTAATCATAGTTTATCTCACAGACAGCCTGAGACCGTTCTTACAGAAACACCTCAAGACACAATTGTAAGTGTATCATATACTAGTATTCAACTATTATGAAAAACAGAAAAGAATAAACTAAATAATGTATCATAAATGACATGGTAGAAATTTTCTGTTTCAGGAATTAAACAGACTGAATTTAGAATCGTCCAATTCAAAGTACTCCTTGAATACAGATTCCTCAGTGTCTTACATTGATTCAGCTGTAATTTCACCAGATACTGTCCCTCTTGGAACAGGAACTTCCATATTATCTAAACAGGTTCAAAATAAACCAAAAACTGGTCGAAGCTTATTAGGAGGACCAGCTGCTCTTAGCCCATTAACCCCAAGGTAAGACAAACAAAAAATACTTTAAAGTGTGCTATAATATTAAATGATCTGTAATAATTCATATGATTAGAAATCAATTAATATGAACAGCAACTTATAAATCGTCATGAAAATAGAAGCATTTAGTAAGTCAATAATGGACCTATTCTGTTTTCAGAAAATGAAGTAAAAGAAATACACCACCTGTGATAAAAAATTTAATACTAAATATTGGAGAAAAATGTAAAACTCCTCAATATGTCTTCTTCAGCTAGTCTGTGTGTTAAAAGATACTATCTTTTTTGGCTGTGCATCAGTGAATAGCAGTGAACCTTTGAAATGTTGGAATGCTTATGATATAATCAGTGACAGCAGTGGTTACTGTTAAAGTGCTGTTTTCCAAACCACAGAAGAATTGACACCTATCAATAGGAAATATTTTGTCAAAATTATTAGAAGTATATGCATGTATAAATACAGGAACCCAGCCCAGAGGATACATACCCAAAAATGTCATAATAAAAAATTCTGTGCTAGAATAAATGCTATGAATTGGATCCTGGGGCCAGAGAGTTAACTAAAATACCATGACCATGAGATTACAACAACTCACTGAATCCACAAATGGATTCAGTAGTCTCTAGAGACTGTCTGTAACAGTGTATAAATCCCAAGAATTTGAAATAATTTGATCATTTGGATCTTTGCTTTTACAAAGCCATTCTTCTTTATTTCCAATAAATCTCCTGAGATCAGTAGTTGTTGCTCAATTTAGTTCCTTGTTTGATTTTTTTTTCTTTTTAATTTAGTTATGGTGGGTGGAGTAGTCTACATTCACAGCTTATTTTAAATCTGCCCCTCAGATCCTCACTGCCCCCAAGACTGATTTGCCATTCTCTTCCTTTTAGACCTTCTAATTTAAGTATACTGCTGCTTTATATATGCCTTGATGACTTTTTGACACCTTGATTTCAACCTCTTCTCAGTTTTGGGATTTTGCCATTAGAAACCCCAAGTCCTGGAGATGGATCCTATTTACAAAACTACACTAATACATCTTCTGTAATTGACGTGCCATCTACTGGAGCCCCTTCAAAAAAGGTATTTTCCATGTGAAATACAATTTTGATGTTGATGAAAGAAATTCATTTAAAATTCCAACCTGTTAAAAGCAATTTCAGAGAGAGTCTGACTTTATATAAGGATTGTCACCTTAGAGTTGTTGATCTAAATGTAAAAGAAGATCATCATTGTCACAAGCTGCCAGTTGTAGTAGGAGACACAAAGCTGGTTGCTCTTTGGCCATGTAAGATTGTAACTCACAAGTATACTTTATTTCAGCATGTAGCGAAATAAACACTCAGATTTTTACTTTTGATCCCCCCCCTTTTTTAAACAGAATTAAAATGGTTTCTATCACTTTGAATATAAATAACAGAAATTATACCTGCCATTATTAAGAAAAACAAGTTTTGAGACTTTTTAAGTACTGTTCTTTTATATAGGTCCATGGCATTAGAGGTCAAAGTGCCATTTGTTTGAAACAGGTCTGTGGTACAGGGTTTCTGTGAGAAATTAGGTTATGTATTGTAAAATGCCTTTTGCCATCCTTAATAGATGTTTAAGAAATGGAAGCGAAATAAGTCATACTAGTATATGACTGACATAAAGCCTTTACCCTCCTAGATATATGTTCTTGGTTTTTTGACTCCAAAAATTCCTTAGCATCTGTGAACTTTTGTTTCTGTAATAGCTCCTTAATAGAAATAATAGTAATAATAGAAACTCCAAGACTAGTAAAAAAGGGCTGCAAAGTACTTAATGTGTGAATTATCTTAAATCTCATTTTTAAGAGCAGCTATGGAAAGTATAATTGTTGAAATTGGTTTATTACAATTATAAGAAGACATAGTAGGATAGTAATTAGTGTGGTAGGTGAAGTGGGCCAAAACCATGCAAGCCATAGCAATCAAGGACAAGTTAGTCAGTGATCGGTAGGTGATTTCAAGCCACTTGCTGTCTCATCCTCTTCTGTCCCTGTTCTCTTCTTACCCTAGTACAAGACATTCACAGGAAAGTTGTACTTGTAGTCTGCATGTAGTATCAATTAAAAATATCAAACTGAATATTGTGTACAGTACATAGATCTTTGTTAAGTAAGAAAGGGCCAGAATTGTCCCTTAGGTGAATATACAGGTCCCAATTTGGGAGATGAAGAGGAGGAAGGATTATAAAGTTTAATTTTGAGGTAGTGTTAAATTAGATGAAAATAATTAGTGGATAGTTAGTCGTTGAGGAAAGAATATGATAGAAATAGGTGATAGAAATAATAATTAAAGCTGTTGAAATAGGCAGCCTCTCTTAGGAAAAGAGAATAGTGGAGGAACACAAAGCATATTTAATTTAAAACAGTGGAAGGAAAAAGGGCCTGCAAATGAAGTGATAGGACAAATAATCAAGATACCATGCTATTTTGGAAGTTATACACAGTTTCAAAAAGGAGGGCATGATCAGTGACGTTGAATACAGGAAAGACTAAAATAAGGCTTTCATATCTGGTGAGAAACTTAGTTATTATAAGTTATTATATAAATTTTGAGAATTATGTACAGTGGCTATCAAAGTAAATAGATTTTGGAGAATAATTTTGAAGAAAATTATCTGGTAGTAAAAAAATTAAAAATATCCATTTGTGTAACAGTCACAGATTATTTTATAAAGAAGCCAAGAGGAGGCGCCTGGGTAGCTCAGTTGGTTAAGCATCTGCCTTTGGCTCAGGTTATGATCTCAGGGTTCTGGGATCCTGCCCTACATGGGGCTCCCTGCTCAGCAAGAAGCCTGCATTTCCCTCTCCCTCTGCCTGCTGCTCTCCTTGCTTGTGCTCTTTCTCTCTGTGTCAAGTAAATAAAATCTTTTTAAAAAATAAACAAGCCAAGTGATGAAAATGAATAGAAGTCAGGTGATAAATTAGAAAAGACAGAGGGGGAAAACAAAAAGACAGAGAGGGGCAGCCCAGGTGGCTTAGTGGTTTAGTGCTGCCTTCAGCCCAGGGCCTGATCCAGGAGACCCGGGATTGAGTCCCATGTTGGGCTCCCTGCTCTCTCTCTGTATCTCTCATGAATAAATAAATAAAATCTTAAAAAAAAAAAAAAAAAAAAGGAAAAGAAAAGACAGAGGGGCAGGAAAGTCTTTTTTCTCCTCCAAGTGAACAGAGACCAATTAATGAAAAATTCAACGCACTAGAAAGAAGTGTTCATTCTAGGAGCAATATGCTTAGGATGTGAGAAATGATCAGGTAATTTTTTTAATTTTATTCCTCTGAACTACTATAGAATATCCTTGCTAAGTGTCAAAGAAGGGATATAAAATCTTAGTGTATTATTTTTTTATATTAGATCATAAATCTGAGATCATAAATCTTTTTTTTTTTTTTTTTTTTTTTAGATTTTATTTGTTTATCCACAAGAGACAGAGAGAGAGATAGAAAGAGGCAGAGACACAGGCAGAGGGAGAAGCAGGCTCCACGCTGGGAGCCCGACATGGGACTCGATCCCAAGACCCCAGGATCACGTGCTGGGCCGAAGGCAGGTGCTAAACCACTGAGCCACCCAGGCTGCCCTGAGATCATAAATCTTAAGAGTAGCAGCTGTCTTAAAATTCTTGTTAACAACAACAACAACAAATTCTTGTAACACTTAGCCTCCCTGGAAAATGTGTAATAATTGGCTTTTTAGGAATTTTTCAGGAAGTTTGAGTTTTTCCTTAAAAACTAAAGTGAAAAATGAAAGGATAGTATAAAGATAAAAATACTGAGGTTAAAATGAGGAAATAGCTTGATGTTAACCCTAATATATTAATTGACATTAATAATGACAATAATTGAGTGCCTGGGTGACTCAGTGGTTGAGCATCTGCCTTTGGCTCAGGGCGTGATCTCAGGGTCCTAGGATTGAGTCCCACATCAGGCTTCCCACAGGGAGCCAGCTTCTCCCTCTGCCTATGTCTCTGCCTCTCTCTCTCTTTCTCTCTCTCTCTCTGTGTGTCTCTCATAAATAAATAAAATCTTTAAAAAAATAATAATGACAATTTGTGTTTTCAGATGACAGTATATATTATGAAATCTTGAATTAGGAAAAGTAGATAGCAGCATCATGGTGTCTTTTACCATTTTCAGTGCAATTTATAATTCACAAACCTTAGACTTTTTGTGTTTTACAGTCTGTTGCCAGAATCGGCCAAACTGGAACAAAATCTGTCTTCTCACAGAGTGGAAATAGTCGAGAGGTAACTCCAATTCTTGTTGCACAAACACAAAGTTCTGGCCCACAAACAAGGTATTTATTATGGTTTCATTATTTTATGTTGTTGGCTTTTCTTGCTATAAAACATTACTCACTTTGGGCAGGTTTTGACTCTTGCAAGAATTCTAGAATGACTATTATAAATTTTGAATATGTCAAATTAGAAATTTCTAGGGGCACCTACCTGGCTGGTTCAGTTGATAGAGCGTGTGTGTGACTCTTGACCTTGGGGTTGTAAATTCGAGTCCCACGTTGGGTGCAGAGATTACTTAAAAATAAAATCTTAAAGAAATTTCAAGCTTACTGAAAAGAATAGTGTAATTTTTAGTTGAGTATTTTAATACAAGTCAAGACAAAGGTAACCAAAATGTCTTTTTATTTTACTCTAATTGACTCATGAATTTATTTAAACTAGATATTCTGAACACTCCACCAAAATAATTTTCTTCTCCTTACATGACTTTCATTAGTCAAGTACAGTTAGGTTTCATTCTCCCCTTCCCCTATTATGCACTTCTGTACACAGATCATAAGATTAATCTTCTGATAAATCTTTAAATAATGAATCCAGTGACACACAGAAATGGTGTTAAATAGGGTTTCCTTTTCCTGTTCAACCTCTCAAAAACAAACCATAGCTAACGTATGAAAAGAATGATACAACTCTGTCTCCTAAAATAGTGAACGTGTACCATAACCCTTAAAATAGACACACACATATATATACTTTGACTATCTAAAAGGTCTCAATATTTCTGAAATGCCAGGGTGGTAAGTCTCAAAAGAGTGCCAGCTCACAGACAGGTGACCAGGATTGTCTAGGGCTCAGTTATGAGGAGGAGCCTGAGGCCTCCTACAGAAAAACATCATACAGGCTGAGTAAATACTAATCTTAAAGAATATATATAAACATAAAATACAGAATTATATGTTTCACTTAAAGCTAAAGAAATGTATTAACTTTAGTGATAATTTTGTGGGTTTTTAATATTATTACTGATTCCATTTTATCTCCTTTATTGCCTATCTTAGTTTTCTACAGCTGCCATAACAAAGTGCTGCAAACTGAATGGCTTAAAACAACATAAGTTTATTCACTTAAAATTGTAGAAACTATAATCCAGGGGTGCCTGGGTGGTTCAGTCTGTCTTCAATTTAGGTCATGATCCCAGGGTCCTGAGTTCAAGCTCCACATCGGGCTCCCTGCTCAGTGGGGAACTGCTTCTCCCTCTGCTACTCCCCTCCCCCTGCTTGTACTCTCTAGCTCTCTCTCTCAAATAAATAAATAAAATCTTAAGAAAAAAAAAAAGGTATAATCCAAAATCAAGGTGTTGACAGAGTCATACTCCCTCTGAAGCCTCCAAGGGAAGATCCTTCCTTGTCTCTTCTAGTTTCTGGTAGCCCCAGGCGTTCCTTAGTTTGTGGGAGCATATCTCAGTATCTGCCTCTGTCTTCACATGGCCATCTTCCCTTTCCCCGTGTGTCTCTATATCCAAATTTCCCTCTTCTTATAAGGACACCAGTCATACTGAATCAGAGCTCACCCTAAATGACCTCATCTTAACCTGATTACATCTACAAAGACCCTGCATCCAAAGAAGTCACATTCAGAGGTACTGGGGGTTAGGGCTTCAATATATTTTTTGGGGAAACACAGTTCAACCATAATATCACCTTATTAACAATTTTACTCTTTATTTTGTCTTTTTTTTTTTTTAAGATTTTTATTTATTTATTCATGACAGACACAGAGAGAGAGAGAGAGGCAGAGACACAGGCAGAGGGAGAAGCAGGCTCCATGCAGGGAGTCCGACGTGGGACTTGATCCTGGGTCTCCAAGATCATGCCCTGGGCTGAAGGCGGCGCTAAACCGCTGAGCCACCGGGGCTGCCCTATTTTGTCTTTTTAGAGGATTTTTTAGTGTTTATAGTATACATTTTAACTTACCAAATCTGCCTTCAAGTAATGTACCATATCATTATGTAGTATAAAACCTTGTAACAGTATACTTTCATGCTCTTTTCCCCATCTTTATGCTGCTGTTGCCATATATTTTACTTCTATGTGTGTAAACCCCATAGTGCATTGTTACAGCTTTTCCCTTAAATAGTTATCTTATAGAGAGTTTTGGGGGTTTTTTTAATAGGAAAAAGAAATGTACCCACATATTTAGTATTTCTGGTGCTCTTTCTTTCTATAGGTTCATATTTCAATTTGGTGTCCTCTTTCCTTCATCTTGAAAGACTTAAAATTTCTTCTAGTTGAAGTCTGCTGGTGATGAATTTTTTCAACTTTTTGTATGTCTAAGAGATTTTTATTTCACCTTTGGTTTTGTTTTTGAAATATTTTCACTGGATATAGAATTCTTGTGTGTAGTTTTTTCTTTAAAGATGTTCTGCTGTCTTGGGCACCCCGGTGGCTCAGCGGTTTAGCGCCGCCTTCAGCCCAGGACCTGATCCTGGAGGCCGGGGATCGAGTCCCGCGTCAGGCTCCTTGCATGGAGCCTGCTTCTCCCTCTGCCTGTGTCTCTGGCTCTCTCTCTCTCTCTCTCTCTCTCTCTCTCTCTCTGTCTCTCATGAATAAATAAATAAAATCTTAAAAAAAAAAAAAAAAAGATGTTCTGCTATCTTTAGCTTGTATTGTTTCTGACAAGTCTGTCATTCTCATTTTTGTTCCTCAGTATGTAACCCATCTCTTTTCCGACAGTTTTACAATTGTCTTTTTACCTTGGATTTTGAGTTCTTTGATCATGATGTGCTCTTATTTAGTCTTCCTTTTCCTTAGACTACAGATTGGTTGAGCTTCTTGGATCTGTGAGTTCATATTTTTATCAAATTTAGCTCATTTTTTCTAATTCCTTCAAGTATTTTTGCTAGTCATGTCCTCTTTCCTTTGGGACACCACATACGTGTATATTAGACCATGAGATTGTCTCCCATAGATCAGCCGTGTTCATTTTTGTTTTCAGTCTTTTTCCTTTGTTTCATTTTGGATAGTGTTTATGGTTATATGTTCACATTAATTAATCTTTTCTTTTGCAGTATCTAATCTGCTATTAACCCTACCCAGGATATAAATATATAGATATTTTTACCCTCAGATGTTCTATTTTTCATCTCTAGAGGTTTGATTTGGTTCTCTCCTTTAACATGCTCATTCTTTCTTCTATCTTTTTGAGCATATGGAGTATATCTATAATAACTCCTAATGGGGGCACCTGGGTGGCTCAGTTGTTGAGCATCTGCCTTTGGCTCAGGGCGTGATCCTGGGGTCCTGGGATCGAGTCCCATATTGGGCTCCCCACAGCGAACCAGCTTCTCCCTCTGCCTGTGTCTCTGCCTCTCTCTCCATGTCTCTCATGAATAAATAAATAAAATTAAAAAATATATGTAAATATAATAACTCTTAATGATTTTGTCTACTGTCTTACTGTGTTATTTCTGGGTCTGTTTTTTTTTATGGGTTTTTTTTTTCCTGTTCATTATAGGTTATATTTGCCAGTTTCTCTATAGGCCTAGTATTTTTCTCTTTTGATGCCAGTTATTGGAAATTTTACATTGTTGAGTAAACAATAGACTGGACTATTTTCTAAGTATTTCTGTTTCATCTTGGAGGCAGTTAAGTCACTTGTAACAATATATTCCTTCCAGTTCTTGATTTTTAAGTTTTGTTAGGTAGGAGAAGCATAGCCTTAAGTCGACTAATTTTGTCGCACTATTGAGGCAGTATCTTTTGAGAACTCTACTCAGTGAACTGTTGAGTATGACGTTTCTTCATTTTGGCTATTGAAAATATGAGCTATTCCCAGCCCAGGGTGAGCTTGGCCAGCTCCTTTCCAGTAATTCTTCTCTAGATTCAGATAGTTTTCTTCACTGTAATACAGTAATAAGTACTGGTACTAATTACCCAGACTTAGCATAGACTCTGCAGGCTAAGATCATAGTCCCAGGAAGACTTATCAAAATTGTTGACTTGTCAGCTGCCTATTTAGGAGTTCTCTGGGCCGCCTTCACTTCTGACCAACTAGCTACGAGTTTGAGGGTTCTTGCTACCCCCTCAGGTTTAATATGCTAGAAAAATTCACAGAATCTAGGAAAGTTCTATACATAGTTTTATTATAGAGGATACCAATCAGGACCAGACAAATGAGACTCTTGGGATGAGGTCTGGGAGGTCCTGAACACAGTTTCTGTGTCCTTTCCCTGGGTGAGATGTGTCACCTCACTAGCACATCAGTGTGTTCACCAACCAGGAAGCTCAACTGAGTTTTGGTAGTCAAAAGTTTTTATTGGAGTTACATTACATAGGCATGACAGATGTCACTGGCCATGTGATTTAACTCAAACTCCAGCCACCCTCCCCTTCTGGAGAAGGTCAGGCTGTTAACACCTACCTCAGAGCTTCAACCCTCTAATCAGTGGTTGATCTTTCCAACATGGCCAGCCCAGTATCCTGAAACTATCTGAGGTCCCACTATAGGTCGTTTGATTAGCATAATCTCAAGCATGGTCTCTGGGGCCCACCATGAAGAACAAAGACACTATCACTTGAGAAATTCTAAGCTTTTTTTTTTTTTTTTAATTCTAAGCTTTTAGAAGCTGCTTCTCAAGAATTTAGGACAGAGACCAGATGAAAACTTTATTATAACACACTCAAACAGTTGCACTACTCAGTTTCAACTAAAGATTCTAGGAAAACTTCTTGTAAATCTTTGAAGCTTTCCTTCTTTGTAACTCTCCCCTTTTTAGTACTCTGACCTGCATCTTCTAGCTGCCTTCACTTCCTGGAAGTCTCATCATTTTCCTCTCCACGCAGGAAGTCCACAAGTTCTATTTGTGTTTCAACTCTTGTCATACCCAACGGAACGTAAAAAGTGAGACCTGAACACACTGTGGCTTCAGAATTCTCCTCAGCATATATGTTTGCTGTCCAATGTCTAAAAAGCATTGTTTCATATATTTTTTTTCGGTGTGATATTTGTTTAAGATGAGATAATAAATCTGGTCCATTTTACTCCATTATAATTGGCAATGGAATTCTGTTCTTGTTTTTGGAAAGTTGTTTTTTTAGCAATGATTAGAATAGTGTAGTTCTCTTAGCTAAATCTTCCCAAAAAGTTTGTATGTCATCATTTTCTCTACATATATTAACCTCTAGAAATCATTTTCATATTCTTTCCAAGGCATCTTCTTATAACTAGTATCATATTTTATTACAAAGCCATGAAATGATACTATTTACAAAACTTTTAATTTTTTTTAAAGATTTTATTTATTTGAGAAACAGAGAGCAAGCATGAGCAGGGGCAGAAAGGGAGAGGCAGAGGTAGAAGCAGAAGCAGACTCCCTGCTGATCAGGGAGCCCAATGTGGGGCTCCATCCCAGGACCCCAAGATCACAACCTGAGCCAAAGGCAGACACTAAACTGACCAAGCCATCCAAGTGCCCCTATGAAAACTTTCTTAAAAAGTGTTTAATATAACTGGCACATAATCCCATAGGTAATAAGTGATAGAACTTGATTTCAAACCTCAACAGTCTGATTCTAGAGCACATTCCTCTCATTCTCAAACTCCTAGTTAAACAGATGCAAGTTATAAAGAGATGAATATATTTCATGTGCTTTGACCAATGTTTCAAACTCACTCAGAATCCTGCTTTATTTTCCTAATGGCTGTCAGACTTGGGACATTTTTTCTTGTGTCAAATTGCCCTTTGAAACTAATAGAACCATAACAAAAATTATAATATAGGAAGAGTTTCTCTTCTTCATCCTCCTAGTCCCAGAATCATCTTATTATTTTTGCTTCTACCCCCACAAGAGTCATATTACACTTATGCAACTTTTCTTGGCTTTTAAGAAATCTCAGAATTTTTCTCAGGTCTGTCCTCTCTATAAACTACTCCATGGATGAAATTATTACCTCTCCCTTCTCAGGCAAACTCTTTTCTATAATTAGGTAATATTATTGATAACATATACTTCACATTTATGATATAAATGACATAGTTGTTCAAATAAAGGATACTGTGCTTTTAAAAATGAATCGGCTTCTGGACAAAACTGTGGAAACAATGAAAAGATCAATATACCTATAGAATGAGCAAAACCAAGGGTGAACTCTATCATAAACTGTGGACTTTACAATATGTAAGTGTAGGTTCCTCACCTATAACAAATATCCTACTCTGATGGGGCATGTTGATAATGAGGGAGGCTGTGCGTGTGGGGGGGGTGGGCAGGGGTATAAGGCAGATCTCTCTGTACCTTCCCCTCAATTTTGCTATGAACTCTAATCTGCTCTAAAAAGAAATCTTAATTAAAAAAAAAATGTATCAGGGCACCTGGGTGGCACAGTTCGTTAAGCATCTGACTTGGTTTTGGTTCAGGTCATGATCTCAGGGTCATAAGATCAAGTCCCACATCAGGCTCTGCACTGAGAGCAGAGTCTGCTTAATTAAGACCCTCCTTCCCTCTGCCTTTCCCCCTGCTCTCTCTCTCTGTCTCTCTAAAATAAATAAATCTTTTAAAAAATAAAACAAAAATTTTAGATGTATCGTAAAATTAATTCATTACCCTAAATGACCTCACTGGCTGTAATCTCTACATTGAGATTCTGTCTTTTGAGAGAGTTAAGGACAGCCTGGATTTTCTGTACTCACTGGTCAATGTCTCTTATTCTCAGAAGTCTCTTTGACTCAAATTCAGGTTAACTAGTGGAATTTCCCATAAACTGTAAACCATTTAGTCGATAGACTTACCCACTCTCAGATAACTTGATGTTTTAAGTTTGCTTACTTTCTAAGAATTAAATGAAATCCTTATATCTTAGGGTTTGCCCTTTAAAGGAAAAAAAAAAGAAAGAAAGAAAATATACCCAGGCAGTTATTAGATTCCTTTTTTCTAAACAGAATAAACCTTGATGTGGTTGTTTGAATTTATAGGGAAATAATTTCCCAAGTATCCATTGTTTTAATGGTATTTATTTGTTGCCAAATATCCCACACTTAGACTGTCTGTATCCAACTATCTTTCTCTAACTCGCTATGGTTGCAAATGAGAGCTAGAGAGTATTAGTTTATAGACATGTTTATCATTTATTGATCCAGAATTTTTATGTGGATTGTTTTAAGTTCAAATTAGCAATTTCATATAGAGTGAATATCCATGTTATAATTTTTATCATTTTATGGTAACAGATAACTTTTAAATCCTGAGTTTTCATAGAGGGATGACAAATAGACCAACCAAACTCAAGAACTTTAGAGTACAAACATGATGAATGCATTTTTTAAAATGTATCTGAATTGAAACAAGTAATGGTCATAAACTGTTTTTTTTTTTTAAGTCCACTTTTATCTTTTTTTTTTTTTTAGTACAACACCTCAGGTATTGAGCCCCACTATCACATCTCCCCCAAACGCACTGCCTCGAAGAAGTTCACGACTTTTTACTAGTGACAGCTCTACAACCAAGGTAATTTAAAGATTTCTGTTATATATACTTAATGCTTAGCCTTCTTAAATTTCTGTTCATTGATGACTTTATCTCAAACACAGAGACTATTTTAATTTTTTTTAATTTGTAAAGCTGTCTATAACATTTGTAGATTTTCTCCGTCCTTTAATAATGTCCTTTTTAAATAAATATTATAAAACATTGTTCAAAAGACAAAATTATTATGATGGGAAACAAATTAGTGGCTATTAGGAGTTAAGACTGTGGGGGGAAGATGTGACTATTAGAGCATAGCACAAAGGAGTTTCTTTGTGTAGTGGTCGAACAGTCCTGTATCCTTATTGTAATGGTTGATTATGCGAATCATACAAGTGATAAAATTTCATAGATCTGTCACACCAAAAAATAAGTACATGTCAAAACTGATGAAATCCAAATAAGATCTTAATTTAGTTGACAGTACTGAACTGATTCCAGGGTCATGGATTTGTTGATGTCCTGTGGTTATATCAGATAGTATCACTGGGAAAATTAGAGGGAGGATAAATAGAAGTTTTCTGTGTTTTCTTTGCATATTTCTTTGTACAGTTGGAGGGCCTCATTATGCCCTTGGTAAATTTTCTTGGTCCATTGACAAATATTATGGATAATTTTTAATTTTGACATCAACAAATCAACAGTTTTATGACTTACCAGTTACAATGCTCTGAGACAACTAGGTAGTATTACATCCATTTATTTTCTTATTTTAAATAATAAATGAAAGTGATACACTTTGAGAAAAGAGCAACGAACACATAATGCTGATTTATATTACACACTAATTCGTGAATACAATTTATTTTGCATTTAAAATTAAATGATTTTGAAAATTTTGTTTCTGTAATTTTTTTGTGAGAAAAATATAGCCCAGTCAAGACTATATATTTATTTTGTGTCTGATACTTGAGAAAGGACTGGGAAGTCTAAAATACATGAGTTTAACAAATGTGGAATTTTTCTCTTTTTTACAGGAGAATAGCAAAAAGTTAAAAATGAAGTTTCCACCTAAAATCCCAAACAGAAAAACTAAAAGTAAAACTAATAAAGGAGGAATAACTCAACCTAACATAAATGATAGCCTGGAAATTACCAAATTGGACTCTTCCATCATTTCAGAAGGGAAAATCTCCACAATCACACCTCAGATCCAGGCATTTAATCTACAGAAAGCAGCAGCAGGTCTGTTTTAAATGCTTAATATCTTCTTTGTATTTTATTTTATTCACTTTAAGTTTTTTTATGTTCATTAAAGTACATTCCAGTTTTTTCTAGATAGATATTGGAATTTTTAATAAATTATTTTGTAGTTAGCCTTTCTAAAAAAATCAAACTGTTTTATTGTGTTTTTCTCCTTTGTTTACTATATTGTTTTCTCCTAGAAGGTTTGATGAGCCTTCTTCGTGAAATGGGGAAAGGTTATTTAGCTTTGTGTTCTTACAACTGCAAAGAAGCTATAAATATCTTGAGCCACCTACCTTCTCACCACTACAATACTGGTTGGGTACTGTGCCAAATTGGAAGGGCCTATTTTGAACTTTCAGAGTACATGCAAGTAAGTATAGAAAACTATTATACATGCCTTTTTTAGAGAGAATTTAATTAAAATGCCTATGCTCGAGACAGATTTAAAAGGTAAATATTTAGGGGTACCTGGGTGGCTCAGTCAGGTAAGCATCCAACTCTTGATTTTAGCTTGGGTCTTGATCTCAGGGTCATGCATTCAAGTCCTGCATTGGGTTCCACACTGGGTGTGCAGCCTGCTTAAATTTAACAAAACGAGACAAAAAAAATAAAAGGCCAATATTTATTATGTAATGTCTTTATGTATATTTTCTGAGCATTTTAATTTATAAATAGACAATTTTTTCTTGTGTTAAGGGGTAATTCAAATTTGAGGGAATTGCTTATTTTAGAGAATCCAAGTCATCTATATGTTTTGTTATGTTTGGTTTTAAGATTTTATTTATTTTAGAGCTCAAGTCAGGGGAGAGGCAGAGGGAGAGGGAGAAAGAATCTGAAGCAGATTCCATGTGAGTGCAGAGCCTTACAAGGGCTCTATCTCAAAACCCTGAGATCATGACTTGAGCCAAAAATCAAGAGTTGGACGCTTAACCAACTGAGCCATCCAGGCACCCACATTCGTATATTCTTATACAGACATTTGTACCCTGCTCAGTTGGATCCAAAGATATATTACCATGTAATAGATATTTATAATCAAAATTTTTTTCTACTATATGCAGAGTTCCTACTGGGATGAATTTCTGGCATTTAATATGTTTTATAAATTTGAAAAGTGCCATAAAGAAAACTGTATATAATCAAGGACATAATGTCCTTCGCAAGGCTTTTATCCTTTTAATTATGTTTGTTGCTTAAGTTACTTGTTTACCAGGAAAGAAGAAAAGAAAATTCTGATTTTTAATTTAAATTTTGTACCCACTTCACCCCTAAGTATTTCCCTATTTACTTTCATTTATTCAGTGCATATTATAGATTAATATTCTCTTCTAGACTCTGTAATACAGCTAGACAAATAATTGCTTGGCTTTCTAGAGCTTGCATTCTAGTAAGAGATTGTAAGCCAATAAATGTATAAGGACAGGTAGCAATAAGTCATAGGAAGAAAAAAATGAAGCATGGTAAGAGAATTGCAGGACAATAATAAATATGTGGTGCTATATATTAAAAAAACATGCTCAGAGAAAGGAGGTGACTCCTTCCTCCATGAGCCATGCAGATCTGAGAATGAAGTGTTCTTCCAGGTAGAGAATAGATACAGAAGATATTAACTCATGTACTTTTGTATGGAAAAGAAAGAAGTATTGCTGTAGACAGATAGCCTTATTCATGTTTCAGAGGTACTTTAAAATACATAATTTTAATTGTTTCCCTCTAATTATAGAACAGTGACCCAGTTACTAACTAAACAGAAGCCTTTGTTTCAACTTAATTTCATGAGGGGTTTTTTTTCCCCCTTTTTTCTTTTTGTCTATGCCACAATCACTTTTCAGAGGACACTATAGATCCTGAAAAAATTGAAACCAAAATATTTCCAAAACCTGTATTTGACTTGGTCAAGTCTGTCTTCATATAACCAATGTCTGTTTGAAAAACTTACATAGGGATGCCTGGGTGGCTCAGCGGTTTGGCACCTGCCTTCAGCCCAGGGCATGATCCTGGAGTCCCAGGATGGAGTCCCACATCAGGCTCCCTGCATGGAGCCTGCTTTTCCATGTATCTCCTCTACCTGTGTCTCTGTCTTCTCTCTCCTCTCTCTCTCTCTCTCAATCTCTCTCTCTCTCTCTCTCTGTCTCTTATGAATAAATAAATCTTAAAAAAAAAAAAAAAGAAAAACTTATCTATATAACTTTTAAGGGACTTAGGGAAGTTACAAATCATTAAGCTAAGGATAGTATATGGCCATTTCTTGGAGTTCTTAGTTTTATAAATGCTATTTCTTTATTTTCTGTCATCTTCATTTCATTAAGATCACCCCAAATATTTTTTATTCTCAACTAAACTTTCAGAATTTTTTTTTGAATGAATAAACTAGAGAACTGCTAAATTGGTTTTATATAAATCAAAGCCTCAAACTTCAAGATGAGAGAAACCACTCTGGGAGCTTTGAATGTGGGGAGGAAAAAAAGTAGCTGAAGAGGGAACCTAAAGTCAGGTTAGTGTTGTAAAGGAAAAGGGAATTACTAGATTGGGACTACAGTTCCCAGCAGGTATGACATTGGTGGGTGTGCTCAGTGCTCCACATGTCATAGCATTGGTGGTCAACAGAACCTCTTTTTCCCCCTTAAGTTTTTAACTCAACCTCTTAATAAAAGCCCATGCAAAAGTGGTTTTGTGTTATAGAAATCATTATTCTCTCACTTTTCCTGAGTTATTTTGTAAGCCATTATTAAAACTTGGAAATATGTTTTTTTAGAATAAAATAATTGACTTGTTTATGAATTATAACTTTGTATAGATTTCTCCTGTCGTTTTGGTGGAGATGCAGGTTTTCTTTTCACAGTTTACATTCTTACCATAACTTGCATATACTTAAACTAAATATGAATATGATTATATCAGTATTTGACCTACTGTGGAATATTGTTTGACCTACTGTGGAATTAGTGTTATTACTAATTCACGTAAACACTGTAAAACAAGGCAGCATTTAGGTCCTATGAGAACAGTGCCCAGTGCTCTCCCTGTATACATAAATTTTATCAAATTACTTTCCCATTAACTAGTTTTTGTTTTTGTTTTTTTTTTTTATTTTAGGCTGAAAGAATATTCTCAGAGGTTAGAAGGATTGAGAATTATAGAGTTGAAGGCATGGAGATCTACTCTACAACACTTTGGCATCTTCAAAAAGATGTTGCTCTTTCAGTTCTTTCAAAAGACTTAACAGACATGGATAAAAATTCACCAGAGGTATGATAACTGAAACACTTTGCTTATGTAGTTGTCTTCTGACTACCCTTGCCAAGTGAGGATGAAGCAAATAATTCAAACACCGTTTAGCGTCATAGACACTTACTTTTGCACCCTTCTCTACAGGCAGAGAGGAACTCAGAGAAGACAAAGTCCTAGAATATGTGGTGCAGATTCACAAACATATGTTTTATTTAAGATTAATCAAGATTTGGCTGTATTAAAATTGCTGTTGGGGTGTCTGAGTGGTGCAGTCAGTTCAGCATCCAACTTAGTTTCAGCCTAAGTCTGATCTCAGGGTCATGAGATCAAGCCCAGTGTTGGGCTCCATGCTCAGTGCTGAGTCTACTTGGGTTTTTCTCTCCCTCTTCCTCTCCCCTCTGCACTTGCGCTCTCTCACTGAAATAAATAAATAAATCTTTTTCTAAATTGCCATTGTCAGCAGGAATCGTGTTCATTAAGCAGAAAATACGTAGATTGGAAAAAGTGCTAATTTTAAATTAAAATAAAATAGTGGTTTTTATTGTCATTTTAAGACATAGGCACAATTCAGGGTGCCTACGTGGCTTAGTGAGTTAAGCGTCTGCCTTTGACTCAGGTTATGATCTCCAGGTCCTGGGATCGAGCCCTTGAGTCAGGCTCCCTGTTCAGCGGGGAGTCTCCTTCTGCTTCTCCCCTCACCTCAACCCTGCCTGCTCATGCTCCCTGTCTCTCAAATAAATAAAGATTTATTAAAAAAAAAAAAAAAGACATAGGCACAATTCGTTTACATACTCCAGTCCTATAAGAATTGTATTTAATTGCATCTCAAGAATAGTGATACTTTTTTCACATATTTGAGCTTAGAATTAAAAATAGTAAATTCTTGTTAGTCTTGGTAGTTATTATGTTCAGTAGTTTCTGTGAACATTGAATCAGCAAAGACTGGATCATTGCTCCTAGGGGAAATATACACACACACACACACACCTCAGATTGTAATCTTAAATCCTAAAAACAACCCATCCCAATAGATTTTATTATCCTTATTTTATAAAAGAGAATATGAAATTTAGAAGTGTTGAGGTGATTTGTCTGAAGCCACCCTACAACAGGTGCCAGATATAGGATTTAGTCTCTTTCTGATTGGCCCCAGAGCCAGAGCTTCTTGCACTGCACTGCACAGCTTCCTCCACTCTCTATCCTCTGGTCATCTCTATGACAGATGAAACAAGGAGACACAGAGTCACCTTTTTTTACCTCAATTGAAACTGTAAAAAAAAAAAAAAAAAAAAAAGAAACTGTACCTGTTGGACAGCTTGTATGTAGGTTACCACTAAAGCAGTCTCAAGTGTAGATTTTGGTTTTACAAATATTATAAATTTTTACAAGTAGACAAATTCACCAATATGAAATTGTGACAATGAGGATTGACTATATCTATTAAAACTTCAGGAGGCACCTGGGTGCCACAACCAGTTAAGCGTGTGACTCTTGGCTTCAGCTCAGGCTCAAGTCCTGATCCTCAGTGTCCTGAGATCTGAGCCCTCCATTGGGCTCTGGGCTCAATGCCAAATCGGCTTGAGAGTATTTCCCTCTGCTCCTCCCCCATGTTCTCATGCACATGCTCTTTCTCTCAAATAAAAAAGTTAAAAAAAAATAACTCTAGTTATTGTTTTTCTAAGTGAGAGCTGAGTCTTGATTTTAGTCATAAATTTGGTTTTGTTAGAAAAATTGAAACAAAATTTTAACTATACATTTGGTTTTCCCTTTTTTTTTTTAAGGCCTGGTGTGCTGCAGGGAACTGTTTCAGTTTGCAACGGGAACATGATATTGCGATTAAATTCTTCCAGAGAGCTATCCAGGTTGATCCAAATTATGCTTATGCCTATACTCTATTAGGGCATGAGTTTGTATTAACTGAAGAATTAGACAAAGCATTAGCTTGTTTTCGAAATGCTATCAGAGTCAATCCGAGACATTATAATGCATGGTAAGTGCTAATGAAGTGTAAAGACAATGTCTTAATGATGAGACTGATACTCAGTAATTTTTCTTGTTAGGTATCTCTTTATTGTCGTGAATTTGGTTGCTAATACTTAAGAATACTATATACTGGCTGATAAGTTATAACCAAAATGTTTTTTATGTACAATATATACCTTTAACACAACTCTAAGTTAACTAATGATGGAATACCAGAAAGTTTCAACCTTTTCTCCTACCAAACTTTTGAAAATAATCGATTTTGTTATTTGATTTGTTTCTTTTTCTTAGAACACTGAAACAGTGATAAAGATTAGAACATGGTTAGGAAAGTGGAGAGGGCTAGAGGACCTATTGGATAAGAGAAAATAAACATTGAGAACTACACTAATTGTTGCTCTTTGCAGTGGTCTAGTTTATTAAATACCAGTCTAGTTCATTAGGTTTCTTTAGAACTCAGTATTCCAGTTTATTAAGTAATGTCTATTGAGGAAGTTACCTGGCTCGTATAGTTAACAAATGAAGAAGGCATTAAAAGTTTATTTCTGCCTCAACACTGTATCTACTAACATTTTATTGTAGTTTTATTGATTGAATTAATAGTTTAAATATCAAGAAGTATGATTCTGATATCATAACTCTGCTACAGTTTTTATGTCAGACATTTTTTTAATCTTGAGGTAATCATTATAGCAGCTGAATTTTCATTCTGTCACCAAATCTGAATCACTAGATTACTAAAGCATATTTTTTATGTGTATATGTTTTTTAAAAGATTATATCTCATTTCTGAGTAGTTACATTACCTGAAAGATGGCCTGACAAGTGCTAGCTTCTGTAGACCTATTAAATAGTCAAGCTTGCTTACACTGCCTTCTCTTCACATAAAGTACTCTAATATTTTAAAGACTCAGTTCTTAATAGGACCTGTGTTGTTTTTTTAAATATTTGGGTCTCTCCTATACTGTAATAGTTGCATTCTTTTTTTCTTTTTTTTTTATTTTTTATTTATTTATGATAGTCACACAGAGAGAGAGGCAGAGACATAGGCAGAGGGAGAAGCAGGCTCCATGCACTGGGAGCCTGACGTGGGATTCGATCCCGGTTCTCCAGGATCGCTCCCTGGGTCAAAGGCAGGCGACAAACCGCTGCGCCACCCAGGGATCCCTAATAGTTGCATTATTTTAAAACCTTACCATATCAAAAATTGTTATAAAAATAATTGTTTCAATTAGAAAAAAAGAAATAGAATGGTGAGCTTTTTCAGGAAAGATTTAAATTGCAGTATTTAGGTAACTTTAAGTATTTGACTAAATATTAAGTAAATTTATTATTCCAACTCCAGAATAAATTGCCTTTCTTTTGTTATTCCATCATCACCATTATGAACATAGAGCTTTTCATACCATTTCTTCATCCCAAATATAAGAAGATGTATTGTGCTTTCTTATTCATTTATATGGTGCTTATTCCTCATTATCATTATCTAGTCATAGCCAAGAGAAGTCTCCTTAATGTAAGTCAGTCACTTTATTTTTTTTTTTTTATTTTTTTATTTTTTATTTTTTTTATTTATTTATGATAGTTACAGAGAGAGAGAGAGGCAGAGACACAGGCAGAGAGAGAGAGAAGCAGGCTCCATGCACCGGGAGCCCGACGTGGGATTCGATCCCGGGTCTCCAGGATCGCGCCCTGGGCCAAAGGCAGGCGCCAAACCGCTGCGCCACCCAGGGATCCCAGTCAGTCACTTTATATTCATTTGATGTTTTGAAAACTCAGAAGAAATACCTGTATATTAACTTAATATGATGTTACATAGCCTTTAAATTTTATAATTTTTAAGTACATGGGAGTATGTTTTTGATCAGTAGGTGAGGAGAGGAGAAGCAGAATATGACACTATGCGTATTATATGTAATTATAATGACATACATCCATTTGCACCAAGAATATGGAAATAGCATTGTTAAGAATATAGGGTTGGGGCAGCCCGAGTGGCTCAGCGGTTTAGCACCGCCTTCAGCCCAGGGCATGATCCTGGAGACCCGGGATCAAGTCCCACGTCGAGCTCCCTGCATGGAGCCTGCTTCTCCCTCTGTCTGTGGCTCTGCCTCTCTCTCTGTGTCTCATGAATGAATAAATAAATAAAATCTTAAAAAAAAAAAAAAAAAGAATATAGGGTTTAGAATCATAAAGGAAGGATCTGATCAGAATCCTTATTAGCTATATAACTGCGGGCAACTTATTTAACTTTTAACTCAGTTTCCTTATTTGAAATATGAGTGGTAATAGTACCTATCTCCTTGTTTCCTTCTAGGATTAAATGAGATAATTCACATAAAGAATTTAACAATGTGATTGACACACACGTAATTAGCCACTCTAAGTAAAGATGAGCTGCTAAATCTATACTGTAATGATGGATTTAAGGATACAGTTTCTTTTTCCCCTTTGTTGAAGTTCTGTTTGATTGATTGATTGATTGATTTGGATATATTGTTTTTACTTATAAAAGTGATTTGTCTAAAATGCTTTGACGATTTTTTTTATCATGATTGATAGTTTTTGCCTTCTCTGACACCACCAGTGTTTCTCTTTAGTTTATTAAAATGCCAGATTCCATAACCTACCCTTTTATTAGTTGAACTAATTAGCAGCCAAACGTTTATATCCCTAAAATTATACTTTATTTTCTATTTCCAGGTATGGTTTAGGAATGATTTATTACAAACAAGAAAAATTCAGCCTTGCAGAAATGCATTTCCAGAAAGCACTTGATATCAACCCTCAAAGTTCAGTTTTACTTTGCCACATTGGAGTAGTAAGTAGCTTTCCAAATATTTTTCAGTGAATCTCCCTTTTGAAATACATTTGTTATTGACTCGATTGCTGTGGTGAAAATTAGGGCTTTTTGTTTGTTTATATTCTTGGAACAATATCGTGGATTATTTTTTAGCCAAAAATACCACCTTTTGCCTTTACATAAAGAGAAATCACTGGAGTACCCTTATTCCTTGGGCAAGTCCATTTCTCTGAGCTTCTTTTTTATAAATGACAAGTAATACCACCTTGCCTACCTCATAGGGTTGTTGTAAGACTCACATGAGATACTTCATGTTTTGAACACACTTTTTTCCATGTTAGTATTTGGCTCATAAATTCAGTAATTAATATTTCAAGGCAAATGGTTCCCTATGTTTTAGTCACTGAGTAATACAGGTATGTCAGCACTAATTGAAATTCTTAAAGGGCAGTGTGGATCACCATTTTCCTTTTTAAAGAAACTGGTTTTTTTACATGTAAAATAAAGTTATCAATTTAAACCTTGATACATTTTATAAAAACAAGAGGTAATGTTGTAATAAAACAATAGTAGTTTTGTCAGGGAATATACTGTTTGTTAACTCTGTGCAACAAAATATTTTGTTCATACTACACTTATTCAATGTGACTAATAGTTACAGTTACTCCAGACATTTCAGGGATCTTCCTGGGACTCCCATAGACTTATTGATGAGATGGAGAGACATTTATAATCATAATGTGCCATGAAAACTTAAAAACATTGCTTCTAGTAGGAGATAATGTTCATATTATTTGACTTGCTTTTAGATACTGAACAGTTGAATTACCAGGCTGGAAAGTGGAAAGCATTCTCAGAGTGCATGAACACTGTTGTTCACACCCTTCTTCAGAACACACTAAACTCTAAACTTGTTTGACACATTTCTCTTCATATATAACAAGCAACAGCACCCAATAAAAGCCTGAGAAGAAATGCTGGTGTATAAACACTGCAACTATTCCTGAAGAAAGAAGTATGGCGGATAGGGACGCCTGGGTGTTTCAGTTGGTTAGGCATCTGCGTCTGCCTTCTGCTCAGGTCATAGATCCTGGGGTCCTGGGATCAAGCCCTACGTCGGGCTCCCTGCTCAGCGGGGAGCCTGCTCCTCCCTCTTCCTCTCTCTGCTGATCCCTCTGCTTGTGCTCTCTCTCTCTGTCAAATAAATAAATAAAATCTTTTTTTAAAAAAGTACGGGGATATACTCCAAAGCCTCCCAGTTCCATGATCTGTACAGTATAGATTGCATAATCACACACATGTATATACACATGTGTGTATATATGTACCTGTGAGAATATATTAAGATGACAATGAAGTCTAGCCACGAGCAATTTACAGGTTCAATATACTTTTTACACTTTGCTTGAAGGAAAATTTCAGTATTTTAGTCTTTTAGTAGGCTTTATATATATACCGCACTTTTGAAATCTGAAAGGTATTGAAATAAATTTTTTCCAACATTTTGGCAATAAAAGAGACAAAATTCCCCAAATACTTGTATCGTCTGTCTGCATGATCTGTTTGATCTGAGAACCACTAATCACAAAAACCAACTCAGTGAAATAACTAGAAAAATGATGAAGACAAAGAAGATTACCAATTTGATGAACTTAACACAGATTTTACATAATGTAGCAGATCAAGAGTTGCAACTCTGTCATCTAAAAAACTCCATTGGGGCGCCTGGGTGGCTCAATCAGTTAAACGTCTGCTTTCTGCTCAGGTCATGAACCCAGTGTCCTGGGATCTAGCCCCGAATTGGTCTCCCTGCTCCGTGGGGAGCCTGTTTCTCCCTCTCTCTCTGCCCCTCCCCCCGCTTGTGCGTGTTCTCTCTCTCTCTCAAATAAAAAAAAACTTCCATTACTGATTATTTTGGTGCTGCAGATAGAATAGCATGTGGCGAAAAATACCAGGTTTTGGCTCATCAGGTGACACTTGATGGAAAGGTGTAGTTACATGGTGGATTGGGAAGGAGCAACTGCATCCTGACTGTAGGATTAACATTATGTTCACTGCACTCTCATTTTCTTTTCTTTTTTTAAGATTTTATTTATTTACTTGAGAGTGAGAGAGCATGAATGGATAGGGAGAGACAGAGGAAGAGGGAGAAGTAGACTCCCCAATGAGCAGGGAACCCAAGAATGCAGGGCTCCATCCCAGGACTCTGGGATCATGATCTGAGCCAAAGGCAGATGCTTAACCAGATGAGCCACCCAGGCATTACACACACACACTTTTTTTTTTTTTTTTTTTTTGGAGAGAGAGAAAAAGAATACACACTTCAAAGCCCTAAAGGAGTCTGACTTTTACCTTCTTTTTTTTTTTTTCAAGAAAAGGTCAAAATAAAAATCACGAAGAGAGGGGGGATACTAGTCTTGACATGTACCTGTCAATATAATGAATATTGTCATGAAAAGCCATCTTTTAAAAATTAGAGCAGAAACTTAATGTTTTTAATTTTAAGATTTGTAGAATATTTCTAGGATATTAAAAATGATTCAAATCCATGCATGCTGTTAAGATGATTTTTCTAATTATTCCATTGAGTCAGTTTTTGGATCACTGTTTTTTAAATTTTTTTTTTAATTTTTATTTATTTATGATAGTCACAGAGAGAGAGAGAGAGGCAGAGACATAGGCAGAGGGAGAAGCAGGCTCCAGGCACCGGGAGCCCGACGTGGGATTCGATCCCGGGTCTCCAGGATCGTGCCCCAGGCCAAAGGCAGGCGCCAAACCGCTGCGCCACCCAGGGATCCCTGGATCACTGTTTTTATGTTTATTTTAAGTGTTAGATAATTAGTCATACTTCAGTAGGAGAAAAAGTATGTTTGCTTTTTGAAATCACATTTTATGGTACTGGAAGTTCTTGTTCTTGCCTCTTACCAGTCTCCTCCCTCTCCCCCCTCACCTTCACTTCTTCTCAGCAAGCTTGGCTTTTGTGAGAATGGGCATACAATGTGAGGAGATTATGTGAGTTGGGAATTTCAATGCATTTTGGGAGAAGAATTGTAGTTCTTTATAACTTTTTCAAGTTGCCATGGTAACTTTTTATGGTTAGGTACTATGCAAAATATATCAACAAAAATTTTTTCTGCATCACTTAAGCAAATCAAACAAGTACCTCTTGATACCTTTTAGTGAAGTTGGACATCTTTTAAAGTAGGCTTTCTTCTAAAGTGATTATGGAACAGATTGTTAAAATGTTGTGTGGTTCATTTAAAGAACTTTTCAAGTAATAGAATATATTTTTCTCTGTTAGAGAACTAATGTTTAGGATTTCAATCCAGTGGGCAGAATATTTGGCCACATGTAGTAATAACCTTCTGCAAAGATTGTCATATAGATGAATTTAGGAACTAGATTTTGGCAGTACCTACTCACATTTGTGTTGTAGTGAGTGGTATTTGTTCAAGTTCCACAGCCCCATCCATGCACTATACTTTCTTTTTAACATACAGTTTGAGGAGGAACACAGCATGGCATTAGCTAGACACATAAATGAATAGTGATGCTTGGGGTTATGTGGGTTTTTTTTAAGTTATTTAAAATATTTACTTCCCTATATACAGATCAATGGTTTTCAAATATATAAAACAGAAGGATTATTTTTAAAATAAATTCCTAAAACAAGTAGAAATCTAATTGTTTTGAGTGAAATAGGACTTGGTAAGGCTTTAGAGGCAAATCCTGTAGTGTTCCTTTGAATATAGTTTTGAAAAGCCTAATATTTAGAGGACCATAATAAACATAGTGAAATGTATTATCTACCTAAATAGTACAGATTTTCTTGTGAGGGGAAAAACCATGGTTTTTCTTGTCTTTTAGACTTAAAGGTACTAAATATCTGCTCTAAAGATAAAATAATCAGGGGCACCTGGGTGGCTCAGTGGTTGAGCATCTGCCTTTGGCTCAGGTCATGATCCAAGGGTCCTAGGATAGAGTTCCACATTTGGCTTCCTGCAGGGAGGCTGCTTCCCCTCTGCCTATGTCTCTGCCTCTCTCGGTCTTTCATGAATAAATAAATAAAATCTTAAAAATAAAGATAAAGCTATCATTATGAATACATAATGGTAGATTGGGTGCCACAGGACCTAGCTTCTGATCTCAAAGCAAGGTATTTCACATTCTGGGCTTGTAATTTTCTTATCTCAAAAGTGAAGCAGGTGAACTAGAATTGGGAGAGATTTTATTTTATTTATTTATTTTTTTATTGGAAGAGATTTTAGAGATAATCTATTAATAGTCCAGTAATCAAGTATTAAGTCCACTTAACTCTGTGGAAAACCCACTTAGACCATACAACTTTAGTCATTTTATTATCTTTCTTTTTTTTTTAAGTAATCTGTATGCCCAACATGGGGCTTGAACTCATGACCCCAGGATCAAGAGTTGCACTGCACCCTCTACTAATTGAGCCAGCCAGATAATAGTGTTATTTATGTTGGTTTTGAGTCACAGTATTTGGTTCTCACCTTTCTTCATAAATATCTAAAGGAAATATTAATATGATCTTTATTTCTTATAGGTTCAGCATGCACTGAAAAAATCAGAGAAGGCTTTGGATACCCTAAACAAAGCCATTGTTATTGATCCCAAGAACCCTCTATGCAAATTTCACAGAGCCTCAGTTTTATTTGCAAATGAAAAATATAAGGTAAGATATATATTTTAATGGGTTTTGACATTTTATTGTTTAAGTTTTGCCCCTTCTTTTAATAGACCAAAAGTTATATTTTTTCATCTCTGATAGTTCATTTTTCCCATTTTTAGAAGTTATACAGTAAGAAATTTTCTTTTGTGATTTTATTTCTTTATGAAATACTGACAGGTAAGAGGAGTGTGTGGGTATTTAGGAATATGTGTTATCAAAAAAAAAAAAAAAGGAATATGTGTTATCCTGCATAAAGACTCTGTATATAAAAGGCAGTTTTTCCATCAGGGATTTCTCTTAAAGCTAAGACCTAAACCATCCTCTTGGGATCAAAATATCTGAATGGATGGCAAGTGAATGTGTGTGCATTATTCAGATATTTACCAAGTACTATTACATATCAGGGACTAAGAATATAGTGGCAAGCAAAGCAATCACATTTCCTGCCTTTGAAGAACTTCCCATCTAGTACTCTTCTAGAGGAGCAACAAACGTTAATCAAATAATCACAAAAATAATCCATATGGAGTACATAAAGGAAAAGTATAGTGAATTATGAAAGCTTATAACAAGGATACTTGGTCTCATCTGATGTGTTTCTCTCTTTACCTATCACTCTGTTTTCCAAATTGTGGAGCTGTAGCATGAAAAAAAATTGAGGAAAGAAGATAAGGAAAATTGAGAAAGAAAAAAAGCATAAAGTAACATGGGATTTTTGTCATTTACTCAGTCATAAACCATGAATCCAAAGTTTTCATTTAAAGTTCAGGTTTCTTTTATAATAAATTTAGGCTGTTCTAAAAAGAGTAAAAACTTACCAAATAAGAAAACTCCAAAATTTAAGTGCACAGAAAATGTTGGGCCAAATAATCCATTTCAGTAGACTCCCTAGAAGTCGGTTCTTCCAGTACACATTGACATTTGGTGAAATTGAAAAATACAAAACCAATGATAAACTCCTAATATTTCCAGCCTAATAAAGATTTATAAGGGATCAACCATCTAATTTATTCTTTGTCATTTATTCAGTAATTCCCCTAATCTTACTCTGTTTTTCCTTATCAAGAAGTGGATGTCTAGTCCTGCTGTTTTTGTTCTTCTGTAAAAGCTACTTTTAAATCTAATAAACACTTTTAAACTTTTAACTTGTTCTTTAAGGTACTATCATTGTAATTTATCACTTGTATTCATGTTTTTGCTTCATCATTTGTTTTCGTGTTTTTGCTTCATTGTATGTCTTTAGATTTGTGGTCAGATTCTTCAGTTGAAGCATTTTATTCAATTTATTATTTTTAGAGCCATTTTAATACCAACTTGCCTATCAGGTATGCCATATAAATCAGCCCTGTACTTGGTTCAAGAAGCCCAAATTCTAATCTGACCGACCATTGAAGCTATAATGGTCACAGCCATTTTTGAGTACCAGCTTAAGGTTTGGCTAAATAAATAATAAGGCCTACTTTGATGCATGGGTATATTCAAAATACCTCTATTAAAATAAAAAAGGGGCATGAGGAAAAGTTACTGGTTACTTCTGAAATATCTTGGCTTGAAAAATCAAAAGCAAGTAATGACAACCTCTCCGTGGCAAAAGCATTGCTAAATATCACCCTATTTAATGTGCTGCACTGATATCACATAAGTCTTAAGTCTTTTTAAGGCAAAAATGAAAATTCTGATATTATGGTAGAAACTGTTTCTCGATGAGTCTTTTAATTAGATTATTAGGGTGGAGAGGTATGAAAGATGCATGAATTGTTATAACAATTACAACAGGAAGTCATTGAAAGAAAACCTATCAGTTCTGAACTCTGTGTGGTGAGCAGAGAAGGATTGGGGTGCTTGTCCCGATTAAAGCAATGGTTCTCAAAGAATGGTCTGGTAACTTCTGAGAGTCCCCAAAAATCCTTTCAAGGAGTCCACAAGGTCAAAACTATTTTCATAATATCTAGATGTTATTTTCCTTTTTCACTCTTATTCTCTTATTCTTTCACTCTTATTCTCTCACTCTTATTCTCTCAGTGTACAGTGGAATTTTCCAAAAGCTACATGATATAACAGATTGAATGTAGAAGCAGATAAGAGAGTCCAGCTGTTTTCTTTTAACCAGAGATTTGCAAAAATGCTAAGCAATGCCACTATTCTTACTGACTTATTGTTCTGAAAAGGCTATTTTTCATTAAAAAGATATTATCTATGTTAACATGTAATGGGTTTATTGTTTTTCTTAGATTAACGGATAAATTTTTTAAAACTTCAAGTTTTAATTTCTGATATGGTAAGGTTTTTTTTTTTGTTTTGTTTTTTTTGTTTTTTTATGGTAAGAATTGATAGCTATGACCCACATTAACAAAAACTCTTTGGGTTCCTTAATAAGCTTTAAGAGTGTAAAGAGATCTGGAGCTCAACAAGTGTGAAAATTGCTTCTTGGCAGTGTTAAAATTAGTTTTGGGCTTCTTCATTGTGATACAGTCTTCATCAGTCCCTGTCAGTAATATGTGACAGTTGTTAACAGTGATCGTAAGTAAATAATATCCAGGACCACTGATCTTTTATCTTGATTCTTTATTCCATGTATATTTTACAATACTTAATAGTATGGAAGGAAAAGAGTACAGTCTACCTTGTAGAATTATTTATAAATCTTCCATTCCCAGACAAGCAGATGTGATTCTCAGACCCATTCAGCCCAGCAGTGGTTTGAATTTATTTCTCTTAGGTTGCCAGCAATTAGGAAGATGATGAAGTGTTAAGCATGCACCAGAGCCCCCTACATATTTGTGTAAAAACACAGCATTTTAAACAAATGCACTATCCAAGAAACTGTGTGTGTGTGTGTGTGTGTGTGTGTGTGTGTGCTTGCCTTTACTCTTCTTTTTTATTATAGAAAATTTCAGACGTCATTATACTGTGATAATGAATCCATGGAACCTACTACCCAGCTGCTTTCACACTACTTCTCACAAAAAAGATTTTTTGTAAATCTGTTATTTTAGATAATGCCAATAAAAAATTTTCAAAAGCCAAGAAATTACATTTGACCTTAGGTCAAAGGAGGGTCAGTGGGAATGTATTAAACTTTTTTTAGGACTGTGTAATAAGATTTGTTCCTTATTCTTTAGAGAACCCTTCTTAGAGAAATAAAACTAGTCTTATACCAATCAATGAATAAATCCCTTTCTGTTACCTAAATGCTACAATCCTCTGGTACCTTTACTAGCCCACAGTCTTTGATCACTGCTTTATTCATTATATCTTTGTGGGTGTTTTTTGTGAAAGTAATAGGCTTGTTACGAAATAGTCAAATAATATGAAAGTATAAAAAAAAATACAAAGTTGAATGTGCCGCATAAGGGGACCCTCCAGGGAGGAGCATTGTTAACAACTCAAAACATACTTCTCTAGCTCTTTTTCTCATTATTTATATATTTTTAATTGTATCTAACAAAGTAGGCTACACTGTTGTGGTAGGCAGGGTAATGACCCCTCAGAGATGTTCATGCCCTAATCCTGAGTACTTATGAATATGTTACCTTACACAGAAGACACTTTGCAGATGTCATTAAGGATATAGACCTTGAGTTGGGGAGAGTGCCCTACATTATTCAGGTAGGCCCAGTCTAATCACATGAATCTTAAAAGTGGGGGGTCTTTCCCAGCTTTAGTCAGAACCAGCATGAGAAGGACTCAACCCACCTTTGTTGCCTTCCAAGATGGAGGAAGGAGTCTACAAGCCAAAAAATGTGGGCATCCTCTAGATGCCAAGAAAGGCAGGGAAACAGATACCCTCCAGAAAGGAAAACACTTTGATTTTAGTCCAGTGAAACTCATATTGGACTTCTGATGCATAGACTATAAGATAAAAAAAATTTGTCTGTTTCAAGCCATCAAAATTGTGGTAATTTTTTATGACAGAATAGGAAACCAATACAGCTGCACATGCTATTCTATAATTTGCGTTTTTTTCACTTTAACACTTGTGGATAAATATTTGATAATTATCTTTTTTCAAAAACTTTACATTGAGTTTTGTTTTACTACAAAGAGATATAGAGAAGAAAAGTAGATAACCTCTGTGAACATTATAGAAAAATAAAGCATGATATTTATGTTAGAAAATTCAAAAAATAGAGAAAGCTACCAAGGAAAAGATAAAACATCCTTCCTCCCCCTTTACTTCAATCATCCCCTGCCCAAAAGTAAGTTGTATACGTGAGGCATATATTTATTGATTTCTGCCAGAAAAAAAAATTTATATATGCTCACATAAATGTATTTATAAAATACTTATGGGAATACCCACATAACTATTTGTATATGTGTGGTATATATGTTTTGTTACAAAAGAAATAGTATTATTGCACACACTCTTTTACATCTTGCTTTTGCTTTTTTTTTTTTTTTTTCCCCAAACATACAGTTGAGCGCCTACAGACCTAGTATTCCATAGAGGATGGACCATAATTTATTTAGTTAGGCTTTGATTAGACACAACTTGATTGCATCTATTGATTTGCAGAAACATGTTGGGTTGAATATTCTTATAAAGATGATTTAGTGAACTTTTTTGAATATATCCCTGGGACAAATGCCTAGCGGCGGAATTGCTGAATCAATGGTTACATGCAGTTTTTAACTTAATAGATAATGCTAAATTGTTCTCACAAACAGATTATATCACTTTACAATTCCACCTTCGGTGGTGGGAATATCTGATTCACTTATGGTAACTTAATGTAACATCGAGCTATTTTTATTTTTGTCCATTTGCTGGGTGAAAAGTGGACAATATCTCATTTGGGGAGCCAGTTTTATTTTCGATCATAATGTCCTTTTAAATATAAATCTATTTCTCTATCTTTTCTCTCAATTTCCCCAACCTGTTAGCAATGGTCAAAAGATTTCTAGACAGTTTTGATTTAATTCAGAGGTTTAAATTTTAGACTCTAAATCATTAGTTAAAATGGCAGGTGGTATTCAAAGCTTAGGGCTTACATCAGGGAGGTTTATTAACAAAACTTTAGAACTGTTTTGTTCTGCAACTTAGTTTTCAAAGCACTTTGTTATTTTAAATACAGTAGTGACCAAAGCAAGCATTGTCACCCACAAGTGTGTGTTCTCAGTGTACTCTGGTGAATTCCTGCCATTTCTTGTTTGTTGTCATAAGTATTTTCATGCATTTTATCTTAATCTACAGGATTAACGCAATAAGGAAGTGCATTGGTTAAGACGTAGTAAACTTTAGTTAAGATGATTCGGGAAATCAAATAACACTTGCTTAGTTAGAACTTTGTAAAATTTTGCTACTCTGTTTTTCTTTGCTTTTTTCAGTCTGCTTTACAAGAACTTGAAGAATTGAAACAAATTGTTCCCAAAGAATCCCTCGTTTACTTCTTAATAGGAAAGGTAAAGATTGGGGCCATGGTCCTAAACTGTGACTTTCATAATGAATATTAACTTCTGAAGAAGAAATATAAAAACATATTGTGCGACATCTATTGAGCAAATTCAACTAGAGCTCCAGACTAAATGCTCTGGGAATAAAGAATGGATTTAGTTAAAACATTTAAGAAGAAGATACCCTGATAAAAGAGCAAGAACACACACCCCATAATCCTAAACATACTATGGTTTTGGAAGTGTATTAGCACTTGCAGCCTATGGCAGTCATGAATTCATAACTGAGACTACATCTTTGAAACCACTTAGTTTCCAATTATCAATAAAATTTGTAGGCATCCCTCAAAAGAAAATTAGTGGCTCTGTGTTATCTTAATTAGAAGAACTGGCTTCCAAGATTTCCAAGGCCAGACAAGTCAGGACTTTACAGACTTGGCCCCTAGGTGCCAACTGGTTAGGGTAGCTGAGAACAGTGGACGGGGGTTGAGAGTTGATATAACAGCCTTTAAAATCAGTGTATATAAATGCTAATCAGGCAGCTTATAGTCCATTTCTTTCAATTGTCGTTGATCCAATCAGAGTATGATTTATTGGATGCTCACTATCAGAGAGACAGAGGCAAGGAATTCTGAAAATATCTGAATATATTAAAAGGAACTCAGAAGGTAGTCTGAGTTTTTCTATAGAATGAAAATGCCCTACTCATCATCAGAATGGGTTTACAGCATGTAAATCAGAAGCCTACTTAAATTATTAATGTTTAGAATTTTTTAATTGAAGCTCACAACTTAATGAAAAATGTAGTGCTGCTGTTTATTTTTAGGTTTACAAGAAGTTAGGTCAAACGCACCTCGCCCTGATGAATTTCTCTTGGGCTATGGATTTAGATCCTAAAGGAGCCAATAACCAGATTAAAGAGGCAATTGATAAGCGCTACCTTCCAGATGATGAGGAGCCAATAACCCAAGAAGAACAGATCAGTGAGTATCATCCGTAAGAATCAGGTTTGTATGTGTATTTAACCAGAGAGCTAATAAAACATCACCTCAGAGTTAGGCAAAGGGGAACAGATATTTCTTTATGATACAGAATAAACATGGAAATTTTCTCCATTATTGAATATTCAGAAATCTACCTTTTGCATAAGGATTTGTGGGCTGCATTTTAATTTTCTTTTTCTAACGATGGTGTATTCTTACTACCAAATGGAATTTTAGAGAAATTAAATTATATATTAACAATATATAATTGTTATAAACAATTATATAACAATATATAAACGGTAACTAGTCTCCATTTTGGATATAATTTGCTATGTGACTTTGACAAATCAGTTGCAGGTTTTTACCTGGACCTCAATTTAAGTTAAAATATATAACTAATGTCTGCTTTACTGCTTCATAAGAATGCAGGGTGGGATGGGAGGGATGATGGATGTGACATTGTAAGTGCTAAGTGAATGAATGATGTGTGCACATTTTAAAGTATTGATAGATCTGCAGTAGTTACTATTCAAATTCTGTAAAGCTCTGGCAAATTCAAAATCCAAAAATATGGCTAATATGTATAAACTGAAGGGTCAAGAAAAGAGGAGGGAACAAAAAAGTAGTTTAAGGCAGTAGTAAATACTCTATATCTAAATTGACTGTATATCTTTTTTTATTAAGATTTTTAAAAATTAGAATGCCCATAACTTAGGGGAGGGGCAGAGGGAGAGAATCTTGAAGGAGCCTCCCTGAGGTGTGTGGAGCCCTACATGGGGCTTGATCCCAGGAACCATAAGATCATGACCTGAGCTGAAACCAAGAGTCAAATGCTCAGCTGACTGAGCCACCCAGGCGCCTCTAACTTGAATGTATTTCTTAAAATAAATAGTGAGAACTAAGTCCTAACATAATATATTTTTTAAAGATTTATTTATTTTTAGAGAGCAAGGGGCAGAGGGAGAGAGAATCTTAGGCAGACTCCACACCTAGCATAGAGCCCAACCGGGGCTCTGTCTTATGACCCTGAGATCACTTATGACCCTGAGATCACAATCTGAACCAAAACCAAGAGTCTGTCATTCAATTGACTATACCACCCAGGTGCTCCTAATAAGAGAATTAAGAAACTTCTGATGATGCCTTTGTTCCAGAAAACTTGGTGAAAGGCTTAAAATTAAAATCATAGCTCCTAAAAAAAAAAAAAAAAAAAAAAATCATAGCTCCTATAATCCCAATATCCCTTTTTAAACTGAAGATTAGGGCGGCCCCGGTGGCGCAGCGGTTTAGCGCCGCCTGCAGCCTGTGGTATGATCCTGGAGACCCTGGATCGAGTCCCATGTCAGGCTCCCTGCATGGAGCCTGCTTCTCCCTCTCTCTGTGTCTCTGCCTCTCTCTCTCTCTCTCTCTCTCTCTGTATGTATCTCTATGAATAAATAAATAAATATTTAAAAAAATAAACTGAAGATTATATTTCTGTGGACTAGCAGGAACTATTATATTGCTAAAGTGGAGTCAACAGTTATAGGGTATGTCAGTCTTTTTTTTTAATGTCTTGAACTAGTTTTAATTCCTGGGTTAGGAATAAGGAATTCACTAGGGAGAGGCAGCTTTAAAAGTTAAAACTCTTAAAGGTTAAATGCAATAAACTAATCTTCTCAGACATGCTGTAAAATAAGGAGCCTGAATTGCATTTTATTGAAGGATATCAAGATTTTTAAGGGCCTTGATTTAAGATCTCCTCTCTCTGCACAGAATAGTTTTCCTTATATGTTTTCATGAACCAACAAGAAATATTTATCAGACACCTTACTGTAGACTTTTCTTTTATTTTTAAAGTGGGAACAGATGAATCCCAGGAGAGCAGCATGACAGATGCAGACGACACACAACTTCATGCAGCTGAAAGTGATGAATTTTAACTTCTGGAAATCAGACTTTTGCAACTGGATGTGTGACTAGTGCTGACATGTTTCTTGTCCCTCCATATACTGAGTCTTCACTCTTGAGCCGGCAGTGTCATCATCCATCACTTATACCATGAGTGTGCCACTTTCATTGGACCCTGACTGTACACAGAATGAAAGGCAGTGCAATATTTAGCTGCTAACAAGACTGGCTCTTTCACCAGTATGAATGACAATTTAGGGGGGTAGGATGGGGAACTTTCTTTTCTTTTTTTTTTTTTTTTTCCTTTAATCTCCCTTTGTTGGAAAGCTATCATGGAAGGAAGAGTTATGTTTTATCTTGAAGGAACCATTAGATATGGAAAATAGTGATGAACCAGAATTTCTTGGTCGTTTTTCCAAAACTTTGTTTTTATTTGGTTCTGTTCCCGATTAACAGAGTGACTGACCTTCATTTCTAGGTTCTTCAAGAATGGTGTTAGCAAGTGCCAGATGGAACAATAAAAGACATTGCCTATAACAGAGTAACTTGATTGCCAAGGAATGTAAATTACCTTAAACTTGCAGTGTCTCCCATAAACAAATGTAATGGGCACATTGGGACTCCTGTGTAGGAATCAAATATCCCACCATACAGTGTACACTTATTCTTGGCAAGAATGCTTTAATGTCTAACCAAGAATTTTAATTTATTCATCTTGCTTCAAAGTGTTGATCATTGTCTCGGTATTGCAAACTTTAAAGTTGTCCCTTTACCATATTGCCTCTTCTCTTTGAGCTCTGTGGGATCACCTTTAAACATTCAGAGATGATAGAGTGTTTGCCCACTGAAAAGCCAAAACAAGGCCCTTAATAAACATCTAAGTTCATCATAAGAATCAAAATGAGAACACTAAAGTGGAGAGACTTTAAGAGATCATGATAGCGAAAGCCTTAATACAATCAGAATTGTACCATAACCTTGAATCTATATTTGTTCAAGAAAGTATCCCTTTGACTTTTCTAAGTGTTGAAGCAGGGTGCAAGAATGTGTAGTTACCTCTGGTTGAGGTCATTTCCATTCTTTTCAGCTCTCTGCTTCAAATTATTTTCAGTAGTGTGAGTCACCAAAACGTTTACCAGGAGTGATTGGGTTTAGGATATTAGAAATTTTTAGATGCAAAAAAAACAAAAAACCCATTCTTATGAAGGAGATGAATTCTCTCCTGAATTTGTCATAGTACAGGTTGGTGTTTTTGGGGAATGGCCACAATTTTAAAGATCTAATTATGCATAATAAAATGGGAATTATTGGAATTTCACAATAACAGATTTAAAGTCTTAAATTGTGTATCTCCTTTATTGTAATGTATTGAAATTTTTAGAGAAACTTTAGTTGTTAACATTTTTTTAAGTGCCAATGTCAGATTATAACAAATTATAGTTTCTTATGAATGACAGGCCTATGGTTATTATTTTGGATTATTTGATGAAGGACAAATTTATCTACTGGTTACCTGTACTTGTTAGTCAAGTTGTGAAAATAAGGTGGATTACAGAAGATGTGAACAAAATTGTAACCTATAGACTCAGTAACTTTCTATCGTTTCTGTTAATCTGCCCATTTGAATGTGGATTAGATACCATTATAAATTAATTCACATCAGAATCTTAGATTAGGTATTGGGTGCCAGAAAGGTATTTAACAAAATTTCCTACCTAAATCTCTGTAATATGTGCTGCTTAAAGAAATAATTTATAAGAAAAAGAAAAGGCTGGGAATAAATGAATATCATTAAAAATTCCCAAAGGCTAGCACTTGGATTCTAACAAATATTCCATTTTATTCATTAGTCCTGTAATATTTAATTTTATATTCTTTTATTTTTTTAATTGGCAAATCATAAGCCAGCTATATAACAGTATCAAATATGGGATTTCATAGACAGCTTCAACCTGAGCTCTGTTACAAAGCCTGGAGAAAGCTAAGCTCAGAATGTAATTTGCTGATGTGTGATTATATTTTTGTAGTGGGAATTTATGTCCTGTGCCACAGGTGAGAGCCTTTCTGGTACTAACTTTGAGACCAAGGATACAAGGATAGCTTTGGAAGGCACACCATGGCAATGGCTGGCTATGGGACACTCAGCCCAAAGCTCAGCCTGATTTCATTTTCCTCACACCTATTTTCAAAACCTTTAGGTATCTGAAGCCTTATTCCCACCTAGTAACTGTTTCTGGCTTGCTTGCTTGCTTTTTTTTCTTTTTTCTTTTTCTTTTTCTTTGCCTGGAATGAGGATCAAACAACCAGAAAAGGACATAAAAATGTTTGAAATTTCAGTAGTTACTTTGAAGGAAATTTAAAATACTAAGAACTTTAACATCCTTTTTAGTCTCTTTAAGCTTTTCACACACATACATATATGTGTACACACACACACTTTTGCTCAGAAGTTATGTTGTGGCATTGGATAATTTTCCCCCTTGGAAATGGTTCTTAACTCTGGAATTTTAGAAGGTTGGAAATATTTTTTCAAGTGAACAATGGTACTCAAAATAACGAAAGGTGGTCCCTACTATTTCTGTATTTCATTATTTTAAAATTTTTGTTTTTTTCCAAGAACTGCAAGTTACATTTGAACCATGCTGCTGTTGTACCTTAAACAAAAACTCAGTGATAACCAGTATTTAGTCTATTAAAAATGCTCTTTTTGAAGAAAAAAGTTTGGAAGTCTCTGATTAGCCAGAGTATAGTATGGGGTCTTCACTGAGAAATATGGTGACCCGTTTTCTTTGTGAAAACCCGGGAAAATGCAAGTGTGGGTGTGATGTGTGTGTTCTATTTGCATTGAAACAATGTAATTTTGTGTCTTTTTTTGCTTTTCCTGACTTATTTCAGAAATTGTACAGCCCGGGGCGGAGGCGGGGGGAGAAAGCCTTTTCTGTTAATATATTTGCAATTCATTAAAGGATACGGAAAATCCAAATAAATTACTTTTGAAAGCAATTTATAATCAAGTTGTTGAAGCTATATAACAGCTGTGCCATCTGTATTTTTATAGTAAGGCACAGCAAAATAGTGAAAAATTAACAGTTTTACATTTCACAAAAGTCTAAGGCAGTGTTTCTCTTTTTTTTGTAAACTTACACCCTCTTCTAATTCATATATATATATACATTTTTTAAAAACTCCCATCCTTTTTTAGTATTATTTAGAATTTCAAAATAAATATTGTGACAAAAATGTAATTTTTAGAATATATATTTTTTTCAAACTACAAAAGCCCCTTGCCAGCAGCTGCTTACTTTGCAAGTCACCTGCTTATTCTTTAATCATATGATTTCTGAAATGTATTTAAAAGGGCCACAAAGCTGTTCTGTTCCAATTAGAATCTATTTTAAAAGTCAAGAAAGAAAAAAAAAATAAAAAAATAAAAAGTCAAGAAAGAAAAGTCTGAGAAATAGAATATAGAAACTAAATTTTACTCTGGTCTAGTTATCTTGTTGAAGTATGGGGAGCTGAATGGTTTTGTTCTTGGATAAAAAATATGGGGAGCTGAATGGTTTTGTTCAGACTTGAAGGGATAGCAATAGAGAAAACACGTGAAGTGGGATTAGTTGGGCAGATCAGTGGGAATGACTGGCTTCATAATTTAGGACCTGCCATTTACTGTCAGCTGGACAGGGATAACTAGAAGTGTAGACAGAAACCAGCAGTCTTTGGCTTGTTTAGCTGCTAATTAATGATTTAGTATAAGTTTTCCCTATAAGTGCAAACTTTGTTAAATAGCCACATTTAATGAAATTTTGCCATAAGTAGTTACTTGATTGTACATAGTATTTCCAGTCTTCAACCCTATAAGGTAGACGTCACTCCGTTTTACAGAAGAGAAAATGGCTTCAGCTATTAGATGATAGAGCTAGACACTTGGGCATTAGTGTATGTTCAATTTTTTTAATTCAGTTTTGCACTTCCTCCGGAAGTTTCAAATCATGTCTCATGTTGACTGTTAGGTATCCTCTCTAGCATTTTTTAATTATCTGCTATAGAGTATCATAAAACTGGGGATTTACAGAGCAAACTTGAGTATCAATCATAGATTCAAATCTGTCATATGCATAGTTTATATTCAATACCCTCAAAATAGAATTTTCAATCTGAGGCTAAAAGCTATATTTGAGGATAAAGTTAAGTACTTGAAAATGCATAATGCTTCACAGGAATTTGAGTAAGAAAAGGAGTAACAGTAGAAGTAAAGAAGAATAATGAAGTAGAATTAAGGTTTCTAATCTTGTGCTTTGAAAAAGCACTAAACTGATTCCTAGGAAATATAGATTTTGTCCTTCAGGAAGTCTGTGACCTTAAACAATTCACTTAAACCTTTTTCTGATCAATACAAAGAAAATCAGAGGACTCAAAGGACTGAAGATCAAATGTTTTAAATCACCATGCAAGAGCTTTGGTTGCACTGTACAAATAAATAGACAGTGGAAATGATGTTATGGAATATTGATTAGGCTTATTCCAAGACATGATCCCATGAGACAAGTTCACCGTAGAGCAGTAAACTTTGACTCCAGGACAGCCTATGGCATATGGCCAAATTGGCCCATTGCTTGTTTCATTTTACTGCGACAGCCATGCCCATTTGTTTACATGTCCATGGCTGCTTTCTCACTTCAGGGACAGACAGTTGAATAGTTGCACAGAAACTATATGGCCTACGAAGCATCAATTTTACTATCTGTATATTTGTGTGTACATTTTTAAATATATATACATGTAGTATAGATTATACTGTGCATATGATCTGACATTTCACATTTTGCAACCCCTGATCTAGAACTTAACAGCTGTATTGACATAACCATCTGCAAGTCACCCAAAGAACATGTTCTCTGTGGTGCTAGATTCTTCTCAATATTTTGTGAGTTAAATCACTGGACAGGGTACTACAGAAGAAAAATTCATCAGTTCTTAGTTTTTTAACAATAAGACTTGATTAGGTAAAGGGATTTCCTTGTATATAATGGCACTCCTTAAACTTACTGCCAGTTTCTAGCATTTATATCAGGGCTACATCTGTGCCCATAATCTTTTGAATATCTTGAATAACACTAGCATTTACTTGCTTTTTATTTCACATTTATGGATCACTTTGATATGAGAATCCTCTCATTCATCTTTACAGTCTTAAAGGGTAAGGCATGTTTTATCTGCTTGATACAAGAGGAAACTAAAGCTTAAAGAAACCAGAACATCTGCAAAAAGTGGAAACTCCTGGGAACAACTTGACAGGCTTTTCCTCCACATCATTGGCCAGGATTGGGTCATAGAATCATCTCCAGCTGCAGGGGGATGCTGGTAAATTTAGAATCTGGCAAAACGGAATGCATTTGCTATGACTGGTTTAGATAAATCATGATTTATCTCTGGGTTTGCACAGAAAGAAACAGATTTCATCAACGAAGAAGGGGAATGGCTATTGGTTCAATAGCCAAGAGCCCCTGCCACACTGCTGTAAAGGATTCACTGCCTTTTGGCAATTGATCTTGGTATTTAATTTAGTGAACTTTCTAACCTAAGAGTTTGTAGGGTTTCTATTTAAGATTATACTATCTTCAAATACTGATGTCTATTCCTCTTTAATCCTTTGATAACATACTCATTTCTTTTTTCCTTTTTAACTGCTATGGCCAGAATCACCAATATGATATTAAGCAGTAGTAATGATAATAGCAAGCACTCACTGTCTGGCTCCCAATCTTAAAGAGAATGCTTAATTTTCTCAAACTTTCAACTCGATAAAATCGACAAGCCACTATTATGCAATATGTCCCCTTTGCTAATCTCACTGCCAACCCTAACACTCAACTCTCATTTCAACTACCATTCATAAACACAGATACTCAATGAAGATACCTTGCTGTTGCTAGTTCTCAATGGTTCTTATGGATACCTCCTGAAATGTACCCATCTGTTCAGCATGTTTTTTTTTTTTTAATTTTTATTTATTTATGATAGTCACAGAGAGAGGCGCAGAGACACAGGCAGAGGGAGAAGCAGGCTCCATGCACTGGGAACCCGATGTGGGATTCGATCCGGGGTCTCCAGGACGGTGCCCTGGGCCAAAGGCAGGCGCCAAACCGCTGCGCCACCCAGGGATCCCACCATCTATTCAGCATGTTGAGTGGTTGGGGGCTGGAAAACAATGGGAGGAGCCTGATTACAAATCTGCCCCGACTCTGCCAAAACTATCAAATCGAATAGAGCAAAAACTACATGGGGTTTGTGCCTTCGTTACTTCATTACAAGACTAACTTCAAATCACCTGTAAGCGGGGGAAAAAATCCAGTAGGGATCCTGCTACCACCATACGCCTGTGGGTATAGAAAGTGAGGAAAGTGGTTAAATGACTCCATGGGACAGAACAGAAGAGAGGAGTGGACTCAGGAAGCATGGACAGAATCTACGGGGGAAAATGGAACAAAATACTGGGCACCTGGGTGACTCAGTGGTTGAGCGTCTGCCTTCGGCCCAGGGCGTGATCCCGGGGACCTGGGATTGAATCCCACGTCGGGCTCCCTGCATGGAGCCTGCTTCTCCCTCTGCCTCTGTCTCTGCTTCTCTGTGTCTCTCATGAATAAATAAATAAAATCTTTAAAAAAAATAAATTAAAAAATACTGAAGACAATTTGGCATTCATTAGGTCACAGTCTTGAGTTTAGGAAATGATTTGAAAATGTGTAGGGCCAGGAGTGGCAGCCTCAGAGAAGCTGTTTCTGGGAGAAAATCGGTAACAGATAAAGAGAAAGGAGAAATGTAAGAGGAACAGAAAAGAAACAAAGCACATCAACCTTCCCACCCTGCCAGCAAAATCCTTAAGCTGCGTGAAAGAGTGAAACTGACACATAAGGGCTCTGAAACTAACAATTCTGTCCATGAAATTGTTTGGAATAGAGAACAGCCATCATCCTGCAAAAATTCAGAAAATGTCAGTTAAAGCCTTTCTGCTGGTGAAAAGTCTCCCCAAACAACAAAGCTAAAGAAGATATATCTTTTTTTTTTTAAAGATTTATTTATGATAGAGAGAGAGAGAGAGGCAGAGACACAGGAGGAGGGAGAAGCAGGCTCCACGCCGGGAGCTGGACGTGTGACTCGATCCAGGGACTCCAGGATCGCGCCCTGGGCTAAAGGCAGGCGCTAAACCGCTGAGCCACCCAGGGATCCCCTGAAGATATATCTTTTTAAAAGCATCTGAGAAAGTGAAAAGCCACCCTATATCAGAAAAAAACAAACAAAAAAACACAGAAATGAACAAAAAATGGTGAATGTGAATACGCTAAAACTTTTTGCATGACAAGAAATACAAATGACAAACTGGGAAAAAATATTTGCCCAATATGTCACACATAAAAGACTAATACTCCTAATATAATTTTTAAAATTTTAATTTTGAGAGAGGACTTGAACAATTTCCAGAAAGATTTTAAAATGACTCTTAACCATGTAACGTTGTTCACCTTCAATAATAAGAGAAATGCAAATTAAAACTACATTGAGAGGCACCTAGTTGGCTCAGTTGGTAGAACTATGAGACTCAGTCTCAAGGTTGTGAGTTCAAGCCCCGTGCTGAGCATAGAATTTACTTTAAAACAAACAAACAAAAGAATGACTACACTGAGATGTCAAGTCACTATGCTGTACACCCGAAAATAATGTAATCTTGTGTATATCAACTATACTCAAAAACCATTTAAAAGCTACACAAAGATATAATTTCTCACCCAACAGATGGGCAAAATCCAGAACTTGAATATAAACTCAGTTGGCAAAGCTGTGGGAAGATAGGTACTCTCCTACATTGGTAACCGGGAAAAAATGATACAACCCTCATGAAGAAGAAATTGGCAGTATAGAACAAAACTTCATATGCTTCTACTCTTCAACCCAGCGATCCCACTTCTAGGAATTTACTTTGAAGATGCACCTCAAAAGAATGAAAATACATATGTATAATTTTATTTATCACAGAATTCTTTGTAATTGCAAAATATTGGGAACTATCTACATGCCCAAGCATAGAAGATGAGTTGGATAAACTGCGATACACACACAGTGGAATACTATGTAGCTGTAAAGGATAATGGAGTAAGCTGCCTTTCTGGCTCTCTCCCTAAGTCGCAGCAGCAGCTTGCAGAGTTTTCACAGTGACCAAATTTTCCAGGAATGCAACTGCCACATAAATTGAGAGAAGACTGCTTTGTTTTGTTTGAAACTTTACCAAGAAGCTGGTCACTGTTCAGGAAAATGAGGTCACCTATAGCAATGCTGCCATGTATTTGAGTAGACAGTACATAGACCTTTGTTCGTCACTCTGCTTTTGAATTTTCATAGGCAACTATGTAACAGAGCCATTTGGAGTCTCCTTTTAACTGCTTTATTTTTTTTTTCTTTTAACTGCTTTATAACCATAAACTTACTACATCATCAGAGATGAATACAAAGATCTAGTTTAATTGCACTAAAAGGATTTTTTTTTAAAAAAACGAGGAAGATCTCTATGAACTGTTATGGAAGGATTTCCAGATGTTAATAAGTGAAAAGTAAAGTGCAAAAGATTGTGTTACTTTTATGTAAGAAAAAAAGGGGAAATAAAAATATACATCTATCTGCTTATCTTCACAAAAGAAAACAGTTGGAAGGACACACCAGAAAATAGTGAAGGTGGTTATTACCAATAAAGGGTGAGGAGGAATGTAGCAGAAGGGATTCAAAGAGAATGACACCGCTCTGATATATTTTTTTGAAATATTTTTACTTTTGAGAGCATATTAATTAGTAATACATTCAAAAAAAAACAAGAATGGAATGGGGGAAATAAAATTGAAATAAAACAAATAAATGAACCTAACTATATTGCAAATGAATACCATGACCATTTTGGGAAGGGGAGTAGAGAGAAGGACCTAGAAGAATTAAAGTAACTTATGAACACAGTATTTGACTTAGACCCTCAGTCTTGGGCAGAGAAGGATGTGTGTTAGGGCAGGAATATGGGGTAAAAGTACAAACAAATTATGAATTCTTTAGTAGGTGTGGTTTAGTAGTTCAGAGGAAGCGATTGGGAAGCTATTTTAAATATGTTCTGGGGTAGAACAAATAAACACTTGACATCACTAGGGATCAGTGTTCTTGCTGCAGAAGAAGATACGTGTAAATACAGAGAGGAAAAAAGCAAGAAACAACCCTATGGGGATTAATTGGAATAGAAGCTGTTTTGAGGTACGCCTGGGTAGCTCAGTTGGTTAAGCATCTGCCTTCAGCTTGGGTCATGACCCCAGGGTCCTGGGATCAAGCCCTGAGTTGGGTTACCTCTCAGTGGGGAGTCTGCTTCTCCCTCTGCTGCTCCCCCTGCTGTGCTCTCTCTCTCTCTCTCTCAAATAAGTAAATCTTTAAAAAAAAGAAAGAAATTATTTTAAACTCATGATTTTTTAAAGATTTTATTTATTTATTCATGAAAGACACAGAGACAGAGAGGCAGAGACATAGGCAGAGGGAGAAGCAAGCTCTATGCAGGGAGCCTGACGTGCGACTAGATCCCACGACCCCAGGATCACGCCCTGAGCCGAAGGCAGAGGCTTAACCGCTGAACTACCCTGGTGTCCCTTGAGCTCATGATTTCTAAAATATGTGTATATCTGTGTATATGCATATATACACATTATGTATACATGTATTTATGTATTATATGTGTGTTTGTAGGTATGCATGTATATTTTCAACTCTCTCCTCTGAAAGCTCCAAGAAGCAAAGACATCCCAATAGCAATGAGCACACTTAGTGCCCCAATCTTGGTCTCATACTTTTTCCCACTAAAAGAACCAGGGCTCAGAGAAATGGCTGATTCTAGGATTAGGACAGGAAAGTATACATCTTGCTTGCTCTGCCAGAAATTAAGAAATAGCTAAAAAAAATAAATAAAACAAAAAAAAAAAAGATGGAGTTGTATCAAAAGGATGCAGGAGTCAACCTGAAGGGGGTCCCACTGGCCAAACCTGATTAGTATAATAATGAATTATAAGCCATTGGAGAAAAATAAGAATTCCCAGATTAGTATAATAATGAATTATAAGCCATTGGAGAAAAATAAGAATTCATGAGCCCATATTAATAATTAAGAAAGAAAAAGAAAGAAGAAATAAAGAAGAAAGAAAGAAAGGAAAGAAAGAAAGAAGAAAGAAAGAAAGAAAGAAAGAAAGAAAGAAAGAAAGAAGAAAGAAAGAAGAAAGAAGAAAGAAAGAAAGAAAGAAAAGAAAGAAAGAAAGAAAGAAAGAAAGAAAGAAAGAAAGAAAGAAAGAAAGAAAGAAAGAAGAAAGAGGAAAGGAAGGGAGGGAGGGTAAGAAGGAGGGAGGAAGAAAGAAAATATAGGGCGTTTGGATGGCTCATTTGGTCAAGCAATCGACTCTTGGTTTCTGCTCAGGTCATGATCTGAGGGTCATGGGATCAAGCCCCACCATTGGGTTCCATGCACAGTGCAGAGTCTGCTTGAGATTCTCATTCTCTATCCCTCTGCCTCTGCCCCTCCCACTGCTCTTATGTGCACACATGGGTGATTTTTCTCAAATAAATGAATCTCTTTTTTACCTTTTTTTTTTCTTTAAGATTGATTGATTTGAGAAAGAGAGAGCATGAGCAAGGGAGGGAAAGAATCTCAAACGGGCACCCCACTGAGCACAGAGCCCAATCTGAGGCTCAATCCCACAAGCCTGAGATCATGATCTTTCCTGAAAACAAGAGTTGGACACTCAACCAATTGAGCCACCCAGGCACCCAAATAGATAAATAAATCGAAGGAAGGAAGGAAGGAAGGAAGGAAGGAAGGAAGGAAGGAAGGAAGGGAGGGAGGGAGGGAGGGAGGGAGGGAGGGAGGGAGGGAGGGAGGGAGGGAGGAAGGAAGGAAGGAAGGGAAGAAAGAAGGAAGAAAAAGTGAAGGAGAGAAGAAAAGGAGGGTATTCAGGCTACTATAATAGAAACACCATAGACCAAATGGCTCAAACGACTTCTCACAGTTCTGGAGGCTATAAAGTTCAAGATCAAAGTGCCAGGAGATTCAGTTTCTGATGAGGGTTTGTGTCTTGGTTCAGAGACAATGGTCATCTGGCTATATCCCCACATGGCTAAAGGAGTAAGGGAGCTCACTGTGACCTCTTTTATAATGGCACTAATCCCATTCATGAGGGCTCCACTCTCCTGGTCTAATTGCCTCCCAGGGCCCCATCTCCTAAAACATATAAATTTGGGAAGGACGTATTCATTCAATCCATTACATCTTTCCTCTGGCCTCCCAAAGACATGCCCTGCTGATATGCAAAATACATGAAATCCATCCTAACAGCTCAAAAGTCTTATCTTGTTCCCATATCAACTCAAAAGTCTAAAATTCAAAGTCTCATTAAATATTACCTAAATCAGATATGGAGTGGCAGCTCGGTGGTTTGGCGCCACCTTCTGCCCGGGGCGTGATCCTGGTTGGGCTCCAGGCATGGGGCCTGCTTCTCTCTCTGCCTGTGTCTCTGCCTCTCTCTCTCTCTGTCTCTCATGAGTAAATAGATAAAATCTTTAAATAAATAAATTAATTAATTAATCAGATATGGAGGGTACAATTCATCCTGAAGCAAATTCCTCTCCAATTATGAACCTATGAAACCATACAAGTTATGTGCTTCCAAAATGCAATAAGACAAGCATAGGATAGACCTACTCACTCCAAGAGGAAGAAATAGGAAAAAAAGAAAAGAATGAATGGTCCCAAGCAAGTCCAAACCTAATGGGGCAAATTTCCTTAGACATTAAAGTTTGAGGATAATCCTTGCAGCTCAATGCCTTGCCTTCCAGACCCTCTAGTGGTAGTGTCATCCCCACAGCCAAAGGCTGCCTGGTAAATGTAGAGGGAGTGCTAGACTCATCCTGTAACAATGACATTAATGATTGAATGAGGCAAGAATCATCAATGGGTGATAAAGTTAGAGAGGAATTTTGATGACAAACACTATATTTGCATGGTTTTAAATTGTTTCCCCCACACGGTTTATTCATTGTAAAGGAGAAAGAAGAATCAGCAGTGGAGAAATTGGATAGTTCCTCAACTGGATACTAAAAATTACATCCAATGAAGGACAGCTAGATAATGTGTGCTTCCAGGTACAATATCCTGAAAGAGACACCATGTCATCTATACAGTATTCCAGCAGAGAATGCATGATCTTAATTTAAACAAAGGAAACCTTGGACAAATACAAAATAAAGAAAATACTACTTTTAAAAAAGATTTTATTTATTTATTTGAGAGAGAGAGAACAAGTGGAGGTAGGGCCAGGAGGAGCAAAGGGAGAGGGAGAAGCAGACTTCCTACTGAGCAGGGAGCCTGAAGGGGAGGGGGGCTTAATCCCAGGACCCCAAGATCATGATCTGAGCCGAAGGCAGACGCTTAACTATCCGAGCCACCCAGGTGCCCCAAGAATATATTATTTTAAAAAGCAAAACGTTTTTTTTTTTTTAAGAATTCTATACTGTTTTCCAGAGTGGCTGCACTAGTTTTCATTCCCACCAAAAGTGCAAGGAGGATTCCTTTTCTCCACATCCTTGCCAACACCTGCTGTTTTTTGTGTTGTTGATTACAAAACAAAACAGCAACAAAAACAAAACAAAACAAACAAACAAACAAAAAAAAACAGAATAAAGCACCAGGGGTAAGGAAAGATATTCTTCGAGAATGTTAATGTCAGGGATCTCTGGGTGGCTCAGCAGTTTAGTGCTTGCCTTTGGTCCAGGGTACGATCCTGGAGTCCTGGGATTGAGTCCCACATCAGGCTCCCTGCGTGGAGCCTGCTTCTCCCTCTCCCTGTGTCTCTCCCTCTCTCTGGGTGTATGTCTTTCACGAATAAATAAATTGAAAAAAATCTTTTTTTAAAAAAAAGAATGTTCATGTCATAAAAGATGTCTGTGGAAATGTTTCAAATTAAAAGAGATTAAAGACACGACACCTGCAGAAACAGGTCCATAAATACAGAGAACAACAGATTGGGGGTTGCCAGAGGGGAGGCGGACTGGGCAATGGACAAAACAGGTGAAGAGAAGTGGGAAGTCCACACTTGTCATGGAATGAATAGGTCACAAGGATAAAAGGTACAGGATAGAAAATATAGTCAATGGTACTAAAAAAAAAAAAAAAAAAAGACATATGCCAACTAAATGCAATAACTGACCCTAGACTAGACCCTGTCCTGGAGGGAAAAAAATACTCTAAAGAACATCATGAGATCAAATGACAAATTTATTTATTTTTTTAAAAGATTTTATTTATTCATGAGAGGGAGAGACACAGGCAGAGGGAGAAGTAGGCTCCATGCAGGGAGCTCCATGTGGGACTCAATCCCGGGTTTCCAGGATCAGGCCCTGGACTGAAGGTGGCGATAAACTTCTGAGCCACCCAGGCTGCCCTCAAATGACAAATTTAGAATATGTATGGTAAGGGTGCCTGGCTGGCTCAGTCGGAAGACTGCAACTCTTGATCTCAGGGTCATGAGTTTGACCCCCATGTTGGATGTAGAGATTACTTCAATAAATAAAACTTTAAAAACAGAATATGTATAGTATAATAAAGTATTATAAATTTATGAACTGTTGTTATGTAAGAGAATATCCCTATTTTTAAGAAATACACACTTAAGTATTTAAGTGTTAAAGGGCCATGATATTTATAATTTACCCATGAAAGTCTCGGAAAAAGGAATATACTATACATAGACACATATATATAATTATGTATATAGGTAGATATAATTAAATCTATAGACACGTATATGGAAGTATGTGTGTGTGTGCAGAGAAAGAGAAAAGGAGAGCAAATAAGTATATAGTAGCAATAGGTGAATCTGGGTAAATAATTTTTTTTTTTTTATTCATAGAGACAGAGAGAGAGGCAGAGGCACAGGCAGAGGGAGAAGCAGGCCCCATGCAGGGAGCCCGATGTGGGACTGAATCTTGGGTCTCCAGGATCACGCCCTAGGCTGCAGGCGGCGCTAAACCGTTGCGCCACCTGAGCTGCCCAAGAATGTTTTTTGTACTATATATATGTGTACCAGATATTTTTTTCTTTATTTTTAAGTAGGCTCCATGCCCAACATGGGGCTTGAACTCACCCACCCTGAGATCAAGAAACACATGCTCTACCAACAGGGCCAGCCAGAGCCCCTGTACTATTTGTATTTTTGCAACTTTTTGAAGCTTGAAATTATTTCCAGATAAAAGGGGTGTTTTAGGGACACCTGGGTGGCTCTGTGGTTGAGCGTCTGCCTTCAGCTCAGGGCATGATCCTGGGGTCCCGGAATCGAGTCCCACACCGGGATCCCTGCATGGAACCTGCTTCTCCCTCTGCCTGTGTCTCTGCCTCTCTCTCTCTCGTATGTCTCTCATGAATAAATAAATAAAAATTTTAAAAAGAATGGGGGGGTTAAATCATGTTTTTTTTGTTCTTTAGTCTGTGGTAAATAACATTGCTACATGTTGAACTATCCTATATATTTGCAATAAACCTTCCTAAAGCAAGTTATGTTTTCTTTTTTCTTTTTTTTAGTTTTATTTATTTATTTAGAGAGGGAGAGAGCCCAAGCAGCAGTGGAGAGGGGCGTAGGGAGAGGGAGAAACAGACTCTACTCATCAGGAAGTCTGACGTGTCAGGGCCCATCCCAGGAACCCCCGCCTCCCCAGAGATCATGACGCAAGCCCAAGAAGATGCTCACCCGACTGAGCCACACAGGTGCCCAAATTTATGTTTTCTTTTTAAAAAATATATTTTTACTTAGTGAGAAAATTCAAAATTGCAAAAAAAGAGCAGTCTCTTCCTCAAAGGGAATCACTTTCACCACTTTTGCCAGTTTCTCTTAATATTTATCTTGATTCTCCAATGACAACATCTGATTTTACAGTGTTGGGAGTTATCTGTGGACTGCATATGAAGGAAAATAAAGATTTCTGTTTCCTCCCTTATTTCTCCCTGAACACACAAGTTTCCCATTCTCCCTTCAATATAGTTGTAATTGTGGTTAGAATAATATTCACAGTTTAGAATTTCATAACTTTTTAAACGCTGTTCAAAAATTGCCATATGGGGAATCCCTGGGTGGCTCAGCGCTTTAACATCTGCCTTCGGCCCAGGGCATGATCCTGGAGACCCGGGATCAAGTCCCACGTGGGGCTCCCTGCATGGAGCCTGCTTCTTCCTCTGCCTCTGTCTCTCTCCTCTGTGTCCTTCATGAATAAATAAATAAAATATTTTTTTAAAAATTGCCATATGACAACCTATGATTTCCTTCCCTGTACAATTGTGTGTTTTCGGGGCAGCCCAGGTGGCTCAGGGGCAGCCCAGGTGGCTCGGCGGTTTAGCGCCGCCTTCAGCCCGGGACTTGATTCTGGAGACCCAGGATCGAGTCCCACTTCGGGCTCCCTGCATGGAGCCTGCTTCTCCCTCTGCCTGTGTCTGTCATGAATAAATAAATAAAACCTTAAAAAAAAATTGTGTGTTTTCCCTAGAATTGTTTGCCTCATTTCTCATTAAAAAAATTTTTTTAAGATTAAAAAAAATTATTTATTTGACAGAGAGAGGGAAAGAGAGAGAGAGAGAGGAAAGAACACAGGCAGGGGAAGCGGCAGGCAGAGGGAGAGGGAGAAGCAGATTCCCCGCTGAGCAGGGAGCTAGAGGCTCCCTCAGGATTCGATCCCAGGACCCCAGGATCATGACCTGAGCCGAAGGCAGCTTAATAGATAGACTGAACCACCCAGGTACCCCTTAAGCTTTTAAATATTTATCATTAATTCAACTCCAAACTCTACCATTTGTCTAAATCTCCTCTCAAAATGTTTGACTCTATCAGTTATTCCATCAGTTTCGACTTCTTATAGTACCTTTCAGAGCTGCTTCTGTCTGGACTGGTTACATTCTGTTTGTCAGTAGCTGTCACCATTAGATCTCCCTTTACCATCCTCCTAGAGATTCCCTTTGCTCTTCCTTTGTGATGGTTCTCTTGTTTCCTGAATCCAATACCTTCCATATCCTTCATTTGTACCCTTATTTTGGTGCAGTTTTTTAAATTAGAGAATGCTCTGGGGGGGGGGCAGCCCGGGTGGCTCAGTGGTTTAGCGCCGCCTTCAGCCCAGGGCCTGATCCTGGAGACCTGGAATCGAGTCCCACGTCGGGCTCCCTGCATGGAGCCTGCTTCTCCCTCTGCCTGTGTCTCTGATTCTCTCTCTTTCTCTCTCTCTCTCTCTCTCATGAATAAATAAATAGTCTTTAAAAAAAAGAGAGAGAGAGAGAGAATGCTCTTGAGATCAACACCCATGGAAGAGAAGCAAAGGAAGCAAGACTGAACAAAGGGAGAAGAGCTATGGTAAAGTCTTGATGAAGGACTCAGCTGACTCTGGGCAGTTCCGAAGCTGGATTTTCTAGGAGCATTAACTCAAGGTTGAATCCAGGACCCTTAGATTCAGGACGTCAAAGCGTAGGCAATATGAGAGAAGTTCTTGAAGACCTCACATTTGTTCAGTGCAGTATTTCCATTCTTTCCCTTCAATGAGTTAAGCAGGGAGAAAGTTAGCACATGGGTGAAAGAGATATGTAATCTCACCTGAGGAAACTTCCTTCTCTACCTCAGCTTCTGCAGACTCCCAGCCAATATGGAAGCCTCTGTGAGCCGAATTTTCTTCCTCCTGGGTCACATGGGTTGCTCAGTGGTGAGCATCTGCCTTTGGCTCGGGGCGTGATCCCAGGTCCTGGGATCGAGTCCTCCATTGAGCTCCCTGCATAGAGCCTGCTTCTCCCTCTGCCTGTGTCTCTGCCACTCTCTCTGTATCTTTCATGAGTAAATAAATAAAATCTTTTTTTAAAAAAAATAATTTTCTTCCTCCAATCTGCACAAGGAGATCGAAGCTACCTAACAATCTGATCTGTCAATTCAATTTGACACCTTCCATGAGAGGTAATGGGAGACTGATGTTCTGCTCACTACAGACTCCCTTGAGGTCAGACATTTATACGAAACATTCACTAGGGGAGCTGTGGAGCTTCAGTAGCCAGGAGTCTTCCCATAGATCCTTCCGAGTAATTCCATAAGCGTTCTAACAAATACAAACATCTTGTTTACTCAATTTCCAAGTAAAAACATATTCTCCACCTTTTAGAAACTTTTCTCAAAAATATATTCAAAAACAAGTTTTACATAATTACACTTATGACATTTTTTAAGAAAACCATGTTTATACTTTGACAAAGCGAGGTGGAAAAAACTCAAAACGAGTTCATTTTTAGGGGGCAGAAATAAGGCATACTTTAAAAATCTTTATAACTGTCATACTGGGTGGGCCTTTAGAGTTGTCCTGAATTGGGGCAAGGAGACAAGCCTTCATATCTATCCCCTGCCCACCATGTTGAGCGGCCACTGGATGCAGGTGTCCCAAGAAGGAAAAGTGACCTTCAATGAAGCAATTCTCTTTCTTCTCAACAAAGAAGTTTTATATGTTTTATTTAACCCAATGTATCCAAAATATTAAAGGAACATAGAATCAATTTAAATATTAATGAAATATTTTACTTTTTTCATATTAAGTCTTTGAAGTGTAGTGTGTATTTTACACTTAAAGCACATTTCAGTTTGGACCAACCACATTCGAAATGCTCAATAGATACATGTAGCTAGAGCCTCCCATACTTAACAGTTCAGCCCTAAGCAGTTGTGTTCTTTTTTTTTTTTAATTTTTATTTATTTATGATAGTCACAGAGAGAGAGAGAGAGAGAGAGAGAGAGAGAGAGAGGCAGAGACATAGGCAGAGGGAGAAGCAGGCTCCATGCACCGGGAGCCCGATGTGGGATTCGATCCCGGGTCTCCAGGATCGCGCCCTGGGCCAAAGGCAGGCGCCAAACCGCTGCGCCACCCAGGGATCCCTAAGCAGTTGTGTTCTATGTATAAAATATCCATTACAGAATTTTTTTAATTGACTGAAGGTATAAACACCCTAAATGTTCATCGACAATAAAGTGATAAATAAATGGTGGTATAATTCAAACATTAGAATGATATAAACTAGAATTATGCACAAAAAGATGAATCTTATAAACAAGAAAAGTAAGAAACGAAATAATACAGGAGGCAGGGGGATGGGCAAAATGGGTGAAGAGGAGTGCAAAATACAGGTTTCCAGGTAAGAAATGAATAAGTCACAGGGAAGAAAGGCACAACATAAGGAATATAGTCAATGATACTGTCATAGCCTCGAATAGTAACAGGTGGTTGCTACACTTGTAGTGAGCACAGCATAATGTATAAACTTGTTGAATCACCATGTTGTACACCTGAAACTAATGTAATATTTCAACAATTATGTGTCAGCTATACCTAAATTAAAAGCAATTTTTTAAAAAGAATTCAAAAAAGAATACAGGTGCACCTGGGTGGCTCAGTTGGGCAGTTGCCTTTGGCTCAGTTCTCAGTCTCGGGATCCTGGGATCAAGCCCCATGTTGGGCTCCCCACTTGATGGGAAGTGTGCTTCTCCCTCTCTTCCTGCTCACTCGTGCTCTCTCTCTCTCCTAAATAAATAAATTAAATCTTAAAAAAAAAAAGAAAAGAAAATGACATACATCACTATTTGGGAGCCACCATAGTAATAGTTGTTTGCAGCCAGAATGATCAATGAATACTAAAACTAAAAGGCAGATTGATTGAGAAACTGAATGTACACATAGTCTTGAAGTACCTCACCACCCTGAGATCATGACCTGGGCCAAAGGCGGACAGACACTTAACCAACTGAGCCACCCAGGCACCCCTAAATTAATATTATTCATTTATTTATTTTTACGATTTTATTTATTTATTCATGAGAGACAACAGAGAGATTGGCAGAGAGAGAGGCAGGCTCTCTGCAGGGAGCCCGATATGGGACTCAATCCCCAGACTGGGATCACAACCTGAGCTAAAGGCAGTTGTTCAACACTGAGCCACCCAGGTGCCCCTAAATTAATATTTTTAAGGATATTTTTATAGTGGAGAATCTTGGCAAATACTGCCTCAACCACATGATCAAAATTCATCTCTGTAATGGGACAATTATGAGGAAATAGGGGACAAACTCATTTTTATTTTTTTATTATTTTTTAAAGATTTTATTTATTTATTCATGAGAGACACCAGGGGAGAGAGGCAGAGACACAGGCCGAGGGAGAAGCAGGCTCCATGCAGGGAGCCCGACGTGGGACTCGATCCCGGGTCCCCAGGATTACGCCCTGGGCTGAAGGCAGCGCTAAATCGCTGAGCCACACAGGCTGCCCCAAACTCAGTTTTAAAAAAGATTTTGGTTTTAAGTAATCTCTATACCCAACATGGGGCTCAAACTCCTAGCCCTGAAATCAAGAGTTGCATGCTATTCCAAGTGATCCAGCCGGGTGCCCCAAGACAAATTCATATTGAGGGACATTGTACATAATAAAAAACCTGTAATCTTCAAAAGTATCAAAGTTATGAAAGACCAAGATGGACTAAAAAAGCATTCCAGATTAAAGGAAACTAAAGGGACAAGTAAATGCCATGCATGATACTGGATCAGATCCTGGGCCAGAATTTTTTAATACATATTTTTTAAAGATTTTATTTATCTATTCATGAGAGAAAGAGAGACAGAGAAACAGGCGGAGGGAGAGGCAGTCTCCATGCAGGGAGCCCAACGCGGGACTCGATCTCGGGCCCCCAGAATCACACCCTGGGCTGAAGGCAACACTAAACCACTGAGCCACCCAGGCTGCCCTAATGTTCTTTTCCTATAAAGACAATTAGCAAAATTTTAATAGGGTCTAAAGACTAAATAATAGTGTCGATGTTATTTTCTTGATTTAGATAATGGTAGTATCATACGAGACAACAGACTTATCTTTAGAAAATAATATTTAGGGTTTTTTAGTATTTAGAAAAAGTATTTAGGAGTAAAGGAGCATTATGTCTGCAATTTATTCTTGAATAGTTCTGAAAAAAGATCTTTAGGTGTGTCTGTGTGCACAGAGAGAAAATTATGAAGCAAGCTTTGTAAAATGTTAACATTCGAGGGACCTTAATAAAAATAGATGGGATGGGGCACCTGAGTGGCTCAGTCAATTAAATTTCAGTTCAGGTCGTGATCTCATGGTCCTGGGATTGAACCCCAGATAGGACTGTATGCTCAGCACAGAGTCTAGTCTGCTTGCAGATTCTCTCTCTCCCTCATCCTCTGCCCTTCCCCTTGCCTCTCAAATAAATAAATAAATCTTTAAAAAATAGATAGGAAATCTTTGTATTATTTTCAACTTTCTGGTATTTCAAGATAAAATATTAAAATCATACATTAGAAATCTATTATAAGACAAAAACTAAACTATGTTTAGGGGTACATACATATTGACACAAGTCTTTCAAAAGCAAGAAAAAGGGGCATCTGAGTGGTTAAGAGTTAAGAGTCCAACTCGATTTCAACTCAGGTCTTTTGATCCCAGGGTCGTGAGTTCAAGCCCCATGTTGCGCTCCATGCTGGATGTGGAACCTATTAAAAAAAAAAAGCAAGAAAAATATTTATTACAGAAGTCAGAGAATAGTAATTACAGGAGTAGGCAGAGTATTGTGACCCAGAAGACAATCCAACAGCCTTTCATGGTGCTAATACTGATTGATTTTGGTTAGACAGGTATTTGCTTTATCAATATTTGCTCATCTGTACATATAACACTTTTCTGTATATGTATTATATTTTAAATAGATGTTTCTTTTTAAGACAATTCTTATCCTGGAGGAAAAAAATCATAATATACTAAAAGCTTTCCTGTTTCTCAGATTGACCTAGGCTCTCCCTTAGCCCCTGAATGAACAGTGATAGAAATTTTAGAATGAAGGAGACATAAAAGATTGATCTTTGTGAACTCCAGTTTCTAATCAAAATCTCAAAAACATAGTAGCCTCTCCTAGTAGATCACTCCAAAGATATTATTTAAAAAAATAACATATATGCAAACTGAATCTTCAGGATATATTCCATAATACATGCTTTTAACAAGGCACTGGATACCTAACATATAGACTGTTTTAAAAAATGGGATATTTGATTGTCACAATGCTAAGAAGCCACATTTTATTCCCTGCTTCGTATCATTCCCCTTCTGTGAAAATTAAAGAACAACAAAAGAAATGATGAAACATACAGTTAGGTTAGGACTTTGTGATCAGCAAATGTGTATAAACACACACAAAAGAGCAAAACAAGGAATGGTCTTTGCCTTAAGGGACATTGTCTCTAGAGAATAAGAAGCTTATTTGATTATGTGGTTTGTGTGCATGGAAAGAATCCTGTAGAAAGGAGGGCAGGATTCCTGTAAGCTCCTCACAGCTGCCCAGTGTCTTTGCTCCTCCACCCTCATGTACAGTCTCTTCCTTTTGAGGCTCATGTCATCTAGCTATGAGACCCTGTTCTCTACCCTGACTCCTTCATCCACCAACCTCCCAGCCACGGCTTCAAGGTACTTTACTGTTTGGGTCCCTAGTTTATGATTGGGCACCTTCGTATCTTTCTTTCCATCACCCTGGCTAGGATTAACCTCCCTGCTTCATCTTCCCTCAGCCTCTTCAACTCTTAATAATCTTCAAATTGATAGCACTTCCAGCCATGATCATGCAAGAGGGCTTCCCTGCCCATGGACCTGCTCCATCTATCAAACTCTGGTTCCCAGGCTTCAATTCTTTGTCCCATAACCTTCATTCTCCCAGCTTTCTTACTTCCTTACTCTGATTTCCTCAGTTAGTTCTTCCATCTTCCTATTAGTCTTAAAAACAAAACAAAACAAAACAAAACAAAAAAAAACAAAAAGAAAACCCATCTTGATTTTCTTCCTTCCTAATTAGTCCTGGCTTCACGATCACTTATACCAGGAGCGTGGTCACAAACTAGAATGTCGCCAAATATTGAGTGATGCAGACCCAAGGCTTAGTCAGCTCCACTGCCATAACAAAGTACCATAGACTAGGTGGCTTACATGACAGAAATTAATTTTCTCTCAGGTCTGGAGCCTGGAAAATCCAAGATCAAGATTCGGGCAGGGTTTGCTTTCTGGTGAGGATTCTCTTTTGGGATTGTACATGGCCATCTTCCTATTGGGTCCTCACATGGCAGGAGAGAGAGTGATCCCTCTTGTCTTTCCTCATCAAAACACTAATCGTATCAGATCAGGACCTTAGCTTTCTCTGATCTCATTTAACCTTAATTATTTCTAAAAAGCTTCTGTTTTCAAATACAGTCACATTGGGGGTTAGGGGCTTCAACATACAAATTTTGAAGGGACACAATTCAGTCCATAGTACCTGAGTATTGAAGATATTATAGGGAATGGTAGAGACTGTGACAAACTAGAGAAGCTCAGGCCTGGCCTATAGCCACCACTCAACCCCAGAAGGTATTGCCATAGAGCAGAGGCCCTCAAAGATAATTGTGCCATGGAGTATTTTGACAATCTCACAGGGCTTTTGAATCCCTTCTTCAAATACCATTTTAAATGCACAAAATAAAAGCAAATACACTCAATGGATTTGGGCTAGAAGGAAATTTCCTCCATTCAGTAAAGGGTATCTATGAAAACCCCACAATGGACAGCATACTTAAGGTGAAAGACCAAAAGTTTTTCTCCCAAGACCAGGAACAACATGAAGCTACCCCCTCTCGCCGCTTCTATTCAACGTTGTAGTGCAGCTTCTGTCAGGGTCATCAGCATGAGAGAGAAAGAAAACGTATACAAGGTGGAGAAAGAAGTCAAATTATTTTTATTTGCAGGCAACATGATCATGTACGTTGAAATCCCAATGCTAGGGCTCCTGGGTGGTTCAGTCGGGTGGGCTTTTGACTTCCACTACAGTCATGATCTCAGTGTCCTGGGATCCAGCCTTGAGTTGGGCTCTGCAGTCAGTGGGGAGTCTACTTCTCCCTCTCCTTCTTTCCCTCCCCCTGCTCATGCCTTCTCTTTGAGGAAAAAAAAAAAATCCCAAAGCTGTTGGAACTAACAGATGAGTTTAGTGAGGTAGTAGGATCAATACATAAATATCAAGTGTATTTCTACACACTCAAACAATGAGAAAATCTGGAAACGAAATGCAGAAAACAATTTATCTTAAAATAGCAACAAACAACGACAACAACAGTGAGTGATAAAAATAAATCTAGTCGGAGATCCCTGGCTGGCTCAGCGGTTTAGCACTTGCCTTAGGCCCAGGGCGTGATCCTGGAGTCCTGGGATCGAGTCCCATATCCGGCTCCCTGCATGGAACCTGCTTCTCCCTCTGCCTGTGTCTCTGCCTCTCTCGCTCTCTCTCGCTCTCTCCCCCCCACCCCCATCTCTCGTGAATAAATAAATAAAATCTTAAAAAAAAAAAAATCTAGCCAAAGAAGTGCTAGACTTGTACCCTGGAAACTACAAAACATGATCGAGGACCCTGGTACAAATGGCAGAGTAGGAAACCCCAAAAGTCTGTCCCTCGACCAAAGCAGTGAATACAAGCAAAAAATGATCAGAATCCACTTTCCTGGAACTGAAGACGAATCAGCCGGGCCAGTGGCTCAGTCAAGGGAAAGAAACATCTGGTGGCGCCTGGGTGGCTCTGGCCAGGCCAGCCGTTGAGCTTCCAACTCCTGATCGCAGCTCAGGTCAGGATTTCAGGGTGGTGGGATGGAGCTGCTGGGAGGGAGGCCGTTTCCGTGCTCAGCGCAGTCCGCAGGAGGTTCTTTCCCTCCTCCCTCCCCCAGCTCAGGCGTGCACCTGCGCTCTCTCTGTCTGTAAATCGATTAGGGACGCCTGGGTGGCCCGCGGTAGAGCATCTGCCTTCCGCCCAGGGTGTGATCCTGGAGACTCGGGATCGAGTCCCACATCGGGCTCCCTGCGTGGAGTCTGCTTCTCCCTCTGCCTGGGTCTCTGCCTCTCTCTGTGTGTCTCTCATGAATAAATAAATAAAACCTTAAAAAAATAAATCAATAAATCTTTACGGAAAGGAGGGAGGAAAGAAACATCTGGATCTTGGTAAGAGAATTTCGTGGTCTCCTATTCTGCTGCGGGGCTCAGTGCTGCTGCCTAGAGGGCGCGGCCTGCGTTCCTCTGCAGGGCTCCAGTGCCGGAGGGAGCAGAATGGACCTTCCTCTAAAAAAACTGTGGTTTCTGGGTTTTCACCTGTCTTGTGTCTCCAGGAAGGACTGGCTCGAAGGGCTTACTTCCCCTAACTCAGAATTTTCCCGAAGTGGAGGCTGCTCCCTAAGTGACATTCATCAAAAACATTTAAGGACAAATGTATGAGCCGCTGCTACCCAGGTCAAGGGATAACCGAGGACAATGTCTTGTTTCAGGTTCTTGTGATTTCTCCGCCGAGTGTTCTGCAGCAGCCCCCAACTCCTCTCCCTGACCCCGGTCTTGCTTTCTTTCAACGTTATGTGCAGAGTGATTTTCCTAGAAGGTAACTGCGACCAAGTGTCCTACAGGCTTGACCTCCTCAGGGACCCCCCCGCCCTCCCTGACTGAGGGGGAAAGCACACCCCTCTGTGCCTAATACTCAAGCTCTCTGCAGGCTGCCCCTACCCTTCTTATTTAGATCACTGCTTCTCAGAGGACAGCCCTCGCTCCAACCTACTAAATCAGAATCTGTAGGGATGAAGCCCAGGAGGCTGTTTGAACAAGGTGCTTTTCTGCACATTCAAGTTTGAGAACCACTCATCCAACTTAATGTCTTCAAGTGGTTTCCTTTTCTTGAATGTGATGCTTCTGCCATACTGAGCACTCAATTTCCAGAAAGCAGTTGCTGTCTCTCATCCTCTGGGCTTTGCATATGCTTCCCCCAGTTCTTCCCTTCCTCTGGCCCACAGTTCTCTTTATCTCAGCCCTTATCCCATTCTACTGGCTTCGCCTAGTCTCGTCTTCCCCATCTTTGTGTAAACTTTGAAGGCATTGTCTTCCCATTGCATGGCAGGGCCTCGGCAGGGCCTGACACATAGCAGGTGCTCAGTAACGATATTTGTGAGGATTATTGAGGTTGAGATGGACAGAAGTCTAATTGCTAAAAGCAGGCAGCAGTCAGCTCCTGGGATTCATGAGGGAGAACCCAGTGACCCATGCTATTACTCAAGAATAAAAGGAGTCGATATATACTAAATCTACTTGCATTTTATTCCAGCCCTACTGAATATCATTGCCGAATGATCTCTTAACTAGATTGATGACAGGAGGAATAAAAGGAAATGACCATAAGTGATATAAAGGAAAATGAATACAAATGAATGGCATAGGGCCAGTGTGTGCAACTCGGAATCTTATCTCTCATATTTTAGTTCGGACAGCCAGAGTCCTAAGACCTGAACAACACCAGCATCAGTCAGCCTACATTGAACACCTACTATGTGCAAGACTTGACCTGTGTTAATCTCCACAACTGCCCTAGGAGCAAGATATCAGTGTTGAGGAAACTGACACATGCAGTCATTAAATATTTGCCTCAGGGGTGCCTGGCTGGCTCAGTCGGTGGATCATTTGTCTCTTGATCTCAGGGTTGTAGGTCTGAGCTCCATGTTGGGTGTAGACATTACTTTAAAAAATTGACTCAGATCCTACACAGTAAAACCACTGCTTTGGAACTTACTGTGATTGAGGAGTTACATGGCCCTGAATCACACCCCTACTCCTGAGGTTCACAGACTAATTGACCCCAGTGAGCCCCACAGAGGCAGGTGAATGGATTCAACAAAGTTAAGGAACAGATCTTTTTGATAATGGTTCAGGTGTGTCATCTTTGACTAAAAACCACAAGCCATTATTATTATGTACTAAGATCTAGAGGCGGGGTACCTGGATGGCTCAGTCTGTTAAGTGTCTGCTTTCAGCTCGGGTCATGATCTTCGGGTCCTGGGATCCAGCCCAAGCTTCACGGCAGGCTCCTTGCTCAGCGGGGAGCCTGCTTTTTCCTCTCCTTCTGCCTGCCAGCTCCCCCTGCTTGTGTCTCTCGCTGTCAAACGAATAAATAAAATCCTAAAAAAAAAAAAAAAAAAAAAAAAAGATCCAGAGGCAATTGGTAGGGTAATAAAACTTGGGGACAGAATTTGCTTGCCTCCCTAAAAAAGCACCCATGGGTCCCGGAACCTCCAGCACTCTAATTCTCAATACAGAGTGGTGTAATTACTTGATCAGGACGGAATTTGGTTTTTCCGCTCGCTGCAGCTTCTCCAGCACAGAACCCAGCAGGGGTTAGGTACCCCAATCCAGTGCCAAACAAACTCATCTGGGATTAGCACCGGCTCCTTAACCTTGCCAGCTCTGCCTATTCACAAAGATTTTTCTCTTGTTGCTCTGTAAAGTACCATACAGCTTTCTGTGTATGGAAACTTAAAAAAAAAAAAAAAAAAAGAATGAAAAGCCCAAATTTACTTTAGATACTGTAGTTTAGAATTTAAACTCCTGTTCTTACTTTGGAATGCCACATTAGGTACCTATGTGTATTCCTTTTAAATTTTTAAGAAATATTTCTGCCACTGGCAGTGCATTGTGCAAAATAAAATAGAGAAGACATTTAGAATGTTTAACTTAATTTATTTTGTTTTGAATGAGTGACACTTTGGCATGGTTCATAAGCTTAAAGAGAGAAAAATTCTCCTCTTACCTCATCTTCCAGCAGCTTGTTTTCCTCTCTTTGGAAGCAACCAGTGCTATTTAATTGTGTATCCCTCCAGGAACATGTTTTAAGAATATACAGGTATATATGTAGAGACATTTTTTCCTCTCCCTCCTTCGGCAAATGGAATCATGTCATAGACATTGTTTGATACTTTTTTTTTTCTCACTTAACATATTTCAGAGGTAACTCTCTAGCAGGACATGTAGGTAGGACTTCTTTTTTTTTTTTTTTAATGGCTGGATACTATTCCATTGTATATTTGTTAATAGAACCATAGCAATAATGATAACATTTAATAGGTAGTATCCAAACACTATTCTAAACGTCTTTAATCAGCATATTTAATCTTCTCAGCAATACTGTAAAATAGGTATGATTATTAAATCCCATTTTGCAGAGATGATACCTGAGACTCCTAGCATCTTTTTAAAAAATTTCATTTATTTATTCATGAGAGATACAGAGAGAGAGAGAGGCAGAGACACAGGCAGAGGGAGAAGCAGGCTCTATGCAGGGAGCCCGACGTGGGACTCAATCCCGGGTCTCCAGGACCATGACCTGGGCTGAAGCCGGCGCTAAACCTCTGAGCCACCCCGGCTGCCCGACTCCTAGCATTTAAATAACTTGCCCAATGTCACAAAATTCGTAAGCAATGGACAGGACCAGCTATCTAATTTGAGGAACTCAGTGCAAAATAAAAATGTGAACCCCTTTATTCAAAAAGCAGAAAAGAGATACCATTAAAGGTACTAAAATGTATAAAGTCTTTTCTTTCATGGTCTCTGTCTTCACTTGTCATGGTGTTTTTCATCTGCAATGTCATGTAAGTAAGGAACAATTAAAAATTTAAATCATTAGTGTGAATTTTACCATCCATCTTTATATTGTACAATGCCATTTTAAAAGACATTTAGCTTCTATGTTGAACCATAGAAGTTATATAATTTGTAGCTTGTATTTGCACATGTATTTTGTTCTTATCAGGACAGTGGGGACTCTGGAAAAATTAACTCAAATGTTTTGATTTCTCTTCTTGATGCACACACATTCTACCAATACCTTGCTTTCCACTTACTGAAGAGGAAGGAAGGACTAAAGGGTAAAGAACTTGGGGTTGACTTGTCTGCCTTTTCCTTCTGCATCATCATTTTTAGCATGAGCAATGGGCTCATACAGAGAAGTAATATCAGTAACACCAGTAAAAAAAGGTATGATATGGGTCCTTTGTCTTCTATGTTTCTTAGACTATGTCTTCATTCTGGCTTTGGAGCACGTTCTAGTTTAAATGGAAAGCATGGCTTCTCAGGGCTTATTCAGTCATACATGTAACACGCTTATCTTTTTTTCAAGATTTTATTTATTTATTTGATAGACAGAGGGCACCAGCAGGGTGAGCTGCAGAGGGAGAAGAAGATAAGTCCCCCGCTGCAGAGCAAGGATCCCTGATATGGGGCTCCATTCCAGGATCCTGGGATCATGACTTGGACTAAAGGCAGACGCTTAACCAACTGAGCCACCCAGGTGCCCCATAACACACTTATGTTGCACTCACTGAGTTTTGTCGAGCTCCTATGCATCATGGGCCCGCCAGAATTCTGTGTTCGTGGGGCATCACCAATGCTATTTGTGAATGGGATGGCAAGGAATCATGACACTTAATTGTGCCTATCTCCTCTGCTCGTGCATTTGCTTCATTGCCCCATCATACTTCACAGACGAAACCCAAGTTCAAAAGTAAAATTGTTAAGAGTTTCAAAATGGCAGCAGCAGAGTGTGTGTGTGTGTGTGTGTATGTGTGTGTGTATGTGTGTGTGTGTGTTGGGGGGGTGGTCATTCTGAGTGTGGGACCTTTTGTGCTTGCACAGGTGACATGCCAATGAAGCCTGCCATGGTGACAGAGCAGGATTCAATTCATAAGTTATTTAACCAGTTCTATAATGATGTGCCCTTAACTTTTATTTTCCTCATCTTTTGTTATTATAAATAATTAAAAACAAACTGATAACCATGTTTATACAGATTATTTAAAATTTTGAAAATAAGGAAAATATTTGTTACACTGTTTTCATTTTATATAATTTGCTCTGATATAAGTATGTTCTCAGGTTGAGATTTAAGCCTTCTTCATCATAAACCACTCCATGATAAGAATGAAATAAACAGTCTCATGTTTCCAGACTTTTCAGAGAATATATCAGTAGGTTAAATTCTAGAGCATAAAATAGTGCCTGTTATATAGCAGGTACTCAATAACTATTTGGGGAATAAGTGAATACATATCTAGAGATAGGATTGCTGAATTAAATGGTATTTGCATTTATAATTTTGATGGCTATTGCCTAATTGTCCTGCATAAATATTGGAACAACCTATATTTTCTCTAGTGATATATGAAAATAGATATTTCTTCCTCCACTGCCAACACAATGTGTTAGCAAATGTTGTTTATCTTCGTGACCTGTTAGATGAAAATCATGAGCTTTAAATGCATGTCTTTTAGAGAAGTTGGGCATCTTTAGTTTAAGAGCCTTGACTACTTTCTTCTTTGTGAAAGTTGTCATCCTTTTGTCCATTTTTCTAAAGAGATGCTGTTTTAAAAAAATATTTTCATTGTGAAATGTAACATACACACAGAAGAATATATAAAACTTTTTTGGTACATTTGAACAAATAGGTATAGAGCAAACACTTGTGTACCTATCAAAAACTAGAAAGTTGCCAGCTCCTGAGAACAACCCCTACTCCCAATCAAACAAAACTCTGTCTGCCCCCTACTGGCTATCCTGACTTTTATTGTATTCACTTCCTTTACCTTAGAATTTTACCACCTACGTATGCATCCCTCAACAATATAGTTTAGTTTTCCCTGTTTTTGAACTTTATATACATGGAATCAAACTATATATAGATTTTGTATCTTGCTTTTGTGTGTGTTCAATTATTACCTTTGTAAGAATTCATTATTGGTGTTGAATATAACCAAAGTTTATTAATTTTCATTGTACATATATACCACATTTTAACCATTTTATGCTTTTAGAAATATTTTATTTATTTATCTGAGAGAGAGGAGAGGGAGAGCACGCACAAATGGGAGGGGCAAAGGGAGAGGGAGAAGCAGACTCCCCACTGAGCAGAGAGCCCCTCATGGGGCTTAATCCCAGGACCCTGAGATCATGACCTGAGCAAAAGTCAGATGCTCCACCAACTGAACCACCCAGGGGCCCCCATTTTATCCTCTGTAGACATTTGAGATGTTTCCAGTTTGGGGCATTGAGGAATAATGCTGCTATGAATAATCTTGTACAGTAATTCTCACACTTAAAATTCTGCATTTCTTTATATATCTAGCAATGAAACTGCTGGAATAGGGTATGCCTATCTTAAATTTTCTTAGATTATATGAATCTTCCAAAGTGGCTGTACTAGTTTACATTCTCACTAGCAGTGTACGAGGATTGCTGGTCTTTATTTATTGGTTTGTAGAAAGTCTTTAGGATACAGAATTATGGAAATTAACCCTTTGTAATATGAATTGCCAAAATATTTTTCTGAATTTACAATCCTTTTAAGAAAGCACTGATGTTTTTTCCCCATTAGAAGAACAAAAATGTAACTGGCAGAAGTGGAGTGTTCTAATTTTGAGGCATTAAATGAGAAACAAGTGCTCTGGGTTAGCCCCTTTTTGCTTTTTATTTGCTATTACATATGTCATTAATACAAATAATCTTACGACAAATTTTCATGAAATAACCTGGATTACAAGATGCAAAATATAATAATAATAATAAGAAGAAGAATAGTTAAAAATTGAGTGTTCAGCCTGTGTCAGGTACTATTTTACATCTATTATATGTATTAACTAATTTAATCCTCATAAAACCGTAGGAAGTAGGTACTATTTTTCCTCTCATTTTGCAGATGTGTGAAATATGAAGCTGGATTAAGATATTTTCTAAGGCTGATTTAAGCAGAGAAAATATTTTTTCTTAGCTGATAAAGAGTTTTTTAAAAAATATTTTATTTATTTATTTTAGAGATAGAGTGACAGCATGCACAAGTGGAGTTGAGGGATGAAAAACCTCAAGGAGACCCTGAACTGAACGTAGAGCCTGATGCTGTTGAATCCCGTGATCCTGGGATCATGACTTGAGCTGAAGGCAGAGACTTAACTGACTGAACCACTCAGGCACCCTAGGGTATTGTTTTTTAACCTGTGATCCACAGGTTAAGAAGTTTATGAACTTAGATCAGGAAAAGTAATATGCCTTTATTTGTGTTAAGGTCTAATGAAAATTAGCATCACCTTCAATTCCGAGTAGAGAAAATAAACTAAGTAGTATTAGCAGTAACTGATCTTGCCAGTAATAGAAATCATAATTTCCTGTTATATGAAAGTTGTTGCAACTATCTTGAGATACTATTTCTGTTCATCTACTACCTCAAAATTATGGTGGTGATTAGGCCTGCCATTAGATCTTATTATTAAATATAAAACACATATATTACTATATCACACTTTTTTTTAAAAAAAAGATTTTACTTATCTATTCATGAGAGACACAAAGAGAGACAGAGACATAGGCAGAGGGAGAAGCAGGCTCCCTGCTAGGAGCTTGATGTGGGACTCAATCCCAGGACCCGGAAATTATGACCTGAGCCAAAGGCAGATGCTTTAACCATTGAGCCACCCAGGTGCCTCACTATATCACACTTCTAAAAATATTTTGAAAATTGTGTTTTAATATAATTGGTTTCCTTTGAATTTGTAGGTATGTTTCTTATACATTTAAAATACTCTTAGAAGGGGTCCATACACTTCATCAGAGTGCCGAAAGGATCCATGGTTTCAAAATGTTAAGAACTCTGCTTTATGGGTATTTCCTTGGCTTTCCTTCTTCTTGAATGAGCCTAAAGAGGGTCCCTGAGGTGACCCTCAGGGCCCCTGAGGTTCTCCCAGTTTTATTAGTCTATTTTTCCAGATATTCCTCCCTCCCTTAATTTTCATGCTTCTTCAACATGTAGTGTTTTTCTTACCTAACTGACACTCTTTCTGTTTCTTTTCATCTTCCTGACTGTGACCATGGGTGTGTTTTTACACTTCTATGGGGAGTTTATCCTCTAGCGCGACGACCACTGTATTAAGGCGAGAACTGGAAATCTGCCTTAGTCCAGATTGCTCACTCTCTCCCCAATTCCATAACCCCAGCTGCCTCTGGGACACCTCCACTTGCTTTTGTCACTGATATCTGGAAGGAACATATTAAAAACTAAAATTACTCCCCACATCTGTATGTTGTCCCACTTTGTCTGGGTGACCTTTGCCGGGATGGCTCCTGGTTTTGTGGCCTTAGAATTATTTAAAAGTATAAATCAATTAATTACACCCCCCCCCCCAAAAAAAAACCCCAAAAAACAAAACAAAACCCTGGAATCTTTGTGAATGGTACAAAAATCAAAAGATACAAAAGGATGTGTCCGGAAAGGCAAGTCTTTCTCCCATCTGGTCTCCTAGGCACTCAGTTCCCCCTCCCAGAAGGAAACCACTGTTACTAGTTCTTAGAGTGATTTGTGATTCTTCTTATTTTTGCCTTTATCTCAAGTCGTTCCCTGTCTGTAAGATGAGTGCCCTTTCCTCTCCAGGCCCTTGTGACCATAGATGTTTGACTTTATGTATAAGTATTGGCATGTGTATATTTTATGCACAAACATAAAATCTCCCCCTGTGGCCTTCCGGCCTCGAGTTTTCATCGCGTCGCTTCCTGGATGAGGAACCTACAGGGGTGAGGGGCCGGGGTTGGGGGTGATGGAGAAGAGGATCTACAGGGCACTGAGGTAGGGGGCTTGGAGTGGCCGACTGGTGGGAAGCTCTGCCAGGGCTCCTATTTCCTCTATTTCTCCCGCCTCGGGCCCCCTTCCCGTCCTCTTGTCCAAATGTCTCTCGTTTCCAAGAGCCGAGACAGAGACAGAGACAGCGAGATACACAGAGACTGAGACGCCGAGGCACCAGCATCCCTCTCCCCCCTCTGTCCCGCCCCAGCGCCCTGACGGACAGCCGCCCTCAGCCAATGGCGCTCACGATGTGCCCCGGAAGGGCCAATGGGAGACAGAGGAGGGCGGAAGATTCCCCGCCCCCACTTCTAGGCTTGGTTGAGCCGTGCAGGTAGGTCCGGGGCCGGGGGAGCCGCCGTTGGCACTGGTGCCCGGGGGGGTGGGGGCACGAGTCAGTAGGGGTGATGGTGGGGAAGGGGAGGCGGCCCCAACTGCGGGAGCCCGAGGGGGCGGCCCGGCCGGGAGGCGGGGGGCCGGAGGGCCCGGGGAGCGGGCGCCGCCGAGGGCCCTGGAAGCGGCTGGGCTGGGGGAGAGGGGACGCGTGTGCGGGGCACCGGGACCCCCGCCCCGCGCCCACCCGCAGGCCTGGGCCGCGGGCTGCGGGCCGAGGGGCCGGGGGGCCCGGCTGCCCCGGGGGCGGGCCGGCGCCGGGCCCGGGGCCGGGGGCGCCTGGCAGAGCCCGGGGCGCCAGGCCGAGCCGAGGTGGGACGGACCGACGCGGGGAGGAAGGGAAGCTGCATCCCGCGGGCCGCCCCTCCTGAAGCCCGCCGGGGCAACGGCCGCAGGCGCCCCTGCCTGGAGCCCACTCCCCCGCTCGCCCCGTCCTAACAATGAGGATGGGGCCGAAGGAGTCGCCCCACTGCGGGAAGGTGGGGGGGTAGGTTTGGGACTAGGGTCCGAGGCGGGGGGAGGGGTGGGAACTCGGGCTCTCCCCTTTCTCTTCCCTCCTTGGCTTTTGCGGTGGGGATCGTGGAGGGGCTATTACATCTCCTGAGACTTGGGTCAAGAGTCAAACTCCTCCCCGTCCCCCCCCCCCCGACCCCCTCAAAAAATCCGATGAACGGTAAGGAAAGTGATGCCAAGTCTTCGAAGCAGAAGTGACAAGCGCATAGCAAGAACAAATGCACATCAGAGGTTTTTATTTTTAATTTTTCTTAAAAATAAGGGTATTATAGTCTTTGATTTTTTTTCAAAATTTATTTTACGGGGCGGGGTGTGTGTGTGTGTGTGTGTGTGTGTGCTGTTATTTTTGTCCCTACTCGGGCAAGCCTCCATTTTAAGCGAAGCAGTAACTGGTTAAGCTGGAATTTTCAATCAGGCCTAGGACTTGAACAAGGATCCTACAAGAGGTCATTTAATCGATCCTCCTTCCTCCACGCAAACTTGCCTCCCTCCCAAACTCAAAATTAAGTTGTTTGGTCTGCTTTTAAAGATCTCTAGGAAAGAAGGGTCTTTTATTTGCTTGTAGCATATCAGGCAAGACGGGATTTCTTTTTCATGTAGAATGAGCTCTGAAACTTAAATGCAATAAAATTTAGGACAATCAGAATAATCAGGTTTTAATTTGTTAAATAAAATTAAATGTGGCAAGGGTCTTTTTAGATGGTCAATTAACAAATCACTTTTTAAGAGTGTTTTTAAAGTACCCTGGATAATCATTTTTAAATGATTTTTGGGATTTTGGTTTTCTGACTCTTTGATAAGCAATTTTATATTATCTAAAATATGTGTTACATATTTAATCCACATTTTATGTAAAATATATTTCTACATGTATATGGAGATATACATTATACACATCTGCCCTTTTCTAAGGGGACTATGATCTTTATATCTCTTTAGGATGGTGATGCAAACAGTACTTTGAATTTCTGTCCCAATAGCTTGAAATATTCAGTTATTCTTGATTAGTTTTCAGTCTCATTGAAAGTCCTCTCTTTCAGATACCTTCTTGAAACAAAATTTTCCTACCTGCTCATACCTGGTGACTGAAGGATTGCTGATTCTCTTCTTGCTCATCTCTGAGTATTGTCTGAACTCTTCTGACACTATGAATGCTTTTTGGATGCCTCTCAAGGTAGGATGTATTATTTTTTTAAATTCAAGTCCTTATTTTATTTTCTTCTTTAGAATTGAGTATATCTGAATCCTTGAATTTGCAATTCTTCAACCGTCTTACCTGAGACTCCTTCCCCCTCCGAAATGATTGTGGTGTCTGCTTCCAGGACTGATTGGTTACTCCTTTCTTTGTATTGCTACTGCTGTTGATTATTGGTGTTAAAGTATTAATGAAGTTCTTGAATTAACTTCTATTATAATAATGTGTTTACTTTTTAACTTTAAACGATGACAGCTCACATAGTTGTAAAATTCTGTTGCCGTCTCAGTGGGATGGATTGGCAATCAGACATCCAGGTCCACTTTCAAGCAGGTACTTTAGAGTCATAGGTACTAGGGTGTGCCCCACTCTTGCAAATCTGTAGCTGATTCATGTGTTACAGAAGATGTGTCATTAACCATTTGTTTACTCCGAAACTTCATATAGTAGATTAGAACATTCTAAGACCTGTTGGTTTCTGTGTGCAACTCTGTCGGAGAATCCTCCTGCTGCCCCCTAGGCCTTTACAATCGAATTTACACTATTTTTCTCAACAGGTAACATTTTGTGCCAAGTTTAATCTCACAGGATAAACTTCTGGGGCAGTGTGGACAGATGATCTTTAGATGGAAAAAGCCCTCATTGATATGATGGTCCTCCAGTCTTTTGCTTCCTTCCAATCTCTTGTACAGAGGTGGCCAAAGGACTTTCCATTAGGACTAAACAGAGGGTAAAGTTTTACCAAGTGGCAAGGTTGCCTTCCTTTGGAGCTAGATACTATTGTAGTTAAGACTGTTGTGTGGTAGTCTGTTCTTTGGAATTCCAAGTTAATGCAGTGGATAAATCAGAGAATAATACATTATAGGTAACATAAATATGAATTTGTGGGGAATCTTTAGGTAAATGTAGACTGAATTCTCATCTTCATTTATGTTCCAGCTGCTATTGTTGGATAATGAGTGCTTTTACTAGTATAAAGGAAGCCAAAGTGACAGTTCCCAGCCATTCTCCTTATAGAATTGGAGGGGTTGCATGGGGAATCCAGTCAGAAGTCCTGAACCTAAAAAAAAAAAAAAAAAGAAGTCCTGAACCTGTACGAATCAAAGGACCTTGTAGAAGAGTATTTCTTTTCGGTCCCAAGTGTTTAGTGCCAGGAACTGGTGGTCCTTGTTATCTTTAGGAAGTAGGCAAAGGGATATCGATACTAGTTTTCTAGAAACCTAAGGAGATTGAGACCAGTATATTGGCTTTTATTTTATAGTCACCTTAGTTTTAACTAATGTGTTAGGCGCGTAGAGGCCTGCTTTTTAACATATATATGATGTTTAAGATTTTAACTCTAAATCTCTGAATCAGGAATGTTATAGTATAGTTGCACAGTAACCCCCAGAGTTGTATGAAAGGCTTCTGGCATGTCAGGAAAAAAGAACAGTTCCATACTATGTGAGTTACCTACTTAAGAATTTAGTTATGTGGCTGCCATAATTTTATGTTCCCCATCAATCCTTTGATCACTGGAAGACCTCTTTTGAGTCTAAACAAATTTTTTATTTGCTGGCATTTATTTAAATTCCTTTTATTACTTAAAAAAAAAACACCTTGAAACTTGTGTTGGAGACCTTTTGGGAAGAGGATAACCTTGAATTTAAAGGATGGAAAATAAAAAGGGAGAGAAAACTTTATTCTCTTTTTCATTGGGAATACCCTGAAGATGTTCCTGAGATGTATTTTCAGATTACAGCTGCTTATTTTTAAGTTAAAAAAAAAAAAAAAAAGGTTAACTAAAATGTATACTTTGGAGCCAAAATGTGCATTTTTTTTTTTTTTATAGCTCTTACTCTTTGTTTCTGATTCTTATTTCAGAATGAACTCTAGTTTTGTCAGGCATTACTTCCATATTAGACCTGAGTATGTGCTTGTTTCCATGCGTATAGAAAATAGCGCCATTACGCACCCTTTTCACAAACCAAAGTACCAATGGAAAGATAAATAACAAAGGCAAAAGAACTCCAAACAAAAACTCCTCAATTTAAGGCATTGTTGTTAAATTAGAAATTCCCATGGTGCTTACTTACCCCTTTCTCTCTGTATATCAGGGATCTACGGCTTTTTCATTGCTAGCCATGACTAAGCACTATCGATAACGTTTGATGTTCTTAGGTCCAGTTGTCAGGGCTGGGCATGGGTGAGATGGAAGAGGAACAGGAAGGGGGAGGAGAAGAAATGGGCGAGTTGGAGAAAAGAGCAAAGAGAAGATGAGGTAGCAGAGAGAAGAGATAATATGGGCTTTGACATGTGGTCTGGTGCTACCAGCACTTTTTTCATGTAGCATTACAGCCTACTGGTACCTTGTATGCTAGATTGAACTATGATGGAAGTAAGTGAAAAAGTATTTTTGACAAAAGGACAGAATTAAAATATAAGTCAATATGATACGGAAAGGTTTCCAAGATACATAGTTAAGTGAAAAGAAAGCAAGATGTAGAATAGTGTGTATGGTATGTTACCCTTTATGTTTTTTTGCAGGGGGCGGGGAGCGGGAAAGGAGAAAAGACAGTTTGTATTGGCTTGGTATATATGCATTAAAAACTTTAGAGGAATAAACAAAATGGTTTTTGTAACCATTGGTTACCTGTTAAGTCTAGGAACTGGGTGGGTAGAGGACAGAGTGGGAAAGAGACTTCTCACTGTATTAAATTTTTTATACTTTGATATTTGTATCAAAATTTAAAAACTTTAATACAAAAATTTAAAAACCCTTAAAAAAACAGTACTTCAGTCTTTACATCTCTTCTCCAATGTCTGGAAGTCAAGAGAAGTAGTCAGGGCTACAACTAGAGAGAGGCGATAACCCTTGAACAGTAGCTGAAGGGATACATAGACAAAGTTACTGTCACCTGGACACACATTCTCCTGAGATCTTGAAGAATTTTGAATTTATAGATGTGTATTTCTAGTATTGAATTGGAAGGTCAGGCATTTAAAAATTTTACTTGCTCTTAAAGTTTTAGAAAAACGATTTTCATTGTTTAGTCTCTCATATTAGCAATTAGATACATTATCACGTTCTTAGTTGTGTGATCTTGGGCAATTTCTTAATCTCTCTGAGATTCAGAGTCATCCTTTGTATTGGAAAGAATATTAACATTTACTTCACAGGATTGTTGTGTATATTATAGCTGTAAGGGACATGGTATCTGGCTTAGTGAACTACTGTAGTTATTACAATAATTACTATTAATGATAGTTCCTTACATCCTGGTGGTAAGAGTGGGGGCTCTGGCTGATGTTGGGCAAATTCCTTAACCTCCTAGAGCCTTGGTGTCCTCATCTGTAAAAAGGGCATAATTATAGTACCTAGATCTCAGAGTGGACTTCGGAAGAACTAAATGAGTTTGTTGCTGCAAAACACTTGGAATAACACTTGGTATGTGCTTAGTAAACACGAGCTACTAATTCTCTTCCTGACATATTTGCTGGGGCTGCCATAACAAAGTGCCACAAATAGAGTGGCTTACGAACAGAAATGTATTGTGTCTCCATTCTGGAGGCTAGAAGTCTGAGGGCAGGGACATGCTCCCTCTGAAGGTGCTAGGGCAGGATCTGTTCAGGCCTCTCTGCTAACTTCTGATAGTTCCTTGGCTTGTGGCCACATGACTTCGGTCTTTATTTTGTAGAGTTCTCCCTGTGTGCGTGTCTTTGTGTTTAAAATTTCTACTTTTGGGCAGCCCCGGTGGCCCAGCAGTTTAGTGCCACCTTCAGCCCAGGGTGTGATCCTGGAGACGCGGGATCGAGTCCCACGTCAGGCTCCCTGCATGGAGCCTGCTTCTCCTGCCTCTCTCTCTCTCTCTCTCTCTCTCTCTCTCTGTCATGAATAAATAAATAAAATCTTTATAAAAATTTTTTCTTCTTTTTCAAAGGACAAACGATACTGGGTTCGGGCCCACCCCAGTGATCTCATTTTAACTTGATTACTTCTGTAAAGACCCTATCTCCAGTTTTGCTGTACTGCGCATTAGGAGTCCAAAATATCCTTTTGGGAACACAATTCAACCCATAACATCCAGTAGCCTTGTCAGCTTCACAGACTTATAAGCTCAACATGGGTGGCAGACCCTCAACACCTGTACATAGGAAATGAAAATTTTGGTGCAAATTGGTAATGTGATATAAAGAAATAGATTATTTCCTTAAACTTTTAATGGATTTATCTTTATTATGTATAGATTTTTTTGTAACCAGTGAAATTTTAGATTTATATAAAATCAAAACTTTACAAAGTTCGATTCTTCTTTTTTTTAAAGGTATCAGTAAAATTCTGATTTGAAAAATTAAGATCAAATTTACAGTCTGGCTCTCCATGTCTCGTCCTTGAAAAAAATGATATAACCGTGGGATTTCCTTAATGTTTACGAATTAGGCCCGGTTGTCTGTCTCTAGGAGTTTGGGACCTATGGTTACCCAGTGAGGAATTAACACCCCTTCCCTTTGTGTTTTATATGCCATCAGATGCCAAATTTGAAGAAGCTGGCAGGGTTATCCTCTAACATTTGGCATCAAACTGTCCTTTTTGGGGTAGACAGAATGGGTCACTCCAGAAATAGTAAGACCTTGAGGAAGTTCTCCTATGGCTTGCACGGATTTGGTCAGCCCTCTGCTTCCATTCCCTTCCTGTTTGCCATTAGGGTAAAGTTCAAACTTTTTAAGGTAGAATATAGACCTCTGATGATCTAGCAGCTGCTGACCTTTCGGTTTTGTTTTTAAGCCTTACCTTTCACCACTGGCCTGAATGATCCTTTCTTTGATGATTTCCTTCTCCTGAAACTTCTCATGTTAAGACTTAAACAGTTAGCATTTAGGTCAAAGTTTTTCTAAAGGTATTACATGTTTCTCTGCCTCCTTAAAGAAAGCACCCCACACAAAATTTTATCTTTTAATAATAATACAAAGTTATTAAAGATCCTCACTGTTCCTAGCAATTACTGTACTGGGCTGAAATATAATTGCCTTTAGAGACCATAAAATATACCTTATAAATGGACTAGTATGTATGTATTATATATACTTGGGTTATTTTTTTAAATTAAATTTATTTTAAGTAATCTCTGTACCCAATATGGGGTTCAAACTTATGACCCTGAGATCACAAATCACGTGCTCTTCTGACTGAGCCAGTGGGGCATCCCACTCTTGGGTTATTCTTTATATTCTTTTGTCTTTTACCATCTATTTTCATGATCTGCCTTAGTGTCAGGCAGTTAAGTGTTCTTATCCCAGCCTCCAGCAGCTCTCCCCTCCCCTCTATTTTAATGCTTTCGTTCCATAGTAGGCTAAGATACCAGCAAAATAAGCTTATATAAATTATTTGTCAAGGAAAAGTAAATGGATCTTTAGCGATAGCTGGAGAGACCTTTCTATGGATGGAATACAAGAAGAATGACAATCTTCTGGCAGTCTGATGCAAAATGATACGGTTTTGCTTGTGTGCATTTTATGGAGAGGAAGGGTGCATTGACTTCATCAGATTTTTAAGTGGTCTGGGACTGTTCTAGATAAATGCATGTTATGAAATTGCTTTGTGAGTTGTCATCAGAGATCAGTTCCTAAATTCCTTCTAGCTCCCTACCCTGAAGTGAAGGAGTTCACAGTGTTGGGTAATTGTTTGCTCTATGGGAGGAAGGGCGATTCAGCTAGGTCAGAGAGAGCGCTAACCAGGTGGAGGCAGAGCACCAGAGGTAGGGGCTGGTGTTGGGGAGAGAAGTCAGTTTGAGGGTAGGAGAGCGGTGCTAGGTTTTGTTGGCTGGTTTGCTCCACAGAACAAAGGGAGTAGCCATAGTAATTGTGGAAGCTCAGAGAATAAATTCAGGTACTTGATTTGAAGAAATTGAAAAATATTTTTTTAAGTTATCTTTTTTATTCTGAACAGTCTAGTAATTTAAGTATTTGCTAGGTTTTTTTTCTTCTTTAAAAATCATCTTGTGAAATATTTGCAACCTAGATCATGATATGGTAAGTGAGATAGCCAGATGAAAGTGAAAACAGGGATAGAGAAATCAAATAAAAAAATTCATTAATGTTCTAATTCTAAAAGCGTCTTATTATGGGGGCTTCTTTGGAAGTTAAACAGCTGCCCTGATTATAAAGGAAATTGCCCTTCCCCCAGTGACTTTGCCTCTTGGGTCAGAGAGCACACAAAGCCTGTCCGGAAAGAAGACCTCTTGGGCCAATCCCTGTGCCTCTCTTTGCCTCTTCCCATGCTAGACCCAGCCCTCTGGCCTCTTGAGCTATTTTCTTCCTCCTGTAGGGACCTCTGGCTGTCAGTTGTCTATTCCCAACCAGTTTTCAACCTCCCATTCCCTGTTAGCTCTTGTCCTTCAGCTTATAAAGATACTCAAGTCTCTTTCACTTTTTAAGAATATAGAACCCAGCTCTACAGCCATTGGTTGGTAGCTTACATGTACCCTCACAGATTCATTCCTATTGCCCCTATCTTCTGAGGCTTCCTCATAGTGTCTCATGCTATGGACCATCCCCCCTGGCTGTGGTGGTGGTGGACCCTCCTGGCCTCATGTCTTCATTTCTGAAATGCAGTGTAGAAGAGTGACAGAGAACATGTACTCTGGATCCAGAATCCTAGATTTGGATTTCAGCTCTGCCACTTAATGTGTGACCTCTGGAAAATAATTTAACGTCTCTGTGCCTCAGTTACTTTCTTTAAAAAATGGGGAACATAATAAAATAGCACCTCCCTCAGAGGACTGTTGTAAGGAAGAAATGAATTGATATATGAAAAAGTACATGGAAGGGTGCTTGGCACACAGTAAAATACAGATGATGTAAATGCAGGCTCTTTCTGTTTTCTTTGCAGTCTTTTTTTCTTTTTTCACATCACTGTGTGTCTTACCTTGGCCCTCTCTCCTCTTAACCTATGCATTTCCTGGGGGACATCTTAGAGAAGTTTATGTTTCACTCTCCATCCTTATACTGATGATTTGCACATATGTTTTTCCCAGCTCTATATGGTCTTATCATCTTTGATCCCGTATACACCACTGTCTCCTGGACATCTTCATTTGGGTGTCCCATGTTCATTTCAAAATGACCTAGTCAGCTACTTCCCCAAGTCAGCCTCTTCCCATCTTTATGTCCCTGTTAGTGGAACATTCACCCAACCAGTGACTCAAGTCAGAATTCCTTCTTATGGCACAATGGTCACCATGTTCTTGAGATCCCAATTTATAATGTTAACTTAGTCATACCTTTGTCTGCATGACTCTGTCACTTCCAATCATTCTACTTGACTGCCTTCTGTCTTCCATGTTGCTGCCAAAGTGATCCTTATAAAATGTCAATCTCATCATCTGATCATATACCTCCACCCCTTGGTTCCCCCTGGCTTACTGGGTTTTCAAGGTAGAATTCAAATGCTTTTGTGAAGCATTCAGGCCTTGGTGATCTGGCAGGAGCATCCTGCCCTCAACGGTACTGAACTGCTGGCAGTTCCTTCTGTACACCTGATTGCTCCTTTGCCCCTGGGCCTTCACACAAGCAGTTGCTTCTGTTTAAAATGAAACAGATATGAAAGCCTAGATCTTAAATAACAGTGATGATAAGAGTAACAGCAATCGTAGTTGATACGGAGAGCTTCCCATGTATGCATGCATTGTCTTTGGGTGTGTGTGCACGCACCTGGCACTTCTGTTGTACAGTAATTACAGGTTTGCTACTCTCCCCCATCTAGTCTCCATGTCCTTTGAGAGTAGAGGTTGTGTCTTGTCTTTTATCATCACTGCTTGCCATGTGATAGCACTAAGTGAATGTGTGTTGAATGAATGGGTCTAAGGACGACATTGCCCAATCTGTGAAGTACATCTTTAGGAGGGTATCAGTGGAAAAGCTGAGTTAGTTACATCCATTCACCAGTCCTGCCTTACCCTTTGGAACTATAGGACTCAACCCGTTCAGTGTGAACAACTGTGTAGCTTGGAATAAGGATTACAAGAAAGTTTTTGATTTGTTTTTGTTTTAAATTTCCACTGCATGATAAAGGGCATAGGTGTTCTTGTTTTCTTAGTTTTACTTTGAAAAAGAGGCCAATTTGCTGACAACCCGGTGTTACCTGGTAGCTAGAATGTTTTCACATTATTAGAATAAAGTATATGAATGAATATTATTGAATATTATTTAGGCTTATGATCCAACTAGGTAGTAGATTGGCAATCAACTGATTAAAAGTTTAGATTTCTTTTTTAGTGATCAGATGTCCTCTCCCTCCTTTTTCATAACTGTTCTATTGCGTGTAGACACATGCTGTTTTACCTTTTATCACTGTATATAAATTGTGTTTTTAGCAACAACCCAGAATATGGACATGCTTAAACAGTTGACTCTTGAACAATGCAGAGGGTTAGGAGTGCCAACCCTGTGCAGTCAAAAATCCACATGTAACTTTTGACTTCCTACAACTTAACTATGCATAGCCTACTGTTGACCAGAAGCCTTACTGATAACATGAACAGTCGATTAACATGTAATTTCTATGTTACGTATATTCCATATATTTTTAAAGATTATATTTATTTATTCATGAGAGACCCAGAGAGAGGGAGAGGCAGAGACATAGGCAGAGGGAGAAGCAGGCTCCACACAGGGAGCCCGATGTGGGACTAGGTCCCAGGACTCCAGGATCACGGCCTGAGCCGAAGGCAGGTGCTAAACCGCTGAGCCACCCAGGCATCCCCCATATTGTATTCTTACAATAAAGTAAGCTAGAGAAAAGAAAATGATATTAAGAAATCCTAAGGAAGAAAAAATTACTTTACAAGACTGTACTATATTTATCGATACTGTCAGTTTACACTGTCTCTTTGTAGGTGAATCATGTGTCTGTGAAAATCTACATCAATATTGTCTTTTATGACACAAAACACAGTAGATGTTATGTATATTATACTAACACTAGACATTAGAAATGAAAAGATCATGTACAGTTCGTGTTTGTATAAATTTTAATAAATTTTAATTTTTTATAATAGATTTGTGTATATTTTATTGTAGTGATAAAATAGACTAGTATCTACATACATTTTGCACATTCATGATTTACTTAATGTTTTCTTCATTTTTTGGATGTTTCTAGACTATGCGGTTCATCTGCCAGTTTTTTCCAATTGTTGCAAATCTCCAAAATTTTTTCCAGTATATTTATTGAAAATCTGTGTATAAGTGGTTTAGCGCACTTCAAACCCTTGTTCAAGGGTCAGCTGTCATTGTTGGCCTGTGGTTTATTTTTATCTAGGTTTTAATCATACAGTAATTTTTGGCCAGCAGGGGGAGCTGAAGCCACTGATACGTGACTACATAAGGTTTTTCAAACTTCATTACAGCCCCCCAAAAATAAGAAAAGCCTTACTGACAAAGAACTAATCAAAGTTCAAAAGGAAGAAATACAACTGTTAAGAGGCATATGAGAAACATTTTTATCCTGATAAGTAATCAAAGGAATGCAGATTATCACAGTATACTCTTTTAAAAAAATTTTTTTTTTTTTTTGAGTAAACTCTACCCCCAATGTGGGCTTCGAACTCATGACCCCAAGACCAAGAGTCACAAGCACTACAGACTGAGCCAGCCAGGTGCCCCATAGAGTATTTTTTTAAATCTATCAAACTGGCAATTGTACTATGCTTCAAAGGTAGTAAGTGGGTAGACTCTACAACTGCTAGTTGAAGTGTGTATTGGGCCCAGTTTTTCTGGAAGATATTTTGGCAACATATATCAAAAAACCTAACGATGTCCTTTAACTTAGTTTTTTCCATTTTTAGGAATTAATCTTTAGGGGGAGAAAAATAGAGACATATAGAGATTTGTGAGCAAAGATATTCATCAGCATTATATATACTAGTGAGACTTGAGAATAAATTTGTTTAAGGACCCCAGAATAGATTTAATATACGTAAATTTATGCACTCCTTGAGTATTCTTTACCCTACATACCTCATGATGATAACATATTCCACACATTTCTATCTGTTGTGGAAAAAAAGCCTACCTTTTCAAGTTTAAAAGCCTAATATAGTGTATCAAGGTGTGGTGAATAAATTAGTATTTTTGCCATATTGATATACTTTCTGATTTTGATCATAGTGCCCTTTGGCTTTCATGTTTCTCAGTTGAAGATGATGATTTTAAAATGTAATCTCTGAGGGACACCTGGGTTGTTCAGTGGTTGAGTGTCTGCTTTTGGCTCAGAGTGTGATCCTGGGGTCTAGGGATTGAGTCTCACAACAGGCTCCCTGCATGGAGCCTGCTTCTCCCTCTGCCTGTGTCTTTGCCTCGCTCTCTGTGTCTCTCATGAATAAATAAAATCTTTAAAAAAAAATGTAATCTCTGGTGAAACCTCCTTCAGCCTCTTAGTCATTCCATTTACATTTCTTTGGATCCTTGTCAGCATTGCTTGTTTTTTTGGATTTATGGTAACCAGTCCGAACTACATTTCAGATACAGCTAAATCATGATTGGTTAGAAGGATAGGAAAATATATTCTATTTATAGTCTTTTCCTTGTTGTTGTTAATAGAATTTCCAACCACCCCTCACCCCCACCTTTGCACAAGTTATCAGTGTCTTTAGAGGAACATTCTATAATTGTTCAAAAAAAATTTTTTTTTTTACCAGAAGCCATGAATTCTTTGGGTACAATGTAGGTTTTTTCTTTTCTTTTCTTTTTTTAAATATTATTTATTTATTTATTCATGAAAGACACCGAGAGAGAGAGAGAGAGAGAGAGAGAGAGAGAGAGAGGCAAAGACACAGAGGGAGAAGCAGGCCCCATGCAGGGAGCCCAACATGGGACTCAATCCCAGGTCTCATGTGATAGCACTAAGTGAATGTGTGTTGAAGGCTGCGCTAAACCGCTGAGCCACCCGGGCTGCCACACAACATAGGTTTTTTCCTGTAGATGCTTCACTTACTATTTATCCATGCTGTGATACCTGCCATTTTCGTGTCTGCAGTATGTTGGCTTTCTCTAGTTCACTGGGCTCTTAGAGCCTAGTTAGGTCTGATGGTTAGAAAGCTTGACCTTATGTTGAGTTGAAATATGCCCCTCTGCAATTCCCTCTTTGGGCCTCATTTTGTCTACAAAGCAACTGCCTAGACCAACTCTAGTTTCTCTTCTGCTGGACAGATCTTTTAGAAATTTAGACAACTTTCATGCATGCCAAAATATTCTTTAAGCTGAAAATGAATCCTTAGTTTTTACAAATGTTTCTCATTTGGTACACTTTTTAAAAAATCTATAATATATATATTTTAAGATTTTATTTATTCATGAGAGACACAGAGAGAGGCAGAGACACAGGCAGAGGGAGAAGCAGGCCCCATGCGGGGAGCCCGATGTGGGACTTGATCCTGGTTCTCTAGGATCAGGCCCTGGGCAGAAGGCAGACGCTCAACTGCTGAGCCACCCAGGCGACCCTCATTTAGTACACTTAAAAATCCTTTCCAACTCTCAGTTCCCTTATTTTTCCAGCTCTGTATTATTTCATTATCAGGAAGCTCATCATTCCATTGCAAAATGGGGAATTTTCTATACGTCTTAATATAATTTATTCAGGGCAGCCCTTCTTCATCTGGGGAAGTGCCTTGGCACCCACCATAATTTTCTAACTTACAACCCATCTATAGTAAATATTCTCAATTTTGTGGTCATTTAGTTTTCTTTTTCTTTTCTTTCTTTTTTTTTTAATAGCGTTTTACTTGAATCTCGTCAAGACTTTTTAAAAAACCCACATAAATTATATTCACATACTTTCTTTGGAGGATTTGGATAGACTGATATGATGTGATTTTCACTTTTAGAGGCCGTGATGTCTTTTCCTCAGGCTATTCATGCTAATATGTCTTCTGGTCCCATCTTCTGTTAGAGATTTGCCAGTTTGGCTGATTTAAAGCTCATAGCCACAGCCCTTCACTGGAGTACATAGGAGTTATATTGGTGGCATGTTTCTGTTTTTGTCCAGCAAATGTTTATTGAGTGCCTAAATATTCCAGAAGTTGAGCAAGGAGCTGGATAAATGTTGATAAGGGAAACAGATCTGGATTCCATCCTTCTGGGGCTTATAGGAGGTCACTCCTCTCATGTAACTATCAGCCAGTTAAGTTCTTCCCTGCAGTTTTATAATTTTATTTTCACTTTTAAAATGCAGAGAATACTTTAGGATTCTATGACTACCTAATATCTGATATATTAATTTGGAAGCATCTTGTTTTTTGAATGATAAATTGATTTGCTATCAGTGATTTATATGCTTAAAAGAGTAATTTAGAGATAGGTTTTTCTTCCTCATATCTTCCTCGGTAAATTTTTTTTTTTTTAATTTTTATTTATTTATGATAGTCACATAGAGAGAGACAGAGACATAGGCAGAGGGAGAAGCAGGCTCCATGCACCGGGAGCCTGACGTGGGATTCGATCCTGGGTCTCCAGGATCGTGCCCTGGGCCAAAGGCAGGCGCTAAACCGCTGCGCCACCCAGGGATCCCCTTCCTCGGTAAATATTGAAGCAAATTAAAGTTATCAGCTATCAGCTGTCTTGCTTTTATCACGGTTTATACCCTATTTAAGTGACTCATCCAGTATTTATTTGGCATATATTTTTTTATATATTTAAGCCACCTCTTTGTGGCTTTGCATTTTCTTGCAAGATTTTTTTGTTGGTCTTTTGTTTTTTTTTTTTTTGTTTTAAAGATTTATCTATTGGGATCCCTGGGTGGCGCAGCGGTTTGGCGCCTGCCTTTGGCCCAGGGCGCGATCCTGGAGATCCGGGATCGAGTCCCACGTCGGGCTCCTGGTGCATGGAGCCTGCTTCTCCCTCTGCCTGTGTCTCTGCCTCTCTCCCTCTCACTGTGTGCCTATCATGAATAAATAAAAAAATTAAAAAAAAAATAAAGATTTACTTATTTTAGAGAGAGCAAGCCAGAGTGTGTGAGCTTGGGAAGTGCAGAGGGTAAGAGAGAGAAAGTCCCAAGTGGACTCTGCTGAGCATGGAGCCCCAATTGGGGCTTGATTTCATGACCCTGAGATCACTACTGTAGTGGAAACCAAGAGTTGGGCACTCAACTGACTGCGCCATCCAGGTGCCCCTCTTGCAAGATTTGAATTGTTGTTTTGCCGACATATGTCTTAGTGCTGCTCATCAGCTACAATTTACGGCCTTATTGCTTTTCCTCATTTTTGTTGTTCTATTCTGAGTAAAGTTGCTTTTCTCTTCCACCTACCCCTTCTCTCTCCAACCCCACTCCCATGCTAGTTAGCAATTTAAAATTTAAACATTAAAAAAAATTTAGGTTGAGCTCCTGACTTTCTTAATCTCTTGCATTTAGTACAGTAAAGTTCACCTCTATGTTTTGTATTACTCATTTTCTTTTTAAACAATTTAAATTTTATCTAAAGTCTATATTTTTTTTCTAAAATTAGGTAACCATATACATTTTTTTGGATAAGCACATTTTTTATGAATGTGTTTAGGATAGAAGGGGGTGGGCAGAAAGGAGAGGAGGCAGGAAGGTAAAGGTATTATAAATATTTTTATTTTTCTTTCACTCTACAGAGTGTTGGGTTAAGTATGTTTTGTATCTCTGTTAAGTGCAGATCATGTATATCAGTTTCTGATTATAATTTAGAACATTCTGTTAAATGTGTATGTTGTAGGTTCTAATTTTTTTTAAGTATTTTATTTATTTGAGAGGGAGTGAGAAAAAAAGTGAGATAAAGTATTGGGGGGAAGGGACAGAGGGAGAAGCAGACTCCCCACTGAGCAGACCAGCCCCCTCCTCCCCCTGCCATGGGGCTCAGGACTCCATCCCAGAGTCCTAGGATCATGACCTGGCCCAAGGCAAATGCTTAACCAACTGAGCCACCTAGGCACCTGGTTCTAATTATTTTTGACAAAGCATTATTGTATTTCTTAAATTTTTATCAGTTCCCTCCGAAAGAAGTTTTGTGTTGGTAAACACATAGATTATTGAACCCCACATTACTGTTATTGTTGTTTTCAGTTTCTGAATCATTGAGCATTAGAGTTGAAAAGAAATCTTGATTTAAACTAGTCAAGCTCCCTTGTTTTCTCCATGAAGAAACAGCAGTGCTGCCATTTGCCCAAAGTCACATAGCTATCAAGTGGCAGAGCTAGAACTTGAATGCCAGTTTAGCATTAATTTTATCAGTGTGATGATTACTGGGAATAGACTTATATGCTAAACACATTTATATTGGACCATTTGCAAACAAAAAAGAATTATTGATTTATGGGGGAGAAAAACAAATGATTAATCTGGTTTAGAAGTGAGTTGACTGACTGATCAGCATACTTTCCTGTTCAGAACATACTCTTCCTCTTAGATCCTGTATCTGTAGATCAGGGGATCTTCTTTATACTGTGAATAGTGCTGGGGATGACAACATCACATTTTTCGTCTTTGAACTACCTATTTATAGAAACCTTGCCAACCGTCTGTTACAAAATTCTTAGGGCAGAGTATAATATTGTTGCTTTTGTTTAAACTTTTAAAATAGTAAGACATTTCAATCCTGTCTCATTGAAGATAACCTTTCCAGTAATAGGATTTTGTGTTCCTTAAACTCTTCCCTCACTGATGTTCTGGTTTATATCTTTCTATAGATGACTATTGTATTGTCAGTATTGCTGACATGTTGGGTCTTCCTCATTTCAATCTCACATGGAGTAATTTAGAGTAAGTTGAGTTTGATGGGAACCTCATTTTTCTTATGTATATTGCTGGTATATTCGCAAGTGTAACATGAAGGCAAATTAGTGCTCTGAGGTAATCTCTTAAAGGGAAATAAAAGAATTATGGCCTGCTGTTTTGTGACATTTTTGCAAGTGGTTCACCTTTTTTTTTTTTTTTTTTTTAGGAAAGTGAAATTGTTTTGAAATTGTTACTTTGGCTCCATCCATTTTTTCCTTTTTACAGCGTTATTGAAATACATTTCACATATAAAATGTACCCATTTAAAATGTAGGGTTTTTTTTTTAGTGTATTGACATAGTTGTGCATCTGTCATCAAAATCTAATTTTAGAACATTTTTCAACACCCCAAAAAGAAACCCTGTATCTGTTACCAGTCACTCCCTATTCCTTTTTGTCCCCCAGCCCCTGAGAATCGCTAATCTACTTTCCGTGTCTGTAATTTACCTATGCTGGACATTCATATAAATAAAGTCATGTAATATGTGCTCTTTTGGGATTGGCTTCTTTTACTTAGCATGTTTTTTTTTTTTTTTTAATAAATTTAGTTTTTATTGGTGTTCAATTTGCCAACATATAGAATAATACCCAGTGCTCATCCCATCAAGTGCCCCCCTCAGTGCTCATCACCCAGTCACCCTCACCCCCTGCCCACCTCCTCCTTCCACCACCCCTAGTTTGTTTCCCAGAGTTAGGAGCCTCTCATGTTTTGTCTCCCTTTGTGATATTTCCCATTCATTTTTTCTCCTTTCCCCTTTATTCCCTTTCACTATTTTTTATATTCCCCAAATGAAGGAGCCCATATAATGTTTGTCCTTCTCCGATTGACTTATTTCACTCAGCATAATACCCTCCAGTTCCATCCACTTTGAAGCAAATGGTGGGTATTTGTCATTTCTAATGGCTGAGTAATATTCCATTGTATACATATACCACATCTTCTTTATCCATTCATCTTTTGATGGACACCAAGGCTCCTTCCACAGTTTGGCTATTGTGGACACTGCTGCTAGAAACATTGGGGTGCAGGTGTCCCGGCGTTTCACTGCATCTGTATCTTTGGGGTAAATCCCCAGCAGTGCAATTGCTGGGTCCTAGGGCAGATCTATTTTTAACTCTTTGAGGAAGAACCTCCACACAGTTTTCCAGAGTGGCTGCACCAGTTCACATTCCCACCAACAGTGCAAGAGGGTTCCCCTTTCTCCACATCCTCTCCAATATTTGTGGTTTCCTGCCTTGTTAATTTTCCCCATTCTTACTGGTGTGAGGTGGTATCTCATTGTGGTTTTGATTTGTATTTCCCTGATGGCAAGTGATGCGGAGCATTTTCTCTTGTGCTTGTTGGCCATGTCTATGTCTTCCTCTGTGAGATTTCTGTTCATGTCTTTTGCCCATTTCATGATTGGATTGTTGGTTTTTTTTGCTGTTGAGTTTAATGAGTTCTTTATAGATCTTGGATACTAGCCCTTTATCTGATATGTCATTTGCAAATATCTTCTCCCGTTCTGTAGGTTGTCTTTTGGTTTTGTTGACTGTTTCTTTTGCTGTGCAAAAGCTTCTTATCTTGATGAAGTCCCAGTAGTTCATTTTTACTTAGCATGTTTTCAAGGTTCGTCTGTGTTGTAGCATAGATCAGTACTTCTTTCTTTTTTATTGTCCAATAATATTCCATTGTATGAATATGCCCCATTTTGCTTATCTGTTAATAAGTTAGTGGACCTTTGGGTTGTTACTGTCTTTAGGTTATTATGAATAATGCTTCTATAAACATTCTTGTCTAAGTTTTTGTTTGGATACCTCTTTTCAATTCTTTTGACTATATACCTAGGAGTAGAATTGCTAGGTTTTATGGTATCTTCTGTTTAACTTTTTGAAGAATCACTAAACTGTTTTCCAAGTTAGGTACACCCTTTACATTCACACCCATAATGTATGAAGGTTCAGTTTTTCTACATCCTTGTCAACACTTTTAACTGTCTATCATTTTGATTATAGTCATGCTAGGAGATGGGAAGTGGTATCTCATTGTGGGTTTGAATTAATTTTCCTGATAACTGATGATAATGAGATATTTTCATGTTATTACCTATTTGTATATCTTTGGGTAAAACCTATTTCTGTCAAAACTCTTGCCCATTTTTTTGGGGATCCCTGGGTGGCGCAGCGGTTTGGCGCCTGCCTTTGGCCCAGGGCGCGATCCTGGAGACCCGGGATCGAATCCCACGTCGGGCTCCCGGTGCATGGAGCCTGCTTCTCCCTCTGCCTGTGTCTCTGCCTCTCTCTCTCTCTCTCTGTGACTATCATAAAAAAAAAAAAAAAAAAAAAAAACTCTTGCCCATTTTATAAACTGGATTTTTTTTTTTTTTTTTTTTTTTTTTTACGATTTTATTTATTTATTCATGAGAGACACAGAGAGAGGCAGAGATACAGGCAGGGGGAGAATCAGGCTCCCCATGAGGAGCCTGTTGCGGGACTGGATCCTGGAACTCCAGTATCATGCCCTGAGCTGAAGGCAAACACTCAACTGCTGAGGCACCGAGGTATCCCAAACTGGATTATCTTTATTGTCAAGTTATAAGAGTTCTTTATATATTCTGGAAAGAAGTCCTTTGTCACATATGATTTTCAAATATTTTCTCCCATTCTGTAATTTATATTTTCACTTTCTTGATAGGGTCCTTTATTTTTTAAAAATATTTTATTTATTCATTTATTTTTAGAGCACGTGAGCAAGTGAGCATGAGTGAATGGAGGGGAGAGGAAGAGAGAGGATCTCAAGAGGGCTTTGCACTTAGCAAGAGCATGACCTTATAGAGCTTGATCTCACAACCTTGAGATTATGACCTGATCTAAAATCAAGAGATGGACTGTAACCAGCTGAGCCACTCAGGTGCCTTTTGATATGGGGTACTTTAATGCACAAAATTTATAATTCTCATGAAGTCCAAAGTACATATTTTTTCTTGTCACTTGTACTTTGGTGCCTTATCTAAAAAGCATCGCCTAACCCAATATAATGAACATTTAACTCTTGTTTTCCTCTAGGAATTTTATGATTTTTTAGCTTTTCAGTTATGCTCCATTTTGAGTTAATTTTTGTGTAAGGTGTGAGATAGGGTTCCAGCTTCATTCTACTGCATGCAACTATCCAGTTGTCCTTGCATTGTGTACTAGAAAGAGTATTCCTTTACCCCCTCTTGAATTATTATGGCGCCCTTGTCAAAAACCAACTGACTATAAATGTAAGGTCTTATTTTTGGACTCTCACTTACATATTTCATTGATCTATATGTCTGTCCTTATGCTGGTATCACCTGTCTTGATTTCTAGGTCTTTGAGTTAGGTTTTGAAATCAGTAAGTGTGAATCCTCCAATGTCATTCTTCCTTTTCAAGATTGTTTTGGGTATTCTGGGATTGAATTGAATCTCTAGGTCAATTGCCATCTTAACAATGTTAGATCTTCTAATCCATGAATAGGGGATGTCTTTGCACTTAGGATTTAACTTCTTTTGACAATTTTTATAGTTTTCAGAATATAAATTTTATACTTTTGTTAAATTTATTTCTAAGTATCTTATTCTTTTTGATGCTATTGTAGATGGGATTGTTTTAAATTTCATTTTCAGATTTTTCATTGTTAGTGTATTGACATATAATTGATGTTTGTATAGTGATCTTGTATCCTATAATATTGATGGACTTGTTTTTTTAGTTCTAATAGTTTACTTGTGGGTTCTGTAAGGATTTTTTATATACAGCATTATATTATGTACAAATAGATGAGTGTTAATTTTCTTTTGCAAACTGAAAGCTTTTTATTTCTTTTTCTTACCTAATTGCCCTGGCTAGCATCTGCAGTATAATGTTGAATAGAAGTGGTGAGAGCAGACATCCTTGTTTTGTTCTTGATCTTAGAAAGTATTCAGTCTTTCTCCATTAACTATGATGTTAGCTGTGTTTTTTTCATAGATACCTTTTGTCAGGTTGAGGAAGTTTTCTTTAATTCCTGGTTTCTTGTATGTTTTTGTCATGCAAGGGTATATTGGATTTTGTCAAATGTCTGCATCAACTGAATGATCATGTGGCTTTATTAGTATAATGTATTATGTTAATTGACTTTCAGGTATTAAACCAACCTTGAATTCCTAAGATTAGCCAAACTTAGCAAAGGTGTACTGTCCTATTTATATGTTGTTGGATTCATTTCTTAGTTTTTTGTTGAGGATTTTTACATCTATATCTATTAGGGATATTGGTCTGTAGTGTTTTGTTTTGTCTTTAAATATCTTTGGTTTAGATATCAGGGTAGTAACAGCTTTATCATATGAGTTGAGATGTGTTCTTGACTTCATCTTGAAATAATTGTGGTTTAACTTTGGACGTTCATTTAGCAGCAGTAAATTCTAATTGCTGAATGAAGATAATATAACTAACATTGAAAAATGAAGTGCTGTTGAATTCCTGGCAGTCAGAAGAGTCCTAAAAGCTTCCCTCCAATGTAACAGCAAATATTTAAGAATGAAAAGGGGGATGCAGAATTAAATACAATTGGATTAGGTCACAAATTTTCTTTTTCTTTAGACCTCTGCCCAGTACTTTAGATCTTCGCCTCTTACCTGGTTCCCTTAACCTTGGTTTTATTTTGGGGTAATTGCTTTGTTACCTCATTCTGGTTATGCCATAAATAATACCTAATTTCAGCATTATTGGGGGTGGTTTAGGCAAGCTTCACACAAGGGACCAGAAGAGACTGCAATTAGAAGCCTAAAGCACTCAAATATTGCTAATTGTTCTTAAAGCTTCTTAGCTTTGAATTTTTAACCATGCAAAATGTTAATGAATAGAAGGGACTTTTCTTGGCTACCACATAACTTTTAAGGGTGACTCAGTATTTTCTTCCAGAGGTACTACAGTGATAGCATCTACTAGGACCTCAATAAATGTTTATGAATGAGTGGAAATGAATGTTAGGACTTTAAGGGGATATCCAGTTTTACTGAAAGTCAAAGAAAGTCATTCAAGGCAGGAATAATACTGGTATTACTGTTGTATTATAAAAATTTAATGACTTAGCCTAAATATTACTAGCAAGATCACATTTTGATACTCTCGGTATAGATAAAATAGGAAATGTGAATTTTGCCCCCTACCCCACATAGATGGTTTTTTCTTCTTTATTTCATAAAAGTTATAGTTTCATTTAGTAGTTTAAAAAGCATTTTTCAAAATTTCTGTTCTGCTAGTTGAAGTTAGCTTACTTGAGACAAGTTTTGTTAGATAGATTTGTCTAAATTTGATTGTGGGAATTAATTTGGAATATGGGAATATCTTATTCTTTTTGTCTAATTCAGAAATGAGAAAAGGTTGTTGTTAAGGAAATGATATTATTTCTTGGTAAATGAGTGACAGAGATAAGATGGGGACTTTAGCATTTCCTGAATTCTAGTCATGTTCTCAGTAGCTTCTGGTCTCATTTATAATATTTACAATTTTTACATTAGATCTTTCTGAGTTTCATTATGTTTACAGAGGGATTATGTTCAGGATTTTTTGGGGGATGCATATTTATCTAAAAATGATCTAAAGCAGTGTTTCTCCAACTTTTCTTTTAAAGTACTTTTAGTCTGGGGTTGTCTAGAGATACTTGTCACAAAAAGGACATTTCTCTGTAGACTATCTTGAAAAAAGAATTTTGCAGTTTGCTCTATATTTATGTTTAACAAGTATGTGCAGTCTTTGAATTGACACTCCAGCAAGGTGTCTGTCCTGATTATTCATTGGCTTCAGTGACTCCCTAGATCATAGATCTGTGCTCCAGAGTATACATGAAAACCCAGTTCAAGAATCCAGGAATTAGTGGATTAAAAAGGAATGTTCCTCTCTGAGAATGATGTGTTTCTCCACAGGAGGGAACGAGTGTGCTGTCTCAAAAATCCCTAGGTTTGCTCTCCCATCAGAGTGAGATTTTGGAAGTTGCATCTTAACTTTGGACTCAGCAACTGACATTTTTTTTAAAGTGATATTTGCCTTGTGCACCTGTTGCCTCCTTATTCTCTTTGAACATTTTTTTTTTTTTTTTAACCTTACTCTCTTCATCAGGCGCTCTAAAAGTTGGCTGCTCATGGCTGCCTTGAAGAAGGTCTTCTGCATGTTTGCCTTTATGTTTCATTTGGAAAAGAAGCCAGGCAGGTTCTTGGCAAATTTTGGGCAAATTCTGACATTCAAGTTTATTATCTGAAACTGTGTTTAGGTCCTAGACAGATTGCTTCTTTTGACATTGCCTCATCTGCAAAATCTGTATATGGGAGTACTCCTATTAATGTTTGGTCAATTAACTTTTTTGGTTAATTCTAATAAATTGAAAATATTTATTTATTTATTTATTTTAAAGATTTTATTTATTTATTCATGAGAGACATAGAAAGGCATGGATACCTTTCCTCTACGTGGATAGAGGGAGAAGCAGGCTCCATGCAGGGAGCCCAATGTGGGACTCGATCCCAGGACCCCAGGATCATGCCCTGAGCCAAAGGCAGATGCTTAACCACTGAGCCACCCAGGCGTCCCTAAATTGAAAATATTTAAATGTTCTGTACTAAAATTTAAAGAAATAGAATTTTTTAAAAGATTTTATTTATTTATTCATGAGAGACACAGAGAGAGAGGCAGAGACACAGGCAGAGGGAGAAGCAGGCTCCATGCAGGGAGCCCGATGTGGGACTCAATCCCGTGTCTCCAGGATCAGGCCCTGGGCTGAAGGCAGGCACTAAACCGCTGAGCCACCTGGGCTGCCCTAAAGCAATAGAATTAATTAAAATCCACCTCAATAATCAGTGTAGGGACACCTGGGTGGCTCAATGGTTGGGCATCTGCCTTGGGCTCATGGCGTGATCCTGGAGTCCTAGGATCGAGTCCCACATCGGGCTCCCCGCATACAGCCTGCTTCTTCTTCCCCTTTGTGTCTCTGCCTCTCTCTTTCTCTGTGTGTCTCTCATGAATAAATAAATAAAATCTTTAAAAAGAAAGAAAGAAAGAAAGAAAAGAAAGGAAAGAGAAGAAAAGAAAAGAAAAAGGAAAGAAAAGAGAAAAGAAAAGAAAAGAACAGTTACTGATTCATCTCTTCATGGAAGCCATTAAGACATTTGGGCCCTGCCTCTGTGTTGCACCCTGAAGGGATGAAGCACTTGCCTGCTTAAAACTGTCTTGCAAAAAAAAAAAAAACTGTCTTGCAGACATGGCAAGTGTGTATCTCTCATGAATAAATAAGTAAAATCTTAAAAAAAAATAATCAGTGTAATTTTTTTTAACAACTTGAGTTTTATTTAAAATATTTATATTAAGTCCCCATTAAACTGCATGCATTAGAAGTCAGTGCTTGCTTGTATTGCTACTTTGAAATCTGAGACCACAGAGGAGAAAACCATCAATCTTGGGTGTTACATCCTTTTTGTTTTTTTTCTTTTAATATAGCTGATGGCCTGAAAGAATCTGACTTGTTTCTTTAAGCGGTAGAACGGTAAAATTCAGTTGAATTTTAGTGCCATCTAGAATTATCCCAAAATAAAGTATTTCTTGGTTTAGGAGTGCTTTCAGAGTTAACCTGTAACTTTAGTTACTGTTCTTACTAACACAGTTAAGTCATGAGGCTGCCTAAGATTAGTCTCTCTTAAAGAGTAACTGGATCACTTCTGTGGTGAAATGGTAGGTTGGTATCTTTATGTAAATTTGGGAGTCTATCTCTAGTATGAAGAAAAAAATTATCTTGTTTTTAGATGGGATTAAAACTGAGGAATGCCCTGCATTCTTATAATTGCCACTTACAAAAGTTTTTTACATGCCTTAAGTTATTTAATCTTACTGAAAGTTTGCTACTGGACTGAATGCATAAGAATATATATTTGGAATCAATTGAGACCTCCATTTAATGAAAAAAAAATACTGATTTCTGAGCCTTTACAGTCATTGTAATCACTGAGGATTTTCTTTTACCTAACATTTGGCTAAATCTTGATACCTGTGGAATTGTGAAATAAGTAGTATTGTTTGGGTTTGGTTTAATACCTTATATCATTGTAATTCTTATTCATGTAACCATGTTTCTGTTGAGAAGATGTTAACTCTGGAAGGCAGGTGATGCAAGAGAGAAAGTGAGTATTGGAGACTGACCTCTGATCTCAGCGTGTCCTGCTGTAGGCTTTACAGCAGAATCTTAACTGTTCTCTCTTGGCCTCACCTCATTTTTGCACTAGTAAAATCTGGAGGTTTAACTACGTGATCTTCTATATTCCTTCTACATCCAAAATTCTGATTTAAATTTCTTACCTTTGGCTCAGTCCATTCTGGCTTTCTGCTTAATATTTAGCTGGTTAAATATAAACATGAGAACATGCAGCAATTTCAATTTTAAAGATATTTCTTTCATGATATAATTTTAATGTTGCCTCAAATAGATTGATGCATTCATTTCTGTGATAGCTGGAACAAGGTCTTGAGCTTATTAGGTACCCACTAAATTTTTGTTGAATAAATGCATTTTACCTTTTTATGTGGCTTTGGACTTAAGAACATAAATAATCTTTTTCAGAATTAGAATACATCTTTTTGGGAGCTCAAAGTATTTTTATGGGTAGTGTTATGTTATCTGAGTTTATGAATAAAAACATTGTTTGCTGGAGTGTGTAGATAGGGATTTGAAGTTTGAATTAGGGAAGAGGTGCTGACCTTATATCATATTTTAACCTTCTCAGTTATTGAACTTTGGAAAATAGCTTTTAAAAATATATATATTTTTAAAGATTTTATTTGTTTATTCATGAGAGACACACAGAGAGAGAGGCAGAGACATAGGCAGAGGGAGAAGCAGGCTCCTTGTGGGGAGCCTGATGTGGGACTCAATCCCTGGACCCCAGGATCACGACCTGACACAACCACTGAGCCACCTAGGCATCCCATTTTAAAAAGGATTTTATTTATTCATTAGAGACACAGAGAGAAGGGCAGAGACATAGGCAGAGGGAGAGGCAGGCTCCCTGAAAGAAGCCGAATGTGGGACTTGATCCCATGACCCTTGGATAACAACCTGAGCCAAAGGCAGATACTCAACCACTGAGCTATCTATCTGCCCCTGGAAAATAGCTTTAAGAGTTAAATTTATGAGGTAGACACTATTATCTCCTTTTTACAGAGCAGAAACTGGGGCTTATAGGGTCAGTACTTTGCCCATAGTAACACAGCTGATATGTCAGGGAGGCAGATAAAATCTAGGGCTACCCCTGGATCCTATACTCTTTGTTATTACCACACTATACTTTTTATTTATTCAGCAAATTCTTACAAAGCGCCTCCTTTTGCAAGGCTCTGGACTAGGGCCCCGGAATGTAATGATGAAATGATAAATAACAGAAACTGGGTCCCTATTCATTTGAAACTAAATGGTTTAGGACTTTATCTCCTGAGTTTTATGTATATAGTATATACAGATTTACTTATTTATTTTAGAGAGCGAGAGTGTGCACATGAGCGAGAGGGGCCAAAGGAGGGACTCTCAAGCCAACTCTGTGCTGAACCCAAGGCGGGGCTTGATTCCATGACCTCGAGATCATGATCTGAGCCGTAACCAAGAGTCAGATGCTTAACCAACTGCACCACCCAGGCACTCTCGATTTAATATATATATACATATGTATGTGTGTATATATATATATATATATATATTTTTTTTTTAAGTTCAAAACAAAATAATCCCTTGTATTTTGAGATTAGTTTGGACATACGGGTTTGTGATAGAAAGTTCTGCTTAGGAATACCTGGCTTGTTAGGAGATATATGGTGGGGAAGTTATTAGAGTGCCTTGTTTATTGTACAGGTGAGAGTTATAAATCTGAACCATAGTTCCTGCCTTTTAGGGCTTTCAGGCCAACTTCAGAGGAGACTGATCTATGAAAACAATCTCAAAGAAACTATAGAAAGCATTTAATCAAGATTAGGATAATATAGTGCCAGTTATTTACATTATTGCTAAGTATGGTGGATATGATAATGGTGTCTGGTAGAACATATCTTGAAGGAAAAATAAGTGGCAGTATATTGGGGGAAAGGAAGGAATGAGGAATGATTGTAAGGAGGGATGGTCGTCCTTTTCTGTGCAGAAAGAACATATAAAGACATGAATAGATCAATGTTGTGTATAGAAGGGAATGACTTTTCTGAAGAGTAAAGGTTTTACATAATATGATAATATGAATAATCAAAGTAATATAGATATTCTAAAATATGAGAAATTAGACTTTTTTGACTTTAGGTATAGAAAAGCTAAATTCAAATTGGCTGAAACAATAAGGAAACTTTTGTTGTTACATTGTTGTCATGAAGCTGAAAGTCCAAAAAGTCTTGCAGATGTCAGATTATTTGATATAAAGGCTTTGTGCTGTCCCCAGGGACAAAAGTTCTTGCCAGCTCACCATTCTGCCCCTTTTGTTGATGTTGGTGGCATCTTTAGGCTTGCTATAAGGGAACGTAGCAGTATGAGGTGTCATATTTAGCATTGTCTGAAGAAGAGGAAACTGTTCTTCCTCATTTCATCTTTAGGAATGAAGAAGCTTTTCTCACAGTTCTCTCTTACAGGCCTTCCAGGGGGCTTCCACTTATGTCTCTTTGGCCAGGATTGGGTTTCATGCCCATTTCCAACCAGTCATTCGCAGAGAGGATGGGTTAAATGAATCCATTAGGATAAAATGGATATTTAAGAGTCAACCACAATGACTACTCCAAGAGTGATTTGAACAGTAAGGTATGTGTGAGTGACTGAGCGTGTATGTGTGTGTATGTTTAATCAGCCTTGATATCCACTGTGTTTCTAGGGTTAAATTTTAAGAAAATATATTTACTTTCCTAAGATTTTTGCATCTGTAGTGGATCACCTTTGAATGTCCTTATTTGTAAAAATTGATGTCTCAGCAAAAAGACATCTGGTTTGAGATAAGAATGTAAAACATGTTGGCTGATTTAAATGCCATAAACAATGTGAACTCCCAATTTTTGGGTTAAGCAATGAGAGAATGGGAAAGTTGCAATTTATTTTTCCCCAAAATGCATGTTTTAAATGAACATTTCCACTATCTCCTAATTACTGAAAAAATGTATTTTATAAAAATCTTAGTTATTTGGGGGCCTAATTAAATCTGGCAGTTGAGTTTTAAGAGTTGATAGGCTACTTACTAATCAGTAGTAAGATTAATTATTTTGTGGATGAGTATCTTTGAACATAATATTTGTAAGTATACACTGCAAGGGGCTTTTGCCTTTTTTGGTGTTTTTCTTTCTGCTCATTTAGATTTCAGACTCCTTAGATTAGGGCTCTAGTTCGCCATCTATTGGTCTGTGTTTAACACCCTCCTGCTATATTTTGTAGAATTACTATTTATGTGGAGATAACGTGTATACGTTTTTTAATCAACTGAGTTTTCTTTCCCAGGATTATAAAGAGCAAGACTAGTATCTCTTTTGGATGTGTATACAAATATGTACACATATATTAGTTTATTCTTGGTGTAATTTGTGACTTCATGATTAGCTGCTTGCTTTTGATATTTGAGAACCGTGGCAATGATTGATAGTGTGACTCTAAGAGTACAAAAGGAAATTCATGGAAATATAAGTATAGATGCTATAGGAGCTGGTGAGTTATTGTAACTTTGTGGGAGGACTAAGAGTGTGAGGGTGTTTTTTGGACTAGCGGAGTGACGTATACCACCGGATATTGGTTCTGGTAAGCCACAAAACAGTACTGAGCATTTCTCATCTTCCGTTTTTGCAGTAGAGCATGCCCTTTCTACCTTGCTGAATTTGATGATTTAATTGTTGGAATCATTTTCTTCTTTATTTAAACTAAATTCTGATGAATCCCAGAGTCTCTTCTTAAAATCTCAAAGCACTAAATCTTTTGGCAACTTTTTCTTTGGTTTTAAAGGATGGTAGAATTATATTTGTGTGACGCGTTGCATTATATTGCTTTTTTGATCTAGAAAAGGTTTCATTATTCTAAGGCCTCATTTTGGGAGAGGAATAAAATACTTTGTCGACAACCTGGCCATGAAAAATTAGGTAAAATGCCACCACTTTAAACCAACTCGGGTTGGAAAGTGGGAAGTTTGCTTTTTGTTGTGAGATTTGGGTTTCTCTGTGGAGTTCTTTGTTAAACTTTTAGCATAGCAGTGAACTTCCTTTTGGTGGCGACAGGAAGCATAAATACTCATTGTGTAATGACATTTGCCTGCTTTGGCGGATCTGCCAAGCCATGACACCCAAAACAAGACGCGTGCTTCTTAACGAAAACTACAGTTCCCAGCGGGCCCGGCGCGGGTGGGCCATCACTTCCCCTCTCGCTCCCGTCTGTCCCTTCCCGGGCTGGCCCGGCGCGGGCCCAGGCCTGCGCTTGCGCAATGACGACGTGCGCCTTTTTTTTTTTTTTTTTTTTTTTTCCACCCTGGCGGCTGCGGAGCGCTGCGCCGGGGCTAGTGCCCAGGCGTGCTGCAGTGTACGGAGGCAGTCGGCTAGGACAAAGGGCGGCAGAAAGCGCTTCACTGGTCAGGGAGCTTCCTACCCGATTCAGCGCGCATTTAGCCCTGGGACAGTGTGGCACCGGCGGCATTAGCCTGTTTACTACACAGTGCAAACAGTTCCTCGCTCACGTCCTCTTGCTCCGCCGCGCCTGCCCGCCTTGCCCCTCATAGCCGGCGCGCGGCCCCGCCAGCCCCAGCGCGGAGGGAATGTGACGGCGTCAGTGCCTCAGGTTAGCCTCACCTCGGCCGGAGCGAGGGCCTGCTCCCGTCTGCTCCCGCCTGCCGCAGTGCCGCGTGCAGTCGCCGCACGTCTGGGAGCCGCTGGGTCCCGGCGCCGCGGCCTCCGCAGATGGAGGTGCAGAAACAGCGGCCGCGGCGAGGAGCCATGACTGAGGCGGCGGAGGCGGCGGCGGCGGCGGCGGCCGCGCCTCCTGGCGGCCCGCGGGGGTGGCGCGGCGGGCGCCCCCTGGCGGCGCGCCGGGGCGGAGCGGCCCTTCGCCGCCGCAGCCGCAGCCGGCGGAGGCGCTGCTGTCCCTCCTCCCCGTGTCCCCGGCGCTCGCCCGCTCGCTCGCTCGCTCCATTCTCCCTCCGCTTCAGATTAAAGGGGGGGAGGGAAAAGGAGCTCGGCCGCCATTTTCCCAGTGCCGCCGCCACCGCCGCCACCGCTCGCCGAGCCGGCGGGAGAACCGAGCACCGTAGCGAAGCCGACTCGTCTCGCCGCGGCGGCGCGGGGGGCGGCCGGAGCGCGCTCCCCGGCCGGGAAGAGGCGTGCGGGGGTGGCGGCCGGGGTGCGGGCTCGGGCTGCAGACGGCGGCGCTTGTTTGTGCGGGGCGGGGGGGCGGCTTCACCCTCTGCCCCCGCCCGCCGGCTCCCCCGGCCGGGCTGCGGTCCCCGGCCGTGCCCAGGCCCCGCCGGAGCCGAGGAAGGCCGGAGAAGGGGCCCGAAAGAGAAGAAAAAGCGGCCGCTCCCCGCCGCCGCCGCCTTCCCCTCCCCCTCCGCCTCGTCCCCCCCCGCCCGGAAAGTCAGGGCGGCTCCGGGCGCCGGGGGGGAGGAGAGCGGCGGGCCCGGGCCAGAGCCGCCGCCGCGCGCCCCCGCCTGCCGCCGCCGGCCCTCGGCGCCCAGGCCGGGGGCTGTTTGCAAACTGCGCCCATTTTGTGGGGCTGAATCCGCCCGGGCAACGCTCCTCCATCACGTGGTAGGTGCTGCTGCTGCTGCTCCTCTCCTCCTCCTCCTCCTCCCGCTGCCCTTTCTCCTTCTCCTCGCTCTCCCTGTGGCTCCCATTTCTCTCTCTCTTTGTTAGTTGTAACTAGAAAGGCAGGGCAGGGCAGGAAAAATCCCCGGAACTTTAAATGGCCTCTCCGGGCTTCCCCGCTGCGGGTCCGGGGCTGGGAGTCGCCCCAAGGGCGGGGGTGTGCGGGGGCCCTTCCCCACCAGCTGCCGCCTCGTTCGCCAGCTTTTCCTTTGGCGTTCTATTTAAAAATGCGGCCTTAAGAACACGATTTATTCCCGTAAAAAAAAACCCCAAACAAACTCTGGCTCTCGCCTTGAACTTCTCTTGACTGCAGAAGGCCTTTCTCTGCTCGAAACACATCTTGCGCGTTTCACGGTGTGTATCACAACTCTGATTGTTAAGTCAGATGGTTATTTGTTTCATGTATTTATTATTTTTGTTGCCTGTATATTGAGGTCACTTACATTTTCAGATCTAGTCTCCCTCAGGCGGACGTGTTTGTTTGTTTTTTAAAAAAACTAAAGAGGAAGAGGCATTTATTTGCTTTTAACTGAGTTTGGGGGGCCTGTTTTCCGGCTGTCTTTTGATTCTTCAGCAAATAGTTCGATTGTTTTCTGTACGATAAACAACGTTAACCTCCTGTTTTACTTAAAAATCCTTTTGTTTTCCATTGTCGGGATCCCAGTGTGGTTTTTTTGGAGAAACACGTTACTTAACTATTGCTTATTGATTGCCTTAGGGGGAGAGGGGGTGACATGATGGCGCCACTTTAAATTGCTCTTTCCTCCTCTGCTTTTTCCTCTTTATTTTGGAGGCCACTGGAGCATTTTTCGTTATTTGTTAATAAAACTGTATTTGAGAGTGTTAACAATACAACTGGTAGGGCTAGAGTTTGGTACTTGAAGGGCCGGGAGACCCAGATCCCGAGGTGCCCAAAGTTCCGAGAAACCTCCCTAGTCCTCCTGCCTCGCCTCCCTCCCCTCCATTCACAATCCTGGTGTTGCCATCTCCTTTGTCACGTGGCTAGCAATCATTGTGTTTTTTTTGTTTGTTTTGGGGTGTGTGTTTATATTTTTAAATTGTAGCCCAGAAGAACCTACCCCTTCTCCATTGGGGAGATAAAACACTTCAGTTGTTTTACTTTGAGAGGAGAATATTTATAATAAATGATAAAATTACATAATCTTTGCCTTGCATAATCAGTATATAGTTATAGATTGTTACTGAACTTTGTCTCTAAAGCACTTTCGAGTATGGAAAGTAGTAGGTTGGAATATGTTTTGCGTTTCTTAGAATAGTCTGTAGTTTTGATTTTTCCCAGCTCCTTGGGTCTTTTAAGTACCACTGTTTACAAAGGCTTAAGTGGGTGTGTTTTCCCCTCCCCCCTTTTATACGCTATACTTGGTTCCTTTTCTAATAAAAACTGCCCTAACCAATTTAGAAATTTTCAGTTGTCTGCAGGCATTGTCAGTTAAAACTATTTTTCTTTTCTCCTAACAGCAGGGAATACTTTCGAGTAATTGTTTTCCACCTAGAGGTATTTCATTGTTTCTGTTGCATTTTTGATCCAGAGAATTTTTGCTTTTAGTCCTTAAGGTTTAGAAGAATGTTGTTTCATTATGTTCCTTCATATCAATTTTTCTAATAATTGGATAAATTCCTATGTTATAAAAGGACCAAGTACATTTTTCTCTTGTTTTATATAGATTACTGGCCACTTACCCAATTTAAAAAAGTCTGCTGTGAGTTAGTAAACATATTAGAAAAGTAAAAATGAAATGTAATTGATTCTTAAGTTTGCATTGATTCATTTCCTCTTATGTATATTTTTAATGGTTTGGGCCATTTTCTTTGCTCACAGTTACATCATGTCATGTGATATGTACGGTGTGATGTGTAGTTCTAAAAATAAGGCAAGGTAAAAATGCTCATCCCTTGGGAATTTAAAAAATGTGTTATATGTGGGGTAACTGTCCTCAGTCATGGAATTTTGATTTCGATTTCCGCTATGTTTATCCAACAAACTATGCAATTTCTTTGGCATTTTCCATATTTGATGTATTACTAATCTCATGATTTGAGGTGATTAACTTTTTATTTCTCAAGTATGTACTACTTCCAGGGAAACGTTAGATGTGACAAAGATTCTTAATATCTGTATTGTAGTGAAGGTGGTTTCTGATGACTGCTACATTTAATTAAATATAAAATAACCATTTTGACTTGTGGCTGTAGACAATTAAGAAAGTGATCAATTAATTACTGACAGTTTTGAGGTAAGGCAGGGTTTTTGGTCCCTTGACTTACATGAATCTGTTGAATGAAGTATTTAGAAGTGCCCCTGCATCTTTCCTGAAAGTTTTATCCAGAGCATTAGTATTTGACTTCTGTGCTTTACCAAAGTGAGATGTTAAATTTTTGCCTGATTTTCTTTATTCCTGCCTACACATGTTATTTCTGTGGTTAAACCTGCAGAACATTCTTTGATTGTTAGACTTATCATTATCCCGCTGAGGAAAATTCTGGAAGCTGGAAAATGAGTAAGCCTAGTTCGCTTTTGAGCTTTTATCAAGGTGAGAAGAAAGGAAAATACCCTCATTTTTATCTTCTTCAAACACTGCCAATACTCTTCCCTTCTTTAGTAATGATACACTGTAACCAGTGTCTCTATGTCTTATTGGGTTGACCACAGATTTTAATTGTATTTTAAGGTGAATAACAAGTTTTAGATTTGTTCTGTTTGACATAACCTGAGTTATGTAATCTGTAAACATAAGGCCATTATAGGTGGTGATGCCGGTTTGAGGAGGTATTTTAGCATTGAGTGGTATAAAGCTTAGTGGTCTTGCTTGGAAAAACACTTTTAAAATGTAAAAAACATGCTAGTCCATATTGGATCTTCTAAACAGTTATTGAAAAGCCTTTGTTTAAAGAGTACTGCTTATTCCTCTTATATTTAGTCCGCTTCCTTGGGCTGGGGGTGGGGGGTGGTAGGGGTTATTTTTTCTTCTTGGTGAGGCCATTAAAATAAAGAAACTAAGTGACTTCCTTCCTGAAGAGAGAGAGATTGATTTTTAAAAATTGATAATCCCCCCCCCCCCCCCAAGGATCTGTCCCGAGTTTGGAAAGGAGGGAATGATGCATACATACTAGGTATGTGGTCTTTGGTGGATTACCCCAGAACAAATCTCATCATTGAGTGGTTTTAGAGTTTTCAAGTACCTTTCACCACCCTCTTTCTCTATTTTAAATAAGTTTCTGCCTTGATTGGTTAGACTGTTCTATGTCTCAGGAAGCATATTTTAGTTTTGTGCCCTTTTACTTGATCACTTTATGAAGTAGTACAGTGCAGGTGTCTCAAATAAAATGGCCCGAACACCTGGCCTGCCTACTGTGTCAGTGCAAAGAGTACTTGGACCATGTCCTTTCCCTAAAATAGGACTTTAAATACTTTCTGGAAATCTAAATTCAGACTAGTTTTTGAGTCTTCATGATGCATTCTGAAGATGTATGTTTGAATTATAGTTTCTATCCTAATAAATGCGTATTAGCCTCTGGGCATACTAAAAGTTGTACAAAAATACTCCTCCGAGTGCAATAATTCATAACTCAAAATAAGACTTTTTCATCAGTACTTCCTAGTCCCTTGAATGTGAGATCAAAACTCAGTGAACCACAATAATGGTTAGAAAAGACAGTATGAATTAGAGAAGACAAATATCCCACTGTAACGGAGGTCGCCAACTCAGTTTTGAAGGCCACAAGAAGGGGTAGAAGGTAAGTGGTATTCTTAGGTGTTACTTGTAGATTGTGGGTCATAGGAAAAAGACGTTATGTGTATAAGAGTCATTCATTGTTAGCCAGTTATCATTTGTTCCTCCGTTACGCCATATGCTTGTCTTTTACAAGGTAGGGTAAAATATATAGAAGAAAATAAGCCACTTGTTGTGATTTTCCAAAAAGAACTGAAATAAGTGTTTTTTATGTGTTAACCTTCATCATCATGTCTTTGATAGAATAAAGGCGAAGCTGAAGATGCAGAGTTTGAGGAAACCAACGTCAGTCTAGAGAGCAAAACTCATGTGCATGAATGTAAAACAAGCTTGGGTAGTTTGTAAGAGAAACTTAAAGATTGTATATGAAGATTTAAAATTTTTATGCCAAGAGGCCTTTCAACATGGAAACGTTTAAATTCTTGTTCTTTTGATGGGTAGCAGTGTCCGGCAAATAGTAGCTGTTTAATAAATGTTACCTTCTGCAAGCCTTGCTTTTCCAAGATTTTAAGCTAGTTCCATAAGATTTTAACATTTGAATGCCTGACCCTACTGGAGAGTTGTTTAGCTGAGAATTACTTAGCTATACATTTTATTGTTGTTGATTGCAAACTTGCTCTTTTTTCTCTAGTTGTAATTTTTTTTAGAATTACGTTTATCCCCTTCCCCCCCAAGCTTTTGAGTGTCAGGAAATGTAAGGTGGAGGTAAATTCAGTGCAGTTTTATCTAAATGTTATCAAAAACTCTGGTTCTTGTTACTTGAACAGGAATCCCAAATGAGACCTCATTCTGAATTTTAAGTACAGCATATCCTGCCCTTGTTTGGAAAATGTTGCTTGAGTGGTGTCAAACTTAATAGAGTCCCTCACCTTTTAATTTCTATTTTAAAAGGGAGCAGCTTAAGGTTAAATTCAATTGGAGGGCAAGTGTTGAATAAAACAGATGAATAACAATTTTGTTGTTAGGATATTAAACCAAAAATTGGTAAAAACTGATAACCTAAGCTTTCTCTTGCTACTTACTTGCTATTTGGCCTTTGTGACTGCTTATTAGCACCTCCACCAGAGAGTGTGAAGGGATAAAGGTGAAAGCTAATTAGTTTAGTTTCTGATGTTTGCTAGTAGAGAGGGTTTGTAGAAATACTAGTTGAGTTGAACTGTCAGGGAAGTTTCATTAAACTGTCCATATATTACCATGGAGAACTGAGGATGTTTGAAGACCTCAACCATATATCAGAAAAGTTGGACTGCTGTTTTTTTGCAGTTACTGATTTATTGCTTACCTCTTAGTTTTCCCTTTGGCCTCCCAAGGGAATGAAAAAAGGATGTTAGTATTTATTAACTTTAAACATTTTCCTGGCACTGGGAAAGTTAATTTTTTTTTTTTATCATTAATTCAAAACTCTTAAGAGATAAAGGTAGGTTTCAATGAGATCCTTAGAATTTGATCAAGGACCACTCCCTCCCCAAATCATCTATTTGCTTTTGAATTGCTTGAACCCTTCAAGCAGTGTCTGGTTTTAGGATTGGTCAGAAACATTTGTATTATAGAGTTTGTTAGAAAGAAATGAGATAAAAATACGTTTTTCTTTCTTTTGTGAGCTAGATTGGTAGGAAATTCGACTTCAAACGATAGGGTAGAATAGGATAAATGCCGATAAGTATTCTGATACATAGTCACCTTTTGAAACAATTTTCTTTTTATATGTTTTTAAATACAAATGGAATTAAACTTGTCATGTGGCTTTTTTTTTTCATGTAGCTATATCTTAGATATGTTTCAAATTAACATGCAGTTCTCTTTAAAAAGCTGATAGTATTCTAGTGTGTCTTTAAGTTTAGGGTTTTTTTTTTTTTTTCTCATTACAATTCTTCAGTAAAAGAATTTTGCATATTTCTTTATCTATGAGAGTATTTCTGTTGGATAGGTTCCTAGAAATGCAGTTACTAGGTAAATGGCTTAATTCCTGGGTAATTGCATTAAAAATTTTTATAGATACTGATTTCAAAAGACTTCTGTAACCAAATTTAATAGTTTAAAAAGTACATTTAAAAAGTTTACCTACCAGTCTGAGTGCAAGTGCTTGGATTGTAAAATAACTGGAACTTGAGGTAGATGAAGTCTGTCCTGGATTCAGTTGATGCCTGCTTCTCCTTAGGTTGTTACCACTTTATGATCAGACATCCCCACTAACTTCATAAATCTCCATTTGATGCATTCAACATATAATGCTCAGATTACCTAACGTGTATTGGTCTTCTTTCTGCCAGGCATGGTGCTACATGTAGTGGATAGAGCTTAAACAAGCTATAACCCTCCCTCTACCCCGTCTGTCTGTCTGTCTGTCTGTCTTTTTTTCTTTTTTTTTAAGAAGTATATAATCTAGGGAAAGAGGGGACAGACAAGACTGGGAATTTTATATTACATTATGAGTTGCTGCCCAGGGTGTCATGGAGGTGCAGGTAAGGTGCTAGAGAGGGAGGGACCCTTAACCAACCTAAAATGAGCGGAGAATACTTGAAAGAGCATGTGATCTTGGAGCTGAACCTGGAAAAGAAAGAGGAGTGTGAGCAAAGGTGCAAGGGCATGGAAGGTGCCTGAAACTATAAATAAGATTCAGGTGGCTGGAGTAGGGACAGATTGGAGATGAGGCTGAGTGTAAAAAGGGGCCAGGTATATGCTCTTGGGGAATTTGGATTCATCCTTACCCTGGAGTCACTGAAAGATTTTTAAGAGCAGCACAGTATGGTTAGTTTTATATTCTCTTTCTCCTTCCTTTCTAATAATCATTTCGGTAGTGGATGCTAGATTGGAAGGTTTGCTGAGACAGGAAGAAAGAACAGTTGGGAGATTATTACTGCTTGAATTACTGTAGGACATAATGAGGCTCTGAACTAAGGGAGTGGCATTAAAGATGGAATGAATTTGCCTATCATTCTACGTATTGTCCCCTCCCTATTCAGTCTTCAAAATTCAGTCAGAATGTCCTCTCTTCCTGGAAGCCTTTCCTTCCTTGACCCCTTCAGGCAAACCAGAGTGTTTTATCATCTGGGCTTACCTTTACATCTACTTTCTAGCCTTTTATCTTTAGCATTAATGAAATTGCTCCTATAATCTTTTTATTATGTGTATTTGGTATTAGTATATGTTTAAATGAGATATCTGTGATAGATGGTAAATCAGTAGTTGGGATTAGTATTCACTCACTTGGGGAATGTTGAATGGTAGCAGTTGGTTTTAAATTTGGTATTGGGGTCAGGGAATGGGTTTGGATATGGAATGCTTGAAGTAGCTCTATGAGTTATGTTGGACCTTACTTATTTAGGTTTTAACTTAGGTAGTGCTGCCTATGGGAAGCCTTTTATGAGCCTACTGACTGCTTGTGTGAAGGCCCCTTAATGTGGCTCCCTGGGATTCCTTGGTCATAACAGAGGGTCAGTCTTGGGTGGTCCTTGTCATCCTTATAGTTACTTAGTGACAGTGATTTGAATATTGTAGGCATTTTCATAAAATGTTTATTGGAGCTTTCAGTTAGTATTCCCTCCCTGACTTTACTCTCAAGACTAAAATTCAAAGTCTGGTGTCTAGCAATTAAGGCCCTTCCCATTTAAACCTATCCTTCCAATTATTTATGATAGTAGTTAAAAGCATGGTCTTTAGAACTAGAGATTTGTTTGCTCTTGGGCACATTCCTTGACTTTTGAGTATCAGAGTCCCTCATCTATAAAGTGAGAATAAGAGTACTTGCTTTATAATGTTGTGAGGATTAAATGAGAGCATATGTATAAAATAGTACAATGATCTAGTAAAAGGTCAGTTAATGTTAGTAAACAGCAGTTATAATAATAACCTATCCTCCAGTCAAAGCTATGTTTCTCTTAGTAATTATAAACCATATTCAGTTAAAAGAAGCACTGTTGGCTTGGGAACATGTCAGGGACTAAGGTGGTGTGCAGTCCACATAAGTTCATTTTATAATACAAATTTTGCCTCCTATTCTCTATTGTATTCCGTAACAAAACATTTGTTTCCACCTAAAAGAAATACTTTACAGTGTGTCCTGTTATGTAGCTTTTAATACTTAATCAGAGATCACTATATAGCTGCATTCTTTCTCTCTTCCACTTGAGAAGCTGTACATGTACCACTTGGTTCATCCAAGGTATTTTGTGGATCATCTCAAATCCTTTCCCATTATTTCGAGTGTGTTAATTTCTTGGTAACTTTTCTTCAACTTTCTCTGCATAGCAAAATGTTATAGTTGTCTCTTGACTACTCTAGCCCAGTCAGTAGGTGTCCACAGTGCTTACTGTGTTCTAAGCTTTAGATAAAGTTAGTGACGAGCAGAAGGATGCTAAGGAACTTTGTCATCATGAAAATAGAATTCATAAATTGACAATTGGGTAATAACATTCAGATAATCTGAATTGAATGATGGTGACTTTAAGCACATCGTACAGTTTAAGCAGGAAGAGAGTGATGTGAATCTAAACCCTTTGGAAAAAGGTTTTGTGGAAATGCTATGTATTGAAATACTAAATTTTGGGGCTAAAGGTTAGAAGGGTCTTCCAGATAGAAGCAGCAGCCTAGGCAAAGATGATGGAGTTTGGAATAAGGGGGGTAGTGCCAAGTCCCCTCCACCTGATCTACTTGCTGTGATACTGTGTTAAATTTCATCTTGGAGAATTTGGATTACAGAGAAAGGCAGGAGGAGCTATTCCAGAGTAGAGAAATGAGGTAATAAAAAGGTATGAACCGGATTGAAAGACCAAGGCTGTCATAACGTAGATGTGAGTTAATGAGGCCCTGGCCTGGGTTTGAGTTGATAGTGTTAGGAATAGAGAGGATATACCAAACCCAAATAGCTTTATGAGAAATAAATGAAAGCATTTCATCAAGAAGAAGATAGAGTTACGAAGGAAAAGAGACTCTTCTGTCTTCAAGAGCTTTCACATTTTGTTTGTGTCATTGACCCTTCTGCAGACTTTAGCCCTTTCCAGTTTCTGGGTTTAAGTTTGGAGGAAAATCAGCAAGCTGATTCTGCTGTGATAGCCACCTTAGTTGTGCTCCTTATTGCACCTGTCTGGATTATTGCAGCAGCTACATAAGTGCTCTTTGCCTTTTTACTTTATTTTAATCCATCCTGTTCACCTGATCTCTAAAGCACAGTTCTGATGTGTCACTCCTTATTTGAAAAACCTTTAATGACATTCTGCTGCCTTTAAGTGTGAGTAAAGGCTGGCTATTCAAGGTTGTCCATTAATGATCTGGCTTCAAACTGCCTTTCCACTTTTTTCTGTACTATTTCCTCCATTAAAATATGCTTTATATTTCAAGCAAATTGATCATTTCTTTTAACCTCCAGGATGTCCTATGTTTTCCCACAGCCTTACCTTTTCCCAATGCCATTTCCTTTCACTAGAATGCCACATTACCATTCTCTTGACTTAGCCTTTTGCATGATGACATTTTAGCTAATTTTCTAGTTTCAGTTGAAATGTTGACAACCAGTGTTCCCTAGCCACCTTTCCTCCTCCTATTTCCTTTGTGCAGAGTGAGGAAGAGGCTAGTAGAAGCCACAGTATGGGCAAACTTTTCTTCCCCGTCTGATTTGTGCTTCTGTTTGCAGTGAAAAGTGTGGTTTTGTTGGCCAGCCAAATGGCCAAACCCCTCCCCTTGGATCTTTGCAGCCTATCAACGTTTCTGCAAGGTGGATGCTGTCAGATTGTTTTTGTGTGCCTGGAGTCCTGCCTTGGGACTTTAAAGGAATAAAGCAAAAGTTTTCATTTGTAGGTGTGGAGTTAGTTCTGACTTGAAGTATCTGAAGCAGCTGGATAGATTTTGCTTTCTGGAAAGAATACATCTGTGTGGACAGTAGATTAAAAAAAGAAGAAGAAGAATGCATCTATATGTATAAAGTTTGTCTCTAGGCAGTGGTTTTCTATTGGAACGTGTGATTTTGCCCCCTAGGGGACATCTGACATGTCTGGAGGCAGTTTTGGTTGTCATAACTGGTAGAAGGGCACCACTGGCATCTAGTGGGTGGAGCCTGGGATACTACTAAAAACCCTACAACACACAGAAGAGGCCCCTCCCCCCACCACAAAATTATTTGGCATAAAATGGTAATAGTGCTGGGATTGAGAAATTGCCCTAGGAGTATATTTTTGTTTCCCAAGTGCTATTAGTGGTAGGTGGAAGTTTTTCCGTGAACCTATATTGCAGTTTAGACTAATAGAATCATAAGCATAGGAAGAGACCTTGAATGTCACATATTTCAACTTTATCCCAACTTGTATCCCTCAGAATAGTATTCTGCAAGATACTATTAGATCTAATGGGGGGGGTATTTATTTGGTTTGGTAAAGGCAAACATTTTGACTATTCAGTCTGATGAAGTGCATTGTGTATCTCTACCAGGACAGTTTTCCCCAAATGTGTTTGCCTGCTGAACCCATCTGACATCTTCCAGTCCCCAAAATGCTTTCTTGGAACTGGGAGGGAAATCACTAATACCTAGCTCAATCTTCTATAGCCCCCCTCTTTTTTGGGAGGGTGTCTTCAAGTTTACTGCAGAATCTTAATGTCAGTGACAACAGATACATTAGCTCATCTGTATTTGTCAGATTGTGGTTTATTAGATGGGCTACAAATTGGGATATTTTAGATTTCTGTATTCTGAATGTACAGTACAACTTTATAGTCTATCTTTACTAGTAAATTGGAAGTTATAATCCCAGCCTGAAACCTACTGCCCAGGTTGTTATGAGGATTAATAAGTTAATTATAGCTTTTAATGCTTTGTATTCTTTGGAGAAAAGTTATTTATCATAAGCTGTTCTGTTTTTGTAAAACTGCTTAAGTTTGAGAGTCTTTCTCTGCTTTAAATTGTTGTGGAGTGAAGCTTTTGGGACTCAAGTGGGATGGGAATCATTGCTTTAATCAACATTTTGCTCAGTATGTTAAATTTATGAAAGTTACCATGACATTTTACCTTATTCAAGTTTTTTGGTTCTTTAAGAGTTTGCATTATTTTCTTTTTGCATCTTTTCCTTCTGTTTTCCAGGTAATATGTGTTTATGATGGAGACATATATGCTAGAAAACAAAAAAACAAAAGAACCTTACCACCTACTTTTTTTTAAACAAAAATGAGTCCACAGTATACGTTTTGTTTTTTTAATACCTTTTTATTTTTGAAAATTATTATTTTTTTAAAGGTTTTATTTATTCATGAGAGACACACAGAGAGACAGAGACACAGGCAGAGGGAGAAGTAGGTTCCCTGTGGGGAGCCGAATGCAGGACTCGATCCCAGGACCCTGAAATCATGCCCTGAGCAGAAGGCAGATGCTTAACCTCTGAGCCACCCAGGTGTCCCAACACTTATTTTTTTATTTAACAGTGGAGCAAGCACTTTTTCAAGTCACTAAATATAGTTTTACATTGTTATTATTTATGGTTGCATAGTATTCCATTGTATGGCTATTGCATAATTTAAGTGAATTGTTTGGCATTTGGTTTGCTTTCTTTTTATTGTAAGCATTATGAAGTATTAAATATTAAAAGTAAATCTAGGGACACCTGGGTGGCTCAGTTAGTTAAGCATCCTACTCTGGTTTCAGCTCAGGTCACAATCTCAGTGAGATCAAGCCCCCCCTGATCAAGAGATCAGGCTCCACGCCCAGCAGAATTCTCTTCTCTCCTTCTCCTTCTCCACCCCTCCTTTGTGTTCTAGCTCTCTTTCTCTAAAAAAAAAAAAGAAAAAAAAAAAAGTAAATCTAAACATATAGCAAAAATTGAAGAAAAGTCCTAAGCTTTGGTAGTTTATAGCAGTTATAGCTAATATTGAGTGCTAACTAGATTTGCCATGTCCATTTTTATGTGCATGGGTCCTCTAGTAAGTGGTTTTAGGGAATTATTTGCTTTAAAATTTTCCTGTGCATTAAGAAGTCTTACTGAAATTTATTTATTCCTTTTATATTTGCTCTTTGTCTATAGGTTATAACAATAGACAAATAATCAGTGTTTGTGTCAGGCACTAGGCTAAGTAATTGAAAGTATTTTATTTAATCATCAGGCAAGCAGCCTTGTCATTTGCAGAAGGCTGTCATTTGCATATGAGGAAATTGAGGAACAGCATAATTAAATTTAAATGAGGGTAGAGCCAGAATGAAGCCAGACCTGTTCCCCTTACTTCAACAAAGTGAATGCCTTTGGGGGCAATTTTGAATAGCATAGTATTTCAAGTCCGTAAAGGGGAAGGATGGAGATTTCAATCTTTTTTTTTTTTTTTTTTTTAACAGTATTGTTTTGATATAGAGAGATAAAGATTTTGGAGTTAGGAATGGATTTCTTCTGAAGAGGTTTCTTTTCCCCCACTTTTCTCCTTTTCACCCTCCCTTATTTAGATGATTGTTTTAGTAACTACTCTTTGCAGTGCATCCTGTGGGGATATTGAGACCAAGGAGAGCGTGTATAAACAAAATAAACTCTTGCCTTTGAGATGTACGTGATTAATGTCAAGTTCACAGATGTAGTTTCAGAGGGTCAGAGAAATCTTGAAAGAGTTGGGATTTGAGCCAGCAGATTTTTCTTTAAGTTGTGAACTTTAAGGAATTGTATAATTCTAAAATAACTTTGGAATGTTTACGCCTTAAGTACTTTCTGTGGTGTGATGTTAATTATGACCTTCTTTATGTGTGCTGGGTGAGCCGGGATTTTCCTAAGTTTTGTGTAAGCTATGTAACATCTGTGTCCTTGCCTGGGTCCCCACGGGGAGGCTGTTTCCTGCCATTGGCTGAGACTTACTGCAGAGCTCTGGGTTAGTAGGCTACAACTACTCTTCTCACATGTTGTATTGATGATCTTCTAACTTGCCTTTCTTCATTGTAAGTATCAACTATGTATTGATGTCATTTCAAAAGAGAAGATGGAATTGATGGGAAAGACTTGATAGTGATTTTTTGTTTATGGGAGAAAATCCTTTGCATGTTATAAAACCAACTCAGCATATTTTGAACAAATAACATTGGTTCATTTGCCATTTGGTCTGTAGCTCAACTGTTTTCCCTTAAGCCACCCAGGTTTCCCTGTAGCTCAACTGTTTATACTATTATTAGGAATTATTACTAAATTTAAAATCAAGTTGGGAAAGTAGACATGGAACAGTTTATGACATGTACAATGCCATATGCGAGAAAAGTCCATAAGGATGAATCTCTAAATGCCCTAGAAGATCTAATTATTTCATAGGATATTCATTAAAATACAATCTTAGAACAAGAAACTTTTGGGGCAGCCTGGGTGGCTCAGCGGTTTAGTGCCGCCTTCAGCCCAGGGCCTAATCCTGGAGACCCCGGATCGAGTCCTATGTCAGGCTCCCTGCATGGAGCCTGCTTCTCCCTCTGCCTGTGTGCGTCTCTCTCTCTCTCTCTCTCTCTCTCATGAATAATTAAATAAAATCTTTATAAAAAAGGAAACTTTTAGCAAATTATATAGTGGAATAGACAAATTTGACTTTGAAGTGTACTGGTATTTGTATGGATGGTTTTCTCACTCATTTACTTAAATATTTCAATATTAGGATTTTTTTTTTAAATATTAGTAATTTGAATTACCGTGCTTTAAAGAATATTCGTGTATTCCTGTAGGGCTTGTCTTCCTATGTTGGTATTGATATGGAGATTAAAATGTTTGACCAAATTGGAAGTTGCCTTTCTCTTTTTTTTTGACTGGGGAGGAGGTTGCATTAGTTCAGTGATTCACAAATTTTTTGGTCTGGAGGCTCCTTTTTACTCTTAGGAAATGTTGAGAACCACAAAAAACTTTACTGGGTTATTATCAATGGTTGGTGTACTAGAAATTTCGGGATATTTTTAAAATAATTATTTACTAACTCATTTTAAAATGACAAACCCGTTACATATTATGAAAAAATAACTTTTTACCAGAACAGAAAAATTTAGTAAATGGTATCATTATACGTTTTTGCAAATCTTTTTAATGTCTGGCTTTATGGGCAAATTCTCATCTCTGCTTCAGCATACATTCTGTTGTGGTAGGTTGTTTTGGTTGAAGTATATAAAGAAAATCTGGCCTGACATAGATAAATAGTTGGAAAATAGAAGAATATTTTAATGGACTTTTCAGATAAGTTGGGTATTCTTTGACGCTAAAACCCATACTTGACAAGTAGTAGTTTTATAAAGGTTAGTTGCACTGTGGAATCTAAAACCACGTTATTAATTTTTTTGTACTCTTCTACGTTAAAATCCATTGGTATTTTTTGCATTTGTTTTTACCCATGTGTGAGTTTCTAACACACATTGGTAATTTGGTCATTCACTGGGTTATGCAATTCTTCAGTTGTTGATACATTTCATTATATTGCAGCAAAAATTCACATTCATTGATATTAGAAGTAATCTGTTTAATCAGAAACAAGATTTGTAAGTATTGGGGAAATGTTCAAGCTCATGGTGGATACCAGTTTTCAAAATATTTACTTTTGCTTGAAAACTCAGATTTTATCATTGGCAACAAACATCAGTGGTTTTTCTTGAAGTGACAGGTTCACTTTGTTCATTTTTGAGAAAATATCTACTAACAACTTAAGTCTGAATAACCATATTTTTCTGCCAAGTAAAAATAGTGTTCTTTGAAAAATGCTTCCAGTTCAGTTTGCAACTCAGTTTTGTAGTGCTTTTTCTCAGACCTTAAAGCAGCAGAAGTTGTTTTCTGTGCACTTTTCCTTTTATCACACAGTATTTAAAAATGTATACTAAATATATATATATATATATATTAAAGTTTGGAGACTTATTAAGATTCATAATTTCATCAAAGACATTGTTTGGTGGAATGGACTTTCTTTTTTTTTTTTTTTAAACTAAATGAGTAGAGAATATAATGACCAGTGATTGTCAGTACAATTTGATGCCTCTGTGTTGATTTATGGTAAGGTACCAACAGTTTTGCTTAGCCTTAGTTTTGTACTCTTATTGCAGACTTCAGTGCAGTGAGAAGAGACAAATAATGTTTTTGTATTAATAGGAAAATAGCTTTGATCTTGTGGACTCCTGAAAATGCAAACTCCTAAGAAGCCTATAAACCATGCTTAAAGAATAGCTGGCTTAGCCCCCTATGTTTATAGCAGCATTGTTTGCAATAGCCAAGATATGGAAACAGCCCAAGTGTCCATCGACTGATGAACTCATTCATCATTCATGTATGTGGTGTATATATACAATGGAATATTATTCAGCCACACAAAACAATGAAATTGTGCCGTTTGCAACAACATAGATGGAGCTAGAGAATATAATGCGTAAGTGTAATAAGTCAGAGGAAGACCGATACCATATGATTTCACTCATTTGTGGAATTTAAGAAACAAATAAGCAAAGGGGAAGAAATAAGAGAAATCAAGAAACACTTTTAATTGTAAAGAACAAACTGATGGTTATCAGATGGGAGGTGAGGAGAGGATGGGTAAATAGTTGATAGGGATTAAGGGCACTTGTGATGAGCACTGAGTGACGTATGGAATTGTTGAATCATTGTATTGTGTACCTGAGACTAATATACCACTGTGTTAACTACATTGAAATTAAAAAAAACAATTTAAAAATAGTTGTCGGGCAGTCCCGGTGGTGCAGCGGTTTAGGCCTGCAGCCCGGGGTGTGATCCTGGAGATCCGGGATCGAGTCCCACATCAGGCTTCCTGCACGGAGCCTGCTTCTCCCTCTGCCTGTGTCTCTGCCTCTCTCTTGCTCTCTCTCTGAATAAATAAATAAATAAACAAATAAATAAATCTTAAAAAGATAGTTGTCTTATTAGCTCTATATAAATTCCTTTGATCTCAGACCAGATAAGTCCAAGAGGATGTAGAAAATGACTGAGGTTCTTAGCTTGGGCTGCTAAATGCAAGCAATGCCATTACCTGAGATTATAAAACAGGATGAGAATGTATTGGAAGAAGAGAGTGAATTTTGAGTTTCAGGAAGCTTGAGGATCATAGAGGTGGGAATATTGATTAGTGAAGCTCAGCAAGTTTTTCGAGTGTTAGGAGGCCTTGCTGTACTAGGTAGTTACTGCAAAGGAAGTGAGTTGAGAAAGAAAAGGGCAGAAGGGACCTTGGTATAAAGGACATCAGGAAAGGAGCATTTCAAGATGAATGAGATGGTCAGCACTACCTAATGCTTCAGAGAAGTCTCATAGATTGGGGGCTTGAGAGTTGACCGTTGGATTTGATGATGAGATTACTAGTGCCCTTTGCCAGAGCAGTAGGTTTGTTTGTTTGTTTATTTAAAGATTTTATTTATTCATGATAGGCAGAGAGACACAGGAAGAAGCAGGCTCCATGCTGGGAGCCCAATGCGAGTCCCGGGACTCCAGGATCGCACCCTGGGCCAAAGGCAGGTGCTAAACCACTGAGCCACCCAGGGGTCCCCAGAGCAGTAGGTTTAGAAGCCAGATTGTGAGTGAAAAGTTTAGAGGCAGCTATTTATACAATTCTTTCAAGAAGTTTTGGGGTAAAGGGAGTGCCTGGTCAGCTCAGAGGAGCATATGACTCTTGATCTCAGGGTGGTGAGTTTGAGCCTCATGTTGGATATAGTTAATTAGATTTAAAAAAAAAGTTTTGAGGTAAAGGAAAATAAATGTGTTGGGCCATTTGAGAGGTGGGCTGGCTGTACTATAAAGACAGTGAAAGAGAAATTGGATGAAGCAAACTGGTAATTCAGTTTGTAGTGTGAGGGGTTTTTCAGAGAAGTGAGAAGCTGATAAGCACTGGATTCTCTGGTTAGAGTAATGCACAGAACTGTTTAGCATACAAGCTTTTTTAGCAGTAATGGGGACTGCCTTACTAATTCTTTTCTGTTTAATTGCTATGTTTGCTTTGATACATTTTCTTTATTTTTAAAGATTTATTTGTTTTAGAGAGTAAGAATATGCAAGTGAGGGTAGGGGCAGATGGGAGAGGGAGAGAAGGATGCTGGACTCCATCCCACGACCCAGAGATCATGACCTGAGCTGAAATCAAGAGTTAGACACTCAACCGACTGAGTCACCCAGGTGTCCTCATACATGTGCTTTAAATTCCCTGATTTCGAGAAGTTTTATAGTGTTTTTTTTCAATGCAGATGATTTAACCTTTAACAATCTGATTCTTTCAGAATGGAACTTTTATTTGGCTACTTTCAGTCTATGGTAGCAAGTGACAAAAAAGAAGGATGGCATTCTTTCTCTGCAAGGATTGTCATACACTGTCTCCCCCTCCCCATCCCCCAATATAGGAGTATCAAGGTATCCAGATTAGTCTTAGTGTTTTTGTTTCTGGAGGCAATTTGGATTATAGCCTCAAGTAGTATTTGTATTAAAAGCATGTGAGTTGTTTTCTAATGTGTGTTTATTTCTAACTTCATTTTCTTTTTTTCTCTTTTAGTCTGTTCTCTGGGGAGGCGGTAAGGGGCCGTGGAGCTGGCCTCGGCACCGGGAGAGGCTGGACTTCCTGTCTCTCTGTGCTGAATGGCTGCGATGGCGCCCGCTCTCACTGACGCAGCAGCTGAAGCACACCATATCCGGTTCAAACTGGCTCCCCCATCCTCCACTTTGTCCCCTGGCAGTGCCGAAAATAACGGCAACGCCAACATTCTTATTGCTGCCAACGGAACCAAAAGAAAAGCCATTGCTGCAGAGGATCCCAGTCTAGACTTCCGAAATAATCCTACCAAGGAAGACTTGGGAAAGCTGCAACCACTGGTGGCATCTTATCTCTGCTCCGATGTAACATCTGTGCCCTCAAAAGAGTCGTTGAAATTGCAAGGTGTCTTCAGCAAGCAGACAGTCCTTAAATCTCATCCTCTCTTATCTCAGTCCTATGAACTCCGAGCTGAGCTGTTGGGGAGACAGCCAGTTTTGGAGTTTTCCTTAGAAAATCTTAGAACCATGAATACGAGTAGTCAGACAGCTCTGCCACAAGCACCTGTAAATGGGTTGGCTAAGAAATTGACTAAAAGTTCAACACATTCTGATCATGACAATTCCAGTCCCCTCAATGGGGGAAAACGAGCTCTCACTTCATCTTCTCTTCAAGGGGGTGAAGTGGTGGCATCTGAATCTGGGGACTTGAAGGGGGGTATGACCAATTGCACTCTTCCACATAGAAGCCTTGATGTAGAACACACAACTATATTTAGCAATAATAGCACTGCAAACAAATCTTCTGTAAATTCCATGGAACAACCGGCACTTCAAGGAAGCAGTAGGTTATCACCTGGCACAGACTCCAGTTCTAACTTGGGGGGTGTCAAATTAGAGGATAAAAAGTCTCCCCTGTCTTCCATACTTTTCAGTGCTTTAGATTCTGACACAAGGATAACAGCTTTACTACGGAGGCAGGCTGATATTGAGAGCCGTGCCCGCAGGTTACAGAAGCGCTTACAGGTTGTGCAAGCCAAGCAGGTGGAGAGGCATATACAGCATCAGCTGGGTGGATTTTTAGAGAAAACTTTGAGCAAACTGCCAAACTTGGAATCCTTGAGGCCCCGGAGCCAGTTGATGCTGACTCGAAAGGCTGAAGCTGCACTGAGAAAAGCTGCCAGTGAGACCACCACTTCAGAGGGACTTAGCAATTTCCTGAAAAGTGATTCGATTTCAGAAGAATTGGAGAGATTTACAGCTAGTGGTATAGCCAACTTGAGGTGCAGTGAACGAGCATTTGACTCAGACGTCACTGACAGTAGTTCAGGAGGAGAGTCTGATATTGAAGAGGAAGAACTGACCAGAGCTGATCCTGAGCAACGCCATGTACCCTTGTGAGTAAAACCCATACATAATCATTCTTGAGAAATGTTGGAACAAGGGAGAAAAAAATTAGTGAATTCCCATCATAGGGAGAATGGAATTCTTTGTATATAGGTGCCTATGTTCCAGTTGTTTAATTTTAGGTATGTGGTTGCATATATCTGCTAGTAAAGAAATGAAAGATATTTCTGGCAAAATGTTGTGTTGCTGTAGATGTTATTTATTAAGAAAAAAACTAGAAGACATCCAGTTTGTAAAATTATATACTTCTTTCAGAGTGAAGTTAGATTTCTTTTAAAAGTATACGTAGGATATATTTTGTAAGTCTGTATGGCTTGGCTTCAGGTTCTCTAATAAGAGATATATATATATAGATAACTAAAAATATTTAGTTAAGTGGGGACAAAAGTTTAGTTGATTTTGTTAACTTCACTGCAATCCATAGCTGCTTTTATTATGTGTGTAAGTATGTATGTATGTATGTAAACTCCACCTCCAATGTGGGGCTTGAACTCAAGATTCAGAGTTCAGGAATTGCATGCTCTACTGACTGAGCCCGCCCCATAGCTGCTTTTTAAGTTAAACTTTCAATAGATATGTACCCAGTTTTCAGTTTCAGTACTTGAGATTTCCTTTTATTTTAAGGACTAGTAATCAGAAAATGCTTCAGTATTTTATAGGTTGTCTCCCAAGTACAGTCCACTTTCACAACTTGATATACTTCCTAAAAGAGCTCATCTTTATCAGATTCGAATTTTATTTTTTTCTCAGCTAAGTTTAATGTGTGGACATTTTGGGATAAATTTTTTTCTGGTTTTTCCAAATCTGTTCTGAGGAAAATTCTACATAGGCTTTGAGTGGTACTTCAAATTGCCGTGGTAAATCCAGAGGTACTTTACTCATGTCCTTCCCTCCTGCAGTGGCTCCTTACAGATAAACAAGGAAGTATAGTGTATCTCCTTAAAAATAAATCAGTATACATTTATCTCCTTATAATAAGTATTAGACTTATGAGAGGGAGAAGCATGAGATGTTGAAAAAAGAGAGGCAGGAGAGTTGACTAGTAGATCCTCTTTCATTTCCCCTTTTGGGCCAGGGACGCTACAAAGGTTAGATTGCTAAAGTAGGCTGGAATAAATAGGTGGATATGTTGGAATATTTGGGTTTTTACTTGCCTGTAGTAAAAAGGTGACTATGATTTTTCACTGAAGACTTTGTTGAGACAGCCATGCTTTTTAAGCATAAGTGAATATCCTTTTTTTCCCTCAGTTTTGTGTATATGATTTACGTGGACGGCAGCACAGTATCTGAATTTTTGTCTTACCTTTCTATTTCAAGGGGAAAAGTCTAGATAATTTTGCAGAATTTCTTCCTTTTAGACCTAATTCATTACCTTTTGTTAGGTTACTATATTTCTATAGTAATATCTAAAGCAGGTATATTTAAGAAGCTTGCCACTGCTGCAACATAGTTATCTTTCCTTAAATGGGTTAGTGACTTAAGCCAGCTTGCAAATATTTGTGACATTATCCCACTGACTTTACTGCATAAGTCAGTGCTTTAAGAAATTGTGGTTATGTTGCATATTTTGTGTTTTGAGAGTAATTTCATGAAACATACTGTAGTTGATCCATTTTAAGTTTCATGTACTTGTATATTTGAGAAGAACTAGAACCTATAAGCTTACTGTTTTCAGGTTACTTTGTATTGAAAACATTTCTAAGTTTTGGTAATGTTGTGGGAAGCTGTTCCAATTCAGTGGAATCAAAATGCCTGAGAACTTTTCTTGTTCCATGGAATAATCTAGTGATTTGAAAAGCCTGCTTAGGCTTAGTCCATTGACTCACTACTACGTTCTGAGCATTCTTATCATGTAATGGTTTGTTGATTGTTAGGTTGTGAAGTGTAAGGACAGCTTAAGAGATAGTTGTAGAAAACTTTTTGGAATCATTTGAATCCTCTTACAATTAAATCAACTAAACAGTGCTTTAAAAAGTTGAATTTCCAAGTATCAGACCATATTAAAGTAAGGAAAATTGGGGCATTAAAAGTACTGTGAAGAAAATATACTTTTTGCACATTATGATATAATTAAATTTAAATTAAAACCACCAATAAAGCCTAAGTACTTTAAAGTTCTTGTTGAGCAAGATCACCAGATTGACTCCTAAGGCTGGTATTTAGCCAGGTGTTTGTTGACCGGAGTTTTTTTAAAGGTTTTCAGCAATTGGCCAGTGAGAATGGAGGCATTACTTTGATTAAAAAAGAAGCAAAGGCGGGAGGGGAGAAGTGGTTCTTTGGATGCTGAGAAGCCTTTTCTTTGTGATTTTTTAATAGCTCTTCCCAAATCTCCTAACCACATTTATAATTCTTGAGTCCTAGAATAAGAAGCTAGTTAACTCTTCAGGAGCTTGATCCAGCTGGTGAATTTTAACTTTTCCCCTAAGGTAGCTTAATAGTTTCACTCCTTTGCTGAAGTGCTCCTGTCAGAGATAAAGTTGTCTAGATTTAGTCTAGCAGCCATGAAGATATTTAGCAGAAGAGGCTGTCGAAATGAATTGTTTTTAAATGCTGGTACTTAAATTACAAGTGGATGGTTCTGTGAAAATTACAAGCTTCCACCAAGAATTTGTGTTTTTTCTTCTTTCCTACCTCCAAGAGGAAAAACATTGATCCATTGTAAGTCATAGGCACATACTAGCAATAGTAGAATGATTGATTTTTATATGTTGTTGAATTTTTGGCAGAGTGTATATTCATCATCGTATTATATTTTACAGTTAGTAAATTCTGTATTGCCAGATGAGCTATCTTAGAGAATTTCTTTCTGTTTTCTTGATTAATTTTTTGGGGTAACTGATTTTATTTAGTTTAAAACTGTTATTTTTTTAATTTTAAGTTCTTTTTGGAAAATTATCCTAAAATGTTACACATAACTTCCTGTCTTGGTCCATGTAACTACTTCTTAGAAATGCTGTACTATATGGATTTGACTTGTATCCTTGTTTAGTAACATCACTGTGGAAGGAACAGGAATTTAAACATTATCTCCTTGATGGATGGACGAACTAGCAAGGAAGGTATATGTTTCAGCAACCACCTTAGTTTTTAATTCTTAACCATAGAAATAGAAATAAGAGCATTTAGTTACTTCATGCATATGCAGCGTAATTGTTGAGTATGTGTGTGTTTGTGTACATGCTCTCTTTTTCACTTTAGTTTTTCTTTATATTCCTCCCTCTCTCTTCCCTTTAAGCGTTTCTTTCTGCTGTTTTGTTATGAATTCCTGGACCAATAATCTCATTTTGCTAAACTTGGTTTTCATTTTTTTGGTCCTTATACTTATAAACTCCTATAGTATGTACTTGTTAAGAAAATAATTTTTTTCCAGATATTCTCTTAAACATGTTCTTAGCAGTGTTCTGGGGACTGGGACATTAATTATATAAATTATCTTGGTGGTCATTATGAAAAGAATCCATACAGTGTTTCATTAGGACTACTGAGATGTATGTTGTTTTATAGATGTTGCATATGTCTTTATATTACACAATGCCTTCTTTATAAGGACCTCCGGGAGAAAGATGTGCAACCAAGTCTAAGTGAATTTTTTCTAAGCTATTAAGTCTGTTTCTATTACGTGGATATAATTTGTGTTGTTCACTAGGTTTCTATTTTCCTCTTGGCTTTTGGAAGTGTAGAGCCAAGCTTCTAGGTCTTGTACCTTTTGTAAGGTTTAAAAATGAAAGGCTTCATTTTGTTCCCCTTGTTCTTGTTTTATTTTCATGCTTTTATTTCTGGCTTAATTTATGCTAACCTTTGTTTTATTTGATAGCCTCCTAAAGTCTGTTGCAGATCAAGGTTGGGTAAACATAAACTAGATGCTCGTTTAGTGACACTAAAAAAGTTATTTGAATTTTGGATTACCTGATTGCAGTGACGTTTCTTCTGGGGAATTTCATCATCTTGGAAATGCTAATAAAGATTTCAGTGTATAATGAATTACTGTTGTGTTTGTAGGTTTTGTTTTTTAGGTGTCAGGGAATGTTTTGTATTGTAGCTTCCTACTTGAATTTATTAAATATACACAAATGATGTTGCCAAAGGTGGTGGTCAACTTGATTTTTCCTTGTTTTCCTGTTCCTTATCCTTTCACAGAATGATGGAATGAGAGTAGCATTAGCCAGGAAAACTAAGTCCTATCTAACCCTTCTCTGTTACAGACTAGCTATAGGGCTAATCATGAAGGAATTGACTAGATAATTCTGAGGCTCAAGCTATATTTGAACTGTGACTACTGTATCTTTAAATAATGTAGCTGATGGAGCTGTTCTCAGCACTTTTTTGGGGGTAAGGGTTTGCATTTGGGGAAACTGAAGCAAAAGTCTCTACAAGTCACCAGTGTAACTTGGAACAGACCATCCTCTTGACCTAGGACTTACAACTTTAATTGTTTTTTTTTTTTTTAACTTTTATTTATTTATGATAGTCACAGAGAGAGAGAGAGAGAGAGAGAGAGAGAGAGGCAGAGACATAGGCAGAGGGAGAAGCAGGCTCCATGCACCGGGAGCCCGACGTGGGATTTGATCCCGGGTCTCCAGGATCCTGCCCTGGGCCAAAGGCAGGCGCTAAATCGCTGCGCCACCCAGGGATCCCAACTTTAATTGTTTTAATGCCTTAGTGTGTTTATATGCGTGTGCGGGCTTTTTTTTTTTTTTTTTTAATAGTCCATTAGTATGATTATTGAATTTGTTACTGCGTGGGAGCTATACTTGGGAGTAATTCCATTGTGTTCTTAAAGAACTTACTTCAGAGTTGAGGAAACTTTCATTTATGGAACACCTTTCATTTAATGCCTTTTGTTTTTCTGCTAACCTGCATATGACATTCAGTGGCAGATATAGGAGATTCTCTATTTTCTTCCCTTCCCCCCCCTTCCTTTTTTCTAAGATATGTAGATAGAATTTATTTTTGGTGTTCCTTGTGTGATTCTGAAGGAAGAAAGCTAGGCAACAAGGAATTTGGGGGTTACTTATTTGCTGCAGATGTAGTTGCTTGCTACAAATGTTTTTTGGTGACTGGTGTTTTCATTCTCTAAAATTGAGTGAAAGGACTCTTATGAGTAGTGCTAATAAAGTGGGTCATATAATAAGTACTTACTAAATGAGCAAATGTGTAAGAGGCAAGAGATGAGATTGGTGAATAAATGGATTATCCTTGAGAAGTTTATACCTTAGATGTGGAGATATGGTAAGACAAAGATGAACCTTTAGAACAGTGCCTGACACACAATAATATCAGGCAAACGTTAGATGAAATAGAGATCACAGCTGGTCGATGGAACTGGAAAGAAAGGATATTAGAATTTAGAATGAGCCTTGAAGGGTGGCTAGGATTTGGGTAAGAAGTTTTCTTTTGGTTGTGGCCTACTGAGGTAGGTCATAGAAGGCCAGCATACAGGTAGGTTCAGAGGCATGGAGCTCTGTTGGCTAGACTAGGGATATTTTAGAGACCTAGCAATATGGGTGAGAGTGATAAATACAGTGTAAAAAGGAAAGAAAAAATCACAGAGATGATGTAAAAGTAGAGTTAGTGGGACTTAATGGTGGATGTATGGGGCAATGACTGAGGAAGCATTGTATTATAGATGGAGTTTCATGCTGTGGGGGACTATAAGAATACATTTTGCAAAGTAACCCTGACAGTGCATGAAGGTCCAGGTTCTTTACTAGTGCCTTAAAAACAAATATTTCTGTATTCCTTTACACATTCCAGCAAATGTTAAAAAATTAGGAAATGGGCTTCCAAGTAATCCTATATAAATAGTGAAGAGTTGACTTATACCTCAGAGCCTTATATTGGAGACTTTGGAATTGATGAATTCATTTATCAGGTGTATTGAATGCCTACTGAGATGTTAGGTGGTGGGGGTATATAGTGGGGAGTAAGACACAATCCCTGTTCTTGTGGACAATATAGATTAGAAAGAGAGCTTAGTTTTTAAGCAAGTAATCATATAGTTAGTGATGATAGGTTTACAGTGGTTGTGGGTGCTACAGAAATGAAGTTCAGAGTGCTTTGAGGGTGCATATCAGGAACATCTGATTACAGTGGGTGGGGGATATGATAGCAAGTATACTGAAGAAGTAACATGTGAGCTCTGAGACCTGAATGATGAGAAATGATTGGTAGTGAAGAAGGGGAGTGTGCTACATACTGAAGAAACAGTATATGCTAAGGCCTTGGGAATGGGAGGTGCTTGGTACTTTGAAAAATAGGACACAGTGTAAGGAGAATGATGAGAAATGAGCCAGAAAGGCCAGGTCATATGGGTGGTTTTGTTGCTTTTCTCACATTTAGAATGTTATTGTGGAGCCAATGATGTTTAGACATCATTGGATTTTTTTTTTTTTTTTTTTTAATCTCTTGTAATTGTGTGAAGAGCAGAGTGGATGTAGATGTTGGGAGCCCACTTAGGCTATTGTGGTAAGCTAGGTAAGAGAGAATGGTGGACTCATAGACTTCAGAAGGAAAGAGAGAAGTGGGTATTGGAAGTAGGGTGACTAGGACTTACGATTGATTGGATGTGATGGGTAGATGTTGAGAGAGAAGAAAGGGTGTTATGAGTGATTCCTAGATTTTTGGCGGGAGTAACTAGATTGGATGGCTATGTTGAGATGGAGAAGGAACAGTTGGAAGGAGATTATTGAATGTGGTGGGCACTAATTTTCATTTAAATGTTTTGGCTATTGGGTATACCCAGAGAGGTTTCAGTATCATTTGCAGAGCACCCTGTTAGATTCCATATGCATGATAAATTATTTTACTTGAAAAGGGAAAGCTTGGGGCCACATTTTATTTCAGATGAATAGTATTCTTTGTTGTTGTTGTTGTTGTTGTTGTTGTTAGTTTTTTTTAGTAGACTCCACACCCAGCATGGGATCCAACGAGTGAGTCCTCACGGCTCTTGAGGTCAAGACCTGAGCTGAGATCAAGGGTTGGTTGCTTAACCAACTGAGTCACCCAAGCACCCCTCAAAAAAAAATAGTAATCAAATTAGTTTCTCTATTCTTTCCCTAAACAAAGATCAAAATAGACTAGGTTATTTTGCAAGCTAGGCAAAAATTTATACCTCAGGTCATGTCCTTTAATATCTACCAGTTTATGGTTTTTTTCTACTTCCCATTGTATATCTGGGAAAATTATGCTCATGTATTCAATGTGAAGAGAGCATAGAGTCTCTAAGAATTTTAACGAAAGGGTGCAGTAATATATAATACATATAAAGTAAATCTTATTAATTTGGATTCTCAGTAATGCTTTGTGGCCACTTCAATTTGTTTGATTTTATACTAGTTATAAAGAAGGATTTTGCATCAACATGGTGAACAGAATTGCTTTGAAATCAATTTCAATCTGATAAGTGTCTGGAGAGTCTATTCCTCAAGTAGAATATACTGTTTTACTGTTTTTGGTACAGTATAAATGTTTTGGATTGCTCTGGTAGCCTATTTAATAGCATTGTAGCAACTGTATAGATTATATTCAGAACTCTCTGGTAAGAGGATTTGTGGAGAAAAGGTTTGGGGGTTGTAGAGAATTTGAGGAATGACACCCAGGAAGGAGAGATTATATTCAATTTTAAATCATTTCTTTTAAATTGTTTTACCTTGGGATCCCTGGGTGGCGCAGCGGTTTGGCGCCTGCCTTTGGCCCAGGGCGTGATCCTGGAGACCCAGGATCGAATCCCACGTCGGGCTCCTGGTGCATGGAGCCTGCTTCTCCCTCTGCCTGTGTCTCTCTGCCTCTCTCTCTCTCTCTGTGTGACTATCATAAATAAATAAAAATTAAAAAAATAAAAAATAAAAAAAAATAAATTGTTTTACCTTTGCTTAATTGATAGGAGGACATGAGCCAGAGGATTGAATGATAGCATAATATGTGTAGTGACTGGGTTTTTTTGCTCACTCTTTAGTCTGTTTTTCCTATTTGTTCTTCTGGCTTTTGAGAGATATATCTTAAAGAGATAGAAACTCTAGGAGAGACAGAGCTTTAGGACCATTGAGACTAAATTAGTCAAACCTGGGAGATCACAGAGCCCCAGGGGGACTCTGACTGAAGTGATTTGTTTGAACTAGGGAATAACGTTTTTAACCCACTTTGCCTAATCAGACAACAGAGTTGAAACTTAATAATAGCCTACATTGGTTGAATATTTTGAGATGTAGACAGTGTTATAAGTGCTTTAAACTCGTTAACTTATTTAGTCCTCACAATGCAATGAGGAGGTAGATATTATCTTAGTTTTACAGACTCTGAGTGAGGAATGAAAAGTTTAAGTAGCTTGCTTAATGTCTCACATCTAAACAAGAAATCAAGGTATTCTAGGCTGTTTACTCACAGCCTGGGCATAAACACTAAGTTGTATTAGTGGAAACAGAAGCAAATTGCCCTTTAGACTTGGTTGATGAAAAGAAATCTACCAAGCATAATGTAAAATAGGGCATTTAACTTTATGTTCAAGAGACTTTATAGTAATATTAAGTAATTTGGTAATAAATTTTGAGGAAAAATAAACGGTCTGTATCGTAACCAGATACATCCTTTCACCTGCAATAACCTGTTATTCATTGCTTTTATGGAATAGAAGTTGGATGGGTTAGGGAGGGGCGTTTTGCTAGGGCAGACCTAGCATCTGGGAGGTGGCTGGAGTGACTTTAAAAAGGAGAAGGAAATGAGAGTATGTATTGATCACACCTCTTATATGTTAGATGGTTTACCTTTGGTATCTTTTTTTTTTTTTAAGATTTTACTCATTTGAGAGAGAGACAGAAATAGCGACAAACAGTGAGAGAGAAAGCACAAGCAGGGAGGAGAGAGAGAAGCAGACTATAGGAACCTGGGATCATGACCTGAGCTCAAGACAGACCCTTAATTGACTGAGCCGTCTGGGTGTGCCCTACATTTGGTACATTCAAATGATGGTGATGTTCCCATTTTATAGTTGAGGCCCAAGACTATAAGCATGTTAAATAATTTACTTGAGTAAAGATAAAAAGCTAGTTCTTTCTTTTGTTGCTCTTTCTATGAGTATTTTTCTCCTAAACTGTTTTGGAGGGAGCAGAAAGAAGATTCTGTTTTGAGAAATGGAGCAACCAAAGGCACATAGCTCCTTAGATGCCTCTCTGACTGTACGGTACATTGATGTGCATGGCACTGATCATGAGAGATGATGGGAAGGTTAAGTTGTTTTCCAGAGAGGTGACCTAGTTCATAATTTTTTTCCATCAAATGGAAAAAATAACATTTTCGACATTCTAAAGGAATTATTTATATTTTAACTTATGTGGAGAAATCCTCTTATTTCCCCAGTTGCTGAAAAAAATCTTTTAAGATATGAAAGTATTCTATGGTTTTCCTTTAATCTTGCATTGTACTTGTGGCTGATCTATAAATTGTAAGGAGATACTTAGTGTTTATTGAAGTATTTTCCTCAAAAAATATTTTTCTGGGGAGTCTGATAATTATAGGAAGTTGAAAGGCGGCATAAAATAGCAGTTTGGAATATCTTGATTGGTTTTCCACCTACTTATCTTGGTTTGTGTTGTTTCCATGTCTGAGTATGGAGCTTATGATTAACATTCAATATCTTATTTTTATTGATTTGATAATTACCAGAAAACCTGAAGGGTGAACTTGGAGGTTATTATTTTTCCTAGCTTTTGTGTGATTAATACTAAAGAGGGAGCAATATGGTAAAAAAGAATTCCAGGCTACTGTTGAGAATTGTTCATTTTAATTTTGTCTTTAAATCTTCCTGGTTCCTCACTTACAAAGTCGGAATTATACCTTTTTAGGAAATGTCACTTGTAGTTTTGTAATGATGAGACCCAGACTGAAAGAAAGACTTTTTAAAAAAAATATTTTATTTATTCATGAAAGACACAGAGAGAGAGAGAGAGAGAGCGAGAGAGAGAGGCAGAGACATAAGCAGAGGGAAAATCAGGCTCCATGCAGGGACCCGGATGCGGGACTTGATTCCTGGACTCCAGGATCATGCCCTGGGCCAAAGGCAGACACTCAACCGCTGAGCCACCCAGAGATCCCCAAGAAAGACTTTTATAATTGTTAGGTACACTGTCCATCTTATTGAGGTATGCTGACCAGCTAAGTGATCCTCCATGGAGCTCATACTGTCTATATTAACACAGGGAGTCTACACACTGGGTCTCCTCATGGTGTTAGTGGCAGGGCTGTAGCAGTGCTTACTTGTTTCTCTCATGAGGCAACTTGGTGCCAGTGTGTGTACCTGTAGTAACCATTGTTTTATTTTTTTAATTGTGTTTCACTTACAGCAATGAGGAAATCTTGAAAGCACTGTATGGGCCCTGAGGATGAGGTATAGTGATAGAGTAAGGATAAAGGTCTTTACCATATGGGTATTCTTTCTGCTGAATAAAGCTGTTGAAGTGTTACACTTTGGAAATAAATATCCCTAATGAAAAACAGTCCTCTGTATCTGCCCCCCCAAAATAAACAAAACAATAAACATTTTTTTTCCAACAAAAAGTTCTCTTATTCTTGTTTCTTTCCCAGAAATAATTGATTAAAGACAATTACAGATTGTAAAATTCATTTATATAGAGTAAGAGCGACCCTTTCACACTGTCAAATATCAAAGGCAGAATTTTAGTTACTACCTAGATGCATAAAGTTAACATAGTTGACTCTTTCATTGAGTCATTCAGTTGCCTTTCATTGAATTTCACTCGAAAATGAAAGGATCTGGGCTTTTTCTAAAACAATTTTCTTCAGATCTTAAGAATTTTCAGCTGAGTTGCTGCAGCCACTGTGCCTGTGAATCTCCAACTGGGTGAAAATGTTTTTCTTTTTAAATTGGCACTCCTCCAGCAGATTTTTCCACCAAGTATTCTTTGGGCACACCCTTTGCAGAGTGAATTTTGCAAGATCTTTATTCACAAGGCTGGAAGACAGACCAGTTTTTCTCTTCGTAAGATGAAAACAAGAGTGAGATTTGCTTAAGACTCATTTTGCTTCTACCTAGCTGTATTTGAAATTGATATCTTATGCAAATACATTCAAGCATTCATAGAAGAAATTTGACTTGGAAGTTTAATTGGAAAGACTAATTTTGTATTTGTAGAAAGTTTACTTGGTGCAGTGATCTTCTCCCCAATTGAGAATTCTCTTAATTTGTTCTTAATGGTAACTTGATAGTAATAGATCTCAGACTTGAGAGGTGTGAGGTGACTTTGGTATTTGCAAGTATATATTCAAGACATTGATGTAATATGTATGTACAGTTGACCCTTGAACAACATGGGGGTTAAGGATGCCGACCCTCTATGTAGTCAAAAATCCATGTATAGCTTTTGACTCCCCCAACACTTAACTACTAGTAGCCTACTATTGACTGGAAGCCTTACGGAGAACCTAAATAGCCAATTAAGAAATATTTTGAATGTAGTATGTATTATATAAATAAGCTGATATAGTAAGTAATAATTAGTAATTTACATAAAAATTGATAAGCTAATAAAGTAACTAGAGAAAAGAAAATGCTATGGAAAGTAATAGAAAGTACATTTACAGTACACATACTGTATTTATTGAAAAAAGTCCATGTATAAGTAGACCTGCACAGTTCAAATCTGTGTCTTTCTAGGGTCAGCTGTACTTGGTTTTACATTTTATTAAGTGCAGGAAATTATTTTTTCTATTAGTGGCCAAACCAGTGTTAGATTATTTACACTTCGATGGTTTATCCTAAATAGTGCAATGGTATTTTTTTTTTTAAGATTTTATTTATTTATTCATGAGAGACACAGAGAGAGACAGAGAGGCAGAGGGAGAAGCAGGCTCCATGCAGGGAGCCCGACCTGGGACTCCATCCCGATCCCGAGTCTCCAGGATCACGCCCTGGGCTGAAGGCGGCGCTAAACCGCTGAGCCACCCGGGCTGCCCTAGTGCAATGGATGAGACACATTTTCCTGATTTCACCCATAAACATTAAGATCAGCTGAAAAATTTGTGAAAGGGTACAGTATTGCTATTAGGTGTTTCCCAGCACGCCAGCCTTCAAAGTGCTATACCTTATATTATCTTAACAGATAGTTCTTCAGCAGGTATAGAAGTTACTATAATTGACAGTCTGAATAGAAACTAAAAGATGTGTCATCATTGAGGATAGTCAAAAGTGTCCCTGTATAAAAATTTTCAGGATAACTCTTAATTATTTGGAGACTAGCCTATCAAGATTGACCTTACCCCTAAAGGTCAAGGGAAACACTTCTCTGATAGTAAAATAAGGAATGATGAAAACACTTAAGAATTGACAACTTGACTCTTGCCTTCAAGGAATAATTTATGTGACTTGATTTTTCTTCTCATATTCAAGTAGAAAAGGAAGCATTAGAATGGTAGTGAATGACTTAACTGTAATTAGATACATGATACAGGCATTAAATGCTGAAATTTAGGAGGAAAGAGTGATTATTGTGGGCTAAGGTGATCAGAAAACCTGAGAAGAGCGGAACTTTAGTTTGGTCCGAGATGACACAGGTTTCCAAGAGGAAAATAGGACGTTTCATATCCAAGGATGAGGATGTTGTGTTGGGTAACAGGGAAGAGAGCCATCTGCTAGACTTAAAAGTTTCAAGAAAGTAGAAGATGAAGTTGGAAGGTTAAGTTGGGGTCACCTTGTTTTTGAATGTCAAAGCTGGTGTATTTGAATTTTATCCTTAGTGCAGAATCACTAACATGGAATGGCATGTTTGGAGTGCTCATAAAAGAATGTTTGATAGTGGTGTGGGGTGAATGGATTGGAAGTGTAGGGTGGTTTGGAGCCAGGGAAACACGTAAAGGCAAGTAACCCAGCTGTGTGAAAAAAAGTCTTTTGAACCAGAGCTATGGGTGTAGAATGGAAAGTTAGGTACAGATGCACGACTGATGAAATACAGAGCATTTTATTTTATTTTATTTTATTTTATTTTATTTTATTTTATTTTATTTTATTTTATTTTATCTATCTATCTATCTATCTATTTATTTATTTTTAAAGATTTTATTTATTCATGAGAGAGACAGAGAGGGGCAGAGACTCAGGGAGAGGGAGAAGCAGGCTGCATGCAGCGAGCCTGACGTGGGACGGGACTCAATCCCAGGTCTCCAGGATCAGGCCCTGGGCTGAAGGTGGCGCTAAACCGCTGAGCCACCCGGGCTGCCCAATACAGAGCATTTTAAAACTTACTTTGGAAATAGGCACAAATTTGTCATTTACAGATGAGAAACCTAAGGACAGAAAGATCAAACGACTGCTAAAGATTATTAGGTTAAGAGTCAAGGTTGTACTAGAGTTCTTGACTCCAAATGTAATGAATTTCATTGATTATACACTTAAACTTTTGACATGACTGGATATTCATGCTAGAAAATTGGCAGAATATTGAGGGAACTAGAAGAGGCGAGAAGAGATGTTATTATTATTATTTTTTAAGATCTTATTTATTCATGAGAGAGAGAGAGGCAGAGACACAGGTAGAGAGAGAAGCAGGCTCCATGCAGGGAGCCTAAGGTGGAACTTGATCCTGGGAACTCAGGATCACACCCTGGGCCAAAGGCAGACGCTAAACCTCTGAGCCACCCAGGGATCCCCAAGAAGAGATGTTAATGTTAGAGTTTGGCAAGAGAAGGAAATGGAAGGAAATTATTTGGCCTTTTGCTGGAGAGCCATTTCCTTAAGAGGATTGACTTACATGTAGCTTTTATGTTTAGCTTGGTTTTCTTTTTAACTGAGATGTAACTGACATATAGTATTCTATTAGATTCAGGCATACAACATAATGATTCACTATTTGTATGTTTTGCAAAATAATCACAGTAAGTCTAACATACATCATTATAAATTGTTACAGAATCTTTTTGTTTTTTTTTCTAAGATTTATTTATTTGAGAGAGAGAGAGAGAGAGAAAGAGAGAATGAGTGGGAGGGGGGAGAGAGTCCCAAGCTGACTCCACACTCAGCGCAGAGCCTGACATGGGGTTTTATCCCATGACCCTGAGGCCACAACCTGAGCCAAAACCAAGAGTTGGATGCCCAACTGACTGTACCACCTGGTGCCCCTGTGATGAGAACTTTTAACTTTTAGTCTTCTGGCAACTTTCAAATATACAGTACAATGTTATTAGCTATACCTGCCATGCTGTGCATTGCATCTTCATGATTTATTTATTTTTATAGCTGGAGGTTTTTACCCTTTGACTCCTTTCACTCATTTTGTCCACCCCCAACCCTCTGCCTCTGGCAACTATCTGTTCTCTGTATCTATGTTGTTTTTTAAAGATTTTTATTTATTCATGAGAGACCCACAGAGAGAGAGGGGCAGAGACACAGGCAGAGGGAGAAGCAGGCTCCCTGCAGGGAGCCTGATGTGGGACTCAATCCCGAGTCTCCAGGATCACGCCCTGGGTTGAAGGCGGTGCTAAACCCCTGAGCCACCAGGGCTGCCCTATATCTATGTTTTTGTATATGGTTTGAGGTAACATTTTAATCCCTCCCCCCGCCAAGGATGTCCAGTTAGTTGTCCCTAAACTATATATTTGATAGAACATTCTCTTTTTTCTATGATTACCACTTTTATTATAAACAAACTCCATATATATATATATATTATATATATATATTATATATATGTTGATATGTTGTCTCCTGTTTGATGCAGTGTCAGTTCCTGCATGGATATCAGACTGGATTACTAAAGCTTTAAATGATATAATGTATTTTACATACTATCTAAAATATATACTGGGATGCCAATCTTTAAAAAAAATTGAATATATACTACTTGCCACAGCTTGAGATATCTGATAGACGAACTGCATTCTCCTTTTCCTTAAAATTATGTTTTTGCGAAGGTACTATTGCTCATTAACTTCTTCCATATGAATTTTAGAATCAGTTTATCAGCTTCCTTTATTTTTTTTAAAAGATTTATATATATATATATATATATATATATTAAGATTTTATTTATTTAGTCATGAGAGAGAGACACAGAGAGAGGCAGAGACACAGGCAGAGGGAAGCAGGCTCCATGCAGGGAGCCTGATGTGGGACTCCATCCCGGGACTCAAGGATTATGCCCTGGGCCGAAGGCAGGCGCTAAACCGCTGAGCAACCCAGGGATCCCCCAAGATTTATCTGTTTACTCATGAGAGACACAGAAAGAGAGGCAGAGACATAGGCAAAAAGGAGAAGCAGGTTCCCTGCGGGGAACCTGATGTAGGACTTGATCTCAGAACCCTGGGATCATGACCTGAGCTGAAGGCAGACGCTCAACCACTGACTGCATAGGTGCCTCTGTCAGCTTCCTTTAAATCACGCTGGGATTTGTATTGGGACTGTTTTGGACTGAATGTTAATTTGGAGATGACATCTTGACAACAGTAAGTCTTCCAAAGTTCTGATATTTTCTTCTATTGAGGTTCTTCATGTCTAGAGAAAAATTTTTCTTTCTATGGGCCTTGCACATTTCCTGTTATGTTTATTTGTAGATACTTTGCAGATTTTAATACTATTAAGAATGAGATAATTTCTTGTCACTATATGGGAAGACTGTTGATTTATATACATTAATTTGTTCTGTTTGGCTCCCTTATTGAATTTTCCTATTCTTAGCAATTCTTTGACTTATTTGTAGTTGGTATTACTAGATGGATAGTCACCTGAGTGACAGAGTGACATTTTGTTTTCTCCTTCTCAGTTGTTAGACTTTGTGTTTCTTTTTCTTGATTGGTTGCATAGACTGGAACCTTCTAGTATATAGTTGAATGTACCAGAGTTAGGGGACTTTCTTAGCAGGGTCTTGACTTTAATTAGAGAAGTTATGTTTTGCCATTGAGTGTGATTTGTGCTATCAGTTTGTGATAATTGTCTTTTGTTAGGGCAATCACAGTTCTTTTAATTTCTAATTCAATATGGAATTTTGTTAAAACTGAGTATTGTTTATTAATGCTTTTTCAGTATCTGTGGAGGTAGTAATATATACACTTTTTTTTTCCCTTTAGAGTCTTTAAATGATTTCCTGTTGTTGATTGGCCTGTGATTTTACTCAACAAATATTTATTTATTTAGTGCTTATTATTTATCAGGGGCTATTCAAGGCACTGGAGATAGAGCAGTGAACAAAATTGAAAAAAAAAATCTTGTTCTTTCTGGAGTTTGCATTCCAGTTGGGAGTGCTTAGGCTAAATATTATCAGATACTATCTGGATGATTTGGATTATTATTTTAATACTTGTCAAATGGGACTTAGGTGTTTTTGTGGGGAGAGGACTGCTTTACTTCCCCATATTCATAACTTGAATGACCTACAGGATATTTTTAGGCTAGATATGGTTGTGCCAGGCTCATACATTGACTTTATACATTTTCCATTCTTTTTTCTCCACTTGGAAATAATTGGCAAGGATTAATCTGTTTAACATTTTGCTAGAACTTGACATGTTAAAATGTCTGAATAGCATAGTTGCCATTTTACTATTATTGTGAATGGATCTTTGCTGATAATTGTAAACTGTTTTTATGGTTATTAGATTAAGATTTTTAACTTCTTCCTATGTGACCCAATTTTGGCAACATTTTTTTTTTTTTTTTTTCAAATCACTCATTTTTGCCTAGATTTTAAATATACTGCCATGAAATTCTACCTGGTAATCTTAGAATCTTCTTGTAGATCAATGGTTTGTATTGCTTTACTCTGTTGTATTTGATCTTTCATTTAAGTTTTGTTTTCTTGGATATAAAGTTTTCTGCTTTATAAATTAGGTTCTTAAAAAAACTTGTGCTTATATCAATTGAATTTATCTTTTGTTCACAATATTTTGTTTTTGTCTTTATTCTTTTTTTGGATTTTGTAAAGCTTCTTTAAGTTATACGTGTAGGTCATTTATTTTCAATCTGTCTTATTTTCTTAAATAAGCATTTAAGTTGTAGCATTTCCTCTGAATTAGTTCTTTGGCCAAATTCTTAGAGTTTGGTCTGTCATATCTTCATTGTTGTCTGTTTGGCTTCTCCTCATCAGAATTACTTGGAAAGGTGTAGTAAATTTTTCTGTATTTTTTTTTTTTTTTTTTTGCTACCCTTTTAAAAAGTGTTGATTTCTGGATTTTTTTGCATTCTTCAAAGAATGTGGCTTGTATGCTTTCTGAGTTTTACAATTTGAGTTATGTCTTTATGATCTATTACATACATGTCAATTGTTAAACCCTTTATGGGTATTTGAAAAGTATTTGTTCTCCATTTAGTTATAGAATTCTATCTGTATCTAAGAAGTAGTCATGATTATTTTTACTGAATTCATAATACTTCATCAAATTTTTACCTCAGTTACTCTTGACATGCAGTGTAGCACAGTGGGTGAAACTTGAGAGCTAAGTCCATCTGGATTTAAATCTAGTTTCTCTGAATTGTTAGCTCTGTAATCTTTTGTACCTTAATTTCTTCTGTAATATGAGACTTATAACACTTACCTTATTGGGGTTTTTGTTAGGATAGAGGAGATAATATACGCAAAATGCCTATATCCTTATTCTAGGATCTGGCACATAAATAGTAGTGATGATACCCAGATTTCAAGTATCTAGATTTTGAGTGTTGAGCATTATTGTTGGTTTTTCATAATTATACATTGAGTACTTTTTGCAAATTGTGTTCTTTTAAGTTGGTTTCTAAAAAAATAAAAAATAAGATAAATAAATTGGTTTCTGAGGTCAAAGGATATCATCATTTTTATGCCTGTTTTTAACCCAGATTGCTTTCTGAAAGAGTTGTATCATTCTATTCTGGTCTGATTGATAGGGTGTGCCAGTTTAACTTCAAGCTTGATTTATTACTATTGCTTAGAAAAATGAATTTAATAGGTTCTCATTGACACTTTATCTGCATTTAAAAATAATGTTTTGGAAGACAAATTTACAAGCTTTTTTTCCTGACATTTGTGATATTTTTATTTGTTATTTGGATAACAGCTGCCATAAGATAGGAGTGCTATTTTTTATAGACTGGCTTCTATTTTTTTTTAGACTGCCTTTTAAAATAGATTTCTTATAGGCTTTAAGGACTATATAGACCGTTTCTCTTCTCTTCTATGTTTATATGGTTTTCCAGAAATAAGTTTGGGTAGAGTTTCCCAACAAAGGCACTACTGACATTTTTGGTCAGATAGCTCTTTGTTGTGAGGGATTGTTCTCTGCATTGTAGGATGTTTAACAGCGTCTCTAGTTTCTATCCACTAAATATCAGCACCCTCCCTCCATCCCGCTAGTTGTGAATATAAAATATGTCTCCATACATTGCCACATGCGTCTCAGCAAAAATGTTTTCTGGGGGAAAAAATCACCCTCAGTTGACAATCCCTGGATTAGTCTTTGAAAGGGAAAGGGCACTTTTATTTACTGGCTACCTGGAATGCTCTTTATATGGTTATTTAAATTTTTTTTTAAAGATTTTATTTATTTGAGAACGAGGGAGCACAACTAGGGGGAGGGGCAGAGGGAGAAGCAGACTTCTCCATGATCAGGGAGCCCAATAAGGGGGGAGCTTGATCCCAGGATCCTGGAATCATGACCTGAGCTGAAGGCAGAAGCTTTACTGACTGAGCTACCCAGAAGCCCCATAGCTATTTCATTTTTGATAATATTCTCTTGCTATGTCATAAGCTTTGTGTCTATTTCATAGATGAAGAAACAAAAGCTGAGATTAAATCTTGAGAAGGGAACTTGTAAATTATATAACAGGAGTACTTGTGTTTTTTTATTTTTTTAAGATTTGATTTATTCATGACACACACACACACACACACACACACACACACACACACACAGAGGCAGAGACACAGGCAGAAGGAGAAGCAGGCTTCACGTGGGGAGCCTGATGTGGGACTCAGTTCCAGGACTCCAGGATCACACCCTGGGCCGAAGACAGGCGCTAAACTGCTGAGCCACCCAGGCATCCCAGGAGTACTTATGTTCTGATTGTTTATTCCTTCCCTTCATCCCACCTTCACATTTGTCACCAGCCCTAAGAAAATATACATTGACAGTGTTCTAGTAATGTTTAGGGCTTTGCATTGAAGGTGGACGTTGATGAGTCAGACTACACTTTTAAAGTAGAAATTCTTTTTTTTTTTTTTTTTAAGATTTATTTATTTATGATAGACATAGAGAGGAAGAGAGGCAGAGACACAGGAAGAGGGAGAAGCAGGATTCATGCCTGGAGCCTGACACGGAACTCGATCCCGGGACTCCAGGATCGCGCCCTGGGCCAAAGGCTGGTGCTAAACCACTGAGCCACCCAGGGATCCCCTAAAGTAGAAATTCTTAAAGGGCCATCATGAGGAATATCCCCCTAAGGGACAAATCATAATCAGCTATTTTCAGTTTCCCATTTCCCCATTTATGATTACATACATCATTCTCAAACACATGAATATATGCCGGTCAGCTTTCCTTAGTCGAGGTACAAAAAGTTATGAGCCACTGTTTTGTTCTTTCCGGTCTTTTTTCCCTTTTTTACTCTTCCTCATCACTGTTACATCGCTCTTTTTCTTTTCCCCCCAAATTCGATACTATTTTATCCATTTAGCCTCTACTTCAAAAGTTAAGAGTTAAGGGAAATGGGGCTGATTTCAAAATGCTGCATCCCATTTAGAGGGTATCTCTCTCTCTCATTCTTTTTTAAGATTTGAGAGAGACTGAGCACGAGCTAGGGGGAGAGGCAGAGGCAAAGGGAGGGGGGAAGCCGACTTCCCTCTGAGCAAGGAGCCTGAGGTAGTGCTCTATCCCAGAACCCTGGGGTCATGACCTGAGCTGAAGGTCGATGTTCAACTGACTGAGTCACCCAGATGCCCTATGAGTTCTGTCTTTAAAGCCCTTGCATATTGAGACATTTGAAGTTGTCCATGAAATAGACTGTTACACTGTTTAACTTTCGGGGGGGGGGGGGGTGTCTCTTACTGTCCCTGACTTAATTAATTCCTGGTGCTGGATCCTTTTTCCTCCATCTTGCATTTAGTTCGTTTTGGATCAGATTTTCTTAGCTTCTCTGTCTTCTTCCCATTGATAATTTTCTTTTTCTTTCTTTCTTTCTTTTTTTTTTTCCTGTTTATTATCTCACCAAATTAAAAGGAGTGAGTGGATTACAGGCACTCAGAGTTGGTAACCTGCTACTGAATAAATGACCCTGGTCTCAATGATCATGAGGTCTTCGATGCCTGTACTTCCAAAAGCCCTTTCATATAGTTATCATCTTCTCCTACTCTATACTAGGGGCTCTGTTCATATTATATGAGACTCCTGTGTGTGAAAACATTTTGTAAGCAGCCAGTGAAGTTCATAGCCTGTGCTGCTTTGTGTTTGTTTCCAGCCCACATTTTGAGAATGTATATCTGTGGCTTTATTTATCTAATTACTAGTTAATCCCAGAACATTTATTTCCCTAGGCTCTTGACAAAAGAGAAGGTTGCTAATAAGAGAACATTATTTTTTGTAGAGTAAAATGACATAGCAAGTTAAAGCTGCTCCTGTGCCTATTGTTGTGGAAGGGAGATTTTATTTTATTTTTATTTTTTTTAGAAGGGAGATTTTAAAGAGAAATTTTCCAACTCTGATAGTTTTACATTTACTCATGTTTTCTTTGCATTCCAAGCTCAGTCTCTTCAGCTAAAATGTGTTGATGAGTTCTGTACCTGCATGTGTCTTTGTTTGCACTTTCTCACTAAATTTATTTCACTAACTTGACACGGTCTTGTCATGTATAAAGCTTGGGATAGACTATCACTGCAATATGACCAAGAAGTCAAGCCAGGGAAACTTAAGAGCTAGGAGTCTGGCTTCCTTCGCCCAACCCTTTTCTTTTTCTTTTTTAAAGATTTTATTTATTCATTCATGACAGAGAGAGAGAATGGCACAGACACAGGCAGAGGGAGAAGCAGGCTCCATGCAGGGAGCCCGACATGGGACTCGATCCGGGGTCTCCAGGATCAAGCCCCGGGCTGAAGGCAGCGCTAAACCGCTGAGCCACCTGGGCTGCCCACCAAAGCCTTTTCAATTTAAAAACTATTACTTTAAGTATGTGATGTTCTTTATCAGGTGGGGCTCATGACCTGTTGCTTCTGTCTTAGCAAATATCTCTGTACAGTCAAGAGCCAAGATAGAAGGTGGATAGAGTGTGTGCCTTAGTGATTCTTAGTATCCTGACATTTAAAATTATTTACCACTATGACCTTAGCATCACTGGATTTATTTATTCTTCAAATGTTTGGCATTTTGGTTTTTTGCTGTCTTATACCATTAATCATTTTTTAGAAGGGGCTGCTTGGGTGAGGATATAAAAACCAATAACTTATGGTACTCTGGGCTGGTAGCGATGGATTGGCTCATTGCTTGATGTTTGCTTATTAGACTTAATGTGTGTCTTTGCTCTTTGCAAATCCTTGTTTGCATGATCTAAATAAATCTCTGAAATTCTCCTTCTTTATCCTTTTGTGTATGTTGTCAGCATTAGTTTCACCTGAATCTACTGTGCATCATCCTATATAACAGTAGAGGCTAAATGGTACATATACATTGCTTCAAAGAAATTTTTAGCAGTAAATCTGCAAAGGGCTTCATAGATGTAATGTGCTCCTTGATTAGTCAAAAAGTATTTTGTCATTCCTTTGATATATTTAGGTTTTACCTACTGTATTATTAACAAGTGAATTTTTGTAGGAAATGTGTTTTAAATGAAAAACGTGATTTTCTGTTTTGGGGGTAAGGTCTAAAATCTCAATGGCAGGGGCACCTGGGAGTGGCTCAGTCAGTCAAGCATCTGCCTCTGACTTAGGTCATGATCCCAGGATCCTGGGATGGAGTCCCACATTGGGCTCTCTGCTCAGTCTGCTTCTCCCTTTCCCTCTGCCTGCTACTCCTCCCCCTGCTAATGCTGTCTCTCTCTCTGTCAAATAGATAAATAAAATCTTAATGGCAGATTAGTATTTAAGTGGAGTTAGAGATATTAATCTTTATGTAGAATGTTTCTATGATTATTTGCACACTTGTATATTAATGTTTGCCAGATATGCTAATTCTTTCACAATTCTTAGTTTTTATTTTTTTAAAGATTGTTATTTATTCATTCATGAGAGAAACAGAGAGAGAGAGAGAGGCAGAAGGAGACGCAAACTCCATGCAGGGAGCCTGACGTGGGACTCGATCCTGGGTCTCCAGGATCAGGCCCTGGCCTGAAGGGGGCACTAAACTGCTGAGCCACCTGGGCTGCCCCAGTCCTTAGTTTTTAAATTTTATTTTCTTCCATGTATAATTGGCTTTGACATCCATTTAATATCTGTTGCTTCCAAATTGCATTTTTCTCAGTTTTTGCTGTTTACTAGAATTACCTGGGTAACTTCAAAAACAACAGCAAAAAAAAATCCCCCCAAACCAAAACCTGATGGTAATCCTGTACCCAGACCAGATAAGACATCATCTCTGGAGTGGGACCCAGGCACCTGTATTTTAAAAATTCTCCAAGGACATTCCATACTGTAGTCAAAGTTGTAGATCACTGCCTCTAGGATGTTTTTGTGATTAGGGACCCTTTAAAGAAATACTGTAGAATTTACCTGCCCCTCCCTCCCCCCCCTAAATGTAATGACTCCTGAAGCCTCAAATTGAGAACCTCTGTCCTGGGAGTAGCCTTGACATGCTAGATTTAATTGGAAGCAGTTGAGTATAAAAAGCCATTGTGATTTGTGATGGTGAAGGAATATTCCTCATCCCTCCTAAACATGTATTCATTTAACAAATGTGTATCTGGTATGCTCTGTGTTCCAACACTATTTTAGTTGCAAGGGATACAGCTGCCAATAAGAAATCGCTTCTTTTCATGAAGTTTTATCCTGATGTGAGCAACAGATGATGAATAAATGACCGAAGGCTAGTTAACGATTGCTATAATGAGAACTAAAATAATGTGAGGAGATTCTAAGTGATGGTTACCTTATAGGAATGATTATTTTATTTTAAATAGGGTGACCAGGGAAAGCCTCTTTAAGGAAGTGTGAGGTGTGTGCTGACATTTAAAAGAAGGCAAAGGGGATGTCCTGCAAAGATAGAGCATTCCTGGTGAAGAGAACAAGTGCAGTGGCCCTAAGGTGGAACTGAGCTTGGCTTGTTGGAGTTTCAGCAGGAAAGCCAGGGTGGCACGAGCACACATAAGTGTGTAGAATGAGTGATAGGAGGTGAACTTGGAAAGCCTTGTAGTCCATTGTAAAAAGTTTGGCATTTTAATTTGATAGGAACTTATTAACTAGATTGATTATAACTCGTTAAATGTTAGCTTTATGCCTAAAATATTTTCAAAATAATCTTCATTCTCTTTTTCAGAATTACTTGGACTCAATATGTTGCGTTACTTATCTGTGAAAGGATCATTACCATACTGAATTTCTTTATAACAAGGGGGGGCCGTGTATGTCTTTCTTCTTCTCCATCTTCTTTATAAGATTTTATTTATTTATTTATTTGTTTGTTTGTTTGTTTGAAAGAACAGAGGGTGAGTGAAAAGAGAGAGAGAGCGCACATGCGCGGGGGATGGGGCAGAGGGAGAGGGAGAAGCAAACTGCTTGCTGAGCAAGAAGCCTCATCCTAGGACCCTTGGGATCATGACTTGAGCCAAAGGCAGATGCTTAACTGACTGAGCCACCCAGGTGCCCGTATGTCTTTATTCTTCATATTGCTGAGTACAGAAGATGTTCAACAATAGAATAGGAACCGTGCAATGAATTTAGACAGGTGTTTTTATATTTATATGAAAGTCATAATGCATAATAATTTACTTTTTGCCTATTGTGTGCTAATAATCCCTAGCCTGTTCCCCCTCTCTTCCCCAGGTGTAGGTAGTGTTAATATCTAACAGGGAGGAAACAGATGCAGCAACAGCAGAACTAGGATTTGAATCCAGTCCTTTTATACTCTTCCCACTTTGCCATTTTGTTTTCTGAGTAATGAAATTGAAACATTTTTGGAGGAATAATTTGTTGAGCTAGTGTTAATAGTTTTTATGCAGTATATTAATATAGAACAAGAAAGGCCTCAGGCTTATTCTCTTAAAAGTGCTAGGTTATGTGAAGACTTTTTTTTTTTTTTAAGGGCTTTTACTTGTAGGCATATTTGAAAACCATAATTTCTTATTTTAAATATTTGTTGAGTGTAAAGTGCTATGGATGCAGATGAGTCATAAATAGATCCTGTCTACAGTCTTAAGAGAGCTAAGATATTCACATAATTCACTGTGGTATATGAAACAATGATTGTCGCAAAGGATAAATAAAATGCCATGGAAGTTCTGCTAAGAAACAGTTTCTTGGTAAAGATAAGGGACTTTTTTAGAGGATGAATAAAATAGTAGGGGTGCCTCAGTTGGTTAAGCCTCTGCCTTTGATCTCAGGTCATGATCCTGGAATCCCAGGATCAAGCCCCACATCGGGCTCCCTGCTCAGCAGAGAGACTGCTTCTCTTCTCCCTCTTCCCTCTGTCCCTCCCCTAGGTCATGCACAATCTTTCTCTCTGTTAAATAAAACCTTAAAAAAATTTTTTTTAGAACCTGGATTTGGGGTAGGGAGAGTAAGGGAGGTATTAGGTGTCCAGGAGGGAGGGAAAAAAAGGAAGAAACGTCGTCATTCTGTATGCAGATTGAGCAAAAAAGCTTGGAATTGGGGACGTATAAGTTACCACACTAGGGAAACCAATTTGTAATGTAGGGTGAGGGAAGTGGGAAAAAACTATTGACAATGAAAATTACAATCGCTTCTCAGCCTTTTGGCTAAAATCAAGTGGATAATGAAAATTAGACCCATATAAAGGAAGCCTTTGTGTGTCTGGTTAAGAAGTATTGAGTTCTTTGTAAGAAAGAGGACCTTTGATAAAAAATAACATGATCCATGGTGAAATTTAGCAAAGTTGTTGTTAGTTGGATTAGAAATGGTCAGCAATTGGCCTGTAAACCAGATTTAACCTGAAGTTACTTTTTGCAAATAAAGTTTTATTGGAATACAGCCATGCTCATTTACTTGCATATTGTCCTATGGCTGTTTTAGTTATAGAGTGGCAGAGTTGAGTACTTGAGACAGAGACTTTATGACCTGCAAAGCCTAAAATAGTTACCATCTGGCCCTATGCAGAAATAATTTGCCAACCTCTGGATTAAAGGGGTGAAGGCAGAAATCCTGTTTAGTATTGTTGCATTCTGCCTAGGGTCTAAACCTGTGCCTTCATGTCAAATGAAAGTTAGAATTGCAGTTAGCCCTACTAGGAAAAGAAAAGAGAGAAGGGGTAAGAGAAGATTACTCACTTTGGCAGCAGATTGTATTATCAAGATTGTAGGGAGAGGAAGGTATCATTTTTTTTTTTAAAGAGTCTGTGTCTGAGGGCAGCCTGGGTGGCTCAGCGGGTGGCTCAGCGGTTTATCGCCGCCTTCAGCCCAGGGTGTGATCCTAGAGACCTGAGATGGAGTCCCATGTTGGGCTCCCTGCATGGAGCCTGCTTCTGCTTCTCCCTCTGCCTGTGTCTCTGCATCTCTCTCTCTCTCTCTGTGTCTTATAAATAAATAAATAAATAAATAAATAAATAAATAAATAAATAAATAAATAAATAAATAAATAAATTTTTTAAAAAAGTGTCTGTAACTGAGGATAAGGATAGTGTTTTGGAATAGAATAGGCCTTTAATTTGTAAGCCATTCTTTGTTTTTAAATATTGGTTCAAGAATTCTGATCTTTGGAAGTATTAATTTTTCCTTTTGATAAACAGTAAATATTTCCTACCTGTTATGATTGGGAGTGGGTTTTTCTCATGGTCTAATCAGGTAATGATAATATATGTAAATGTATAACAAATTATGTGTAGTGTTTAAATTCTAGTCCTTAAAATGTGACCAGAGTTTCCAGTTGTCTTTAGAGGGAAGAATGTTGATTTGTGCACCCTGCCCCTTTCAAATCACGTGACTCTTACATTTAAAATACTGCTTTCTTTTAGGAGTTGTAGGGGAAAGTGAAATGACAAAGCATAAAAAGCTTGATAAAGTATTTGCTAATGTTAAAAAATGCTAAATATTTACAAATGGAGTTTTCCATCGTATTTGCTATTTATTACTGTGTGTCAAAACTGTATGCTAAGTACTATAAACCATCTCCTTTAATGCTTTAGAACTTTTCTATGAAATAGGAAAATTGTGTCCCTACTGCCTCTACTTTACCATTGCAAAAACCAGGGCTTAGGATAAATAATTGCTCAAGTTCTACAGCTACCAAGGCCAAGGTTATTTTTACCCTAAACTTGTCCTCAGTTTGTACCCTGGTGGTTGTTAAATTTTATGTTGATTAGAATCACCCCAGCACTTTAAAAATACAGATTTCTAGGCTTTTTCTGGAAGGATTTTACCTCATGGGTAGTTGTATTATTTGTGATCCTTGAACCAAACGTGGAGAAAGTCTACCATGTAGACTTCTTTTACCAGATATTGCCTCATATGGAAAACAACTAAATTTTACCTCCAGCCTATTTCCAAGATGACTCAGGTTTTTTATTTTTACAATAAAATATTTTGAAATGTTTGTTAAGTTGGTCAAGCAGAAGATGTGGTTATGTAGTGTCTTATCAGTTCAGGTTTTTCACTCTCTAAAACATGTTTAGAATTTTAAACCAGTAATACAAAATACTATATTGATTTTTTTCTCTTTATTGCTTTTTGAGCACATTCACTTTTTTAATTGGATCATATTTTTGCATCCAGACTTTTCCAGGCTGTTCTAATTTAAAGCAAGAAATTTCTTAGCCAGCTGATTGAATCTATTACCTCTTTTTTTACTTTTAAGATTTTGTTTATTTGAGAGAGAGAGCACGAGAGGGAAAAGCAGATACCCTGTTGATCAGGGAGCCTACGTGGGTCTTGATTCCAGGACCCTGGGATCACAACCTAAGCCTAAGGCAGCTGCTTAACCAACTAAGCGACCCAGGCACCCTGGATCTCTATCTTTTTAAATGACTTTTTTTTTTTTAAAGATTTTATTTATTCATTCATGAGAGAGAGAGAGAGAGGCAGAGACACAGGATGGAGAGGCAGGCTCCATGCAGGGAGCCTGACGTGGGACTCGATCCCAGGTCTCCAGGGATCCTGGGCCAAAGGCAGGCGCTAAACCGCTGAGCCCCCCTGGGCTGCCCTCTTTTACCTTTTTAAAAGAAACATTATCTAAATGTGAAGAATCTTAGGCCTGTCAAATTCCTGTGATATGTTTCAGTTTTACACTTAGGATCAGTATAAGAGTAAAGTAGAAGAGCCTTGGACTGTCAAAAGACCATGAACCGAATGGGCCAGTTAGTTACTTTATGACCTCGGTTATGCCATATAACCTTTACTAATCCATTTTCTTATCTGTAAATTAGAAATGATAACATGGCTTGATGGTTTGCCCTCTTTCCTATTGTTTTGATCAAATGAATATATGAACATTTCTGTGAAAACTAAAAAGCCTATTCATATAAGAGGTAGTATTATTTTCAGGAGCTTGTGGATGAATGATGCACTTATTTTAGTAATTTTCACAATTAGTGTCAAAATAATGAGTGCTTACTGAGGGTTTAGTTCTATGGAGGTAACCCTAATTGTCTCTTTAGGAGATGTTTTTAGCTATCCAGGATGGAGAACAAAAAAGGCTTTTTATGTGGATGGAGCGTCTCTGTGTTCATTGTTGCGCTTAGAGCTTGTGACATTATTTTAGACGTGTTTTAGGTAAGTTTTGTGGTTTGGTTTCCTAGTTCATAACAGATGGGGATTCTATAAGCTATACGAGCTTGACAAGTTATGCTTTTTTGATTTAAAAAAAATCTTACGAGCTATTTATTTCATGAAAATTCAGACCTAAGTAGTTATTTAGCCCTGAGAATAAGACTATGTTTGGCATAGCACAGCTCTGTTCTTCAGGAAGATAGTTATCTGGATAGCTATTATCTTTTACAAATCCCTGATGATGGAGGTCTGGGGGATTTAGAACTGTTTCCAGATACTACATTATCAAATTGGTTAAGTAGGAATAAAAAATTTGTTGCATAAATCAGTAGAGTTGTCTTCCTAAGAACTAGACAATAGAAAAGGCCAGATGGTGGTGTCTTTATCTGAAATAGGAAAGGGCCCATTGAGGGTGAGTTGGCACCTGACCATAAATGAGTGTACCTCTTGATTGAGTTTACCAGTGCTCTTAAGTCCTATTAGAAAACACCTTTACTTTCATACATAACCATTCCCCATGGCTTTTGTGTAGAGTGAGTTTAAACCTGAATATAAGAAGATGTTTGGATGGAAGATAGAATTTGTAGAGTACTTGTCGTAAAAGATCTATTTTTAGCCAGATTCCCTTTTTTTCAATACCTACCAGAGTTTGACCTGGTTCCACTGTTAAGAATTGGAAACTGAATTTAGAATTTCCAATTCCTAGTGAACTTTAAAACAGATTAGTATTTATCTGGATACTTCATTCTTTATGTACGGTGTGCCATCCAAATAGCTTTAAATAATATGGGGAGTTAGAAGCGCCATCCATTCTGTGTGGGGGAAAAAACATAACATTAGCAATAAATTTGGCCTAGGAGATCTAAGATTCTCTCTTTTCACATAGAAAGGTCAGTGCAGTGTCATTATCATTCCTTTGTGAGGGAGGGGACTGCAAAAGCAAAATTATAACCAACTGTTCCAAAGAGTCTTAATTTCATTCTTGGGATTATTTTGTGCTGTGTAGTGTCTCCAGCTCCGTTTTTTTGATGGGGTGGGGGCAGCCCCTTTAAGGTGGTATTCTTCATAAACCGTCATATACTGGTTATTTACCTGGCAACCGACACCTGTAATTTATGGCTGTTTATAAAGGTTCAACAGAACCTGCTCTTATGTAACATACTTTTATTTTCATAAATGATTAGAAAGAATGCTGAGTCTGAGTAAGTATTTTGGTATTGAATTTATTTAGAGAGCCACAGAAATTGTCAGAATTGGTTCAACTTGTCTTTGGTTTAAGTTTGAATATGCAATTAGTACTCTGTCATTTTAGAAGTTTGTTGTTGTAGGCCTCTTACTTATGGGGGAAATCTGGAATTTTTTGTTCTATTTTAAATTAGTGTTTGTACATTCATTCATTCAACAAACATTTTTTGATATCTCCTAGAGTTTTGGCACACCATGGGAAGTCTGGAGTTGTACAGTCTGTACCTGTCATTGGGAATAATAGAGAATTTGAAAGGACTTGGGAAGTAACCTTTTAAACTGTGATTTTATGCTTCCTTGAGTTAGTTTTAAAAAATTATTGCCTTTTTTCTCTGATGACAAAGTAATGAAAACCCCCGTGTGAAAAACAACCTATGTTTTGAAACAGAAGTAATGAAACCTATGCTATATGAAACAAATGTTTTACCTGTAATGTTCCTTGATACCGTGTGATGTTACTGTAAAAAACATCCCCTTCATTTAGCATAGTGTGAGAGCATGTGATTTGGAATCAGATAGACTTTACTAGCTTTTACTAGCTTGGTGGTCCTCAGTACATCACTCAACCACTCTGGACCTCAAGTATTTCCGTTTCCTTCTGGGAAGACAGTAACTCACAGAATTGCTGTGATGATTTTAATGTATGAGCACATAATATAGTATTTGACTCCTAATGGATATTCTTACCCTACTTTTTGCTTTTTACCCTCCATTTCACCTAAAAGTCCCATAATTTTAGTTTCATGGCCTTTGAAGACTTTCTAGTTTGAGTATACTATAGTGATATGAAGGTGTTTGTCTTTGCAGTGTGCTTATGGACTTGGAGTTTTATAAATTTGCGATATTTTGGTATCCGTTGGATTGAATGTAGTATGAAAAAGGCAAGCATAAAAGGTTTCCTTTACTACATACTTATGCTTTATTATTCTGTTGCTATACTTTTCTAATATTTGTGCATGAAGTTCTGGCTTTTTGTATTTAGGCTCCCAGAATCTACAAAAGAGAGTTTGAACACTTCAGAAGACTGTATGTGTATCTTCTTAGGTTGCTTTGCAAGGTGTATTCATTCATTGTCTGTTGTATTCATTCATACCAGCAGTATATTGGATTGTTTGTTTAAACATACTCATGGAGAATGACCTTTTAATGTTTGCTAAAGAGATGGGTGAAAAATAACATCTTTACTTAAATTTGGATTTAAAATTATCAATGAAGTTGAACATTCTGATATATTTTAATTAATTTTTAAAAGGATTTTTTGTCCATTTTATGGTTCTTTGATATGATGCAGATATTAATCCTTTATTGAAAATACTGGAAATCAAACTTGGATAAGATACAAATTGTAAATATTTAAAATTTTGATCTATTGATCTTTTGAGCTTTCTTTCTCAACCTTAAATAGTGGAAATCCTTTATCCCTTCCAGAGTAATAGGAAAATGTTTCCTGTTTTCTTCTAGATGTTTTTAGTAGTTGTATTTTTAGAAATTAGCCCTTTAATTCATCAAAACATTTATTGTTGCATGCTATGATCTAAATAAATCCTCTCCACCTCATTTCCCAAATAGCTAACTAATGTCTCAGAACCACTTATATTTATATTACTTCCCTTTGGGACTTTTGAAGTTGCTTTAAGCCTACATGTTAATTTGAAAAGAATAGATTTCCATCCAGAAATGGGTTGTCCAGTTTTTTAATATTCATATAGTCTATTCTATAAGGGCATTTTTGAGCATTTTGTATTTTTTTAATGCCCCTATGAATAAGATTAGTTTCTTTTTTTTTAATTTTAAGATTTTATTTATTCATGAGAGATACACACATGGAGAGGCAGAGACACAGGCAGAGGGAGAAGCAGGCTACATGCACGGAGCCCGATGTGGGACTCGATCCCAGGACTCCAGGACCACTCCCTGGGCTGAAGGCAGGCACTAAACTGCTGAGCCACCCAGGCGTCCCTGAATAGGATTACTTTCATTAGACATTTTTATTGCTGGCAGATAGCAAAAATAGTAAATACTGAAAAAAATAATTTTCTTTTTTTTGATATCTTACCTACTTAAAAAAATCTAGAAGTAAGTACAAGTAATAGGAAATAATTCACTTAATAAGCAGTGTATAGTTGTATGTTTGCCTGTGTCCTCCTGTTCCTCTAATAGGTTGAAAGGGTAATGACAGGATAAATGAATGATACTTCAAATGCAAACTTTCTTGGTGATATAAATTCTAATGCAATTTGTGAAAGGCTTATGTGATTTTACACATCCTTAAAATGTTAAACAAGATAATGTAAGTGAAAACCACTGCCTACCATCTAGTAGGCACTAATGGGTGGTCTGGTTACATTTTCCTTTTTCTAAAATTTGTATGAACTCTTGCTTTTGGCAAAATTTGTCCATACATATTTAAAACACTGCCAGCATTTTCTTTTGAAGTGGTAGTTCTATAGCATGAAAAGTAAATCTGGCCAGTCCATGTGCTCTGATAAAAATGGTTTCATTTTTCTTTTTTACATAAGTAATGATCTAGTCATGGAATTTGGTAGGAATTTTAAGAAGCTTTGGGGTACTTGGGCTACTCCCTTCCTTCCTGAGTTCTAGATTAATTTGTCGGTTTTAGTGGCAGAGTAGCAACTGAAATCATGAATGTAGCAGATTTCACTCATACTCCTTTGTAGTAACTCTCCTTAAAGGGTTGTCCATACTTGATTGGAATGAAGACACCACTTTCTTGGACAGTAGGGAAAGCCTTTACAGATCTATAGGGAAAAATGTTTTCACCTGCAACTTCAGTGTTCGTGCTTCTCCCCATTCATAGAATGTCTTCTCATGATACCTGCTCAAATATATGAAAGACATTAATTTACCTATGAACTGTAAGTTGTCTAGCTTATGATATTTTATTTAACACTTTTAACCTGGATTATTCTATTTAATGAATCCTTGTGCTTTTTTTTTTTTTTTTTAAGATTTATTTATTCATGAGACACAGAAAGGGGGGGGGGGAGGCAGAGACACAGGCAGAAGGAGAAGCAGGCCTCCATGCAGGGTGCTGGACGTGAGACTCCATCCCAGGACTCCAGAATCATGCCCTGGGCCAAAGGCAGGCGCTAAATCACTGAGCCACCCAGGGATCCTCATGCTTTTGTTTTTTAAGTATAGCAGGATTCTTTTAAGCATTTTAGGTCTGATGGACCATTTTTGTTACTTCCCTTTGTTTCTACCTGGATCTGTTAGATAACTGTCTTGTGTCTTGAGTAATCACTGGCCCTTATTCTGATAACAGTACTCTTATTATTGCAGTTTCAGTGGTTTTGGCAGTCTTATCCCACTTGGTGTCAATTTAAACTTGTCCTTCTCGCATACAGGCTTCTTCATTGTGTCTTTGCAGCTAGCTTTTTGATACCAACTGCAGAAACATGGATTATCCATAAAGTCTAGAGGCTGCCTTAATATGATATATTTGCCATTGATTAGTTTGTTTGATTTTTCTTTAACTGGTTATTATCAGTATCTTTCCAGAAGAGATGGGACTGTGAGAACCTTCCGCTTGATAATTTAAAGAGCTAGCTTCTCTTCAAATTTTAATTTAGTTGGGAGAACATGTTCAATTAATAAAGGTCCAAGGGAAGGATTAGAAGGTGATGTTTGAGTGACTTACTCTTTTTGCCACTTTCATGTAGTTTAAAACAACAAAAAAGTCAACAACAAAGAACAATGTGGTTATATTCCTTTCTTTGGAATCTAAGGTGAAAATTGCCTCCTTTTCTTATTTTTCACCCAGTGTTTCTGTAGTAGCCCAGTGGAATGTTTTGAGCTTAGCGTGAGAGACCTTTTGTGAACTCAGGATACTGCATGGAAGTTTTGTTTTGTTTTGTTTTTTGTTTTTTTTGTTTTTTGTTTTTTTTAATCTTAGACCCTTAAACAGCCCTTTTCTCCTCCCTTCAGTGAACTTGATGTGTAGACAACCTTAGGAAAGAGAAGGAAGGAAGGACACTCTGGCTGTTTTCTTGTCTCTAGGAATGGTTAAATCTATAATTCTGTGAAAGGATTCCTAGTGGCCGCACTTAAGTTTGGACCCTATTCCATGGCATAACCTCTGAGTTTAAATGTAGGTGTTCCCCTGTCTCAAAACCTTTTTGTCTTGAAAGGGAACTTTATAATTTGAAAATTGAGATGGCTTAAGTTCTCAGTGTAGGAAGTGGGGGGGATAGATTTTAGTCAAGTATTTGGAAGTGGAATGTGGGGGCACCTGGGTGGCTCAGGCAGTTAAGCTTCTGCCTTTGGCTCAGGTCATGATCTCAGGGTCCTGGGATCAAGCCCCATGTCAGGCTCCCAGCTTGGTGGGGAGTCAGCCCTGTGATATCTCTTCTCTCACTCCCCCTCAAATAAATAAATAAAATTAAATTTAAAAAAGTAGAGGATACTTGAGTGGCTCAGTGCTTGAGCATCTGCCTTTGGCTCAGGGTGTGATCCCAGGGTCCTGGGATTGAGTCTCTTATTGGGCTCCCTGCAAGGAGCCTGCTTCTGTCTCTGCCTGTGTCTCATGAATAAATAGATAAAAATCTTAAAGAAAAAAAAAGGGAAGTGAAATGTGACCAGAAACTGCAAGATTTCCGTCTTTCACATCTAGTAACCCACCTATATGACCTAGCTCAGTTTTAGCCAGTAAAAAAAAATTATTGTGGCATAGAACTAGATCTTCCTTATTCCTAGCTTAAATATGTGTTGTTAGTGATTAATAGCATTGATCCTTGGTATAGCACCCCGATGTTAATGGCTGGATTGCGGAGCTGCAATGGCTGTTATTGAATGAGCTAGGGCAATAGGGAGGTTACTTGAGACCTGGGTTGGAGCCATTGTGGAGGGTCTGAGAAGGCCTGAGAGGAGAGTTTCAGATGCTTTCATTTAAGCAATAGAAACATTTTTGCTCAGGGTCCTGACATAATGGAATTGATGTTTTAAGATGGAGAATCTCACAGATGTATGCACTTACTAGAATAGAGAAAGAGGCAAGAGACATGGAGTTGAAAACCATTTTTCAAATATTTAGTTCACTGTGGTAACATCAAAACAGGTCAATACATCAAGGGACACAGGTAACTTTACCTCATAATTATGTAAAATTACCTGTGTCCCTTGATGTATTGACCTGTCTGCATTCCTCCTTGATTTTCTCTGAAATAGTCTTCTGAGAACTGTATATGTAGCAATATACAATTGCTACTGTGTATAAGACTTTTTTTTTTTTAAGGACAAAACAGGAATGAAAACTATTTTCTGTCATTTGTAAATTTTGAGAGGCTAAGCTTTCAACTATTTTGATCTGCATGATTTAATTCTAAATAGTTTTAAAAAATACCAAAGAATACATAGGCAAAATAATTTCAACCTTTTACTTTCCACCCCAAATAGATATACTAAGGTGTCATAAAACCATACTGATAATATCAATTATATCTAGACCTTTCACTTTGCTTTTGGACTTAACAGTTTTCTCAAAAGTGTGATCCCCAGGCCAGCAGAATGCACGTAACCCAGGAACTTTTCTGGTTTGGAATTTCTGACTTAGGTTATGAATGCAAGCTCTCTGAGACCTTAATTCCAGGCCTACTTTACCAGAAATACTGGGGATGAGACTTAACAGTGTTTTAACAAGAAAGCCCCCTAGGTGATTCTGGCGCAAGGCCAAGTTTGAGAACCATTGATTCAAGAAGCAAAGAAAGGATGTTATTTATTTCATCCATCTTATATAAGAATCTGAAATTTAGAAGGAAAGGGATAGAATAGAATATATCATTCATTAATGGAAATTCATGACTTTAGTGGGTTAGTCACTGCTAGTGTGGAGACTATGATTGCTCTTCATTTCTCTCAAACTACAAAAATATTTTGACTATTAAAACAATTTATTGGGATGACTGGGTGCTTCAGCGGTCCTCCTGTGTCTGCCTTTGGCCCAGGGCATGATCCCAGGATCTGGGGATCAAGTTGTGGATCAGGCTCCCTGCGGGAAGCCTGCTCTCTCTCTGCCTATGTCTCTGCCTCTCTCTTTGTGTCTATCAAAAATAAATAAAATCTTTTAAAAAATAAAACAATTTATTAATATTAATGGAGGAAGGTGAATTTTTTACCTGAGTGGACCTTAATGGAATTTCTTGCTAGATCACTTTGTTAAAGATTTTCATTCCCCCCACCCCCTTTTTAAATATTTTATTTAGGGATCCCTGGGTGGCGCAGCGGTTTGGTGTCTGCCTTTGACCCAGGGTGCAGTCCTGGAGACCCGGGATCAAATCCCAAGTCGGGCTCCCGGTGCATGGAGCCTGCTTCTCCCTCTGCCTATGTCTCTGCCCCTCTCTCTCTCTCTCTCTCTCTCTCTGTGTGACTATCCTAAATAAATTAATTAATTAATTAAAAAAAATAAATATTTTATTTATTCATGAGAGAGGCAGAGAGAGAAGCAGGCTGCCTGTAGAGAGCCTGATGCAGGACTTGATCCCAGGACACTGGGATCACGACCTGACCCAAAGGCTTAACCACTGAGCCACCCAAATGCCCCAAGATTTTCATTCCTAATCCAGTTCAGCATACTGTCTAGAAGCAGCATAAAATTATGGCAGATATTTTCGATGTTTAGCAGTAGAAATACTTCACACGGATTATTGGGTGTTAGGCTGTATTTCGTCTTACGTAATTTGAATGAGAAAGAGCCTTTATGTGTTTTTTTTTATTGTTTTATTGAGATATAATTCACATGTAATTCATGTAATTTGCTCACTTAAAGTATACTGTTCATTGACTTTTAGAGTATTCACAGAGTTGTGCAAATATTTGCGTAATCTATGTTTTCCTAATAAGTATTTATTTCAGATATTGATCACAAAAATTAAGTCAGTGGAAGCAACGTGAATGTCCTTTAACAGGTGAATAAACAAAATAAGGCATAAACATAAAATGGAATGTTACTTATGCTTAAAAAGGAAGCGAGTTCTGACACATGCTACAACATGAATGAATCTTGAGGATATAATGCTAATAAGTGAAATAAGCCTGTTCTAAAAAGACAAATAGGTATGATTCCACTTACATGATACCTAGAGCAGTCAAACTCATGGATACAGAAAGAAGAATCATGTTTGTTAGGGTCTGGCGAGAAGGGGAAATCAGAAGTTGCTGTTCAATGGGTATAGAGTTTTATTTTTGCAAGATGAAAAGACTTCTGGAGATGGATGGTGCTGATGGTTGCATGGCAAATTGAAAAAAAAAACTAAATCAAAACATGCTATATTTCCAATTATTTTAAATATCTTTGCAGAATCCTTTTTATTATATTTTTGTTTTTAAGATTTTACATATTCATGAGAGACATAGAGAGAAGCAGGCTTCACGCAGGGAGCCCAATGCAGGACTCAATCCCAGGACTCCAGGATCACGCCCTGAGCCAAAGGCAGATGCTCAACTGCTGAGCCACCCAGGCATCCTGAATCCTTTGTTTGTAAACTGGAAAATTATTTAGTGTTATAGCATTTTTGTAAGTTGTCAGGTACCAACTCACATGTGGTGTGACAGGATGCAGAGCCAATAAATTTTTTTTTAATATTTTATTTATTAATGAGAGAGAGAGAGAGGGCAGAGACGAGGGAGAAGCAGGCTCCATGCAGGGAGCCTGACGTGGGACTTGGTCCTGGGTCTCCAGGGTCAGGCCCTGGGCTGAAGGCGGTGCTAAACCACTGAGCCACCTGGGCTGCCCAGAGCCAATAAATTTTGAGAGAATTTTAGTATTTTTAAATTGAGGTATAATTTACATATTGTAACATTCATCTTTTAAAACAGTTTAGTGTGTTTCATTGTATTTACAGAGTTGCGCTGCTATGATCAACTAATTCTGGAACATTTTTATCATCTCCAAAAGAAACCCTCTATCCATTAGCAGTCATCCCTCCTGCTCCCCCAGTCATTTCCTCCCCCCAGTCCATGGCATCCACTAATCTTTCTGTCTCTGGATTTGCCTATGCTAGATATTTCATGTAAATAGAATCACAGAATGTGTGGTTTTTAGTTTGTGCTTTTCATTTAGCTTATTGACAAAAACATTTTTCAAGGTTTATACATGATACAGCATTTATTATTTCATTTCTTTTTATGGCCAGATGATATCTCAGTGTATGGCTGTACCACAATTTGTTTATTCATTTATCCACAGCTGGACTTTCTACCTTTTGGCTATCATGGGAAATGTTGCTAGGAACATTCATGTGGAATTGCTGGGTCATATGGTAATTCCATTTTTAATAATTTTTGAGGAACTGACAAACTTTTCCAAAGAGACTGCACAATTTTGCATTCCCACTAGTGGTGGATCTTTGCCAATATTTTTTATTGTCTGCTCTTTTATCTGTATTGGTGTGAGGTGGCATCTCATTGTGATTTGATTGACATTTCTCTAGTGACTATTGATGTTGATCCTTTTTATCTCATGTGCTTATCCATACCTATTTATATCCTTTGCCCATCTTTAAAAGTAGTTTGGTTATTTGTTTTAGATGTTGAATTGTGTTTTTTATGTATTCTAAATACAAGTCTTTTGTCAGATATATAAATTGCAGATATTTTCATCTATTCTTTGGGTTGTTTTCACTTTCCTGATTTGTCCATTACACAGAAGTTTTAAATGTCATAGACCATTTTACCTTTTTTCTTTGTTCCTTTTGCTTTTTATGTCATAGCATAAGACATTATTGCCTAAGCCAAGAACATGTAGAATTTACTCCTATGGTTCCTTCTAGTTTTATAATTTAGCTCTTATATTTAATTCTATGTCTGCTTTGTGTTAATTTTGTATATGGTATGAGGTAGGGGTCCAAATTTCTTTTTTTGCCTATTGTCCCCAGCATTATTAGTTGGAGACTATTCTTTCCCCATCATGTGTTTTAAGATGGAAATGCATATAATTTTAAGATGGAAATGTACTTTAAAATTTTTTGGTAGTTTGTATAGGTGATACACTCTGCTATTTTTTTATTTTCTAAGTATCTATAACAGAACTTTGGTAAGAAAAATACACACCAGAGTATAAACCAGAGTATAAACAGTGACTATAAAAAAAAAAAACCAACAGTGACTATTTCTGAAGGATGGGATGGGACTAGGGAAGGAGGAAATGCTGACTTTCATATGTAAAAACAAAGTTCTTCACCTCTCTTGATAATACTGATTTACTTAAATAATTATGGTACAGTTTGTTTATTAAGGGTTTTATTTATTTGAGAGAGTAAGAGAGCACAAGAGAGAGTATGAGGTGTGGTGGCCTGCAGAGGGAGAGGGAAAATCAGGTTCTCTGCTGAGCAGAGATCCTAATGTGGGGCTCGATCCCAGGACCCTGGGATCATGACCTGAGCTGAAGGCTGATGCTTAACCAACTGGGCCACCCAGGTGCCCTATTTTATGGCAGCTTTAAGACCAGGGCCAAAAGTCCTTTAATTGTGTGTATGTGTTTTAAGGACCACGCTTTCTAAGAATGCTTTCTGTAGTTGGAATGATAATTTCCAAAGTTGGTGGGTGCTATTATAGAATAGGGAAGTGGGAAGGAAACTAACACAAAGTGCCTGTTACTGACATATGCTTTTATGTGTGATAATGTATCTTAATTTTTCACATTTTTACAGATGGGAAAAATGAGTACTAGACATCATGAATGACTTAACCACTGTCCCATAGCTTAGTAGTTAAAAGCAAGAACTAGAATCAGGGTTATATCACTCCAAAGCTTACCAAAGCTTAGGTTTTCTCTGTGTTTCTCTGTGCTGACTAGTACATAGTAAGCAATTCATTGAATGCTTTGGAAAGCACGTGCCCATGTAGATGGATGAATAATGTAATGGGTTGAGGAATCCTGATGAAGAAATAGATATTAAAGAGAAAAAATTAATAATGGAAATCATAAAGTGTCTTGAGGAAGCTAGGACTTTGGAACTTTTGATGAGTGCAAGTATTTACTTTGTCACAATATCCAAAGCATGTTAGGGGCTATACATTTCCTTGCCTGTGAAAGATTTTAAACTCAGTTCTAAAAATTTGGCAAGTGCCATAAGAGGACAGAAAATAATGGGAATATTTGGAGTTCACTTTAATAAAGATGAAAAGGTTTTTCCTTCACTTATTTAGTAAACAGTCATTACATTTTATGTTGTCCCGTGTATTGTTCCAGGTTTGGGGGTGAGCACAAATGAAGCCATCTAGTTTTTCTTTTATATGCTTTCCTTTTTAGTGAATTGACACTAATTTCTCAAAAACTTAAGACTTCATAGACTTTTGTTGGTACTTGGATGCCTTTAGGATTGATTCTTAAGCCACTGAGGACAGTTGAGTGTGAATAGGTTTAATGAATTCTGTGACAGAATTTCTGGTTGAGGTAAAATTTGTGTGCGTCCCATATTTCTGTTACTCATGAATTCTCCTTCCCTTGTTGACTGTGTTAGTGAGTTACTTTGATGATTCTTGAACTCCAGTTCTTGCTGTCAGGTGAGGCCTTTGGATCTGGTAAAAAGTATTACCTCATCTTTGTATTAGACTTAGTATTTTTAAAGATCTTTGAACCTCTAGATGACTATATATCCAATCAGGCTTGTTTTTAATTTAGGGAACTGAAGGCTGGTGTGTGTTTAAGATTTTATTTATTCATTCATGAGAGACATAGAGAGGCGAGATATAGGCAGAGGGAGAAGCAGGCTCCCTGTGGGGAGCCCGATGTGGTACTTGATCCAGGACCCCAGGATCATGACCTGAGCCAAAGGCAGATACTCAACCACTGAGCCACCCACGCGCTCACTACTGTTTGTGTGTGAGGAGAGCAGTGTTCTCCTGAAGTCAGGAGTCAGGAAATGTGAATTCTGTTCCTGTGGGTAGCTTGCTGAACCTGATGGAATTACTTAACTAGTCTTAGTCGCGGTGAGCCACTATTCACTTCTGAGTGCAGCTAGAGAGGCTGGGAAGCTGGTTGTAACACACTTCAACCACCTTTTCACCTGGATTTTTCCACTGAAGGATGAATCATTCTTGTGAAATCAGTTTTCAAAACAGGAAGATGAAAGGCACATTGTTGAATTGTTTAAGTGCACACTAAAAACTTTTATGACAATTGAATCTAGAGGGTGAATTCACCCTTTTCTCCCAATGAATATTATATCTGCTACAAAATTAAAAAGATTTTTTTGCTGAGCTCTGAGGTTAATATGCTGTAGTCAGATTTTTGAGGATGCAAAATTATGTATATAAGTAATATCTATGATGAATACAGGGCAGAAGTAGTTATTGCACTCTAAAAAAATGTAATAAGCTTCTAAAGCTTAGAGAAAAAGGGAAGATGATACCTCTTTGGAATATCTGGAAATATTTCAGGAAATGCTTTAGCATGAAATACTATTTGACTAGTAGATATTAGAGAGGATGGGGTTGAGTAGAAAATAAGGAAGAAGGAAGACCAGGAGACAGAAGTAAACCATGGGAATAAGTGTGAACAGAATCCCAGAAGAGATAAGCATAATGTTTTGGGAAAAGGGTTTGACACACTTGTTATGAAGCATCTGCTTTCTATTTTTGTGTTACACTATACTCCAGTTTTGGTGTAACCCCACCCCAAATAACAAGAACAAATGTTCAGGAAAGGTATTTTTATCTGGAAATAATTGAAGAATGTGATTTTTCAGTATTTAAATTTGGTTTGTGGGACTCAACTCCCAGCCCAGAAAATAAAAGTAACGATGACAGACGTTCTTTTTTAATTCACAGATTCTAGGAAATACTGTGTGTTGGCTGACATAATTTGGTCCATAATAGCGTTAAATTGCTTTGGTGTTTGCCTTTGAAGTCATTAGTGTTTTGACCTTCTGTTTTTCTTCTCTTGGTTTTTTATTTAATTTGGAACCTTGAGAGGAAAGATACTGTGTTAATTTGATAAAAGATTCCCCTTCCCTTTTTGGTTCTTTCTGAATCTTCATGAAACTGCTTGGGAACAGAGAGCCTGAGTGGGGTGGGCAAAAGGAAAAGGCATACAAATATCATTGATAAATGTCAGGAAGAAGGAGGTGGGATTGGACTTTGGGCAACCTGTCTCCTTAGTGTGTTTATGTCATGTGCTTTACCATTGAGGATTTCAGTTTAAATGTGAGTCCTGATACTGCCAAATTTCTACTTTTTGTGGATCATTTTAGGTCATTCCTAGGAAATTTTTTATTTTAGCAGAAGAAAGTACGAATTTGATTCATTTCTGTTTACTCTTAAGAGGGATGATTATGGGTATGTGAACGTGTGTGTGGATGTAAAAAAATTCATTCTGAACTTTGTGGCAAATTCAAAATAACTCTGATTTCAGAGAAGAGTTTTGCAAGAAAAGGCACATCAGCTTATGTAGCGTTCATGGCATTCAGAAGAAAGTAATACTTTGTTTAAAGAATGTAGATTAGGAATTTTTATCTTGAAATTGAGGTCTTACTATGGATGATTATTTTCTTAAATATAATATTTATAATTGATTAGTATATAGGGTTATGACTCAGAACATGCAGTGCCCAGTTCCTTCCCGATTAACAACTATTGAGCCTGCTTCATCTCACAGAATGTATGATGAGTGATTTTTTTTTTTTTTTAACTGGTGTAGGAGCATTTGATGCTTGCTCCATTACGTGTGAATGTTTTTTGTAGCTTCCTGAGAGATTCCCAAAATGGTGAAATTTTATTAAACTCAAGTAGATGTCTTAAGAAATGCAAGTGTTGAATAAAGCCTAGTTTGTCAAAACTGGAGAATTGTTGAGTCACTGTTGTGGTAGATCTGTGCCTGACTTAAGCACCTATGACACATTTTAAAATAACAATATACAGTTTAGGAAGAAATCTTTCACCCTTAAAAGTTCATTGCTGTTATACCTTTAATCTTTTAGAATGTCTTGGTCAACTGTGTGGATCCTTGATCATATCTCATTACCTGGATAAAATCAAGAGGTTTCTCTCAGGCTGGTGTTTGCCAATTCAGACCCTCCCTTATGTTTTATTATAGAAAATTTCAGCTTACATAGAAATGGAGAGGTCAGTGTAGTAAACCCTGTTGTGTGTATCACCCAGTTACAACAGGCATCAACTCGTAGCGGTTCTAGTTTTACTTAGACTGTCCTACCACACCCACATATACACACTTTGATTATTCTGAAGCCAGTTGTCTACAATATACTATGTCTGTAAATGGTTCAGAATCTGTCTCTAAAAGATAGTAGCTCTTTTAAAGTATTCCTGTGTTTGTTGAAAAAGATACAAAAGAGTATGGATGGGACAAAGAGTAGAAATTAGGTCCAACTGTTACTTGACTTTGAGAAGGAATTGGGGAGACACAGAACCGTAAAGGGCGGTATAGGCTAGAATTAATTAATTAATCAATTAATTAATTTATTTCCATTTATTTATCATAAGATGGTACATTCCTCCCCTCCCTTTTCCCCCTCTGCCTTATAGGCCTCTATCTAGATTTGTGCCCCTCTTCCTTTCCCTGCTCTTTGAATGAAGTGCCTGAGGGTTTAGTTTTCAGGCCCCAGCCATATATCTTTTTCTGAAGTTCGGAGTTCTAGCTAATGTCTGTCTTGTAAATACCTCAAATTTAATATGTTTAAAATGGAGCTCTTGCTTCTTCTTGATCAGACCCAGTTTATTCTATTTTTATCAGTACCCTTCTCACCCTGACTATGCCTCCCCACTCCATCACCATTTCTTAGCCTTGCTGTCTTAGTCTCCTCTGCAGAAAACAGCTTAAAATATGCCAGTGATGCCTTCCTTGACCACCTTTTCCAAGATGGCTTTACCCAATTATTGTCCCATCACCCAGATTCCATCATAGAACTGACGATAAGTTAAAATTATACTGTTAATGTATTTAATTTGTTTTGTCTCTTACCCACTACAGTGTAAGCTCTATTATGGTACTTACTCTAGCTCAGTGCCTAACACAGTGTTGGCAAACTGTACATATTGTATGAATGAAGATAATAGAGAAGGTAGAAATTAGGAATTTTCTTTTTCTGCTTTTGTCTGGTATTTTTTAAACACTGAACTGGAGGATGCAGAAGAAAGGATATTGTTTAACTCGGTTAAATTAATTTGTGATTTTAGTTACCAGATATATTTGCTTAAAATTTTTAGAACTAAAAATTCTAACAGTTAATGGAATAAAAACTCTGTTGTTTCATTGAGCTTTTATGACTCTGTAGCCACCCGAGTGAACCAATAACTTGTGATATAAAACTTATAGCCTCTTGGAAATTGGGAGATTAGGAAGATTGATAGCAGATTGTTTTTTATACTTAGGTGTCTGCAAAAAGAAATGTCCCATTTCTATTTCTTTATGCTTGGACTTCTTTCTCTCTCATATCTGTTTTTATAATATGTTGCGTTTTTCTCTTTTCTAGTTAGAGCGCAGAACAATTTACCACCTCTCTTCTGGGAGTTGCTTTTTTTTTTTTTTTAATGGGAGTTGCTTTTTAAAGTAGTAATTTCTAGTTGTGTTTCATAGTAAAATTACTGCAGTTGAAGTGGTGTGGAAAGAGCAGTGTCCTTGAATGAAGGAGTCCTAGGGTTCTTTAGGTACTTCTCCCTCATACCAGTTGGTAGTAGTAGTTCTAGCAGGAATTTGGGGATCATATACTTGGATTTAAATTAAGTGTAGGCTTTACCAATATTTTAATAATTAAATAATTATTAATAATAGAGTAACCTTTACCAAATTACCCCTCTGAACCTCAAGTTTTCTTCTGTTTAAATGAAGGTGTTGGCTGGGTGGTTATGAGAAAAACCTGCAATAACAAATATAAAGTGGCCAGCATAGTATCTGACATATAATGGACCCTAAACAAATACTCTCTCCATTGTTTATTTTGGGCAAGTTGCTTAATCTCTGGGTTTCCATTTCTTTATGTGTAAAGTTAGGAGATTTGACTAGAGCAGTGACCCCCAACTTCAGTGCCCATCACCATTACCTGGTGGCTATTAAAACACAGGTTGCTGGGCCCAAAATTCAGAGTTTATGATTTGATGGATCTTAAGTGGAGCCTTAGGTATGGGTTTTTAAAAGGTTCCCAGGTGATGCTGCTGCTGGTTTTCTGGGATCCAAGCTGTGAAAACCACTGGATTTGATAATCAGATAATCCTGCCAGCCCTAGGATTGCAGTTTTCTTAACAATAGTGATAATTAATAGCCAGAGTTTGAGACTTTGTGCTGGGCATGGTGCAGAATGCTTTCTACTTTTGTATTATTTTGTGCTCATGGTGATTGGTGGTAGTATCCTTTTTTAAAGGGCTAGATTGTTGAAGTTCACACAGCTAGCTATTAAGTGACAAAGTTGAGACTGTCTGGTCTACTTTTTTGGACACAAACCACCTTCTCTTGACCTAAATGATTGGCTTCTAACCTTGGCTCCCCACATGCAGTTTTTCTTCTTAGTTTTTTGGCTTAACAACAGTTTTTTTGTTGCTAATTTCTGAGGCTTTAAGGCTGGAACTGCTATTCAGAACTTAATTTGTACTTCCTGATGTAAGCCTTTATATGTGTTTTATTGCTGTTTTGCTTATCTCCTCACATTTATAAGCTTCTTTAGGGTATGGACCCTGTCTTTTGAGCATTGTATAGTGCTCAGCAGAATGCTGTTCACATGGTAATGGTCTAGATGATGAGGATGTTGGATATTGTACTCATTTTAGCAAGTTACCTGTTCGGCATTCAGGTTTAATGCATAAGGTGTATATTTTGAATCTCAGGGTATTCAGGTTTCTTACCACTTTGCTGCCTTTAAACAATTAAAATTAGAATGCTAATTAATTTTATTGAGAAAATTCTTAATTGGTTAGCTGAACTTTAAATATAAACATGAAATGAAAAGTCCCATGTTCTGATTTCAATTATCCAGAAACTGGATGACTAAAGGGCAGTGGTGTAAATCCTTTTACCCTGATACCATGCCTAAAAATGCTTCCTATATTTTATTTTTATTCTTGAACTGTCATTTTGACTTCAATTAATTCAGTATAGAAAGATCTAAATCAATGTAAAAACCAGACTCCTGTTCCCTTCTTTTTTAAAAGGTTTATTTAAACTCAGTTTGTTCCTTTTATCAGTAATCTTAGATTGGAAATTTGTCACTTATCTGATAGTTGAAAATAAAACCGGTGGCAGTTTGAACATCTATTATAATGACGTAAGGACCAGAGGGTTTTAGGTGTAATTGAAAAGAAACAATGGCAGCCTTCCTCAGGTGTTCATTCAGGAGGGTGGAAAGGTACATCAGTTAATTAAGCAAAGTTTTGCATTACTCTCTTGTGCTCTGTAGAATTTCTTAAAGAAATTTGTTAATTTTGATGACTGAAGATGTATTTCGCTTTGCAGCAGTAATTGTTGCTGTTCTATAGAGATTTGAGTCAGCTTTTCAGGAAGAAGACCTTGGTTTGACTCTCTAGTATTGTTGCTGATTTAAGAAAGAATGTGGATGGGATTAACCAGGGTTTTTATTTTTTTATTTATTTAAAATTATGTTCTCTCCTTTCCCTAAGATGTTTGATTATGTATGAAACAGAACCATTTACCTTTCCAGTCAAGTTTTTTATGTTTTTTTTTATTTTTTATTTTTTTGGATTTTTACTTATTTGAGAGAGCAAGAGTGAGAGCACAGGCAAGGGGAGGGCAGAGGGAGAAGGGAGAAGCAGGCTCCTGGCTGAGCAGAGTCTGATGACAAGGGGCCTGATGCCAGAACACTGGGATTATGACCTGATCATAACTGACTGAGCCACCCAGACGCACCCCCCCCCCCCCTTCAAGTTCTTTTATCTGCTTTCCAAAATGCCCATTATGAGCCACATGTTAATATGAGGGCTCAACTTTGTTGAAGATGTTGAGTTTTTTATTTAAATCACTCTAATCTTTTTGCTGTAGGTTGGTGGTTCACAACTTGGGCTGCTAAATAGAATCACCTGGGAGACATTAAAGGGAAAAAGTCTGGGCCTTACTCCTAATTAAATTTTGATTTTATTTATCTGGGGTGGGTCTCCAGCATTTATTTTTTTATTTTTTAAAGATTTTATTTTATTTATTCATGAGAGACAGAAAGAGAAGCAGAGGGACGCCTGAGTGGCTCAGTGGTTGAGCATCTGCCTTTGGCTCAGGGCATGATCCCGGGATCTGGGATCGAGTCCCATATTGGGCTCTTTGCATGGAGCCTGCTTCTCCCTTGGCCTGTGTCTCTGCCTCTCTCTGTCTCTCTCATGAATAAATAAATAAAATCTTTAAAAAAATAAAATTTAAAAAAAAAAAAGAGAGAAGCAGAGACACAGGCAGAGGGAGAAGCAGGCTCCATGGAGGGAGCCTGACATGGGACTCGATCCCGGGTCTCCAGGATCACGCCCTGGGCTGAAGGCAGGCGCTAAACCACTGAGCCACCTGGGCTGCCCACATTTATGTTTTTAACACCTCCCCAGATAATTCTAAGGTATGGCCAGCATTGAGAAGTACTGCCTAAAGACTCCAGTAAATTTCTTGGAGGAAAATAGTTCCCCAACACTCCCATCCTAAGTAGCTGTGTCATAGAGGAGGTTAAGAATGTCGCATCTGGGCAGCCAGGGCTCAGCGGTTTAGCGCTACCTTCAGCCCAGGGCCTGATCCTGGAGACCCGGGATCGAGCCCCACATCGGGGTCCCTGCATGGAGCCTGCTTCTCCCTCTGCCTGTGTCTGTGTCTCTGCCTCTCTCTCTGAGTCTCTCATGAATAAATAAATAAAATCTTTAAAAAAAAAAAATAAAAGGAATGTCAAATCTGAATCTTATTTAAAAGCATAGAAATTTATTTTAGTTCTGTAATTTGCAAATAGATGAGTAGGCTTTGTGTTATTTTTAAAAATAATTTCCATTCTCCCCTCTAACAAACTTGGTTTGCTAAACTTATTTTGTGTCTTTTTAAAAAAACCTTCAGCGTGCTTTGACTTCTGGCTCATTTACCCAGATTTCTAATATCAAGGACTCCAAGGACCTCTGGCTCTACTTGATGAAGCAAGTCTGGCAATTTAAGTGATCATGTCAGATGGTGTAGCCAATCTTGTAACGCACAAAAAAGCAGTGTTCAGATACTGTGATTCATTTCCCTAAATGTACTGTTTTCTATATATTTCATTTTCAGACAGGTGGTGCTTTGAGGTGACTTTGCAAGTTCAGTGAAACATGGGTCTCTGATTTCTTTTATTTCAGAATCTTTTAACTTCCCTTTCTTCTCCTAAGGTATTTAATTTCCATGCCTGACACCCTTGTATTTGCCAGCAAAAGTAAATGCTTGTATTTTGAGAAGTGTAATACGCCATTCATTGTTTCATTCAGCTGGAACATACTGCACTGTTCCTGTGTTCATGGACCTAAATATAAGTCGAATACAGTCCCTGCTTTTATAGTGATTTTAAATCCATTCTCATTGGGAGGGGGAGGAAGTGACACAAATACCAGATTTTTCTCTTTCATCTCCACATTCTGGTCCATTGGTAAATCTTGTTGGCTCCACCTTCAAATTACATTATGAATGCAATTTCCCATTTTCCATTTCCAGTGCTTCACACTAATTCAAGCTATTACTATCTTTTGACTGGACAATCTCAGCAGCCTCCTAATTTAGTCTATCTGCTTCTGTTTTTTATCATCTACAGTGTGTTCACACCACAGCCAGAATGAGCTTAAAAACGTATATGATAGGGGCATCTGGGTGGCTCAGTTAAGTGTCTTACTCCAGATCTCAGCTGTGAGTTCAAGACCAGCTTTGAGCCTACTTAAAAAAAAACAAAGCAAACAAACAAAATGTAAATTATAGCACATTGTACCCTGTTCAAATTTTTCCAAAGCCTTCATGTCACATTTAAACTAAAAGTCGAACTCCTTATCATAGGTTACAAAGGCCCTACAAGATTTAGGTTATGTCTGCTTCAGCTTACCTCTTTTATTTATCATATTACTACTTTTCCCTTAGTTCACTTGCTCCAACCACACTTACCTTCTTACTCTAGTGCCTTCGTGTCTGTACATTTCCTATTCCCTCTGTCTGGAAAGCTTTTGTGCAGATCTCCTATCACCTTGTTTTTGTTCTTCATACTGTTCAGATACCTGCCACTTTTTAAAGAGCTGTTCTTGACCACCAGCTTACCAGCTTCGCATCACAATGACTTTTTTTTTTAAGATTTTTTTTAAGACTTATTTTAGAGAGATCATGCACAGGAGTTAGGGGAAGGCCAGAGAGAGAAGGAGCCAGACTCCCTGCTGGGCTGGATTTCACGATCTGATCTCAACCTGGAGATCTTGACCTGAGCCAAAACTGAGAGTCAGAGGCTCAGCCGACTAAGCCTCCCAGGCCATCCCCACAATGACTTTTTTTTTTTTTTTAAAGATTTTATTTATCCATGAAGGACAGAGAGAGAGATGCAGAGACACAGGCAGAAGGAGAAGCAGGTTCCATGCAGGGAGCCTGATGGGGGACTCAATCCCAGGTCTCCAGGATCAGGCCCTGGGCTGAAGGCTGTGCTAAACCGCTGAGCCATCCGGGCTGCCCGCTTTTTTATATTCAAAGGCGCGTGCCCTTTTGCTTACTAGCTTATTGTCGTTCTCTAGCTCTGGAATGTAAATTTCCTCCTATTAGGGACTTTATGTTGTTCACCTCAATAATACAAGTATCTTGAACCATGATAGGTAGACATATTGAAAAAAAAAGTTTGAATTAAATGATTAAAATAGTAATTATGATGAGTACAGCAAAAGACAAGGAGTTCCATGAAAGGGGGCTACCAGGAATTCTCCTTTGGTCTCCAGCTGGCCAGAGCATAAGAGAGCAAGGAGAAATGTTGAGAGTAGTTGCTAAAGATTCTGATGATATGAGCAGCAGCCAGATCAAGCAGTACCTTTGGTCCTAGTTAAGAATTAGGAAAGGACTTGTCTTTTTTTTTTTTTTTTTTTGTAAGTCTTTTATATAGGCATAAAGTACTTATAGGCATATAAGTTCATAGTTAGATAAGGGTCAAATATGAAATTACATCTCAACTCTTACCAGGTACTTCAACTAATAACTGGCTTGGGAAGATGCCTTATAGTGTAGAATTAGAGAGGTGCTATGTTCAGTCATCAGCATTTTACTTTTTCTGACTTTTAATTATTTGATGCTGCTTTGATGATGAGCAGAGATTTACAACTCATTGTGTATTTTCTTTTTTCTCTCAATTGATTCATACATAAATTTTTTTCTCCATTATTGGGAAAGGAAAATTCTGAAGAGAATACAGAATTGAATTCCTTTTCAGGAAATCTGGTTACTCTGAGCTGTGATTGGCTATCATATCCTTAGAGTAACTGAGGAGTGAAAATAATTTTTGAAGACTCTCGTGGGGGAAATGACAGTGTGTGTAAAAGATATTTTATTAAATACGGTTGTTGCCGGCTTCCATAATCCCACCATGTCACTTGACCTCTCATTAGACCCAGTATGTGAATCTAATGAGAGCCACTTGTAAACCACCTGTTGAATTTTCTGTGGCTTCCCTCTCCTCCTTCATTAGCATGATAACCCAGTGGGGTGTATTACTTAGAGGTTGGGTAATGACCATGACCAATTTTTGAAGGAAAGAGTCCATATTAGTGGGCAGTTTTTGTTGATGAGTATAGTCAGAAACATTTTCACATTACTGTTTTTCACTTATTAAAGGAGATAAATAATCAGGTTATTTATGTATTTGTCTTTAGGGTACCCTTAGAGGAAAGGACTTGGAAAACTGAGGCCTAAATTCATTTAATTTAAAGTTGGGGGAAAGTATTGCAGTTGTTAGTAGGTGAACATTTTCAGATTTTAAGCTCTCTTTCCCTTAATTTATTTCACTAAAATATTCTGACAGATAACTCTTTGATGTCCAGAACTATAAAGATATGCTTTATGTATCTGTTGGAAGGATTTTAGTTTTGACTAAGGAAAGCAGTGTGATCTAGTGGAAAGAATGCAGCTTTTTTTTTTTTTAACAGCTTTACTGAGTTATGTTTTAGAGTGCAGACTTTTTTTTTTTTTTAAAGATTTTATTAATTTATTCATGAGAGACACACACACAGAGAGGCAGAGACACACACACACAGAAAGAAGCAGGCTCCATCCAGGGAGCCGGATGTGGGACTCTATCCCGGGCCTCCAGGATTACACCCTAGGCTGAAGGCAGCACTAAACCGCCAAGCCACCAGGGCTGTCCTAGAGTGCAGACTTTTGATCAGATCTGAGTTTGAATTCCTACAGTTACTGATTAACTGACTTTGTCCATATTGGTCAGTGTCTAATAGCCTTGGAATATAATATTTACTTTGTTACTAAGATTTTTAAAAAGTGTCAAGTACTAGGTCCTTAATGTTTCATTAAGTGGCAACTTTTTAGTATTACTAATGCTAGCATGTAGTATACTCATCACTTTCTGTGCTTTGGGATTTTAAAGCCTGGGAACTGAAATGAAATGGATAGTAATAATGGTAAAATCTGATACTATTGAATACAGTCACACAAATTTATCTGCAAAGCTGAAATTGTTTGTTCTACTACATTGTCCTTTAATAACTCCTCTTTCCCTAGGCAGGGCATTCTTTTTTTTTTTTAAGATTTTATTTATTCATGAGAGAGAGAGGCAGGCAGAGGGGAGGAGCAGGCTCCATGCGGGGAGCCTGATGTGGGACTCCATCCTGGGTCTCCAAGATCACGCCCTGGCCTGAAGGCGGCGCTAAACCGCTGAGCCACCGGGGGCTGCCCAGGACATTCTTATATAAAAGTTGGTTTTAGGGCAGCCCGGGTGGCTCAGCGGTTTAGCGCCGCCTTCAGCCCAGGGTGTGATCTTGGAGACCCAGGATCCAGTCCCACATCAGGCTCCCTGCATGGAGCCTGCTCCTCCCTCTACCTGTGTCTCTGCCTCTCTCTTTCTGCACGAGTGTGTCATAAATAAATAAAATCTTTTTAAAAATTAAAAAAAAATAAAGCTACCTTTCAGAAAAACTAATTTCACCTTTAAAAAAAAGTAGGTTTTATTGTGTTAATGGGCAGGGTTTTCTTATTCTGCCCATTTTATAAGAGATTTCCACTGAATGTGTAGCTGTCTTGTAGAGAATAATGAGATGTGTTACTGTATGTATAGTATTTCATGGTTCTGCCATCTCCACTCTTACTCCCCCCCCCCCCCCCCCCCCCCCGCTTCTTAGGGTCGTGGATGGTGGTACCTCTGTGTATGAGGATGTATTTGGGGTCTAGAATTCTAGATTTAGAAGTATTTTTATATTTAGATTAAAGCTTTGAGTTTAAGTTGTTTGGTTATGACAGATAAATTCACTCTTTCTAACCATGCTTGTAGTTGATCTCTTCCCCATATTCCTCAGCCAGGTAATCTTGCAGCATTTTTGTTATGAATATGATTTAAAATGTTTCATATTTCACACTGTGAATGCCTGTTTATCTTTTAAGCACTTAAGGCTGAATGCATCTTTGTTTTTATTATAGCAACCTTGAATATGTTTGTGTCCCTTACCCACAAATTTATTCCTGTCTAATTTACTTAGTGACTATGTAAGGGACTAGTAAGTAGTTGGGGAAGTTCTGTGAAGGCAGAAGTCCAGCCTCTTAGACTCTGGACATTTTTTCTAATAAAGGAACCTCCGAAGCCTTTAAGAGAGCAAAGGAACTTCTGTGTTTCCAGAATCAGTAACTAATTTAGTTCAGTACATCACTAATTTGTTGATAAGGGGGCTCTATTTAGGCTATAGGAGCTAGCAGCTGTATCCTGGTTTTAATTTCCTACCAATACTCAGTTATATCACCTTCAGAACCTCTTATTGTTGAAGGCCAAGTACTTTGTAGTTGCTGCAGAGAGCAAAATAGATAAAAGTCTCTGCCCTTATTTTCTAGTGGGATCAGGACAGTAAATGAGTAGTGTATGTGTTGTGTTAAATGGCAGTAAATGCTGTAGAGAAACAGTAAGGCAGATGGGAAATAGTGCTATGAAGGAAGAGAGGGTACCATTAAATACAGGGTGATGTATGTGAGGATGGCGTTTTGGGTAAGGGTATCAGCAGGTGCAGAAGCCCCATGGGCAAAAGCCTACTTGAGTGTTTACTCAGTTTTTAACTGCATTTTTCCTCCAAGGTGGAAAGCCAGTGTCACCTTTGAGCAGAGGAGTGACATGACCTAACCTAATTTGAAAGAAACACTGATTGCTGTGGACAGAAATAGGGAAACGAGTTAAACTGGGGACTATTGTAACATTTTAGTGATAGAAGAGTGATGGCGGCTTGGGTGAGGGTGTTCAGGGTGGTAGAGTTTGTCACAAATAATGTCTGATTCTGAATTTATTTTGAAAGGAGAATGGGTAGAATTTGCTGATGTGCTAGTTGTGTGGGTTGTGAAAGAAGAGTTTTTTGGTGTTCTTCACTGAGATGGGGAAAAGTGGGAAAAGTAGGTGAGGGCAGGGGGATGATTCGAAGTTTAGTTTATATAATGGTTATAAAGATATTGACATGTTAGAACATTACTTTTTGAATACGGTATCATACATTTAAAATGTAATGGTGGATATATGTCATTATAAGTTGTCAAAAGCCAAAACAAAGAGTGAACCCTAATGTCAAGTATGGACTTTAATAATGATGTATCAATTGGTTCATCAGTAATAACAAATGTCTTACACTAATGCGTATGTTAATTATAAAGGAAGCTGGGGGGATGGGCACTTTGTACTTTTTGCTTAGTTTTTTTGTAAACCTAATACTCTAAAAAATAAATTCTCTTAATTAATTTATTTATTTTTAAATTCTCTTAATTTAAATAAAGCATTCATGCTGATAAATGCTGTCATGCTTTTCCTGATCATAGTCTTTGGTTCATTGCCAAGGCCTTTTTTCCTCTTTTGCAATAGCACATTGAATTGCCTTTCCCGCCTAAATTGGATTGGTTTCTAACATAATTTCATACCTATTAGATGTCTAGAGCAGACTTCTTTTCAATTCTGTTAAGTTCAGTTACTTCAGAATTCTTTTCTTGAGTCAAAGTTTGTCCCGCTTTATAGCATTCCTGCCAAAATTTTTTGTCTTGGACGTCACCAATGTCTTGCAGCTCAGTAAGTGGTTTTGAATAGTAAGACATGTATGAGAAATAAGAGAATTGTATGTGGCAACAGGCTGATGTTGTTGATGTTCTTTTGTTCAGTCTTTATCTGTGTCTTCCCTTGCTTTTGCAGGGTCATGTACACATTCCTAGATCTCTAGTTTTATAGACCAGCCCTGTCAGTCCCCTCAAAGGATTACAGCTAGCACATTCTCGACTTTTCCATTTTTATGCTTATTTGGAGGCTTAGTTTAGGGTAAATTGTATATCACTTTGTTTTGAATGCTGGATCTTAAGTTTAGGCAAGGACTAATGTGTTTTTAAAGTCACATGTTAGGGCAGCCCGGGTGGCTCAGTGGTTTAGCGCCACCTTCAGCCCAGGGCATGATCCTGGAGACCCGGGATGGAGTGCAACTCGGGTTCCCAGCATGAAGCCTGCTTCTCCCTCTGCCTGTGTCTCTGCCTGCCTCTCTCTTTCTGTCTCTATGAATGAATAAATAAAAATAAATAAATAAAGTCACATGTTATTAATGTTATTATAGTGGAATTGTCTGCTTCTTTATTTTTTTTTTTTAATTTATTTATGATAGTCACACAGAGAGAGAGAGAGAGAGGCAGAGACACAGGCAGAGGGAGAAGCAGGCTCCATGTACCGGGAGCCCGACGTGGGACTCGATCCCGGGTCTCCAGGATCGCGCCCTGGGCCAAAGGCAGGCGCCAAACCGCTGCGCCACCCAGGGATCCCTGTCTGCTTCTTTAATTGAGAAATAGCACTGCAAGAATTTCAGGGTTTTTTTTTATATAAAATATGTTGCTTTTTAGGTAAGTGATTCTCAGTTTTAGGGACATTGTGTTGTGGGTAGAAATGATGACAATCTGGATAATATACAACTTGTCTCTTATTGAAAGTTGCTTTTTTTTTTTTTTAACTTTATTTGAGATAGAGATCACAAGTGGGAGGTGGGTGTGGATAGAGGGAGAAGCAGACTCCCTCTGAGCAGGGAGCCTGATGTGTCACTCGATTCCAGGTCCTTGGGATCATGACCTGAGCCAAAGGCAGACACTTATGTGAGCCACCCAGGTGCCCCAAAAGTTGTTTTTTGTGATGAGAGCTTTAACTTGTGTTGGGAGTTTGTTATGCATTTACACATTGTGGAGCCAGGACCAAAAAATGTTAAGAAATAAAACTAAATCATTTGGGCTTATCTTTTCACTGATTTCGATGCAATTTAAAAAAAATATATATATATATATATATATATTTATATTTATATTTATTTATTTATTTTTGAAAACGTTATTTATTCATGAGAGACACAGACACACACACACACACACACACACACACACACACACACACAGGCAGAGGGAGAAGCAGGCTCCTTGCAAGGAGCCCGATGTGGGACTTGATCCCGGGTCTCCAGGATCACACCCTGGGCTGCAGGCGGCGCTAAACTGCTGCGCCACCGGGGCTGCCCTGATCTAAATTTTTTAAAAGAAAATTTTATTGGGGTATCTGGGTGGCTCAGTGGTTGAGCATCTGCCTTTGGCTCAGGTCATGATCCCTGGGTCCTGGGATTGTGTCCCACATGAGGCTCCCCAAAATGAGCCTGCTTTTCTCTCCACCTATGTCTCTGCCTCTCTCTTGTCTCTCATAAATAAATAAATTCTTTAAAAAAATTTATTTACAAAATATATTATTATACAAGTAATTTATTAAAACATTTAAGAACATAGAAAGCAAAACAGTAAATTACTGGTAACCCTAATACAAATTTAGCACTAACACATTAGATGATACAATAAAGGAGAGAGGAGGATATTAGTGTTCTTGTAGTGCTTGTACTCTTGTGCTAGGGGCATTAAACACATAATTTCATTAAATCACCACAACTCTGAAGTTAGGAGTTTCTCAGAAAAGAAACTGAGGCTCAGAGTAAAGGGGGGGGGGGCTTGCCCAGAGTTCTACCTAAGCATCGGAATGAAGATTGGATTCCAGTTGTCTAGTTCTAGCTCTGCTCTTTCTTCAAAGTGCTGCCTTTCTCACATTTCATCTGTTTAAGATGTATAATTATTACGTTACCTTTAAAGATAACTGGTAGTGTCTGACTCATCAGATGCGACTCTTCAGAATCATGGTGGTGACTATTATATTGTGTGAAACTGCATGGCTTATATAAATATACTTTAGGAAATTGTGTTGCTTTCAAGCTAAAGACACAGGATTCTCCTGTAACAAACAGCTTGGAGTTCTTCCATGTCAAACAGGAGGTTTTAACAGGATCTCTAAGACTTTGTTCTGTTTCCAGAGCGATTGCCCACCCCTGACCAAGAATGAAGCTCACTTTGGCATTCATATTTTGTTAGGTTGGAGTGTCTCAACAATTAAAAGTATTTTCTTTCCCTGTGCACTCCCAGCTCTATTGAAATATAATTGACATATAACATTGTGTAAAATTTTAGACAAACTTAAGGATTCTTTTTAAACTGTTAAGGGGTCCATGAAATAAGGGTTTGATGTTTCAGTGTTCTGGTTTCAGAGCTTGTAGCTTTCCACTTAGAAATAATACTTTTTTTAGGTTGAACATTGCCTCCATTCTTCTTTTCTCCCTCAGAAGTAAGGAAAGTTCTGCATGTGTGTTGATGTGTTTTAAGTAGAGTTCTTGCCTGTGTATGGAAACAGAGAAATGAGTTCAAAAGGTAAGAAAGGCCTCAAGTTTAATTCCCTGTTAATAACTAAGTTGGCCTTTAACCCAAAGGCCGAGGAGCACTGTAGCCTTGGTTGGGAGAAGACTAGAGTCAGGAAGAGTTATTTTTTAGAGACCATGTGAAGGAATGATTAGAGGACTTTTAGGTTAATTGAATTAAAAGAAAAAGGACAAGTGTGAAATATAACTGGACTTAATTATTACAAGAACTTTATGATTTCAGTCCTGAGAACTTGAGTAGGAAATTGAGAATACTGACAGATAATTGGCAAGTTTAAAGAAAGGGCTGGTTTGGGATGAAATTTGGAAGTTGACTATGTTGAATTTTGCATGATTAAGGCAATGTATTACATTGGTTATAATTGAGGGCTATGGAGCTAGATTGTCTGGATTCAAATGTAGGTCTTTCTTGTTCTTCTTTGGGCAAGTGACCTTAATATCTTGCTGCCTCAGATTCTCCATTTGCAATATGGGGATAGTAGGCATTGTCAAATAGGAGATTATAACGATTAAATGATGAGATTCATGTAAAGTATATAGCAGTACCCACAACAAAGGAAGCATTCAACAAATGTTAGCTACTATCTATAGTGACCAGCTGGAGAAAAATTGAATTAAGTAAAAAATATTAGGGATAGCAATACACATTTTTGTTGGTAATAAAATATTGGAGCCATAAGGTGATTTTTGCAAGTCTTTATTTGCAACCCTTGTTGTTTTATACATGAAGTGTAGAAGAAGTAATTAAAACTTGGAGAATAGATAAAACCCATGAAGAAGAATGTTAGAATTAAAAAAAATAAGACTAAAAAAATAGGACTAAGAATTTAATCTAGAATTATTACTAAATTTAGTGTAGGGCAACAGTTTTCCACCTCTGATAATTAGGAAGGGAGGTGGTGCTATGCTATCTGCAATGATGATACAATGACCATAGGCAGTGGTTGTTGGATTGTCCCATCAGTTTTCCTGTGCTGGTGTGTCCTCCTGCTCCCCCATCAAGGAATCCCCATTGTTCAAGTATCCTGTAATTCTGTAATTCATGGGAGGGAGGCTGGGCCCCTCTCTAGCTCCAGTGAAGAAGCTTCATTAGTCTAAGATTCTCAAAGTGCAGTCTCTGGACCAGCTAGCATTATCATCACTTAGGAACTGAGAGATGTAAATTCTGGGACTCCACATCAGACCTATTAAATCAGAAACTCTGGGGGTGGGGCCCAGTGATATGTGTTTAGAAAGCCCTACAGAGAGGGCATCTGGGTGGCCCAGTTGGTTAAGTGTCTGCCTTTGGCTCAGGTCATGATCTCAGGGTTCTGGGATCAAGCCACGAGTAGGGCTCCCTGCTCAGGTTGGAGTCTGCTTCTCTCTCTCCCTCTGCTGCTTCCCCCCAACCCCCCCACTCCCGCCCCACCTAGCTACTGCTCACTTGCTCTTTCAAATAAATAAAATATTTTAAGAAAGAAAGAAAGCCTACAGGCTCAAAGTTTGACTTCTAGGTGTAGGGTTTCCAACTCTGGTAACTTCGGGAGATTAGGCATATAATATAAATGAATCAAGTTTTAGAATGGGGATGATTTTCAACTATGAGTCATGTGCCACATCTGAAGGGACCAGCTACTAAATGTTTAATGACTATTGAAGGACTTGCAGACCCAGCATTGGCAAATCATCTTATCTTTGCTTTGTATATATTTTTTTGAAGTGCTGGCAACAAACTAAAAAAATTTTGATACCTTTAAAGGCCAAAGAAAGTGCAACCACAAGCAAGTAAAACCAACTTAAGTCATGTGACTTAATTTGCAATTTTTTGTAGGAGTTAAAAAACATTATTGTATGTAAAGCTTGCTTCATAGCACAAATTACTTATCTTAGGTTAAATTTCTAGATGAGAAAATTTGTTTTGGTAATGGGATGAGAGTTTTAATATTTTATAAAAGATTTATTTATTTTTAGAAAACGTGTGCATGCATGAACAGGGATGGGTGGAGCAGAGGGAGAGAGTCTCAAGCTGACTCCCTGCTGACTGTGGAGCCCCAAGCGAGGCTTCATCTCATGACCCTGAGATCATGACCTGAACTGAAACCAAGAGTCCAGCACTTAACTAACTGAGCCACTCCATAGCCCCAGTTTTAAGATTTTTGATAAAAATTATGTAGTCCAGAATTGAACTGTTTTGTCAGTGTTTCCCTGAAACTTAGCAGATATTAGATACATTTTATTTTTAAGAGAGAGAGAGAGAACCCCAAGCAGGCTCCACATTCAGCAGGAAGCCTGACTTGGGGCTTGTTCTCATCACCCTGAGTGAAATCAAGTCAGCCGCTTAACTGACTGAGCCACCTAGGTGCCCCTTAGATACAATTTTTATAAAGACTTTGAATTTGATAGGAAAAAAACATTCTTTAAATTTTTTATTGCTTTGATTTACTAATGTAGTTTAACCCTTGGTTTGTATTTATTGGCCATTTATATTTTTCATATAAACAAATCTGAAATCACTTGCTTATGTCTTTTTAAATTGACTTGTAAGTGCCAAATGTTTTTCCTCGCTTTTTATTTGCCTTTTAATTTGTATGTTTTTTGAATTACAGGAGTTTTAAATTTGCCTAGTCAAATACATCCGTCTTTGTCAAATTCCCTCAAAAAAATCTCACAGGAACTTTAATTGGAATTAGATCGAATCTATAATAACCCTCAATAAAGATTTTTGGCTGACTTCCCAGGCATGTACATGGTTGCATGCACATGAACCACTGTATATAGGATACTCCGTTTCCTCACCTCCACCATCACCAGTATTCATTCACTGAATAAATTTAACCTTTATTGAATGCTCACTGCATATGAGGAAACTGTTAAGTTTGTGGGGATACATTAGTAAATAAAACACGTAGAATTCTTGCCCTCTTAGAACTTACGTTGCTAGAGGAGCAGAGGCAGTAAACATGTATGTCAAGTGGTGAGTGCTGTGGAAAACAAAACAGGATTGAGGGAGGGTAGTGATAGCAGCAGCAGCTTTTACTAATTTGTGTCAGTCAAAGAAGGCTTCTTTGATAAGGTGACCTCAAGGAAATAAGGAGTATTTCCCAAGGATATCTAGGAGAAAAATGTGTTCCAAGTGAAATCAATTTAAATCAGAAAATGAGAGGAGATGGGAACTAGCCAGGAACTTTACAGGAACTGTGGCTTTTACTCTAGGTTACCAGAGAAGGTACTGAGGTGAAGGATTGACCCGTAGATCTGAGGAAGAACTGTCAGGAGGCTGATGCCATTTCCAGGTGAGAGATGGTGATTGGTTGGTGCAAGTGATCGGGGGTGGTCTGATACTAGATGGACAGTTGACAACCACTTATATCCAGATTTTTTTCAGTAAATACAGTATATAATACTATAAGTGTATTTCCTTATGATTTTCTTAAGTTTTTTTCTAGCTTACTTTATTGTAAGGATACAGTATATATAATACATATAATATAAAGTTTCTGGTAGACTAAATATGGTTGTGAGGGAAAGAGGAGCTGGGGATAACAAGTTTTTAAGGAATTGGAGGAAGAGTATCTTGTGTTTTGGGGATTTTTGTTTTTGTATGTGTTTTTACAAAGGGGGGAAGACCATCAAAAACAGTTTTGGAAAGATGTAAGAATTTTAGTTAAGGAAAAAAAAAAGAATTTTAGTTAAGGGACATTTATTTTATCTTTTTTAACTTCTGCTAACTCTTTCTGGTAGTTTCCCTTTTTTTTTCTCTGGAGATTTTAAGGAGGAAAGGCCTTTGGAAAGGTCTTGGTGTTTGCAAGTAAACAGCTTGATGGATTCCTCTCAGTGTCCACCTGGTTGCTTTAAATTCATGCTTTCAACTTGCTAAGTGTTACTGAGTACTGCCTCTGGCTAACTTGCTGGTATTGATGGTGTTCAGATGTGCTGGCCTGAGAAAGGATCCTATGTCTGATTATGTCACAGTGCCTTCCTATTAGTAGTAGTGTTGCATGTATAATCCAGTGCAGTCTGTAGGCCTTTCCTTGTTAGAAACAGTCCGTGAATACCACTTCCCATCATTTTATCAGCTTTAGCATCTTTTCATTGCCAAACTGAGTATCAGTTTTCTGTTTTTTATAGTTTTTATTTCATTATTTAAAATTTAATGAAGGAAAGAAGCTTGTTCTATATTTTTAAATGTTTCCTGAAGGGGTTAGGAGTAGATGCCCTCACTGTTTTTGGTTATTGAAGATTCTAGGAATGATACAGTGGTAGGGAATGGAAATCTCTCTCCTTATGTGTCCCTACCGTTTTTTGCCTTAAAGCTTCTTCTGAGTTCGGTTATTGGAAATTTCTCTGGATACTCAGAGACCAATCAGTATTCTTATTAGTTTCTAGCTCTGTGAAACTATAAACTTCTTATTTTCATGAGTATTTTTAAAGATTTTACTTACTTATTCATGAGAGGCAGAGACATAGGCAAAGGCAGAACCAGGCTCCTCGCAGGGAGCCTGATGCTTGATCCCAGGATCCCGGGATCAAGCTGTGAGCCTAAGGCAGACATTCAACCACTGAGCCACTCAGGTGTCCCTTTCATGAGTATTTAAAGGGAAATTGGTGGAGTGCATATTGGATTTCAGTGTTTGCTATCTTAAACTAGAAAAGGTATTTTTTTTAACCTAATGGTAATGTGGTTACTCTTGCCCCTAACCTCCATACTCTCATAGCTTGTCCTCCTATTTTATGTACTCCTATTTATATGTGTTTATTTATTTCCTTTTAGTTAGACTTCTGAGCTCCTGACATTATTAGTGGTTTATGCATGACTTTCTTTTAAAATTAATATACACCAGTGACATGACTGCCCAGCTCCAAGACTGCCTGCTAATAACAGAAATTTATCTCTAAGATCCATCCCCATTTTATATCCTAAATTATAATTTTCTTTTTTCTCTTTTAGTTGCATTGTATATCTGTGTTTACCTAAAAAAAAAATTATAGGAAAGCCATCAGAAAGCATTTCTGACTCTCCAAAAAAGATTCTAAGGCAGTGACAAAACATGCACTCACAGCTTTTCAAGTTTCTTCAGGGATCTCTAGGTTACTTTTGTTTCACCTTAAACTTTACAAAAGAAAGTAAGCTGTAAGTTGACTTGGATTTTCAACATTGTTACTAAAATTCATACATGCTATTTCATGTAGCAGTAGTTCATTTTCATTGCTGCATTGAGCAAATAATACTGTTATTCATCCATTCTCCTCTTGGTGTGTGTTTGGGTTTTCCCTTAGATTATTTTTAAATAATGTTCACTCCTCTTATTCTGAACATGCTTCCTGGTATATGCATGCTAAAGGTTTTGGTGGTGAAGTGTGCAAATGTTCAACTTGATTGAATGATACCTATTTCTATTATTTTTACTGCTTAATAAACTGCCTCTTACTGAATGACATAAAACAAGGTTTATTTTATTGTCACAGATTCTAGGAGTCAGAATTCAGGATACAGTTTGGAACAGCTTGTTTCTGTTTCAGGATGTTGGGCTCAGCCAGAGAGATTCAAAGGCTGGGGGCCAACTAGAGGGTCACTTCCAAGATAGCATCTTTACTCTTATATGTGGCACCTGTTTGGGGATGCCTAGAGTGCTTTCCTCAGCTGGGACCTGCTGGCCAAAAGCACCTGCATAATAATAATAGCATCAGGGCTGTGAGTTCTCACATGGCCTCTGTATGTTTTAGGAACAAGGATAGAATCTAATGAACAAGGATTATTCATTTATAACTTGGCCTGGGAAGTCCCCCTTTCACCATATTATATTTCCTTGGAGGAGTACTGAAGTCCCCCTTATGCACAATTTCACTTCCTGAGATCTGGAAGTAAATTATCCTCCTGACATATCACCAGAAGGTCAGTAGTAGCCTAATGCTACATTATTAACCTCACTACATCTAAATGTGTAGGCATTTTATCATCTCACATTATCACAAGGAGGGTGAGTACAATTCAATAAGTGTTCTGAGTGACCACATTCACATAGCCTAGTCTAATACAGTATAATTGTTCTATTTTCTTATTAGTTATTGTTAATCTCTTTCTGTACCTAATTTATAAATTAAACTTTGTTGTAGGTATGTTTGTATAGGGAAAACATAGTATATATAGGGCTCAATACATTGAGGTTCAGGAATCTCCAAGGGGTTTTGAAACACATCCCCCACAAATAATGGGAGACTACTATATATGTAACCAGGTTATTTCTAACAAAATTTAAATTTAAATGTTTCATTTTTGTGTGGTACAAAGTCCTCTCAGTTGGAAGTTGGGTCTAGTTCTCACTCTACCGTAAGTCTTAGCAGATTCGGTTCCTAGAGTTATTTCTTTTCTTCTGTGATTCTGAAATTAGTAATGTGTATTCTAAAACTAATCAGAAACTTGAAGCGAACCAGATTGTTTCTATTGTATTTTTCCAACCCTGGAGGCTCTTTCTCTGCTTCATCACACTGGTGGCCAGTCTAATGAATAACCACTTTCCTGCACTTCTGTGGCATTTGCCCATGTCTATGAGCATCTTAAGCATTTTATGGCCATCCTCTATGATGACCCTAGTGATCTCTGGGGAAACATTAAAAGCTTTGTGCGCATGTTTTGCAATTGCCATAGCATTTCTGCTCCTCCACAAAGACTGTATTTATTGGTTCCTCTTGAGATGTTTGGACTGCTTGAATACACTTTTTGGTGTGCGTGTCCTACAAATAAACGTATTATTTCTCATTTGTAATGTCATAGTGAAGTTTTTGTCCTTAATTTAGTTTGAAAATACATATAGCTGCCATCATGTAATACACCTCTAAAATTAATCTTCATCTCTAGAATGTATATTTTCCCTAGGACTTCTGTTTAGCTTTCATGAGCTGTGTAATTGGTGGTGGGGTGGGAAGAGGCTGATATAGAACTGTTGGCTGTTCTGTACAGCTTTATCCTCTTTCTTCTTCTGTGGTAGGGAAGAAAGAACAATTGCTGTAAACTTTTTATTCTTTAAGATAATTCTGCTTGCCTTACTTATAAAAACAGCTAAGTATTATAAAAGAAATGTTAGGGCAAATTTAATTAGGATTAAATGTTTAGTAAAAAAAAAAAAAAGTTCTAATGAGATGAACCTCTACCTGGATAGACCTTTATTTTATTTAAAGAGAGAGCACGCCTGCAGGAGCCTGCTCTGGAGAGGCAGAGGGAGAGAGAGAATCCCAAGCAGGCTCCAAGCCCAGTGCTCAGTTTTACATCCCTGAGACTTACCACTTGAGCCAAAATGGAATTGTCCAACTCTTAACCAACTGAGCCACCCAGGCGCCCCTGGAGTGACCTTTAGAGAGTGTCTAAATTAAAAGGAGAAAGGTACAAGAAAATTTGCTTTAAAGCTTTATCCGGATAGTTAGAAACTTCTATGTGATGTAATTTATAACCTCCTTTTAGGAAGAAATTAACATTTCTGGGGATCCCTGGGTGGCGCAGCGGTTTGGCGCCTGCCTTTGGCCCAGGGCGCGATCCTGGAGACCCGGGATCGAATCCCACGTCGGGCTCCTGGTGCATGGAGCCTGCTTCTCCCTCTGCCTATGTCTCTGCCTCTCTCTCTCTCTCTCTGTGACTATCATAAATAAATAAGAATTAAAAAATAAAAAAAATCTTTAAAAAAAAAAAAAGAAAAAGAAATTAACATTTCTGTTAAAATGCTAAAACTATTGTCTTGATGAGTTTAATTGGATTAGGATTTCTTCCTCTCCCGCCCTCAAGCTAGTTACCTACTCAGGAAGTTGACTGTCAGCTGTCAGTCAAGAGTCTCATAACTTAGTTGGGCATTGTTTTCATTTTGTTGTCTAGTTTAAAATGGTTTAAATAAGATTTGCCGTTCCCTTTTCCCTTTAAACATTATCCTTAATATGTTGGAGATGTTTTTTCTTGCCTGCAAGGTTGTAATGTTAACATGGGGTCCTAACTAAAATGGGAGAAACATTGTAAACTATCAAAAATGTAGTACTCCTATGGGGAACTTGATGGTTCTGTGCCTTAAGAACATCAGACAATTTTTTTTCTAGTCTTATTAGTTTTGTAAGAGAGAAAATATGTATCCTTCTTCCCTCTTTAGAATTCATATTTGAGGTTAAGATTTTTTTGATGCTCACTCAATCTGATTCAGGTAGATATCCTACTTTTGGATGTTGGGTTGCTAATTCTGGGCCCAGGGTTCTTATCAGTAAACAAATTGATAGGTACATAGTTTGTGGTTCAGGAACTCTTTGGCATAAAGGTAAGTAAATTCAGAAAAACTAACTTAGACAAAGCTTACTTTGACACACCAGTTATTTTAGTTTGTTATTAATTAGTAGGCACCTTGTTTGCAGGACATACAAATATGCCTTAAAATGGGAACAAAATGTGGAGTCTCCTGTTTTATAATATGATGCTTAGGAGCAAAGATGGGTAGAATTTTAGAGCTAGAAGGACCCTAGAGATCTGTTTTGCAAGTGAGAAAACTTGAGGGCCATGCAAGTATAGAATAGATTCGGGGCTTGAGTTCCTTTAATGGTGGAATTCTTTATTAGTTTAGTATAAATGTTGCCATTTGGTCAATCAATGTGTTCTATTATTCATATGGCTCCTGTTTATTTCTCAGGAGAGATCATTAGTCTTAATTTTATATATATATTTTTAGGAAAATGTCAAAGATGAGTGTACTGATCAAGTATTCTTATTTCTGAGTCATTAAAAGTTGTTAAATTTTAAAAAGACAACATATAAGGTATAGTAACCTGTGCCAATTAAAGAAGCCAAAATAATTTTAAAAATCAGAATGTAACTTTCAATTCTTGTTGGCATTCCAGACTCTTCTGAGCATCTCTTTCTGATACTTGCTTTAAGAAGTTGACTGACTGAATTAACACCGGGAAAGTCATTTACTCTTTTGGGTCCCATCTTAGTCTCATTGAAACCATTTTAAAAATTGAGATGCTTAGAGATAATCTCTGGGGTTTCTTTTAAAGTTTTGGGCACCTTTTTGAGAGAGTGATTTAGGTCTAGACTTAGCATCATCAAGAGATTGATCAAGAGACTTAACAAAGTCTGTAAGAATCTTATAACTAATGGAAAGAATTTTTATTAAAGCACCTGGAGTGAATTGAGCCATTTCTTAGTGAATTAAGAAATTTGAAGAGAAATTTGAGAAGAGAAAGAAATTTGACATAATTTCTGAAAAAGTTAATTTGGCAGTGTGATACTCTTTTAGATTTATACTGTCCCAACTGTTAACAAGAACTCTAGCCAGAGTACATAGGGCATGCCCTGTCTCTTAACAGCAGCGTGAGCTTGGACAAATTTCTCAACCTTTCTGTATTAATTTCCTTAAATTCGTCATTGTATAATGGGATGATAGTGATAATAATACCTATTTGAGTGTCTTGAAGTTATATGAACTAATATATGTGATGTGTAGTGAACATATAGTAAGCACCATATTTGTGATTTTTATAATTTGTGTTACTTAAGAGGAAACATCAGTAAAATGAAGTACAATTTTAAGAGCTCCCTATTATGAGATCACTGTGCTTTTTCTCAGTAGACTTGTTGAAAATCCTAGAAGTACATAAAAGATTTTTCCTGTGTGCTTGGATTTTTTTGTTAGTATTGCAACAATAGGTTCTTAATGAGTTAAGATGAACAATTATTGTGGTTACTTATCAATGATCCGGAGTTTGTGGGTGAGCTTTATCATCACTTTTTCATTGAGGGACCACTATAGAATAATCTATGAAGCCGTTTCCCTCATCACCCTTCACCCCTCCATATGCAAAAGATACTTGGTGTCAAGTTCCTGTTTCTCAAGTGTGTTTAAGGAATACACATTTACCAAAACAGAGGCTTGTCATAAGATGGAAGGGCACAGAGCACCTTGTGGTAGCTTCATGCAGTCAGGTATGATAGAAATAGTAGGGGCAGCAGTGTCTACCATTTACTGAACACTTACCATATGCTAGATATTGTAACACTGTAGCTACAATTAGCACTGTAATGGATAGACTACTCTCTCAGTTAGTAGGACATTGAAAATGTCTGTCTTCTGTGCCTTTGGTCATTCTTTACTACAAATTGTTTTGACCTCTTAGGGTTGACTAGGTCATTACAAATTCTTAAGGGGAGAGGAGTGGATTTTTATACCATATGGTAAAGAAGAACCTGACAAAATAGTTTTCAACTTTATGTGGAGAAAGGTTGAAAATTTGCCAAGAAAACTTTGAGGTAGATAGTTTATGTATATGGTACAATTCAAGATTTTTAACTGTTTAGGAAATGGTTTGAAAGAGTGTGGGAATTCAGATGTGAGAAGTTTGTTTTATTTGTAAAAGCATGTAGAACATTTATAATACCCTTAGTAAGCATTCATTCAAGTTGTATATGGTTGGTGTTAATACAGAGCAAATAAATACCTTACTGGCAGTTTCCATTTTGTAATATTTTCCTTCATACTTGGACGAAGAGTGTGGACTATAGTTTTGTCTTCTACCTGGTCAACAGAGGCCAGAATGGCTTATGGAGCTCTATTGGCACCAAATGAGAAAGAGGTTAATTTCACTCAAGGAAAAGTTAGGATCCTAGTTCTAACCTCTCTCTTTTCTTCTTTCCCTTCCTTATCCCTTTCAACAAATGTTTGACTACCTACAGCATGCCAAACATTGTTCAAGATACCAGGGATGTGGTAGTAAACAAAAGTCCCTACTCCTCTAGAGGGGTGGGGTGGTGGAGGAGACAGACAATAAGTAAGATAAGTAATTAAAATGTTTACAGGTAGAAAAAAATTTTTTTAATTAAACTTTTACAAGAGGAGGGATGGAAAGGAAAGAGAATGTGTGGATTTGGGGAAGGGTGAAGGCTTGTAGCTTTAAGATTGAGTAATCAAGGGAAGGCTTCATTGAAGCGACTTTTAAAGAAAAAAGCTGAAGAAAATGAGGCTGTCCACCTTGGAGACACTAATTAAAAGGCCCTGTGTTTGGGATGCCTCAGTGGTTGAATGTCTGCCTTTGGCTTAGGGCGTGATCCCAGGGTCCTGGGATCCAGTCCCACATTGGGTCCCACAGGGAGCCTGCTTCTCCCTCTGTGTACGTTTCTGCCTCCCTCTCTCTGTGTCTCTCATGAATAAAACTTTTTTAAAAAGAGAAAAAAAGCCCTGTGTTTGATAACTTATCTGGCATGTTCAGTGAACAGTAGTAAAAGCAGTGACCTAGAGGAATGAGTCAGGAGTGTAGGAGATGAGGCCAGAGAGCAAGCAGGGATAGGGTGAGAAGTAAGTGGTACATGACCATTTGGGGCCATACAGGTCCTTTTTAAGATTTTGTTTATTCATGAGAGACACAGAGGCAGAGACATAGGCAGAGGGAAAAGCAGCCTCCCTCCAGGTAGCCTGGTGCAGGACTGGATCCCAGGACCACGAAATCACACCCTAAGCCAAAAGCAGACTCTTCAATACTTAGGCACCCAGGTGCCCTATACAGGTCCATACAAAGAACTTGCAAGGTTCAGTTTGGTTTGGTTTTGCTTTGAGAAATGGAAAGCAGCCATAATTGATACTGGGGAGAGGAGGAGGGTTGTCTTCTAACTTGTCCTTTTGTATAGCATCATTCTGGCAGCTGTATGTCTATGTATGTATGTATGTATGTATGTATGTATGTATGTCATGCTGTATGTATGTCATGCTAAATAGCCTGAATTCGGTCAAGGATGAGAGCCAGACCATTCAAGAGGCTCTTGGCAATAATCTGGGCGGTATGAACCAAAGAAGTAATAGGGAGGTGACAAGAAGTATTTGTGAATGCTAGACATACTTTGAAAATAGTTCCAGTAAGATTTACTGTTGGACTGAATGTGTATGTGTTGGGGTGGTGGTGGGGGTGTCTGTAAGGAGGGTGGGTAAGAGGTGTGAGTAAGAGGTTTGAAGTTAAGAATAGTATAGAGGGGGATGCCTGGGTGGCTCAGCAGTTGAGCATCTGCCTTTGGCTCAGCAGGATCGAGTCCCACATCGGGCTCCCTGCATGGAGCCTGCTTCTCCTTCTGCCTGTGTCTCTGCCTCTCTTTCTCTATGTATGTCTCTCATGAATAAATAAAGTCTTTTTAAAAAAAAAAAAAAGAATAGTATAGAGGTTGGTTTTTTGTTTTTGTTTTGTTTTTACCTCTAAGCAAAAGCAAATCAATCCAATTGAAGCAGGTTTGGAATGGTATAAAGAATGGGGAAGAGGGAGTATCAGTTTTGAATAGTAAGTTTAAGATGCTTTTTAGACATTCAGATGCAGGTGTTGAGTAGGTAAGTGTATACAGGAATCTGGAATTCAGAGGAGCAATTGAGGCTAGAGATAAGAATTTGAGAGTCAGGAACATAGTCAATACTTAAAGCTATGCTATTTGATAAGATTCCCTAGGAAGTGAGTGTAGGAAAAAAGATTGAGAGGTATGGGCAGTTGGGAATCTTAAAAAGAATTCAAAAAGGCAAGAGAAAAATCAGGTTAATATGTTTTGAAAGAAATGAAAAGTATTTTAAGGAGGAGAGGCTGATCACCTGTGCTAGATGCTGCTGATAGATCAAGAGTGATAAGGACTGAGAATTGGATTTAGTACAATGGAGGTCATTGGTGACCTTGACTAGCAGTTTCAGTGCAGTAGTGGAGGTTAGTACTTGGATCTAAGAAATAATGGGAGGAAAGAGATTAGACATAATGAATCTTTGTTGTAAAAAGGAAAGAGAGAAATGTGGTAATAATGTTTGCCCTGGCCTCTTATTATTAGCTGACCTCCTGATCCTTCCCTTTTCAGTTGCTGCAGAAGAGCTTGCCTGCTATTGTGGGTGGTATTCCTGTTCCATCAGGAGAGTGATGAGCCTGCCCAGGCTACTTTTTTTGCTAGGTTGGAAGTTAGGAAATGCTAAGCTTGGGTTACCTTCTATTGAATGGGATTTTTTAGATGGCCTGTATTCTTTTATTTTTTTTATTTATTTATTTATTTTTATTTTTATTTATTTATGATAGTCACAGAGAGAGAGAGAGAGGCAGAGACACAGGCAGAGGGAGAAGCAGGCTCCATGCACCGGGAGCCCGATGTGGGATTCGATCCCGGGTCTCCAGGATCGCGCCCTGGGCCAAAGGCAGGCGCCAAACCGCTGCGCCACCCAGGGATCCCTTCTTTTATTTTTCTAATCCTGAGGTCCCTAACCAGTTCACCTTCATCTTTCCACCTTTCAGAGTTTTTCTTTGGTTGCCTCTTGTGTTATTTCCAGGATTTATAGTTGTGATTTACTGGGATGAGCTAGAAGAAAAGAATCTACACTGTCTTGCCTAAACCAGAAGTTGTGTTTAAGAACTGATAAATTAACTAACAAATTGATTTTTGATTCAGCTTCATTTTCTTTAAGATGTATCCTTTTATGCCTAACCCCCAGTAGCTCTGAGTACTGTTTCTGAAAGTATGGTCTTGGATATTTCTTGCATAAGAACTATCCAACTTCTTTTCATTCACTCTGGAACTCATTTCAACTTTCAGATAACTTCTTACACAGTAAAGCTGGAACATCACTTCTGGATTTTTGCATTGAGTCTTGGTTCTACCATCTTTCAGTTAGCTGGCTGAGTGATTATGGCTAGCTAGATGACAGTGCCAGGATTTGGAATTAATGTTTACTACCTCCATATACCATATTCTTTCTAACAAGCTGTATTTTGTTTTTATAGTGAGTAGAAAAATGATTCTCTATAGGAATCCTTTATTATACAGTTTAATCTATGGAGCTAAATCCATAGATTCCTTAGATTTTTCTAGAAATAGCCAGAAGTTCTCCCCCATGGAATAAGAAGTGCTGGTGTCCTCCCCCCCCCTTCCTATTTTTTGTCAGTACCTTGTACTTTTCTGCTCTTCCACTGAACTTTAAGTCCCAAGGCTGACAAGTTGGGAAATGCCGAGTATAGGAGACTGTTTTTCTTTCCGTTTTAATTGTGATGTTTTGATGTGTATGAGAAGTTTCTAAGTCCCCTGCTGCTTACACTAAGTACTTTTAAATTTTTTTTTCATTTATTTATTCATGAGAGCCAGAGAGAGAGACTTAGAAGGAAAAGCAGGCTTCCTGCAGGGAGCCAGATGTGGGACTAGATCCCTGGACCCAGGATCATGCCCTGAGCCAAAGGCAGACACCCAACCACTGAGCCGGCCAGGCATCTCACAATAAGTGCTTTTAAGTTGTAAGATATGCTCCTTGTCAGTCTCTTCCTTGGGTGAATGAGCTAGATCAAATAATAGCTACTCTTAGACTTTAATTTGTAGCTCTTGAACAAGTGGGATTATTTAACTATTTAGGATTTTCAAAGGAGGAATTAGTATCACTTCTAGAATTTGAATATTCTAACCTAAGTTTGATTTTTGAAATGTTCTAAAATGGAATCCACTCTAAAAAGATGAACTCTGTAGTCAAAAATGTAGACAAAAAATTGACTGGTTTACTCTGGAGGAGTCACTCTGGGATAGCAGTTCTTTGAATAACTGAGTCTTTCAGTATTGACTTTGTCATTTTGCTTTATTCTTGAAGCATAACAGTCCTATTCTCTAAAAAAGACACAGTAACTAGGCCAGTGTTTTGTTCTGAATCTTCATGCTCAGATTCTGTGTCTAGTCCTACAGCCAGCCAAGAAGAACTATAAGCCACTTCCATCCTTCTTTGTCATGCTGTGTTTTTCTCCATTGGAACACTTCAGTGTGTCAAAGGCATTCTGGGTCTTTCAAGCTTCAGTTAGGTGGGGTTTTTAATTTTTTAAAAATATATTTATTTGAGAGAGAGCATGCATGGGTGGGGGGCAGGGCAAAGGGAGAGGGAGCAGTAGACTCCCCGCCAAGCAGGGAGCCCAATGTGGGACTTGATCCCAGGATCCTGGAATAGTAGCCTGAGCCAAAGGCAGATGCTTAACCAACTGAGCCTCCCAGGTTCCCTGGTTTGTTGTATTAAACAGTTTGATAATTAAGCAGAACAAGTCATTGGCTAAATCAGTCTCATATATGTTTTTTTAATTTCCTGAGAGTTCCTTATTTGTGAACTACATGTATGCAGATAACTGAAAATTGATCTACAGTTTAAAATACATGGTAGGTAGTACCCATAAAGAGGCATGGATAATCTAGTTGAAGACCAGTCAGGTCTTTATGACATGACTTTGGAAATAAGAATACACAAATAATGAAATAAGACGATCACAGTAAGCTTGAAGAATACAAAGTAATGAATTCCAAGATACAGTTCTCCAGGGGAAAGATTTCCCCAGTGTGGTGGGTTTTAGGCATAAAGGATGCCCCTGGATATTTTCTAGTTGGAAATTGAATTGGGTATGACAGATTGACCTGAGTACTGCTACTGAGGGGCTTTGTTGGAGAATTAATTATATTTTTTGTTTTACTGTGCTTAGCAGATTATGTATTATGTAAATATTACCATGATTAATAAAAAGTCTGACAAATGGGCATTGAGAAGAGTTTGAAGTACCTTAAAACTTTGAGTGTGTTTTGGAACATCTCGTTTTTAAAGATTTTATTTGAGAGGGGAGCGTGAGCAAAAGGAGGGAGAGGGACAAGCAGATTCTGTACTGAGCACAGAGCCCATGTGAGGCTGGATGCCAGGACTCTGAGCTGAAACCAAGAGTCCACACTTAGCTAACTGAACCACCCAGGTTCCCCCAACATTATCTCAGTCCTTAAACATGTAAAAATGTACAAAAGTACAAATAATTTATCTGTTAATCTGTACTAATACTAAATAACAAACTAAAACTAATTTAGAGGTTGAGTTTATAAAGTTCAGAAGTGTGGACTTTGAGACAAGAATAAAAATAAACATGGAAAATTCTAAAGGACCAGATAGCTGTTTCTTCTACAAATAAATTGCAAAGAGAAAGAGGAAATATGTTATAAATTTGAGATGTACTAATCAGATGCACTGTGTGGATCTTGTCTTCAATTTGGAGAAACCAATTGAGACAGTCCACGATATCTGACCAATAACTGGATATTTGACATGAAGGATTTTTTGTTTTTTAAATTATGAAAGTGTATAGTGTAGAGAGTATGTGTGTGTGTGTGTGTGTGTGCGTGCGTGCGCGCGCACGCGCTTATATATAGTATACTGTATTTTAAGTGAATTTACCTTTTAGGGATCCCTGGGTGGCGCAGTGGTTTGGCGCCTGCCTTTGGCCCAGGGCGCGATCCTGGAGACCCGGGATCGAATCCCACATCGGGCTCCCGGTGCATGGAGCCTGCTTCTCCCTCTGCCTGTCTCTGCCCCCCCCCCCCTCTCTGTGTGAATATCATAAATAAATAAAAATTTATAAAAAATTTTTTTTACCTTTTAAGGTTATACATGGAAATACAAGATGTACTGATCTAATGACTGGGATTGACTTTAAAATTAATACACAGGGATGGGGGTGGATGTTACAGATGAGAGGATTGGCCAAGATTTAATAATTATTGAAGGTAGTTGATGGTTATGTGGAAGCTTGTTATCTTTTGGCTTGTATTTGAAATTTTTTATTTTATTTCTTTAAGATTTTTTTTAAGGATTTTATTTATTCATGAAAGACACAGAGAGAGAAAGAGAGGCAGAGACACAGGCAGAGGGGGAGAAGCAGGCTCCATGCAGGGAGCCCGACGTGGGACTCAATCCAGGGTATCCAGGATCAGGCCCTGGGCTGAAGACATCACTAAACCGCTGAGCCACCCGGGCTGCCCTATTTCTTTAAGATTTTATTTGTTTCTGAGGGAGACACAGAGAGAGGCCAGAGACACAGGCAGAGGGAGAAGTGGGCTCCCTGTGGGTACCCTGATGTGAACCCTGGGATCATGACCTGAGCTGAAGGCAGCCACTCAACCAACCACTGAGCCACCCAGGTGTCCCTGAATTTTTTTTTTTTTTTAAGATTTTATTTATTTATGAGAGACAGAGAGAGAGAGGGGGGGGGGAGCAGAGACACACAGGCAGAGGGAGAAGCAAGCTCCATGCAGGGAGCCTGATGTGCGACTTGATCCCGGGTCTCCAGGATCACACCCTGGGCTGAAGGCGGCGCTAAACCGCTGAGCCACCCAGGCGTCCCTGAAATTTTTGATTTAAAAAGAGTCCCAAGATAAATTCACGAACATAGGCAATAGACCAGGACTGCTTAATATTGTTTCATAAAATAAACATGGATTACAGAGTTCTGTATGATCTGACCCTATTACCTACCTATATCCAGTGCCAGCTCCAGTGCATTCTTCCCCTTCTTTACCCTCTAAGTTCCAGCTAGAGAACTTGTGTACCTATCTTTTCTTAAGACCCACCACAATCCCCTAGTATCTTCTGTGCCTTTCCACATCCCCCTATTCCTGGAACCTCTCATCCTGAGCAAGTCTGCCCAGCCAAGTTCTGGTTTATTCTTTGGAGGCTAAATGTTTATACCACAGAGAGAAGTCTTCTAGATTCTTCAATCTAGATCTGATGTCATAATCTCTTATCTCACATTTTGCATGATTGTTTATTAACATTTATCTTGCCCATTAAACTCTAAGATTAGGGATCCCTGGGTGGCACAGCAGTTTGGCGCCTGCCTTTGGCCCAGGGCGCGATCCTGGAGACCCGGGATCGAATCCCACATCAGGCTCCCGGTGCATGGAGCCTGCCTCTCCCTCTGCCTGTGTCTCTGCCTCTCTCTCTCTGTGACTATCATAAATAAATAAAAAAACTTAAAAAAAATAAAAATAAAAATAAATAAACTCTAAGATTAATGAGCCACAGTTCTTATTTGTTATTACTGTATCCCCAGCACCTAGTATAATCTCTGGTAGTAAATAATAGGTGTTTAAATATTTATTAAATGGCACTGGGGCAGGGGTGTGGGGGAGGAGGAAGAGTTCATGGTGGTTGAAAGTTTGGCTGAAATAATTTGTTGAAATACACAAATCTCTTCAATTTCAGAGGTAATCTGGTTTAAGCAGTAGGACAAAAGCCTTCAGTATTCAACCACAGAGTCTTTATCAGGATAAATTGGAAGTTTAGAATTGGCTCTGGTACATTTGCTTCCTGTTACTACAAACCTCTCTAGAAAGCTGATATAACCAGTTAGAATGACAGATGCAAACTGCTTTTTAACCCATTCTTATCTAAGTTTTATTTTACAGCTAAAACATGAAGGATATTTGATGGTAGACTTTTTTCCTCCCAGTATTTTATTTCCTCCACCTCTAAATTTTAGCAGAGGGTAATGTCATTGAAGTTGTTGCTAAATACAGTATCTATTCTAATGAACTACAGTTGAACTGTGAACATAATGTGTTTGAACTAGGAGGGTCCATTGTACATAGATTTTTTTGGATATATATTGTACATGTATTTTTTCTTCCTTACGATTTTCATAGTATTTCCTGTAGTTTTATTGGAAGAATACAGTATGTAATACACATAACATACAAAATATGTGTTGACTGTTTTTGTTAGGCAGTTAGGAGTTAAGTTTTGATATCCCAAACCCCCATGTTATTCAAGGGTCAGCTGTACTTTAGTTTTGCTACTTAGAATGGAACTTCTTTGGATGAGTCTGAAGCTGAACGCTCAAAATTCTGTTGCTATTAAAAACATCTATTTCCTGTATTTTTTTTTTTGCCTCTTAGAGATTTCTCTTTTTTCCCTTCTTTTGTATCTTTTACAATACAGAATTAAAATCCAAGGTTATGTTTATTTAATCTTTTCTAATACACAGATTGTACTTTGCAATTAGGATTATATCATTTTATGAACGCCACACTCCTGTGAGGCAAATGTTGCTGTTACTTCCAGAGGTCAGTTTTCATGTCTGTAATGTCATAGAGTAAATAAAAGTGAGAACTTGGCGTGAACCTATATTCCTGCTCTTTTACCTATTCATTTCATACTACATTTGAGATAGATAGTGAATTCTTGTATACACATTTTTTTTTTACATTTTTTTAATAAGGCTCTCAATAATGTCAAGATTTTCTGTTCTTGTGACTCTAACCCTTACCCTAGATACTGTGAATCTTGCAACTGTGTATGTTCTGGATGTTCAGGGATCTCAGTTTTACTTTATTCTGTTGGTTTTCTAAGTCATCTAGAGAACTTGGAGATTTCAGAATCTAGGTGTCTCCCAGGCCTTGTTGCACACTTTGAATAGCACATAACTGAAGTGATTTGCGTGCCAGTTTTTTGTGTGCCAGCATAGTGCTGTGTAACTTGCTGTAGACAGCCATTTTGTTAGTAGAATTTTTTTTTTTAACATAAAGTGAAAGAACTGGAAATAGAAATGAAATCAGAATTGAAGAGGAATCACCGCCATTTAGGCCTTTCCAGCCTATTCATTGTTGTTTAATGAAAATTTTTAAAAATTACTGTACAGGATTTGAGATTGTGAGATTGAGCCCAGCATTGGGCTCTACTCTGGGACCATGGAGCCTGCTTGAGATTCTCTTTTCCCCTCCCTCTGTCGTGTCTGTCCTGTCCTGTCCTGTCCCCACTCCCCCACCCCCCGCCCTTGTACTTACAAAATGTATATATAGATCAGGGAAAACTATCCATCAGCACTGTTCTGCTAGATTTACAGATTTTCCATCTTGGAATAGGACTAGGTGGTTTCATTAAAGACAGCAGTAGGTTAAATATGATGTGGTTCAATGCCTAGCTTTAGTGTTCCTTTCAGATAAGTCTGCTTTTGCTGTACTTTATCTTTGAGAAAAAAAGAAGTATCTGTCACTGCTGCTTGTTGGTCTGCTATTTGTGGCAGTACTATAGGCATTGAATATAGGGTTTATCAAATAGAGTTGGTATATTAGTAATCTCTTGTTGGAACTCATTGACAATAAGTTGACAGTGGGCATAGTAAGGGACATAATATTGCAAATTCTTATTTTTCTGTTAGCAGAAATTACATTCCTTAATGTTTCTATTTTAGAAAATCAGTGGTAACCACCTCTGAGTTAAGTGACTCAGATCATTACTTCTTAAGGTGCAGTAAAAAAAGTTTTTGTCAGTGACACCTTTGAGGATTTAGTGTGTAATTCCTAATTCGTAAGAAATATAGGAGGATCTTGGTTGCCACATTTAAAGAGAGGTTAAATCTCCTTACACAAAAATCCCTGTGTTGATCTATTTCTCCTCTTCTAATGAAACATTTCCATTAACATTACCATTCAAGATGATTTGGAAAATTAAAGACAGAAATCACCTGTTCATTTTCTACATTGGCCAGCAGGTAAGGTGAACCCTAAAATTTCAAGTGCTTTCCACTATGTAGTTTCAAAGTATTTATAAATATAAGAGCTTTTTTAGAGGAAATAGTTTTTTGTTCAAGTCAGCACTATAAATACTCTATAGGGGTTCCTGTAAAATTTCCTAAGTTCGAGATATGTGGTAATATTCTTCTAACCCTCTAAAAAGAACCATTAAACTATAAATTCACATAGCTAAAAAAGAAATCTATTTATAGGGCATATACTATTTTATACAAATAAATACTGATACATAGCTGGCAACATTACAATTTATTATTCACGTGGTATTACCAAAGGAAACATTGGAACTGTATCTTCCTGCAGTTAGGTAACCAAAAAGCAACCCATAATGTAAAATTTTAATGGATTTTTATGTAGCACATGGAGGGAAAGCAAATTTATCAATAAAACTTTTATAAAAGTGAGGGGCAAAATATGAGTTAAAATGAATTCTCAAGCAGTAGCCTGGTAGTTATAGACAAACATTCTAGCATAAACTGGAATAAAGTTCATAGCAGAATAATAGATTAGAAGGCATTCTAGCATCCTGCACAGGCAATGCAGTAAAACAATTTCACTAATTGTTAGCACAGCATAAGCAACAAGAGAGAGTTGAAAGACTCATCTGTGTTGGAATGCATCTTTTTCTTCATCATTCATAAAGACTACATTAGAAACAAATTCTCAATATGTAATTATCCTTGTGCTGCCTTAGTCATGTATTCTTTTTTGAAGTCTATATGACTAATATTAAATCAATATCTCATTTTTGATAATGTAAATTATCAGAATAGTAAATTTACATTTTGAACATTTGGAGGAAATCCACATCTCCCTCTGGTAAATTGAGCTTCTGTGGCATGTTGTATTTGTTATGGGGGGAAAAGAAGAGATGTGAAGATCTTATTCTTAAAATAATATTTTGTGAGGTTCTGCTCTATCACTGGAGTTTGGTAACATCATCATAGCTACCTCAGACTTGTTAACTGTATTCCTCTCACCTTTGCTACAGTTGATCTTTCTGCCCATATTGCAGTTTTTTTTTTAAGATTTATTTATTTATTTATGATAGACATAGAGACAGAGAGGTGCAGAGACACAGGAGGAGGGAGAAGCAGGCTCCATGCCGGGAGCCCGACGTGGGACTCGATCCCGGGACTCCAGGATCACGCCCTGGGCTAAAGGCAGGCGCCAAACCGCTGAGCCACCCAGGGATCCCCTATTGCAGATTTTTTAAATACAAGATACTAGGGTGCCTGGGTAGCTCAATTGATTAAGCGTCTGCCTTCAGCTCAGGTCATGATCTAGGGATCCTGGGATCAAGCCCCGCTTTGGGCTCCCTGCTCAGTGGTGATTCTGCTTCTCTTCTCCCCCAGTCCCCCTCCATTTGTGCTCTCTGCTCTCTCAAATAAATAAAATCTTCAAAAAAAAAGCACAAAATACTTTTTTGGACACTTGGGGCAGGGTTTTCTGTTTTTCATTCATTATAATATGGTGGCAACTTGCCATTGAAAATTACTTCCAATTCTAAACTGTCAAATGACAAATGTATTTGTAGAATGAAAATTATTCATAATTGTGATGACTATTCCCTTAATGCTGCCTATTTTTAATTAGTTTATTCGCCAGTTTCCAAGAAATATTATAAGGAGGTTCAGTTTATTATTGATATTTAGGAGAATACCTATATAGCAGGTTTGTTAGTTTTGACCTTAGGAAAATTTAAAAGGGCTGTTCTTTGTTATCAGAGAAAAATAGTATTTATTCATCAAAGTTCTTGTAAACTGAAATATTTTAAGTAATTTTCTTTTTTAGCCTCAGACTTTCACACAGATTTTAAAATGTTTTGGTTTATTCTTCCCTTCCTCCATCAGACAAGGAAAAAAAATTTTTTTTTTTTTTTTTTTGGTTAAGATGTGTCTAAATTCAGAGATAACAAATAGATTTCATCTTTCTTGACAATATAGAGAGCTTGGTGTCCTGGAACATTGTCATGAGAAGGCTTATGAACTAAGTTCAGGATCATTGGGAGAGACTGCCAGGATTCCTTGTCCATTAGGGGTGACTAAGGAGGAGGTGCTGTAAATTTGCCAAGAAATCTCCTTTTCTTTAGTTTTCAACTTTAGGGTTTTGTTTTGGCTGGCCACTATCAGTTGTTAAAACAAATTTTGTCTGTGAATCACTTGTCATTAAATGGATGTTGTGTTAATTTTACTAATCACTTTTTGTCTTTGAATTGCTTTTACAATATTTGACTTCTCTTATACTTTGTTTTCTTCAAGAGTTAGGATTTGAAAAGCCACAGGAGCTGTATGGTACCTTACACATGACAGGAAGAAATGAGGTTTGAGGGGAGCTTATTTAGGAAAAGTAGTGTGTAACTTACATTAAGAGTAGTGACTTGGGACACCTGGGTGGCTCAGTGGTTGAGTGTCTGCCTTTGGCCCAGGGCGTGATCCTGGAGACCTGGGATCGAGTCCCACATCGGGCTCCCTGCGTGGAGCCTGCTTCTCCCTCTGCCTATGTCTCTGCCTCTCTCTCTCTCTGTCTCTCATGGATAAATAAATAAAATCTTTAAAAAAAAAAAAAAAGTAGTGACTTGAGGTTTATTTATTGAGTGCATTGGTGATATGGTAGACAGACATTCAGTGCTGTGATAGTTTTGGGAATGACATGACTTATAAAAACCAACAGATTTAACAGGATAGGAAGGTGGTAAACTTTTTTTTTTTTTTTTAATTTTTATTTATTTATGACAGTCCCACAGAGAGAGAGAGGGGCAGAGACATAGGCAGAGGGAGAAGCAGGCTCCATGCACCGGAGCCCGACGTGGGATTCGATCCCGGGTCTCCAGGATCGTGCCCTGGGCCAAAGGCAGGCGCTAAACGACTGCGCCACCCAGGGATCCCAGAAGGTGGTAAACTTTGTAGAGGAATGAATATTGGAAAGTTGATATGCAGGTTAACTAGCTTTGCCTCTTTCAGACATTTTTATAGTTTAGGGATGATCCAGAAGTTATTACTTTAACCTCTTGAGGTTCTCTTCTGAATTTGAGCTGGAACTAGACTTGCAGTCAACATTACACTAGATAATTATACTTTTTTTTTAACACATTAATCATTTTTATTCTGTCACTTAAATAGGAAAATTATACTTTTTTTTTTTTTTTTTAAAGACAAGGTGATATGTTTCAGAGAATGTATGGAGTTTTATTTTTTTTTATTTATTTATGATAGTCACAGAGAGAGTGAGAGGCAGAGACACAGGCAGAGGGAGAAGCAGGCTCCATGCCGGGAGCCCAATGCGGGACTTGATCCTGGGACTCCAGGATTGCGCCCTGAGCCAAAGGCAGGCACCGAACCGCTGAGCCACCCAGGGATCCCCAAATGCCTTCTTTCTAACAGAGAAATAATAGGACAATACTTTATCACAGTGGTTGTCTTGAATGGCTTATTTTTGGACCATATAAAATAAAATATTGTTACTATCCTTGGTCTTAATTATAATTAAGACCAGCACGGGGAGAGGCAGGCAGAGGGAGAGGGAGAAGCAGGCTCCCTGCTTAGAGCCTGATGTGGGGCTTGATCCCAGCATGCTGGGATCAGGGCCTGAGCTAAAGGCAGACAACCAATTGAGCCACTCAGGTGCCCCAGACTTGTTGTTTTTAAAAGAGGAGTCACACATTACATTATAAGTAGAGCTAAAATCCAACTTCATTCCCCTTCCCAGAGGTGATGAGAACCCTGATTCTAAATTTGTTGAGTATTAGTTCTGTGCATGTTTGTATACCTTTACTATTTATGTACTGGTAACAGTCCTAATTGTATGTTTATTCTTTTTTGGTTTTCTTAAGTTTTTCTGTTCTGTATTGTTGAGGTTTATTCATGTTGATAGATACAATAATAACTATTGATAAACAGTATTCCATTAAATTCTTTTACTACTTGTGTGTATCTGAAAAGACTTCTTTCTTAGTTTATTTCCCTACTTTAGCAAATTAGATTGTAACTTTTAGCTATTACAGCCTTTTACTGCAGTGAATCAGTTTCTTCATATAGGTATGCAGGTTTGTTTTCAGAAACAGAATTTCATGATGGTTGGGTATGCACATTTTTCTGTCTAGCCAAGTATTTCCAGATTACTCTTTAAAAGGGGGAGTGCCGGTTTTTGTTACTGGCAGTGTATGAATTCCTGATTCTCACATCTTACCAAAACTTGGTTTTTCCCTATTTGGGTTTAAATAGGCAGCCCAAGTGGCTCAGCAGTTTAGTGCTGCCTTCAGCCCAGGGCGTGATCCTGGAGTCCTGAAGTCCCATGGTGGGCTCCCTGCATGGAGCTTCCTTCTCCCTCTGCCTGTGTCTCTGTCTGTCTCTCTGTCTCTCTCTCTGTCTGTCTCTCTCTCATGAATAAATAAATAAAATTTAAAAAAAAATTAGAAGTTCAGGGATGCCTGGGTGGCTCAGTGGTTAAGTGCCTTCAGCTCAGGGTGTGATCCTGGAGTCCTGGGATCGAGTCCCACATCCAGCTGCCTGCATGGAGTCTGCTTCTCCCTCTGCCTATGTCTCTCTCTCTCTCTCTCCCTCTCTCTCTCTCTCTTTCATGAATGAATGAATGAATGAATGAATAAATTAATTAATTAAATAAATAAAATCTTTTTTAAAAAATAATATTTTGACCAAAATCTAACAGGGTATGGCATATTTTTATGTACTCACTGGCCATTTGGATTTCTCTTAGGTGATTTCTCCATTTATCTGTTATTACATTGTCCATTTTTTAACCTGTTTGGAGTTCTGTTCTATATTTTGATATTTGATCTTGAATTATTTGTATTAGAGATACCTTCTACCAAATAGCGGCTTGCCTTTACCTCATTAAATCTTTTGTATGTTGAAATTTAACTAAAATGTTTTTTGTGTCTTATTTAAGGAATCCTAAAGATACTTTTGAGCGTGGCTTTTCAGATTTAGGAATTCCAAAATTAAGGAATTATATCATGAAGAAGGGAACTAATTTTACTTTTTTCCATGTAAAGAATTGGCTATTTCAGTACTATTTTATTGAGTAGTTCAATCTTTCCCCATTGGTAATGGATGTCATCCTTTTTATATATCCAGTTCTAAATTTTGGGGCCTTGTATTTGTCTCACTAGTCTCCTTTGTCTTTCTAGATTGCCATAATTGTCATGGCTTTACGGGAAGTCTGTAGTGCCAGTTTCCATCAGTTTTTCTTTAGAATATCTCTACTGCTGGTCCTCATTTCATTGTGAATTTTTGGATCTGTTCATCTGCTTTCATTAAAAACCTCGTAGGGAATTTGGAACTTATTTGAATTTGGGACACCTGAGTGGATCATTGGTTGAGTATCTGCCTTTGGCTCAGGCTGTGATCCTGGGGTCCTGGGATTGAGGCCCACATTGGGCTTCCCATAGAGCCTATATGTCTGCCTCTCTCTCTCTGTCTCTGTTATGAATAAATAAATCTTTTTTTAACTTTTTTTTTTTTTAATTTTATTTATTTATTTACGATAGTCACAGAGAGAGAGAGAGAGGCAGAGACACAGGCAGAGAGAAGCAGGCTCCATGCACCGGGAACCCGACGTGGGATTCGATCCTGGGTCTCCAGGATCGCGCCCTGAGCCAAAGGCAGGCGCCAAACCGCTGCGCCACCCAGAGATCCCTGAATAAATAAATCTTTAAAAAAAATTATCTGGGGGATCCCTGGGTGGCTCAGCGGCTTAGCGCCTGCCTTCAGCCCAGGGCATGATCCTGGAATCCCGGGATGACTTCCGCATCAGACTGCCTGCATGGAGCCTGCTTCTCCCTCTGCCTCTGCCTCTCTCTCTCTCTGTCTCTGATGAAATAAATAAAATCTTTTTAAAAAATATCTGAATTTATACATGTATATGAAAATGCCATTAAAAATTGTATCGCATCATTTATAGAGGCCTTTATGATTTTAGGTTTTATTATTTTCCCTAAAAATGTTTTATGTATAATGTTAGCATTTGTTGGTATTGTGAATAGTGCTCTTTATAAAAGTGAGTATTTTCTACTTATTGGCACATAACAACACTTTGAGTTTTAGTATGCCAATCTTGACAGTTTTGCTGAATTCTTAATTTGTGATGTCTTTTGGATTTTCTGTGTAGATAATCTTTAGTTTATATGTCTTATGTAAAGTAGAAAAATACTTCTCTGTCTCCTGAGAATATTTCTATGTCTTCTCTGAAATTGCCACAGGATCAGGATACTAGAAGTCAGTTTCAACTAGTTAATATGGGACTTACTTATATGTGAGGTTTTGTCCATAGGTGTCCTGTGATTGACATGCGTACATACATACATACATAAAGTCTTGTGTTTTTCTTGGCACTAGGAGAAGTGACGTAAGAGCCTTTAGATGTTAAAATCCTCCTATTCCCTTTGGGTATAAATGTTGTTGCTACTCTTGAATTTCACTGTTTATTTCCTTTTAGGAGGCGCAGGTCAGAATGGAGATGGGCTGCAGACCGAGCAGCTATTGTCAGCCGCTGGAACTGGCTTCAGGCTCATGTTTCTGACTTGGAATATCGAATTCGGCAGCAAACAGATATTTACAAACAGATACGTGCTAATAAGGTAAGAGATAAATGTCTGGTCTTTTTCAGCCCAGTGAAAAATTACCATTATCCCTTTTTTCCCCATCCTCAGTAACTCTTAACTGTGTCAGAGGGAAGAGTTTAATGTGATCTGATATAGTGGCTTAATTTGTTTAAGGGCCTGCTGTTGTTTAGTATAGTGAGACAACACTATTAGAATATAATGTTAAATTGAACATGTGTTTAGAACAAAACAGTTCTATTTGGGGGCTAGTAGGAAACTAAGAAAAAGAGACTATTAAGTAAGCCATTGATATAACTTACTATTTGTTATATATATGGAAAAGCATTGATGACAGGAGGATGATATCTTGCGTTGTTACTTAGGTGCATTTCTATTTTACGACTAAGCTTCTCTTGAAAGATTGTTCCAGTGAAATTAGACATTGGTGTTGAGATTTTGGGTTTTTTTGGTGTCCTCCAAACTGCTAAGTCCTGATTCCTACAGAACTTTTATCTTTGATAGTGACATTCTGGTAGTTTTTCTTTTTAAAGATGAACTTAGAAAAAAGTCTCTTACTCAATATGGGTTTGACTGAGGAATGAATGTGCATAGAAAAGATGTCTGTTTAGCAAATAGGTGAGTGCCTTTGTGTACCAGGCACTGTTCTCCTTAGAGGGGTCAGTGGTAAATAAAAATCATACTTTTGTATGCAAAATCCTGCAAGATTTTTTTTTTTTTTTTTAAGTATTAGCTAGTTGAATCTGCTGCTCTTAAGTGTTACAACACTTTTTTGTTCTGCTTTAATGCTGGTCAAAGCCTTCAGAAAATTACTGTGGACCGTATGCATTAAATTAAGTAGTAGGCCCAAAGCTAAAGAATGACCAACTGACAAGATAAAATGACAAGAGTTTGAAGTTCCCCAGCCTCTCGTATATGTCATCTGAGTTTGTATCCCAAAAATTCCACTGGAGTGCTTTTCTTGTTTTTTGGGAAAACATTTTTATTGGCTGCATTCTATTAACCTGTCTTGGCAACTTTTAATTATTCCTTTTATTAAAATTATATTATAAAGTATACTATAATAAACATGTTCAGCTAAGAACTTTTATGTTCTTAATGGATACTTTAGAGAAGTATTTTGGCAACAGCTTCTGTTTACAGTCTTACTAGCTGTGTTTGAATTTTTTTTCCCCTAAGATTTTATTTTTTTAAGTAACCTCTACACCCAGCTTGGGGTTCAAACTCATAACTCAGAGATCAAAAGTCATGTGCTCTACTGACTGAACCAGATAGACAGACACCCAGAGAAGATATTCTTAATTCACTTTTGGTTCCTGCTTTATTCTTTAGCTCATAACTCAGCAGCAATGATAAGCAGTTTTGGGAAACTTTCAGAAGTCTTAGATATTTCTAATATCCGGAAAGTAGTTATTCTGGAGTTTTGTGTATATATTGATAATCCAAGAGGTTTTTATTCAGAACATTATGTATTCCAGGTTTGGGGTTGATAATCTTTTGTTCTAGTTCTGTCTTTGCTACCACAGAAGCTCTGAAAGAAAAGTCACTGAATCTTTCTGGGCCTCTGTTTTCATGGTCTGTAAAATAAGACATTCAAGATTATAATATATTTTCTTGGTCTGGAGTCTAAATACACAATGTTTGTTATGATTGTGACAGGAAACATTGAATAATTCTAATAAGTAATAATACGTCAAGAAAATTGACAACCTTATTATTTTATTATTTTATATTTACCCAATGTCTGTTTAAAACCAATGTATAGTTTCTTGGGGCCACTGTAACAGCACAAATTGAGTGGTAAACTTAAAACAACAGAAATTTATTTTCTCACAGTTCTGGAGAGTAGAATTCTGAAATCAGGGTGTAGGGAAGGCTACATTCCCTTGAGGATTCTAGGAAAGAATCCTTCCTTGCTTCTGGTGGTTGCAGGTTGTCCTTGGTGTTCCTCCGTTTATAACAGCATCATTCCAGTTTCTGCCTCTTGTCATGTGACCATTTTGTGTGTCTGTGCCCACATTGCCCTCTTAAAAGAACACTGGTCATATTGGGATTTAGGACCCACACTAGCACTCATTTTAACCCAGTTACATCTGCAAAGACCTTAATTCCAAAAAGGATTAATTTACAAGTTCTGGGTTGCATAAATTTCGGAGGGATACTGTTCATGCCTGTATAACGTAGAAGCACCGAAATTCACCCCAAAGATAAGTTAACATGCATTTAGTCTTATATCACTATAATAAAAGTCTTTGAGCATTTACTCTGTGCTAGGCACTGTGCTAAGTGCCCTACCATTACTTACAAATTTAAAGGTAAACCAGTGGAGGTCCAGAAGGGTAAGCAGTTTGTTCATGGTCAAGTAAACATGTGAGGACAGAGCTGAGATAGAAGCATTTGACTGTTGCTCGTTAGTTTTTTTCCAAGTGCTTAACTACTTTTTAAGTTATTACAATGTGAGATTTTTAACTGCCTTGCTTTGATAAAGTGGATTGATGTTCCCATTTCCATACTGCTCTATGGTATCTAAGATTGCTTGGATAGTACAGACCTTTGCATGACATGAGTCTAGGTTTTATGGTCAACTGTAGAGTTATAATTTGTCTTAGGTTGGGGGAAAAAGGGTGAGGCTTTTTTTTTTTTTTTTTTTTGGACTATGCTGCTTTGAGAAACTTAATGTTAACATGTTAGAAAGTAAATCCTTAAAAAGAAAAAGCGTTAGGGTTAGGGAGAACTACCATTAGTTGATTACCAAGTTCTTTTCAATCAGAAATTAAGTATTAACTTTCAGGTTGAAAGAGTCTTGAGGGTTTCTTTTGGTACCAGTAATGATTCCTTTTGCTTTTTGGAGAAAGGATACAGTGTTTAGGAGTTCCTCTGGGTGTTTGCTCCTTGCTATTTATTGTATTTTAATTTTCATATTCAGTGAGGTTTTTTTGTTTGTTTGTTTGTTTGTTTGTTTGTTTTTTTAAGATGCTACTATGGGGCAGCCCAGGTGGCTCAGCGGTTTAGCGCTGCCTTTTGCCCGGAGTGTGATCCAGGGGACCAGGGATTGAGTTCCACATCGGGTTCCCTGTGTGGAGCCTGCTTCTCCCTCTGCCTGTGTCTCTGCCTCTCTTTCTCTGTCTCTCATGAATAAATAAATCTTAAACAAAAAAAAAAGATGCTACTATGTCTTTTAGAATGAGAAAAGAAAACTATGTACCTGGAGAGTGTACTATATAAGGTATGTTCATGTGTGGTGTTTAATGCACAGAGCAAATCTTACAGCTAACAAGTTTGTAAGAGGCAGAAGTAAATTTGAACTCATGGTTGTTTATCTGACTCCAAAGCATTTTGTCTAATACCCTGCAATTCTGTCTTCATCATTTGTCTTGAGCATATTTATTGAAATTTCGTATGTGCTAAATAAACCTGAGGAGGAAAGCACAGGGACCAAAAGGGTTCCCTTGCTAAAGGAGATTTCTTAACACAGTCTTCAACATCCATGTCTAATACAAAACATACCATTTTTCTTTTATCTCTTTGATCTGTGAAATTACACAGCACAGTTATTTATTGGGAATGAGAGGTGGAAGAGCACTGAAGTTTATGGATAGAAAAGGAGCCGAATGGAAGAGAAGATTAGAAATGCACCTGTCTTCAAAAGTGATGTAAAGCAGTTGACATTCCCATTTTAGTGGGGATGTAAGGCATTCTGGACAGCTGTGTCTTGCCTAGGTAGTCCCAGACAGTTACTGTGGAACTGATCTACGGTGAGATCACTGGTTTATCTTAAGATGGGGAAGGAAGATGGATCTACTCAGAATGAAAAGGGGAAGGGAGTATGTGAAATTGCATCTTAATTCTGTATTATAAATTGATGTTTTTAATCTTGTACTTTGACTCCATATGTTACACAAAATTGATGAAATAGAAGCAGTTAACCCACATCTATAACTGGTTTTTCCTCTTTCCTTTTTGCTTCTTTTCCCCGGAATTGTAATCAGACTTAGCATAATTCCTTCTACCAATTCTTCCTTTTTCAATTTTAGTTCATATTATTTTTTTTCTTCCTTTTTTTGACCTCTACAGGAGAGCTTTGTGTTTCCACAAAGGAATAATTTATGAGGATGTATTACTACTGCATGCAACTATGACGCACCCCAATTCCTTTCATCCTTATGTAGGGGTTTTCTAGGCCTAGGGAGCCTGGGCATGATTCTGCTTTTGACTTGAGGAACAGAGGTGAAAGATGGGGAGACTCTCCCAGTCTTGGTACCATAGTGTCTGCTAGCTTGCTGTCTTATTTTAGAGTGCTGTAAGAGCCCTGAGGTGCCCACTCCAACTTAATCCTCACACTGTTCTTTCCTCTCTAGCATTTTATACCTCCTGATAATACTATATAAAATTTACATATTTATATTGTATATTATCTATCTTCCCCAGTATAAGAATATAAGTACTCTTTCAGGGATGGATTCAGATGAGGGTGCAGGGGTGGAAGGATTTGTCTCTCCTTTCCAGAATCCCCAGCCCCTAAAAAGTGTTGATAAATGGATACTTGATGACTTGATTTGAATGAAAGAACAAGAATAGTTTGACCCAGTCTTTAGCCCTGGTTCTGCCATGGATTGACCTGTTGACATGACCTTCAAACCTGCATCCTCTCTGAATCTATAAAATGATGGGGAATAAATGGTTCCTACCAGGTTTTGTTTATAAGTCTCAGGAGAGTGTTCATGTTGTCAGAGAGGTGTTTATCTTAAGAAATTACTCAGTGGTTTAAAGAAAAAGTTTTCTCTCTGAAATATTGGCTGTTATATCCTGACTTACCTTCTCACCTGAAAAAAACTGAGGGAGTAACTTTATACCTGATAATTGGATTATTTAGGCTTCTGGCTGTAATTAGTATAAACTCAGTGTTTTATATTTATCTTTCCTATTCAAGGAAAAATTTTAACCTAAAACTCAAAAAATAATTGTTACATTTCATTTTTTGGTGTATGATTCTGCTAGGGAGTATGGGGGATTCAAATATATTTGTATTTTGTCTAAGTCTTTAAGGGGCTTAATATTAGTTAATGAACATATTGAGGCAACAGTAAATAAATTGGCCTAAGGTTCTGCTCTGGTAATGAGATTCACATACACAGAATGTAGGACATAATCATGATGCTTTAGGAACTCTGGTAATGTAGATAAAATAAGTAGGGCTCAGTTAACCAGGGACATTTTCTTGGAAGGAGACCGGACTTGGATTTGACAATCTCTTCGAAAGAATGAATGACATTTTGGAAAGATAAATATTTTTTAAAGGGCAGAATCCATATGAACAAAAGACATAAGGACTAGTAGTATTGTAACCTTTAATTGCATTTATTTACCTAGTAACTATATTGTAATAACCTCCTCTCAGTGGCAACAACTTCATATAGGCAAACATTTTCTAGGAGGTATTAAGACTGGTGTTAAGTGTAACTAAGGTTTTTAAGCAGGGAAGATGTTGAATGCAGTACTTTAAGAAGGGGGAGTAGTGTGCAAGGTAGCTGGTTTTGCGAATAGTTTTTACTTTGACATGGTAGAGCTTATGAAATCTTTTTCAGTGCTTGTGATTGAGACAAGAAAATATTTTGCAGCAGCAGTTCTTTTAGCAGAGAAACTTCATTTTGAAGGCTAGGGAAAACATTTCTTGATGAGTCTTTTCCAACCCTTTCTGAGGAGTTTCCAATTCATCTACATAGTCTGGTCATAGTCTTATTTGGGGATATGTAGTGTTTCTCTTGCTTGTAGTGGGGGTATTGTAGCACCTTTTTTTGGAACTGAGATAGAATTCCATTGTTCTTTTTTAATACCACCACCACCCCCGATTTCATCTCTGCATCCCATTTCATAGAGATTTTAGAGTTAGAAAGGACCCCAGGGATGGATCATCTGGCTCACAGGAGTTGTGTCATAATGCCTAAGGAGTTCAAATTGTTACAGTCAAAATCTCTAGGTCCTGAAATCTGTTTTAAGATGTTCACTGGGGGATTCTGATGCTGAGTCAAGACTGTTCAAGTCTAATATGTTTCAATTTATAGCTTGCTTTAGGACTTACCAGTGGAGCTTTTTACCTGCTTCTCCTTCCTCCTGTGTCTCTGCCTCTTTCTCTCTCTATCATAAATAAAAATAAATAAATCTTTAAAAAAGGGGGGGGAGGATTCCTGGGTGGCTCAGCGGTTTGGCGCCTGCCTTTGGCCCAGGGCGCGATCCTGGAGACCCGGGATTGAGTCCCACGTAGGGCTCCCGGTATGGAGCCTGCTTCTCCCTCCTCCTGTGTCTCTGCCTCTTTTTCTCTCTTTGTCTATCATAAATAAAAATAAATAAATAAATCTTAAAAAAAAAAAGGACTTACCCGTGGAGCTTTTTAAAAATGTAGAATACCCAGCCCTAACCCCAGGGACACTGAGTAGATTTGATGTTGAAGCTGGGCAGGTATAGCTTGATAAATTTCCCCAGGTGATTCTAATACAAAATTACCTGTAAGAGATTAGTATCAGCTCTCCTTATTTTCTAGATAAGAGAAGGAGATCCCAGACACAAAGCCCTGGTTACTTTCACCCCAGTCTTTCTGTTACACAGTGTCAAAACTTGGTTTGGTTACTTCTGTTTGAGTTCAGCATGAGATTCATGAGTATAGCTTTTTGCTTTACACAGTAAGCTCACTTCTGCCTTTACCAAGCTGGGCCCTTGCTGACTGGATAGGATATGTGGACTCATTTTAAGTTTCTTTTTACAGTTTTTACTTCCCGGGATGAATGTAAGATCTTAATTTGAAATCATGAAGCAGGAACTTAATCTGGAGTGTTATTTATGGTTCTGAGAAACCGGTGCCTTTGAAACAGTTTTGTTTTTAAGTTTCTAGTTTGTAATATATTGTAGGGACTGGACTATTCCACCTTTGTCTCACGTGATAGTTTTGGTTGCTCAAATAACAGTTGATTTAACATTTGTATTTGCAGCACTTAAAGTAATCCATAAGCCACATCTATGATTAAGTTAACTAAAAAGTGCATTGCTTCTGCTACTATGGTATAGTTTAGTTAATAATATAGTATATACTTTAAAAAAAAAGATTTTATCTATTTATGACAGAGAGACAAGCAGGGAGAGCAGCAATCAGAGGGAGAGGGAGAAGCAGGCTTCCCACTGAGCAGAGAGCCCTACATGGAGCTTGATCCTAGGACCCTGGGATCATGATCTGAGCCAAAGGCAGACACCTAACAGCCTGAGCCACCCAGGCGCCCCTAGTAATAATGTAGTGTAAAGTACCATACTTGGGTAAAGATTCCAGATTAAAATGCTTAAGGTAACAGGTTATGTAAGTCACAGCATTCAGTGGGAAAAGGGGGAAGTTAGGTCTGACTTAGGTCTTACTCCTTGTTACTGCTAGGCTTTATGTTGAAATAACTCTTGGGAAAGCAAAGCTACTACTGGTAATGTATTTTGTTTCAGAATCATAGGAAAAGGGAAAAGGCTTTTAGTAAACCAGTCCCCCTGCCCCTAACTCCTGTGATATTAACTTGTAAATTAAATTTGTGACTTAACAATACCATTCACTTATGTTGGTTTTCTCTCTTACTTGCAGGGATTGATAGTTCTTGGGGAGGCACCTCCCCCGGAGCATACAACAACAGATTTATTTCTTCCACTTAGTTCTGAGGTGAAGACAGATCATGGGAATGATAAATTGGTAAGTATAAAAGACAGAAAAGGGGGAATGAGTAAGAATTCCAAAGGTAGCATCAGTACACAGTTTATTCTCTTTAACAAGGATCCTTGGCATTGGCTGAAGGAAGGGGACTGTATCCTCTTTTATCACTTTTGGCATTTCAAGGTCTGAATTCCTGAATTAGAGCAGCATAGGGCCCCTCCTGCAGCTGTGTAGTTGACCTTGAATTTAAAAGCAGCTCCTAACTCCAGACAAAACAGCCAGAGCAAGTGTGGCTTTATGGAGTATTACTGAGAAATCAGGAGACCATGTGGCTCTGATGCCTTTAACAAATAAGGCACTGTTTTGGGGCCACTACAAGATGAAAAGGTTGGACTAGAGGTGTAACTCACAAAGATGTAAAAGTACTCTGAGTTACCCCCTTTAATTTTGTAATGAGGGTAAAGCTCTAATTTTCTGTAATCTTCTCTATCCTTAGAGCCTAGCCCACATCTCCCTCTACCATGATTCCTTCCCTTTTTCTATTTCTCTCAAAACCCAAATTAATTCCTTTAATTTCTGAATCCCAACAGCTTTTTTTTCACTTTTTTATTGGCTTTTATGAATATTAACATTTTTTTATTTAAGTCATTCATTAGAAATTCCAAAGTCCCATTGACAGTGGTTTGTTTGGGAGGCTAGAGTGCTGGCTCTTTAAATTCTGAGTTAAACCAGCTAGTCTTTTTGCATCTGTAAATCAACAAAGCTTGTTATCCTTTATTATTATCATCTTTAGCAGGAATTTATGTGATAATGGTGGAAACTAACTTTCCTAATGAGAGAACTTAAAGCCAGGGATAAATGTGAAGACATTTAGAGATTAATGGTTCTTAACCGGAAAATGGTTTTAAATAAAGAGTAGAATGCCAGATTTTGCTAGTATTCAAGTCCTCAGTTTGAGTTCATTATATGCTATCTATAGAATTATTTTTTTTACAAATGATTTGTGAAAACTGCTTTAGTGATTGCTCTAGCCAAGATAAAAATTGATGCAAGTCCGAGAGAAAACATGGTTAAGTTGGAAGGTCATCTGGTGCTTGGTGGTATGAGGTACAGGAAACATGAGATTTGAGGCATATGTGATTGAGAGTGAGTTTTGTGAAGATACTTACATATTCATATATTTAGGGATTCTAAAAATGTTTGGACCATCTCTTGTAGTCAAGTTTTTCTCAACCTCGGTGCTTGTGAAGGATTGAACATGACAGTCTCTCATTATGTATCTCTGATTTTGGTTGGTTGTATTTACACATGTTCACATATGTGCATGTGTGTGTACCCCTTAATGCCTTGTCCCTTTCCTACCTCCTATTTACTTGCATGTGTATGACCCAGTATTAGATTGTATGATTCTTTTTCTTTTTCTTTTTTATATACAGATTTTATTTAAGAGAGAGAGAGAAATAGATAGTGACAGAGAACACAAGTGGGGAAGAGAGGGAGAAACAGACTCCCCGCTGAGCAGGGAGCCCAACATAGGATTCCATCCCAGGACTCTGAGATCATGACCTGAGCCCAAGGCAGATGCTTAACCAACTGAGCCACCCAAGTGCCCCTAGATTGTATGATTACAATCTAACTGTAGGACAAAACCTACAATTTTGAAGGTCAAGACAACTTCCTGATGCCTAATATTTCAGCTGCCAAGCATAGTTTTTCATTGTAAGAAGGGCTTTTAAAGTTCTTACATTATAGGGACTGGACTATTCACTTTTGTTTCATGTAGTAGTATTGGTTGCTGAAATACAATTGGTTTACTTAGAATTATATTTGTGGTACTTAAGATGATCCTTAAGCCACATCATTAATTTTGCCTTTTTGTTATCCAGCTTTTTTTCTGAAAAGTGATTTATACCTTGTCTTTTTAATTTCGCTTTAAGAATAATCTTAAGTCATACTTGACATGGGCAGCTGTAAATTTTCATACTCCTGTTTAACCACCCTATTTTCCATTTCTATTTTGCCTGTTAATTTTTTTCCAAAATGGAAATATTTATTGCCCCCTCTCACCTTTTTAGTCCCTTTTGAAAAGCATTTGAAGACTTGTGGTTTAAGAATAATTACATCAGAAGTGTTTTAACTGTCAAAATATAGTTTTAGGAAGTTAAATACAATTCTCAAAAGAAAGATATTGTGACTTACTGGTGAAGGTGAGAATGATGAGTGCTGGAATGATATTACTCAGTAGCCTCCAAAACTTTATAATTTTCTCTAAGAATAATAAAGCCATTACCTTTGGAGATATGTTTTCAACTAGAAACAGATCAATTTTAACTCCTCGATGTTCTAAAATTAAACACCCAACCTAAGACATCTGGTATCTAATCAGGTGTAAAGAGTAAGTAAAACACAGTTAAGTAATTTATTAAGAGTTATATGACCCTAGGAAGGCTTTTGTTTATTAGATGATGTTCAAGTGTTACACTGAAAGGATACATATTCATCTTTTTGCCTTATTTACAAACTGAATGAGTGTTCCTTGATTGAACCAATATATATCTGCTTTGGTTATGAGCACAGGATAGGGACGCCTGGGTGGCCCAGTGGTTGAGCATCTGCATTCGGCTCAGGTTGTAATCTGGGGATTGGTCTGTGATCTCGGGATTGGTCCCTCATTGGGCTCCCCATGGGGAACCTGCTTCTGCAGAACTCTGCCTGTGTCTCTGTCTCTTTTTGTGTCTCTCATGAATAAATAAACTTTTTTTAAAAAAACAGTACAGATATTGCAGAAACTGAATTATTTCGAGACAAACAGGAAATGTTCTCTGAAATGGAGTGGGTTTTATTTTTATACCATAGAGTAGTAGGGGAGAAGAAGGGAGAAACTCTAGAAAAATGCCCCTTTAAAAATAAAAGAAAAATTCAGTCTGACTTCCAACTCAAAGGCAGTTTGAAAGGTAAGAGTAGATGGAGGAAATTAAGGGCCTCTGGCTTTGCAGGTGCTGATAAAATCAACTGCTGCACTAATAAATTCTGATATGGCATAAAAAGCCTTCTGAACAAAATGGGTGTGTTCCTGGAAAGAGGAAATGCATAAAGCTGTTGAGAGCTGTTCTCCCATGTTCTAAAACATGTCCTTTCCTTCTTTCTCCTCCCACTTCCCTCTCCTGAATAAATAGTAGTCCCTTTTCCTCCAATTAAGAAAGAACTCATGAGTGAAAAGAGCTAACTTGGAACTTAGGCCTATTACTAAGTAGGAAGAATGCACTTGAAAATTACCAAAGAAAGTCAACAGAATTTCAGAAAATTTTCTGAGATGAAGGCCTCCTCAGTCCATTTGGCTCAGGGTTTTCAGAACTAGAGAGCCACAATCTCATGAGCTTTCAGATTGTCAGGATAGAGGTCACAGCTGCCAAGTAGCTAGAAATTGAGGGAGGGAATAGTGGCAAAGGAGGGAGTCATGGAGGGGTGGTGCTTAGCCCCACAATCTGTAAATCCTTCTCAGATCCTTTAACTTTACCCTTGAACTGTACCTGTTTAATGGAATTTTGACAGAGCCTAGTATTGGTAGGCTGAAAGAGCTGAACAAAGAATGTAGTCACTGCCCACTGCAGTGAAGACAGAATTTTGGAGTTTCAATACTCCCAAGTCTTGGTAAATATTTTGGACTTGAGCTTGACATTGAAACCAAAGAAAGTTCACGCTTTTAGGAGTTTAAGACTTTCCCAGGACTAAGGGACTCACCATAGAATCAAGGAAAAATCCAAAATAGTCTATACTGTGTTTCTGTGAAAGCATGGAAATAGTTAAACAAAATCAAGATTCATTTGGTTTCTAACCAATTAGAAATTTGCCTACTAGAGCAAAAATCAACGTGCTTCTGGGAAAAAATAACTGAATCCAGGGTCTGTAACATATCATATACAATATATTACACAATAACAATTTATTACACGTCAATAGAAAAATTGTGTCTCTTAGTCATGAGAAAAGATAGAAACTGATCCTGAAATGACTCAAATTGGAATTAGGAAATAAAAATTTAAAAGCATCTAATAAAAATATGTTTGAAGATTTAAATTTTTTTTTAATATTTTATTTATTTATTTAGGATAGTCACAGAGAGAGAGAGAGAGGCAGAGACACAGGCAGAGGGAGAAGCAGGCTCGATGCACCGGGAGCCGGACGTGGGATTTGATCCCGGGTCTCCAGGATCGCGCCCTGGGCCAAAGGCAGGCGCCAAACCGCTGTGCCACCCAGGGATCCCAGTTTGAAGATTTAGAGTAAAAGCAAGCATGGGGGGATCTCAACAGAGAATTGAAAACTAAAAAAGAGTCACATGGAACTTGTGGAACACAAATTGGAGAATTAAAAAGTACAGTATCTGAATAAAAAGTCTACTGATAAACTAAGCAGCAGATTGAAAACTTAATGGAAGAGAAAGGATCGCGGGGCGCCTGGGTGGCTTATTTGGTTAAGCATCTGACTTGATTTTGGCTCAGTTCATGATCTCAGGTTGTGAGATTGAGAGCCCCACTCTGGGCTCTGCACTCAGCACACAGTCTGCTCTTCCATACCCCTCTGCTCCTTCCCCTGCGCATGTGTTCTCTCGCTGTCTCTCAAATAAATAAATAAAATCTTAAAAAATAGTACACATAACAGATCAGTGGAAATTATCCAACCAAAAAAGGAAAGACTGAATGTAGAACTGCTCAGGAATGAACATAGTCCTGGGGAAATGGTAAGTATGTATACTTAGAGTTCCAGAAGGAGGAGATAACTGAGTGGTACCAGTGGGGACGGGTGGTGGGTTAAGGAAATAATGGCTGAATATTTGAATGAAAAAGATAGTTTTATCGATTGAAGAAACTCAAAAAATAGTAAGCAGGAGAAATATAACATGGTGAAAAAAAGATCTTGCAAGCAGTCAGATGGAAAAAAGATGAATTCTATATAAATGAATATTGATAAGGGTAGGTGACTTCTCAGAAACAATGGAGGACAGAAAACAGTGGGGATGGGATCATTAAAATGGGAGGAGGATGGGTTGCTTCTCAACATTCTGTACATGGCCAAAATCACTCTTTAGAAATAAAGGTGAAATAAAGTCATTTTTAGATAAAAGAAAGTTGAGCGGAATCTGTTGGCAGAATATCTGCACTGAAAGAAATGTTAAAGAATTTTCTTTAGGTAGAAGATGAATAATAACAGTTGGAAGCTCAGATCTGTGGGGAATAAAAGAACAGGGGAAGACACACTTCATGAACAACAAGCATAAGAAAGCTGCTATGAGTGTATTAATACTAGCAAAATAATTTTTAAGACAGAAATACCAGAAATAAAGACAATTTTAAGGGACACCTGGGTGGCTCAGCGGTTGAGTGTCTGCCTTCGGACCAGGATGTGATCCTGGAGTCCCAGGATCGAGTCCCACATCGGGCTCCCTGCATGAGGCCTGCGTCTCCCTCTGCCTGTCTCTCCCTCTATCTCTGTGTGTCTCATGAATAAATAAATAAAATCTTTAAAAAATAAAAAAAAAATTTTTTTAATACAGAGTTTTAAGACAATTACCAGAGATAAAGGACATTTTTACATTGATAAATGGGGTCATTTCATCTAGGAGATAGAAAAGTCATAAAGGTGGATGCTTCAAATACAAGAAGCATAAATATATGTAGATAAAGGATTAGACAAAATCCACAATCATATTTAGAAATATTTACACTTTGAACTCAGTAATTGATAGAATTACTAAACAAAAAATGAGAAAGTAAAAGATCCAAAGAGCAACCAACCATCTTGACCTGATTCACATGTATAGAACACTACCTTTCTCCCACAATACCCATACCTTCTTGTGCAAAGTAGGAATAATAAAGCAATTCCTTACTCTTGTTATCTCCGTTTCCAAACTCCAAAGATCTACATGGTTTTCCTAAGTTCTGCATCAGGCTCATTTGGTGGTAGAATTTGACCTGAAGTGATATTTGTTAAGACTGTTAATATTTTTAATTATCCCTAACTTTTGAGGTAAAAATATTACTTATTTTATAATTAAGACTATTTGGCAGGGAGCAGGTTAAGGTTGACAACAGAATTGAGCAGAAGGTAGAGATTTCTCATATATCCCCTCCCCAGCATAGTACTGCCTTGGGTAATCTCTTCCATGGTCAATTTCCCCAACAAAGTGGTATATTTGTTGCAACTGTTGCAGCCTACTTTGACACATCACAATGGTCCCAAGCTCCATAATTTACCTTACAATTCACTCTTGGTGTTTACATTTTTTGGGTTTGGATTTGTGTTTATGATTTCAAAACACTTAACTCAGTGTGTACAATGTATGACTTGTATGTAAGTTTGTATGAATTTCCATGACACATCAGCCCTCAAAGGGTCTTAGGTAAGAGTTGCTCGGTTTCTGTACCTCTTTAGAAAGTTGATAATTAACTATTGAAGAAGTATAATATGCTTATAATAGCATTTGGTCTGTAATAACATTTGGGTAAAAGCTTACTATTCCAAACTGTGCTGTGTGTCTAGGAAACACCTATAAGCAGAACCAAGGTATCTTCCCTTGAGGGCTTTATAGTCTTCTAGCAGGCCTGTAACAGGGGAATATGGGGAAGGGAGGAATTCTCACTTCTAAGGGAAGTCAGGAAAGGTAGCATAATAGAGAAGGATGTACTTGTACTGAGTTCTTGTAGACTTGTTGAAGGATGGCATTGAGAATGAGTTCCAACGGGGGGGGGGGGGGGGGAGTACTGCATGTATAATATGAAAGGCTTGAGAGAGCCTGACATTGTAGAGGAACTACAAATACTTTAATTTGATGGAGTGTTGGATGAATGGGCCATTTCATAATGAATTTTGTATCTATCTTAATGAGCTTATATACCTCATCCTGTAAGGTAACAGGAAGCTGTAGACTGATACTAGATTTGTGTATGAATGAAATTTGCTTTATTTAATAATAATAGGTAAACTTTTCATTAAAAAAAAAACTTCTTTTTTTAATGGGTAAAACTTTTTAAAAAATTTATGGTTAAACAGGACACCTGGGTGGCTCAGCAGTTGAGCTACTGCCTTTGGCCCAGGGTGTGATCCTGGAGTCCCAGGATCGAGTCTCACATCGGGCTCCCTGGATGGAGCCTGCTTCTTTCTCTGCCTCTCTTTCTCCGTGTCTCTCATGAATACATAAATAAAATCTTGAAGAAAAAAAGAAACTTACAGAAAAGTTTAAAAAGTAGCACACAGTCCCCACAAACCTTTCACCAGGCTTCCTGTAGTGTGGTTAACTTGCATAACCATTGTACAATGATCAAAACCAGGAATTAACATTGATACAGTACTATTCAGATTTTATTCAAATTTCACTCATTTTCTCACTAATGTTTTTTCAAGAAAGGGGATCCAAAATCCCACACTATTCGTTGGGAATTTCGTTGTCTTGTCTCTTTAAATCTCCCCAAATCTGTGATGTTCCTCCTCTTTGTTGTCTTTCATGGCCTTTGTATTAAGGCCATGTATTAATTGTATTAAGACCAGTAAAAATACTGGTCTGTTCTTTTGTATAATGTTCCTCCCAGTTGGAATCACTTGATGCTTTACCATTGCTAGAAGTTACACATCTGTCACAGTAATAACACAGAAGTGATACTGCGCCCTTGTTAGTATTTTCCCCTTTGTGTAATGGATGTCTATCTCATGAGATACTAGGCAATACTCTCACTCATTATACTTAATCAACTACTAGTGGGTTTTGCCTGCAACAGTTTTTACTGTGGTGTTTACCAAATGGTGATTTTCTATTTCCTGCTTGTTAATTGGAATCCTTTTAGGAAGAACTATCTTTTCTTATTATGTGTTTATTCAGTTTATATCAGAATGGATTCACAGATACTTTATTTTATGGACTATAATCTGTTGTTGTTATCATTCATTCAGTTGCTCCACTTGTTGAGACAACTTTTAGTATTGGACTTCTTTCATCTTGGTCCCTGTGTCTTTTCAGCATGCTCACCTCAGTTATTAGTATTCCCTTTTCAGGCACCAAAAGATGTGCCAAGCTCATCTTGTATTTTACCTGTTCCAGCCCTGGTTCTTTTTACTGGACAACAGAGTTTAGAAACCAAGATCTGGGTACTAGTTGTACTCATTGCTACTTGGTGTCATTGCTTCTAGGACTTCTCAGTGACTAAGCTGGGAAATCTACATTTACATGAAGGTGAATATATATATTAAAAATTGTAGGGCAATATATATATTAAAAATTGTAGGGCAGCCTGGGTGGCTCAGTGGTTTAGTGCCACCTTCAGCCCAGGGCCTAATCCTGGAGACCTGGGATCGGGTCCTTGTCGGGCTCCCTGCATGGAGCCTGCTTATCCCCTCTGCCTATCTCTCTCTCTCTCTCTCTCTCTCTCTCTCTCTGTCTCTCATGAATAAATAAATAAAATCTTTTTTAAAAATTGTAAGTTCATTTCGATAACAGTCCAACACAGCAGCCTTCCTCTCCCTTATTGGTACTCATTTCTACCATATAAAGTAGTTTCATAATTGCTAGTTCATACCCCTTGTGAGAAAAAAATTTACTAATCAGAGGACTATATTATGTATGATATCTTTGCTCTATAATATGCAGTCAAAATACTGTTTTCTGAAGTTATGCTTAAGTTAGATTTATTTCTTCTTCTTTGAGTATAATATGTAATTGTTTTAATACAGTATGGTCTTTTGTTAACTATGGTATTCCACTTTTTCTCTCCCACGCACAATAGTTGATTTTTATTATTACATGTTTTTTTTTAGTGTGTGAAGCATTACTACAGTTCTAAGAATCAAAGCTGTACAAAAAAGACCATCATTCCTACTGCCTTCTTCCCATTGTTCCCTTCTTTCCTTCTGTTCCCACTTGCTGTAGGTGACTATTTTTATTAGTTTTTGGATTATCTTTCCTATGTTTCTTTTGCACAAATGAGTAAGTGACATGTATATTTTCTTATATCCCGTTTTTTTCTTCCAGGAGAGGTAATTATTGGATAAATATTTTTTAAAGGACTAGGTTTGAAATTGGGATTTGTTTTAGCAAAATATTACTTCTGTGGCTTTTGACAAATGACTTCATTATTGGTGTTTCTTTTTGTAAAATAAGCCTCGTTTCTTTTACCCTTTCCTTACTTTGTGGAGTGATGATGATAACAAGTCAGAGGATAAATGCTTTCTCAGAAGAAAAGCATGCTAAAAATGTAAGCTATTGCCTTTTTTAAAACAGTCCAAGCTATAATCTTCTACCATTAGGTAAGCAGGAACCTCTTTTTTTTTTTTTTTTTTTTTTTTTGAAGTTTTGTGCTCCTCAGGGACCATGAATGGTGTGCCCTATGAAGGTTTTTGAGATAGAGAGTAGAGTGATAGATATTGGTTGAGGAATATTTGACGCACCATATTTAAAAAAAAAAAATTAGGACTATTAAAATAGGGCTGTGGATAGATAGTTGAACAAGAATTTATGACTTTTTGCAGTTACTGTATTTCTCTTGATTTTTGATGCATATTTTCAATGGTGTTGGTAAATATAAATCTTAGGTTTAGTAGCCTTTAGGCTTGTATGTAACAGCCTTATGCTGATTGAAAATTTTCAAAGTAAATAATTCACAGATGCTTGGTTGGCTCCAATCAGAGGAGCAAGTGACTCAGGATCTCGGAGTCATGAGTTTGAGTCCCGTGTTAAGTGTAGAGATTACATACATACATAAAATTTAAATTTATTTTTGTGTAATCATATAGTTTAAAAGATTTACCTGTTAGAGAGAGAGAGAATGTGTGGGCATGGGAACAGGAAGGACGGGGGTGGGGTGGGGTGGGGGCAGAAATAGACACCCTGCTGAGCTTGGAGCCCAGCATGGGCCTTGATCCCACAAATCTGAGATAGATTGACCTGAGCAGAAACCAAGAGTTGGACACTTAACCAACTGAGCCACATAAGCTCCCCTGTATAGATTTTTCTTTTAACTTCAGTACAGTAGGGGAAATTGAGGCATATATAGTCCCCGTTTTGTATGTGCTAAAATGGAAACTTAGTTAAGTAACTTGATGGAAGTGGAATTTTCAGAAAGTTCCATTCCCAGTTTAGCACAATTTCCTGGCCATGATACTAGTTCATGGAAATGACTGGTGTGCACTGTTTATGGCCAGCAATATTTTGTTGATTTTAAGCAAGACTATATTGAGTATTATTGAGATGAGCTTAAAACATGAAATAATTCGTATAAAACCAAAAAGTAATTTATTTTGAACTAAGAATAAAGTTGAATTTTTAAGATTTTGTTCATTTATTTGAGAGAGAGGGAGACAGAGATAGCAACATAGAGCACAAACGGGAAGGAGTGGGAGAAGCACACTCCTCAAACGAGCAGAAAGCCTGACCCAGGGCCTCAGTCCCAGGACCCTGAGATCATGACCCAAACCAAAGGCAACACTTAACTGACTGAGCCACCCAGGTGCTCCTGAAAGTTGAATTCCTTAGTTTGCTTTTTTTCTCCTTTTTGATAACGTTGGTCAGAAAACCAGTAAATAACCAAAATGGAACTGTTAAATTTTCTGAACAAATAAATGTGTTGCACTTAAAAATTGCTATTTTAAGCAGTTATGACCTGGTATTAATTGAGTGAATTAAAGATACATATTGTGCAGATTATGTGTTTTTAAGTGTGTGCCTTTGATATTTACCCTTTTGCTTTCTCTACTTTTTTGGCAGAGTAAATTGAATGCGCACAGATTCTTAGACCCCAGGAAAATCTACCCCATAAGACTTTAATTTAATTTAACTTAATTTGGTCACACTAATTGGTCTGGCCAAAAGACTGGAGTGATGGATCAGACAGATATGTACTTTCTGTGAATAACAAATTTGAATCTCATTGCTGTGTTATTTTATTCCATATACCTAGCCCTTTCAGTCATGAAAGAAATCACTTCAGTAACCCTCCTTGCTACTAAAAGTGGCATCTCTAAGATCACCCCAAAAGGTAATCCCCTGAGTCTCTGCTTTTGGGAAAAGGGAAATTAACAAATTTTCTATCTCTTCAGCTTTTCTCCTCTTTTCTTTCTGGATGTGGGATGCATACACCCTGAGTCTATCTGAACACATACAATTCAAGAGAAGCTCAATAACAACTCCTGCTTTCTGCATGGGAGAGCATTAAAATCTTTGATCCTTTTTACAGTTTCCCATTGGAAGACTGATAATCTGAATCATGCATTACTTCCCTGAAAATACTAATGATGTAAACCACTGCAGTAGTGATGATCAAGCTTAATTTAGTATGTGATTTTAATATTTGTGAAGTATTTATTAATGTATCTACTCTGCCTTTGCACTCTTTGGGACCACAGGATAGGGAGTGTTTGCTCTTTCTTAAGTGTGAATGCAATTAAGTAGCTTTAAGTAAAATTGTGCGTGTTGTGAGTTGTGTTTTTCTTTTTCCAGATGGAACACTGTTGGAGGATTGGTCTTAATATTTTAAGTTCTTTACATTTGAGAATGAGTGATGAACCTAATTGCCCCAATGCTCTGCTATTGGATCTCAGCGTGATTATAGAATATCCTACCATCCTCTGATAATTCAGTGCCTGCTTGTATGGTTGTGACTGGAAGCTAGGCACATTCCCTCTTTGTGGTTCATGCTCTTGATTGCTTGCTCTGTGCTTGTGCTGTTTTATCTTTGACAAGCATTTCCATGCTAAATAATGTTTTCCCTGTTGACTTCAGTTTTAATTTGGGGGCTGAATTGCCCCCAAGAAAAAAGTTCAGGTTCCTCTAAGAAAATCAGTAAAATTCACATTGAATATTAATGGCATTCAAGTATATGTATCTTATAGGCATGAAAAACAACATAGGCTATTAGCAGTGGTTATCTGTAGGTTGTGAAATTACTGATGATTTGTGCTTTTCTTCAGACTTTTTGTAAGAAAGATAAATTTGTTTTGAAAAGAGATTTTGCTAAAGAATGGCAACATTTAGTCTTGATAGGTGTCCTTACAGTTTATTGTCCCATAATCTCTACAAAAGAAACTAATCAAATGTAGATTCATCCTGTTATTTATATGTGACACCTTGTAAAATATGTAAATGTATAGAATATATCTGCCGTAATGTTAAATGCTAGTATTTAAATAAGCATGAAATTGACTGAAGTTCGTAAGATCAGCATACCAGCAAAAAGTTCACAGTCACAGAAATTCATGTTGAAAGGACTTCTGTAATCTTAGGAAAGCTGTTAACATGCCAGGAGTCACACATCGGCTCATTAATGCAAACCTGGATATTAAATCCTTTTGATTATCTAGTCCTTTGTCGTTCCATGAAGTTTGTTCGGGCTTTTTGAGGTTCCCCCTGAATAGTAAATATTTGTTAGCATTCAGGTGGATATTTGGGATTATCAACTTTTTTTAAAGATTTTATTTATTTATTCATGAGAGACCCACAGAGAGAGAGAGGCAGAGACACAGGCTGAGGGAGAAGCAGGCTCCCTGCAAGGAGCCCGATGTGGGACTGGATCCCGGATCCCAGGATCACGCCCTGAGCCAAAGGCAGACAGACACTCAACCACTGAGCCACCCAGGCATTGCTTATGTACTTTTTTATTTTTTATTTATTTATTTTTTTAATAATTATGTACTTTTTTAAATGTAAAAATATTATCTAAAAAAATTTGTTCTAACACCATTTCTGTCCTGTCATTGTCTATATATGTACATTTATAGTCATCACAGTTGTATTAAAAATATTTTTAATCTTTTTCTAAAATCATTTCTACATAAAAGACTTTTTAAAAATATTTTAAATATCATTTTGGTGTAAAGGAAAAAGAAATGTCTTTTGTGATTATATTTTACATTCTGGTTTACTATTCTACAATTTATAACTGTGCCTCAGATGTTGAGCATTTATATTATTGATATATAGCATTACAGTGACCATCTTTGTGTATAAGATTTTGGGAAATGTGTTTATTGGATTATTTCTTTAAGATAGATTTTTAGAATTGAGTGATAGGAACATCTTTATAAGTCTTGCTACTTAACAAGAGGAGATTGGTGTAGTGTTAAGGCAATGAGTATGTGTGCCAAATTTACCATAATTTTGACATGATTGGCTGATACAGTTGCTCAGGATTTTTGTAGTATTTTAGTACATGTACAAGATACATATAAGAGCATTTTCCCAGTGTTCACTTGTTGTAGTTTGCTTATGTCTTTTTTGCATGTATACTTTGATCTAGTTTTTTGGATAATTTGTATTAAAACATTTTGGTTAGCTTCCCAGTCTATTGTCCTTTCTTGATACTTGCCTACAGCTGGTTTCAGGTCTGCAGATTCTTTGGTGTTTTCTCCCTGGGGGTGTAAAGATCAAAAGAAATTGAGCAATACTGAAAAACAGAATTTCAGCCTCAAAATACTGGCTTTGATATGAACTGGTAACATTTACAGGAAGAAGAACCTAAGAACACCCTAAAGTCATTTTGAGTGTAAGCAGACAAAGCCTACTGCCTTTCTGTGATATTCCAGCAGCAGCAGGGTGGAGGGATAAATGTATCTGTGGCCTTATTGCCTGTAACTCAGAGACTCCACATGACTGACATCTCATGGCTGTACCTATCCCTTTTGAGCCTAATGAGTACATAATTTATTTTGAAGTAGTCCCATTCAAACTTTTCCAGATTCTTTCCCCACCTCCCTTTTTTCGGTTTATGTCCTAAGTATATATTTGATTTATGTAGTTCAGAGATAGTAGTTACTACCTGATAGCATTAGGTAATTAGTTACAGAGCTTTTATTGTTTTTTTTTTCTATCTTATCATATGTATGTGTATTTACACAAAGTACAATTTTCTGGAAAGAGGTTTCCAGCATCTACCATGAAGTTAAGCAGGTATTAACTACATTCACCTTGCGTCTTAGTTGCCTTGGTAGTGAACCTATGATCCTTACTTGAAGACTCTTACTATGTAATTATTTTACTAAGCTTCTGTTTCATGGAATCATTAAGTCATTTCCCGATCAGTGAGTACTTCATATTAGTCTGTTAAATATTTTGGTTCCTTACTCTTCTTTACCCCAAAGTGAAAGCCAGTTCTCTTAGTTATTTTCTTTTTTCCTCAGCCATATGAGTTTTGTTTTTTCAAATTGGTTGTCAGAAATTTTAGGTGTTTAATTTAAATGATATTGTGCTGATTTTCATTCTGGATGCTATTGGTTAAATGTTAACAATGTATTTTTATCTTTCTCCTTTAGATTGAGTCTGTTTCTCAGCCACTGGAAAACCATGGTGCCTCTGGTCATCCTTCAGAGTCATTGTCTACCAAATCATGTGGAGCATTGAGACCTGTCAATGGAGTTATTAACACGTAAGTTGTATGTCTTCTGCTTCCTAAACCACTAATCCTAGTTTTAAGACCGAAAACTTATCACTTAATAGTATTGTGCATGCTTCTTACTGTAGCAAGTATATTTTAATTAGCATGCTAATATATTTCCCTTTTATTTATGGTAGCCTAAAATTAACTTACCATGGAGGAAAAAATAAAAGGTCCTACTGTTACTGTGAGTCGTTATGGTTGGTCCTAGCTTGGTAGAATTCTTGAGAAGTGTTTACATAAACTCTCTTACTCTTAGGACAGATTATTAGCTCCCTAAAGGCCATGTTTGTGAATTTGTATTTATGAAAATTGAAGGAATCCCCCTATGTTAGAATAGTGTATACACATCCTTTAAAGTCAGATTTCACAGAAGAACTGATTTTTGGGAAACCCATTAACATTAATGGGTTAAGATTAATCATTTGGGCATGATTAATCGTTTTCTTACCAGTTGCAATTTTCTTGGATTTTTTTTATTATTATTATTCATGTTTCTGTTATAGAAGAGAACTCAATCACTTGGAACCTGAGTTTTTCACTTACTAACTTGCACTTTTCAGACATGATGTTAATGTCCACCAAGATTCTTAAAAATAAGCATATACTGTGCTTATTTAGGAAGTGACATGCATCTGCTCCAGAATAATTGTGTCTGTGAACATTTGTAACCAGAGGAGGTTAAAGCGATATCAGAGGCTTTGTTTCCTTGTCTTCTGAGAAGTGAATGTTCTTCTTTCCCTTTGTATAGTCTACAGCCTATCTTGGCAGACCACATTCCAGGTGACATCTCTGATGCTGAGGAACAATTACAAAAAAAGCAACGACTCAATCTAGTTTCTTCATCAACTGATGGCACCTGTGTGGCAGCCCGAACACGTCCTGTGCTGAGCTGTAAGAAACGAAGGCTTGTTCGACCCAATAGCATCGTTCCTCTTTCCAGGAAGGTCAGTACCAATGAGACTTGGTTATTGTTAAACAGTGAGCCCAAATGCTCAGATAGAATTATTAGTCTTTTGCCAAGTTTGGTTCATTTGACTAATATTTTCTAAACTTGGCTAACCACCCAAATTTCCTGGGGAGCTTGAGAAAATGCTGGGTTCCTGACAATTGTTTCTAGAAGTTATGTCTTCATTGTTCTAAAGCTGGGCCTGGGACTCTTTTTTATTTTCGGAAAGCAGAAAAACTCCCAGGTATTTCTTGAGGCACGTTTGGAAATCACTGACTTGAGCTTTGTAATAGAAATGGGAAAGAAGAGTTAAGTGCTGCCATCAACACTTAAGAGGAGAGTGATGCACTTTCCACTTGTCCTGTTACCACTGGAAATGGCAATGTGGCATGCGTTCCTGTCAAATAATCTGTGTTAAAATGTTTAAATTGATGTGATGAAATGAATGTTGGTCTTCACACAGAAAATGGAGATTAATTCACAAATGTAGGAAACTTTTGATTGCTGCCTCTTCAAATAGAGTTGGATTTATTCCAAAACTAATGAAATAATACTTCGGTAAAATTAATACCATGCAATGGTATTAACTTTGAAGAAGATAAACCTGGGTTTGGATCATGACACTGCCATTTAGTAGTTGTGTGATGTGAAACATGTTAACACCCCCTTAATCCCCTTCCCAGACCCTTCCCTTCATCCCAAGCCTCAGATCTCATAGGGTTATTAGAGAGCTCAATGAAATACATGTAACTTACTCATGGGGGTGTCTGGCTGATAAATTACTGGTACAACGTGGCTGTTCCTGTTAGTATTTTGGTTATTATTCACTTGTTCATTCTTTCAATAAATATTTATTGAGCTCCTACAGTGAACTAGGTCTGTTCTATGCAGTGGGAATATGACACTAAAAAACAGATAAAAATATTTCCACTCCTGAAATACTCTAGTGAGTAGAGACAGAAAAGAAAACAACAAAATAAGGATAATGGTATGTCCTATAGTATTAAGTGCTAGGGAGAAAAATGTAGCAGATGAAGGGAATAAGGACTGCTGGGGAGCTCAGATGGAATTAAGCCTTGAGACATTCCAAGGATAAGGAAGAGCCTAGAAAGGAGTGACTAGTGAAATAGAAGGAAAGTGAAGAAAATGAGACCCATGAACAGTAAATGAAGAACATGTGTCAGAGAGGAAGGAGGATGGTGTATGGATGCTGTAGACAGGTCCAGTTAGATGAAGACAGCAAACTGACTCTTGGATGTGGCCGGATTAGGGCTGTTTGAGATCTGTATAAGTTCTTTTGCTAATGGGAGAGAGTGAAATTCTGCTTGGAGTGGGTTTAGGAGAGGATGGGAGGCAAGGAATTGGGGGGGAACTGTTTAGGATAATGCTTTCAAAGAATATTTCTGTAAAGGAGAGCAGAGAAAAGTTTATGTGAAGGGAAATCTTTCTTATGATAGAGCTTTTACAATATATTGCTGGTGAAAAAACTGATGACGAAGAAGGGAGAGAATTGTTGGAACCATTAATATTTGGGCAGTGGATTTTCAGTGTTGGGCCTATCTTATGCAATTGGACTGAAGTGTTGTGGGGTTTTTTTTGTTGTTTTTTGTTTTTTTTTTTTTAAGGAAAGTATTGTAAGTAAAAATTTAACTATCGGGTTGTGCCATTTTTCTCTTGTCAGTTCCTCAGAATTCCTAAATTACCAAATACCAGAAAAAAAGATATTTGGCAAGATTCTCATTGATATTTGAGTCTCAATGTTTTAATTAATATTTCTGTAAATCTAAATTATTTTCTTAGAGGTTGAGGGGTTGATTTAGGAAAAGCAAGAAAACTATATTTAAAGAAAAAAAAAGAAGACGACAGTATATTACTGTCAAATGTAAGAAAGTAGTTTCTGATCATGACTGATGCTTTCAACAACAGAAAAACCTCAACCAAACAAAACCAAAAACCTCACAGGGAAATCGTGTCCTTCCTCTGTTTTGGCAGTTTGCTAATTCCACTATGTCATGATATCTAGGGGTTTTGTAAAAAGTTTTGTAAATTTTTTTTTTCTTCTGTGATGTAGGGTGGCCTCCTGGATTCTTTTTAATCTGTGAACTAGCAAACCTTGTTTCTATTGACAGATTTTTCTGGTCTGTGCCTAAAATCTAATGTACTTTTAGAAGAGACACATAAAGCATACTAAAGACTCTTCGGTCCCAATGCCAGTTTCTAAAAACACAATCATCCTGACCTACAAAAGTGAAAAAGAAATAAATTGAGTTTGGGAAATAAACCATTTGCTGGTTATAGCAGAAATGCAGGAGTTCTGTCAGTGTTGGAGGCAAAGGCCATTCTGTCTGTCTTGATTGCTCACTGTGTCTCCTTGCTCAGTGATGTTTGCTGATGAGCAGGCATCTTGCCTTTTATCATCCTGTGATGCTGGATTTGCCAAGCAAATTTATTCAGTACTTTGTCAAGTGCCCACGTTGTTCCAGGTATTCTTTTTTTTTTTTTAAGATTTTAATTTATTTATTCATGAGAGACATAGAGAAGCAGAGGGAGAAGCAGGCTCCACGCAGGGAACCCGACGTGGGACTCCATCCTGGGTCTCCAGGATCCCGCCCTGGGCTGAAGGCGGCGCCAAACCGCTGAGCCACTGGGGCTGCCCTGTTCCAGGTATTCTTGAGATTTCATTGTTGAATAAAGTGCTTGCCTTCGTGGAGCTTACTTTCTAATGACTGACCCTGGATAGCAAAGATGTTAATAGATAAACCATTTTCTGATGTTGGTGAACTTTTTTTTTTTTTTAAGATTTTATTTATTCATAGACACACAGAGAGAGAGAGAGAGGCAGAGACACAGACAGAGGGAGAAGCAGGCTCCATGCAGGGAGCCTGATGTGGGACTCGATCCCGGGTCTCCAGGATCACACCCCAGGCTGCAGGCGGTGGCAAACCGCTGCGCCACCGGGGCTGCCCGGTAAGTGGTATTGAGTTCACACTTAACTGTAATAAGATTTGCTTCCAAGTTAAAAAAGAATAACAGGAGCTTGGGCAGCCTGGGTATCTCAGTGGTTTAGCACTGCCTTCAGCCCAGGGGGCCTGATCCTGGAGACCTGGGATCGAGTCCCATGTTGGGCTCCCTGCATGGAGCCTGCTTCTCCCTCTGCCTCTGTCACTGCCTCTCTCTATTTCCCTCTCTGTGTCTCCATGAATAAATAAATAAAAACCAAAAAAAAAAAAGAAAAAGAATATCAGGAGCTATATTTTCTGGATTAATTTGTTATTGCCTCTCCCACCACATTCCTACCTGCCCAGGAAAGGTGGTTACTAGTATATTTACAAGTATAGAATACAAAAAACAGATGTTTAATGTCAGTGTTACTGGCTTACCTACATATTTTAAATTATCTCTACTACATTATAGAACCAAATATAAAACTCACTTTAGGGAACTTACTCAGTTTTACAGGACAGTCATCTTAGTTGAATCACAGCTGGAATTTTTATCGAGTTTTACCAACATTTCTGAAATTACAATATATGTTAAAATTGAGATATACTTTTAGTGTGATAGCACATTTCTTTTGCTCTTAAAAGGCTATTCTTATGTCATTAGTATCTTAATTCAGTGATACCATGAAGGGTTCAGTAAGATGCACTTGTTGGAAATAAACAGGAATGAGACCTATCAGTAAATAATGAAAGGCTTTGAATGCCCAAACTGTTGATTTGGGTTTTATCAATTAGATTTTAGAGGATTTTTGTTTTGAGCAGTGAGGTGCCATAAGCTATTTTTAAAAGATAAAGTGTGCGGGTAGTTTATGTTTGGAGTCGATTGGCCATAAAAGATACTAGAGTCAATAAGAAAGAGTAGTAACAATAGTAATCCTAGAGGAAACAATAGTCAGACTCAAAGCTCTCAGAATGTAAGAGATTTCAAAACTAGTCCTAAGGAAGAATCACCAGGGAGGGTGTTTCAATATCAAAGTTGTGAAGACAGAGAGCTTTGAGATTGGGAGAATGGGATTATCTTCCACAGAAATCAGTAAGGCCCAGGAGAATTTTATCATCATTTTATTGTAATATTAGTGCATATCGTAATGAGTTGCCTGTACTACTGTGTATTGCATATCTTATGTCTGTTAGGGATCTGGTTTGGTAGATGTTAGCAGTTAGGTAAGCCCCTGAAGAAACACTCAAGTGGGAAATTTTTATAACATGTATCACTAATGTTTATTTCTTGCCCTGCTGCTTCTATGAGGTATGTACAGCTTAATCTAGAACACTAGGTTCTAGGGGCCCCTGGGTGGCTCAGTTGGTTAAGTGTCTGCCTTCAGCTCAAGTCATGATCCCAGAACCCTGGGATCAAGCCTCACATTGGGTGCTCTGCTCTGTGGGAGCCTGTTTCTCCCTCTCCCTGCCACTACCCCTGCCTTGTGCGCGCATGTGTGTGCTCTCTCTTTGTCAAATAAATAAAATCTTTTTAAAAAATGCATTCTTTATTGATGGGCTTGTTATGATAGATTTTGGAGGCCTAACTTTTCAATACTAGTCGAACTTTTGGGAAGAAGCAGGGGTGCCATGTGGACAATTGCAGTCATTATAGAATACAAAATAAATTTTGAAAGGCTGAGATAAAATAAATAGAAGCTCTGATATTTTATTTGTAAACTGTCCTGAAGCCGAAAGAATTTTTTAATGCTTTGAACTAATCTGTGATTTAACAAATGATGAATGAATAGAGTTTTACTTTGATAGTGGAATTCATCCATGGGCATTGCAGTGGGTTTTTAATGGAAATTCCTTTAGAGGGGATCCCTGGGTGGCTCAGCGGTTTCACGCCTGCCTTTGGCCCAGGGCGTGATCCTGGAGTCCCGGGATCGAGTCCCGCGTCTGGCTCCCGGCAAGGAGCCTGCTTCTCCCTCTGCCTGTGTCTCTGCGCCTCTCTCTCTCTCTCTCTCTCTCTCTCTCTCTCTCTCTATCATAAATAAATAAAAATAAATCTTTAAAAAAAAAAGGAAATTCCTTTAGAGAGAATTAATATAATTTAAAGTATTAAAGGAAAATAGAATTTCTCCATGTATCCAAGTATTCTATTTCTTCATTCAGTTTTTGTTTTCCTACATTCTTGATATTTTTGTGATGCAAATGAGATTTTTTTTCTGTTACTGTTATGAGTGCTGTTGATTTCTATAATCGAACACTTTGAATTGTTTTGGTTGATTAATTTTCTAGATAGGCTATCAGCAGCAAAAAAATAAATCTGAATTTATATTTATTTATAAATATGAATAAATATAAATATGAATGATACCTCTTTATACACTAATGATACCTCTTTATACACTACTTACTCCTTTTCCTTGACCAGATGTACTTACAGAACAGTGTTAAGAAATAGTTGGTCATAGCTGGTTTTAATGGCAATACTTTGAGTTTTGTTTTGTTAGGGAGAGGGAAGGAGAAGGAGAGAATCTTAAGCAGGCTTCACGCCCAACTCCTAATATGGGGATTGGTCTCACACCCTGAGATCATGATCTAAGCCAAAATCAAGAGTCGGATGTTTAACCGTCTGAACCACCCAGGTGACCCTCATGATGATACTTTTATCAGTTCAATATTAATTTTGATATAGGGTAACTTCTTTTTTTTTTTAAGATTTCTTTCATTCATTCATTCATTCATTCATTCATGAGAGAGACAGAGGGAGAGAGGCAGAGACACAGACAGAGGGAGAAGCAGGTTCCATGTAGGGAGCCCGATGTGGGACTCATTCCAGGATCCCGGGATCATGCCCCTGGACGAAGACAGGCGCTAAATCACTGAGCCACCCAGGGATCCCCCCAATATAGGGCAACTTCTTAAAAAGAATTGGGACACTTTACCATTTGCTGTGCTTTAGAAAACTTTAAAGTGGGAAATTTTTATAACATGTGTCACTAATGTTTATTTCTTGCCCTGAGAAATTCCAAAAGAATATACCTCTGGAAAACTATTAAACAGGTTTGGTAAAACAATTAATGAAACTTCTCAGATCTCCAATAGAGTAAAAGATAATAGAGCCTTTCTCAGATAATGGTTTTTCAGATAAACTCATACAGAATTGTAGAAAGCATTCTTAATTTTTAAATCCTTGTTATCTGTGGTTGTGTGTCCATTCCTCAGTCTTAATTATAGTTGTCTTCTCTTTCTTGATTAATCTTGTCAGCAGTTATCCTATTTTATTGGTTATTTCAAAGATTGGTTATTTGCTGGTAATTTCTTCTTCCTGTGGTCTTGGTTGGTTTTGTTTTGTTTTTCTTCCCTCCTTTCTGTCTTTATTCAAATGCTTAATTTATTTTCTGTTCTTTCTTACGTAATAATAAAAACATTTAACTTTTTGAATTTTCTTTTGAGTGTAGTTTTGGATGTCATTCCACAGCCTTTTATGTGTGAAGTACTCTTTTTGCTATTTGTAACTTGCCTTTGAGTTTTTGAGTTTTCCCAAGATGTACAATTGAGTTTCCAATCTCTGTGAAGGCTTTGATTTTTTTTTTTTAAGATTTTATTTATTCATGAGACAGAGACATAGGCAGAAGGAGAAGCAGGCTCCCAGTGGGGATCCTGATGCAAGACTCCATCCCAGGACCCTAGGATCACAACCTGAGCCAAAGGCAGACACTCAACCACTGAGCCACCCAGGTGCCTGAAGTCTTTGATTTTAATGGATATTTTATTAAATAAAAGTTTTTCGTTTTATATTCAGTTTTTAAACTAGATTTAAAGACTTATTTAGGCTTTTTTTTTTTTTAAGAATTTATTTATTTATTCATGATAGTCACACACACAGAGAGAGGCAGAGACACAGGCAGAGGGAGAAGCAAGCTCCACGCAGGAAGCCCGACGTGGGATTCAATCCCGGGTCTCCAGGATCGCGCCCCGGGCCAAAGGCAGGCGCCAAACCGTGGCGCCACCCAGGGATCCCCTAGGCTTATTTTTATTGTAACATTTCATTATTAATAGTCCTTTTATACCTTAATATGCCCATTTATTGAGTTCTTAATTTTAATTTGTAGTTTCTCAGGATCAGAACAAGAGTTTGACCATGTTTCTTAGCTCATAACTCTGTCCCTTAATATTGTTTCACTGTCTTTTGGTGGTAGGGGGAAGGTGATTATTTGTGTTTTGTTTTGGCATAGAATTAAAGTGGTGTTATTTTCAGTCCTTTTATATTGGTTGGTAATCAATTCTGCTCTGCACTGTTCCATGTGGTAGCTCCTATAGCCTTGTGTAACTATTTAAAATTAAGATAAAAAATTTAGTACCTTATTTGCACAGCCACATTTCAGATTTTTGGTAGTCACATGTGGCCACCATATTTAACTCACACAAATATTGAATATTTCCAGTATGGACAGTGTGGAAGGTTTTTTTTTTTTTTATGGCACTATCAAGTCTTCTTTTGTAATAGCTTTGGGTTTTGATTCCCCTAAGTTTATAGTTGCAAATGGAAGTCTTCCAGTTATCTCTGTTACTGTTTTCTGTCCTGTTTGGCTCTTACTTCCTGCTCCTCAGTGTCCTCATTAAATTAAACATGGAAGCGATTGGCATAGTTTGGATGAACATAGTAAGTACTCAGATGTTAGCTGTTAACATTTCTGTCATTGTTTTCATCTCTTTGGTCCTTCCATAGTGTAAAGGAAGAAAGACAAGTTTATTGCTCACATCCTATTTTAATTCTCCAAATCATTAGTTCTGACCTATAGTTCCTCTTAGGTAGGTTTTAGTTCTGCTGCCATGAGTAATTAAGATTTTTTCTTTTCAAATTTTATATTTCCTTTCTGTGTCCTCTTACTGTCCTTTCATCTTCCCTATTTCCATGTGATTGAGGCTCTATTATCTTTTACTCTATTGGAGATATGAGAAGTTTCATTAATTGTTTTACCAAACTTGTTTTATAGTTTTCCAAAGGTATATTCTTTTTGAATTTCTCAGACTTGCTTCCCTATACCTTGTTCTGCAGTGTTTTGCTCATAGTCCTCATGCTGAGGGTTTTTTTCTTTCTTTCATTATTCTTAAAAAATGAGTTGATCTGTTACTTTGAGATTTCACTAGAAAAATTTAGTACCTGAGTGTATTTGTTTCCTGTCACAGTTCTTGAGGCTAGATGTTTGAAGTCAGGATGACAGCCCTTGCTACCTCTGAAGTTCTCTAAAGAATCCTTTCTAAATGCCACTTCCTGCTTTCTTTACTAGTGGTTGCTAGCAAATCTTAGCATTCCTTGGCTTGTGTCAGTGTATCTCATGTCTCTGCCTCTGTCTTTACATGATCATCTACCCTATGTGTCTGGTCTTTGTGTTTTCACATGGTCTTCTTATTAAAGATACCATTCATTGGATTTAAGGCCACCGCAACTCAGTATCACTTCATGTTAAAATTAATCACATCTGCAAAAGCCTCTTACAGATAAGGTCACATTTTGTGGTTCCGGTTGGAACACTAGGGTAGGGTCTGGGATAGGGGGTACTATTCTACTCTGTACACTGGCCATTAGTCTTCGTCTCTGCTACTCATTTGATGGTTTAATCTTTTTCTCAGTTCTAAGCCTGGAAAGATGTTATTCCTAATTCAGTTCCTGGGTTTCAGCAGCTTTCGTATTTAGCATATCTGTGCTCTAGTTAGAGAAATAGTTGGACTTCATTTTACTCCCACTGCCAGTTTTCTAAAAGTCTTCTGCACCACTGAATTTTTTTTTTTTACCACTGAATTTATTTGAAAATTTTGAATTCCCTGTATATGAAAAAACTTAATCAGGTTTACCTGCCTCTTTCCCTAATTTTTTTTAACTCTGTAGGATATAGAGAATAAGATAACAAACGTACATACCACCTTAAATATTAATATCTTGACTTTTTTAATATTTAAAAGAAAATTATAAATGAACATTTATCTTCTGTCATCTCCGCTACCTGCTTCCTTCCCCAGAGGTAACCATTATCATGAATTTGGTGTTTATACTCCCAGTTCAGGTTCTTAGATTTTTACTACATGTATGTGTATATATATCCATGAGCAAAGTGCAGTGTGTATTGTTTCGTCTAATGTTCATATACAAATTTTTATAAATGCCATCATGGTGTACGTATTCTGCAACTTGGTATGTGTTTTTTTTTTTTTAATTCACTGTTGTCTTTTCAAGATCCTCCATATTGATAGACATACTTTTAGTTCATCTTTTGAAAATAGTCCACACTTCCTTAAAAAAGACAATGTTTGTGTGGGTGTGAGTATATCCATATCCCGTTGACTTCAGGGTTCTAAATTTAACTTCTATTTTGCGCTTAGTAATTGTGTTCATATCTTCTGTGTCCTTGGTCTGCTTTCAGTTTCTCTTCGAAATATATTTGGTAGGGCAGCCCGAGTGGCTCAGTGGTTTGGCGCTGCCTTCAGCCCGGGGCATGATCTTGGAGACCCGGGATCGAGTCCCATGTTGGGCTCCCTCGTGGAGCCTGCTTCTCCCTCTCCCTGTGTCTCTGCCTCTCTCTGTCTCTCATGAATAAATAAAATCTTTAAAAAAAAGAAAAAATATTTGGTATATACTATTGTGCAAATTTAAGGTATACGTGTTGATTTGGTCATTGATATGTCTGCCAATTCCAGCCTTAACTAACACCTCTATCATGCCATATGATTATCATTTCTTTCTTAAAGTTGAAATAATTAAGGTCCAGTCTCTTCCCATATTTATAATATAGTACTGTTGTCTCTGTAATCACTATACCATGTGTTAGGTCTCCAGGACTTATCTATTAACTGCAAGTTTATACTTCTAAACAACCTCTCTTATTTCCCCATCTCCCCTTAGATACATACAAATTAATGGTTTTTATTTGTTTTTGCTATCTTTTCTTTCATCATTGTCTTCCCCTTTTGGTCTGCAGTAATGATTTTACTTTAAATAGGTGTCTTGGGGCAGCCTGGGTGGCTCAGTGGCTTAGCGCCACCTTCAGTCCCGGGTGTGGTCCTGGAGACCCGGGATCGAGTCCCACGTCAGGCTCCCTGCATGGAATGGAGCCTGCTTCTCCCTCTGCCTGTGTCTGTGCCTCTCTCTCTCTCTCTCTCTCTCTCTCTCATGAATAAATAAGTAAAATTTAAAAAATAAACAAATAAATAAATATGTGTCTTGGTAAGTAAGTACTTGGTAGATCTTTTTCCGTCCCTTTGTTTTCATTTTTTGTATGACGGTTTGTTTTAGCAGAGAGAAATTTACATTTCTCTGATTACTATTAGATTTGGAATCATTGCTTTCATAATTTTTAAGTCTTGCCTTCTCTGTGCCTGTTTTTTTGCAGGGTCGGGGGGGAGCTCTTCTGCTATTGGGTTAATTAAGTCTTTAATTTTATTAAGTAGGCTCCACACCCAACATGGGGGCTTGAACTCACAACCCTGAGATCAAGAGACCTATGCCTTACCAGCTAAGCCAGCCAGGCCACCCCAGTTACCTTGTTTTTAAATACTTACCAAATTAGTCATCTGTAGATTCATAGTTCTGTTGACCAACACATTTGCCATTCTTGTTCGTGGTTGCCATCCCACTCTGTCCTCGCTGAACACTTCCTTCAGTAGCCTTCCAACAAGGGTCTAGTAAATTGTCAAGTCAACCTTTACATACTGTTTTGTGTGTAAATATATACATATGTGTAATTGCCATTATAAATTGCCTTTATTCTTGAATGATGGTTTAACTGCATGGAAAATTTTTTATTCAGTTTGAAGATACTGCATTGCGTTCCAGTATTTATTGTTGATGAAAATTCTTATGTCAGTTTCTCATTCCTCTATAGTTTATGTGTATCTTCTTTCAGCCCCAGTACTTTGAGTTTTGTTTCCATGTTTTACAGTAACAAGGGGCATATTTAGATGTATGAGTTAATTTTTAGCCACTTTGGTCTTAGCTTGTACCCTCATTCTGAGAGTTCTTGTCTGTCTTGAGTTTTGAAATTTGAAATTTATTATTTCTTTAAATTTTCCCTCTCTTTTCCTCCTTAATATAGTATATATATATATAGATTGTCATAGATCGTTTCATTCTCTCTTCTACATTTTCTTTTTTCTTCGTATTTCCACCCGTCTTGCTGTTGTTCTCTGTAGTCTTCTGTGACTGTTTCTTCTGTTCATCAGATTTCTCTCCAGCTATGTTTAGTTTACTATTAAACTTGTTAGTTGTTTGGTTTTTTGTGGGTTGGTTGGTTTTTTTTTTTTTTTTAACTTGTGTGTACTTTTCATTGAAAATTTGTTTATGGTTGCTTATAGAAACATCCCTTTTTTTTTTTGTTTTCATCCTTTCCTAGTCTTTTATGGTGTTCCTTCCTTTATCTTTTTGAACAACTTTAATATATGTACTGTAAAATTGCTTTCAGATTATTCCATTTCCAGAGGCGCCTGGCTGGCTCGCTCAGTAGAACATGTGACTCTTGATCTTGGGGTCCTGAGTTCTAGCTCCCATATTGGGCTTAGAAATCACTTTTTAAAAATTACTCCATTTCTAGTTTGTTTGAGAACAAATCTCCCCATTTTTGCATCTACTGACTGCCTCACATCATTTTTGTCTACTTTGTAATTTCTCAGTGAGCTCATCTGGGGCAGGAGTGAGGAAGGCATGTTTTCTGTAGGAGTCTTGTCTTGTGTGATCCCTAGACTGTGGAAGTGAAAAGCTGTGAAAGCACAGTTTTCCATTGGTCATCTTTTCCATTTTTTAAAAGTAATTCATTTAGAAATATCACCTTTGTTACATATTAAGCTGTCATGTATACTTTGGTCTAGGTCTCCGTTTAAATTTTCTGTAGCAGACTTAATTACTGTAACTTTAAAATATTTTGATATATATTAGAGCAAGTCACTCCCTTCTATTTTTGCTTATCAGAAATTTTATGGGGACTTTTCCCTTTAAATATATATTCTTTCAGTTACAGTTTTAAGATTATTTGTGTAAATCTTTCTTTCTTAATCATTAACAGCTTTAAAGAGCTTTAAGTTTACAAGTTCTAGAGTATTTTTTGTTATTGTTAACAGTCAAGAATAGAATCTTTTTTTCACTTGTATGTTTTTAAATTACAGTTATTTTTAAGAAGGTGACATTTCAGAAAAAGACATGAGGAGAATGGAAAGGCTCATGATCTGGAATTTTGCCTACCATATTGAGGAAATAGCAATGGTAGAGTGAGCAAGGAGAGAAACAGGAAATAAAAGGAAATGAGGTTAGAGAGGGGATAGAGGTGACAGATGGAATAAAGCTTTTGTGCACACCATTGCAAGAACTTTGGCTCTTATTCCTTATGAGACAGGGTACCATTGGAACATTATGAGCTAAGGACTGATGAACCAAGGTTACCCCTACAACTGTATTTTTGTTAGAAGGAGGGGGCAAACAGGAAGATAAGCTAGGAGTTATTTAAGAAATACACATGAGAGAGGCACCTGGGTGGCTTAGTCAGTTAAGCATCCAACTCTTGATTTCGGCTTAGGTCATGATCTCTCAGAGTCATGAGATCAAGCCACATGTCCGGCTTTGTGCTGGGTTTGGAGCCTGCTTAAGATTTTCTCTCTCCCTCTCACTTCCCCCTCTCCCCCTCCTCCTCTCCCTTCCCCTCTCCTCCTCCTCCCCCTCCCTCTTTCCCTCCTCCTCCCCCTCCCCCTTGCTTCTCCTTCCTCCTTCTCTCCCCTTTCTGTCCTCCCACCAAAAGAATTCATATGAGAAAAGATACTAAGACCAGGGTGATTGCAGTTGAGGTGGTATAAAGTGGTCAGATTCTGGATGCATTTAGAAGGTAGAGACTACAGGATTTCATGATTGGATAATGGGGTATGGTAAAAGAAGGGAGTTTTAGGATGAATTCAGAGATTTAGCACTGAACAGCTAGAAATGGGGAAGAGCAGGAGCTCAGTTTTGAACTGAGGTACCTGTTAAAACATCTAAGTGAAGTTGAGTAAGCAATTAAATATACAAATGAAATTATATTAATGGATATACTGATATTGAATAATCCTGATATCCAGAGGCAAATCTCCACTTGCTCAGGTTTGGTTGTTTATATTTGTTGTGATTTTTAAAAATTCTTTTCTTATAAGATACATGTTGTGATTTAAAAAGATAGGTTCTGGGGTGGCTGGGTGACTCCGTCAGTTAAACATCTGCCTTAGGCTTAGGTTCTTGAGATGGAGCCCCTCAGTGGGCTCCCTGCTCAGTGGGAGTAGGCTTCTCCCTCTCCTTCTGCTCCTCCCTGCTCATTCTCATTCTCTGTTTCAAATAACAAATAAATGATATCTTTTTAAAAATAGGTTCATGTATACAGTTTGGCATCTTATTTCTATGTGAATGTGTGTCTTTGTGTAGTTAATAAATATATCCATAGGATAAATTCTAACTGTAGATTTATGCAAAGCATGTGTGAATGAAGTCATTTTAAAGTTGTCCAAACTATCCTTCAAAATAGTTCAAAAACTTACATTTCAATAAATTATATTTAAGATACCTTTTTTTAAAACTTTATTTGAGAGAGCATGAGTGGGGTGGGGGGTGGTGCAGAGGGAGAGGGAGACTCCTCTTTCTGCAGGGAGCCTGACTCGGGGCTTGATCCCAAAACCCTGAGATCATGACCTGAGCCAAAAGCAGCAGCTTAACCAACTGAGCACCCAGGTGCCTCGTGATACTTTTTATATATACTCCTAGGTTATATTTATTAATATTTTACTTTACAGACTTGTTCAAAAGTGAGATTGATGTTTAAGTTACATGTGTGCACAAAGCCTTTGTCAAGTTTTAAGTTAGAATTTTATTTTTATGAAAGGACAGAGTTTTTATTTCTTTATTTTGGTATCAGCCATCTTAATTGAATAAAAAGTTATCTGTTCTTTAATGTTTTTAAAGATTTCACCAAGGAAATAGACTTGTCTGAGCCTCTACATTTTTTTTAGGCATACATAGGGTATTCCCTTCTTAGATGTAACACAAAAATATATAACATTTAAACATCACAGAAATGCATACTGTGTACACACATATTACATATATACACACAAAGTTCCTAGTTTTTCACTTAAATAGTGCTTTTTTGGGTTCTTACATGTTTGCATTTCTTTTTCTTTTCATTAAGCCAGTCTTAACAGTTTGATTCGTTGATCTGTTCCTGTCCACTCCACCCTTGAAAGTGGGTTTAGGAAGAAGGAAAAGGAAAACCCCCAAAAAACAGCTCTTAAATTTGCGGTTTCTGGCATCTGTTTCCTCTTTGGACAATTTTCAGCTGTTAGCTTAACCTCTTCCCTTAGTTTTACTTTATTTTTGCCATATTCTTTTTATTCTACATCTGATCTATTGGCTGTTGACTTAAGTTACACTACAGCCATAAATGAAATGTTCGTTTTTCATACAGACAACTAATTGATGCAGTGGGTTAGTTTATGAGGGAAAAACATACCTCCATTTTAAGATCTATTATTTTGATGTTGGTATATATTTCTAATCTCTTTTTAATGTTTTAAGTTTTGGTGCAATTTCTAGATCCTGCCTAATTACCTAAATCCTTCCATTCGTTTACTGTGTCTTCTGTGGTTTTCATCCTCTGCCACCAGCTCTCTCTCAGCTCTCTATCTCAAAATGTTCTCTCTCAGAAAGCCAGCCCTGATTAAAACAAAGTGCAAGGGAGATTTCTTCCCAAAACAGTACCGGTTAATGTTGTCTACACAGTAGTGCCATGTTTAATTGGTATAATTCCCTTTCAGTGGCATCTACAACTGCAGCTTATTAGAATTCTTTTACTTTTGTCCATGTTGCCCAGTCTAACCTTCACCATACCTTCTTTGCATGCTGCCCATCTATGTGGTTGCATGATGAAGGCAGTTGGGGAATGTTGATAAAGACCACATTGTTCTCCTATTTATCTCTTCCCTGTATATGTCTGTAAAGGCAGATAGCTTTCAAGAGATGTATGTTTGTGCGGAAACTAAATGCAACTCTTGCAATTGTTGTTGCCTTTTTGCTAGCAGAGTTTCCATGCTACCCTTTTGTTTTTATGACCATACTACCCTTGCTCAGAGCATCCCCTTCTCATGGTGCTGTTCTGTGGGCAGGTCCTTTTCTTCCAGGATGGTATTGCGGTCCAAATGACTTTTTATGGGTCATGATTTGGCACATGCCAGACTTGTGTAGTCCTAACACTAGAAGCTAGGGATCCTGCATTCAGTAAGACCTGAAGTTCATTCCTCAAAGTATAAAATTGTGGGGGAGGGGAGAGACTTTTTTTAAAAAAACAATATTGTCTTTTGAAGAGTTAGATTACATTTTATTGTGGACTTAGCAGAAGAGGTTAGTTCTTATCCTGCCCACATGTGTACAGAAGAAGTTTAATGGGAATAGTTTCTAGCCCTTTGGATTTATTTATTTTTTTTAGCCCTTTGGATTTAATGTAACATATAAAGACTAGGGTGTGAATGCTCCCCATACCAAATTTATTTTCATTACTTAGGCATGAACTTTATAGCCGTGAATCTTAGGCTAGGTTAAAAAGTGGCTAATGATTTCTGTGTGTAATCCAGGGAAACTAGCGACCTTGTTTTGAGACCACCTGAAAGTCTTTAGGAGTTGTGAAAAGAACAGGAGAGATGTGATTGGTTTATTCAGGCTCCTAAGTGCATGAAATTGCCAGAGAGCAAGTCATGTCCATCTGGGAATCAAGTGCCAACTATTCATCTTAGGGACCGTTGAAAATATCAAGATGGTAGAAACCTTCAGGTTTTATAAGGTGTCCTCAGCACAGCTGCAATAGCTTTAAACTCACGAGTTTGGTACCTAGATAAGTGCTTAGGGCTACGGCTCCAAGTAACTGGATTTCATCATTGAAGAAGCAGCAGGTTTACTTAATTACTTTGAAGGTTAGCATGTTGGACAAAAGGGAATCTTTTAACAAACTAATTGAACTTCTGGTTATTAGTGGCATATAGAAAGGCCCTTTTGAATCTTTGGGATAATGAGAGAGAGCTGGTTTTTTTAGCAGTCACTGAACTGTCCGTTCTGTTTGGCTCTTCACAGGTTCACCGGAACAGCACGATGCGCTCTGGCTGTGATGTGAACCCCTCCTGCGCACTGTGTGGCTCAGGCAGCACCATCACCATGCCTCCAGAAATTCACTATGAAGCCCCTCTGTTGGAACGCCTTTCCCAATTGGACGCTTGTGTTCACCCAGTCCTAGCATTTCCAGATGGTAAGAAAGCCACACAATATAAAGTTTAAATGAGACTTAAAGGCTTCAAAGTGACAGAAAACCAACCAGGATCCTGGTACAACCCAGGTACTATCAAGGTATCAATTTCAGCCAACAGAATCTCTTAGAATTTTGCAGATAGGGTACAGCAGATCCACCAGACCAAAATATGCCACTAAAAGATTACAACTTGCCAGGAGAGAGATGGTCCCCCAGCCTTTCAAGTGGCTCCTGATCGAAAATAAAACCTTGCCTAGTTTTGCTTACAGTATGGTCCCAAGTTTTCCACTAAATATTTCCACTTTTACTAGAAGTCACATGGTAGCAGGAATACTAGATCAAACCCTTTCTTACGGTCAAGGGAGTTCTGATAAGAAGTCCTGAAGCTGTTGCAGGATTTGAGTAGGCAAAAAAAAATTCAATCATTTGAAGAACAGATAAAGGAGAAGGGATTATAGTAATCCTGTGTTTGATCGACTATCAAACAGAATAGGGTATTCTGTAGACTAGGGTGTCAGTGATATTTTTTTTTTTTTAATTTTTATTTATTTATGATAGAGAGAGAGAGAGGCAGAGACACAGGCAGAGGGAGAAGCAGGCTCCATGCACCGGGAGCCCGATGTGGGATTCGATCCCGGGTCTCCAGGATCGCGCCCCAGGCCAAAGGCAGGCGCTAAACCGCTGCGCCACCCAGGGATCCCGATATTTTATAAAGTTTTATTAGAACACATCCATGCTCGTTTGTGTACATATTGTCAGCGGCTACTTTTCTGCTACAGTGGCAGCAACATTACATAGTTGCAACCCAGACTAAACAGAGAGTGTGGCCTGCAAAGCCCAAATTATTTACATCTGCCCCTCTAAGAAAAAGTAAACCTTTGGACCATGTGGATAGCAAGCTAGGCAGGATTTTATTTTAGGTGGGGAGTGGTGGAACAGTAAAATAAACTTTAGAACATAAAGAGAAAACAGTAACACATCTTCCTGTCTACTTCAGATTCAGAGTTAGTTCATTGGCTTTTACCTTCTCTTGCCATTTGGATTATAGCTCATACAACTTAAAATTTTATTTAGTTTTCAAAGTACCTTCCTTGTACTTGTTTTGTTTACTTCTCAGTAAACTTGTAAGGTGTTAAACTTCAGTTTGGTAGATCAAGAAAAGGCTTAGAAAAGTGCTTTTTCTAAGGCTGAATGGCTACTGAATTTATAAATTCGAGTCATCTGGTGCCTACCCTTCGTTTCACTGTAACATGCTTCTTCCCCGCCAGGTTAATAAAATAGAGAAATCAGTTTTCTGTGCATTCCTAGACTTTGCAGATGGAGCCATCAGGAAGACTTAGAAATACTTCTTGGCTTACTCTCCTAGGATCACAGTGTTGAATTGTATGGTCTCATATTTGAGTAAAGAAGCCTGAAGCCTGTAGTTAATTCTGATTCTGATAAAGCCTCTTCCATTCTCGCTGAGTATCAGCTTATAAACATGGTGATCATTTGTCAACAGTGTTACCACATACAGTTGTGAATTGCCTTCCTCATCGCCTAGTCACATATGCTCAGACTGTTTGCCTGACAACTACTGCTCTTACACTTCCTACTCCATCCCATTTCAAGCAGCTGTAGTTAGCACTGATGGAGAACGGAGGGAAAGATGGGGAGATTCCTTTCTCTGGTCTTTACTTTCCTGCCTGCCTTTAAGTACTTTTTCTCCCTGTCTCACATAGCTCCTTACCATGATACTGGGGCTTGGGCAAGAGAGTTGGTCATTAAATCTCCTTACGAGACTGTAAAGGAGAATATAAATATTTTATTATTTCAAGTAGGATGTATGAACATATTTGCCTGTGGATAAATTAGACTTATGGATTGACCTGGGGAAGACAGTTACCATATCTAATATTGTTTTTGTTGGGATAATTTTGCTTTGATCCAAACAAATACCACATACCAAATGTTTGTAAATTTGTAAGATTTTCACAAAGATGCCCAACTCCAGAGGGCACCATTATTCTGTGTGAATAGCACCTTCTAAATATTGAGATACCCATATATCATTGTGTAGAATAGTAAGTAAGAGTGAAGATGAGCAGCCAGTGTAATACTGTGTGGGTCAAATACACATGCACCTGAGCTCTTGACCATCCGTTTACAGCCTCTTCTCTAGAAGGTAGAGATGGCAGGATTTTCAAGTAGTTTAGTAATGTTTCCTAACCAGTTTGTAGGTAGGGTGGTGACCAACTGCAGCTTTTAATCCTAGAGTTCTGTCCTCCATGTCGACCATACACCTCAGCTGTTCACATTAAGTGTGGCTAGAGATGAAAGAATTTGAGGAGCTGTGTGCCTGGCGGGAAGGTGGAGGCTTTAGGGTGTGATAACTCTTTAGTACTCCAAGGAGGAGGAGCTTGCTTCCTTATCAAGCCAGTTAATCCTTAGCTTGAAATAAAAAGGATGTTTAAACCTTTGTGGAAAGAATGTTAACTTGAATTTAGGCTTCATAAGAGCACCACCTGCTGGCCTTTGAAGATCTATGCTATTTTGAGAGAGTTTACCAAGACTGGTAGATATAAGTCTACTGCAGTTTACCAGCAGGAGGAGGAAGTGAGTATTATAAAACAACCTTAGAAAATTTGCTTGAGAAAATGGTGGAAAGTAATGAGCAAAACAATCAAGTGAATCATGGAATGTCAGACCCCGGTGAGCATGAAGTCAAGGTGTTTTCATTTTGTCTGAGGCAGTAGTAACTTAAAATGATATTAGTTTCCTTCTATTTCCTATTTCCTGTTTTAACACTTCTGTTTTCCTGTTATTGACCCTATCAAGCATCGGCACCCTCTCCTTTGATAATGGCACTTTAATGGCATGGCCTATGTGGGTATGGAATGTCTGAAGTCCTTTAGTTGAATGGGTCCCTGTTGTGTTCTCTTCCATTTCATACTTTTTCATTGCTTACTTTCAGGTCCTGCATATCTAATCCATTTCAGCCCTTTAGCTCTACATGGATCTCAGGTGTTATTACTTCTACTTAGAGCATGAACTCAGACCAGCATTTCCTAAGAGATCATTTTTGTTCATTAACTGGGAGATTTAACCGACTTCCTGTTCACTCTTATATGAAAGCAGTTAAACACATAGCATACTTCTACCAAAGTATAACAGCCTGAGTCCTTTCAGCAGTTTATTATTATCCCTAACTGCTTCTTCATTGGGTTTATAGGGGAAATTGCTCTTGATTGTGCTGAATATCTCAACTCCAAGGCACAAGGTGGTATCAATTGTAGCAGCTTCTACTTCAGAGCATTCAGGTGAGGGGAGGGGATTAGGTATGGAGCTGGAGTCTGAGATAACGTGTGCTTACTCTTATTGATTGATATTGGCTTTCTGGACTTAACTCCGTAATTTTTAAAGATGCACCTGAGGTCTTAGGGTGTAGTAGGAAAGAGTGTTATGAGTTTAGCTTTTGCCTGCAGCAGAGGGAGAGCTAGAACATGTGTGCTGAGACGTTACCTGCCCAGACCTAGGCCTGCCACCTCATTTTACAGATAAAGCTAAAATCTGGCTAAGTGGTTTGTTTTTATTTTCACGTTTTACTCAGTGATGGAATTAGGACCTGAATCCAGGCCTACTTATTTCCAGTCCAGTGCTATTTTCCATTATAAATCAGGTCGCTCATATTCCTTCCTACCTCCTTTATTCCTGGCTTAATTTTCAGGTTTGGGAGAGCAATGACAAGGGAAAATAAAAGGGAAAAAAATTAAATCATTAGTCTTTTGTTGTCCCATTATATAGACTTTGCCAATTTTTCTGTTGATAAGGGGTGTCCTGGGATATAGAGGAAGTGTTTTCCCCTTTCTGAGGCCCTTTAGACATTCAGCTTAGCCCAGCTTTCAGAGTACCTCCAGACAATGTTTTACTTTCTACATACCCTTTTCCCTAACCATTCTAAATTGCAACAAAAAAATATATACCAGTAATATGTCAATTCTATTTTTGATTATTAATGGGAAATCCTTTTTTTAAACATTTGACTTTGAAGGGGGGGATCAAACCCCAATCAAGTTTATTGAGGGGCTTGGGGGAAGAGTGGAAAGATTAGGAGGAATATGTGGTCTGGTTAGTATCTCCCTAGCTTTTAGGTTGCTGAATGCTAACCTTTATCTTTTAAAGGTTGGGATAGATGAATTTGTTTTTAAGTGTGGAAAAGAAAGCATGATTATGCAAAAAAAAATTTTTTTTCAGAAGATAGCACTGCCCTCACAATACTATATCTCAGTACTTGTGTGCATACAGCAAATATTTATTATCTCTAAAACTTTAGTAGTTTTCTTAGTTTGTTTGACTGCCATAAGGTCCAGTGGTCTATTCTCAGAACTAGAAAATAATATCTGGTGCTGAGGTTCCTTGCCCATTGGGGGAAAGCATCTCTGAGAACAGAACTATTTTATTCATTCAGGGATATATGTTCATTCCAGTTGTGAGAAGCCTAATGTTCACATTTGTCCCTAAAGTGTCATGAAATCCATGGTATATACTATAGGGAAAGGGTGTTTGAATGAACATGTTTTATATTTTAAAACGGAGCATAATGATGTTTACACCAAAATGAGATACATGTTGTAAGTTAATTAATTCTCAAGTATAAGGCCAATAAAATGAAAACTGCCAAACACTGCTGAAAGGAAATTAAAGAAAAACTAATAAATAGATATACCACATTCATGGATTGAGAGACTTGGTATTGATGGCAGAACAAAAGGCACTTCTCCCCAGATTGATCTGTAGAGTCAGTGTAATACACAACAAGCTCTTTTGTTTTTTGGGCTTTCTGCAAAAGCTTAAAAGAAGAAACAAACCCTACAATTAAGGAAGAATCCGATTCCACTTTATCTACAGCACCAGAGGTTAGAATACAGTTGAGTGACAGCTTTAAAGAAAGGTCTGAGAGAAAATGGTTTCAGTCTAGAAATACTTTTTCTAAAGAAGTTACGCAAGGATACATTCTTAGGAAAATAAAAAATGAAATGATACAAGAAATGGTAAAACAAAAAATAGTAAAAACTATTGTTTAAAAGATTAATTTTAATATTGAATATTAACTAATCAGCGAAAAAAGAAATCTCTAGGTAAGGGATGCCTGGGTGGCTCAGTGGTTGAGCATCTGCCTTTGGCTCAGGTGGGATCAAGTCCCACATTGGGCTTCCTGCATGGAGCTTGCTCTCCCTCTGCCTGTGTTGTGTCTCTGCCTCTGTGTATGTGTGTCTGTGTGTCTCTCATGAATAAATAGTCTTTAAAAAAAAATCTCTAGGTGAGAGGTAAGGAGCTAGGAGGGGGCAGATAGTACTCAGTAGATAATAAATATTTGTTGAATGAATATATCCCGATTAACTGTGTTGATAGGATTAGGTTTAAATGTTTTAGTGTCTAGAAAACTCCATTGATCTACCAAAAGGTGTTTTTAAGATGGGATGTTTAACTTGAAAATAAAAGGCAGAATCGACTTGCTGGTGAGTAAAGGAATGACTCAGTGAAGTTCAGATAAACAGATCTTCCATATGACAGTGCTTGCCCTACTGGGTTCATGCCACTGAGCAAATAGAAGAAGGGTGTGTGTAGATCTCTGCCCACTGGAGAGCCGGTTACTGGTAAACACATCTCAGTTCTTGAGAGAGGAGCCCAGAGGCCAGGTGTCTGGACTAACCTGCAGTGTTTCATGTTTCTTGCAGATGTTCCCACAAACCTGCACTTCCAGAGCATGCTGAAATCTCAGTGGCAGAACAAGCCTTTTGACAAAATCAAACCTCCCAAAAAGTTTTCACTTAAGCACAGAGCACCCATGCCAGGCAGCCTGCCAGATCCAACTCGTAAAGACAGGCACAAGTTGGTCAACTCCTTCCTAACAACAGCCAGTAAGTTTCAGGGGACTGACTTAAATCCTTCAATTATTTCTTTTTCTTTTATATTCTCCAGTTACTGTTTGCTCTGGTGGTATATTGGGGTTGGGAGAGGCAACTGACTGATACAAATTCAGCTCACAGTCTATTTCTACTTGTCTTGGATGTTCTCAGATGGATTTTGAAAGATATACCAGACACCACGCATCTCGGGGCAAGACCCAAAGTGCTCGATGAACAGCTAGCAGTGCCATGGCATTGGTTCCATCTGTGGGCAGGCTATCTTCTGTAGCCTGGTGTCCGATTTCTCTGGCTGAGGGCCCTGTGGGCTGCCTGGCCTATCCTGGCCCTTGTGCTATTTGCCAGGAGCTTCAGTCCCAGAGGACTCTCCTGCTGCCCTGGGTGTCTATCATTGGCCTAGAGAGAACTCAAGAGCTCAGAACTCAAATAAGAAAAGTTTGAGAGAAGATTTCACAGCTCTTTTTCTGTTCCCCTCTTCAGAGCTGTCCCATCACCAAACCCGGCCTGACAGGACCCACAGGCAGCACTTAGACGATGTGGGGGCTGTGCCTATGGTGGAGCGAGTGACAGCGCCAAAAGCAGAGCGCTTGCTCAACCCACCACCACCTGTGCATGACCCAAACCACAGCAAAATGAGATTGCGAGACCATTCATCTGAGAGAAGTGAAGGTAGGGCCAGGCCCGGCACCTCTACCTGCATTTGCATCTGCTCAGGGCTTTCTGGGGCAGCCTGGGCTTCTCTTAATTGCCCCAAGCTTTGTCCTTCACTTTCTAGGAAGGCAGAGTAGAGGGACCCTACCGCTTGTAAATGCAGGTTACTTCTTACTGCTGCAGCAACCTCTGCCCAGCCCCCTACCTCCCATCAACCAGTTTGCTTCACCTTTTTATCCTCTAGGCTTAGAAAGCATTATTGCTTTTACTGTGTATTGCTGGCATTTGTAGCTTGTGCTGGAAGTAGAGCCAGTTGAGGTAGCCATATATTGTTTTTTTGTTGACTTCTGCAGTGTTGAAGCATCACACAGACATGAGCAGTTCGAGCTACTTGGCGACCGCCCAGCATCCACCACATAGCCCCTTGGTGCGACAGCTCTCCACCTCCTCAGACACCTCTGCTCCTACCAGCTCTAGTCCACAGGTTGCAGCGAGCGCATCTGTAAGTACCTGCGTGGGGATGGCTGGACAGCCACTGTGCGGTTACAGCTCCTTGGGTGGCTCTGGAGTGGAGTTTGAGCCCCGGTACACTTGGGAGCACTCAGCTCCCCATAATGTGTTGTTTTTTAAGTTAGAGGGGCTGGTATTTGACCTGGTTTCCATGGTAGAGAGCTTGATACTGAGCCAGACTCTGAAGGTGGTCTGTGACTATTCACAATCTGTGGGGCTAGGTCTCACCCAGCACTCAGCAGTAGCATGGCTCTAATCTTGTTGGTCCAAGAAGTTCACCCGAGAAGGAGCAAGTAGAGGACAGATATTTAGGAGTAGTGGAGGCGTTCTTCTTCCTTATTTTTACTCTTGTGGGTGGGTCTGGAGTCCTGAGAACAGGCCCTGCTGTCAGGGGACTGGAAGGGAGGGGAGGAGGCAGGGCCTTGCTGGTGGTGCTTCAGGTGGTGCACCTAGAACGGTGGGCTCTCCAACCCCCATTAGCTTTCACGGTGCCTTTCTCTACCCCAAAAGCTGTTGGCACAGCCATTCCAGACACATATTCCTGCTGATTTCATATTTTAATTCCTCACTCTGTGCCTTCTCAGACACATACCTAGAGCTGCTTGGTGACCACTGATGGGTTCTTTCTGTGGTGATTATTATAATAATAGTGATAGGGATAATAAAGTGTTTCTTGTGTCCATTCTGCATGCTTTACCTGTGTTCCAACCTCTTTTGATCATGGTAACGCCCTTTGAGATGTAGGTGATATTAAGGATTTTTACTTTGCAGGCAGGGAAACTGAGGCTTTTTGCAAGGTTAAGTAAATTGCATAAAGGGAGGTGACTTGTGAGGGTCGTGACTACAATTCAAACCCAGGCAGTGTGACCACAGAGCTAGGCTCTTCCACTGTTCCACTCCTGTGGGAGCCTGAGGCTGGGCGTCAAGGAGATCATTTATGTAGGAGTGCAGGTGCTGTGAGTCCCCCTCAGAGTGGACATCCAGGAACATAGAAGCTTACAAATGGGCTCACAGTGTTCTCTGTCTTTGTTCTTAAAAATCAGCCTTTTCCAAATAACCTCTTCATTCTTCCTTTCTTCACCTCCCATACCCACAAATTTGTCTAAATAGGTGTAGTAATCTGTCACAAACTCAGTTATCCATTAGAGGGTGTCAGACAGCTAAAGGACTTCAGTCTGAACTCTGAGATCCAGCAGTTGGAGAGACTTCAGTGTTTTCTCACTTGCCAGCTCTTGTGTGTCCGGAGGACGTTACTTTAAGGCTTGGATCATTTGAAATTTTTTCTTATTGTCAAGTACAAATTTTATATCTTTACTGACCCTTAAGGCTCTCACTGCCTGATGTTTTCAAAGAGTATGGATTTACTGAATAAAAAGAATGGGGGTGCCTGGTTTTTTCTTCTTTTTTCTTTTTCACTTTCTTTTCTTTTGGCAAAGCACTCCTTATCTTGCTTCTGAGGAACGACTTTCCATTCACATCATTTTGTTCTGCCTCTCTGGCTCTAATCAGGAGAGGGCAGTTGAATTAGACCAAATGAGTGCCTGGTGAAGGCAAGGCTCCATCCTATTGACCTATTTTTTGTTGTTGTCGTTTTTTTCATGGTAGAAAGGTTGATGACGAGGCCAACTCCAGGGATGTTGCCTTCAGCCCACTCCCATCTCTTTCCCTTAAAAATGCTAATAGCAGGCCCAAGAAGATTCAAGGAAAACACCCCTGTTCCTGTCAGCTTCACATTCATTCTTGACCAAGATGTAGGGAAAGCTATCTCTTGAGGCTCCCTTAAGGTATGCTGCTGATAGTGGGATATATAATTTCAACAGAGATGTGGCAGTGGCAGAGGCTTTCAGGTATGAGATCACTAAGCCTTAACTACAGAACTCAGCCAGGCAAGATTTACAGAATTCTCTTCAACCATTTTAGTTCTCCAGTTATTCTAAATTTGTGAGGCAGTGGCAATCTGTTCTCATTTGATAGAGAAGGAAATGAAAGTGAAAAAGTCACAGTGGTAGGCTGAGATCAGAGGTGACAGCAGCTGAAGTCTTGGCCCAGGAAGCACCTTGCCTTTTAACATTAAGACTGTCCTGAAGTGATGGGATGAATCAATCCTAATATTGCCCTGCAGGAACAGAGTAAGGTGATTAGTTTTAAGAAACAGCCTCTTCCTCATCTTGGTTTGCTGACCCCTTCCCTTTGAGCTGACCACAGTTGGGGCTTGGGTTTGAATACAGTCCTTTAGGTGTTTCCAGCTTCATTGTTGTCATGGCAGCACATGTGTCATCCCACTGTTTCCTCTGGCCTCTCAGTTGCCAGTGTCTGTTTCAGGGTGGGGTATTTGCCATCTGGACACAAGCAGCTGGTGGACTTTTTCCTGCATCAAGGCCTTCAGCTCTCTGCTTTAATCCTCCTCTGCCTCCAAGCTGCTGTAGATGCCCACCTCCTCCTCTGACACTGGGTCCTTGTTAGTCTTCTTTCCTAAGAGTTTGTGTCAACCTGTAGAAGGAAGTCTCCTTTCTCCAGGAATCTGAGCTGTGTAGCTAGGGCCACTTCCTCTGTTTCCCTCCACTTAGCTCCACTGATAGAGCTAGAAAACTCTCCACTCTTCCCCAAATATAAGAGCCAGAAGGAGGGGAAATCACATAGGGCTGAGGAGATGGTGGGTACAGACTTAGCTGAAGAGTTCAAATTTACAAAAAGGATGTGCTTTCATGATGTCCAAGGTTAGATGATGGATTGATTGGGGCCTGTCCTCTGAGATCTTTTCAGGATCTGGGAACTCACTTCTCTAACCTGAAGAGTCCCCACTAGGCTTAGTTAAGCATTGCTTTCAGGAGCCACTAAGGGACTAAGTGATAGAGATAACAAGGGGAAGCAGAAAGGATGACTATAAAGGTGGGGGCACAGTTAAGGTGTATGTGGAGTTGGAACCGTGGCACCTATCTTGAGGCCCCAGGGTGCTCACCCCTGCAAAATTTATTAGAAGTCTTCTCTCTTGTGAGCCTATGAAAGAACAGACTTTCATGTGAGCGGGAGGGCCTCCTTGTGGTCACCTGGCAGCTCTCCAGAGGACACTGTAGCAGGAGACCGTCTCCTCAGTGGTGGGGGAGCGGGGAGGGCTGTTGCAGGGCTCCTCCTCCGCCCCAGGACCAGGTGTCTGGGTGCTGGCCATCCTGTTTGACGTCGTATGTAAAAGGTATATGATTTTTTTTTTTAAGATTTTATTTATTTATTCATGAGAGACACACAGCGAGAGAGAGAGGAGAGAGAGAGAGAGGCAGAGACACGGGCAGAGGGAGAAGCAGGCTCCATGCAGGGAGCCCAATGCGGGACTCGATCCCGGGTCTCTGGGATCAGGCCCTGGGCCGAAGGTGGCGCCAAACCGCTGAGCCACCCAGGCTGCCCAAAGTTGTATGATTTGATGTTTGCAGATTTGCGCCTCCCTTTTAAATTCACCTTTGTCTTACAGCAGCCAGTGAGGAGAAGAAGGGGAGAGAGCTCATTCGACATTAACAACATTGTCATCCCAATGTCTGTTGCTGCAACCACTCGTGTAGAAAAACTACAGTACAAGGAGATCCTTACTCCCAGGTAGAGGCCACCGAGAAATAGCTCCTTGCCCTCTTCTTCCCGTTACTGCCCTTTCCCCTTATTTTGTCCCTGCACTTTGGGTTCTAGCCTTAGGTTTTGTCTTCTCTTTACGAGAAGTTCTTCACTGATAGGAGTGAAATTACTTCTGTCTCTCGTTCTTGCATTCCATTGTATGAGCACCAGCCAGACCTCAAGCCACATGCTGGCTGTGGCCATTATTATTTGACAAGACAATATGTTTTGAAGTAGTGAGTTTGTTGTCCACATCAAAGCAGGATTTCACATGTGAATCTTTATTTCTCGCTTTTATTAACAACTTAGGAAATTGGTCAGCGCCATATATGTACTCTCACAGGGTAGTAGTCAGCTGGTGCTGAGTCGTGCTCATCTCCTGTAAACCATTCCTTTGTGTCTGTCACAGTCTCTCAACCAGTTCCCTCTGTGTCTGTCCTTTACGGGGCTGCTGGGGCAGAGGGCAGGGTCATCGACAGGCGCCCTGCTCTCTCACCGTTGTCCCTTCCTGATTTTGCAGCTGGCGGGAGGTCGATCTTCGGTCTCTGAAGGGGAGTCCTGATGAGGAAAATGAGGAGGTAACAGCATGGTCATTTCTCTCTTAAAAGGACACACACGCACACGTGGGTGGGTACACACACCTCAAATGCCTTAAGACCTGTGGGTGTCAGGTACAAGCCCACTGTATTCCTTTCCTGACGGGAAAGAACCTAGTAAGGGCTGGGGTTGGTTCTAGAATTGCTCTACCCATGAACTTGGGTAAGCCTTAACTACAGAACTCAGCCAGGATGAACTTGGCTTGAACTTGAACTGGCTTTCTGGAGGGAAGAGGGAACACTGAAGCTGCTCTCTTGCAGGTTGAAGACCTATCTGATGCAGCCTTCGCCGCTCTACATGCCAAATGTGAGGAAATGGAGAGGGCTCGGTGGCTGTGGACCACGAGTGTGCCACCCCAGCGGCGGGGCAGCAGGTGACGGGGCAGGCACAGGTCACCAGGCCTGTAAGGGGAGGGTGGGCGGTAGGTTGAGCGCTATGTCCGTGGAGTTGCCACTGCTCCTCAGTCGCTGGGTGTATCCATCCACTGATGAGGGCTGAGAGTGCAAAAGTTTCCGGGATTTGGTTGGAACTAAAGAGGGTATGAACAGTCATGGCTGGACCTCTGCTAAACAGTCGGGTCACTGTCCAGTTTTGGCAAACTTGGTGTGATTTCCTAGGCTCTGGGTGTCAGCTGTCTGTGGCATTGAGGGGCCAGTTGAGGGTTGTGGTGACTTAACCAGAGGAGCTTTGGGGGCCTCACAAGTTTACCCTCCTTGGTATAGTGGAGTGGGGTGTTGTGGTCGTGCTTGAAAGAACTGGCCTGCCCTGTCTCCATTTATGGTGAATAGTGGCAGAAGCCCTCGGGATTCCTCGGAGTTCTCAAGTAGAAAGATTTATTACTTTCTTGTTTTTGCTTTTTTCCCTTGACTACAGTTTTCAGAGTCTAGACTAATTTCCCTTCCCTGTGAATTCACTGGGCACTGTGCCAGAGATTAGCCCCTGGCATTGTTGAGCCATGGCTTTTCTCTTGGGAGGATAGCTGCACCCAGTTCTTAAGATCGTGGTCTTGTGTACCTCCCCCTTTACACATCAGTGGGAGGGAACCAAGGCTGTTGGTGTCCATCTGCCTCAGCTCCTCTGCCTGGAATGTGCTTTTCATGCTTCCTCCGCAACCCCCCAAATAAACATCCAGGGAATCCCCTCATCACCCAGGCACTCAGATTTGTACTCCCTGGTGTACAGGTCTTACAGGTCATCAGATGGCCGGACGACTCCCCAGCTGGGCAGTGCCAACCCCTCCACCCCGCAGCCCGCCTCCCCTGATGTCAGCAGCAGCCACTCCTTGTCAGAGTTCTCCCACGGCCAGTCCCCTAGGAGCCCCATTAGTCCAGAACTGCACTCGGCGCCCCTCACTCCCGTGGCTCGGGACGCTCTACGACACCTAGCCAGCGAGGACACCCGTTGTTCCACGCCAGAGCTGGGCCTGGACGAGCAGGTGAGGAGCACTACCTTTGCGTGGGGGTTGGCAGGGTCGGGGGGGATAGAACCTGCTGCAGATGGGTTTGCATCTCACCTCCCATTTTAAAGGGGACATTGACCTTCTGGAGGTACCGTGGAGCTGGGACTGGCTCCTCACCATGGCAGTTTGTCTCCCCACAGTCTGTCCAGCCGTGGGAACGGCGAACCTTCCCCTTGGCATACAGTCCCCAGGCAGAGTGTGAGGACCAGCTGGATGCGCAGGAGCGGGCAGCCCGCTGCACTCGGCGCACCTCAGGCAGCAAGACTGGCCGAGAGGCGGAGGTAGCACCCACCTCACCTCCCGTTGTCCCCCTCAAGAGTCGGCATTTGGCAACAGCGGTCACAGCTCAGCGTCCAACTCACAGATGAGCGGGATACGAGAATCTAAACAGACTCACTAACTATTGGCATTAAAGCTTCAAAAATCTCTGCGTTTGATATTCAAACATCATATGCCGGAAATTTTCACAGTTTTTAGTGAATTTAAGGAATTTAGATTCTACTTTGGTATTTTTTTTGTTTTGTTTTGATTTTTGTTTTGTTTTGGTTTTGGTTTCCATGTTTTGTTGTCACACACCTGAGCACTTCCTCCAGTTGGCAAACAGAAGTTCAGGATAAGACCCTGTTGGCCTGGTCCTGGCACATCCTCTGCACTGTTGAATCACTGGACGTAGCGGTGTTAGATGATCCCCCCTCTCCTCACACCTGTGGGCAGGTGGACCAGCCTGAGCAGCTAGACAGGATGGAAAGCTCCAGCTCCGCATGGCCGCCGGGGTTAGGGTGGGGAGAACAGCACGTTCTGGGCTCCTCCCCTTTTTCCTCCCCTACATCAGTGGCTTGGCCCAGCTCTGGCCCTCGTGGCTGGGTCCCTCTCGGTCATTGGTGCTTAGAGCACCCCCACCATAGCCTCTTGGCCCTAATCCACCGGAGCTCACTGAGCTCAGTCGACAGAATGGCTTCCCCTTATCATCCAGAACTTGGAGACCTAGTTGGGGTCTCCTTTGCATTTGGTCATCTCTGTTTTAACTTAACTGCAGTAACTAGCTGCGGCTGCTCAGGTCCCCACCCTGCCCCTTCGTGCCCTGTCGTCTGCCCCCTACACATACCATCCACACATCCGGACACACCAGTCCTTCTACTCGAACATTTTTACCACCTGTCCTCAGCTGTGAAGGTAGGATTAGGGCTACTTAACTTCCATTCCCACTTCTCTGCAAACTAGGGGGTCAGGGACACGAGCAGCCAGCTCCCCTGTCGAATTCTGTCGTCAAGGGTTCATTTAGTGCTGTTTCCTTCACATCCACTTCCCCGTCAGTGTCAGGCCACCTCTTCCAAGCTCCCCTTGCCTGTGGAACGTTGTCTGGTCCTAGCTGTGGTTCCCGTCGCTCCCTCCTCACCCCCTCGGTTAACCTTGTGCCTGTCTCATGTATGATCACATCACCAAAGGGGGGGCAATAAGGACTTCTTTATTTTTATTTTTATTTTTTTTTGTTGCCATTTTGTAATCGTATAAAAATAGTAGACAAACTGCTTAATGGTTGGGGTTTTTTCACAATTTTCAACATTAGTGATTTTTTTTGATTCTGTTTGCAAGTTAAAGGGTTTGTCATTGTTTCTTTAAAAAAACAATAATGCACCATATCCCTATGCATAAAGTGCTTCTTCTATTTATAAGGTTGAAAATTCTGAATAACCCTTTTAGCATTGTTAAAAAAAAAAAAACAAAAACAAAAATGGAAAAAAAAAACCTTGTATTTTGTAAATATTTTCTTTTCCTGCTTTGAGCTGTGTATTGGCAGCGAAACATGTAGCTGTCTTTGTTCTATAGAAATGCTTTTCTTCAGAGAAGCTGATCTTTGTTAATGTCTTGATTCTGTTCGCAAAGCACAGACTAGTGCTTAAAAAAAAAAGGAAGGAAAAATTGAAAAAAATAATAAAAAAAAGTTACAGAATGTTGTGTCACTGGGCCTTTCTTGCCATCAGACCCAGTCTGTATGGCAGTGATGGCGGCTTAGGCCCCTTGCCCTGCTGGAGCAGTCCTCTGCGTGCCCGGACTTGCTCTGAACCTTGGGGAAGTCTCCATTCTGTCAACTGGGTACCCGGCAGGGTCACCTGATGGGTCACTGGGGCGAGGATACAGTGGAGGGCGGGGAAGGTAAGAGGTGCCCGGAGGACAGCATCTCTGTAGGTAATTTTTTTGTTGGATGTAAGAGATTGATCACCTCTTGACGTACCTTCCTTTAGTGAAACCGACAGTATGACATTTTATATAAAATTAGAATTCAATTCTAAATGGAAATTTGACCTCTCACTGTCGATTTTTTTCTGGGGCTGGTTTTTTTCTGGGGCTGGAGTCCATGAGAATGTATGTATTTTGTAGCATTTTTCTGAAGTGGCTAAGTGCTCAGTTCTCTTTGTACAAGACAAGTAGGCAGGCCTGATTCCGCCTTTACTCTTTCTTCTAACTGGTCATGGCAGTCAGGTTGATGCCAGCAGGGAAGCCCCGGTCCTAGCAAAGAATGCCATGAGTTTGGAGGTAGCATTTCTGTCTGTCCGGTGCCCTGTTGCTTCTGTGCCTGCGGTGAAGATCTGCACTGTGTCATTTTCTGCCTGCAGTGGCATAAACAAGCACAGGAGGGGATGGGAGGAGGGTGCGGAGACAACTTTTTGCGACTTTATTTATTTATTTATTTATTTATTTATTTTAATTTTTTTTTTTTATTTATGATAGTCACAGAGAGAGAGAGAGAGAGGCAGAGACACAGGCAGAGGGAGAAGCAGGCTCCATGCAGGGAGCCCGACATGGGATTCGATCCTGGGTCTCCAGGATGGCGCCCTGGGCCAAAGGCAGGCGCCAAACCGCTGCGCCACCCAGGGATCCCTTTTTGCGACTTTATATGAAGACCGAAGGGTTCCTTCTCAGGACCTTGAGCTAATTACTAAAGAACAGTAATATCCATGGGCTACGCTTTTCTGTTTGTTTTCTTTGTGGCATTGGTGGGGGCTCCTTGGTGTTCCTATCCTGGTGGAGCAGACCTCTTCCCCCATCTAGTAAGGATCCAAGGGAGAGAGGAAGGCAGCTCCCTAAGCCCAGGAGGAATGCCAAGCCATTCATTCACCTGACTGGCTGGCCTAGTGTTCTGCTTCAGCCCCAGGACTCTGGGACAGAAAACCATCTCCTACACCTGCCCAGCCTCATCAGGTTTGAATACGCTGGTGTGGTCCTATGGACTCGGAGCACAGCCCTGTGAGGTCAGCCACAGCGGTATTGCCCTTTGATTTGAATCGGGATAACTTGCCAGCACCAGAATCAGAGAATCAACTCAAGTCAGAACTCTTCTTGTACCTCCAGGGCCCTAGCGAGAGCTGTTCAATCCTGATGTCCAGGTTTTAGCAACCTTGACATTTCCTGATCAGAGGTGCGCAAGTTGGAGAAAGACTTAAAAATCCTACATCTTGAGTCACTTTGTCGTTTGAATCCATGCACTGACACCTTGTTTAATCAGTAATAACTTTATTTCCAAATTCACTTTTACAGCAACAATCAGTGTAAATCATTTGTTAAAACACACAATACACCATATGGACATTCACAGACAGGAAGCTAAGCTAAGATGGTTTCATGTCCCTCCCCCCCCACCCTCAAAATTACCGAAGAAATCATGGGACTTGCAAGTGCCAGAAATTGTCCTGCCCAACATTGCAAATTCACGGGGCGAAGTCCGTTAGGAGGGGAGACTGGGCCAGTGCCCAGGGTAACCCTTTTCAAAGCTGAAGAGAAACCAGAAGTCTCGAAGCCACCGAGGTGTAGATGGGACCAGCCGACCACCTCCACCTCCACCCTCATCCCCACCTGTTGGCTTTGCTTGGGGACAGAACAGAGGAAGGAGGAGCTCTTGGCAGCTGCTAGGACAAGCTGCTTGTCTGGAGCTGGTGGGAAAGGTGACACGGAGGTGCCAGCGGCTTAGATGGGAGGCTGGCGGGGGCTCCCCTCCCCCCGTGAGACGGCAGCTGTATCTGCAGGCTCCTGTGCAGGCAGCAAGGCCTGCACGTGGCTCGGAAGGAGACCGGGGGAGCCGACTGGATACCTGCCACGAAGGCCAAGCCCCAGGGACCTCGAGCAGCTGTGGGTGATCTGAAGAAACGGGTTACGAGGCAGCTGAACTGCTGCCCTCCAAGACTTCCTCGCCCTCGGTAACTACTTTACAGGTTCCTCCCCCCTCCCCCCAAGCGCCACAAGCAAACCGGAGACGGGCTCCGCACTGAAGTCAACGTAAATGGAACTACTGATAGGTGGGAGTGGAGGGCTGGGAGGAACCAGGCAGCCGAGCCCATCCGCCCCCAGCCCCGCGGGGGACGCTGACCGTGGACGTGGGGGATGCGGGTGGCAGAGTGCCGAGCCCTGGGAAGGGGGGAGGATTGTCCTCATTCAGGTCACGAGCCAGCTTCCCTTTGCAGTTTCCCTGCGGGCACCGACCGGTCTCTGCGCCGTCCCCAGCAGTCCATCCCGCAGGGAGGGGCCCGCGGCAGGAAGGCGCGGCCGAGTCGGCGGCGGCGGCGGTGGCCGCGAGTCTCCGCTCCCGCCTCCGAGCCGCGCTGCCCTGCCCTGCCCTGGCCCAGCCCTCCGGGAGCGGCGGCCGCCTCCGGCCCACACCTTCCCTGCTCGGGGTCGGGCTGCACGCGCAGCCTCCCGCCCTGCAGAGGCCGCTCTGGGCTCCCACCAGCCCCGGCCCGAATCCCGAATCCCGAATCCCCGCCCAACCGGAGCAGCTGAACCTCCTCCAACCGGCTTCGTAGAGGGGGGTCCCTGCGGCAGCCGACGGGGCTGGGGCCCTCGGGGCCGGGGCCGGGGCGGGGGCGGGGGCGGGGGCGAGGACGGGCTGCGGCTGGTCTCTGAGCCCCGGGCGGCTGGGGCTTCTGGCTGTGCCGAGGCGAGCGCGGCCAGAGGTGCGCCTCCTCCCCGGAGCCAGGGCCTCGGGCGTCAGAGTCCCGGGTCCGCCGGTCCCGGATGCTGGGGGAGCCTTTCCAGTCGGGAGGCCGCAGCAGGGCGGAGGCACAGCGGCCCGGGGCGGGGGTGGGGGACATCCCGGCCCCCGAGGGGTGGGTTAGAAACCTCTTCACAAGCATTTCAGGATACATGCGTCCTTTTTTCCCTTTTCGTCATCATAGTCACTCTGGTGAATCCAAGCATAAGCAGACAGATCCGACTACGAGGCGACAGGGTGCAGACGGGCGGGGAGGGGACGGCTATGTATATGCTCGGCTGCTCCGCGGGCAGGACCATCTCGGGGCGGGCTCCGGGGGGCTGGCAGTCACAGGCTTGGGCAAGGGGCGGGGCGGCGCTGCCCTGGGGACCCCGCGGCCTGCCCCCCGCCACCTCTGGAAGCGGAACAGCCGACCTGCTGCCAGCCCAGCTCCGAGCGGCCCAGGCCTGGGAGGAAGAGGCTCTCCGCGTGAACAGGCGTTGCCGAGCCCACCCCGGCCCGGCAGTGAGGAGACGTGGGGGGTCAGGACCTGAGTGAGGTCGCAGCTTCGTTGTGGGGGACACACCAGAGGGTGAGTAGAGACCGAGGTCGCACCTTGTGCCGGGCTTTGCCTTCACTCAGTTACCCCTAGTGGAGAGCAGGTGCCTCCTGCATCCAAACAAGGTCCGTGGCCGAGAAGGGGCGTGGTGAGGCCGGGAACTCGGGACAGTGACGTAATGAGGGGACGGCAGTGACTGGGCTCCGCAAGGCAGACACACGGCCTGGCGGGTGGGGCGGGGGGCAGACAGGTGGCTGCGGTGGCCCTGGGGGGCAGGAGGCTCGGGGCCCACCTCCCAGAGACGCCGGAGGCCCAGGCCGGGGGTGGGCGGGTGTCCCCACGAGGCACGAGTCCTTACAGAGAACGGGTTAGCCCTAAAGTCCCAGGTCTGTGAGGTGGCCAGAATCGTGGCTGCAGTTCCAACCTTCAGAACTCAACAAAACGGGGCTTCCGCGGGGCAGAGGGAAGCCCCTCAGCTCAGGACCCCCACCCTGCAGGGAAGGAGAAGGAGGCCAGCACTGGGGACACAGGGTCAGTCCTCTCGGAGGAAGTGATCCGCAGGGCGCCGCCCACCACCGCCCCTGCTCCCAGCTCGGAGGGGGGCCTGGAGCCCCCCCGCCCCCCGCAGGTGCCCCGGGGGGCGCACACTGACCCGCAGCGGACCCGGGCCACCCAGCGCCCGAGGCCACTTGGTCCCAGTTTGCTGCGGGCAGCCGAGGCAGTTTGCCCTTCCTGCTGCCCTTCCAGGCAGAGAGCAGGGCTCCTCCCCACTGAGTCCCCTTCCCCCCTCCCCCCAGCCTCTCCCGGGGCTCCCCACCCCCCGCCCCCGCCCCCACCCCCACCCCAAGGTTGACGTCGGCCCACGGCTCCAACAAGGCACCTGGTTTCAAATCCTTTGTTGCTGCCGCTGCCTCTGTGACCACCCCCCCACCCCCCCACCCATCCCCGATGGGGCAAAGCAGGGGCACCCCCAGTCCCTTGAGATTCCCCAGAAGCAGCTTTCAGAGCCTCTCCTCCCCCTTCTACTCAGAGGGGGGAAAAAAAAAGAATCAAAAGTGCCCAAGGAAAGGTTGGGTGTGGCCATCTTTTTAAATGGTTTTAAAAATATTTTATTATTATTAGCCCACCCATCAATTTGGAAAGATGAAATTTGCTTTTTCCCGTCACTGATTTTGAAGTCCCGAGCCAGAGCCGAGCGACAAAAGCAGGTTAAGTGATTAACCGATTAACCGGTCTGTGAGGAGCAGCTGGGGGAGGGCAGAGGGCGAGAAGGGCCAGATCATTATTCTTTTTTTTTCCACACTCTCTTCTCTCCACGATCATTGACCGCCCCGGGGGCCTGATCACAAACCCTGCTTGGCCAGGGAGGCGGACACTTCGTCGGCTAGCGTGGCGAGCTGGGGCGAGTCGACCATGTCGATGCTGCCCGTGGAGGACACGTTGCTCAGGTGCCGCGGAGACGTGTCCCCGGACACCACGGGCGACTTGTACACGATCTCCGCCCCGTGGTCGGTCTTGGCTTTGGCGTTCTCACGGAAGGTCAGCTTGTGGGTTTCGATCTGGAAGAGAGGAGGCAAGGGGGGGTGAGTCAAGGCACGGAAGGCCATGGGCCTGGGTGGGAGGGAGCCGTGGTGGCCGCGGCGGGGGGACCGTGGGATCGCCTTCCCCGAGAGAACACCTGCACAGGGCTCCTCTGTCACCTGCCTGGCGGCCACCCACTCCCCTTCTCCCGACGCAGTGACCATGGTTGGTTTCTCGGGCACCCTTCCAGAGCAGGCGAGTGGGTACGTAAAAACCACCGTGCGTGTATGTTTAATCCACACAGTAACCATATCCACGTGCTTTATTTACACTTTGGGCTTTCGACCTAATACCTCCTGCTGTCAGTACCCGCTGTCCCCGATGCTAGCTGACGGGCGCACGGTATTCCACGGCCACGGGCCAAAATGCACCTGCTCCCCCACGGCGGTGGATGGCTACGCCCGCGGTCCCCGTCTTTCGCTATCACAAACACGCTATCACCGTGTCTGAATGAATAACCTCGTGTGTGCATCATTTCACGCTGAAGCGTGGAGGAGACGCCGGAGAAGAGGAAGGGCCATCCCCCGAGTGGCTGCGCGCCAGCCAGGAGCCCACGCGTTCCTCCCCGGCCGCTGCCGAGGACTGGAGGTGGCAGCGACTGTGCGCCGCGCCGGCAGGTGCGCTAGAAATCCTGACGTGATCAAGTCCTTTCTCAAGTAGAGAAGTGATGACATAATCAGGGGTCCGGAGGTCTTGGCTCCACGGATGCCCGGGACACTCAGGGAGGATTTGCCAGAGGCGTGAGCAGCTCATAACAATTCCTGATGAGCCCCCGGGTGGCGGATGAAGCCCTGGGCCCGCTGCGCGTCTGGGGAAGCCAGGAAAATGTATACACGTGTGCTCACCACCCACGGGTCTTCCACGCGACTTCAGAGGTCCGTGGGCCTGGGTAAGGAGCCCCTGTTGCAGGGGGCTTGGATGTGGGTGGAGAGAGAAGCCGAGGCTCCCATTTAAGCTCTACGCTTATTCTGTCCATTTTGGTTCATTGCTTTGCAAAAAGAACCTCGCCATATCGCTGTATTTGAAAGGCCGTTGGGACGTAAGCTTTGATAGGAACATTAATGTTAGTGTCTTTGTAAAAGCTTTGTTCTTAAGAGGTCCTGGGAATGTCCCCAAATCTCCCAAACTGGAAGGAGCTCAGGCAGCAGGGGTCCCGTGCTCCACTGCTCCACACATCAGGAAGTGGGGGGCTGAATACGAGGGGCGCTCTGGGATCAGGACAGTGCCTTTGAGCGATGGGCAGGGTGAGCCAGCACAGAGGGGAGTTAAAATAGAAGTTCAGCGGGCAGCCCGGGTGGCTCAGCGGTTTAGCGCCACCTTCAGCCCAGGACGTGACCTTGGAGTCCCAGGATAGAGCTTGGAGTCCCCACATCCAGCTCCCTGCGTGGAGCCTGCTTCTCCCTCTGCCTGTCTCTCTCTCTCTCTCTCTCTCTCTCTCTCTCCTCTGTGTGTGTCTCTCATGAATAAATAAATAAAATCTCTTTTAATAAAATAAAATAGAAGTTCACACTCAGGCCTAACATTCTTAGACGGCTACAGAGTACCAGGAACCTTCTAGAACATGGTCTCGTTTGGATCTCCCCACCACCCTGGCGTGTGGATAGTTCTGTCCATTTTGCTGTGGAAGGATGAGCTGAGAGCACTTGCCCATCCTGCTCAGGATCACACCTCCAAGCGAGTCAAGCCCAAAGCTTTCTTTAGGACATAGAAGCTTCTAGAGATGGGTGGAGACCTTCCCTCACCCAGGAAGTCACCAATGCCGAGGCCTTAAACCAGGGAGGAGCAGGTGACAGAAGCTAGCAGAGCGGCTGGGCCTTTGCAGAGAACCTTCTCCACAGTCGCAGAGAACTGGGCCCTTCCCCACTTCCCTTGAGGTACGCAGCCTCCCGGGCCCTCTCTGACAAGGGACCCAGGCGCTGAGAAATATTCCTGCACCTTGGAAGCTGAGTCTGTGGAACCACTTCAGGTCCACCTTGGGGTCGAGGGGCCGCATGGGGCACTGTCGCAAGGTCATCCACAGCCCCATACCTTGTCCTCCGCGCCAGCCCACAGCTGTCGGGGAGCTCGGCTGGGGGTCAGGTCTGTCCCCGGGCCTGAGTTTGCAGCCTCTGCTGTAAGACCATCCCAGCAAGTGCATCTCCCAAACTGCACCATTGGGCTTTCACCTCAAACCCAACACGGGGTGTGTCTGTTGAGAAGGAGGCCAGGCGAAGAGCGGGGGCAGCATGTGCCGGGAGGTGGGAGGTGTGGTGACTTGCAAGCCCTGGGGCTTCCTGGCCCCGCCCAGCAGGGGTGACAGCTGCCACCTCCAACCAGCTGGGCCACCTGAGGCAGCACCCTTTCTCCTGCTGGGCTGGGTCCCAGAGCCCGTGCCCATTCTGGGAAGCTAGAGGATACTCCTTCTCCTTCCACTCCTGCTCTGTCGGCTGCTGGGAGGCACCGCAAACTGAAAAATGAGCCACTTCCAGAACTTCACGGCTGCTGTGAACCCTCCTGGGGGCACTTTGGCTGCATTTCTGCAAAAGAGAAGTGCGGCCACCAGCCCACATCCTGTGATGCGCCCAGAGGGAGCTTGCTCAGGGCCACCCGTGCACTCATGTCCCCCTCCCTCAGGCTCACAGGGTGAGACCCTGGGAGACTCCAGAACCTGCGGGGATGGCCCAGGGCCTCAACCGGCCGGCAGCCTCCCCAAGGACATTTCCGCGCCAGACAGGCAGGGGCTCTGCAGGAACCTGGATTTCAGCGTCACTGTTTTGCTCTAATGCCTAGTGACCCATTTAGAAAATCAGGTTAGGTTCCCATGACTTGCCCGTGGTGCACTGGGGCTGGCCTTGGGGCTGGCTGCCTCCTTTTGTGGACGCTTGCCAACCACAGGGCCATCCTGCTATCACCGAGGACAGTGACTCTCACCTTTAAGGGCCTGGAAGCTGGGGGCTTTAGAAGCCCAGGGTGCTGGAGGGTATTATGCTGAGGGAAATAAGTCAGTCGGAGAAAGACAATTATCATATGGTCTCACTCATGTGGGGAATACAGGAAACAGAGGGACCATAACGGAAAGGAGAGAAACCGAGTGGGGAAAAATTAGAGAGGGAGACAAACAATGAGAGACTCCTGACTCTAGGAAACAAAGGGTCGCTGGAGGGGAGGGGGCTGGGAGATGGGGTGACTGGGTGACGGGCATCAAGGAGGGCACGTGATGGGATGAGCACTGGGTGTTACACGTTGGCAAATCAAATTTAAATTTTTTTAAAAAGGGGAAAGAAACTCCAGGTGCCCAGTAAGAATCTCTGGGGTGGGGCGGGGGAGGGGCACCAAATCTGGTAAAATTCCCAGGTGTCTGCAACGTGCAGCGAAGGTCAAGACTCACGGACCTGGTTGCTGAGAATCCACATCAAGCTGATCAGCGCAGGCCCCTGAGCTTTCCTTCCCGGGAACGCTGCGCCAGACTGTCCACCCCGCTCCATTCACAGCCACAGCCACGCAGCTGCCTCCCCGCCCCCTTTACCTTTTTATTCCCTCCGCCAGGGACGTGGGTGATGTTGTCCAGGGACCCGATCTTCGACTGGACTCTGTCCTTGAAGTCCAGCTTCTCAGATTTGACTTCCACCTGACCGCCTCCTGAAACACAACGCACGCAGGGCGCCTTGAGGGAGGGCGGAGCCGGTGATGCCAGGGAGACCCAGCCTTCATTGGAAGGTGTTCTGGGCACAAGCAAGACCTTGCAGAGGGCCTGACGGCAGTTTGCTCCACCTCTCTAATCAAGCTGGGTGTCAAATATTTGCTCGACAAATTCTTCCTCCTTCGTGAATGCACAGCTCGGTCCAAGAGGAACCCTTCCACACTCTAAACTGATTGGCTTCCAAAGAGGGAAGTCTTTCTGCGTCAACCTCCTGCAAGCCACAGCCCTGCAAGATCTCAGGATGAAGCTAAATGGCAAAATGCACCGCAATCAAGGAAGGGCCCTGACCCTCCTCCCTCCACAGACACCGGGTGCCGCGCCCCAGTGCAGGGGACACAGCTCAAGGAAGAGACCGACAGCATTCCTTTCTGGAGAAAGGACAAAGCTACCCAAGAAAGCTGCTCACAGTAGTAGGATGGTGGCACCAGGCGAGGGATGGTTTTCACTGGGAGAGACTAAAGACTCCCACGACGTGTCCCAGGGAAGCCAGAACATGACGACACCCATCCCCGGCTTCCGTTTCTACCTGCCTTCTCGCCGCCCAGCCTGAACCAGGCTTCGGGCAGAAGTCGCTGCTCGGGACTCCTGGGGGCAGGGGGTGTTGGGCTCCATCAGCGCTGGGCCATCATGGTAGCGGCCCCACCGGCCCCACCACTTTCCATTAAATAAAAGTAGTTCATTTCGTCACCTGCACTGGCCACGTTTCCAGTGCTCAACAGCCACGTGGGGGTGGCGGCCACCATACGGGACAGAGCAGGTCTAGAACACTGCCATCACCACCGAGAGGCCTGCAGGTAGCTCGGGGCTCCTCGGGGTGCGGGTGGGGAGGAGAGAGGCAAGCAGGGCAGAGCTCCAAGGGCATTTTCTGCTGAAACAGAGTCACAGCAGGAGCCTGGCAACGGCTGGTGCAGTTGGTGAGGCGTCTCCCACGTTGGCTGCGGGCCAAACCGGAACAGTCCCCAGCCAGCCTCGGGAGCCAGATCGGGCCCTCCCCACATGCACCCACCCGGAGAACCACGAGTTCGGGGCCCGGAGCAGCGTCCGCCCTCCCTCCTCACTCAGCCCTGGCCAGCGCGGTGCCCGCTCGGGAGGAGACAGGGCAGCCACCTGTCCCAGGGCCGGCAAGCTCCCCCTGCGATGCTCCCCTCATCAGCCGGCCCCCCAGATCCTTCCCAGCCACCTTAGTAGAAAGCACCCCCCACCCGGCCCAGTCCCGGTGCTGCCCACCCCCCGCCCCCGGCCTCCCTGCCTTCTGCAAGGCCTACCTGGCTTATGATGGATGTTGCCTAATGAGCCGCACTTGGAGGTCACCTTGCTCAGATCCACTGGTTTGTACACTATTTGCACCTGGAGGTGAGAGAAGACAGCGGGAGACAAAGAACAAAATAGGATGATTTCATCGTGGGCGTCCCGGTGCGAGAAGCAGCTGTGCAGCTCCGGCCCTCGGACGGCTTCCTGTCGCCCGAGGAGCACGCCCTCCGCACCGTGGGAAACCGGGCTTGGGCTTGCACCGGCCCTGCCCAGGGCAGCGGGGGCCTCACGAAGTAACTAGGGGCCTGGCGTGCCCTCCGTGCGTCCCCCGGGGGGAGCAGAGAGTCTGTCATTGCGCAGGGCCCACCCCGTTGGTTGCAAAGAGCCACGCTTTCCCCGACATGGAACGGACATCACACTCAGTGGACACAAGAAAGGGACCACGCGATCCGTTAGTGCGACATTCTGGAAACCTCGTTGGAAAAGCCGGGAAGCTTGTGTCTGCTGGTGGCTGGGCCCCGAGGAGTCGACGGTGGCTGCGCCTGCTCCCCGGGGAGCCTCGCAAAGCCCGCTCCGTGGCGAGAGTGGCGGTCAGCGAGCAGGGCCCGAGCACTCTGGCAGCTCGGAGGCAGGAGCCAGCTGGCGCCTGGACACACAGTGTCCTGGACATTTCAGTTCTTTAGCCCCAGGAGCAAAGCGACAGGAGGAGATGGAACCCATGGGTCAGTCTGGTGAGTGGGAGCACACGGACACACACAGGGAGGGGAGGCTCCCCAGAACCAGCAGGGGGCTTGGCTGCGCCGCCCACCCTCCAGAGAGGAGTGACAGTCCCCGCGCGGCCCACCAAAGCCATAGCTGGTGGGGGGGGGTCCCTGGATGGTCACCAAGGGACCCTTCCCAGAGCCTCCAGCAGCCACCTGTGAGGCCACCTGTGGGAACAAGAGGCCAGTCACCACTCCCTGCCCTGGAGTTACTCAGGAGAGAGATGGCCTGGAGCCAGAGAACCAGAAAAGAAGGAGGGAGATCTACTTCTGTCTAAATCGTCTGGAACAGTTCCAGATGATTTTCATTAATTAAAATCATGCTGGCATTTGTTTATTGATGGACAGTTGATTGAGGGCGACAGGCAACGGCCTGGGTGTGTGGGGTGAGGCGAGGGGAGTGCACAGGAGGCAGCCTTCACCCCGTGAGGGTGAGCAGGTGGGGAAGGAAGGACTCTGGGAGTCAGGTCTGCGAGAAAGAGGGCTCCGGGCCAGGCACCGGGCAGAGAGGCGGGAAGGGGCCACGGAGCCCTTCCTGGGATGAGCCAGAGGGAAGTAATGTAACCCAGGCTTCCTTCTCCGCCCCAAGCCTGGATGAGGTAACAGGGTGTGGAGGAGGAAGGAATGTGGGAAGGCAGAGGGAAAAGGATGGCCTGAGGGTAGGAGCCAGGCCGGGAGGTCAGGTGGCCTGGAGGCTGGGGAGGGAGGGGGCCAGGCCCTGGAGTGGAGCCCAGAGCCAGCCACGAGGTGGGGAGTGTCCCAAGATGGACAAGGAGCTCAGTCGGCCTGTGGGGGAGTCACCACCAGGCTAGGGAAAGCAGAGCCATACACCAGAGGCTGTGGCCCAGGCCAGGGGTCCGGAGCCCCCAAGACACCTGAAGCTGACATCACGTGGGTGCTTGGAACCCCACCACCTTCCACCAGGAGAAGAGCTTTCTGCGAAGGCTCCTACTGCAAACCTGCAGTGGCCACTCGCCAAGGACAATGCTCAGGGCCAGCCTGAGAAACCCTGTGGCTCTTCGCCAGGTCAGAGAGGCTAGCCGTTGAAGGGCAGAGTGCAGGACAGACAGGACGTGCCCGAGGAAGTCCCCTGACGTCCTGGGCCCTGGCAGCAGCAGTGGGAGCGCTCGGTCTGCGCCCAGCTCACGCCCGAAGGAGCTGCTGTCTGCGCCCCCGGACTGCGCAGCCGAGGCCTCCCCGTGCAACCTCCACCAGCCCGCCAGACCGGAGTTAAACCGGAGAGCACGTGGCCTTCCCTCTCTGGCCAGAGCCAGGTCTGCAGTGACACCAGAGCACCCGGAGTCAGAGCTGCAACAGCAGCCACACTCGGCCTGGAGCCCACGGGGGTGGGCGCACCTGCTCTTTCCTCCCGGTGGCAGCAGCAGCGGGACAGGAGGGCAGGGACTGGGGACACACAGGGGACGCTGAGCAGACACTGGTGAGGAAGCGTGACTGGAGCGCCATGCAGCAGCCGCCGGGGAAGCACACGTTGCTCCCTCCCGGGGACCAGAGGGCTCAGCGGCAGGGCAGCAGCACATTGCGAGAATAAACCCTTGGGGCTGGACGCAGAGGTGGGGCCCAGGCTGGGCGTGTTCTGGGGACAGAGCCCCCAGTCCCCCAGGGCCAGCCCTGCCACCACCAGCCAGAGGTGGAGACACCTGCTCTCAGAAACCGTCCCCCCACCCAGGGGTGGGCCTCGGAGGGGCTCGACCCTCCCGCTTGGATGTGGCTGGGGAGCGGGAGGGGGCTGGAGAGAGGGGGAGCCAGCCCCAGGATGTCCCCTCTGGGAGGGTGGCGGCAGAGATGGGGTCAGTAGGTGAGCAGTGAGGGTGCCAGCCCCAAATCTCAGGCTCGCACCCGCTGGGGATACCAGGGGTCCCCAAGACATTGGGAGGAGGCCAAATTTAAAGGGGTGCACAGCAAGATTTCTTGGTCAACTCCCAACGGCTGTAGGCAGGGCCCCCTGGTCACGCGTGGGCTCTCTGGCATCGATGTCTCTGCCGGGTGCGGCCGGTTTTACCCCCGAGCCGAGGCCGAGGAATGTGCTCAGCCCTTGCCAACGCGGGACACAAACGTGGGCAGAGACTGGACCTTTGCTGCCCTGAGGTAGGACAGTAGACCTTGTGTCCGCTCATCAGAACAGATGCGCCAGAGCCGTCTACAGAGCCGTCAAAGTGAGCCTGCCCTGCGGATGGGGAAGGTGACAGCCCAGGGCCGGGTGCCGCCACCTTCAGCCCAACCTCCCACGGGGCTTCCAGGAGCCCGTGCGGGTTGTCGGGTTGTCGGGTCTCGTCGACCAGGGTATTATGCGATGCGGACCCGGCCTCCGGCTTTGGGTCAGAGAGAGGCTCGGTCATCTTCCCTATCCTGCCCCTGCAGCCTGCACAGGCCACGGGCACCCCCAGATGCTGGGGCGCTCCTCCGAGAACAGTGGGCACAGCTATGGGGGAGCCTGGGCTACAGGTACTGGGGACACAGCTGGACCCTGAACCAGAGAATGGTTTATTCTCTGCAATGTCTCGCAAATATATACACTCATGCCACTTCTTACAAACCAGAATCAAAGAAGGGCGCAGGGAAAGTGTGAAAGTACTCACACTGCCGCCTCCTGGCACGTGTTTGATATTATCCTTTGAGCCACACTTGGACTGGACGTTGCTAAGATCCAGCTTCTTATTAATTATCTGCACCTTTGATAGCCAGAAAAAAGGATGAGTGACACACCACACCCAGCTCCATCCGCTCTGCACTCACAAACTCCCCTTTGTGGCTTCAGGGCGGGGAGAGGAGGCGCCAGGCTGAGGGCAGGAGGCCAGAGTCACACCTTCCCGGGGGAGCTGCCCCAGGGGACCGTCCAGAACCGAGTGACGGGGGTGGGCGCCACCTTACAACACTGGGTTTATAAAGCACATCCTCGGGAGGCAATTCGCATCACGCGAATCCCCCCGTCCCGGCCCCCCCAGAGCACATCTGAGGTCTGTAAACCGCAGCTGAGTGTCCACCAGGTTGGGATGGAGTGAAATGTGCTCAATTATGTAAATGAATAAATAAATAAAAGGTCCCATCCGTGTCCTCATTCACACACCTGCCAGGCCTGCCTGAACCGTCACGAGACCTCTCTGTGGCGGTCCTCAAGCCTGGGAGGCACTGAAAGAATCATCACCTGCAGATTTTGGTTTTGTGTTTTAAATCCCAGACCCCCGGGATGCCTGGTGGCTCAGGGTGGGATCCCGGGGTCCGGGGATGAGTCCCACGTCGGGCTCCCTGCATGGAGCCTGCTTCTCCCTCTGCCTGTCTCTGCCCCCCCCCCACTCTGTGTGTGTGTCTCATGAATAAATAAAAAAAAAAAATCTTAAAAAACAAAACAAAAAAAAGACTGAAATACCAGACCATCAGAGCACAGAGAAGGGCAGTTGGAAGATTCTGTCTTGTCTGCTAGAGCAGTGGTGCCATCTTAACCCGGGTGCCCTTCCCAGCACGAGCTCCCTGCTTGAAAACAAAGTGCCTGACTTTCTGCTCAGCACAGAGAACAGCCACCAACTGGGGTTCCCCACTCAGAGCCAGCACTGCTCCCTGAAATTCTGCAAATGTCACCAACACCTGCATTGTGGCCTTTGTGAACACCAGGTGGTGGCCACTGCTCGGGAGACTCAGGGGACTCAGGGTGGCTGTGGCTGGGCTTGGGGGGGAGGGTCCCAGAGCTCTGGCCTGGCTCAATGGCGGGGAGAAGGGTCCCAAACTCTGACCCAAGAGCCAGAGACAGCCATCAAGGGGTTACAGGTCCTCTGCGAAATGAGGAAATGAGGACAAGATAGCAAAATTTGTCCATTTTACTTTAAAAAAAAAAAAAGATTTATTTATTTATTTATTCAGAGAGAGAGAGGCAGAGACACAGGCAGAGGGAGAAGCAGGCTCCATGCAGGAAGCCCGATGTGGGACTCGATCCCAGATCTCCAGGATCACACCCCAGGCTGCAGGTGGCGCTAAACCGCTGCGCCACCCGGGGCTGCCCTACTTTTTTTTAAGATTTATTTATTTATTTATTTATTTATTTATTTATTTATTTATTTATTTATTTATTTATTTATTTATTTATTTATTTATAAGATTTATTATGATAGAGAGAGAGAGAGAGGCAGAATCACAGGCAGAGGGAGAAGCAGGTTCCATGCAGGGAGCCCAACATGGGACTCCATCCCGGGACTCCAGGATCTCACCCTGAGCCAAAGGCAGGCACCAAACCGCTGAACCACCCAGGGATCCCCTCCATTTTACTTTTTGGTGTTAAAATGGCCTTTCCTTTATTAAATTGTTAGTTATTAAATTGCATAGATAGCATATATAGTTATCATTTATCTATCAGATAGTTATATAGTTATCATTTTTAGATGTCCTTAGCCTGACAAAATAAAAACAAGGTAATCCTGTCTTGGACCCCATCCCATTGTTTTCCTCAATTTTACTGGTCTGGATCTAAGTACCCATTAAGTACACACCTACCCCACCTTTTTCATTCCTTTTTTATGTTCCTTTAGTTTTTTTTTTAATTCTCATTAGAAAAATAATATAACAGGGGCACCTGGGTGGCTTACTGGATTAAGTGTCTGCCTTCGGCACATGTCATGATCCCAGGGTCCTGGGATTGAGCCCCATATAGGGCTCTGTGCTCTGCAATGAGTCTGCTTCTCCCTCTCCCTCTGCCTCTGCCCCTTCTCATACGCTCTCCCTCTCCCTCTTTCTTTCAAATAAATAAAATCATAAAAAAATAAAAGTGACATAACATTGATTTTGAAAACCAGATTTCAAAAATTTCTTTTTCCTATCACCCTAACACAACCACAATCACATTCTGTTTTGTTCCCTTGAAGTCACATATCTATAAAACTACCATCATGTACCTACAAATGGTAGTAATTTTTTAGGTACGCTTCCATATCTTTATCAAGTACCATCATCTAAGCATTTGTCTTGCCTACAGTCATGAGGAACATTGTTTTAAATAATATGTCATATTTTGTGATATCTGTGGGATCCAATATTTATTTTATTTTATTTACTTATTTTTTCGATATTCATCTTAAATAACAGAAACTGCCTCACCGTGAACATCTTTCTGCAAGGAGTTCTTTCCATACTGTGAATTATTTTCATAGCAGAGTCCCAGAGGTAGAATTTCTGGGTCAAAGTTATAAATACTCTAAAAATTCTCAATACAATTCTCCAAGTGGCTTTCTAAAAGGGTCAGATTAAGTTACCCCATGAACGCCATCAACAAAGTCAATTTTACCACATGGCTACCAGCATCGGGCATTTAAAGACGTGGTTTGCCTTCTTTGACAAAATAAATGGGACTGCATTGTTGGCTTATTCTGCATCTTTAAAATTATTATTACAAGGTTGGCCCTTTGCCTCCTTTTCACTGGTAGATGTATTTTTTTTTCTACAAATGTTTATATCTCTATAGACTCTGTCATTTCTTCTCTGGTTTTTATTTTTTAATTTTTTTTAAGAGAGAGAGAGAGAGAATCTTAAAGCAGACTCCATTCCCAGCATGGAAAGAGCCCAATGTGGGACTCGAAAATAAAATCTTTAAAAACAAACAAACAAATGAAACTGGGTAAATACCTAATTTAGACTCCATGCCCAGCATGGAAAGAGCCCAATGTGGGACTCGATCTCACAACCCTGCAATAATGACCTGAGCTGAAATCAAGAATCGGATGCTTCACTGACTGAGCCACCCAGGCGCCCCTCTTCTCTGATTTTTAAATGTAAAAACCACCGCTCAGGGACACCTGGGTGGCTCAGTGGTTGAGTGTCTGCCTTTGGCTCAGGGTGTGATCCCAGGGTCCTGGAATCGAGTCCCGCATTGGGCTCACCGTGGAGAGCCTGCTTCTCCCTCTGCCTGTGTCTCTGCCTCTCTCTGTGTCTCTCATGAATAAATAAAATCTTTAAAAACAAACAAACAAATGAAACTGGGTAAATACCTAATTCCACATCATCATCCTCATCTGCCATGCCCCCAATTTAGTGACGAAGAGGCCATTTGAGGCCCAGAGAGTTCAGCAACCTTCTCAGATCAGTGGCATTAACTACAGGCTAGCTCTGTGACAACAAAGTCTCACCCCAGCTGTCCTCAACCCGGGTGTCTCATACACCAAGTACAAACAACACTCTCTCTTGGTTAACACTGAAATTCTCTCCTGCTAGCGAGGAGATGCAGTGACCTCACCTCCATCCAGGCTTGAGCAGGAGCAGCAAGTGGGCCAGGCTTTCTCACACTGTTTCTCAGGGGCTTCCTACCACCCCTCTGTACAATGTCTGTGATTTAGTTCATGCCACCCTCAGATTTTAAGGAGTGGGACCTGAACTCCTTCTGCGGAGATCACTACTTTCTTTTTCTTTTCTTTTTTTTTTTTTTTAAGATTTTATTTATTCATTCATGAGAGACAGAGAGAGAGAGAGAGAGAGAGGCAGAGGGAGAAGCAGGCTCCATGCAGGGAGCCCGATGTGGGACTCGATCCTGGGTCTCCAGGATCACATCCTGGGCCAAAGGTGGCGCTAAGCTGCTGAGCCACCCAGGCTGCCCAGATCACTACTTTCTACCAGCGTCCCAGACGCTGACTCGCCTGCTTCACCAAGGAACTGGAGCAGTTTAATCTGAGAAAACACACACACGCAAACACACACAATACTAAAACAACAAAGTTAAAAGGATAATGGTAAAAGAAGGAGAGATCATCAGGAATGACAATTAGATTGGTCATTACACTTAACCCTGAGCTTCCTGGAAGCCAAGGCAAAAAGGGAAACATGATGAGCAACATAAATATCTGACAAAGAAAACTTACCAGGTTTGCAAGGAACATAACCTCGTTTTCTGAACTAATCCATTTAAGAAAGTCATCAAATGAATTTAGTGACATTAAGCAACAAGATCTGCAACATATGTAGAAATTTTTTTAATGTGGCTTTTTCTCATTCCGATCCCACAAAAAAGGCAGCAAGTTTTTGTGTGTGTGTGGTTTTTGGCAGCAGACATAAGGATGTTTACAAAGCAGACCTGAATTACTGTTAGTTGGCAATTTAAGTCAACATTTTTTACAGAGTGTTAGATTTACAGAGGGGAGATAAAAGGGTTGGCATTATGAAACTAGAATCCTGAAACTTAATTTCTTGGCTAGAGCAACATGGATGATGTTGAGCCTCGGCTCTGGGCAGACAGTGAAAATCCTCATCAAAGGAAAGAACAACGTTTTCCAAGCTCCAAATTTTGATCCAGGGGACTCAGAGTCAAGGGAGAAATTCCTGTGGTCAGGGTTTGATCCGGGAGGAGAAGCTGGGGTGAGGCAGCTCCACTCTGGTTTGGTCTATTTCCTTGAGGACCTGAAGTGGCCCCAACGCTCCCCAGGCCTTGATCTGATTCTGTGTGGGCTCAGAGCTCTTGAGGTGCTCCCGATGGCTCAGTTCTCCCCCTAAGAGCTCCCAGACTGGCCCAGCGTCCACCAGCTGTCCCTGGCAAGGCCTGTCTCTAGCATGCCCTGGTGCTTGCTGGGCCCAACTTGGCTCCACTAGGGTCAGCATACCCGGTGCATCTTTAAAATGATGGTATTTACAGCAGATTGATCGGAGATACAGACGCTGTGCACAGGGAGAGGTGCCCAGAGGGCTTTCCCCGGGGAGGGTCCCAGCCTGGTGCCATCCAGGGCCTGGCCCCTCAGCTCAGGTTCCGTTGAGTCCTTGGCCCTGATCCAGGAGAAGCAGACTGTCCCAGGTACAAACGGACTTAACTTACTCCACATAAATGTTCTACATGCGTGCTTTTAAAAATGAGAACTGGGACTTTGTTACTACACATAATGAATTTTAAAAATACAGTCTTCAGCGCACCAGCGTGGAGCTAGACGCAGCGCTCTGCTGCCATCTTGTGGCCGCCTGCAATATTGCAGCCCAAGGCCCCAGAGGGTCCCGGCTCCTGGCTGCTTTCCGCCCTCCCCGGGGCCCTGGCATCACCCAGCGACTGGCCTGGATGTTCTCAGAGCCAGCCAGGCCACCTCCAACGTTTGGGCCCCTGTGCCCTTCTCCGGCTGTGACTTTCTCAACCTTGGCAGCCACGAGCACCGCCCAGTTCTGACCAGGCAGCCTTGGCCCTGAGCTCAGTCTCTCGCAGCCTGGATGGCCCCTGGGACCCCGGGTTTCCCTCTGTGCTCTCCACTGAGCCACAGGAGGGCTGCTGAGCGCTCAGCGGTTGCCTTAAGCCCACTGGGCCCTCACCACTGCCTTTCAAAATCTTGTGTAAATGAATAAAACTCCAGCCTAAACCCATGTCCCGCGGCCACCCCAGCTGGTGCCAGTTCTAGATTTTTTTTTTTTTAAGATTTTATTTATTTGAGAGAGACAGAGCAAGCATGAGCAGGGGGAGGGACAGAGGGAGAAGCAGACTCCTCGCTGAGCGAAGAGCCCAACACGGGGCTCCATCCCAGGACCCCAAGATCACGACCTGAGCTGAAGTCAGATGCCACCCAGGCACCCCAGTTCTGGCTTTATTTTGCTTTTAGTTTGGACATCTCTAGGATGCAGTTTCCCTCTGCCCTCATTCAGCCCTAGCACTGCCCTCATGTACTGCCCTCATGTACCTAGCACTCTGTGCAGGGGCCTCTCCTTGCAAAGACCGATGATGGTCCCAAAAAGGTCTGTCCTGTCTCCTCTGACTTGTTGGTGACACTTCACATCGTGGGTGACAGTTTATAACACAGGTGACCCTCAGTGTGGGGACCCTCCATGGTGGTGGCTGCTGTCCGCTGCATATCCTTCCCCGGCCAACCTGTCTCCTCTTTCCTCTTTTTCTCTAGGCTCAGGGACAGGAACTGTCTGCACAGAGCCTGGCACTCAGAGATGCCCCAGAAATGTCAAGTGAATGAACAAAGGACAGGAGGAAGGAGCCAGCTTTGGGGGCTATTGTATGTCCTATTGCACTGGTTGTGTTTGTTGAATTTATTTCTGCTTTTACCTTTGCTTCTGCAATTTTTTAAAAAGATTTTTATTTATTCATGAGAGACACAGAGGCAGAGACATAGGCAGAGGGAGAAGCGGGCTCCCTGCAGGGAGCCCAATGTGGGACTCAATCCCATAACCCCAGGATCGCGCCCGGGGCCAGACGCTCAACCACTGAGCCACCCCAGCATTCTTATTTTTTGCATTCTTTTTTCCCCTTCACTAAAAACATAATTGCTACGCTGCAGCCATTTCACTTTTTTTAAATAACAAAAGCATTTAAAATGATGAATTCCTTCCAAATTCAATTTGAGGGCACCTCCACAGGACATATGGTGTTTGTTACCAGTGCACATGGAAAAGGCGTTCTTCCTTTTAATTCCCAAGTATTCGTGGTAATGCTGGTGATACGTACACAATCAGGTTCTGGTACTTGACATTGAGGTTAGGGAACAGACCAGTGCAACTGCTCTTTCCCTATATTTATAGGTATTTTTCTTTACAGACTGTATGGATTTTTGGCATAACATCTGATAAATCTTCGATCATACAGCTTAATTCCTGGTATTTAAAAATTCCCCTTCTTGGGCTGCTTGGGTAGTTCAGTAGGTTAAGCATCCGACTCTTGGTTTCGGCTCAGGTCATGATCTCAGGGATATGGGGTCTGAGATCTATCCCTGCATCAAGAGTCCTGCATTGGGCTCCCTGCTTAGCAAACAGCTTGCTTCTCTCTCTGCCCCTCCCTCTGTTTCACATTTTCTCTCCTTCTCTCTCTCTCTCTCTCAAATAATCTTTTTAAAAAAATTTAAAAAAAATAAAATTAAAAATTAAAAAAATTAAAATTTCCCTTCTCAATCACATGGACTTTTTATGCCCTTCTATTTTTTGCTTTTCTGTCATCTACTGTTACACTTCCAGTTACAATGTATTCCTATCCATGTTTTTCTGATTAGAAATGTATTCATTGTAGAAAATTTGGGAGGAAAGGGAAAAACATGCAACCTCTATGAGCCACCACTGGCATTTGTCATAGTTTCATTTTCTCTGTGAACTTTTTATATCAGTAGTAGGCAAAACCTGAATATTTCTACACTATTAATTTTGACTTCATAGTATAACATTTACAAATGTTTATATTTACAAAAAATTTTTTCAAGGTATTTTTCATGGGCTACGTAACATTTTATAGTATGGCACCACCATTAATGACCTCTCTATTGTTAGGCATTTAAACTGTTTTGTTTTGCAGTTATAAATAAAACTCAATGCACACTTTTGTGCTTAAAGCTTTTTCTGAGTTTTGGGTTTCTTCCTTTCTTCGATTTTAGAGTACAAAGCACTTCTCTTGTTCTGTGTGAGGCTACGGGGACCCAAAGATCTCAAGATGACCTTCAGCTGAATCCAGAGGAAGGAGACCCTTTGACAGATCACTGGTTTAGCAGAATGAAGTTGTGAAAACTATGGACATTCCTTCTTTAGGTACAAAAGGACTGTACTGTACTGATGTGCCCTCTTCAGGATGAAAGGATGTCAACTTCACATCACTTACACCTGCAGTGGGTAGTTTTTTTTTTTGTTTGTTTTGTTTTTTTTAATGTGTTTGGAATGCTGGTTCTTTGTTTCTGTGTCTGAACACCTCCCCACCCAAGAATAGGGCTGGGAGAAAGTCAGGGCAGGGCTGCAGGACACAGGGGGTGGCTTGGGCTGGGAATGAGCTGATGGAGGAGGCAGGTACTTGGCATCTGAGAATGGACAGGGTTAGGACTGCAAGAGGAAAATCAGTCATCAGATCCAGGGTGCACAGGAGACCCTAGTAGAGAGTTGAAGCCAGAAGCAGCAAGTGAGAATCTGGGGATGCTGGGTCTCAGCCGGGACTGCAGGTTGGGAACAGCTGGGAAGGCTCCCCGGGAGATTCTAATGAGCCTGGGGAAGGCTCTGGCACTAGGATTTTGAAAAGAATCCCAGCCCCAGGTGATTGTCTTGCAGTCAGGTAGGAGAGCTGCTGCGGCAGGGAGGTGGGGGGCACAGGCACGCCTGGTCTGGGGTGCTGGCCTTCCTTCCCTTCTCCCCGCAACGTTTGGTGGATTCAGCTGGTTCTGTTAAAGTGGCCGAGTGACTACCAGCATTTTCCTTTAAGAACAATTTTGTTCTGGACTCTTCAAGCAATCCCTGCTCATAGTAGCAAATCATGAAACTAAGAGCAAAGGACAGAGCAACAGAACACAGATCTTTTACGTTTTTTTCCAACCACTGATTTACATTGATCCTCGGAGGTTTTCGGTCCCTGCAGGTTTACAAACTGGACCCTCTTGCTCCTCCTTCTTCAGTATGACCGGCTATTCAGGGGGCTGTGTTATTCTGCAGACTCACAGCGCTGTTCCTTCTGCAGCCGAAATAAGCACCAACTGAGCGCTTACTGTAGGCGGGACACTAGGGGAGGGCACAGGGCCCCCAGGATCTCGAGGAGACCTCAGGAGACCTTAGTCCTGGCACTTTAAAGGCATTTTTCCATGGATCCCATGTGCCGCTTCTTTCCTGTTTCTTTTCTTTTTTCTTTTTTTTTTTTTTTTAAAGATTTTTTATTTATTCATGAGAGACACAGGGAGAGAGAGAGAGAGAGAGAGGCAGAGACAGAAACAGGCTCCCCGCAAGGAACCTGATGCGGGACTCGATCCAGGATCCCAGGATCAGGGCCCGAGCTGAAGGCAGCCGCTCAACCCGCTGAGCTATCCAGGCGTCCCTCCTGTTTCTTTTCTCTTCATTTTCCCTGGAGATTTAGTGTAGCTCTGGTAGGCTGAGATTTTCTTTGTTTCAGACAATTTTCTCAGTTTTCCATGGGACTTAAGGAAAGCTCCTCCTGTTCCTTTTGCCACTTCCCTGTGTCTTCCTCCAAAGAGTCCTGAAAAAGTTGCCCTCTCTTTTTTAACCCTTCAGCAAATGTGGACATATGTGTGCACCCAGCATGGTGAGGTGGAAATGGGGGTGAGGCGCCTTCCCCCTTTCCTCTCTGAGCATCAGATCACTGGTCCCCATCCACCACACTCCTCTTCCCCCACAGATAGGGCACCCCGGGTGTGGGGGGCAGATTCTGGCCCCAGAAGAGTCCTCAGTGGGAAATGCTTAGCCCTGGCACTGGGTTCTCTGCAGAACCGCTGGACCTGGGCCAGGGGTGCCCACACTTGCCAAGTCAACCACAGGGGAACTCAGGGCTCATGGGGGTGCAGCCTGGGCTGGCAGGGGTGCAGCATGGCTGATGGGGGTGCAGCCTGGCTGATAGGAAGAGGTGGGCGTTTGCTGGTGTGTGACAGCCCACAGGTTGGGGGATACTGATGATGAGTTTCCCTCTCACAGTAATGAGTTGTCATGAGACACTGGTCACAGCCACACAATCTTCTTGTCGGTGCAGAGCTGGCTGTGTGGGGTTTTGTTTTTCCTTTTTCAAAACAAGGGGCAAATGGTCCCTCTATGCTATGAAAATTGGGCCCACAGGGAACACTCAGTGCTGAAAGCCGGTGGGAACATCCCACCACCTTGGCAACAACCTCTCTGCAGGTCCTTGGCCCTCAAAGCCTCACAGAGGGGTCGATTTCAAGCCAACACCCCAACTGCCCCAGAGCTGCCCCTTCTGGAATGAGACAGGCATCTTTCCAAGGAGCAGCCAAGGCAAACACCACAGAAAAGTAAACACAGGCCCAGCGCCAACCCTGTGGACCAAAGACCAGTGGCCATGAGCCCCAGGGATCTACCCTGGGACACACCCAGACCTCCCAAATGGGCAGGAGTCTTTGGGCCCCAAGGATGAGAAAGGCCAGGGGGAGGCTCTGAGGCTCCATGGGGAGCAAAGCACAGGGCGTCAGTTAAGGCACCAACATGGACAGAAAGCCCTGAGACACCCTCCCTTCGTGGGGACCCAGGCCCCAGCCAAGAGTGACATCAAGAGTAACAAGGGCCCCCGCTGTGGAGGAGACAAGTGGTTCCAACTGATTAAAGGGAAATGTTGGCTCTGGGTTCTGTAATGTTCCCCCAGCACAGCAGGAGGCTCACTGCCCCCCAAAAGGCCCAAGCCCAGGAGTCCCAACATATCTGTGCTCCTAAGAGCAGAGTCTTGATCCTCTCTACTCCACAGCTTCCACCCTTCTCCCTTCTCTACCTCCCCCCCCCACAACTGGTGATACGTGGGGCAGGCTGTTAGCGGCTGAACTATGTCCCCCCAAATTCACATGCTGATGTTTTAACTCCCGTTGTCTCAGAATGGGACCATATTTGAAGACAGGTCTTTAAAGAGGTGGGCCACAATCCAATATGACAGGAAGGAGAGACTGGGACAGAGAGGCACCAAGAGAAAAGACCACGTGAGGACACAAGAAGGCTGCGATCCACAAGCCAAGCAAAGAGACCTCCATAAAACCAGGCCTGCCAATACCTCGATCTTGGACTTCTGGCCTCCAAAACAGTGAGAATATACATTTCTGTTACGTGACCTTAGGCCTTTGGAAGTTCACGTTTCTCCACCTTTAGGAAACCCAACAGTTTCCGGAGCACTCACTTGCCCTGAAGAACAGTTGTTCAAAATAGCACCCCCAAATTCCCCCAGAACCAAGGCTTGGAGAGAAACCTGAAAAAATGTAAATGTCCAATGATCGCCAGAGACACTCACCTATAGATGGGTCGTGTCACGTTCTAAACGCAAGACAGGTTGGGGAACCTCTGTGGGTGCCTCCACTTTGAGAACTCCTCAAGTCATGGAGAAACAACCAACCTCATAATCTCAGATACTGTCTGGTCAGCAGAGACCAAACAGGGAAGGAAAGAACCAGTGCTTTCTCTCCCTTGAGCAGGGCGCTCACGGCGTGGTGGTGACCCCAAGACAGAACTGAACCATACCGTCTTTCCTTGAAGAGATCCAGGAGGGACCCAGGTGCTGTGTGCTGCCCCAGGTGTGGGGGGACCCACACCCCTCCTCCCAGGGTCCTGGGGCCAGCACGCTCCCAGCCAACCCCTGCGTGTGCCCTTACCTTCCCACCTCCTGGCTGGTGCTTCAGGTTTTCAGTGGAGCCGATCTTGGATCTGACGTTCTTTAGGTCTGGCATGGGCACAGGGGCGGTCTGCAGGCGACTCTTGGCTGCAGACGGCGACTTGGGTGGGGTGCGGACCACCGCCACCTTCTTGGGCTCCCGGGTGGGTGGGGTTGGCAGGGACGGGGTGCGGGAGCGGCTGCCAGGAGTGCCTGGGGAGCCGGGGCTGCTGTAGCCACTGCGATCCCCAGATTTTCCAGATTCACCTGGAGAGAGAGGAGGCAGTGAGGCCGGTGCTTGGGGTGAGTGGGAGCTAGAAAAGGCCTCAGGGGCTGCTGCCCGTCCTGAGGGCCCTCTCCCAGACTCAGGGCTGGTGAGGCAGGTGGGAACAAGGTCAGGAAGCTCAGCTAAGCCAGCAGGAGGCTGCCCCTGGTCTCATTTCTAGAGAAATGTCTCTTCTTCCAGGCCTTGTTGTGTAGGGACAGAGACTCCGTTTCCCAGGGAAGCAACAGAGTGGTCACCAAAGACCCTTTCCCGAGGGGACCAACTACCCCATGGCCCTGGGGTCAGGGCACAGAGTCCAATGAGCCATGTGGTCTCAGATGAGTCACTTTCCCTCTCTGAGCTTATGGGTCTCAGCTGGAACCTGGAAATGATCACAGTGGCTGCAGGGAGGGAGGCCAAGCACGGATGCACGTAGATGTGCTTTGGAAAACTCAAGTGCAAGTCTGTGTGGCTTTTCCCTGAATAAAGGTGACATGGTGACAGGACCAGGGGCCACCTGTGTTGGATCTATTAGATCCTTTACCCCTTGGGTGAATTCTAAGCCACTCAGCATGTTGAAGGTCCCTTTCCCAGCAGCCCCCTGCACCCCCTTCCCGGCCCCTCTGTATGTGTGCTCCAGGATGGCAGGCCTGCTCCGTCCGAGTCCACCTGTCCTGAGCTCTCCAGACAAGCCACAAGCCATGCCACCTCGGGCCGCCCTGCCCTGCCCTGACCTCTCTGAGAACTCCCTTCCCCCTACACTGATGCATGGTGGAACCTGTACCTTTCAAAAATTCCAGGAAGGCGGCTGGGGCTGCTCTTTCCCCAACAGACTCAGTCCTGGGCTCCTTCTCAGGCTTCCATCCTGCACTTCCCAGGGCCCCATACACCCTACAGTTACTATTCCATGTACCCCATGAAGCGGCATTTCTCCAGATGTGGCCCAGGGACCCCTGTGTCAGAATCTCCAGAGGCTCAGGTCAGGACCGGGACCAGGAAGATGCAGATTCTTGGGCCCATTCCTGGTGTGGGCTGCGGCCCCCACTACTGGCTCCTCTCAAGTTCCCTGGGAATTCTTGAGCATCCTTGAGTCTCAGAGCCAAGGGACTGGATGCTGCGCCCATGGGAGGGCCTGGTTCTCCTCTGCTCTGAGCTCTACTGTTGCCTCCAAGCTTCCTGGACACCCCGGGCTCTGCCCCAGGAACCAAACAGGGACCTGCAGACCCCAACCTGGAGAAGGGTGGCCCCTGGTTGGAAGCGCTGAGCAGCAACAAAAAGGCAACTTCTCTCATCAAGAGGAGAGTAAGCACTGTCACTTGCAGAGCTTGAATTTCCATGTCTGCTGGATGTTCCTAATGTCGTCAAGCTCAAGTCCTGGCAACAGGACTAACGAAGCTTTTTCTCCTTTTCCACATAGAGAAACAACAGACAGGGCCTCTGCTCCAGGCTCAGCACCCCTGACCTCTGCTCCTGCTTCCAGGCACACAGGCTGACCGCTGGACTTAGGGCAGCTACAAATCCTTTCTGTGCCACTAAACTGCAGATTGACTTTAGGCAAGTCACACAACCTCCTAAGCCCATGTCCTCATCTGGAAAATGGGGAGCGTGGCCACAGCCTGCAGCGCCAATTTGTAGACTGGATGTGGTATCAGTGAAAGTGTCCAGTGCAAAGTAGGGAGTGCTCACAGGGTGTGTGTTAAATAAATGCCAGCAAAGGGGTGCCTGGGTGGCTCAGTTGGTTGAGTGTCTGCCTTCAGCTCGGGTCATGATCTTGGGGTCCTGTGATGGAGCACCGCATCTGGCTCTCTGCTCGGCAGGGAGTCTGCTTCTCCCTCTCTCTGTGCACGCTCTCTCTCTCAAATAAATAAATAAAGTATTTTTAAAAAATAAATAAATGCCAGCAGGAATTTCCCACCCACACCTGGGTCCAAGCCTCCAGCACCCACAAACAGCTGGAGACATGCTTCCTGCCCCCTCCCCCCCAGAGCCTTGGCACAGGGACAGAAAGGTCCATCAGACAGACGGCATCCGCGTAAGCCACACACAAGAGGAGGGGCAGGATTCCGATGGTTCTGGGTTCAGTTTCAATGTGTGAAACCCACGCTTCAGCACAGGTCCTCTCTGCTCTCCAAACCTGAGCCACACACAGCCACACGCGAACAGCGAGTGCCCCACTGGGCAAGGCAGCCCCAGAATTACCTCGCTCGGATTTTGCCCCCGCAGGGGGTGGTTTTCTCTGCAATTGCTTGGTGGCTTAAAAAGAAAAATCCACAGAAAGCCTCATTATAATCAAGCTTAAACAGGGCCTCGGTGAGCTCTTCTGCATGCTGCAGGCACCGGCTAGGCCAGACGGCAGAGGTGAGCCAGGCGGGGAAGGTGTTCAGAGAGCAGGTGCCCTGGCTGGCGGGAAACAGGGCAAGGTGGCCCACAGAGATCTGTCCACCCAAACACAGGTAAGATCCAAAGAGAAGTGCACATGCTTTTCCCAGTTATGACTTCAGTTGTGTGAGCTGGCTTAGCGCCACGTGAGGAAAAGCAGGATCAAAATCACTTATAAAATCCAATCACAATTCTGTGAATTACCATTGTATCATAGGAATTATATACAGGAAGAAACCATCCAGTGGCCAATCATGAGCAGCCATCCTTGCAGCCACCACCCCAGGGCAAAGGAGGCAAACACCACTGCAAAACATGCAGACAAAGGGCTGTGAGCTGCTGCTCTAGGGCCAGCGCACAGCAGAGATACCACTGAACTGGTCCAGGGCTCTCAAGGCCTGTACAAGATCCTCAGGTGCCTGAACACCACCCCCAAAGCCAAGGAGGGCCAGATGCCCCCTGCGTTGTGCAGAAGCCAAACCCCCTTGCCTGGGACATGGCCCTCTGGGGCACTGGGAGGGAGGAGCTCAGCCTGACTGTCTCCCATCCTCAAAGAGGGCCTCTACTCTTTACAGCCCCACTGGGAGCAGAATCACTCCATGAAAGCTTGCCTGATACTCAAAACCACCTGGGTTTTATTCAAAGGAGTGCAGGAAAAAAGGCACAGCATGCAGGTGCTCAGCCGAGATGCTCAGGTCCTGCCAAAGTGCTCACTCCAGCAAGTCCTGCTGTTTTCAGAGACACAGAGCCACCACACATCTCACTTGGGGACTGAAAAACACCTCCCAAGGCCCCAGGACTTGGGGTCCGAGAAACTCAGAGCATCCCCCTCTCCCGCCACTCATTAGTCACGCGGCTGCATTCTCTTCATGCTTGAAGTGAGCTGCTTAGACTTATTCGTGCAAATGCTTAGGGCCTTTCGTCATTGCTCAAAAGTGGAGATTCGATCTCTACCTGGTAAGATTGGCAAAAGGATTAAGAAGAAAACGAGCATTCTGGTGCTTAGTCAGCTACTGGAAGTGATTAATTGCCAGGGGTCTTCAAAGAGGAGGATGGCACCTACTAAGAGATTCCCCCCAGCCCTGGATTCCAGAGAACATTCCTCTTACCGCCCGGTGGGGTCTTGGGGGAGGGCGTGGTTTTCGCTGGAATCCTGGTGGCATTGGCCTGGCCTTTCTGGCCTGTAGGGGTCGCTCCCCGGGGTGTGGCGATCTTCGTTCCAGTTTTACCATCAGCCCCCTGTCAACCGAAGCACGGTACAGTGGTTTTTACGACTGGGAAAGGTTACTATCACCTAGAATCAATGCCAGCCCCACTCAACCTCCTTGACTCAAAACGAGGCTAAGATCGGAATGACCCTTTGCCTATTACTAGATGCAACAAATGTCTTCCACGACGTCAAGGGTTCAAGGGACACACAAACCCATGGCTCCACCCAAACACCAAGCGCCCTGACTACCGTGTGTTCCGAGAGGAGCTGCTCACTTGAGTTCTCACCATGAGTTGTGCTATTGTGTTTTATAAAAAGGTAACAGAGCTTTTCGTGATGATCGGGCTCATTATCGGCCCGGGGCGCTCAACGGGCAGGACCTTCTGTGCGGACAGCTGCTTTTCCGACTCCATGGGGTTTATCACACTGATGGGGGGTGGTTTCACCAGAGGCCCGTGGAAGACACCGATGAATCTGATCGCGAGTGCTGGCAGAGCTGGGTCATTCTTTTGTTCTCTCCCAAACAACCCTTAGGTTTTAGTGACTCCTGAGCATGCTAAGAGCCCCTGGCCAGCACCAATCAGCAAACGGGCCAAAGGCTGCGAGCCGCTGGTGCCCAAGCAGTCCGCTGACAGGGCTCAGTTACCGGGTGTGACCTTGACACATAACACAAACTCAGAAAAGAAACTGACATTCACCAGGAATCACAAGATGGTTCAGGGGGGAGTGCCCTTGTGGGACAGGCACTGCCACTTGGTGCTGCATCAACCCCCATCGGGGCCATCTGGAAGCACTCCCAGTTACCAAAGGCACTCGGTTAGGCGGTGATTTTCAAACCAGGGCCCCCTCGGGTGCCGTGGGGGCTGCCATGAGGGAGCTGAGCAAAATAGTGCCATGCCCCCCATTTCCCATTTCAACCAGAACTGTCCTTGTTCTACGTGGTGCTTCTAGGTAATAGCTTATCTGAAGGAAAGTCTCTGTCAGAGGCTCAAAACAACATACATCTGAAAACCGTACTAGAGCAGCCTGATTCTTTTCAAAGGTGGTTTCCTTACCTTGGCTTTCATCTCCTTTGCTCCAGAACTGCCAGTTCGGGGTGTGACAGAAGAGACGTGTTTAGGAGAGGAAGATGACTCTGGGCACACGGCGGGGCTGGAGGGTTTGATCAAAGGGTCTGAGCTACCAGGAGTGGGGCGTGTGGGGCTAAGGCAAGGCCTATTTTTCAGGGTTTTAGCAGAGGAAGGTGTGGATGTCTTAAACATAAACATAAATAAAATCAAAATAAAAGTCAGCACATGGGGGAAGGAAACAAACTGAAAAAGGATAATAACTAAAAATAAACAAGGCAGGTAACAGCTTAAAGCAGTGATCTCCAAACTGTCTGCATCACGTACCCCTATTCATCCTTCTTATCCCTGACGTCCGGAAGTGGCTACACATCCTAATGCCCCTGTAGTTATTTATCAGCTAAGTACATATACTACAATGCCAACATATGATGTACATTATAAAACCTATAGAGGACAGAACTTTTAAATGAGAGGAGAAAAAAAATGGATAGAAGTTTTAGAATGTTCTTTAGCTCACTGGATCTTCTTGTGCTGCACCCCGCCACTTTGGAGACCACTGGTTTAAAGGTGTTTCACGCCCAAAGAGTTAATGAAGATCGCCAAAGCATATGATTTGTAGGATGTTTTTCAAGAAAACATCCCCAGTGTGTCATGGGTCAGAAGGGCCCCGCTTTCTGCTAAATTCCAGGTGAGGAGCTCCTGCTGTCCTGCTAACTCTTGGCCTTCTCCTGCCACACCGAGAGTATCATACTTGCTAAAATCAGGATGGTGCCTATCCACGTCTTAAAGATCCTGCCTTATACCTTAGGTTACATGTGCACACATACGCGCACGCACGCACACACACACACACACACACACACACACTTACTGATTAAAGCCTCAAGCAAAACTAACCATAACCTTCTCTGGTAAATCCTAATCTGGCCAACGTTCACTCTTGAACACATTCTACCTTAGGAAATAGCCTGGAGGAGGGTGGCTAACCCAACAAGAGGTGGTAGTGCTGGATGACCTCACGGACCGAGCTGTCCCTTTGCGGACAGGGAAGCCGATGGACAAAGGCTGGCACCCATGGTTTGTCCTAACTGGCTCTGGGGGACTCTGACAGGGAAGCATGGTCCTGGCGGACGAGGAAAGCTGGGCGGAGGGAGGGTCGTACCTTCAGCCACCAAACCGAGTGGCCGAGTCCAGAGGTATTTCAAAGAGGGAGTCAGAGCTACCAAGCAAGCAGTCTGACCACAGGCTTCATTAGGCTTCTTGGGTTTGTTTACTCGTTGCCCTTGGATCCCCCACCAAAATGGCCGAGGCCCTCTGTGCCACCAACATGGAAGGAGGAGGGCCGCGGGGTGGGGAAGGGTGTGGGGGAGGGACGCAGGCTGATGTCCTGCAACTGGGGACAAGAAAAGTTGGGGGTGGGGACTCCTCTTTCCCTGGTTGCACAAGGGACCCCTTCTGCTGGCAGCACTCCCCACCTGGCGCAGGTTTGGGAAGGATCTGACCCTTTGTCCAGGTCAGGGACATTGTACCCACGTGTGCAAATGAATGAATGAATGGAATGCATGCATGCATGCATGGGGCTGGGATTCCTCGGATACATATCATGACTGGCTAGCAGCCCTTGCTACGGCTTCACGCCTCTAGGGCAGAAGCCCCCAAGTCCCTGCAGGACCCTCAGCTGCCTCACCAGGTCTTGCGATGGCAAACCCTGACTTTTCAGAGGGGAGGGCACAACACGTGCTACCCAACTCCTAGAGCCACACTCCGCATCGGAGGAGCCCATCAGGGCTCTGGACCCAGGGCTTAGGACCCAGATGTTTTAGGCAGAATTCATATTGGAAATCTGAGATGCCTTTACGAAAAATAGGTCTTCATCTGGGGGGTCACACAGTAGGGTGCTCCCGGGGAAACTCTACTGTGTAGTTATGGGAGAATTTTCCAGGATGCAAAGTCATTAAAGGAGGAAACTATTGCTGACAGGAAACACGGGTTCTGGATGTGCTTTTTGTGGGAGCAGGGGCTTCATCCACTGGTCCTCAGGTTGGTTTTTGAAGTCTGACTAAAGCTTGCATCAAACTGGTGCCTTGGCCAGATTTCAAGATGGTGTCAAGTGCACTGCTGCCCGCTTGTCCACTTAGCAGTCTGGGCGTGTATCAGCTTTCCCACCCCCCATCCTTCCCACCGGACGGCAGCCCCACTTGGAGCTCTGCAGCAACCAAGCTACCTGCCTAGAGTTCTCAGAACACATATCACCTCTTCATGCTTCTGGGCTTTGCTGTGCTGTTCTTATTCCTTGGAACGCTGTTCCCACCCCTGCCTCAGCAACCCTCCTTTATATTTCCTTCCCAGGCTGCCCCATAGGTCCTCTCTTCTAGGGCTTTTCCAGAACCCTCCACCTTAGGTTAGAGGTCACTTTCTTGATCAATGCTTCCTCAGCCACCTGAATAAATGGTATTTTCTATGCACTTCCCATATGTGTGTGTACATATACGCAGCCTGGATCTGCAGTGCGAAGTGTAAGGTGTGCAAAATTCAAAGTTTATTGCAGAAAATCCAAATGTATCTTTGTTTACTATGAACATCTCATTTCACCTATGCTAGTGGAATTGCTTTTAGGAGCATTAATTCCTTAACCTGCTGACTGCTCTTCTCTGGCATAAGCATCAAAGTGAGCAAATGCTGGAATTTTAAAAGTTTGCATGAAGATACAATGCATTTTTTTAAATGACAGTCATCCTTCAGTGACAGATGCTCCCCACGTGTTACAAATAAAAATTCAGATAAGCACAGCCTCTTGATAAATCTGACGTCGGCAGAGGTTTGTGTTTTCGTCAGCTTACCTTGGCTTTTTTGTCATCGGTTCCAGTCCCATCTTTGCCTTTACTGACCATGCGAGCTGATAAGATATAAAATGAAAACACATGTTATACCCATTTGCAGAGCTTATGGAAAGAGTTGGATATAGTTACTCTGATTTCTCGGGATCAGTACAATGGGTTTTGTTAAGCCGGGCTTGGTGGAAACCCAGTGGATTTTCTTTCCCCTTGAATCTGTCTCTTGTTAGTATCAACACAGCACACTGAGGTCACTGCTTGGAGCACCCTGACAAGAGGGAAGAGCAGGCTGGCCGAGGGTGGGAACATGCAGAAGGGGCACAGTGAAGACTCTTCCAGGCACATGTGGGCACAGGGGCCCTCAGGGAAGGTAGACAGTGAAGGCCCCACCTCTCATAGGCTCCTTCCCTGGAGGAGGGGCTGCTCAGCTACGCTCCAACCCCCTACTCAGGCTGTCACCCAAGGGTCAGGGCAAGTGAGGTCCCTTCCCCTCACTATTGGGAGCTACGGTGTCCAGCCCCAGCTGCCCCACCCTCTGACAAGCCCGGTCCACCCCTGACCCAGCGAGGAAGGGGCTTCTCACTGCCTACAGGCCCCCTCAAGGGGACTAATCCTTGCCATTTTCCCAAATTAGCGACAAACCAGTTACCGTCAAACATTTTACAGATAATCTCTTGGAGTTTAGAACCAAACCACTGGCAGCTTTTGTGTGTAGAAAGCCGCAGGCCCTGGTGAAACCACGTGTCTACCAGCATCCTAATTCATCCTTCCCTTCTGTTGATATTCATCGTTGAAAATTCATGATAGATTTTCGTTCTTGGTTTTAAAATCATATTCCCCCTGCCGAAAGGTCCTGCGGCCTCCTGGAGCTTCACGCTGGCTAACGGAGACTGGATTTCTAGAACGACCTAGATTGATGATCTAGCCCAGACATTGTCACACATCACTACACAGCAGAACCACTGGGACAAGTTGATAAAATACAGATTCCTGGACCCACCTGAGGCTCTGTAAGCTTAAGGTGAGGCCGTAAAATGAATATTCATTTTAGTAAGAGCCCCAGGTGGTCCTGCTTTACATCTTCTGCCCAAATCAACCATCACCACCCTCGTCACAACTTAAAGCCTCTGCCAAATCCACATTAGCCAAATTGGGTACTATTGAACAAGTCCTCCTCCAGGAGATGTTAGCAGGTTGGATCAAATAAATTTGGGGAATCTGTACTCTGTGTCTTTCTGAGAGGGTCACAATGTGCATTAGAATGTTAAAGGCTCTGACAAGTCCTGCTGCAGCAAAACTTGCTTAACTTTGCTTTGCCTGTTTTTCCAAACTTAGACCACGGAACTCCTTCCCCCGCTGGAAACATCGATAGAAAATACTCAATAAAACACCATTTCAGGAAACACTGTTTTAATCTGTCAAATCATAGTTATTTGTCCCCTACTATTTGGAATTTAGGATATTTTAAAATAGGATATGGTTTTTGTTTTTTTTTTTTTGGTCTTAAATTTTAATACAAGTTCCTCTATCTACAACATTTCAAAGTTCTATCTACATTTCAAGATTCAAAGTACTTGACAAGTAACATCTAATAAAAATTTAACAGATGTTTGCAATTGGCAGCTCAAGTGGCACCGATTTCTGAACCCTGTGAATAATTCCAAAATGCTAAAGGTCTTCAATGTATGAATGTACCCTTGAGGCCTCCTCATCTCCCTGACAGAGACCCCCAACACAGAAGAACCCCCCCTACCATTTTTCCAGCTCCCACAGGGCTGCTGTGGTTAAGCAGGCTGGGGCCGAGGCCCCAGCAACAGGGGTTCCTGGGCCCCCCCAAGGGAGGAAGAGAAGATTCAGACGGGAACGTTTTTTGCTCATTGTCTCTCCTGCCACAAGGTAGGGCAGGTAGGGGTGGGAACCATTGGGCCGAAGGCTCAGCATGGGCTCTTGGCTACCCCAAATGCTTGTGTGTGTGTGTGTGTGTGTGTGTGTGTGTGAATCACCCGCTATGTGGGATGTATTGTCCACTGACAAAAGCAGCAGAAGACAGGCTCCTGCCCTCTGCGTCTCTGGGCTCTTAAGTAGGGCCCACTTCAGAACCTTCCAGAACCCTGTTCACTGTGCTGAACAGGGAAGAGTATGACTTTCAGTGCAGTCCCAGGTGACCTTCAGCAATTTACTTTATCTCTCTGTGCCTGTTTCCTTGTTGGTAAAGTGGGGCTAATTATGTCCTCTTGGAAGGGTCAGGAGGGTTTGAGACAATGAATTTAGGGCACATGATAAGCCCTCAAAAGCGGACCAGCTGTTACCCGCTCTGTGGAGGGCGGGCCACCAACTAACCACCCGTGGGCTGATGGACTGTTGCGGATGACTCGAGTGGCTGGAGAAATGAACAGGGTGGAAAGCACTGGGCGGGGTGTTGGTGACATGCAGAGTGGCGGCCAAGCGTGAGAGGAGCATGTGCCGGAGCCGAGGGGAGGAGGAGGCTGCAGGAGGGTGAGCGGCAGTGCCCGGGTGGGTGGTTTAGTGGCTAGCCCTAGGACGTCGGGAGCAGCAGGAGCCAAGGAGGGAGCCGGAAGCTCAGTGGCAGTGCCCGCAGCCTGGGTGGCACACGAGGTCACCGGGAAGGAGCGAAGGAGCTCAAGACACAGACCTTTGAGTTGAGGGACCCGGCTGACGGGCTTCTCTGGCAGAACCGCTGTGGGCTGCTTTTCAGATGGTTCTGGAAGGTCAGTCTTTTTTGTGTCCTCTCCCTCAGAAGGGCCCTGGGGCTCTCGCTCCTCTCCGGGGGGCCCTGGAAGGGCAGCCCCTTCCAAATCCGCCTCTGAATGTCCCTGCTCCTTCTGCACGTTGGCTTTTATCTCCACGTGGAAGGTGAACTCGGGGGGCGTGGCCTGCCCTTCCACCGTGGGCCCTGCGCCGGGCCCGGGGGGCTCTGACGCCTCGATCTCTGTGGAGACGTTGGAGAGGAAATCGACAGGGAGGCGGATGGCACCCTCAGCTGAAAAACCGGGGAAGCCAGGGGCTCCTCTGGAAGCGGTGTCGGGGGGTGCCCCGCCTCGGGTTGGGGAGCTCTGCGGACCCGGGGAGACCTGGGACGGAGGGGAGTCCTGGGGCGAGGACTCATCCACATCGCGGTCTTCGTCGAAATCCTTGCCCCCCCGCCTCTCTTTGTCATGGTCCCCCTTCAGAGGCGGCCCCTCCTGGCACAGGTCCCCCAGAAGCTGGTGCTCCAGCAGCTCCAAGCCGTGGCGACTTCCCTCTGTGTCCTCAGGTTCCGTCCCCGAAGGCTGCTGTGTGGCCTCCCTGGGGCCGTAGGACACATGCTGGTGGGGTTGACCTGGGGTGCCCGGGTCGGCAGCCTCACCTCTACGGCGCCCTGGCTCCCCGAGGAGGCTCTCCTGGACAGCCTTGTCACTCCCAGACTCTGTCTGGAGACATCCAGGGGAGGTGGGCTTCGGAAAGGCCAGACCCCCCGTGATCCCATCCCCTGGCTTCAGTCCCCACTCCTGGTGGGAGTCCCGAGGGCCTCCTGTCGGAGCAGGCGGTTGGCAGATGGGATGATGCTGGGACTGGCAGGAGAGCACCAGCACGGGGGCCTCTGGCCGTTTCTCCCCCAGAGGCAGCAGGGAGACCCCAGAAGCTTCTCTGCCGTGTTCAGGCTGATCCTGAGAGCTAAGCCCATTGGCCAAGGGCCTCTCAGGTACCTCCCTCTGCTGGCCTGGAACTCTCAACTCCTCTGGGTTTGAAGAGGCATCGGTAGCAAAAGGTTGGCAAGGACGCATCAATTGTTTAAGAGAGAGAACGCACTCTTGAATTAAGAAAAGCACATTTAAACAGCATCATAAGCCCAACTAACAAAATGGAGTGTGTGCTCTGGGCTCATCCTTGTTGCTTTCCTTTGCTCATGATGAAAGTGCTGTTGGTCTATCTAACACGACTCACTGGGTGATGCTGGTGGGCACCTCCCCTCTCCGGGCCTCACTTTTCTCATCTGTAAAAGGGGTGCTCAGACCTGGTGACCTCCAAGGCCCCATTTAACGCCAGGGTTATTCCTCTGCCTGTTGTGGGCTCTGGGTGGGCTCAGAGCATGTCAGCACATCCAGGGCTGCCAGCCCCGCTGTGGGACTGCCTTGTTCCGAATCCATTAGGCTACAGATGCTTCTCCTTCTCTCCAGCGACACTGAGCTTCCTGAAGAGTCTGGCCTCTAGATAGGATCTGGCTTTGATACAGTGAGGACACCCTTTTCTCTACCTTTCTCTTTGTTTCCCCTTTTTGCAAAGTAAAACCAGCAGATGCCCATAAACCAACCCTGTCTTAAGATCTGGAAAATGCCCAAATTTATCATCATTAGGGCTTGAGTCTTTGTTAACAGACTACCATAAAGTTCCTATAAACAGAAGCACGATTTAGATTTATCTGGGTCATGGATCATGGATGGACCTTTTGCATAAGTTGAGACAGATGACAGTGGCAGTAAAGGGTCCTGCATGGCAAAGACACTGCCAGCCAACAAGGCCACTGCTTTCATGGTTACACAACTAGCAGCTGGTGGAGGGCACACTCACTCTTTCTGGCTCTTTGGGCGGTGTTCACGTGAGCCCTCCTTAAAGATCCTGACCGGGCACCTGGGTGGCTCAGTGGTTGAGTGTCTGCCTTTGGCTCAGGTCGTGATCCTGGGGTCCGGGATCAAGTCCCACATCGGGCTCCCTGCATGGAGCCTGTTTCTCCCTCTGCCTGTGTCTCTGCCTCTCTTTCTGTCTCTCATGAATAAATAAATAAATAAAACCTTAAAAAAAAAAGAATCTGACCATGTATTAAGGACTGGAGAGTCACACTCTTTGATACTCCTAATAAACATTTTTTTTTTTTTAAATTCCTAACCTTCAAACCTCCCGTCTAGTCGCAGGAGAACAACCTACACAGGGGCGTGGCTGTGTGTTAAGCGCCTGCCTTCAGCTCAAGTAGGGATCCTGGGGTCCTGGGATTAAGCCCCACATGGGGCTTCGTGCTCAGTGGGGAGTCTGCTTTTCTCTCTCTGTCTGTGCTCATTCTTCCTCTCTCTCTCTTCTCTCTCTCAAATAAATAAATAAGATAAAACTACCCACACAACTCTACAGCTCTCTTCTAAACAAAACCTAGAACCCCAGAGATGCAGGGAATTGGAGGAGCTGAGAGGAGGGAGGCAGGGAACACACGTGTGCCCACAAGTGTGTGGTTGTGGACATGGCTCACACGTGACCGCCCTCTCCCCTGAGATGGTAGAGTCTGTGTAGCTGCCATCAGCTTACCACTGAGAAGCCGACCACAGCTCACCTCCACCCCCACCTTCATGCCAGGGCCTCACGCTCATGATCTCATTCATTTTATGTTCCTAGCATCAACCACGGTGCCCGCCCCGCAGCGATGATCAATAAAGGAATTCTGCATGGGTGAACTGGGGTCCGGAAAATATGCTCATTGCTGCTTCCCACAAGGTCTGCAGGCACCTCACTGGGGCTGTCGGTCAGTCTCCAGGAATAACAGCCTGAAGAGCCCAACAAACCGACAATCTGAGCAGGTGCCTCAACACCATGACATCTCAGCAACCAACTAGCGCAACAGACCAGTCTGAGTGCATGGTAGGTGCTAGTCTTTACATCTCCTTTGCAGGCTGGGTCTCCTTGTCTTCTGGAAAAAGTTTTCCTCCTAGAGCTTCCTAGAAATCGCTTGTGGTCAGAATATTACTGTCCTCTGATATACCATAAGACTGTAAATGATCCTCATGGAAAAAGAGGCAAAGGCCCCACACATACATAGTAAACACACCTTGAAAAGTCATCAATATTTGATTGTACAGTGTGTGTTATGTCTTGACTGAATATAACTAACATCATGCAATTATACTTTTGGAGGAAGGAGATGGGCCAGGAGAATATTCTATTCAGTTCCTAGAATACTATGAAGTGTTCAGTAAGGAATACACAAAGCAATCATCCGGGGGTGGGCGGCAGGGTCCATGGTAAACAGGATCTGGGCAAACAGTGTGGAGGTCTCTGGACTCCGGATAAACTGTCCTCCCACACATCACCCTCAGGAGGTCCGGTCCTCGAAACACAGGAAAGGTCTACCACTCGGTGTGAGCAGGACATGGGTTGGGCCTGCCCACATCTTACACTCAGCTCACTGCAGCACCATCCTGAACCATCCTTGTCTATCGTAGGTACCTCAAGACATGGGCTGCTGGAAGTTTGCCTTCCGCCGCAGGAACTACAAGATCTGGCAACTGGGCTTTTGTTACCTGGCTCTTTCTAAACCTGAAAACAGACTGTGGGCCTTTGGCAAATAAGCTGTGTTCATGGGTCACGAATGTGTCCAAACTTCACACTGTTTCACTGGAGGGAACTGGCCTTTGTCAATTTGGGCCAGCAGTCCAATCAAGGCATGAGGTGTCAGCTTTGGGAGCGGAGGTAGAAACCTCCATGTTTGCACAGATTTGGTGCCAGATTCCCACTGAAAATGTCTATCTGGTGTTCATCTTTATACACGATTCTAGGCCACTGATGGAAAAAATGTAAAAATTCAGTAGGCACAAAAATTAAGTTCCCACAAAACATTTTGGCCTGATCTTCTCATTGCATGGAATATGTTGCAGGGGCACAAGGACATAGCCTGCAATTTGTAGGAAAATTTTGTAGAGAAATTTATAGGAAAGAACTGGAATCAGGACACGTGGGTGGCTCAGCGGTTGAGCATCTGCCTTCAGCTCAGGGCATGATCCCGGTCCAGGGATCGAGTCCCACATGGGGCTCGCTGCGAGAAGACTGCTTCTCCCTCTGCCTATGTTTCTGCCTCTCTCTCTGTGTCTCTCATGAATAAATAAAATCTTTTTTTAAAAAATGGAATCCACTTTTTCCTCTGGAAATAAATGATCATTTCCAGAGGTTATAAAAGCCTCTAATTTTACCTACACTGAAAACTGTGACCTAAAACAAATAGGAACCAGGGTTCTAGTTATTTAACACACAGACTGGGGTTCCCCCTAACCTTGATTATCCTTTCTAATATTTTTTGAAGCTCTCTGTAAGCCTAAGAATGAAAACACACCTCTCCTTGCCACATGAGCTGAGAGCATTAGCCCATTATGGGGCAATGACCCTGCTCACAGAGGTAAATAGTTAAGCTTCAAAATATCCTCAAGAGACACACTTCTTTGGGCTAGATACAGTACACTCTCAAGATCATTGACGCCACAAGCGATAGAAAACGAATCTAGAGGTCTCCATTTATATCAGAGGTCTCTGTTCCCTGAGACAAGGAATCTTTAGGATTTATAGGTTTAAGTTCTTAAAACATTTATACTAAATGATTACAGAAAGTTGGTTTCCTCGAACGTGGCTGTTTGGGTCCCTGAGAAGAAAATCGCAATAAGGTCTGAAGGTTGTATAGAAGAAAGTTGAAAAGAAATTGCTTGGTGGAGAGATGGTTGAGGCTCTGTTCCCAGGACAGGCCAGAGGGTAGCCTGCAGAGGAAATTATATTCTGTGCATCTCTGAGTTTCTGTTGGACATTTTTTCTTGACTCCCCACCACATGGCTTAGGAATAACTCAGAAACTGAGGCCCAATGACTTAGGGCCTGGGTACAAATTCTCTTTATAAGGTAGAACTTCTCTAAGCATTGCCATCTCCCTCCTCCCAACCCCCAAGTCGTGGTTGATGATTCTAGCCCACTGACCTTGAGTCACATGTCCAGCAGCTTGGTCTTCCAGGTTGGGGGTGTCTCCAATGCCTGCTTCTTCAGCTGGTTTAGGTGTCAGCACATGAAGAAGATATAAGCACAGACAGTTACTGTTTGCCAGAACCAAAGCTCTTGCATCTTCCGGTATCTTTCCAAAAACATTTAGGAAAGGCACATCTTATAAGTACCATGGGGCGTACCTCTGGCTCTTTGCAAATCTTATTGCTGGGAATGTAGATGAAAGCGGGTTACTAAGTGAACCCCACCACACCCACACACCTTCCACATGACCAAGATCCTGTAGGAAAGACCTTCTCCACAGGGGGACCAGGGTCCCAAGTGCCTCACTCAACAAAGACACACAGGATGGGTGAGGATAGAGAAGCAGCTTGCTGCTCAGCCACTGACACCAGAACCACGTCTGAGTGGCAGGTGCACTCCTGACCCCAGCCAGGGCTCTGGGGGTACTGAGGGTACAAGGAAGCAGTAGTTGTGGGCTGTGGAGTCAGGCTTGGGCTCACATTCAGGCAACACCATCTACTTAACCTCTCAGCCTATTTCCTCATCTAGACTCCCAAGGTGATGATACTGCTTGCCTCGTAGGACAGTAGTGAGGGTTAATACAAGAATTTGTGTGAATGTGTTTAGCAAAATCCTGGAATGTGGGAGGAGCCCCAAATTGTTCAGTTTCTTTTCTCCAGACTACTGGGCAAACCCCTCTAACCACATGCTAAGAGTAGGTGCCACCTTGTTAGAGGGAGGTTAACAGTGGCAGTGAGTAGCTTTTAGGGTGTCTTGGGCTCTGCTCAGGGAGCCACAACTCACCCCAAATGAAGAAGACCACATCTTCCACAGCACCAAAATCAATCAGCTTTACTGCAATGCCAGTTTTTGCCTCAAGAAGAACCAGGACATCGATCCAGGACAATGGATATAATCGTCCAGAAGAAAGAGTTTATAAAGCAAGTTGGCCACATTTTGACATGCACTTGCCTCATGACCCTAGAAGAACCAACCTGCCCTGAAGGATGGTGTCAGGGAAGCCACCACCCCTAAGAAAGGCCTACAAGTTGCTCGCTGGGCCACCAGTCTTTTCTCCCAGTCCTGCGATATTTAAGTTTTTCCACCTCAAACAGAAATGCCAAGTTACCAGCGTGGGCCTACCATGGAGAGGATGATGAAGGGAAAGAAAGATTTCTCTGGGTCACTGGACAGCTCCATGATGACCTTATAAACACCTAGCCTGTGGGCTGTCCCAGAAAGCTGCAGGAAGGGTGGAGGGGGCTGGCAGTGGGCTCCCCATCTGCCAGATCATAAACATGACAGCCCTCTGGGCCCCCACAAGCTGATACTGTGTCACACATGAAGTCAACTGGTGACAGTTCCATGTCATTTTACAACAGCCAACTGTCCAGGAGATGCAGCTCCAAGCACAGATTTGGTCTGAATTTCTTTCTTTCTTTCTTTTAAAGATTTTATTTATTTATTTGTTTGTTTGTTTATTTATTTATTCATGAGAGACACAAAGAGAGAGAGAGAGGCAGAGACACAGGCAGAGGGAGAAGCAGGTTCCTCGCAGGGAGCCTGACGTGGGACTCGATCCCAGAACTCCAGGATCAAGCCCTGGGCCAAAGGCAGACACTCAACCGCTGAGCCACCCGGGTGCCCCTGGTCTGAATTTCTGAAGGCTGTGGTAGAAAAGCTTGGAGTGATAGTAAGTCCAGCTAAGTGGCATAGACCCTGGAGATAGAGAACAAGGGGGACACGTGGGGATGACACTATTGCTGTGGCCCTGGGAAGTCACTGCACTCACATGCCAGTGTAGGATTGCAATATCCTGGCCCTAGTGCAGGTCAGAAATTGGAGATCGCTGATAATTCTGATGCCCTACCAGTTCCCAGCAAGGGAGGTGCTCAGAGAAGCCAAAGGGAGTGAGTAGGGTGTGGGACTGTGGCTGGGCCATCACTTTACTACATGGCAGGGGCTCCCATCCCAGCAAGGCAGGGATTCCTGCAGTAGGGTGGCCATACTGTACCCCCAAATGGACCTCAAAGTTTCATCGGCGCACCAAGATGAAATGTTGGCAAATGTGACCTGCCAAAGCAAAGACTAAATTAAGGTAACACATCATCCAAGACGATAATTGGAAAAAAGTCCCCCCAATCTAAAACCTCCCTACCTCATTGAGGATGTAAGGGGTAGAGAAGGTGGCTTGGGAGTGTGGAGGACAGCTACATGGCCACCTCCCATCTCAATCCCATTGGAAGGGTTTCAAGGTACCACTCAGAGACACTTGGTGTGTGTCCCCTGTGGTTAGTGACATGGCAGACGGCTGTCAGAATCCCAAGTGGAAAAACCAGGAGAAGATGACCCCCATTTACGGGCCGCCCTGGGGTCAGTCTACAGACCGCATGGTTACTTGGGCAAAGAATGCCCGTGTGTCTCTCACAGACCCGAGCCAGGCCCAGGGCAGCAGTAGCGTAGAGGAGCCTTAGACCACGGCTGGAAGGCCACCAAGAGAAGCCAGCTAACCTCAGCAGAAGTAAGGCTGGAAGTGGATCTTCAGATTCCAAGGGGCTGAGGGCAGTGGAATGTCTGTCGGAAGCAAGTATAGAGGAGGGACCTGCAGGGGGCCGGGGGGTGGGGTGGATAACTGAACGGATGGGCTGGAAGAAGACCAAACAGGGGCCCACGAGAGAGAGTCAACTTTAACCAGGGCAGAGAGCGTGAAGCCGGCTCACACAGTGCCAGTCCAGGACGAATTTTCCTGCCTCCGGTCTCCTCCATGTCCCCAGCCCCTGAGGGGAGGGTTGCAACCCTGGATGGCCTTGGGCTACTGCACAGAACCGGACACACTAACCAGCACTCGCAGATGGCGTTTTGCAACAGAGGAGACTACAGTACTTCTGATTACCTCGGAGTGATGACCAAGTCAAGGGTGAGCTATGGCATTCACCCTGGGAGGGGAAGGGCTCCCCTCACTGACTCAGCTCTTTTGGGAGAGGATGGGGTAACAAAAATCAGGTTATCCAAGATCTCACCCCCTGAGTCAGTCCATGGCCTTCAAACGACCTTCACAGTCCAGGATGAGGTGGACAGGTAGAGAAGGATCACCCCCTTCTCTATCCATTTCGAAATACCAACTCAGGAAGCAGCAACTACTTTGACAAGTCGGGGGTGCTGGACCTCTGCCCAGGTGTTCTCAAAAAAAGGAGCCCCAAGAAAAGGCTGTAGTTTCCCAAATGGCTGCTGGGGGCACCTTCTTTAGGAGGAAAAGAGGACTCCTGTGTGGGGACGTTTCCCTTCCTCTCTATTGCTGGTGAAACCCGGTCCAGAATTCTTCTGCCTTGTTGCGCACCCTCCAAATCACCATGCCCACAGCTGAATCTTTACGTGAGCCTGAAGAGGACAAGATGGGGATGACAGCAAGTGCTCTGGGCCGAGCGAGCCACTTCCTGAGGGTATGGGCAGCTCTGAGGGCCCCCAGCGGCCCTGAGGTCACCACTATTTCTGGTCGGTGCCCTGCCTGAGCTACTCCCATAGTCTGTGTGGACAGGACAGTCTGGTCATGTCTGTTTTGTGCAAATACATTTGAAAAGACAGTCCTAGACATGGATGCTAGATCACAGGCTGAACTCAGGGGCTGTCCCATTAAGATCCTCCGAAGGTGTGGGTCAGTCATCTGGATCTGCCACACACTTGGGTGTCCCTGCCCACTAGGAGGTGACTGTCACTGGGCAGAGTCCCAGCAGGAGTGGAGGACTGAGCTGGGTGTGTATGTGAAGAAGGCAGAAGCTTCCATAGGCCTGTCTCCGAGGACCCGGGAGAGAGCTCTGAGCTGATGTGCTGGCTGAGACGGGAGAGGAGCACTGGAGGGAATAGAAGGTCCTCTGTCCTCGGAGAGGCTGGCAGCCACGGAAGCAACAGAGTATCAAGGCACCAAATTCAGAATGACCCAAGATTCCCAGAACCCGGCATCCACCCATATAGCTGCCTCACTCGAGGAGACCATCACCCCTATCCGCACCCACTTCTCCAAGCAGGGCAGCGGGGCACCCGGCAAGGGTCTCTTCCACCCCGCCATGAGAGTCACCCTCACCTGTGGCTCCTTCTGGGATCTCCATGGGGGGCTGAGCGGCCGCCTGCTCGCCGGGGGTTCCCTCATCCACTAAGGGCGCTGTCACGTCTGAAAACCGAGAGTCGCCTTAGGGGGGCTAGGATGAGCCAGGCCAAGCCCCTCACCTTACTTCTGGTGTTGGAAGCAGGCAGGGGCCGGGAGGCAGGAGGGGACTCGGCGGCATGCAAAAAGCAACACCACAAAGCAGAGCCCAGAGCCGTGCTCCTGCCTGCTTGTCTCCCCAGGAAGCACATTAATATCCTGCCTGGTGGCACCGGCTCATGAGATTCCAGGCCATCTGCTGGGGACAGCCCCCATGTAAACACTGCAGCAAAAGGGACTGTTGGGGGTGGGCCCAGGTGCTTTCAAAGAAGAAATGTTGAAAATCAGAGGATCCCTGTGAGGCTCTGAGCAAGACCTGTGTCCTCTGGGTCTCAGGTTCCTCACCTACGAAATGGGAATATCATTGCCAAGTGGCCTGCAAGTTCTCTCTCGGCTCGGAGCCCATGATTGATGGTTAGCAGCACAGACTCCCCCGTGGGACAGTGAACAAGCTGGTCCTGTCCAGAGTTGGGTGCCCGACAACAGGTCTCCAGATGGCCCACCTTCAGAGCACAGGCCAGAGATAAACCCCGCCATCAGGAGTGGCTGGCGGCCTCTCATCACGGTGAACATTTCCAAATCACTAGTCCTCCCCGAGCACTGCCCTGGCACTCTCCCAGGCTGTTCCAGGCAGACATAAGGAGTTGTCAGCTTTGAAAGCTTTCCAAGAGCCCGAGTCAGTTTAGTCAAATGGAATCCATTTTAATTACGGTTGTCTCGGGAGCAAGCAGAGCAGCCTGGCAAGGCCCAGCCCCAGCAGGGTCCCCTTCCTTGTGGGGTAGGAGGGGAAGCTCTTGGGGCCCACATATGTACAGGATCCAGAGTGCAGCAAGACTTGGCTGGAAGATTCTTCCAGAGTAATGTTGATGGGAGGACTGAAAACCATGATTTGGGAGGCTGCCATGAGGTCTGGTGTTAGGGTTTGAGGACCTTCGCGGGCGGTAGCAACTTGCAAAACTGTCCTAACAAGATCAGCGGGAAATGTCTTGCATCACCAGCTCTAAGAAGGAGAGCAAAGAGCATTCTGCCTGGGTATCTCCTCACTGGCTGAAAACCACAGGGGAAGGGCCACGTCCACTTTCTCCCCCACAGATGCACCCTTATAGCCAGCAATTGGCAGGCACTTCAGTCACTTTCTGAATTCATTCAAAAGTGGACACTTGGGGAGATGCTGGACCAGGTTCTTATCCTGTGACAGCCTCCAAAGTCATAGGCAGGGTCAGAAGAAGTCCTGAGAAGTCTCCTTGGGGATGGATGGAGAGACGGAAGGCCAGATACCACAGAGTGGTTACTCAAAAGCCATCCTCAATGCCCCTCTCCCATGATTTCTCCAACTAATAAGTCTGAAAAGCAAAATGTTCCACATTCCAGCCTCCCCCTTATAGTCAGGGGTGGCCAGGAGTCTCAGCTCTGGCCAATGAGACGTAAGTGGAAGTCAGCTAGCTGGGGCTTAAAGGAAAACTCTTGCTTTCCTAATAAAAAGGAAACACATTTGGTTTCAAGGCCCCTTTGGTCACTTCGCTTTGCTGCTTTCTTCCTGCTCTGAAGGCAGATGTGATGCTTGGAAGTGCAGAGGCCATCTTGTAACCATGAAGGAACAATCCAACCGCTCAGGATGGCAGAAGATAGAGACAGAAGAGCACTGATAACACTGGGAACCTGCTGCCCTCTAAACATCTTATTATATGAGACAAACAAACTCTTCATACCTATGCCACAATTAGTTGGGTTTTCCATTATCTGAAATCAAATGCAGTCTCAACTGACACAGAGGGGAAGCAAGAGCAGGTGGTCAAAATCAGGACCAAGCTGCTCTTCAGGGAATACATGAGGAGCTTTATAGTAACCTGACACCAAACATCTAGAGAGGACAGGTTAAATGTGCTGGAGCTAATACCCTGGCCAATGTCCAGAGGATGGGACCAAGGCCAGAGCCCAAGGAATGATGGATACTAAATCAGACCAGTCCCAAAGTGTGAGCTTGGACAGGTACACTGACCTGGCCCCTTCCTCAGCCAAATGGCTGTCCTGGGACCTGGTGGCTCATGAGAGAAGAGCAAGGTAGATCAGGGCTTCTGAAGGAATGTGGGGAGGACAATCGACATGGAACAGGGCTTTGTGGGGCTGTCCTCAGGCCCCACTCTGCCACAGATCCCAGCGTCTCCAAATACGGCTGCCTCAAAGCACACACACGACGAAGGTGCCCAAATCTGGCACTGGTCAGCAAGGCGTCAAAGCAGGGCTTGGCTCCCATAACATTCCGGGGCCAGAGCCCATCCTGCAAAGCACCAAACAAGCATGTCTCTAAGCCAGAGGGAGAGGCGGCAGTGAATGCAGCCAGGAAGGGGGGCACGCGGGGCTCAAAGCATGGCTAAGCGCAGGCTGGAGGTATGGAGTTGCTATCTGAATGAAGCAATGAGAGGAGAGCCCACCTTCCGCCGTCGGCGTGCTCTTAGCATCAGAGGTTTCAGAGCCTGGTTCCTCAGATCCATCATCGGCGGGGGTCTGCAGGGGAGATTCTGGAACATATACAATGAGCCCCTCAGAATGGCTGCCTCTCCCCACCCCTCCTTTGGGCTTCAGGAGGAAATGGGGAGCAGTGTCTTTCAGAGCTGAAAATCACCTAACATGGAACCCAGGTGGATGGGACATGGCCACATGATGAATTCACAAAGGGGGGCCAATCCCACTCCCACCTTGACACAACTGTGTCCCCACTTGTTCCCGGGCGAGAGGAGAAACTGCCTTTTAATCAGCAGGTGGTTTCAGAGGCAAAAGCTCTTATATTGACAAAAGGGCAGCTGATACTACAAAGCCAAGCTGCAAATAAACCCACTGTGTGTCTTTTCTGATGGAGAGGTTTATGGGAAATCACCACCACTCATCGATGACAAGTAGACATCAGGAAAACACTCAGATCCAACTCCTTCCTCTGAAAAGGAATAAGCTCAGGGCAGACACTGTCCCTTCTAACTGGACATCCAGTTGTGTGTCCGGACTTCACTGAGCATCTTTCATAGAAAGGTCTCCAAGTACTGACCAACAGGATTCGAGTCACACCTGAAATGTCAGCCACAGTTACCCACAAGAAAATTGTCCTTTCAGAATCCAGAGCCAAGGAGGCCCTGCTGGGCTCCAGGAAAGCCACTCCACCTGAGGCGGGGGCAGCCCTGGAGCCAGTTTTCAGGACAGGGTCTGGGAGGCTGGTTTGTGCACGAAGGACCACCCCCACATGAGAAAAGGCGAGTGGTGTTCAATTGTACTGTGAGATCAGACACCCTTTGCTAACTGAAATGCCAGCACTGGGTCCCCAGCCCTGGGGGCGACCATACAGCCAAAGAAGGGCTAATTTTAGACAAATTTTCAGCACACACACAGCAACTTGGTCCTGGGGCTTGCAAAAACTTGCAAACTGTCTTAAGAAGGCTTTAGACAAAAGGTGAGGAAACATCTGAGGAGCGTCTGCTGGGTCTCGTTATTACTAACCAGCCCTGTCTGTCCGAGCATAGGAGGATATGGCATGAGAGTGCCCAGGGCAAGCTTGCCCCAAGCAGGCTCCCCTGCTCTGTCAGAGCCTGCCATCCTCATCGTTTGCATTAGCCTTGTTGAATTTCTTGGAGGGAAGGAAAGAAGGAGGTAGAAGCCTCTTCTGAATGTCTTATCTGGAAGGTATAAGAAGTTAACCCATTAACACCTTTTAATTTCTTATGGTGCGTTTTTCTACCTGTTAACCACTGTCACCTCACCCACCTGGCAGCTCCAGGCTGTATCTAGTCCTTGTCCAACTTTGAGCATCCACAGAAACACTCTTCATTCCAGTATTTTTATGTGGTTTCTTGTCATTATTCAGAATAGCCTGTCACTTATTTAAAATGTTGCTAGTAAAGTGACACTCTCTCCCATGTCAAATTGCTCACTCCCCATATAAAAATAACTCACTCTAAGTCCTTAGAAGCAAGAATAAATCTGATGAAGAACTATGGAAATCTCTTAAGTATCAACTGCTTTCTTGGGAAGTATATTCTTTGGGTAAGCCAATTATCTAGAAATATTTTTCTTTCACAGCAGTGACAAAAAGGTTAGCAACTTAAAATTGCGTGTATGTATACCATATATGTTAGCATAGATATTCTGATTATGTTTTATGTTAAAGAATTGAGTGATTTTAGGAAACATACGTTAGACAACTCTGAGACAGAAAAGAACTTGGTAAACTTGTTCTAACTTTACAAATTGAATTTCATTTCCCCTCCAAAAAGTAAGAATGGTAAAAATCACTTTTCCTCCCAGACTTTTTTTTTAAAGAAATTTCTATTTGAGAACAGTTTTAGATTTACAGAAAAGTTGCAAAGATACTACAGAAAATACACTCCATACTCAGCTTCCCCAATTATTAACAACCTACTTTATTATGGTATATTCTTTGTAACACTGCATATATTTTAAATTTAATTTTTAAACCAGCCTACTCTAAATAGAGCCTCACTGGCACAATTCACATGGGGCAGAATTCAGTATGTGATGGTTGGAATCTACCCATGAGGGGTTCCCAGGGGACCCGGCTGAGTGACAAGGGGCAAAACAGACAACAAGGAGCCAAAGCTCTGCTTGTCATCTGTGAACCAGAAAAAGTGACATATGCCCGCAGCAGTTACTGTGAGCATCGCCTGAGACACTGGTGGCAATCCTAGAGTTCTATAGAAATGCCCAAATTACCATTTTAAGGAAGTTCCCTTATAAGCAGGGTCCCACAGACTTTATCACCCAAATTGGGACACTTGAGTGTGGAAGCAGCGATGGTGATCATGACACACAGCAGACTTGTGCAGGGATCTGTGGGCTCAGGTCCACAGAGGAAGGAGCTCTAGCCTCAGTCAGGGGGTCAGTGAACGAGTTTGCCTCAGCCCTCACCCCAAGCTACCTCAGCCAGGGAGGGCTGCAGGGAGAAAGTGGGGTGCTACTAACTTTTGGGATCGAGGTCCTAGGGGCCACTATCCCTCATCCACACACCTGGGGTCAGGGTGGGCAGAGAAAAGAGGAAGCGGCTGGAGAAGGATGGGGGTTAGAGGAGAGAGCAGGACATCAGGAGGTATATTTTCAAATGGCCTCACCTTTTGCCCCCTGGGACACCTGACTGGCATGGATATTTCCCCCTCCTTCCCTCCTCCAGCACCTGGTGCTTGGGGGAGGGTGCCCAAGAAGGCCAGAGGGCAGCCTCTGAGCTCCCCAGGATAGTGTGCTAGTGTACCCTCTCTTCCTTCATGTCCTCCAGCCAGGAGCCCACCTGTCTGATCCCCAGGTTCCTCTGCCTTTGAAACCAGGCCCACAACAAATCCTGCAAGTAGGGATTAATTATTGCTCCTCATTCTTCCCCAACCCAGGGAACCTCCTGGGGACCCCATCTCCTTCGGGGAACCTTCCTGAACAGATGTACCCTGGAAGAGGACCCTTTTTAACTTAGAGCTCCACCACTTCCAGCCATGACTCCATACCCCAGGCTGCCAAGTGTTTTTTATTATTTTTAGCATTAAAAGAGAACAAATAGTCTGTTTGCTATTTTGTCTCCTTAGAAATGGGTCTGGAGGGCAGGGACAGAGCTCTTCTTATGCTGGGGTCCGCCTGGAGCTGCTGGCAATGACGCAGAGGGCAGCATACGAAACAGGAGAGAGGGTATGGTGTTCTCCGTGGGACTCCCCAGGCTCCGTGGTCAGTGGACTGAAACACACGTGTTTGGTAGTGAAGAGAAGGAGGCCAAGACAATTTGGCCCAAAGATGGTATTATAGAATATTTAGAGGTTTTAAAGATGCAGTCATTTCGTGTAGGTTCAATAGGAATCCCAGAGCTGACCAACTCACTGAAATAGGGCCCAGACAGGCTCACATGGAGGACATAGAAATAACAAAGCCAAGCATTTTGCACGCTAGTGCATGCGGCTGGTTTCAAGATTAATAGATGTGGCTAAAGTCTCAAGCGACCACCCCCTATGAATTAGACTGACAAACCCCCTCCAATCTTTGTCACGCTTCCATCCCCACATGTGTCAAATTCTCCTCGGAAAGGTACATTTTCAAATAGCCTCACGTTTTGTCTTGGCCCTTTCAAATTATGAGGCTTCACTCTGTTGACAATCCAATACAAGTGTTTAAAATTCCTTTTAAAATCTGGACATGCATGCCTCCTGCCAGCCCCTTACAGAGCAAGCTCCCGGGGCTTATTGTGTGTGTGTGGCTGTGCACTCACCTTTCAGGCCGTGATCCACGTCCCCCTCATGGTCTTGCAGCAGGGTGTAGCCCCCCTGAGAGGGGAGATCTTTCCCGTATGTCCCAGCATGATCTTCCATCACAGTGAACTCCTGGCGGGGCTCAGCCATCCTAGGTCAAGGCCCACCTGAGGAAGGGAGATAGGAGGATGAGGCCTAGCATGCTAAGCTGAGGGACCTAAGTGGTTTGGGTGGTGGGGTAGGGGCAGGGAGAGAAGTGCCACCTCCCCAGGGTCATAGCAAATGGATCTCTGCCTCCCCATTCCCTGACATGGGATGCCCAACCTCATCGAGGTGTCCTGTTTACCTGTATGTGCATTTAAAAAAAAGGATTTTATTTATTTATTTGACAGAGAGAGAGCATATGCAAGCACAAGCAGGGGGAGCAGCAGAGGGAGAGGGAGAAGCAGACTTCCTGCTGAGCAGGGAGCCCAATGTGAAGCTTAATCCCAGGATCCTGGAGTCATGACCTGAGCCCAAGGCAGACACTTAACCCACTGAGCCACCAGGTGCCTGCTGTATGTGCACTTTTAATCACCTCTAATTGCATCAGTTCCTACCCAAAACCACCCTGTAGGCAGGTCCAGGGGGCCTGCCCTGTTATGCCCAGTACTCTTTCCACTTCATTAAAATATAAATGCTGTTGACCAGTAGCTTGATTTTTAAAAATTTTTAATGGAAAGGGTAAGACCACACAGAAGGCATCAGCAGGTATGGAAAGGGAAGCACAGGGAGGCAAAAGTGATCATTCCATCGCAAGGCAACAGCAAAGCAAAACTGACTCTTGCCCCAAATGTCCTGACTCTGCCCACCCCCAGCTCTGAGTTGAGTGGCCTCCCATGGAGGTCAGGGCTGGGCCGCCACTCACCTCTGGGGTCCCCACCAGGCCCCTTAGATGTGCATTCAGAGGACCAGGCTCAGAAGTCCCGAACAGCTGAAGAGTAACATGCATCCCTCCCACTAAGTTCCAGGCGGAGGGAGACACTGCTGTGGTTCCACAGAACCCACTAGAGATGGTCATCTGCTCATGCTCCAGGATCATCTTTATTGAGAGTATTCAGTGCATTAAAAGTAATTCCTAACTTTGAATTTCTGCACTTTCTGAGTACACCATTTTGCTTTGGTTCATTCATGCCACTTTGGGTTATTCCATTATTTTCATTTTTATCTCTGCAATTTGACTCTCCTGACTTTTACTTTATTATCTTCCTTTTTAGGATTTTATTTATCTATTCATGAGAGACACAGAGAGAGAGAGGCAGAGACACAGGCAGAAAGAGAAGCAGGTTCCATACAGGAAGCTCGACAAGGGACTTGATCCCAGGGCCTCCAGGATCACGCCCTGGCTGAGGATCACGCCTTGGGCTGAGCCATCTGGGCTGCCCTAAAGATTTTATTTTTAAGCAAGCTCTACCCCCAACGGGGGACTCAAACTCATGACCCTGAGATCAAGAGTCACATGCTCTACTGACTGAGCCAGCTGGGTACCCCAACATTTTCCTTTTAAATTACTTATCTTGGGCAGCCTGGGTGGCTCAGGGGTTTAGTGCCACCTTTGGCCCAAGGTGTGATCCTGGAGACCAGGGATCAAGTCCCATGTCAGGCTCCCTGCATGGAGTCTGCTTCTCCCTCTGCCTCTCTCTCTCTCTGTCTCCCATGAATAAATAAATAAAATCTTTTAATAAAAAAATAAATTACTTATCTAATATTATTTATTTTCTACTTCATTTTTATTCTTATCTCTGGGACTCCCCTGTTCTAGCTGCTTCTACTTCCTCTCTTTACCCCTCTGTAATTTTTGGTCTTGATTTTTATTTCTTACCCTTTAAAAATCTCAACTGTCTCTGTTTTGATTTATTTTACATGTATTTACTTGATTTGTTACATATATTTACATAAGTATACATAATACGTGTAAATATATGTAAATAAATATATAATAAACATATGTGTTGACTTATTTTACATAGATTTACATTTTTATAGCATTTTGTTAGTTTTACTTTTAATTTTTACCCCAGATTCATGTCCGCTTTTCATTTAATTAGTATTTTAACTTATTTTGAGATCATTTTTTTTATTTTTTAGATTTTATCTATTTATTCATGAGAGACTCAGAATGAGAGGCAGAGACATAGGCAGAGGGAGAAGCAGGCTTCACGCAGGAAGCATGATGTGGGACTCAATCCCAGCACTCCAGGATCACGCCCTGAGCCACCCAGGTGTCCCTAGATCATTTTAGACTTACAGAAGATTTGTCAAAGTAGCCCGGAGGATCATCTCGTTATTTCTAACTTTTGAAATCCCTTTAAAATCTATTTGCCTCTGTTATCCTTATATCTTTCTACATCGCGCTTGTTTTCTTTTAATCTTTCCTTCAACTGTAACTTTTATAATTTTTCATAATTTTAATCTAAATTTAGTCTTCATTTTCTTTTTAAAAATTTGTGCTGCCATTTCCCCTTCTTTAATTTGCTTTCACCTATGTTCTTTCTTTTATTCTGATTGTTTGCATTCTTTGCTTTAAATCTATACTTTTCCTTTATAATTCGTTAATGGTTAGCCTCTAAGGTTTCTGTTTCCATTTCACGAAGTGTTTTCAGTGCACCCAGGAATGGAGGTGAGGGTGAGTTGCCAAGGGGAGAGCTGATAACACAAACTGGAGAGGTTGGAGACTTCTCCTCCCACCCCCGCCCTTCACCACATCTAGCGCCCTGGTTTCCTGGCTTTCGTGATCGATTAATGACACCTGCCAAAGGCAAGATGTGGAAGGCAAACCTGATGTCATGCATTCCCTAAATGCGTTACGAAATTACAGAATGTTCTAAAATCCATGTCTCACCTGCGACAGATGTTGGGCAGGTCACATAAAGGGTGGGCTACCAGGTGGGAGAGTCCACCTGGGGTGGACCCTTCTCATAATGCTTTCCTGACACTGGTGGTGGAGCAGAAAGGTTTCTGGCACTGCGTCTACACCAGCTGGCCACCAACAGACTTGTGTCCAGCTTCATTCCTCTCTGTTCTAGGGAGGACATGCTGGGGTGGCCGTCTGAGCCCTTCTGTCTATCCATAATGTAGGAAGCTAGAAAGAAGCTAGCAAGAGCCACATGACCTAGGAGGGTTTTAAGAATGAGTTCAGCAGGGGCACCTGGCTGGCTCAGACGGTGGACTGTGCGACTCTTGATCTCGGTGTTGTGAGTTCGAGCCCGATGTTGGATGTAAACATTACTTAAAAATAAAATCTCGAAAAAGAAAAAAAGAGTGAGTTCAGGGAGTCCTCTGCTGGGTGGGTGGCCTGTCCCACTTAGGTATTTACTGCCTATACAGAAGGGGCCTCCTTTCATTCTGAGGACCCTGTCCCTCAGAGAGCACTTAGCAAAGACATCCAAGATTGAAGTTCTCCAAATCTTTGACATCTCCCCAATGATGAACAGGACTTTATTTTGGGCAGATCAAAGTCACCATTCATCCTTCAAGGCTTAGGATTTAGGCAGATCTAAGATCTCCCCTTAGATATGATTAATAGACTGTTGCCCTTAGAAAGCCCCAAAAATGTCAGAACACCTCTCTAAGAGGGACTAGTTCCATTATCTGAGAAGACTATTGCTCCCTACCTCGCTTTAGGAAGTAGTGTCTTCCTCACTCGTGGAGCTTCTCAGGATGTCCCTGGTCATCACTCAAAGGCTTGTCCAGTCCATGAATGACTTCCTCTGGCTGAGTCACTAGATGCAGGGAACCCTGTGCAAACTGCTGCTAAAGATTTAGTGAGCGCTATGAAGTTTTATGAGCTCTGTGGTTTTATTCTTTAGGTTTGATCAATTTCTTTCAATGACAAAGTTTCCCTCCTGAAACATGATGGATATTCAGGTGTATAAGTAAAAATCTCATGTATTGGTTTCCTCTTTCATAAAATGCCCATTTATATCCTTTCTCCTCTGTTCAGGTCTCAGCACTGATTGTAATGACTTGAGTGAGAACTTCATGCATGAATAACATCAACCCTTTCTTATGTTTGTGGCAGATAATTTCTCTAGTTGATCACCTTTATTTTGGTTCTTGATTAATTCTGATCATCAAATTTTTTAAAAGATTTATTTATTTGAAAGGGGGAGGGGCAAACGGAGAGAATCCTCAAGCAGACGCCCCATTGAGTGTAGAGCCTGACCCAAGGCTCGAACCTAGGATCCTGAGATCATGACCTAAGAGACAAAATCAAGAGTCAGCTGCTTAACCAACTGAGTCACCCAGGAGCCCCTGACCAGCAAGCTTTAATAGTAATATAAATTTGTGATTTATTCTATTGCTGTGTGGCACATAAAGATCATCAATATTTTCTGCTATGTTTTCAGTAATCTAATTCTTGACACTTGATTTATTAATTCATCTGGGATTTATTATTTAAGTGTATGACATGAGGTGAGAATCTAAACATTTCCCCCTAAATATAATAGTTAAACCAGCGGCCCAGCTCTATTCATAGAATCTGTCTTCTTGTCCAGGTAAATGAACGAGCTACTCTGCCTATTTATCTGTCCACTTTGGTGCTAGAGATCCCCAAGTGAAGCTTTGGATTGCAAGTCTTATTCTCTAGGTGGCCACTCTTCATTTTCTTTTTCAAAACTGTTTGACTTTCTTGCATGTTTTCTCTTCTAGATGTCCTTTAGAATATATTTTCCCAAATTCTCAAAATTCCACTGGGATTTTGGCTGGACCTGTTATGTGCCAAGATGATAAAAACCGCTCTTTTCAGAATATTTAGTGGTTCCTATCCAAGAGCATAGTGTGTCTTCCCATTCGTTCCGGTTCCTAAATCTCTCTGGGTAGAGGTGGGGGGAGGTAGTCCTGAACTCTTCTGCTGGGGAGGTCACTCTTGATGTCTTGCCATCTTCTGTGCTGCCTTTGTGAGCGGGACCCTCACCTTCATCATGCTGATGATTTATGAAGGGCTCTGGGTTTCTGCAGCAGAGGTGATTAGGCTGCAGCTCCAAGGCTGGGAATGACCCAGAAGTGACAGGTTCTCCTCAAGGTGTCCAGAGAATAAATGCAAGAAGCATTTTCTAGGTCTCTATCAGACAGATGTGATCCCTTAGCAGAAAAGCTCTTACTCAATAAGCTTGAGAGAGGAAGCTGGCAAAGTTCAGGAGGGTTTTGCAGAATTCCAGGGGTGGGGGGAGCATTCTACTCTTTTCTCTACTCTTCAGATAGTTTGCCCCCAAACCAGTGGTTGTTCATATTTTAAAATCACGAGTTTTAGAGAAAGCAGTTCTTCCAAAGGAGCTTGGGAGGTATGAGATGCCAAGGATCCATATGCACTATGGCTGGCCACATTCTGCTCATGGTTAAGTCACGAAGTCATGAAGTCCCAAAGCCCACCCTCCATTTATGCCCTGAAAAGATGAGCTCGCCAATTAAAGTTCTCTTCTGACAAACGGCAGAGCCACACATCCCAGCCCTAAGACTTTCAGCCAAAGACAGCAGACTGGAAAACACAAAAATAAGCACAGCCCCGAGGTGGGTACACAGCCCAGACTAGACTAGGTCACCACCCCAAGGATCCCTGTAATCTAAGAGAGATGCACAGACAGGAAAATAAACACACTGGGAGTTGTTTTTTTTAAGGCTGCGCTCTGCTTTCTTATTCTTCTAGATCAACCAATTTCTCTCCCTTCTCTCTCTCTCTCTCTCTTTCTCATTTCCTACTTCCTGTTTTCCCAGGCAGTGACTTAAAGGCAGTAGGGTGGGAGGTAAGCAAGAAATTTTAGGAGAGGCACAAAAGTTGAGTTACCAAGTTCGGAAACAAGGTAAAATGGAATTTTTAAAATTGTGGCTTTTATCTGATAATGGTGAAACTGGGGTGGAGGGAGAAGAAAGGTGTGGGTGGGAAGGGGGAGATGGTCGAAGGAGGAGACTGGCAGGTGCCCCCCCAACAATCTCCAACTTCTTCCTCATTTTGCCAAGGCTGGGCCCCCATGGGTCACAGGGATGTGTAGGTGAGACCCCAGGTCCCTTTTGCTCCTAAAGAATGGGGCCTTCGCAGGCTGCAAGATGGAGCAAACTTTCTGCCTAGCATAGTTCACCTCCTCTGTGCAACTTATCTGAAGAGGCAAAGAGGAACCTTTGTTTTCTGCCCTTGAGGTGTCTAGAGGTGGCTGAGGGAACCCCAGGCACCTAGTCCAGCTAAGTGATCTCTGGAACGTTACCAGGAGACCCTGCTCACCATTTTCCTGGACACTTCCCCATGAGAGAAGATCTAGGCTGACTACAAATCTAGGCAGGACACAAACCCCAGACAGGTAAAGGCCCCCTGAGGCTAAATGACTTGCCCACCACCACTAAGGCAGCCTGGAACCTGACTCAGATTCAGATACTGCTCCCTTGGCCCTGCTGCCCTCTGGGACATGGATCCTTGGCAGTTCTGATGCCTCTGTATGCCCCCACCCAGGCCTTTCCTCCTATATGGTTCTTCAGGGGGTCTGTAGGTTTCTTCTGACCTATGGCAGTCTTTACCTGATGTAGATGAAGACCAAATAGTCTTCCTGCACCTCCTGCCTCTTTCCTATTCTTCCTAATTCTCTTACCCACAGCAATGCAGTTTGGTAATGAGTAATTCAGGTTCTAGAAAGCTCCTTGGGTAAGCCAGGGCAACACTGGACACTCTTTGGGCAGCTTTGGAGTATTAATAGCACCTGCTTATGTGAGTCCTGTCTATAAGCCAGTCTCAGGAACTTGAGAGAGAGAGAGAGAGAGTCTCTCTGTAATGCAACAACCTCATGAGAAGAATCATTGTCCCCACTTTCTGGATGAGGAAACAGACTCAGAGAGGTTCCCTAACCTGTTGAGGGTCACACAGCTAGGAAGAGGCAGAGCAGGGTCTGAATTTGGATCTTTCCATGCTCTAACCCATCCCTAGGCTACTACATCCTACTGGTCGGTGCCTTCCCAACAGACTAGAAAGCACAGCCCTTCTCTCCCCTCCAGCACTGGGGGACAGAAGCTATCCTATCCCGGCTGGAGGGAGAGCCCCGAGGGCAGCCAGCGCCCTGCTGTCACAGTGCAGGTGCCCGGAGTCCGACAAACAGACGGGCTCCCCCCCTCCCCACTCCGCTGTCTTCCCCCTCCCTCCTCCTCCCCCTCCTCTATTCTCCCTCCCTCCTTCCCCCTTTCCTCTTCCCCCCTCCTTCTCCCTCCTCCCCCCTCCTTCCTCCCCCTCCTCCCTTCTCCCCCTCCCTCCTCCCCCCTTTCCCCCTCCCTCTTTTTTCCTCCCCCCTCCTCCGTCCTCCCGGCTTCCTCCCCCTCCCCCTCCCCCTCCCCCTCCCCCTCCCTCCGCGAGCCCACCTCGAGGGCGTAGCTGCTCCGGGCCGCGGGGCAGCCTCGCTAGGGGGCAGCAGAGCCCGGCGGCGGCGGCGGCGGCCGCAGGCTTCTCCCGGGGGCGCCTGCGGTGACTCAGCGCAAAGCCTCCCGCGCTCCGGGGGCCCCCGCCGCAGTGAGGCTGATCGCCCTTAGGCTCCCTCCGCTGAAAAGCCCCACAAGGCACATAGGCGTGCCAACGCACGACCTCGCGAATCTGCCCAACACACTGAATCGTTCCCTTAAAAAGTACGATCTCTTGGCACAGGAGTGCCTCAGTGGAGCTGCTGTTAAAAAAGCAAACACCCTTGGGATGGCTGGGTGGCTCCGTGGCTGAGTGCCTGCCTTTGACTCAGTCGTGATCCCCAGGTCCTGGGATCAAGTCCCCGCAGGGAGCCTGCTTCTCCCTCTGCCTCTGTGTCTCTCATGAATAAATACATAAAATCTTATTAAAAAAATGAAAAAGCAAACACCCTACATGGACCTCTCTCAGAAAGCTGAAGATCCAGTAGAGATAAATCTAGAATCCAAAAAAAACTTTGTTCCCCAAGGTTACTTTGGGGTCCGGCATCCCATGTTTGCTCTGGTCCCTCTTTTGCATCATCAGGAAAGTGCCAGTGCACCAGGGTGGAACACAGGATTCCTCCTAATGACAGGAGTCGTGTTTCAAGTGTCTCCTGGTATGGACTCATTTTATTCACACACCTGCCTCGCCTCCATGATTACGCCTCCTTCAACAGATGGGGAAACCCAGGCACAGGAAGGTTTGAGTAAGTTGCCTCAGGTCTCACTGTAGGGATGCCATGGAGAGGGAGTTCAAAGCCCAGGCAGCCTAGCATCAGAATCTGACCTTGTAAAAGCAGATACTGGTGATCGAATCAAGCAGTGATGGAGATGCCAGGACCCTTGCTCAGTGGAACTAAAGCTTTCATTTCCCTGGAAAATTGCCTCTAGTATTTACACTCTACTCTTTAACACTTAAGGTCCAACTGTTTTACTTTAGGATACAGGGATTAGTGAAAGGGCATGCATACTAGTCTCTGGGGCTGAGGCAGAGTCTGGGCCCCAGGTCATTAAGAAATCCCTCTAGGCAGGAAGCTGGAAGCCAACTGTACCCAAAGGAAGAGAAAGAGCCTCATGGGTTTCAATCAACACCCCCCTTGAGGCTGACTCCTGGCAACCCCTATGGCTGCAGACACCCTTCACTAACAGCTGGTCCCAACTATGAGTGTCTGAGGAGCTGCATCTCCAAAGGTGCTGTCCCACCCACCCCCGCCCCGCCCCTCCACGGTAGCGCACCCAGCACAGAGACAGCCAGAGGGAAGTCCTCAGAGTGCTCAGTAAGATGTGCAGGAGGGAAGACTGCTGGCATGGCAAACCGCAGAGGAGCTCTACAATATGAGCTCATGGTTGCATCATATCACAGTGTACTACGGAATGTTCTAGAACCAAATCTGAACAATAATAAAGATACCCAGATTTTAAGCATCCCTGCCAAATTAAGAGAAGATAAAGGAGCCCACAGAGAGGGAAGCCTTATGTTGGGGAGAAGAAAATGGAATAATCCTGGGCCTCCATCCAAAGAGAACAATCAACAGTTGTATGAAAGCATGAATGAAGGGTGCTTTTTTGGGGGGAGGTGGTGCTGCTGTGCACACACACTGTGTCATGACTGATGTCAGCTGGCTAATGTCCACCATCGTTAGAAAATTTAGATTGTGTCTGAGAGGACAATTCTAGTTTTAAGCCTAAGATTTTTGTTGTATTTTATTTATTTTTTCCATTAAAGGCTTCACTCCTCCTTTGTAGTGGCTGGTATAGTGAAATAGTGCTGTAACATCTGGCAGGGTGACCTATCAGGCCTGGGTGGCCTTTGTGTTCAGAACTGCAGCCAATTTCCCTCCAACCCACTTTCTGACACGTTTTCCATCACTCCGCCTTCAATGAGGACAGCGCTGTTGTGTGAAATCCTGATGGGTGGGAGAGATGGGTTGCTTCGCCTGTGCTGTTCAGGAACCAGCAATGTCCCTGACCACCACTTTAATTCTACCTGAGATGAGTCCTCTGAATTCAGAGCACCAAATGGATAAGGAGGAGTCTCTTCTGATATCAAAGCCAAGAAAAGCAGAGCAAAAAATTGCTTTTCTTGGGCAAATCACTCTTAATCCTTAAAGAGAGAGAGAGACTGAGAGAGAGAGAAAGAAAATGTATTGTTTTATGAAAATGGTTCATAGGGCTCCCTGAGTGGCTTGGTCAATTCAGCCTTGGACTTAGGTATCGGCTCAGGTCATGAACTCAGGGTCCTGGGATTGAGCCCCACATGCAGCCCCACACAGGGTTCCGTTCAGCCCGAGGAGAAGAGGACAAGTGAGGGGGTCCCTCTGGGGAAGTCTCAGAAGTGGTGGAGAGGAGGTAAATGCCAAAAGCAAAACTAGGGAGTCTATGCTCCCCCTTCCATCCAGTGCTGGGGCCCAGATAAAGCAATGGGCAGGCACGGAGAGGATGTGGCAGGTGACTGGCGAGGGACAAACCATGGCACTAAAGTCTCAGCTTGCTGGGAACATGCCCAGGAGCAGTGAGGGAGGCAGGAGTTTGCAAAGCCGCAAGGAATGACCAGAAATTGGCTCCTTTTGCCATGACATTTCATTAGATGGAAACAACAGGGAAGAGGAGAATGAAGAAGGAAAGTGGTCGTTTTTAAGTTGCTTTCATTTCTATTTGTTGAGTCTGAGGACATCTCTGAAAGACGCGGGGGAGAAGAGGGTGGCGGGAGGCTATTGCTAATTAGCAGCTATCCATCAGTAATGAATGGCCTGAACTCAGCATTGTCTCAGAAGGATTGGAAATAAAGTGTCCTTTGAACACACTTAAGAAATGTCCCACCAGGTCAGGCACACCATCCCTGAATTCCTAAAGGTGCCCTGATATGGCATCAGGGCCAGAGTGAATGACAGTACAGTACAGGGGACGTCAAGCTCACACTCAGGCCAGGCTGCTGCTTACTAGCTGGGTGACCTTGGGTGAGTCACTTAACCTCTCAGAGCCTCCACTGGTTGGTCCATAAAATGAGGAGTTTAACTGAGTTAATATATCTCCAGTGCTTAGAATCTTCACTGGCTTCCAGAAAACACTATGTAAGTGCCACCTGTGGTTATTGCCATGACAACCATATCACCCATTAATTTAGCCAAACCTTTCTGCATCCTGTTTGTATTTTCAGACCAAACAGCTTCACAGGGCACAAGGCCCCACCCCACTTTGGATCCAATGACACGTGGTGCCCCCTTGGCCCTCCCAATGCAGCCTCCAGCCAGGCAGGGCAGATGGTGTACCCAGTGAGATCATCCTCTGGTCCCGTGACGCCTGGAGACAGGGCCAAAATCGTGTCCTGGAGCACCCTGCATGAAGCTGACTCCTTTGTAAGAAGGATGGGGGAGAAAGGAACAACTGGCATGGAGAGAGAGGTCCACTCTATATCACCAAGTGAAAAAGGCAGCTTTAAAAATGTGCTTGTACAGAATTTTTATAAACAAAAAATCCAATAAGTATATGTATATGTGCAGACAAAAAGTCCTAAAGGCTGAACAGAGGTTTTCTCTGGAAAGGGAAATGGAATTAGGAAGAGGTCCTCTTGTTGGAATCTACATTTTTGTTTTATTATATTGTTTTATAAATATGCTTATAATCTAATAAAAAGCAATAAATGCAGTCCCATTTTGGTGATGCAAAACATCTGTAACAGTTAAGGACTTTTCCCACTTCTCCTTTGATTCACAGGTCACAAACTGCCTTCAGCTACTGGCAAGGTCAGAGGGACAGGTAGCCAAGACACTTAACGTTGACTCCAGGCATCAGGATCACTCTGTCATCAGTGACGGGGACAGAGCCCACTTAGGCTGACACTGTGCATGTGGCATTCTTACCTGAGGCCATAGGAGCACCACCTGAAGTACCAGACAGGGGTGAAGGCCTGTGGAGCCCAGGGGGGCCCTGGATGGGAGAGGTCAACATGCCTGGAGGAAGGTAACGAGATTTAGGGGTTGGGTTTGCTCACAGCTGGAGTGTAGCCCTTCAGGTACACAGTTAACACAGAGTCACAGATACCTGGACATAGGACTCTGATGTCACAAACCCTTGCCTATTGCAAGTGTGATTACCTAAATCTAGTGAGGGGTAAGGAGTAATGTGTCTACACTCTACAGAGAGCTGCTATTGTTCGTGCATTTATATCCACCTTGTTCTAAAAGGAATTTAGAGAAGCAGGGACATGAAAAGAAGCTCCACAGAGCCGAAGCTATAGCTATACGAGCCCTAGAAAATGTAACTTCCAAAATGAAGTATGTCCTGTAAGATCCCATGGCTATGTCAGAATAGAAAAATAAAAGCTCTTTAGGTAAAGGGGAAACCAGGCAATTTTGCTGCATCTATGGAGGCTGGCAAAATAGTTTCAATATTTATCAATACGATTGATAATATTTATCAATACAATTAAATTAGAATAAAGAAACGCAAATATTCCCCAGCATGTGACCCCAGGTCATGCCCTCTGATCTTGATAAAATAATTATGCTTGACAACATGGAGTATCTAGCTGGAGCTGGGGAAAATGAAAAATTGTATGAAGTGAAGAAATTATCTCGAAAGTCAGAATTTTTATTTTTATTTTTTTTCAAAAGTCAGGATTTAAGCACAACTTTGGAACCGGATCCAATCTGGGTATCAGATCAATTAAAATTGACCCATCAGAAATTCAGCTCAGGAAGAGAGGAAATCAAAACCAGGGCACACATTTAAGTTCTAGGCTCCAAGAACACATTTCAGAGAAAGCCCGGACACAAAATGTCTATTATCCAGCAGAAAGATGGACAATACTTAAGTTCAGAAACAAATTATAGTCCAGGAGGGAAGAAGAAAGAATGACTAGATTTTCATCTGAAAGAGAAAAAGTTGGCAAGGAAGAAGTACAAAACACTCTGAAACATAATAGGAAATTAAACTCTACATGGAGAATGAGAAAGCATTATACCCTGGGGGTGGAAGACAAGAGGAGATAATGCTCGCCTGTCGCCTGTCGGTCATCAGGCAGGAGAGCAGGAAAGCAGTGTGACTCGGTGTGGTCATCCCAGCCCGTATCTGGGCTGCTTCTGGGGTCTTCCAAGTGTCTCAGGAGTCACAATCAGAATCAAAATCATAAAGGAATACTTTAAACTACTGAATTGTAACTTTAAATAGGTGAATTTTATGTCATGTGCATTATGATCTTAATAACGGTGTTTTCAAAACATCGCAGAAGAGGCTCAAAATTAAATTTATTTTATTTGGCTTAATCTAAAAATACAGATGCCCTTCAATTCTCCTGTGGGCAGGGAGTTGGAACCCTGGGCCTGAACCGGCTAGAAAGTGATTCCCTCTGAGGAGTGTCTGAGATTAAGAAGCTTGTATACAAACCTCCTTTCAACTGGGCAATCCGGCTTGGGCTCAGATCCTACCCCTGGGGCAAGTTCTTCTGTGATAAAACAAACCACGAAGGTGGCTTCATATTGCTTGTGCATTCTCAGAAGCTTTCCCTTCTTCTGTGGGGAGAGCAGAGGTCTTGGCCTTGGGCAGGGGGCAAAGAGGGTGTATGGCCCACTATGGTGCCAAGGGGAGCCAGGAAAAATGCTGGGCAACAAGGCACTATCCCAGGTGGATGGGCCAGCAGGTTGGGCAGGTCAAAGCATCTTTGTGGGGGAGGTACAATGTCACATCCATTAAAACACAGAACTGGCCGTGCACAGGGAAAGGAGGGAAAATGAATGGAGGAGACAGAGATGCTGTAGAGATGGAGGGTTAGCCTCTGATGGGCCCTCCAAGCCAGCAGGCCCAGGCTGTATTCACCTCTTGTCCTCCCAAAGCTCAGGGTGTGCAGAGGCCAGAGAGGCAGGGCTCGCTGGGGAGGTGCACACATGCATCTGATGTCTTGGGGAAAGGGAAACATCATAACACCCTTATTTCTGAGGACTTTACCACACATCTCCCTGACCCCACGTCTGTGGGATTAGGCTGGAGACTTACGCATTCCTGAGACATGAGTAGGAACCACATTACTTCCCACCTATCCTCTCCACTCTACATGTGGCCTAGTGTTTACTATCAGATTTGTCACCTCATACTCTAATTGTACCCCCATCAGAGGCTCTTTGAGAGTGGAGACTCCTGCCTTTGTTTTTTTAAACCACTAGAAACAACTCAGTTCTTAGAGCACTACTTGGTATGGGGTAGGTGCTCAGTATACCTTCACAGATGGATGGATGAGATGTGGACTGGAAGACACTCATCCCACTTTGTGAAATGATGTATTCTGCCCTAAATGCTAAGCTCTTTCTCACCTCTGGGCCTTGGCACATGCTGGTCTCCCTGTCAGGAAAGCCCTCTTCTCCCCTTTCCCTCCCCTCTGCCTGGCTAACTTCTACTCAAGTTCTAGGCTTTATCAAAGCACTCCTAGAAGCACTTTTAGCAGCCCTTCCTGGCTCTGCCAAATGCCCTTATGTGTGCCCTAATGAACACTTGTCGCGTGGTGTTGTGATTCTCTGGTTACTTGGCGCTGGTACTGGAATGCTAATGCCCTGAGGATGGAAGGGCCATGCCACCTTCTTCACCATTGTGGCTTTAGCACCTGGCCCATCACTGGAACAAGGAAAGCCCCCAGTAGACTGGTGAGCCAATAAGTGTGTGGGGCAGGGAGATGGGTTTTGGTGGGATGGAGGGGGAGTTGGGTCGACATTAATTGCTAACACTTCCCAAGCTCACAGCTCATGGTCTGTTTTAAACCTGAGAGCCAGCCTGTTCTCTCATGACACAATCAATCCCCTGGGTAACAGATGTACCTCTGACACCCCACTGGAGAGAATGTTCCTCTGTGATTGGAGAAAGAACTCAAATTCTCCTACACCTCTGTAAACAAGTGACCAAAGTAAACTGGATATATAACTGCTATGTCAGCTGGGTGTTGGGCCAACCAGAATGACCTTGAGTTTGTCATCTTTGTCATCAAGCTCTCTCCTGTTTTTGTTTCTCTCCCCTCAAAAAGACTCATTCTCCAGGCATTTTTCTGGAAGCCCCCACTTGGCTGGAACAGATTCATATAATCCTGGGTTCTCAAGCTTGATCTTAAAGAAAGAGCCCCTCTATGGCACAGAGAGGGGCAGTAACTTGCTCACGGTCACACAGTTAGTCAGCGCTGAAGCCAGGATACAAACCTAAGTCAGGGGAACAGTTCACTGAAGATACCCCAAGTAAGGCAGAAAATCACTGTTTTCCATAACATCAAATCCGCGCATTTGATACTACAGGTCAGTTGCAGTTCTGTTTGCTTAGAAAATACCATAACATGTTTTCCATAAGTACAGAAACTTGTGCTATACAGACTAACTTTGCCCATTTCATAGACTTTACCACTCTTCTCTTTGAGTCCCCATCACAAATCTCAATTTGTGCTTCCTATTGGGGAGGAGAGAAATGATCTGATTCCTTCAGTTTACACCAAGGATGAACAAAAATAGGAGAAAGTGAGTTCACTGAGAGTACAGATCACTTTTCACCAAAGAAAAATAAGGACGTGAGAATCTGAAACATGCTCAGAGAGAACATGTCATGTCAAGAGAAACTGTCCCCAGTGCAGGTCATGCATAAAATCCAGGGCTCTCCTCACATGTGGCCCCAGGGACATTTTGGGAGTAGATGTATGTGCTCTGTCACTGGGTCCTTGGAGGCTCAGGATAAAGCCACATCGTATGATTATCTGTTAAGAACCTGTCACCCTTCAATTCTTCAGTTCAAGAGAAATGGTAGAGTAATTAGAAACCACGAAGAAGACCACTTACAATTATAGCACTCTGTACTTTACTTTTCATTCTTGTGGCTCATTGTTTGGACAGCATTTCCAGGGATCCATGAAATGTTGACTTACAAGCAATATCTAAGGGACCGAGAGTGTCTAAACACCTCAAACCAGTGATTAAAGGCTTGTTTTAGGTGAAAAATACAAAATGAGAGAAAAAACTGTAACTGGGTATAAAAGGAACTCATCTTATTTAGGAAAATCTGGTACCAAAAAAAAAGTGCAATGTGACCAAACGTATTATCAAATATGATTCAGATTATCTGCTTCCTAATTTAGATACTTATGCCATTTTTTCCAGGTCTGGTTTGAAAGCTGTAATTATTAAATCGTCTCTTAAGTAAAACAATGCGCTTGCATTTAGTAAATGTGATAGAATAATAGCCTCTCAGAGATGTTCAATATCCTTTTTTTAAAAAAAGATTTTATTTATTTATTCATGAGAGACACACACACACAGAGACAGAGAGAGAGAGAGGCAGAGGAAAGCAGGCTCCATGCAGGGAGCCTGACATGGGACTCAATCCCAGGTCTCCAGGATCACGCTCTGGGCTGAAGGCGGCGCTAAACCGCTGAGCCACCAGGGCTGCCGTTCAATATCCTAATCCCCAGAACCTACAAATCTGTTACTTCACATGGCAAAAGGGAAGCAAGATTGCAGATGGAATTAAGGCTGCTGACCCACTGAATTTAAAATAGAGTGTTGAACCTAGATTATTCTGGTGGGCCCAATATAATCACAAGGGTTCTTCCATGTGGAATATGGAGGTAGGAGAGTCAGTGTCAGAGCAATGTGACATGAGAAAGACTCATCTGGTCAACACTGGCTTTGAAGATCGATGGGGCCATGAGCCAAGGAATACATACAGCTCCAGTAGCTGGAAAAGACAGGAAAGCAGATTCTCCCCCAGACCATCCAGAAAGGAGTGCAGCCCTGACAACACCTTGATTTTAACCCACTGAGACCTGTGTCAGATGTCTGACTTCCAGAACTGTCAGATAAACATTTGTGTAGGTTTAAGGCACTAAGTTTGTAGTACTGAGTTACAGAAGCAAATAGACAATTACCACAATTAATTTCTCTAAGTCTGCTCATTAATGTGGACTCGTACTTTAATGACCACTTGACTTCGGGGAAAGGAAGGAAAGAAATGGACTGGGACAGCACAGCTGCCATGCACAGGCCTTGGTGAGACCCTGTAGCATGTGCCACATTCGGTCTCCCTTACCCTCTAGCAAGGTGGGTATCGACAGCGCCATTGTAGATGGCTCTGAATCTCCAAGAGGTTGAGGCACTTGTCTGAAGCTTCCACTGGTAAAGTGGAAGCAAGTCTGTTGGCCTCCAGAGTACTTTCTATTCTACGGTGTAGCTTTCCTTTCCACTCAAGCTAAATGGTGCAGAAAGCCCACTGGGCCTGCTCTGTCCGATTGTGCACAGGACAGCCCCGAAATGGTGGCCACATCAGCTCCACAGGCCTTTCTGGGTCCCTTCCTCCCTTCCCTCCCATGCCAGCAGAATTGGAGACCCATAGCTTGGTCCTTCCATGGCCCCAGCTTCTGCACTGTCCCTTGAAGGGGTCACAAACAAAGCAGTACAATGCATCTTCATCTGTGCCAGAGAGAGGCAGTAAATCAAGTGGAGAGTCTGACCCATGAGCCACATGGATGATGGCTAACCAATGTGCTCTTGTACCACATACGTACCTGCACACTACAAGTGGGCACTGCGAGAGAGGGAGGGCTCCTTTCCTACTATGAATAGTGAAGTAGATGGAAGGGCCTTCCTCTCTCAGGTGGGAAGAAATGGAGTGGAAGTCACCCCTATGGCCTTCTCACAATGCTACCCAACCCTAGCCTGCATGCTCTGTGTGTGCTTAGGTGGCACATGTGGCTCTTGAAGCCTCTTGGGTGTTCAGGGAATGCACCTGGACTTAGCTCAAAACAGAGTCTGCTTTGGGAACTGTCCAGATGTGGATAGCTAATGATGTAATGGGGGGAGGGCCTTTTCTCAATCAGAGGATAGGATCCTGTTAATTAAGAAGCAATGCTTTGTGCTTAAAAGGCACAATCCAGACCCATCCATTAGTCTCTTCATTTAAGATCACTTTTAAATAAAAGCCAAGCTGAGCTATAGGAAGCATCAATTATTAACGGACACAGAGAGAAGTGGGCTTCTAAGTGAGAGGCTCGGCATTCACCACCACAGAATGGAGGGAGGCTTGGGGACTGAGTCAGGCGTGTCAGCTGTGTACTGAAGTGTACACAGGTTTCTGTGCACAAATGCATCACTGATGCTGTGCTTAGGGGCTGTGTGTGTGTATGTGTGTACCATGCCCATGCATGTGTGTGTATGCCCTCCATTACTGAAGGTGGCCCCAGGATACCTACAGGCAGCAGAGCAGGCCAGCCAGGGAGAAGGTGATATAAATAGGACAGAGAAACCCCACTGGCCTAGCCCTGGCTGAGCAGCTGGAGTTGGAGGGGGGGGCTCAGGGACTAGGGCAGTGAGCAGATTATGAGGCAGGCATGTACCAGCCCCCACCAGAGACCCAGAAAAAGGAGCATCCCGGCCAGAGAAAAACACATACAAACCCTGAATGACACAGGGATAGTTTCAGAGCAAAGTGACCCCATAGTCAACTCCATTCTTGGAAGGCTGCCTGCCACGTGCAGGGGCTCCATGCTGGACAAACGGATGGAAGACGTGCTCCCTGCTCTCCCAGATCTGGGAGGGAAGACAAACATAAATACAGTCTGAGACCACAGGTCAGAAGAGAGAAGGCAGATTGGCTTGTGCCCCAAGAGCCTGTGATTTTGTGAGCTAACTATGGAATAGGTGCAAGAGACAAAGTTGTAGCAGCAGAAAGGAGATGTGGGTGGAGAAGGCTGGAGAAGGCTCTGTGGAGCTGACCAGGGGTAAGACTCAAAGGGAGAGCAGACTTGGAGCAAAAAACCCCTTCCTCTAGGCTGGAGAGGGTGGTGACAGGGTCATTATCAGGCAAAGAGGTCATCTCCAGGCAAAGGGACATCATGGGTCAAGAGTGTGACGGCTGAGACACAAGATGTTTCGGAGAAGCCCAGATCAGAGAGACTTAAGGCCAAGTGCCAGCTAAAAAGGCCCTGAGCCAACGTCGGGAGAACAGTTCCCCAAGCCAGAGCAGCCAACAAGCTCTGTGACAGTCCTGTTTGCTGGAAATTAACAAAGAATGAAGAGCCTGCGTCCTGCAGGTTTGGCTGTACAGCTAGTGGTGGAGCCACTAATTCTTGCAGAGTCCAAATTCCCGTACCGCCTTTGAGTTTTGAGGGGGTAAGTAAACTGGCCCTGGCTGTGTGCCCACCTCTGAGCGCCTTTGCAGGGTGATCCTTGGACCATAAGCAGTGGCAGGTTACATAACTCAACCACAAAGAGGTCCTGGCCAGAACCTCTTCATCAGAAAAGTAACAGCAGCATCAAGCCTTGTGAGAGGAAGATGGGCTTGGGAAGGAAAAGAGAGGGGAACAGATGGGGTGGAGGTTGAGGGAAGAGGCAGCAGGAGAGGATGCCCAGGGTCTCCTGAGGCAATGGAAAGGCCTCTTTGGAGGGACAATTCTCAGTACACCCCAACCACAGCCGGTTGTCAAATGCTGGCGACAGGCTCTTGGACACAGCAACCTTGCCCAGAGAGATCTGTAACTGCAGGCAGTTCCTTCCCAGTCCTGCTTCCATCCAGAGGGCAAAAATACACATACTTATCTAAATAGAAGTGTTCCCTCTGCTCTTCCCAATTATTAACCCAGGGTTGTTAAATAGCTTGTAGGATCAGAGGTCCTTCTTAGAGGAGAAAAACATGGAAAGACCTTGGGCTCAGGGTCCACCTTCTGTCTGGTACGATGGTTACTGTCCTCTGCAGATGAGGCAACAGAGAAGCTAAGCAAGTTGTCCAAAGACACCAGTGAGTAAGCAAGACATTAGCCTCCTGGAGCAGAGAGCTCCTTGGGTGGCCCACAGTCTCAGAAAGCAGGCTTCCGTTTCCCGGAGAACTGTCGGCTTTATATCAACTCGGTCGTGCATTCAAGTTCATGCCTGGTCCTGTACTGACTCAGCAAGCAGAAGTCTAGGAACTGAGGCACCAGCAGGCTGAATGGGTGATGGGATCATTCTGGCAATGAAGAAAAGTGGTCTTTTTTTTTTTTTTTTAAGTTAAAAACCACAGGATAAACCACTCTCTGAAAAGAAGAATAAATTCATGCATCATTTAGATCCAACACACTCCCTTTAAATGTCCTAGTGACCACTAATGATCATAATCTAAAGAGACAAATCAATAATGCAAAGTCTAAACAACAAATGGAAGCCTCTCTCTGAATTCAGAGTCAATCGATAGCAAGTGGCTGGAGAGATCATTCCTCCTAAGAAAAACCTGTGAGAGTTTAGTTCAAACCAATTGCTCACTTCAACCTTCTCAAACCTAACATGTTCTTGCTTATCTACTTTTGTTGTGTGTGTGTGTGTGTGTGTTTTTAAGGTGGTAAATAGAGCAAAAGTTCCATCAGTAAACATTTTAAGGGGTGCCTGGGTAGCTCAGTCAGTTAAGCGTCTGACTCTTGGTTTCAGCTTAGGTTGTGATCTCAGGGTCGTGAGATCAAGCCCTAAATTGGGCTCCACACTTAGCAGGGCATCTGCTTGAGATTCTCTCTCCCTCTACCTGCTTTTGCTTGGTCTTTCTCTAAAATAAATAAATCTTAAAAAAAAAAAACCTCAAAAAAAAATAAACCTCAACATGAAGCACCTGGGTGGTTCAGTGGTTGAACATTTGCCTTTGGCTCAGGGTGTGATTCCAGGGTCCTAGGATCAAGTCCCACATCCAGCTCCCCACGGGAGGCTGCTTCTCCCTCTGCCTATGTCTTTGCCTCTGTGTATCTCTCATGAATAAATAAATAAAGTCTTAAAAAATAAAAATAAAAAATTTAAAAACCCAACATTTTATGGTGCAGACACTGTTGGGAGTCCTGGGAGAGCTGACCTTCAAACCCAGAGTGGCTCCTTCCTGTCCAATAGGAAGGTCAAGGATCTCGCAGGTGGTCTCATCTTCCCTGAACAAACAAAGCATTGCCTTATTAGTTTCAGCCTTAGAAGAATTGCCAACAAAGTTCTACAATCTCCTCTAGGACAAGGGGCTGGAATACAATGTGGGGACCAAGGGCAGGGTAGAAACAGCAGCTGCCACACGGCAAGACAACGAAGTAGAACACTGTAGAGCACCCAGAATCAATAATAAAAACCAGCCTGGTTTTACAAGCATCATGTGCTAGCAATCTTAAACAATATACTAAATAAATAAAATACTCCTTGAAGAAATACTCCTTGAAAAATATTTCCTTGGTCTACATTATAAACAAGTGGTGTCAATACTGTTGAGCGTTGATAACACGGATATAAGGTTCACATTAGTACTTGAAAACACATATCCTTTGGAAAACCTGGTTTCTCCATAGAAGTCACTTGGAGAACTCCCAGTTACACACAGCCCCAACATGTGCGGAGTCGGTTGCACACAGTCATTTCGAGGGAAAGTTCTTAGCAGTTCAGAATTGTGAGCTTGTTTCAGGCGCTGTCTGCAGTTCCAGCTTCTCAGAGACTGCATAGTCCTGCGTTCAGAAATCAGGTTGTAAGTGGTAGCACAGAGGCCACCAAGAAGCTGAGGTACTTCGGTGCTGTCATTCCCTGGGGCCACTTGGGAGTTTTTATTTGTTTAAAATTTAAAACGGTAACACCGAGTGTGAACTGTCAAGGGTAATATTTTTGCTTGGTAAGTGTAACTTTTATTCACATGTGATGTATTTTACTAAGTTTGATATGTTTCAAATGGAAACTTCTTTTTCTTTTTTTTAAAGATTTATTTATTTAAGAGAGAGAGCAAGAGCAAGTGAACAGGGGAGGGGCAGAGGCAGAGAGAGCGAGCTTCAAGCAGACTCCACGCTGAGTGCAGAGCCCCACACAGGGCTCCATCTCACAATCCTGAGATTGTGGCCTGAGCCGAAACCAAGAGTTGGATGTGTAACTGACTGAGCCACTCGGGTGCCCCCAAAACTTTCTAAATTGTTGAGTTATAGTGTTTAAAAAAATAAGCAATAAAGCAGTACATCTGTGGTACGATTTAAAGGTTGCTAAATTATAGGCAACTTTTGCAGATGTCTCACTTTTATTGAACTTCACTTACTAGTGAACAGTGATTTACATAAATTATATCAGGTTGCAACCAGCGATCAAAATTCAGTGGTATAAAAAACTAATAAGAAATTGTGCTTTTTCCCTATTTTGTACTATAATATTTACTTCTTCTTTACATTGTGGCATAATTATATGTGTACAGTTCAATAAAAGAAACATTTTATTATTTCTGTTTCTCTTCTGAGTATTATCTGATCACTTCATGACTATTTCTCCAGATAATTCTGTCGTATAAAGGTGGGGACAGGAAGTGGCTTATAGCACTGTTCTGGAAAGTGGCTTGATGAGTGAGCAACCCCCTTCAACAATCAGCTAGGTGCATTCATCACAGATCTGCAAGAGAATGAAGATGAATTCTTCCCCAGACTATAAATTTCCCTGCTAATGCTCAACATTCCCGTCTTTAAAAATCACATCACACAGTAGCCACAGTGACAGTGAGTTCTGGAATGTAAAACTCAATGATGTGAAGGTTCATGATAACTTTTCAGGGCCAGGGATGAGAAACCCAAGTAGAACCCGCAGAGAGTGGTGCTCCACTGGGATCTGGCCCCTGCCCAAGCCCGAAACCAGAGGCTGGCCCTCACAGCAGCCAGAGCATGTGGTCCCTGCAGCCATGACCTACTTCCCGGTCTTCCAGCAGGGGAACCGGGCAGGCATGACAAAGCAAAATTAAGTGAATTTGGAGTGAGCCCACATCAGAAAAGCTTCTAAACAGTGTTCACCTTTTATTAGGGACAGAAGGCAGATGTCATGAATAGAGGAAGAGTCTAATCTTGGAAATTAAAAGATTGATGGGCGGGGGAGGGAGGGAACGCAGAGTAGTAGAAAAAACACAGGCTTTGAAGATGAAAGATCTGGGTTCAAATTCTCATTCTGCAATTTATTGGCTTATGATTTTGGGCAAGTGACTTAACCATTCTGAGCCTCACTTTACTTGTTTGTAACATGGAGATAGAACCTCATTTCTCAAAGCTGTCCTGAAATGAAGCAAAATCGTATCTGAAGTAAGATGTGAGACCATCTTACTTCTCCTTTAGTTTTCCATAATGACATAAAATATTCTATAGGGACAGAGCCAAAGCCTCATGGGGCTAATGTATCAACCCCCCCTCACCCCGGCCAACCACCACCCAGGGCTGCCTTGATGTTCGGGCAGAGACTTCTCTAAGAATGCAGAGTACACCAAACTTTTCCCAGGAAGGAACTTAGCTTGCCAGAGGGTACACAGCTTGCCAGCAAGGGCTGGGCACCCATTACCAGTTCCCCTAGGAGCCTGTGCTCCAGAGATCTGTAGCAGCAAACAATGGCCAGGTATTTCTGGGATTTTAAATAAATAAACACGTGCAAACTGTGGCTAATGAAGTCATCCAAACACTCTGTACTTAGAAGGGGATTGGATGGCAGGTGGGAGAAAGTATTAAGACAAGAAGGAAGGCCATAGTTGTTATTTAATAAGTAATGGAGCAGGGGGCACCTGGTGGCTCAGTCGGTTGAATGTCTGACTCTTGATTTTGGCACAGGTTGTGATCTCAGGGTCATTGAGATGGAGTTCTATGTCAGGCTCAGCACAGAGTCGGCTTGAGAGTCTCTCCCTCTGCCCCTCCTCCTGCTCGCTCACTCTCTCAAATAAATAAATAGGTAAAATCTCTTTTTAAAATAAAGTAATGGAAATTTTGTTTTTGTTTGATGGAGGAGCTAACATCTATTGAAATCCTTTACTGCCTATTTGTACCCCCTTCACCTGCAATAACTTCTCCTTGTCTGTACAATGGGTATAACCACATTGGGCACTGGGCCTGCCTCTCTGTAAGGTGCATAACAAAGCTTGGTTGAAGTGAAATATGAAATTTCATGAAACTAACATATTGTTACCTAGGAAAATATCCTTACCATCCTGCTTTTTGAGGAGGTTTAGGGAGATAAAATTTACAGAGATTTATTTATTCATTCAAAAAAAGTTATTGGGTCTATTTTTTTTTAGTTTTTTTTTTTAAATTTTTATTTATTTATGATAGTCACAGAGAGAGAGAGAGAGAGAGAGAGAGAGAGAGGCAGAGAGAGAAGCAGGCTCCATGCACTGGGAGCCTGATGTGGGATTCGATCCCGGGTCTCCAGGATCACGCCCTGGGCCAAAGGCAGGCGCCAAACCGCTGCGCCACCCAGGGATCCCAACTTATTGGGTCTTAAGCACAATGCGGATTGGTGGTTTTCAAGCCTGTGCAGACAATTCCCTATAGTGTTTTTGAAAAACATACTTACCAAAAAGAAGAAGAAGAAGAAGAAGGAGGAGGAGGAGGAGGAGGAGGAGGAGGAAAGAAGAAGAAGAAGAAGAAGAAGAAGAAGAAGAAGAAGAAGAAGAAGAAGAAGAAGAAGAAGAAGAAGAAAGGAGGAGGAGGAGGAGGAGGAGGAGGAGGAGGAGGAAAGAAGAATATAACTACTGAGGTCAGGGCCCACCCTAGGGATTAGGATTCAGTTGGCTTGGGGTGGTGCCTGGGTATCGTGTGTTTTAAAGATTTTATTTATTTATTTATTTTGAAGAGAGAGAGAGAGTGTGTGTGTGTGCAGGGGGAGGGGCAGAGAGAGAAGGAGAATCTCAAACAGACTCCATGCTGAACACAGATACATCATGTGTTTTTTTTTAATTTTTTAAAAAAGGTTATTCTTTCTCTATTGAATTGTTTTGACACTCTTTTTTTTAAAGATTTTATTTATTTATTCATGAGACACACACACACACAGAGAGAGAGAGAGAGAGAGAGAGAGAGAGAGAGAGAGAGGCAGAAACACAGGCAGAGAGAGAAGCAGGCTCCATGCAGGGAGCCCGACATGGGACCCGATCCCGGGTCTCCAGGATCATGCCCTGGGCTGAAGGCAGACCCTAAACCACTGAGCCACCCGGGCTGCCCTACATCATGTGTTTTAAAGACCCCTCAGGTGAATCTAACGTGTAGTTAGGTTGGCAACCAGGGTACAGGTACTAGGACCACAGCAGTGAGTGACACAGGTGTGTCCCTGCTCTTGTGAAGGTGCCCAGTAGGGAGACAGTGGACAAGTGAAATAAGTGTCATAAGAAAGGACAGAAGGTCATGGGAGCATAGAATGGGCACCAGGTAGTCTGGAGGGTGGGAGAAAACTTTCCTGAGGAAGTGATGCCTAATGTGGAGGCCTGAGGGAGGAGGGCAAGTTAGCAAGGTGAAGACAGAGCCAGAGAAAGACATTCCACACAGAGGGAATACCACATGTGACGGCTCCAAGGCAAAAGATGGCAGAACATTTTCAAGCATGATCCATAAGGCTGGAAGATGAGGGAAGCAGCGATGCTAGACGTGTGAAGCAATCTGGAATTTGGGGCTTGTTTGTTACTGCAGCATAAACCTGGCCCTGCTGACTAATACACAGATTACAGTAGAATGACAGAGGGCCAAGTCCAGCCTGGATTCAGCTGAAGAGAGCAGGCACACTGGGAGAACACAGAGGTGGCAAGAGTGTCAAGGATGCTTTAAGAAACTTGGGGTGCCTGGGTGGCTCAGTCAGTTAAATGTCTGCCTTAGGTTCAGGTCATGATCCCAGGGTCCTGGGATGGAACCCAGGCAGAGACTGCTCAGTGGGGAGCCTGCTTCTCCCTGCCCTTCCTCTGCTGCTCCTCCTGCTTGTGCTCTCTTGCTCTCTCTGTCAAATAAATGAATAAAATCTTTAAAAAAAGGGGGGGGTGCTTTAAGAAACAACCTGGCTGGAAGAGGAGGAGCAAGCCAGGAGAGTTGGCTGAAGGGGGCATTTGTTTTGTTTTAAAGAGATGAATCATCGAAATCTCCTAAACACTGACATTGAGGAAGGAATCAGGAGAGAAGGGGAGGATAGAAACAGGAGAAGGGGAAAAGCAAAAGCTAAAGAAGGCTCCTGAATGGGGGGAGAGGTGGAGGGATGGAATTCAGAGAACAGAGTAGAGGGGAGCTTGGCCTTAGCAGAGCTGTCCAGGAGGGCTGCAGGGAGAGGTGCACAGAGCGAACTCTGGCCAGGAACAGAACAGTGCTGAATTAGCACCTGCCACTCAGGTCAGCCTCACAGAGCACTTTGATACTCTCCCTGTGCCCCGCCTCCCACCAGGGGATGGACCCGCCTCCCACCAGGAGATGGACATTGGCTCCTCTTTCTTAAGACCACCAAATCCCAGCACCAACTCCCACCGCCCTGCAACATTTAAGGACGTTTTCCCACAACAGAAAACAGATTAAATCAACAAATGTCATTGGTTATATTTTTAGCACTCCAAATGAGAGCTCAGGGATAGGCCTGAGTACTCCTGCCTCCCTCCATTTTTTACTTTGAACATTTTTAAATTTACAGACGGGTTACACGAATAATACAATCAGTTCCTACATGCCCTCCTGAACTCACCAACTGTTAATATTTTCAGCATTTGCTTTCTTTCTGTCATTCTCTGTACATATGTATGAATAGTTATTATACATACATAAAATGTAGTTTCAAACAATATTTTTCTTACTATAAAAGCAATATCTGCACATGTAAGTAAGTATAGCAAAGTATACAAAAGAAGTACTTACCTACAATCCTACCGCTGGAGCCATCACTATTAATATTTTCACACATGTCCTTTTTGTTGTTTTTAAATTTTTTAAAATTTATTTTAAGTCTGCTCCACACTCAGTGTGGGGTTTGAACTCATGACCCTGAGATCAAGAGTTGCATGGTCTATGGACTGAGTCAGCCAGTTGCCCCCCTATACATCCTTTTTGGATCTTCATATGCATTTTTTAAAAGATTTTATTTATTTATCCATGAAAGACACAGGAGAGAGAGAGGCAGAGACATAGGCAGAGGAAGAAGCAGGCTCTAGGCAGGGAGCCCGATGTGGGACTAGATCCTGGGTCTCCAGGATCAGGCCCTGGGCTGAAGGCAGGTGCTAAACTGCTGAGCCACCCAGGGATTCCCTTCATATGCATTTTTAAAAAAGATTTTATTTATTTATTCATCACACACACACACACACACACACACACACACACACACAGAGGCAGAGACACAGGCAGAGGGAGAAGCAGGCTCCATGTAGGGAGCCTGACGTGGGACTTGATCCCGGGTCTCCAGGATCATATCCCAGGCTGAAGGCGGCGCTAAACTTCTGGGCCACCGGGGCTGCCCCTTCACATGCATTTTAAACACAGTCAAGATTATACTAAATATACAGTTTGTACCATGCTCTTCTATTACATCAGAAGTGTTTTCTCGAGGGATCCCTGGGTGGCTCAGTGGTTTGGCGCCTGCCTTCGGCCCAGGGCGCGATCCTGGAGTCCCGGGATTGAGTCCTGTGTCAGGCTCCCGGCATGGAGCCTGCTTCTCCCTCTGCCTGTGTCTCTGCCTCTCTCTCTCTCTGTCTATCATGAATAAATAAATAAAAATTTTTAAAAAAAGAAGTGTTTTCTCAAGTCATGTAAATTTTCATAGACAATTTCTAATGGCTACCTACCATTCTTTTTTTTTTTTTAAGATTTTATTTATTTATTCATGATAGAGAGAGGCAGAGGAAGGCGCTAAACAGCTGAGCCACCCAGGGATTCCCTATCCAAACATTTCCTGCCACTGGCATTGTATGGGAGCAGACCTAAGTAAATGCCATCACTGAAGGAGGGAGGTAGGGGGTTGTGGAGGCAGAGGGAGGTGTGGCCCTGGAGGGGAGGACCCATCCCAAATCACCTCCAATGCTGGAAACTGAAAGAAGGGGTGGAGAAACCATGCCTCTCAGGGCTTCTCATTCTGGTCCATTGCAGGCACTTGAGAAATGGTCACTACATGAATAAACAAATCCACAAACGTGTATTTCTGCATTCCTATCACATGTCCAACACAAGCGACAAGGAGAGAGAAGCACGAGAAAAAGCAAGGGATCATGGGACGAAAGACACTAACTGGGTGTGCAGGACTCGAAATTAAATTCACCCACATACAATATGGGCAAGTTTTCTTAGGACAACCCGCCCACTGCTAGCGCTGACGTCTGCAGACCTCCCTCTTCTACAGGCAAGTCTCGATCTGATTCAGCTCCAGAATGCAAGCAGTTAGGAAGATGGGAGATGCAGGAGGGAAGTCAGGTGTGGTCTCAAGGGCCAGCCCCCAGTGTTGCCCAGGGAAGGGCAGCAACATTACCTAAGGAAACAGGGAGGCCACTCGCAGCTGCTTCTCTGCTGGGAGCTGGTTGTCCCAGAGCAGGCCTTGGCCACAAAGGTGAAGGCAGTTCTCCACCCCAGCACTTTGCAGCGGATGTGCTGTCACTCCATTGGGATGATTTTCCATAAGTGACTCCTGGTTGTCACCCCGATTCCAAACCAGTAGGAGCAGCCCCTATTAGTGGAGATGGGCTGAATGGGGGCTGCAGGGAGGTGGTGGGCACACACTGGTGTAAAAGTGGGATGGAGCTGACACACACTGGTGTAAGCTGGGATGGAGGCCCCAGGGCTAGGGAGGGTGGGCGTGACATCACAGTCAGCCTAGGAGAAAAGCCAGGTCTGTGAAGTCATGAAGTTCTGCGGCCTTTCTCCCCACTGCTTTGGGCACTGGTTTTTTATCTTTTTTGCCTTCGAATGGCAAGGAATGGGTGAACAGGCTGAGAAGAATGGAGTGGAGGAGGCTGGGACGCCAGCCCGCTATTCTCCGACATTTGGGAGTTGATATGCACTCCTTCACTCCCCATAATGCCTGCTAAGTGAGGAGGAACTGAACAGCGGAGCCTTCAGAGTCACAAGTGACTTAAACCCTACGCTCACATTTGAGTGGGCTTTGGAGATTCCAGACTTTGAGCACCCGACAGGGCAAAGAGGAGAAGGCGCGTCCTGGGTTGTCACTACTGTGGGCTGGGGGCTGCTGTCTTTCCTCTTCCTGCAGATTTGCATAGGCCTGTCTCACACATGTGAAGCAGAACTTTGGTTACAGTTCAAGGGACACAGGGTTTAGTTGTGAAATGCAAAAAAGAGGGCTTGTGAAATCCAGAGAATGTACTTAAGGATCTTTTAAATGCAAACACTCAGCTAGCACTTGGTACATGCAAGCTTCTTTTCTACACACATGACAAGTCTGAGTACATTTCATTCTCTTCCCAACCCTATGAGGTGGGTATTATTATTTTTACAGCAATTATACAAATAAGGAAACAGGCACAGAGAGGTTGAGCAACCTGCCCAAGTTCACACAGCTAGGACACGGTAGGGCTGGGATTTGAACCAAGGTACTTGGCTCTGGAGTGTGTACGTGAAACCTCACTGCCACGTCAGAGAAACTGTAGGACAAGTTTTCCAGAAGTGATGGCTGAGTTCTACTTCCCCCAGTTTGTACCCTTCAAGAAGGGAGCCTTTCTAAAGACGATAGTAGGTAGGTCAAGGTCCCACACAGTGGTGACAGTGGCTGAGTCAATAAACAGCTTCAGTGTCATGTGCTGAAGAGGTGAGAAAGACTTTAATGACTTTAATGAGAAAGACTCAGATTCCCTTTTATGGGAGGAAACCAGAGCACATGGAGCCCTGGAGGCAGGTTGGCTCCAGGCACTCCCTCAGCACCCACAAGCAAACCTGGGGTGGTTAGACCACATCCAGGCTGCTCCCTCCCTGAGTCTCAAGAGTAGATGTTATGGGGCTCCCAGGTTAAACCAGCTATGGAGGGGCCACTGTTTCCTGATGGCCCAGGACCTGTCCTAGCCCTGGCCTGATGTCCTGGTAGGAATCCAGTCCCAACATCAGCCTTATCTCTGGGCTACTTTCTCATTCTATTCTCAGTTAAAATTCCTGAGTCATGACAGAGGACAAGAAATGCTGGAGAGAAGCCTTCAGGTACTATCTGTTCTAGGCATCCTCTCTTTTAAGAGAACATCAAGATTCCCAATTTCAGCTCAGATCATGATCGCAGTCATGAGATCGAGCCCTCCATCAGGCTCTACACTCAGCAGGGAGTCTACTGGAGGATTCTCTCTTCCTCTCCCTCTGCCCCTCCCCAGCACTCATGCACACCCTCTCTCTAAAATAAATAAATCTTTAAAAAAAAAAGTCAAGATACCTCAACATAATAACATAACACCTTTTCATTGCACACATAAAACTAATAAAACCACTGTGTGTATGTGTGTGTGTGTGTGTATTTCTTCCCTAGCTAGACTTAGCTTCCCAAAGACCAACACTGAGTGGTTTCCAAGCATGTAGCAGGCATTCAATTGGACATGCTGAACTTTTTCAGACTTTAAGGTATAACTTGTTTAGACACCTGGGCTGGGAATTTTGATAAAATACCCCCTAGTTAAAAGATGGCAACCAACAAGTATCAGATGAATGGAACCCTCAAAGAGCAAAAATATAAGACCTTCAGAACAAGAGCACAGAGCTGCCCAGAGTCAGCCATGATACAGACCAGAGAGAGGACTCGGAGTACACATCAGTCAAAAACCATTTGCCGAGGATCATGGGCTTAGGTGCTCTGAACATCCCTAATAAGACTCTTCAGTTCCTGCTCCTTACTTCCAGCAGGATGGGTGGCACCAGAATACCCCAAAATTGACAAAGAGCAGGGCTTGGTCACAGACGTGAAGGCAGTTCCCTGCCCCAGCGCTTTGCGGTTGGTGTGCTGTCACTCCACTGGGATGATTTTCCATAAGTGGCTCCTGGCCGTCATTCCAATTCCAAACCTGCAGGATCAGGACCAAAAACCCCTCCCCCAAGGTCTCAAAATCCCCACCTCAGGAAGTTCTTGCTGTCTAGCTTTAATTCTTCCAGATAGAGTCTAACCCAGACAAACAGCCTATGAGTTATATTACAGAGTTTTAAAGAGTCTAAATTAGTAACCTATACTTGAATACCAGGAACATTTAATCAAAGTACATTTTTTTTAAAGTTGCTAAGAGAATGCATCTTTATTTTTATTTTTTTATTATTTTTAAAATATTTATTGATTATGATAGTCACACACAGAGAGAGAGAGAGAGGCAGAGACATGGGCAGAGGGAGAAGCAGGTTCCATGCACCAGGAGCCCGACGTGGGATTCGATTCCAGGTCTCCAGGATCGCGCCCTGGGCCAAAGGCAGGCGCCAAACCTCTGCGCCACCCAGGGATCCCGAGAATGCATTTTTTTAAAAAAAAGATTTTATTTATTTATTCATGAGAGACACACAGAGAGAGAGAGAGCAGAGACATAGGCAGAGGGCTCTCCCTGCAGGAAGCCCGATGCAGGACTTGATCCCAGGACCCCCGGATCATGGCTCAACACCTGAGCCACCCAGCTGCCCCTGGATTTTTTTTTTTAAGATTTTATTTTTAAGTAATCTCTATACCCAATGTGGAGCTTGAGCTCACAATGGGTATAGCTCACAATGCAGAGATCAAAAGTCCCATGCTCTACCGACTAAATCAGCCAGGTATCTCCAAAGTACAATGTCTGATTTATGTTGAGAAGTTGGAATGATCTAGACTGGGCTCAACTTGCACAAGACACTATCATTGGCTGGGGCCTCCCCATTGCTACTCCTGTGTAGGCATTTGGTGACATGCTTCTTGTTTGGGCTCTTCGTACCTTGTCCCTGAGGGTTCTAAGCAATTTGTTGTCACCTACTTACCTCAGCAATCATGAACCCCTTTGGATCTTCCTCCAAGCCCAGTGACCCCAGGCCAGGCACTGTGTTTTCTCCAGGGCACACTGCCCAGAGTGGGTTGTTAAGGTAAGGAGGGGCTGGCCGCAGGGTCCTATACACTCAGAGCCAGCTGGTGTGCATCGAGAAGTGAGAAGCCTCCATGCCGTGACCCCGTTTGTCTTGTAGGACACACTCCCGAAATGGCTGCCAGGCCATGGCCTCTGAGTCTAGAGAAGAGGATTTTCCTGCAAGGGATACTGATTGCCCATGTCGGAAGAGAAAATCTCCCATGGCTCCTTTTACATTTGCTCTCATGGACTGAAAAACACTCCAAATTGATGCCCAAGTCTACATGGAGGAGCATAGAAAGATTCTTTCCCAGTTTTTTTCATTATAAATCCTGTTGCAAGGGTAACTGAAGGGAAATGATCCTACCTTCTCATTTAAAAGTCTGGGAAGGGCAGGAAAGAGTAAATTTCTTTGCAATCCGATTTTCCCACGTTCACATTTATCCCTTATTAACCATTAATGGCCTGTTCATCATGCTGGAGAACAACTGTGCAAAGAGGCATACATTTACCACATGCTGGCCTTTCGGATGTTCATTATGAATTTAATTATTATTAAGTACCCACAGTGTGCCAGGTGCTAAACAGTAAATGAGGGGCAGACAGGAGGAAGGCTTCATGTCACCAGTCAGGTGTCACTGTAACTGGTCAGCTCTGCTGCTAGCATTCCCAGGCCCTGCAGCTGGAGCCTGCAGAGCCACCCTGCTGTCTCAGGACTTCAGAAATGTCTTCTGTGGGTTAATGGGTGACTGAGGAGGGTGTGTCTATGGATCCCCAGGAACTAGGAGGCGTTTGCAGGTGACAGGGCCTGTGTAGCCACCCCTACCTTGCCAGAGCGCTCCAGTCTGATGTCCCTGAAGGACAGGGAAGGGTCAGAGGGCAGAGCTGAGTCCCTGAAGTCAGGCACAGTGTTGAAGAGCCAGGCAGGGGATCCCTGGGTGGCGCAGCGGTTTGGCACTTGCCTTTGGCCCAGGGCGCAATCCTGGAGACCCGGGATCCAATCCCACGTCGGGCTCCGGGTGCATGGAGTCTGCTTCTCCCTCTGCCTATGTCTCTGCCTCTCTCTCTCTCTCTCTCTCTGTGTGACTATCATAAATAAATAAAAATTAAAAAAAAAAAAGAAGAAGAGCCAGGCAGGAAGCCCACGGTTTGGGGTAAGCACCCCCCTCCAGGCAGCAGTGCTTAAACTGGACTGTCCTCCAGGCCAAGAATGAGGAAGGGGCTGCTGCACTGCTGAGCATGGCCCCTAAAGGCTGAGGGACTGTCAGAAGGTCACCTAGCCATCCAGAGCCTGTTTCCTCGTATGAAAAAATGGATAGAATTGCAAATTCACTGGGGCAATATAGTGATGAAATAAGATGAACCAGGAAGATGAGATGAACCAGGCTAACACATGTTAGCCCTCACTGGTTTGGTTCTGTTTTGTTGTTACTGTCAACTCCAGCCAGGCAGCTGATTAACAGTCAGGAGACAGGAGAACAGAGGGCTTGGGGGAAAGCCCAATCCGCCTCCTGAAACAAACCAAACCAAACATGAAAAGGGGACCTGAGGCTTAGGATCCATATAAAGCATGTGCATTGCACAGTGAATTACGGTGCATACAGAGTCCATGAAAGACATCTTCCAGCACCTGCATTCTCCACCTACAGCTCACCTGAAATGTTCCCTTGTCTACAGCAGCCAGGTGATCAGGCTAGCCCACAAAAGCCTAGCAAGAGAGCCCATGGGTCTGAGATAGGCCTTAGTAGCTTTGAGCTATCAGGTCCACCTTGTAGCCCTGTGAACCCTTTTGAGCTATGAGCCCACGGACCCCAGCAGTGGAGAACTTAGGAAAGAAAAGTGAACAAGGGGGAGTAACTGGAGTCTGCTCTGGTTAGGTGCTCACAGGTTGCCACAAGCTCGTTTGTGGGCGTGGCCACAGAAACTAACCTGAGCCGAGCTCTCGGCACCGGCACCGGCACCGGGTCTGAGGAAACCTCCAGGGTCCCCCCGCAGGGTAGGGGCAGGTGAGGGACCAGGATGAGGACTCTGGCCTCAGCAGGGATGAGGGTGTCCTGGGAGGAGGGCAGCGGCGGCAGCCCCTTCTTCCAGGTCCTAGCGAGTTCGGGCACGCTTGAGGCGGGTGGACACAATCCAACACGGTGCCCAGGTGGAGGGGGCGTGGCCAGGGCGAGAGTGGAGAGATCCCAACCCGCAGTGCTAGGGCACTGCGTTGCCGGCAGGTGGAGGGGCCGAAAAGACGCAAAACCACCGGAAGGACGGAAGATGGAGTTATTCAGAGGAATTTTTTCAAAATGATATCTGTATTTTTTTTCTGATTATCAGAGAAATTCATGCTGCTGTTGGAATTTTTGATAATGAGAAATTACTTGTGTTACTACTATAATAGCAAATTTTCAGCCCCGCGCACACAAAAGAAATACAGACCTATTGGATTTGGAGGAAAATGCAAGTGCAGAAGGTACAAAGTCCCTCTGTAATCCATCTTCAGTTCCACAACCTGAACTCTAAAAGCTTTTTTTTTTAAGATTTATTTATTTATTTATGAGAGAGAGAGAGAGAGAGAGAGAGGTAGAGACACAGGATGAGGGAGAAGCAGGCTCCATGCCAGGAGCCCGACATGGGACTCGATCCCGGGGCTCCAGGATCATGCCCCGGGCCAAAGGCAGGCACTAAACCGCTGAGCCACCCAGGGATCCCCTGAACTCTAAAAGCTTAATAACACAGGGGCATGTTTGCAGATTATCATGGTAGGTGTTCAGGAGTCTAAGGGCTAGTCACTCACTCTGCTCTGTCCTTTCTACGAATGGTTGCCACTCCTTACCAAAGCCCTGAAAGGGATATGTAACCAGGCTAAGAGAGGTCAAACTACTTACCCAAGGTCACACAGCTAGGAGGGGGCAGCCAGGAGCCAACCTTGGTCTGCCCTTCTCCCAGGTGTGGACCGTTGTCCCCGCACCCCATCCACAATCCAGGAATACAAGGGCAAACTGCATCTCCTATCCATTTCTTGAGTAAGACATGGTAACCATAAATGATTAAAACAATACTTGGGGAAAACTGTTTGAGCTGCTAAGAATAGGCCAGGCAGGTACAAGGAGGGCTGACCTTCCAGGAGCCCTCATAGCAGCTTTTGTGCTAACAGGAGGTAGGCAGGCTTTTGAAGGAAGGTGGCTCCAGGAGACAGCAATGGAGGAAATGGTCAAAGTGGACAGATGAATGAGCCCACTCCAGGCTCTCCTGGGCTCACCACATGAGTGGGTGAATGGGTTGGCCATTGTGCAGCTCTTGCTCATACTACGACGTGTCCATGGCTGGGAAGTGCTTCATCTCCGTGGGCAAGGAAAACCTCATTAACCTAATGGATATTTTCCAGCAACAAATGTTGCTTCTGTACTTAAGCATACCCGAGGGGAAAGCTATTTCACTAGGGACACCCAGACATCCTCCAGGAATTGTCGACATTCTCTAGGAAAATTAGCAGGCGTTTTTAAGCAGGGTGTATGCTTCTCCTTTCAAAAGGAGTGAAGTCGGGGATCCCTGGGTGGCTCAGCGGTTTAGCGCCTGCCTTTGGCCCAGGGCGCGATCCTGGAGTCCCGGGATCGAGTCCCACATCAGGCTCCCAGCATGGAGCCTGCTTCTCTCTCCTCCTGTGTCTCTGCCTCTCTCTCTCTCTGTCTATGATAAATAAATAAATAAATCTTTAAAAAACAAAAAACAAAAAAAACAAAAGGAGTGAAGTCACTTCAGCCTGGCTGCTTTAACGAAAGATGACTCCCCTTGACTGGCCACATGGGTCTGAGAGTCCCCCCAACAGCCCAGCCATTGCAGGGAGGTAATATGGGGCCTGGGACATGATGCGCAAGGGAAGGAAGGAGACCTGTGCTACTTAGCTTTGCCATGAACTTGCTGTGTGACTCTGGGGAGGTCACTTTACCTCTCGGGGCTGTTGCTTCATTTCTCAAGTGGCTCTGGCATCTGTTAAAATGCCAAACTCGTGAGCCTTAACACCTTGCAGTGGCACCTCTGTGGATTTTTCTCAGTATAACCTCAGACAGCAGGGCAGGTGTGGGAGAAGGAAGGTCCCTCAAAGAGGAAAAAAAAAAGCAGTGAGGGGAAAGTAGTGATTCACTTTAAGGATGTCACACATTTGGGGCAGCTCCCAACACTTTCATCTTTCTCTGTTGGACCCTTCTTTTTCCTCCTTCCCAGTTCCCCTGTCACATGGTTGAGAGAGGCCATGAGCCACTATCACAGGAATGCTGGTGACTGTCAGGAAGGCAGCAGAGGAGATCTGGGCCATGGCTAGTTGGTGGGACCAGGTGGCCTCTGGGGGCTCTTACACCTTCGTGGTTCTGGGAGTTCAGAGTCCTATAGGTCAAGCAAGAGTGAGCCCTAACCAACACCCAATGGGAAATGCTCCAGCCTGGGGGGCAGGCAAGTTACATTCTAGCCTCAGCTGTGCCTATCAGCCTCTTTGGACCACACGGTAATTAAAACTGAAATGAAGCCCTGGGAGGATTGGCTGGAAGGTCTCTGAGGATTACTGTGTTGAATCTGAAGGAGGAGACTGGAAGTGCCTTTTTGCTTCTCTGGGTGTGGGAAGTGTCCCCAAAGAGCAGGGTCTTGGTCCGTGTTCTATGTCCTTCAAGGAACATGGGGGATTCAGGAGGAACTCCAGACAGGCCTTGGAGCAAGGTGGGCCATCTACGCAAGGAAGCGACTCCAGAAAAGACAGGCATCGGGGTCAGGACACAGGCTCCTGCCCCGGAGGCAGGGCTGCAGCCAGAAAAGTTACCACTGCTTTGTCCCCACTATGAGATTCTAGAATGGCAGCTTCCGTTTTTTCCCCTTCCAAACAGGAAGTGCCACCTTGCCTGCAGTGGGAGGATGAAATGAGGTCATTTGTGTGAAAACACTAAGAGAGAAAATAGCATTAAAGTTGTTTTTGATATAAAAGGATTGGGCATGAAGATCGTCAAGTGGTGCATCATCTGGCCTCCCCACAGGGAAGTCACTCACAGGGGTCTCACTTGAAATGCAGGCTCTATCAGGCACTCTGGGGACCAGGGTGGCTCCTGGGGCTAATCTGGGTTGTCACAAACAACAAGGCTTGGGTATTAACTAACACAGTAGCCCACCTCCCTTTGTCTTCCTGCCCCCTTCCCCTCTACTTCCGAGGGAGTACTCCAAAAGGTGCTATATTCAATTACACACTTTATATATGCTTTACACGTGTGTGTGTGTGTGTGTGTGTGTGTGCATGCGCTTCCAGTAAATTGTCTTCCTACAACTCATCTGGGAAGTCCTCTGTCTAAGGCAGTGAAGTGCCCAGGCTAGCCCAAAAAGACCTAGCTACAGAGCTTCCCTCTCCCTGAAATTAGAGGGTGAAGCCAGATCAGAGCTTCTCCATTAGGGGTGCCGTGTCTATCAGCTTTGCCTGGGGGGGCCTTTGAAAGAATGTTTCTTCCAGATATTTTCATTCCTCTGAAGTGAGCTGGGGCCTAAGCATATATATGAATGTAGCTTTAAAAACATATACACATGGGGGCGCCTGGGTGGCTCAGTTGGTTAAGCATTTGCCTTCAGCTCAGGTCATGGTCCCAGGGTCCTAGGATTGAGCCCTGCATCAGGCTCCCTGCTCAGCGGGGAGTCTGCTCCTGCTTCTCCCCCAACTCTTGTTCCCTCTCTCTTTCTTTCAAATGAATAAACAAAATCTTTAAAAATATATATACACATGATTTAAAAAATCCGTAGTAGAGTACAGAGTGACAATGGTGTCTCCTGCCTGCACCCACGATTTATCTTCCTGGAGGCTACCATCAAAACCTGATTTTCATCTTTCCTTCCAGTCGGGCTCCATATATGTGGCCTCATGCACATACATTCTCTTTCTTTTTCTTTTTCTTTCTTTCTTTTTTTTTTTTGGAATCTTTCTTTTTATGCAGGTGGGAACACATGTACAGCTGCCTTGTGTTAGCGTATCTGAGAGAGTGTCCACCCACAGCAGTGCATTCTGGGGGGACCCCACTTTAGCGCCAACCAGTTTCATGTCAATTATTTCCAGACTTTTGTGGAACAGATGACTCCCCAGTGAATCCTCACACAGATTGCCCTTGCTTACATAGAAAGGATAAATTCTTAGAAATGGCAATGCTCAGTCAAAGGGTGTTTGCTGGATTGGCCACATTTCTGTCCAGAGGAGGTGACCGCACACCCTGGCCAGCTGCAGGTTACCTCCCCTCTGGATCTCCACCACCTGAGTCACTCACAGTGGCATCTTGCTGTGCTTTTATCAGTGGTCCTTTATCATTGGTGAGGTCGAGCATCTTTTCAGTCCCCACTGAAAACTTCTGCTTTTTTCCTGTAAACCCTGTTTTTCTCTTTGCCCAGGAATGGTTATTTTGGCAAAGCATCTGGGGGCAATTCTGGAGTATCCTAGGGCTCCCCTGCTTGCTCTGGATGACCCAAGGTCCCTTAAAGTGCTAACATTGTGGATTCTGTGAGCATGATTAAAAACCCAAGAATCCGGGGACCACCTCATGTTCTGTATGGGCCCCAGCAGCCCTCAGTGGAGGGGTGCAAGACTCCCCGGGGCAGCTCTGGTATCAGAAATGTACCATGAAATTGCCTGAGCTCAGTGATTGGCAATATTTCATGTGATTTATCTTGCAGGGTTTGTCATGGATGGGATTAATACCCAACTCCTCCACCCTTACACAGAGCTGTTTTATAGGAAATGCTCAAGTGACTGTTGACAGAATAAATCATTAACACCTGTCTAATTGCCCCCCTCTTTTGTCCAGAGGGCGATTAGTAGGGTTCAAATGGGTTCAGTGGAACTGAGCTTACAATGACTCGTAGTATAAGGAAGTCCACTTCCTGACAGCCTCAACCAGCTTTCTTGCAAATTTCTAAAGGCCCTTTCTTTGGCCCTGGCAATCAGGGTTGCCAGATAAAATACAAGGCGCCCAGTTAAATCTGAATTTCAGATAAACAACTGTCTTAGTGTTAGTATGTCCCCAAGACTGCATGGGACATACTTAGTGTAATAGTTTCCTGTGGCTGCTGTAACAAATTGCAAACTGAGAGGCTTAAAACAACGGATATTTATTCTGTTACAGTTCTGGAGGCCAGAAGTCCAAAATCAGATCACTGGGCCAAGATCATGATGTTGGCAAGGTCTTGCATGCTCCCACCAGAAGTTCTAGGAGAAAATCCTTTGCTGCTTCCAACTTCTGGTGGCTGTTAGAATCCACATCACTCCAACCTGAGCCTCCATCATCAATCACTGGGTCTTCTAATCTCTTTCTGCCCCCCTCCCCTCTTTTAAGGACACAAGTAACTGCATTTACCACCGGCCTAGATGATAGAAGATAATCTCATCTCAAGATGCTTCACTGAATGACATCTGCAAAGATTCTTTTTCCAAACAAGGTCATATTCATAGGTTCTGGGGATTAGGATCTGATATGTTTCGGGGCGGGGGGGGGGCATTTTGTTGCCTATCACACTCATACTAAAAAAAAAAATTGTTGCTTATCTGAAATAGAAATTTAACCAGGCCTCCAGGGTTTTATATATATATTTTAAAACAGAAGATTTTTTAAAAAAAGATTTTATGTATTTATTTGACAGCAAGAGAGAGAACTAGCACACAAGTAGGGGGAGGGGCCGCAGGAGGGAGAAGCAGTTTCTTCAAGGAGCAGGGAGCCCCTATGTGGTGCTTGATCTCAGGATCCTGGGATCATGACCCTAGCTGAAGGCTGAGGCTTAACCGACTGAGCCACTCAGGGGCCCCATCCAGGGCTTTAATTTGCTAATTCTGACAGCCTTTCCTGGGCCTGAGTTTCTTTTGAGGTGGGAGAGACTTCAGTGGTTTGCCTTCACCTGCTCACCATCCCTCCTGGTATGAGCTTGGGGAGCAAGCCTTAGACCCAATCCTGCTCATCAAAATCTTCTCTCTTTGAAGTAGGACCCATGGTTTATGGTGGCATTCCTGTTTTCAGGAGAATCTAAAAGCTTAGACTAATCCACAGTCTTAGCTTTTTAAAGGATTCTAGCAAACAATGCATGCATTTCCACTTTTAACACTCAAAACTCCTGTTTCTCAAAAATGCTGACCTTACATCCTTTCCTACTTCAGGTCATTGTATGAAAGCAGTAAGAGAAAAAATAGTGTTGATTATTTTCTTTGTTTTTGTTTTTGTTTTTCTTTGTTTTTGTTTTAAAGATTTTATTTATTTATTTATTTATTTATTTATTTATTTATTTATTTATTTATGATAGAGAGAGTGCTTGGGGGAGGGGCAGAGGGAGAGGGAGAGAGAATCTCAAGCAGACTCCCCACTGAGCTTGGAGCCCTAATGGGGGCTTGATGTGGGGCTCAATCCCATGACTCCCATGATGACCTGAGCTGAAACCAAGAGTCAGACACTCAACTACTCAGCTACCCAGGCACCCCAGTTGGTGTTGTTTTTAAAGACTTTACTTTTAAGTAATCTCTACACCCAAAATGGGGCTTGAACTCACAACCCCAAAGTCAAGAGTTGTACACTCCTGGATTAAATGAATGACAGGTATTAAGGAGGGCACTTGTTGTGATGAGCACCAGGTGTTGTACATAATTGATGAATCACTAAATTCTATAACTGAAACAACATTACACTGTGTTAAGTAACTGGAATTTTTTTTTGTTTTTTATTTGAGATTTATTTGTTTATTTTGGAGAAAGAGAGAGAACACAAGCAGCAGGGGAAGAAGGAGAGGGAGAGAACCCAAAGCAGCCTCCTTGCTGAGTGTGGAACCTAACATGGGATCGATTCCATGCTTCTGAGATCACAATCTGAGTGGAAACCAAGAGTCTGATGCTCAACTGACTGTGCCACCCAGATGCCCCAACGAACTGGAATTTAAATAAAAACTTGAAACTACAAAAAAAGAAAAAAAGGAGACAAAAGAAAAGAAAAGAGTTGTATATTCCACCAAGTAAGCCAGCCAGGTGTCCTAGAACTATACTTAATATAAAAGGATTGGGTATTAAAATCATAAAGTAGGGAGCACCTGGGTGGCTCAGTCAGTTGTTTCTGACTTTTGATTTTGTCTCAGGTCATGATCTCAGGGTCACCAGATGAAGCCCAACATCCAGCTTTGCACTGGGCATGGAGCCTGCTTAGGATTCTCTCTCTCCCTCTGCTTCTCCTTCACAACTCATGCATCTGCACGCTCTCTCTCTCTAAGTAAATAAATAAGAAAATAATCATAAAGTGGCACATCACCCACAAATTTATAAGTTAAACACCTGTTTTCCTTTCTGTTCTCGTCTCTTTTAAGAAAGGCCTTAAGTTTTAATCCAGTATTGAATTCATTCAGTCATCCATATATTCATTTACTAAACAGTTCTTGAGCGTATATTCTGTGCCATGTGCTATGCCAGGCATTGAGGATACAAAGATGAACAAAGCACTGCCCCACAGATGGACGTATTAAGGAGCCTGGCTCCCCGGGGAAGCCCAAAAAGTGGAATCAGACAAAGTTGTGGGAATTAAACACAAAATAACGGGCACTAGTGATGTGAAAGCAGAAAGTTTTAATCAATTTACTTTGAAACTAGTAGTATAGAGAGAAAATCAATTAACTTACTAATTATCTTTAAATTCTAGGAACTATTTTTAGCCATTAGTTATGGAAAAAATAGCTTGTGTTACAAGATGGGTTACTTAGGCATGATGGAGGTTTTTTTCCTCTCTCTGTGTCTTCCGGTCCCTGGAAATGCGAGTGATGGCGGCAAAGTAAATCATCGGGGCAAATTGTCCAGTTCAGCCCAGAACGGGGTTGCTTGGACTTGGTGATTTCTCCCTTCACCTGTATTGCCATTAGCTCTCCATTACTAGGGTGCAGGGTGCACTTTTGGGGGCACAAATCATGGTCACACCCCAAACACATCTTATGCTGAATAGATTTTGAGGAAGAAAAAGCAATAATTTCATTTATTAATCATAAAGCTAAAATTCCAGATCGCTGGCCTATCTATATATTTATGGGAAAAAAAAACCCTTTTTTTGTCCTTGGGTGGGGTATGGGGAGCAGTGAGGTGTCTTCTCTCCCACCTCCTACGCAGGCACTGGCAGTTTAACAAGTGGTAGGATCCCTGAGGCTAAGGCAATGAATAGAGAACCAATGATGTTAAAGCCAGGGTGAGGTCTGCTTTTGAGAAGCAGAAGTTCTGGGTTCAAATCCCTCATTGGTATAAAACTAGCCATGTGATTTGAGGTGCCACTTAATTTTCCTGAACCCCACTTAACCTACATGAACTTCAGTTTCATAATCTGTAAAAGGGAAAAGAATTTTTACAGGCTTACATAAAAAACTAAATGAGATCATATAAACTGTAAAGTACTTTCTGCTTGTCAGCAATTTGGGTAATGCAGAGACCTCCTAGCACTCTGGCACCACATCATGTAGGCCACCCAAATGTGAGCCCTTCCCTGTGGCTAGTGTTTAAAAATGTTCCCAATACTACTCCCCTCTCCCAAATACCTAGATGAGAGTGTTAACTCCGCTTTTTAAATGAGACTGACCATTCCCTAATTAGTCCAAATTAGAACAATTAATGTATTCAGAAGGCCAGATCATCCCAACTCTTCTTTGTAAACTTGGGCCCACTGGGGACAGGGTCTGTTCTACCAGAAGGGACCAATCCCAGGAGCCTCATTCTTGAAGTCCCAGTGATATAGGGTCTGGTGTCTATAACGTGGCCATAACCTTTGATGATGAGATCCCTGCAGCCAGCATGCCCTGGCCTGTCCAATAGGCAAGAGAGCTGCCCTCTGCCCAGTGTTCCCAGTCTCCTAACTTTGCATCCAGGGCTTTGTGCAAAGGGGCCCACACCCTACAGCTCCCACCTGGATCCAGGAGAGATAAGCCAGCCTGTGCTCAGTGCTGACACCAACAGTGTTCCTCCAGGTGGCCCCATCTTTCAGCATGGGGTGCTTTTAAGAATTGTCTTGAAGAACTAGTTACACCCTGAATACAATTTGTAGACTGAAATGATCCCCCCGCCCCCCAAAAAACCAACAAAACAAACTGGGGTAGGATCTCACATATGGCATACAGTTTACTTTATAGCTAGTGGATTAAAGAAAAGGTGGGGAGCAGAAAGGAGGCAAGAACAGAACTGAGAAATGGCTCTTGTTTTAGTGAGATGCAAGAGTGGCTGTGGGAAATGTATTTCGGTACCATAAAAGTGCCTGATGAGGTTGAAAATTCTTTTATATTTTTAAAGATTTTATTTATTTATTCATGAGAGACAGAGAGAGAGACAGAGACATAGGCAGAGGGAGAAGCAGACTCCCCACAGGGAGCCCAATGCAGGACTTGATCCCAGGACCCCAGGATCACGACCTGAGCCAAAGGCACTCAACTACTGAGCCACCCAGGTGCCGCGAGGTTGCAAATTCTAAATCTCCTGTATGTGTGACCCCTAACCCTACCTGTGTAAGCCCCTCTTCTCTGTTCCCCATCACTCCCCCTTTTCCTGGTCCTAGAGCGTGAACCATAGGGGTGCAGATATGGGGGTAATAAATTGGACTGACCAGTGAGGGGAATCAGATGGTACATTAGGAGTCTGGATAATGTCACCTATCCCCCTGCCTCCCTCCCACTGTGACCCTTTTCCATAACAGCCCAGGGAAAATACCCACTTGGAATTAAATTTCTCCCCATGGACACTGCCTGGGAACCTGTATGTCATCTCCCCTGAGTTTACACACCCAGGCCCCTCCTGGTCACCTTTCCCAGCCTTCCGTCACACATACCACTCCGTAGAAGTGTGGCAGGTATGGACATTTTTCATGTTTTGTGTGAAATGGAAGAAAAATGAGCTTCTCTATTGGATAAGTGTCGATCTGCCCACTACACTAAATTTGGTTCTGCCGTCACCGGCGACATGAAGCAGCAGCCCAGTTTAGAGGCTAGCTTTCGGTTTAAAATACTTTCTCCAGGATCGGGTTACATATGACCCATTCAGGGAGGCTGGAGGGCAGTTTCTCTGGTCATTAGTACTAAGGACACATCTGTTGGCATGGAGAGTGGACCCAGAGGGGAGGCATTGGAAACATGCAGGCAGCAAGGTTCAGGAATTGGGGAGAGGCATGATCTGGCTCCCTCTCCAGCTGTGAAATCTCTGGCCCTCAGTCTGCTCCCCTGCAAAGTGAGGATGATAATCCCTGCCTCGTGGGGGGAGTGAAGGGTAAAGGAGGCAATGTTTTCAGTGAAATAAATGCAACTGGCTGGTACCATTATTATCAGCATCTTCATATAACAAAACTAGTTTAGACCAATAGGGAGTTTATTAAGCTGATGTGAAGTAGGGCAGTCAGGCTGTCGGCAGGCTGGGGTTACACACATGCCTTGAAATACTACCCACCATCCACAAACACGAGAAGCCCTCCACTCCCAGGGCAAAGACAGCTCAACCATAATCCAGTTCCAGCTCAATTCAAATTCCAAGTGCAAGTGCTTCAGTGAATGACACCTCGCAGAGCTTCTTACCACCAAAGTCAACTCCAGCCTTTAATTTAATCACTTTTGCCTTAACCGGTTCCCAGGTTCCCATTCAGGGCTAAACACTGAGTACCCAGAAGAGGCTACCCCTGGGCATAATTAGAATAGGAGATCCTGTGCCAAGTACCTGTCTGATTAGGAAAAAACTGAAAACCCCATGAGAAAATGGAAAGGCTCCCAGGAAATTCCATCTGAGAGTCACAATAAAGGTCAGGGAAGCCCCAGCCCCTCTCCTGAGAAGTCCCCCAGAGATATCACTTGAGGTTATGCTACAGGCACAACCACCCACTGCCCTGTTTTGCACCCTGTCTTTAGGCCTCCTCTGCAAAGAAGGGAACAGACAAGACCAGTACAGGCTGGACTGCAGCCACCTGTCCATCCATCCTGGGCTCAGGTCCTACTGATGGGCACTTACCCCTGGGAAGGAGCTTGCACCATCCTGCCAGCAAGAGGGGAGCAGAGTGGCAGGAGCTGAACTAGCTCAGGCACCAGGCTCCACTCAGCCCATAGAGACTTCAGGTCAGTCACCTGAGTCTGGCTCCCCAGAGGCATCCCCACTCCCTATGGCACTTGTCTTCTGGAGCAGCTTGAAAGAATTCTCATAGATGGCTTTACTTCAGTTCTGCAACTACCCAGTGAAAAGGGAGCCCACACTATCATCCATTTGTGGGGTGAGGAGGTTGCATAATCCCCATTTTACAGATGGAAAAATGGACGTATAAGAAATCTTCAACTTCGCCACAAGTCTCATAAGTGGGTAAACAGGGAAGATTGCGATTAAATTCAGGGTTTGGCAAGCCCACGCAACAGGTGATAACAGGCCCACAAAATGAGGCGATGGCTAGCCTCTGGAATTTAGTCTTGCCAGCAATAAATGATAGGGAGAGCTTTAACAAAAAAGAAAAGTTCTTTTTCACTTGGCCCAGATTGTCAACTTATAACATGAATCCTGCTGCTTAAAAAAAAAAAAAAAAATTTCCCATGCATTTCCCATCAGACATCAAGCATATTGGTTCATAATTATTTATAGCACTTTAGTGACACTGAAAGGGAATTATTTCAGTTTATTCGGCCTTTATTAACAGTCTGCAGGGAACAGAGCGCAGCCAACACCCCCTGCAGGGTTAAAAAGGGAGGGACTTGAGAAATACAAGAGGAAGAACTGAACCTAGTGGGGCCAGCAGGCATGTCCCACAGGATTAACCCTGAGGAAAGGTTAAAGCAGGTTCAGGTGAGTTTGACTGATCACTCCATTATTCAAGCAGATTTAGGGATGTTCTGTGAAATCCTTTGTTTCTAAGCTGGGCTCATGGTGACAGCACAGTCAGAAGGTGAGCTGCTGCACGTGGGTTGGGGCCAGGGTGGAATTTCCCTGTTCCAAGGAAAAAGACAAGACAACATGGATGGCAGGAGGGTTGCTGACTCTTCCAAACAGCTATTCCTGGTGATTCTTGGCAATGGGAGTGTTGAGAGGGACAGGTTCACACGAATTTATGCCGCAACTATTACTGCACCCCAACACAGCAGGTTATATACAAGTATTTTACTCATATATACAGCCTTTACTTGGCTTATTAACATACCTTGATTTAAATTCTGATGCATTAGCATCACTGAAGTTAAGGGCCGTCAGGGGTTCAGCAAACCTAATATAAAAAGTCTCAACATACAACAAATAAGGCAGTAAACGTTCACATTTAAATATATAATTACGGGGCACCTGGGTGGCTCCGTCAGTTGGGCATGGCTCGGGTCACAGGCTTGGGGTCCTGGGATCGAGCCCCATGTTGGGCTCTGGGCTCAGTGAGGAGTCTGAGATTCTCTCTCTCTCCTTCTTCGCCCTCCACTCCCCTCCCCCCCACACACACATGCGTGTGTGCATGTGCTCATTCCCTCTCCAATAAATAAACAAATCTTTAAATATATATATATATACATACAATTATAATATTAATATGTATATATATTTTAAGCCAAAGAGATTCTTTAAATTGTAACTTTCCCTCGGGCATTAAACCATTTGGTTTTAGATTATTAATTATCCAATAAGCCTCTTTTTGAGGGGTAGGCTGTGGGAAAAGGCATGAATTAAGAGAATAGTTTGGTGCCAATGGCCAACTAAGAACAACTGGACATAAGCACCTCTGAAATGACCTACAAATCAATGGCTGAGCTGGATTTGGTCCAGGACAATTCTGTTGACACATAATTTAGAACACAGGTTCTCATTCAGGTCCTTTACCCTGGAGGAGGGACACAGTTCCACAGTTTCATGAATCGGTTTTTGCCAGCACTTCCTTCTTGGCATTTTGTGTTGGCTGGAGATCACATGACAGCAATTATGCTCTCAGGGGTCTTCTAATATCCTTGGTGTCCTGGGGAGGAGGCCATGAAGATGAAAGTGCATCCCTCGGATTTTTTATGCTACAACTGCAGACTAAATCTGAAAACATCATCACCCAGCCTTCCTGGGAAAACAGAAAACCGGGCCACAGGTTGGTAGGCAAACTAGTAGCTGGGACCAGAGATCATTTTTTTTAAAGGATTTTATTTATTTGAGATAGAGCAAGAGAGAGAGAGAGCGCGAGAGAGCGAGAGAGAGAATACAAGCGGAGGAGGAGGGGGGAGAAGGAGAGGGAGAGGGAGAAGCAGGCTTCCCACTGAGCAGGGAGCCCAACGTGAGGCTCCATCCCAGGATCTTGGGATCATGACCTGAGCTGAAGGCAGATGCTTAACCAACAGAGCCTCCCGGCACCCCTCAGAGATAACTATGTTCCTCTTAGATGCCTGCCTGATGGAGCAGGAGAGTGGATAGGACCAAAGGAAAGGCTGTGAATGGAACATCATTTCCAATGGCTTCAGATTTAATTCTACCTTGCTGATTTTTAATCATTGGAGCTTAATCTAAAATCCCTTCACTAAGGAGAGTCAATATAATAAATAAGATTTACATTTATTTTGGGTCTTATGGGGAGAATTTTGCAATACCCCTTAACCTGGGGTTCTATGTGAATGAATTCAAAGTGCTGAGCAGTTCTGGAAGGCAGGCAAAAATGGGGGAGGGAGGATGACAGCCTATCTTTCACTTAATACCGAAGTCTCCACAGTAGGCCCCATCCTAGCTGACACTGTGTAAGAAATGGAAAGGAAGGACTGTAAATATTCAAGGCTGAGTTCACAGGGCCTGGTCCACAGCCATGGCCTCCACCTACCACAGCCAATCTTCTATTTTCCGTCACACTTATTACAATAATCCCATAATTTAAGTAAGATGCAAGCTGATGTGTTTCAAGTACAAAACGAAAGACAAACTCTTAAAATCATTAATTGGTTTTAGGAAAATCAGGTTGAACACTCTGGAAAGACTTCATAAAAATGGTTTTTGTTTTTGTTTTTTTACTGTCAAACAAGATGTTAAAGACTGTGAATGAAATAGTAAAACTCTAGAGAGATTCTGCATTCAGATTACTCTGTAGTGTAAGCTGCTTTTACGAAGGAGCTAAAATCTGAAGTCCTAAACAATGTATTACGAGTGTGGCTTAGGTGAAAAGGACAAGAAATTCCAACTGGCTGGTCCGAACAGCAAGAGTATCATTTTGTAATGACTTTTCTGATTTAATGACTTTTTAAAAACTAAAGTATTATGACCCTCAGTCTTCATTTCATAGGTAAGAAGTCTTCTTAAATCAAATTTAGTAATTCAGATATGAGCATGCTCATAGAATGCTTGGAGAGTTCCTGGATTCAGAACATGCTGTGTTTGCTTTATTTAGCATCTTCTGCTTTACTCTTCTCTTGACCATGAGGTCCGTTTGCCAGTTTACCAACTTCAACACCCTGCTTATTTCATTTGTTAATCCTCTCCTCCACTGCCCTCCATTACTTTTCCAATCCCATCTGCACTCACTTTTTTTTTTTTAAGATTTTGTTTATTTATTCATGAGACACACACACACACACACAGAGAGAGAGAGAGAGAGAGAGAGGCAGCGGGAGAAGCAGGCTCCATACAGGGAGCCCAACGTGGGACTCATCCCAGGTCTCCAGGATCAGGCCCTGGGGCTGAAGGCGGCGCTAAACCACCAAGCTACTGGGGCTGCCCTGCACTCACTTTTAATTCAGTGAGTAAACTAGTCAGATCTCTGGACCCCACACACTAGCTAAGCCAGGACACCATTCCCAGGATGGGGGGAGGGCGTGGTTCGGCTCAGGCTGGTGGGGAGAGTACACAGTCTATTCCTGGCATGGAGCGGATTTCAGGAAGGAAGAGGACAGAAGTAGGGACAACGGATTATCACTCTGCTTGCCTGTGTCAAGAATTCTGTCTCTACATTTAAACACGGGTGTGTGGGATTTTCCGGGGACCCACTTCCACCCGAACAACAGCACCTGGCTCCAGGGGAGCTGGCCAGCTGCCCACTTCTATCTTGATCCCTGTAACAATTTATCTGTTACAAGTGATTCTATCACCAGGGTCAGTAGATGCCTTTGCATAGTCATCCAATCACAAGTCAACACTTGTTGCAACACCAGAGGCTGCTGCTCTTGAAACCATTCACTAAGCAATTTACTATGTGCCAGGCCCTGGGTTAAGTACTGCATCACCTCCTTATCCCCTTTAAACTCCACAGCAACCAGTGAGTTAGGTCCTGCCATACCCCCAAGGTGCAGACAACAAACTCTCCAAGAAAGAAGCTCATCAACACAGCTTGGGTCCCGTAGTGAGTGGGAGAGCTAGGATTTGGACCTAGGAGGTCTGATCAGTGTCTACACCCTTAACCACTGGCCCAACCTAATACCTCTATCTATAAGACACTGTCCTGTACCAACGGTCTATCAAGGAAGAAACAGTGCCTGCCTTCATGGTATTTTCACAAACCTTCCTTGAATACCTGAGGCACAACATATATTTTTTTGGGGGTGGATTCATTTTTTTTTTTTAAGATTTTACTTATTTATTCATGAGAGACACAGAGAGAGAGGCGGAGACACAGGCAGAGGGAGAAGCAGGCTCCATACAGGGAGCCCGATGGGACTTGATCCTGGGTCTCCAGGATCATGCCCTGGGCTGAAGGTAGCACCAAACCTCTGAGCCACCCGCGCTGCCTGGGGGGATTCATTCTATAGTGTCCCTAATTTGAGCAAGTACAGAGCCCACTGAAAAATCAACACAGCAAAAAGATATTCAGATAATCCACTTGGAAGTCACTCAAGTTTGTATTTTGTGGAAGCTGATTCTAGCTGCACATCTGCAGAATGTCTCTTAATCAAAAATTCCAGAAAGTTCAAAAATCATTCCAAGGTGGCCTCACAATGCTTCCCCACACTCAGGTGGAGGCCATCTATGCAGGAAAGGAACCTGGCTGAGGTGGCAGGGCATGGGGCCTGGAGACAGGAAAAGTGTTCTTAGACAGTAACCCCTTTGGTGAGGTAACTGGGGTGAGAGTGGCATGCATGGTGTATTGTATGTCTGATTGCCCACACAGGGTTCAGGGGAGGTTGCAGAATTATAGCAGCCTCCGATTTTCTCCCAAGGCAGAGTAGCAGTGAGTCTTGGGGACGAAGGACTCTAGGTACTTCTACGTCTATGCCACAGCATAAAGGAATATTTACTGCAGAGACTGGGCCCCAGGAAGCAAGAAAAGCCTCCAGGCCCACTTCCACCAAGGAAGCCCTGAGATTCTTGCGTGAGGCCATTCCTATGTCCACCCAACTCAACTCAGCCACAGGCTCAGAGCTGGTCCCACAGGCTGGTGCCAAGGCTTTGATCCCTCTGGGGGATCTAAGATGAGGATCTGCTGTCCCTAAAACTTCACTGATTTGACCCGGACCATAGCTAAGTCTATGCCATGATCTCCTGATCTTGATTTCTAGCCTTCTCTGAGCCAATCAGAACCAGCTGCTCCTTTGTATGACAGAGGGGTCTTGAAAGCCTGGGTCTGGGGGAAGAGGTTTCAAGTTCCTGGAATATCTTCTCTTTGTTTTATAAACAGAGACACAGAGGTTGAGTGAAATCCCTTGCTCTGTGTGTCAGGGCTAGATCAGAAATTATGAGCTTTAGGTTGTGCTCCAATTATGGACTCTTTCAAAAGTTCATTTTGTGAGTCCGTGGCTTTGGAATTTGAATCTTCCACTGAGTCAATGTTACAAATCATGCTTGGGTTCCTAAGCTAGCCCACAAAGGCCTATTAAAGCCACGTGTAGCTGAGAAGGGGAGGGAGCTAGTGTCAGACATCCAGCTCTACTACTCACCGGCTGTGTAACCTTTAGTGAGTTACTAAACCTCTCTGTACTTCAGCTTTTCCATACATAACAGAGATAATAACAACAGCACCTGCTACAAAAGGAGGCTGTTGGATGAAATGAGAAAATCTCTGGGGAGCACTTAGAACAGTGCCTCTGGGGGTGCCTGAGTGGCTCAGTCAGTTAAGCATCTGCCTTCAGCTCAAGTCATGATCCCAGGATCCCGGGATTTAGTCCACACTCAAGGAACATAAGCTGCCATTATGATAAGAGTGCCAGAGTAACAATGTTTCTAGAGCAGGGCTTCTGACACTGCCATGAGTGACATTTTGGACTGTATATGCTTTGATGTGGGGGACTGTCCTGTGCATTACAGAATGGTTAGCAGAATCCCTGGCTTCTACCCACTTGGTGCCAGTGGTACCTTCCCCAGGTGTGAAAATTAAAAATGTCTCTAGCCATCTTGAGGACCCAGGGGGCTGAAAACCACTGTTTTACAGGAAAATGGCTGAGAGTCCCAGCTGGACTATGGGGGTCCTCTCCTGGCTGCAGCTCAGCTGGTGAGGCAGTAGTCTTCCCTTCCCCACCTGCTCAGGTGCCCCTCCATGCTACTGCTCCTGCAAATCACCCATGCAAGCACCAAGGGTGTCAAGCTAGGAGCGATTAGTCAGGTGGATATTTTGGGGGATGTGGAAGGATTGAGGGGCAGTTTTTGAAGTAGGATAATGAAAAAGTCGGGGGGGGGGGAGGGGAAGGGGCAGAGCCAAATGGAGTTTCCCACCTTCATGCATCCTTCTGACCTCTGGCACCAAGAGGTCTCAGATATGGCTGGGCAGGGCCTTCTTTCCCCCTGGGGTATTGTGTGCTTTCTGCCCATTCCCTCTTCTGCACATTTCCAGCCAGCAAGGGTGAGGTGCTCAGTGGGGACCAGGGCTCTGGAGCCAGGGAGTGCTGTACTGAGAAGGGAGAAGTCTTGGCAGCAGAGGAGGGAAGGTGTGGAGATGCACCAAGGGGCACAGGCAGCTTCCTGATTCCATGACCTTGAATATAGCCCCCTCCCATTCTATTTTCTCTTTACCACCTTTTTGACCTGCATTTCCCCATTTTACCCATTTATTTGTTAAATGGGTATAGACCAAATACCTATTGTATGTCTAGCACTATATTAAGCCCTTGGGGGTGTTTTTATTTGTTTTTGAGCGATTCTTTTCCGTTTTTATAAAAGATTTTTATTTACTTATTTGACAGAGAGAGAGAGTAAGCAGGGGAAGCAGCAGGCAGAGGGAGAAGCAGACTCCCTGCTAAGCAGGGAGTGCCAAGCAGAGCTCACCCCAGGACCTGGGGATCATGACCTGAGCTGAAGGCAGATGCTTAACAGACTGAGCCACCCAGGGCCCTGAGTGATTCTTTTTCAAGGTGGGATTAAGTACAATACTATCTAGTTGTAAAACTATCATGTGTTTAGTTAGACAACTAATATACATACACAGAGCTGCAGAGACACTCAAGCCATATATGTAAATGCTGAGGGAAGGTGTAATGAATGAAACACAATTTCTTAAAATCTTCAACAAACGGGCTTCATGAACTGATGTTAAAAGGGCAGAAAGAAAATTCAGACCAAACAAAGAGCACCGCAATCCTGTTACATCTCTAGGCTGGCACTGCCCTCCAAGGGCATGTGGGCCAAAGCACATGTTCAATAAAAGGGGCTCTTTCCCCAAATGGAATAAATCAGACCCCTTCTCACTCTGATTCTACGTTTTCTTCTTGCAATTTGTGGGAATAATCCATTTCTTTTGTTCTTGTCAGGGATGCTGAGCCTGATACCTGAAACCAGTTAAAAGACACGCCTTTTCACAGTGGGCAGGTGCAGAGGAGGTTTGTGTGGGGCAGGCACACAGAGTCATGGACTGTCACTTGTCCAAAACCCAGCAAAGCCAACAAAACTCTCCTGCCAACTATCCAAAGGCAACCCCAAGAGCCAAGCCAGGTTATTGCAGTCAACACAAGCTGTTACAGAAGCAACTGTTGGTCAAGATATTGATAGGCTTCAGGAGTCTCTGGGGACCAGGTACTGGGATGGGGGTGGGGTGGGGGTGGTAATCCATTTATTGTTTAGAGGAAGGGTTTGGAGATGAATAAGCAATTCTTACCTAGCCAACCTAAGTAGCGTTATAAAATGAAAAATAATACCTTCATTAATTTTGGTAGGAAAGACATTTCTCTTTCTGCTTTAGGGAAAGGGATTAAAAAGCCATTCTGCTGAGCCTGAGCACAGACTCCAGAGCCAGCACCCCCCCCCCCCCCCCCCCGTTGCTGTCCCAGGTTCCATCATCCATCCCAACTGGCCCAACTGGGGACGGGGCCTGGAGGTTCCTGGGTGCCGGATGCCAAGTGGGGTCTCCTGGGACGTAAGTGAGCTCCCGCCTGATGGGGATTATCGGGGACAGGAGTCGATGGCCCTCGGATCCGTGCCTGGAGATTTCCCGTGTGGGCGCAAATGCTGGATCCCTAGAGATCCCCGGGGGTGGGGAGGGGGGAAGCCGTTTAGTTGGAGCAAACGGAGAGGCAGGGATGGTGTTTCCAGATCTGCTAACGAAGATCCATTCCCCGGCCCCTGGGATTCCTCCATTAACAGCCCCCAAGCCTTGCGGACCAACGGAGAGCCACCCCAAAGCCGCCAACACATTTCAAAATGGTGCAAAATCGCGGACATTTGGACTGCGCTTTGTTCCCGGCATTGAGCTAAATGTGTTCACTCCCGCCAAGCTCCCTTTCCCCCAACAGACAGGACGTGACCTCTCCGCCTGCGGTCCACCCCGGGCAGCTGTTGCCGTGGGCTACCGGCCGAGACCCTTGCTCTGTCCGCATCCCGAATTCCGCGTCCAGCTCTAGGGTGGAGGGGTGCGAGCGGAGAAGATGCTCGAAGCGATCCTTGAGCCTCTCCTGCAACCCGCCCTCGGCGGACTCAATTCTGCAGGGACCCCCCTCATGACCCCGGGCTCCAACCTCCCATGCCACAGACAGGAAGGTTCGGCGCGGCCCCTGGTGGGCTCTTGGCCCCGGAGCCGGGCCATTCCCTGGACACTCAGATCAATCTGTGCAGCTCGCGCGGATGGTTCGGCTCCGGAGATGCTCATCGGGCTCAGAACTGCGCCCCCGCGTCAGTTTTCAGCGATAGAATTAGCCAGAAAGCCGCGCGGCCGCTGCTCCACGCAGGAGGGCGAGGCTCGGACCCCTTTGCCAGGACCCCCCTTTCCCGCCCCCCACCTCGTTCCTAGGGTGGCGGTGAACTCAGGCTTTTAAAAATCTTGCACGTTCCCAAAATAATACTCGGCCAGAATAATAAAAATACAAGAGACGCCGATCTGGGTGGTTGAGGCCGCCGGAGGCCAATTAGGAAGAGCCACCGGCTCAGGGTTGCGGGGAGGGGGGTCTCCCTCCTGCGGCCTCCGTTAGACGGAGGGGCTGCGGCCTCGCCAGCCCCTGGGGTTCTCAATCTCCAGGGAAGGGGCGGGGCAACGCCCAGAGGTCCGTTCTTGGGACGCGTGTGGTTTCTATAGCAACCTCCCCTCCGCACCCCCCCTCCCCTAGTCGTGTCAGGAAAAATGGGTGTGGCCCGAAGCGCAGGAGGACCCCTCTTGCCCCCTCCTTACAGTCTCCCGCTCCGCGAAGCAACAGGGCAAGAAGCGGAGAGGGGCTCCGCCTGCGTGCTGTCCCCGCCACCCGCCCCGCGGGGGTAGCCGGTGCCCCCTACTGGGCAGCCGGTGGGGGGTAGCCCTCAGGCCTCTCGGGGTGTCGGGAGGGGCTTCCTCCCTCTGCGGCCACCCGCACGGAGCGCCGAGACCTCGAATCCAGGCCTCCGGCCCCGCGGACGCTTCTGGGCGCGCCGCCCGCCTCTGGGAGGGGGCCCCGCGGGGTCACGCCCGTTCCATCCGTGCTCTCGGGGCTGTGACTCGAGTTCCCTGACCCCTGCAAGCCCGAGATCTAACAAAGAGCTCGAAAACGAGGGGCGGAAAATAGGGGGAGGGGCGGGGGCCTTGGTTAAACACTCTCATAGAGAAGAGGCAAAAAACCAGGGCGGGCAACGCAGATCACGTAAGCCCTACAAACAAAGCGGCTAGCCCCCGAGAAGGATTCGGGTGAATGCCCCAGGGCGCGAGCCCACCGCCGCAAAACGCCAAGATTTCAGCGCTGATTGCCGCCCTCCCCCCATTAATTACAGTCCCCGCCCTGTCCTCCAAAGCCCAGCCACCCGGCTTGGCACGGTACAGTAAAGACATGACACGCCGCAAAAAGATGGCACCTCGCGTTTGGAGGGGGGGAAAAAGGCAGGGGTGGGAGTGGGAGGAGGCAGAGCCTACGCTCCCCCTCCTTGCCCACCCGGGTCCACACCCACTGCCGCAGTGAGGGGCGAGCCCTGCGCGCCAGCCCCGCGCCTCCGGCAGGGAGCGCACACGCCGGACGCCAGGCGCAGAGCGCAGAGAAAGGGGCCCGCCCCGAAATGCACCTGCAGCCCCCGCGCGCGTCTGCGAGGGGCTGCGGCTGCCAGCGCCAGCGAGCCGGCATCCGCCGCCGTCGAGTCCTTCCACATCGCAAGGCCAGGTGACCCCAGCCTTTCGCCATTCCGAGCCTCCACCTCGGGACCGGCGCACTACCTTTTCTCGGGCACGGCGCTGCTCGCGTCCCGGTGCCAGGCGCGCGCAGGGGGAAGGGCAACTAAAGTGACAGCGCCTGGACCCCTCCCCATCTCCCCGATTCCACTCCCAGCCCCCAAATGTCCCCTGCGGGTTTCTGAAGGAGGAAAACGGGGAGGGGGTGGGCCACCGCCTTAAATCAGAGGCAATGAAAGCCCCATTGGAATTGCTACCGGGGAGGTGAAGGGAGGGGCAGGCAGGGAGTCATCTTTTCTAGAACCGGATCCATACCTTCCTGAAGGATTTATGGCAAACCGAGGCGGATAAATCGGATTACAGGTTCGGTTTCGGGGGTCGTCATTGGACACCCCCCAACACACACACATAGACACACGCCCATTGCGGCAAAGGCGACGGTCGAGAGTGCACAGCAGCCCCCTCCCCCAGGTCACCACCATCCGGGCCCCACCCTTCGGGCACAACCTCTGCCCAGGTCCGCGCGAAGCGGGTCTTATGGACACCCCCCAGCACACACACACACACACGCGCGCGCGTGAGTGCATCCCTTGCATGGATCCCTTTCCAAGCCGCCCTAGTCCCAGCGCCCGAGCGCACAGGGCGCAGGGAGGAGCCCCAGCCGTGGCCCCCGACCTATGCTTACCTCGTGAACCCCATCTCTGCCGCGGGGGACGAGGGGCGGCAGCCTGGGAGTGCAAGGAGGAGGACGGGGAGGCAGATTTAGGAGCCTCGCGCTTACCTGATAGTGGACAGAGGGCGAGGACAGGAGAGGAAAGAGGAGAAAGTGGCTGTGGTGGCGGCAGCAGAAGGTGGGCGGCGGCGGCGGCGGCGGCGGCGGCGGCGCTGCTGCTGCTGGTGCGGGAGCTGGTGGGTGGCTGAGAGCGCGAGCGCGCGCACCAGCGTGAGGGCGCGCTCCCGGGGCCGGCAGGCGGCGCAGGCGCGAGCAGCGGGAGCGCGAGCCTCCCCAAGAGGGGCGGGCAGCGAGGCCTTCCTTCGCGGGCGTTTTCTCCTCCGGCCGCCAGTGGGCGCGCGCGAGCGCCCCCACCACGGGGCCCTCCCCCGCCTCCTGGCTCCGTCCTTCTGGCGCTTCCCTTCTCCCGTGTCCCCTCCCCCCGCCACCTCGGGCCGCGGCGCAGGCCGCTATGCGCATGTGCGTTCCGTGGCGCACGCGCACTTGGCGTCTCCTCCCGCGCCTGGAGCCTTTGTCTTGTCAGAGGGGTCTCCGCCCTTGGGAGCCAGCCTGGGTTGCCCCCTGGATTTGCCTCTTTTCCTTCCTGCCCCGGAGTGATGGCCTGTCTCGGTCCTGGGCGGGTTTCCATAAAGCTCCCCAGTCGGCCCAGCGCGGACCTCAAGGCCTCCCCCCGGCTCGCCCTGCTTATGGCTGGCCGGGCCTCCCGACCCCTTGAGATGGGCTCCCTTGTTGGAGATTAGTTTCCCCGGGTCGGCTTCCTTTCCACCTGCTATCTTTCCACCTTTGTTGTTGACCAAGGTGAATTCTTAGTCCACTTTAAACAGGCTCGGTTGTCATATAGTGCAGGTTTGGTGTTCTGTTCTTTTTTTTTTTTTTTTTAAATCAAGGAGCATTCAAATCTATTGATCTAACCGTAATCTTAGAATAAAAATTTTAATTGGACGAAGTTCCCAATAGCGCTTATCACGTTGCAAAGCATTTTCATATATAGTTATTTTTTACCTTGCTTGTTGAAACACCCTTAGACCGTAAGTAGAGCTTGCAATCCAAATTTCCAAGTGCCTGCTAGAGATTCTCACCTGGAGAGCACACCTCAGACTGAAACTGACCAGTGGCTTTCCTTCCCCCGGTCACCCAGCCCCCGGATTTTGGCCTTACTTGGTCTATCCAACACATTTAACTTAAGCCTTAGCAGTGGGAGGCTTTATATGGATGGGGGGGGGGGGGGCAGCTCTCTTGTCCTAGGGGGATGGGAACTTCTCTTGAAGCTTTAATGTGCATAGCACTTATATTCTCTTAAGCAAACCCAACATTGGATGTTACACGTTAATACAAAAAGCAGGCTTTTAAAATGCTTTATTCACACAAGATTCATATGTGATTATTGGGAGCATGGGTGGGTGATGAAAACGCGGGGCTAATTTCTTAAACTACTGGTTCTGAGTCTCTGGAATTGACCTTTTTGTTGTTGTTAGAACTGCTGCCACATTAGTTAAAGATTGCTCCCTTGTTCTGGAAACTAGTTACCTTACTGGTTGGTCTCCCTGCTCTCTGTTTCTCCCTATGTCAGCCCAGCCTGCATGCCATAGTCAGGTCAGTCTTCAGAAGCAATCATTTTAATCATGGCATTCTTTTGCTCAAAAATATCTATAGGTTTCTAACTGCCCCCTAAATGAAGGTGACTCCTTAGCCTTAAACTCCTCAGCATTCAAGGAGCCCCTGTGTTCTCTTCTCTATTTAATGGCCAACTGATTTTGTTTGGCTGGCATTTCCCCACCTGTACTCACAGGTTTTCCTTTATCTACAAAGTCCTTGCTCTTTCTTCCCTGGCCAATGTCCTATATAACCTTCAAACCCTAGCTCAGATTTGACTAAAGCCTCCACTCCAACTGAAAGGGATATTTTCAACTTCTGGAAGAAGCTTAGAAAAACTATTCATCTTCTCCTGGAAAGTGGAGAGGGGAGTGGAATTAATATCTATCTTATAGCATTGAAGTTTTGTTAGCGTCCTCAATTGTTTCCTTTCCCTTTTTCCTGTATGGAGATTATATGTCCTAGCCTATTACCATGTGATCTGCACTGCCTCCACTCTACTTCCCCATTGATGTTTGACTTTGGCCATGTGATGGTCTTTGGCTACTAGAATTAATGGGCATTACATAGATTTGTCTGGGCAGAAGCTTTAGGAGGCATTGCTACTTTCTATTACTTTAGCTCTTTCTTTCACCACCAGAATTACATGTCCTATAGGGCTGCATCTTCAGCCTAGGTCCCAGAATGAAAAAAAAAAAAAAAAAAAAAGGTAGTGCAGGTACCATGAGTAAGAAATAGACATTCATTGTGTGAGTCACTGGGATTTTGAGAGTTGTCACCACAGCAAAGCCAATGATGTAGGGATTAAATGAGTGTGTATATATATATATATATATATATATATCTTTATATAAAATTCCTTATATATAAATTTCTTACATGATGTGTTTTTGTATGTGTGTAAAGTTTCTTATGCAGTGCCAGTGCCTTACAAATAGTGGGCGTTCATTAAATGATAAATATTTTATCATCATGCTCATTGTCAATACTTTTGCTACATATGATTTTATTTCTATATGTAAAACAAGCTATAGCAGTTAAATTAACAGTCATCCTCATTCAAATTCTTGTTTCCTTTCAGCTAAAGATAATTGTGAACTGACAAGGACTTGATGACACTGTGGTGCCCTGATACTGAATGATAACATTTGCCTACATTAACTTGAAGTAATGAGTGCTCAAAACAATTGTAAGATCTAACATTTAATTGTATATGATGTGGAGTTGGGTATTCATTCCAGGTAATTTAATCACCATGGGCAGCTAATGGCTCAGTAATTGACGCCAAGAAAATGCATCCTCTCCTTTTCTCCCTGCCCTTCCCTCTTGCTGAAATAGAAATCTCATGACCACACTCTGCCTGCCCTACAGAACCATAGAAGGTGGGATGGCATAAGGAAAGAGAACTGGATTAGGTTCCAGAAGAGTTGAGTCCTAATATTAAACATTTTGTGAGTCTTTAGACAAATTCATTAACTCCCCTGTCAGTGTCTTTATAGTGTCCTAAGTGGGATTGGATAGAACTAAGCTCCAGATACTCATAGAATTTGGGGATTCTGCTACCAAATCCATTCGTATACTATTTCAGTCAAGGTAAACTAAGCTGCTGTAATAAACAGGCCCCAAAATATAATGACTCAAACACAACTTTACAGCCTAGGGGGCAGTGTTTCAGATAGGTAGGGCTTCCTCCACATGAGGTTCAGGAACCCAGGCTCCTTTCATCTTGTGGCTCTGCCACTCTTTAGAGCCATGTTTTTAAAAAATGTTATTTATTTATTCATGAAAGACACACACACAGAGAGGCAGAGACATAGGCAGAGGGAGAAGCAGGCTCCCCTCAGGGAGCCCGATGTGGGATTCGATCCCTGAACTCTAGGATCATGCCCTGAGCTGAAAGCAGAGCTTAACTGCTGAGCCTTCCAGGTGTCCCTAGAGCCTTCTCTGTTGTTGTTTGCTTGGTTGAGGTTGGGTCATCACATACTGGGTCCAGTTGCCAGAAGGAGAAGGAGCAAATGGAGGAAGCACACTGGCTTTCTGGACATGGCATCTACTCATGTTCCACTGTTAGGGTTTAATCACATGGCCACCCCAGCTGCAAGGGACACGAACAAAGAAGAATTGTGTACCCAAGAAGAAGAGAATGATTTGGGTAGAAGGCAATGGTCTCCACCATACACACCTTGATTTACATAGAGGGTGAAAAAGACCCCTGGGAAAAGAACCTGAACTTGTCTATCATAAGATTCTCACATATGTGACTGTGTCAGCGGAACTTGAGGTGGATAACTAGAGAAAGATGAAAGCCAAATTTCAAATTAAGTCCCAGAGAGAGGAAGCATCATTATATACCTTTTTATCAGAGGATTTTCAAACCTTTTTATTTCCATATCTCCCCAAGGGCCAGGCAGGCTGCTGTTGGGCTGGATCATAACTCATCTTCTTCCTCTGCTCAGTCCTGCTTCCTTTTCCATCTCTCTCAGGTGTTGACTGCATGTCCTAAAACACATTTGTATCCTAAACTCTGGTTCTTGGACAGCTCAACCTAGGACAACTGGTGTCAGGAGTAGTCTAAGAAAACAGATGATAAGATGCAGTTTGGGAGCTGAAAAGTTTGCTACCCTACCATCAGTGAGGCTCCATCACTATGGTAGGTGGAACACAGATAGCTCCTGGCACGAGGTGGGTCCAGTTGTTGAAACTATAAATTGAGATGGGGTGCTGGTGGAGGGCAGTGCACTAGCTGGTGTGAGATATCAGGTGTTTGAAGAATATGGGAGAAATAGTAACTAAGGATAACATAATTGGGTGACTGTTGCTAAATTTAATTGAAGAACCATGCTCCAAAGAAGCTTAAACTGCCAACCAAGGGAGGCCTGCTATGACTGGGTCAGACCCCTTTTTGGGGAAGGATGGGCTCTGGCATATAAATTGGACATTTAGTGATGCCTTGAAAGTTCCAGATTCCCAGATTCCCTTGGACTCTCTAAGCCTGCAGGAGTACTCCCTCCCCTTGCTTGAAGAAAATGCAAAGTCATCTTCCCACAAGTCAACATGGAATCCCTCCGGATTGTCCCTTGCCATCAACTCCTCTCCAGGCCACTAAACATAACCAGGATTAGTCACTAATCAATAAGTGGATTGGTGACTTAACTCAACCAGGGAAATGACTTGAGAGAGAGAGAGAGAGAGAAAGGAGAAAAGGGATGGCACCCCAAAGGAGCCGCAGATCTAACAGCACATACCATTGAGAATCTGGAGGGTACATGTGGGACTGGATTCCAAGGGGGACAGGAATTTGATATCCAAGCAAAGACTCCCAAAGATAGTCTGAACTCCTTCCTAGAAGCATGAAAAAGACAGAGGCCACACTAAGTGGCATAGAAATGCCAGAATTGCCATGGTGGCCAGTAGAAGAAGGTGTTCAAAGGTTGAGGGCAGCGGGCCTGCTGAAGTAGATATTTGGTGGAAAGTCCAGAAACCCCACCAGATGATAAAGTTCCAAGAGAAGCACAGAAGACAACCGTATCAAGGCCATAAGGAATGTGTTGATAAGAAGGATACCAGCATCGGTAGGTTGACAGGAAACTCTCCTCTGTAGGCCAGGTCTGCAGAAGAGAGGTTCTTACAGAATTAGGCTGAATGGGAACAATGATGATGACGGGACCCAAAACAATAGAGGCCAGATATGGCCTTGAATCATCTATGTAGGTACAGGGTTCATCTTAGTTGGTTTGTTGCAGGCCTGAGCTTAATTTCAGGGGGAACTTAAAGAACTGGTGCCTGCCCTTGACTCAGCCAGAGTAAAATTTACAAACTAGTGACTAATGTAGTTCTGTGCTGAGTCCACAAAACACTAGGGACAGTCTGTACCAGCTTGTCACCATCGTTTATAGAAAATGTACAGATTGATTGTACCTGCTTTCTGTTATGTAATCTTAGTTTCCATTATGAACTGAATCATGCAGGCCAGTTTGGGCTACGTGACCAGAAGTAGGTTAAAGACCTACCTGCTGATGAGACTCTTGCCTCCTTGAAATCAAGGCATATTGTGTATATCCTGGTGGGTTATGATCCTAAGATGAAATACACTCTATGTGACTGATGAGAAGCTAAGCCTGGATGTCTTGGACAACTCTGATGTTTACCTGTCATTTCTCAATCATACTACATTATTTCCTTTACTTTTATTAACACTGTATGTGAGTGTTACTTTCTGGAGTCTCTTAAATCCTTTCATTAATCCATTAATCCAAAAAAAATCATAATTAATGCACTATCAGAAGCTGGATGAATGGATGCATTTATTGTAATGCCTAGTGAGGCTGGAGTGGCAGTCAACGAGATTGACCCACAAAGAGTTAGGAAATCTGATAGTGGAACACAGATTCCCTGGAAGCAAAAGAGATGGGCAGCCAGAAAGGGCACTATTCAGCTTGCACCACCAGAAGAAAGCAAGGACAAATGATCAGGAAACTAAGGCAGTCTGCTCAATAAAAAGGTATGCTCCCTTGCCCAGTTCTCAGACCTGAGCCAGTTTTTAGATCCAGAGCCAGTTGATTGAAAAGAAGACTGATTCTCCATTCAGAAGATCCCTGTACCACTATGGCAAGTGTACAATGGGCAAAGAGGAAAGCCCAAGTATTTTGAGGGCAGTTGGAGTTAAGGTCTGAATTGACATTAATATCCAGAGACCTGAAGTATCATGTTGGTCCTCATTATTTTTTTTAAAGATTTTATTTATTTATTCATAGAGAGGCAGAGACACAGGCAGAGGGAGAAGCAGGCTCCATGCAGAGAGCCTGACGTGGGACTCGATCCAGGGTCTCCAGGATCACACCCTGGGCTGTAGGTGGCGCTAAGCCGCTGCGCCACCCGGGCTGCCCTGTTGGTCCTCATTAGAGTGTGGGCATGTGAAGACCCTGGCCAGAGTCCTGCTGACAGTAAGTCCACTGGGTCCATAGACCCCACCAAGTCATCATTCCCATGGCTTACACTTCCTTCTCTGACTCAGACATCCCTGCCTCCATGGTTTGCTTGTAATCCTTGTAATAACATTGGGCCATATAGATAATCCAGGACAACCTTCCCATCTCAGGATCCTTAATTCAATCATCAACGTCCATTTATCATCTGAAAAAACACATTCACAGTTTCCGGGACATGGACATCTTTGGTGGGGACATTGTTCTGCAACCACAGAAGGCATGGTGACCAGGGCACAGCTCCCCTCTGGGAAGATTGCCTGGGTCATGCCTTCAGGGAAGCCCCAAGACCAGCAGAAATGCTAGCTGAGGATGAGGGGAATCTAAAGTAAATATTGGAGTAAGGGAGTGATGAGTATCAGTTGGGGCCCCAGCACCTGTTACAGCTGCGGGGGCTGAGAATTAATAGAACTAACTTTCCTAAGTTTCTTCCAAGAAGAAAGGCCCACCGAAATGTTGAAAAAGCTGCTCTCTGAACATATATGGAAAAATGGATCTGAATAGTGCAAGGGGTGAACTGGGATGGACATGAAGATGTACCACCTGGGTCCACTCTCGGGAAGGACTTGTGCCCCCAGCTACAGTTGATATGAAACTATCTATTAATGACAAAGTCACAGGTACTCTTAATACTACATTCAGTACTGAAATGCTAAATTCCAGTTAAGGTTGTAAAAATAAAGATGAATTTTTTTCCCTTTTAGGCTCATGGACCCCCAGGTTAAGAACCTCTATATTCCTCTTCTTCTATGTAGTGAGGGATTTAATAAGTCCATTTAATTGAATTAAATAAAGTCTACAATGAGATGAAATGAGCATTTCCTTTATAATTCAATCAGTCTGCGATTCAGCTCTGAGTGAAAAAAATACAGCACAGCAGTGGTTTAAACAAAAGAAAAATGTATTTCTCTCTTACATTGAAGCCCAGAAAGAGGAGTCAAAGGATAATTTAGAAATTCCCAGAGCTTTTTAGAGCTCAGGTCCATCTGTTTGGATTCTCTACCATCCTTAGCATGCTCCTGTTGGGAGCAAGAATTTCTGTGACCTTAAAGGTCCTTCTAGCTGAACTAAGACTCAAATTGACATGAGACAGATTAACAGGAGAAAATCAAATTTACATATATATGGGGAATCCACATAGACATGGCAATTCCAGAGCTGGTCAGGCAAAATGAGGTATATATGCCATTCTGAACTAAGAAGTGAGTAGGGGTCTCAGATTTCAGAGGAAAGAAATGCACTTCACAGGCAATGAGAAGAGCATTTCTCTAATTTGGTAATTAGATGTTTGCCCTGCCATACAAATGGGTCACTCAGATAACATTCATCTCTTATTATTAACCCTTATTCTGGGAAAGACCCCCAATTTAGATTCTTCTATGTAGTTAGGGGAGGCTAAAAAGTTTCTCTTGAGTCTCAAGTTTTCAGGTCAAAATAATCCATATGCCAAAGTGGTACATTCAGGAGGTCCTGAACCCCTTTTCTCCCTCACAGTCCAAAATGGCTGTTTAAACTTCAGGCATCACATTCCCAGAAAGGAGGAGAAGATAAAGAAGGGAGCATCTCTGTCCTTTAAGGGTATTTCCTAGAAGTCACATATGACATTCTTGTTAATATCCTATTGGCCACGATTTACACATGGCTTCACATCACTGCCAGTGAGGCTGGGAAATATAGTCTTTATTAGAGAGGGCCTTGTGACCAGATAAATACCAGATCCAGGGGGAGTTGGGGGATGTCAAGTAATAGCTACAGTAATGCTAGGAAGCCATCTCACTTGGTAATTCCTCTGAATGAGCAACCCATTCTTTCTCTTTCAAATAGATTCCTGGAAATGTTTTTCATAACAAGACATTTGCTCTTAAGACATGACAGCCTTCAAGACCAACATTTTTTTTTAAAGATTTTATTTATTTATTTGAGAGAAAGAGTATGTGTGTGAGTGAGAAAGCACAAGCAGGAGGAGCAGCAGTGGGAGAGGGAGAAGCAGACTCCCTGCTGAGCAGGGAACCCAATGCAGGGCTAGATCCCAGGACCCTGAGACCATGACCTGAGCTGAGGACAGACACTTAACTGACTCAGCCACCCAGGCACCCCGACCAACATTCCTTTATTCTCAACGTAAAGTCGAAGGCCCAAATTCATGACATATTTGGCTAGCCTCAAATGTATTTGTCCTGCCTAATTGTCTGCTAGGCAAGGTGTTTTGACGAGACACCTGTAGTTCTCGCTCAAAGACAATATAGGAAAATATCAATATAATACAGCTAGAGGTTCCTGGGTGGCTCGGTCGGTTAAACAGCTGAGTCTTGATTTTGGTTCAGGTCATGTTCTCAGAGTCATGAGATCCAGCCGGAGTTGGGCTCTGTGCTCAGCGCAGAGTCTGCTTGAGATTCTCTCTCTCTTTCTCCCTCTGCCCCTCCCCTCCGCCCCCCCCCACTTACACTCTCTCTCTCACATACTGTCTCTAAAATAAATAAATAAAATCTTTAAAATATATATAATACTATATATACATACATACGTTAAGACACAGCTAAATTAGAAAGTGAGTATTACAGACAAATGCATCATAATATAGAAGGAACCATCACCAGATTTCTCTATAAGTCAGTTCCTCTGTTGCAGTTGAAATGCAGGTTGATTTACATGCAAATTCATAAACACTTTAGTTATATAAAGTGAGAGCGATTCATGTTGTAATTACTCTGGACTTACCTCTCGCTAATCATTGCTCAGGCTCGAGTTTTCCTATCTGTTTTTATATTTTCCAAATGCCTCTTACCACCTTGCTTTCCCTCCATTGCCCTGCTGAGGCTGTTGCTCCTTGCCTAGGTCCTCTGGGTTCCAGCAGGGAGTAGGATGAACTGCAGAAGAGGGTTTAGGTTACACATGACTCAGCAGTCAGCTCTATTGTCCAAAAACCAAAGATGATTCTGGGGCTAGAAATAGGGACAACGCATAACGGATCCGTGAGGTCATTCTCTCCTTATATTTGGCTTTGCTCAGACACCCTGGATAGCCCAGCCTAGGGGAGTGTCAGGTAATTTGGGGAGTGCTCAGAGGTGAGCTCAAACATAAAACTTGAAAAATTCACTAAGCAGAAGTTCCTTTCACTTAAACTATGCCATCAGATGGAAGATCCCAGTCTATGGAGGATATAGTCAGAATTTTAAGATATGAATCAAATCTCATTTATCTATCTATCTGTCTATCTATCTATCTATCTATCTATCTATCTATCTATCTACATACCTATCCATCTATCATCTATGGGGAGAGAGAGAGAGAGAAAGAGAGAGAGAGAGAAAAAAAAACGAGAGGGAGGGAAGGAGAGAGAGACAGTTGGCATTTGTACCTTATTTTTTACATGCTGTTCGTTATTCAGAATGAATATCATCATCATTTCTTTTCCCAAGTAATACTAAATTGTAAGTACTACCACTGATTGTTATTAGTGTTCTGATTTTTTATTTTATTTTATTTTATTTATTTTATTTTTTTGTGTGTGTGTTCTGATTTTTTTAAATTGAAGAATCTGCTTTTTTCTTTTCTTTCCTTTTTTATAATCAGAGACCCATCCATTCGTGCTTTCAACAAACATTTAAATGCTTCCTCTAGGGCACCTGGGTGGCTCCTTGGTTGAGCATCTGCCTTTAGCCCGGGTCATGATCCCGGGATCCTGGGATTGAGTGCTGCTTTGTGGGGAGCCTGCTTCTCCCTCTGCCTATGTCTCTTCCTCTCTGTGTGTATGTGTGTCTCTCATGAGTAAATAAATAAAATCTTTTTTAAAAAAATGCCTCCTCTGTGCTGGGAAGACATGTATGACCACAACGTCAAGCTACTCACTGTGTGGTGATTTGCAGATGTCTCATTACACATTCAGGGTTGGCCAATCTGAAGAGGCTGCATACTGTCTGATTCCAACTATATGACATTCTGGAAAAGGCCAAACTATAGAGACAATAAAAAGGTCAGTGATTGTTGGATTGGCAGGGAAGAGGTAGAGCACAGAGGATTTTTAGGGCAGTGAACTATTCTGTATGATGCTGTAACAGTAGATATGTGCCGTTGCGTATTTGTCGAAACCCATAGAATGAATAGCACCAAGGTTGAACCCTATGGTAAACTGTGCAGTTGGATGGTAATGATGTGTCATTGTAGGTTCATGGATTGTAACAAAGTTATCACTCTGATGCTGATGTTGATATTGGGCAAGGCTGTTGGGTAGGGCAGGGGTGAATGGAAACTGTGCTTTCTACTCAGTTTTGCTGTGAACCTAAAACTACTTGGAAAAAAAATCTATCATCTACAAAATTACATTGAAAAAATTGGGGAAATGCAAAAAAAAAATTACCATTAAATATCACCTAGGCAGTTTGTAAAATATATTTTTTCTCATTTTTAAAGAAGACTTTATTTATTCTTTTTTTTTTTTTTTTTTAAAGATTTTATTTATCTACTCCTGAGAAAGAGGCAGAGACACAGGCAGAGGGAGAAGCAGGCTCCATGCAGAGAGCCTGATGTGGGACTCGATCCCGGGACTCCAGGAACAGGCCCTGGGCTGAAGGCGGCGCTAAACCGCTGAGCCACCTGGGCTGCCCAAGATTTTATTTATTCACTTGGGAGAGAGAGCACAAGCAAGGAGAGGGACAGAGGGAGAAGTAGATTCCATGCTGAGCAGGGGGCCAGATGTGGGGCTCCATCCCAGGACCCTGGAATCATAACCTGATTCAGAGACAGATGCTTAACTGACTGAGCCACCCAGGTGCCTCTATAGCATACATTTTTAATTTTTAAAATTATTTATTTATTTTTAAAGATTTTCTTTATTTATTCATGAGAGACACAGAGAGAGAAGCAGAGACATAGGCAGTGCAGGCTCCCTGCAGGGAGCCTGATGGGGGACCCGATCCCAGGACCCTGGGATCATGACCTGAGCCAAAGGCAGACACTCAGCCACTGAGCCACCCAGGCATCCCATATAGCATTCATTTTTTTAAAGATCAAATTCTAAGTAATGAAGTACACCCTTGAATGATAGAATCTCCTGATGAAGTCAGGGAGCTAGGAGATTAAACTGAGGGAACCGTTCTACAACTTTTTTTTTCCTGTACTAGAGACTACCTATATTTTAAAATAGTAAATAAAACCTATTAGTTCCATGTCTAGCATTTCAAATAAATAATTGCCCTGGAAGTGTCCCTGGGAAGTTATTTATCACGATGTTCCAGAAAATTCTGAAGCACCAGGCTGCCCAGACTGTTCTCGAAATACATCACTGGGCAGAGCCTGTCACATTTCTGCCAGCAACTGGCAGGCTGTGCTTTCCTGATGCTCCTCCACACAGGAATACAGACAGCGCCGTGGCTGACAGCTGACATAATAGAGAAGCCCTCTGGGGCTCTGAGGCTCTTTGCTTTGCTCCAGTCGGGAATGATTCTGCTAGTTAAGTAGTCTGGTTTCCCTGGCATCAGAGGATGAACTGTAAGTCACCCTCTGACAGGCTGCCCTTCTGGAATGACACAGGACAGTCTGTTGCAAACACTGGTTTAGTGTAATGTGGCTTTACATGAATTCTCAGATCTTTAATCTTAAATTCACGGTTCGCCCTAAATTCACTCATGCCTTTCTCCTGTATTACAGGAGAAATCAAAATGAAGAGACTCAAAATGTCTCGTTGCATATAGTGATCACCGGCAGTTCCAAGAATTGAGAGGTTTGTATTTATATTTCTGAAATACAGACAATCTATCTTATTCGTGATCCCTATTTGTCAACGTGCCTGCTCCCTGAAATGTATTTGTAACCCCCGAATCAATACATGCCGCACTTTTGCGGTCGTTCACGGACGTGTGCAGGGTGGCAAAAAATGTGGTTGGTCCAACTGGGCACGTTCCCAGCTGAGGTCAAACAAGGCAAGGCTCTGCCTTCTTGTTGCAGCTCTCACGCTGTAAACAAGTGTCCTTTTCATCATTTATTTAGTGCCATGCTTTTTGCATTTTTGTGGGGTTTTTGTTGTTGTTGTTGTTGAGTTTGCCATTTAAAATGGCCCCCAAGGGCATCTGGATGGCTCAGTGGTTGAGCATCTGCCTTTGGCTCAGGTCGTGATCCTGGGGTCCTGGGATCAAGTCTCGCATCAGGCTCCCCACAGGGCGCCTGCTTCTTCCTCTGCCTATGTCTCTGTCTCTCTCTGTGTGTCTCTCATGAATAAAAAATAAAATCTTTATAATAAAATAAAATGGCCCCCAAATGCAGCACTGAAGTGCTGTTTGGTGTCTGTAGGCACAAGAAGGCTACGATGAGCTTCACTGAGGAAATACTTACATTAGGTAAGCGTCATTTCGTATGAGCTGCAGTGCTGTTGGCCATGAGCTCAATGCCAATGAGTCAATGATATGTACTAAGTAAGGTGTTTTAAAACAGAAATACACATAAAACAAGCATACATATTGCCCGGTTGATGGGAATGTTGTGACCAGAGGTCTGCAGGTATGCTAGCCTGTATTTCCCCTAGGAGCAATGGCTCAATATTTGCTAGTTTAGTGTTCGTGGCGGCTTTATAGAACATAGCTACTGTGAATAATGGGAATGTGAATAATAGGAACCAAAGTTTGGTAATGAGGGCCATGGCCAGAGGCCCGGAGTAGAGTTCCTGGGCACTGTGGACGTGGGGTGGCCGTCCCAGGCCAGCCTATTTCCTGTCTGAACATTACTGTCTGCTTACAATACACTCTCTATGATTAGACAAATCATCCCACTTTCTCTTGGGTTTATGCCTTTCATAAGCCTGGATCATCCTCTCATCTCTGCTCAAGTAACTCCTATTTGCCCTTCAACACTTAGCTCCCCTGAGGCCTCTCACCACCCTGGGGTGTCGCTTATGTACATGCCTGTGCCTATCTGAGGGTGGTGCTCTGGGAGGCCAGGGCTGTATTCTATTCATTTCTGTACCCTCAGCCCATAACACAGTACTGGACACACAGCAAGTGCTTCAGAAACAGCTGATGAGTGGCTGACAGACTGCATGGATAAAAGAACAACTTAGATGAAATATTTCTCTTTAAAAATTTTTAAAAAGATTTTATTTATTTATTCATGACACACACACACACACACACACACACAGAGGCAGAGACATAGGCAGAGGGAGAAGCAGGTTCCCTGTGGGGAGCGTGATGTGGGTCTTGATTCCAGGACCTCAGGATCATGCCCTGAATCGAAGGCAGATGCTCGTCCTGCGGGGAGCCTGATGCGGGACTGGATCCCAGGACTCCACTGAGCCACCCAGGTGCCCCTCTTTTTTAAAAATTTAAAAGAAAAATGATTTCATTTATTTATTTGAGAGAGAGAGAGAAAGAGAGAGAGCAAGCAGGGGGAAGGGCAGAGGGAGAGGAAGAAGACTCCCCGCTGAGCAGGGAGCTGGATGCGGGGCTTGATCCCAGGACCCCAGGATCATGACCTGAGCTGAAGGCTGCCACTTAATCTGTTGAGCCACCTAGGTGCCCCTGGATGAAATATTTCTAAGGAACTGATGCTGACTGTGGATATAGGATAGCCTGGGAGCTCAGTTTATTAGCAATCCAGAAAAGTGTTAATGTAGCTGAAAGAAAAAAAACAAACAAGTACAAATCGAACACACAAAAAAGATATGTATACACTCTTGGTAGGGGCTCTAGAGTGGAAAAGGCTGTCTGGCCTGTCTCTTCCAGCTTTCAAAAAGTCCTGACTCATTGTTCAGACTGAACAGCCTTTTATTAAATACCTCTCACTCCCTTTCCAGTTTCACTGTCAAGCTTTATTGGATTCTGAGATGGACCAGGAGGAAGTGTGGGTGGCAAGGAACAGGGGGCACCTCTCCCTTTCCTCCTCCCACCCCTTCTTGATTATGGCTGAACCAGAGTCAAGACGCCAATAAGGGATCAGCAAATCTAATCAACCTGTGATCATGACTTTTTAAAAAGCTTACAGGCAGTTTCAGGCTGAATTGAAATTGTCCAATTTCTCTTGCCATTGGTAAGGATGCAAGAATGGCGTGTGTGTGCGCGCGCGCGCGCGCATGCACGCGCATGCGAACACACATACACACTTCCCTCCCACTTTCAGCAGCATTGTTCTTTCCACTGTATACAACGCTTGCTATTTATCCTCTTAACTTCTTCTTCAAAAATCCTTTACCAGGGGGATCCCTGGGTGGCTCAGTGGTTTAGCGCCTGCCTTTGGCCCAGGGCGCGATCCTGGAGTCCCGGGATCGAGTCCCGCGTCAGGCTCCTGGCATGGAGCCTGCTTCTCCCTCCTCCTGTGTCTCTGCTTCTCTCTCTCTATGTCTATCATAAATGATAAATAAATATATATTTTTAAAAAATCCTTTACCAGCCCCTGTCCATCTCTTCTATGCCATAGGTCGCTGGTGATTTTTTAGCGGGGAGGCATGGGGTCAGCCCGGGAAATGCCTTTTGGCACATTCGGCACCTCCACTGTTGATGCCTTTTCCACATCTTCCTCTTTCTCCACTGGCTGTTGGTCTTCTACCCTCTGTGGTCCCCTCACCAACTCTCTCTTGTCATCTGGATGCAGCTACTGTGGCACCTGAAATCGTTGCTCCACTATTGTTTTGGGTAGAGGGTGAGGCTATATCTGGAACAATGTTAGAATGAAAAATTTCAGAACCTGAGCCCTGAGAGCCTTAGAAGTTCTGAACCCACTTCAGGAACTGTCTTGTTCAATCCTCTCATTTTACAGACCAGGAAACTGAGGACGGAAGAGGGAAGCCTCTCGGTGATACAAAGGCAGAGCTGGATTTAAAGGCAGGTCTTATAGTTCCCTGCTGAGGTTTCCCCTGCAGCACAACTGAAATGGTATCGTCTGCAAACCTGGACCTTGTTTCAGATCAGGGTTCTCTCTTGGGAGAGATTCTGCTCTCAGGGACGTGTGATGCTGTCTGGAGACATTTTGCACTGTCACTGCTGGGGAGGGAGGGTTACTGGTATTGGGAGAGTTGAGGCCACTTATAAAGCAGTTATCAGAAGCGAGATCTGGTCACCAGCCTCTGCAGGGCCCAGTGCAGCCCACCTCATGGACGCTTGTGTGTCCCTTCTACACTGGAGGTACAGCCTCTCAGATAAGCCGGTGTACAGGGCTATAGCCCAAGGAAGGCTTTTTGTTTGTCTTTGGTTTAGGGATTTATTTTTGTTTTTGTTTTCAGAATGTGAACTTTGCATCACCCTAACATAGGGCTCTTGACCATGGCACAATCTTGAACCAGGTAAGTCTTTGTTGTGGGGCCTGCCTTGAGCACTGCGGGCTATGTGGCAACATCCATGGCTTCTACCCACTAGATGTCAGTAGCGCCTCTCTGACCTCCCCTCCAGCACCCCCAGCCCCATGGAGGATCAGGGCAACTTTTTTTTTCTTTTATATTGAGGTATAACTCATATACAATAAAATTAGGTGAACTTTTTTCTATGATTTCTATGACTTTGGTCGTCTAAAAACTTACTCCTTATTCCTCAGTCCCATCCAGGTCTTGCTTATAGTTAGTACTTAAATGTTTGACCAGTGATTTGGCACTGGGCTGTCCTCAGAGAGCCTTTTACCTAAACCCATTATAAAGATGAGATTCTTGTGAGCAATATGCGTGTGTGTGTGTGTGTGTGTGTGTGTGTGTACACGTGCTGAGGCCAGTATGGCCTCTCTTCTGAAAAGCAAACAGGTCAATGGGCTTCCTGGCACCCTACATGGGATCAGAGGGTTACTTCAGACCAGTGAGTTGTGAAGGGAGGTGACAGGTGTCACTCCTGGGCTGGAGCATTCAATAGTTTGTGAAAGTCCCTCCAGAGTTTATACTGTCTGCTGGGGTGAGTGTGGAAGCACTTGTTTAGATGGAGTGTCTTTCAGTGGCTCCTGAGTGATTACAATAAGCTCCAAGCTCCCTCCTGATTCTCATGGGCCATATAACAGAAGCAGAAAACAAACTTTTGTCCAGGCATTGGTGTTGGGGTATTGTTTGTTGCTGCACCATAATCTAGCCAATCCTGACTGTTACAAGGCAAGTAGAAGGAAATCAGCCTCTGTTCAAAGAAACTATCCAGTTCAAACCAGCCAGCAGAGTCCCTTCAAATGCAGACATAATCTGGGGTTAAAAAAAAAGTTCATGAAGTTAATTAACAAACATTTTATTGAGTTAAAAACACCAGCAAGCTAAAAAAAAAAACCAAAAAACAAAAAAAAAAACCCACAGAAACAACTTGTTTGTGTTATGTTTCAGTTGTTTACAAACTCTGGAGGGTTAAACAGAGCGTGAGCACAGTGAGTGCCCTTCTTCTGTGCTGTGTGATGTGGGGGATTGACTCTCACAAAGTCATAGAGGGGCTTTTGTGTGCAACAATAGCATCTCAGAGCCCACGTGCTTTGCTTGTTCATCCACAGTAACTGCTTTCTCTTGCAAGTTCGGCCAATGACTTTCCATTTGGGATATGGAATAAAAATTATGAACAGATGAAAGAAGAAAAATTGTGCTAAATATTATAAGTACAGGGGAGTATGCCTTTTTAAGGAAGACAAATGTGAAGACCCAGACTAGATCAAGCAGAAAGAGGGACCAATGATTGAAGCAACTCTTTTATGAAGAATTCTTCTGTCCTAATGCCCTCAATGTCCTGAAGTGTTTGCCTCCAGGTCCCTAAATACCTGAGTAGGAGGTAAAGGGCAGGGAAATGTAAAGCCCATTGAGTATCAAAGGCATGTGAAGATAAAGCATTTTGTAGATGAGTTCACAAAAGATAAAAATTGGATCCAATATTCATCTAGTTAAAAAAAAAAATCCATGGCTTAACCTTTGAGCCTAAAAAAAAAGTGAGGCATACCTGTCTAGGATAATTTTCATTACCATAATTGTTTTCTGAAACAGTGCACAAACAGGTGGAAACCCTGAGTGTTGATCCATTTTTGGGATTCCTAGTGTCAAACTAGGAATAGTTTGCTATAACTGGGCAAAATGCTCAACTTCTCTGAACTTGTTTCCTCATTTGTAAAATGAAGGGGTCAGAGGAGAAGACCTCCAGGGGTCTCTTAGCTCTAAACAAATCTGATTCCTTGAAAAGTAGAGTCCTGGAGGTAAGCAGGCCCATCCTTCACATACAAATGATGCATTTTTCTGAGACAATTGACCTTCCAAATCTGACATTTTAAAATCTAAAATAAAATTCTTCCAGATAGGCTGGCTGCTGAGAAAAATCAGGTTTGGCAGCATCCAGGATGCCTTAGAAGAGAATGCCTTGGGCTGGGGGCTAATGGAGTCAGGAGTCAGGGCACTCTGGGCATGTCCTATGGACAGTAGCAGCTGGTCAAGGAGATAAAGCAAGAATAACTGGTGGTCCCAGCCAGGTCCCCCGAGGTCTTCCTGTCTGCTGAGGAGCCAGTCTTCATATACAGGAAGGTCAGGCCATGGACTGAACATGGGGGAGTGTGGACATATCCTGTTTTGTCTGCCTAGGACTCTTTCCTCTTTCCTAGGACATGGATGTCCTCTTCTTTAGGAGAAGTATCACTTTTGTCCATTTGAACCACGTGGTTCTGATGGGGTCCCTATTACAGTGTCCACCTCTCTGGTCATGCAAATGGGCACGTGATCCAAGCTGGGCTGACCCCTGGACTCTTTCTAGTTGGAAGTGGAGGAAAAGCTCCCTTCCCCTCCACCCCTTCCAGGGTTCTAAGCTCATGGACAAAGTGCCTCTGAGAGCAGCAGGAATAAGAAAGGGAAAGGCCTGATGGGGTCCGGGTCCCTGCCTGGACCTTTCCCTGCCCTCCCTGCAGCTGAACCCACTACCTTCCCTCTCCACCCAAGTGAGTTGCAGGTAACCATTTGCAACTTATGAGGCTGGGCTTGTGGAAGAGGAGGAAGAGAGAGGAAATCCTGGAAGCTTTTCTTGGTGTTCAGCTTGTGGAAGCTAGCCTTGGAAAGTGCTTGGAGCCAAAGTGATGGAAGCTGTGTCCAGCCCAGTGACCACTCAGGAAAGACAGGCAGGCCCAGCAACGAAATCCTGCTGGGAAGGGGATTTATGGAGGGGTGGTGGGTCTCAGTGAGTGTGGAAAGAAAGAAGGGGAGGAGGAGGGAGAAATGGCCAAAATCAGGATGCTGGTGGCTCAGTGGTGGAGCGTCTGCCTTTGGCTCAGGGCGTGATCCGGGGCTCCTGGGATCGATTCCCCACATTGGGTTCCCCACAGGAAGCCTTCTCCTTCTGCCCATGTCTCTGCCTCTCTCTGTGTGTCTCTCATGAATAAACAAATAAAATATATTCTTTTTAATTTTTTTAAATTTATTTATGATAGTCACAGAGAGAGAGAGAGAGAGAGAGAGGCAGAGACACAGGCAGAGGGAGAAGCAGGCTCCATGCACCGGGAGCCCGATGTGGGATTCAATCCCGGGTCTCCAGGATCACGCCCTGGACCAAAGGCAGGCGCCAAACCGCTGCGCCACCCAGGAATCCCTAAAATATATTTTTTAAATGGCCAAAATCGTAGGAAGTTTGGGGAAAAGAAGATGTGTGGAAAACAGTGGTCAGGGGAAGAGGTAGAGAGGCAAAAAGAGAAAAAGAGATGACCTACCATTGTGTTGAGGGACATTTTTGAGAATCGGATCTGAAAAGAGGTCAAAACAGGACACCTAATATCTTAAGTGAATTTAGGAGGGACACTACTACCCAGGAGATGGAAAAACACTGTACTACAGAATGTAGACATACTTTAACAGGAAACTCACCTGAAATAGATTCACTCTTACACTTCCTTCCTCTTCCAGCTCTGTTTACCTGGAGATGACCTCCAATTGCTTGGTGACAGGTTCTACCTTATGTCCTATGTTCTTCCCACACTAGGTTCAGCTTGACTTTTGGCTTTAATGAGGTGTGGAGCTGGCCTGCAGGTCACCCCTCCCTCTTCCCCACCTCTCCCCTCAGGCTTATCCCTCCCCCAGCATTAAATCCCTCCCAACTTCCCACCCACCTGAAGCTGAGATCCTCACTCCTTCCCCTCATCTCCCAGGCCCCTCTGATCTGGTGGCTGCTTTTTCGTCCTCCCCACTGTTACCTTGGGGGGGTCAGGGAGGCCTCCCTAAGGAAGTGACCACTACGCTGAACTCTAAATGACAAGAAGGAACCAGCAACATGAAGCAATCTCAGCTTGAGATTGTGCCAGCGGGGATGGGGCACCCCAAGTGCAAAGGCCTTAAATCAGGAATACGCTGGAAAGTGTGAGGACTAGAGAGAAGGGGATGGGGGCATGGTGGGGAGGACACTGTCCCCACAGCCTCAACTTCAAGTTAAAGACATTCAGAACTAGAAGCAGCCTCAGAGGAGCTCTGACCCAACTCCTTTGTTAAATTAAATCAATTATTCAGTTTAATTTTTAAAAGTTGAGATAAAATTGACAAGATTGTATTACTCTTTTACTTTAAAAATAAGGAAACTGCAGGTCAGAGAAGGTTGGCCCCTGGATGACTCAGTGGTTGAGTGTCTGCCTCTGTCTCAGGTCGAGATCCCGGGGTCCTGGTATTGAGTCCCACATCAGGATCCCCGTGGGGAGCCTGCTTCTCCTTCTGCCTCACTCTGTGTGCCTCTCATAAATAAATAAATATAATCTTTTAAAAAAATTATCATTAAAAACAGCACAAGTTATACATGAAAACCTTATTGTTAAAAACGCGAAGAATATAGAAAAAGCGAAAGTCCCTTTGGCATCACTCTAACCCACTCTGCCTGCCTCAATCCCGCTCCCATTGCCCTCTCCAGTCAGGAGGGTATCTTACTCAACTTTTGGACTGGTGTATACATTTGTACACATATGTTTAGGAATATATGCTTTAATTTGTGCTTTTCCTTTGCATCAATGAGATTATGTTAGTTTTGCTTTGGAAGCCTTTTCATTTTTGTTCATGTGGATGTCTTACATTTCTTTGACCTGCCGTATAATATTTCAGGTCTGGGTGCATTGTATCATTTCACCTTCGCTATGTTGGTGTCTTTCCTCGATTTGGGCATTTAGGCATTTAGGTTGCTCCTGGTTATTATAAGTAAGGCTATGGCAATCACCCTTGGACATGCCTCTGAATACAAGTAGAAAGATCTTGGTAGGGTAAATACCAAGCTGTGGCGTTGCCGGGTCCAGGGGCACACACAATGGCATTGTAATCCCTGCTGCCAAAAAGTCCTCTCCAAAAAGGTTGCACCAAATCAGACTCCCACCAAAGGTGCATGACACAGCCTGCTTCTCAGTACTGCCACCTCCAGTGCTGGATCTTTCTAATCTTTGTAATTCTTGTCATTCTGTTGGGTAGACAGTGATACCTCTTTGTTGTTCTCTGCCATGGTTGTTCTAGTGGTTCTTGTTTACTTTTCTACATTGCAAAAAGTTCAGGCTAACAGAAGAGTTGTGACAATACAGAGTTCTCAGAGAGCCTTCATCCAGCTTCTTCTAATATTAGCATCTTAAGTAACCCTAAGACAGTGATCAAAACTAAGATGTTATGTTTCCTCCTCTGCTTATGTCTCTGCCTCTCTCTCTCTCTCTCTCATAAATAAATAAAATCTTTTTAAAAATAAAATAAATAAAAAAGGGATGCTTGGGTGGCTCTGCGGTTGAGCGTCTGCCTTTGGCTCAGGACGTGATCCTGGAGTCCCGGGATCGAGTCCCACATCAGGTTCCCCGCATGGAGCCTGCTTCTCCCTCTGCCTCTGTCTCTGCCTCCCTCTCTCTTTCTGTGTCTCTCAAGAATAAACAAATAACGTCTTTAAAAGTAAAATAAAATAAAACTAAGATGTTAACATTGGTACAGTTCTATTAGCTAAATTTTAGACTTTATTCAGATGTCACTGACTTTCCCACTCATGTTCTACTCGTTTTCAGTTTCGCTTCCCTAATTACTAGAGATTGAACATTTTTTCGTGTGTATTTTGGCCATCTGTGTTTCTTCTGTTGAATGCCTGTTCAAATTCTTTGCCCATCTTTTACCCTTTCGGATTGTTTGTCTTTCTCTAATGATGTATAAGAGGTTCTGTATTTAAGAACACTTCCAAGCTCACACACTAGTGGCCAAGCTGGCCAAGAGAGCCCGAGTCTGATCCAATTCCCTATTTCCACCATGAACACCCTGTCCTCAGGTCTCCCGACTCTCCTTTCTTTTTCTCCCTTGGTCCAAGCTTAGTGGTCTCCAGCTGCGAGATCATGTTCTTGTCAGCATCCCTCAGAGAAGCACAGTGGGGCCAGGCTAGCTCATTCATTTCACTCATCATTTTTGGGCTAATGACATTAGCAGCCATCTGGGATGGGCCTTTTCTGGACACCAGCTCACTTTCTGGAAAGTCTTATCTTCCTTGGCCCTGAAACAGACTACACAGAATGCCGGCTGCCGAGGCCCAAGAATGCACCATTTGGCCAATTGTCCTCTCCTTAATTGCCATCCTGGCAATCATAAAACGTCCTGCACTGGTAGAACGGAAGCTGGGGAATGGAGCGCTGGAGGCCCTGCAATTCCCAGAATGCCACCCAGGATGCTTGCTCTTCCTCTCTCACCCTCCAAGTGGAGCTCCAGAAATTGGCAGAAGATAGCGGCCAGAGTGGGTGGTGCCATGGGTGGGGGTGTGAAGGTAGCCTCCCCCTTGGCTGTTCCGGTCCCACTCAAGCATTAGTGCCTTGAGAAGAGAGGCTGTGCCATATTCTTTTCCTTCTGGCTCAAACATGGGGTTAACCAGAAATCTTGTCATTTGTAGTTACTCTGGACAAAGATGGGGACGAGACAGGGACACCATTTGTCCCCAGTCTGGTCCCAAACATTTGGCAGGGTGGGTGGAGTAGTGTTTTGAATGGTGCCCCTCCAAAATATATGTCTACCTGGTACCTGTGAATGTGACCTTATTTGGAAAAGGGGTCTTTGTGGAGGTAATTAGTTAAGAACTTCAAGTTAAAATCATCCTGGCTGATCCAAGTGGTCCCTAAGTCTAATGACCAGTGTACTCATAAGAGAAAGGCAGAGGAAGCTGTGAGGCACACAGAACAGAGAAGAAGGCCACATAAGGTTGGAAGCAGAGGCTGGAATTAGGTGGCCACAAGAACGAGGAATGCCTGGAGTCACCAGAAACTGGAAGAGGGAAAGAAGGATTCTCCCTAGAGCTTTCAAAGGGAGCACAGCCATACTGATATCTGAATTCCAGACCTCTGGCCTGGAGAGAGGTCTGTGAGAAAATAAACTTCCATTGTTTTAAGCTGCCCAGTTCATGGTATTTTTTACAGCAACCACAGGATACTAAGACAGGTGGGAACCAACCAGGGCACTAAAACCCGTGATCCTTTGAAGGGACAACAGAAATCATTGGCCTTGATGCTGTCTTAATAAGAAAATGAGGGCCACAGGGAGAGGTGACATGCTTTTGACCAGCATAAACAAAGGCGAACATGTTACATTTATATAAAGCAACTGTGTGGCAGTTTCTCTTTGGCAGCCTCACAGGTGACAGGTGAAAAGCAAGACACTGGCTCTCCATCATGGATAGAAGATGAGCATTTTCTCTGTGGAAAACAGAGGGCAGAGGATGGAACTTGCTTAAAGCACCTGTGTGAAGCACCCAATTCCTTCCCAGACACCTTCCAGGCCCTGGGGAAGGGCCTCAGAATTTGCTTTTCTGACGAGTTCCCAAGTGATGGATCAGAGATCATTCAGAGAACTGCTGCTCTATGGCACTGTTCCCGAAACTTTCATAAATACACAAACAACATAGAAGTCCTGTAAAAATTCAGATTCTGGGATCCCTGGGTGGCGCAGCGGTTTGGCGCCTGCCTTTGGCCCAGGGCGCGATCCTGGAGACCCGGGATCGAATCCCACATCGGGCTCCCGGTGCATGGAGCCTGCTTCTCCCTCTGCCTGTTGTGTCTCTGCCTCTCTCTCTCTGTATGACTATCATAAATAAATAAAAAAAATGTTAAAAAATTCAGATTCTGACAACAGTTTGTATTATCTGACCCTGCTCTCCCTACCCTTCTTCTCTAGCCGTAGCTGATTAAACCAAGGATAGATGCCCCAGTCAAGGGCCCATGGGCTCACCAACAGCCAACAGCAGGACCCTAATCAAATAGAATAAATCTAATGGAGTAATTCTCTCCCTTGAGATTCTGAATGGTGTCTGATTAGAGGCCGTTGCCCATCAGTGGTGATCCCTGGGCCAAGAGATCGTGATACAGAGTTGAGACCAGTGCCACAATAGGCCAAGAACAAAATGAATGTGCAGAGGCAGCTGGCTCCGGGAGAGGAAGGGAGAAAGTGGATGTCCAGAGACTATGCAGCCCTGAGAGGCAGAGAGGGCAGCCTTGCATTCTGGCAGCTTTCGAACTTAGAATTCCCACGAGCCCCAATTGGGTTGTTGGCCCATGTGCTCTGAGAAATCTTATATCCTTCCGATAAGCTCTCCTTTTTGCTTGAGATACTTTGAGTGGGTTCTTATTTCTGGAAGCTAAAAGGTTCCTAATTAATCAGAATGTATCTGTGTCCTTTTGCACCTGCTTTTGACAGCAAAACCCTTTGAGTCAGGAACTATATCCTGCAACTGTTCATCTCCAGGACCTTGGACAGGGCCCTGCACATGGGTGCTGATCTCCGTGGATACCATGTACGGAGGAATCAGGAGCAGGTGGAAGAAGCACATTCCAAGTGAGTGGAACCATGCAGCAGAGGCATGGAGTGTGGGTAAGCATAGGGAACCACACACACAAAGTGGCTGGGGGGTGGTAGGAGGCAAATTTGGCTGGCAGAGAAAGCTGGCTGTGGACGGCTTTCAACACCCAGCTGAAGAGTTGAAGTTGATTTGACAGGCAGTAGGGAGGCATCTGAGGTCTTTCAGCTGGAGGGATATTACCAAGAACAATTGTGCTCTTTTCTGTAACAAAGATCTTAATGGTTCTCGTGAGAGACAACATCTTCAAATAAGTCCGTAAAAGTAGGAATGAGAAAATGGATCCCAGAGATTTTTTCCTGGAGCAGAATCGATAGGAAGTGGTAACTGGTTGGACTTTTGCTAAGCCCCAGAATGGAGAGTATTCTGTTAATAAACCAAATAGAGAAATAAAGATCCAACCGCACCATTATTCAGAAATAGGCAAGTTTAAAGGGATGCTATTTATCATGATGTCACATTAGCAAAGATGCTGGTGAGGCTGTGGCAAAATGGCCACATCCATATTTTACAGCATACACAAGGGATGCATCGTCACAAGCTTGATTTGGAAAGTAATTCAGTGAAATGAATGACAACTTTCAAAGATTTTTGTATCCCTAGTTTCCTGGAAATAAAATGATTAGATCTACCTTATAGACATCTTCTAAAATCTATAAAATAAGTTACAGCCAAATATATTTTTCATGCTGCTGAGAAGCAGACCAAGCATCTGTAAAAGAATGTAAAATCTATATAGTTCTATCTTCTCTAGGATACTACATAGCTCGCTCCAAATATAGGTTCAAAGGTTATTTTTTTAAAGGTTTAATTATTTAATGGAGAGAGAGAGAGAGAGAGACAGAGGCAGAGACACAGGCAGAGGGAGAAGCAGGCTCCATGCAGGGAGCCCGACGTGGGACTCCATCCAGGGTCTCCAGGATCACGCCCCGGGCTGAAGGCGGCGCTAAACCGCTGAGCCACCGGGCTGCCCAGGTTCAAAGGTTATATAGAATATTTATAGCAAAATACCAATGTGTAAATGAAACATGCACAGGCCTATGAAAGGAAAAGAAAATGACTGGATGGGAATATACCAAATTTTAATGGTATTTGTGTGTTCCCCCCTGCTTTTTTGTCCTTTCTACTTTCTCTCCCAAATGAAATAATTTAACAGTAAAAACAAGTCCCTGGGAGCCTGAATTGAGAATACGCTCTTTGCCATTGTAATTGACACCCTAATTCCTGCCTCTCCTTCACTGACTCCCCTGTGCCTGGCTGTCCCCTGCAGAAAAAAAACTACAGACTAGGAGTTTTGCTGTTTTGCTGTTTCTTTGTCCCACCTGTTCTACAGAATGTTTAGGTCCCAAGCACAGTTCTGGACACATAGGAGCCTGTCCTATGAATGTTTGCTGACAAGTGTATGAACCCCCTGTGGTTGCTCTAACAAATTACCACAGAGCTGGTGGCTCAAGACACCAGATATTTATTCTTTCACAGTTCTGGAAGTCAGAAGTCTGAAGTCAGCAATCACCCCACTGAAGTCAGGGGGTCAGCAGACCAGCACTCCTGGAGGCTCCAGAGGGAATTCATTCTTTGTTTCTTCCTAGTTTCTGGTGGCTGCTGGTGGTCCTCGGCTTGTGGCTACATCATTCCGACCTCTGCCTCTACTATCATAGTTTTCTGTGTGTGTGTAACACTTCTCTGCTTCCCTCTTATAAGGACCCTTATGATTACATTTAGAGCCTACCCAGATAATATAGAATGATCTTCCCATCTGAAGATGCTTAGCTTAATCACATCTGCAAAGTCCTTTCTTTCCCCATCATACTGGGGAACATTCATAGATTCCAGGGATTGGAATATGGATATCCCTTGAGGGGACATTATTCAATTGACCACAGTCAGTTTTAAGGATTAAGCAAGGAGAGTGGAGATGGGACCCTCCCGTGGCTTATACTCTGGTGGCTGCAGTGGTGGTTGGCCTGGAGGACCCCGTGGACAAGGAATCTCGGGAGGGCTGTCCCTCCTACCCGAGTTCACTTCACTGTCTGGGTTGGCACTACAGGGACTAGTGAGGCTTTACCCAGCCTTGGTTATGGGAGGCCCAGGATTTTGCCCAGAGGAGTTCTTTTTCTCTGGACCCAGGCACCTCCTGCTTTAAGAAGACCAAGTATGTGGGGGAAATAGGACCCGAGGAAGCAATCCCTGAAAAGCAAGCATTTACATTCCAGAAAGGGTCTCCTATTTGCGAAGAATTCTTGGGTTCATTTCCAGGTTCCTGGTTGTCTTGGCTTTGTCATTGGCTTGCTGTGTGACCTCGAGCAAGCTGCTTTCCCTCTCTGTCCTCAGTTCTAGAGTTCTGGAAGGCATCTGGAGTCTCTGCCAACACTCTCACTCAGACCTCACACACTGCTCTCTCCTCCAGTCTTCTCTACCATTCAAGTATCTAAGAGGATGGGGGAAGCTATGAAAGCATTTCTCAGAACAACATCCAAGGGTCTCCCAGCAGCAGCCTCAGTTTCCCTTTCTAGCCTCGCTTCCTGGGATCTCTCCAAGACCGTGTCCCATGATCCCACGGGGCTCAGGAATGAAGTGTAAGACCTGGACTCAGGCTTACTCGCCTGGTGGAGCTCTAGAGAGTCTAGGAAGAGATACTCCTAAAGGTCAAACTAAGCATTTGGAAAGTGAACCAGTGGGGGGCAGTGATTTGTTCCCAAACAAAATGAATGATCTCTGAGGAATGTGGGAGGGGTGTCTGTGAACCTCTAAGAATAAGGACTAAGTCTGGCCTCAGGGTGGGAGACCCTACGGAGAGTCCAACCTCCCAGCAATGGTCCACGTGCTGGCAGCCACAAACACTTCATCATGGTGGCCTGACACTGTGACATGGGATAAGCGTCAGAGCAGGAACCATCTTCAAGCATCAAGGACATTCAGTGATGCTGTGTCGGGGCTACTTCATTTCATAAAATAACAAAATACTTTCAGACCCTTCTCCAGGACACCTCCACCTTCTCACAACAAGCTTCTAAAGAGTTAACCCAGGAGCTCCAGAACTCTGCTGATGGGTAGGTTATTATATATATTTTTGAATACCATCCCTAACTGTAGTTATTCCAAAGTTCCCTAATGGAATGCCCCTCCCGGACCCGAGAGTGGGAGCCCACCTGCTCTTATCTTACTGACCAGCAGGTGGCAGCACAAACGCGCTCATAATTCAGAATTGCAGGGAAAAAAAGGCACAGAACCTTTTTGGTGTCCGTAGAACTAGGGAAGGACCCCCTCTTCCTTGCTCATGGTGGTATCCTTGTTCACCCATTCATCCACCACATCCCACTGGGCATGAATGAGAGGACCACAGGAAGAAGATGACCCCACCTCTGGGAGCTGGGTCCTGCGAAACTGTAACCTGATCTGGGAAAGATGGCATTTGGGTGCATGCCAAGTGCTGTCCTGGAAGCTCCTGCTGTAAACCTTGGGTGTCATGTGATGAGCGGTAACGTGTATATCTAGCCTGTTGTTTGTGCTTGGCAAATGTTAGCTGATTTATACACATACCTCACCTTATTTAATCCTTACAACAAACCTACAAGATTAAGTCTTAGCAGACCATTTAATGGACAAGGATATTGAGGCACAGACGGGTGGCCTTGGTTGCTCACAGGGCAAGTGCAGAGCAATGCTGAGCTTTGAAGTCTCAGTGACTTGGAATCCAACTGTGTCCCCCTGAGCTAGCTGAGATGTTTTACACTGAATCACAAACCTTCCTTATCAAGCAACACACACAACTACTCAGTGGGAATGGACAGCTGTACCTACTGAGGGGTACAGGGTAAAGGACTGAGTAGACTCCAAGTTTTCCTGGGAGATGATTGCTTTGCAGACCAGAATGTGTGGAGGAGAGAAGGTTGAGGCATGGAGCTCGCCCTGGCTGTTGTGCTGGGCGGCAGAAGACCAGAGTTGTGTTCTATTTTTGCTATCTCATTGCTGTGTGACCTTCAGTACATCCTGACCTTCTCTGGGCTTTCCTTTCCTTAGCTGTGGATTAGAGCATCTCATGGGCCCTTGCTGGTTCTCGCTCTCCAGGGAATCCAGAGGCTCCAACATCAAACTCTATATTAACTTAAAAAAACAAAAAACCACCAAGGCTGTAATTATTCCCCTTAAGGGGTTCTTGCTGGGACTAAGGGAGGCCACAGAGAGAAATGTCAGGTAACCTGAACAAAGCACAGCCCCAGAGCCAGGGTTCTGCCACCTGGAGCCCTGCAGGTGGCCTCAGGAAGCTTGTTTCTGGCCCCATCTTAGCCTTCACCTGTCAGAGGTTGAGCTCTGCCCCCCCCCCCCCAAGCAGATGCTGAGATGGAGTCAGGAATGCAAAGGAAGGGGAAGGGGAGGGGGATCAGGCTGGGATGCAGGCCTGCCCCTTCTGTGCCACTGCAGTGGGGCTCAGAGGGCAAAGGCTGCCCGTGTGAGGATCCCCACGTTGGGTAGAGATGTCCAGGCCCTGGCACCTGGTCTTATTCCGTTATTAGCCGGACTTTTGTATCCCCCCGTCTTCCTGCAAAGTGACCTGGGCTGGTAAGCTGAGGTGGCCCCAGAGGGGACTGTCCACCAAACGCCCTCCTTAAAGGGAGGTCTGAGCAGTGCCTCTCAAAGTCTGCCCCACAGGGAAGGGCCGCTCGGTCCCGTGGGGTGGGAAGTCCAGGCATCAGCACCCCTGTGTTCTCAGGCCCAAGGCAGGCCTGGTGGGGCAGGGCTGAGTCTGAAGGGGACAGCAGCAGCAAGTCAGAACCTGGCTGCGTGTACGTGTGTGCCCGCGTGGAGGGTGTGCACAGGTATGTGCAAGTGTCCAGTACAGGGGCATGTGCTTGGGCACGAGTACACACATGCATGTGTGCAGGGAGTGGAGGTATGTGTGTGTGAACGTGTACCTGAGGGCCCTGTATGGACCGTGTGTGTGTCCACGTGCGTGTTCCCTCATGTACGCACACATGCAGTATCCTGTTTCCCTCTGGCATTCAGGTGGCGGCTGCTAGCTCTGGGCACTTCTGACAGGTGCCACCTGGATTCAACCCAGGCCCTGAGAATGGAAACTGGCAGAGTGAAGCAGAACCCACAGCTACAAGGAGACACTGGCTCCGGGGTCAGGGCAGGAGCAGGGGCCCCTGGGCGGCCAGAGAATGGCGGCAGAAGCGCTGCAGGCTTCCTGGAACCCAGGCTCAGCCCCTCACCGTTTGGTAGGGTAAGGTGGGTAGTATTCTTCTCCCCACTTTACAGAGAGCATGCTCTCTGAATGTTTGCCTCTGCAGGGGGAGCAGTGAGGACAGAGCCAGACTCCCCTTTCCCTGAGTGCGGGGTGTTCAGACATGAGTGGACGGGGAGGGGCTTCTCTCCCCTTGAGAATCTTCTCCTGGAAGGCAGGCATAGTTCCTGCCACAGGGAGCCACTCTGACTGCAAATTCCTGAGAGGGAGAGGACGTCCTTTGTCCCTAGTCTGGGGGTGGAGGGGGCCCAGAGAACCCCCCCCCCCCGCCCCCAGGCTTGGTGGAGGGGTAGAGGCCCACCCCTGGCAGGCCCAGTGACGCAGGTCAGCAGTGGGGAGGCCGCCCAGGCTGGGGGTGAGCCAGGGCCTGCCGAGGCCCCTCTGTCCAGGCCAGATGGCTGCCGGCTCCAGTGGGAGGGGCTGCCAATACCACCGGTCAGTGTCCTGGCCCAGGTTCCACACTCTGCCCTTGCCTGGCCCAGGCCTTCAGGTGCAGAGCGGGCCAGTAAGGGGGCTTTCTTCGAAGTGCCCATTTACCAGCACCCCGCTGCGCTGGCCCCAGTACTCCCCACGCCCAGGCCCCAACCAGCCCCTCAGGGCCCCATCTCTGCACTGACCAGGCCATGCAGGAACCCAGGAAAGTGGCCTGGGCAGTGAGGCCTTCTTCATGGAGTCTCCTTTTCCTCCGTAGTTCAAGCTGGATCAACTCCTCATTTACTCATTCCTCCAACAAACATAAATCAAGCACCCACTACACCCCAGCCCTTTTCTGGGCTCTGGTATCACGCAGATGAAAGAGACAGAGTGGTCCTTGCTCTCGTGAAGCTGACGCTAGACTGGAGGAGTTGAGAAAACCAGCAGGCAGGTGTACAGCAGTGTGACAGAGGCTGGGGTCTACTTTAGAAAGAGGTTATCAAGGAAGGCTTCCCTGAGGAGGGAGCATGTGAGCTGGAGCTGGAGAGAAAAGGAGTTGGTCAGGCCCAATTCTGGGGGTGAGAGGAGGAAAAAGTTCTAGGTGAGGGGAGCCCCCTGGGGGGCGTGTGTGTGGGGTCTGGTGTGCCCTCTCTGACTACAGGAGGTAGGGGCAGGGGTGCTGAATGTGGAGTGGTTGTTGGGGGGAGTTGGAGCCAGGACTCAGAGTCTTCGTGGGAGTTGGATTTAGGGGAGTGATAGAAACAGAATTAACATTCATAAAGCATTACGTCCATCACCTTACATAAGCCAACTCATTCCAACCTCTCCCAAACCCTATGATAAGTAGGGTTTTCATTATCATCCTATTTTACAGATGAGTAAACCATGGCCCTGAGAGGTTAAGTCACTTGCTCAGTGACACACTATAGGCCAGTGGTCGAGCTGGGATTTCCGGTTGGGCAGCTGGTGCAAGAACCCTAACCATTGTAGCACGCTGCCTCTGTGGATGTGATTCCCTTACCTCCAACAAAACTTCCTCCAGGAGGCCTTTCCTGACACCAGAGTTTATTTCTCTTGCTTAAACAACATACTAACCGTTACATCTGGCTTAAAAAACGGTGGGGTCCTCAAGAGGTCATCTTGTCCATGCCTCTGCCTCCAGTGGACACGGTACTATAAGTACTGTTTTGAAGATGAGACTACTGCAGTCCAAAAGGACCAGTCTATGTCCAGAATCAGTGAAGGGAGTGTGGGGAGCTAGAGCCCTGGTCTCCTAAATTCTTCCATGCAGGTTCCGATCTCTCCCTCCCCGCTTTGAGATGATTTTCGGGTCGTTCTTGTCTGTTTTCAACTCCGAGCACCCTTCCCCAGCTAGACAGCAACCTCCTTCTGTGCCCACCACGGGGTGGTGCACACAGCAGGTGCATACCCAATGCCTGGGCTGTAACAGGTGGCTGAGTGCAGGAACACACTAGATGCATGCTGCAGTCTGGGATGCCGGGAGCAGGGATGTCTGGGGGGAGGGTGGATGTGAGCGGGCACTCGAAGGGTGTCTAGGAGTGTTTCAGTGAACCCAGGTTGGGATATTTCTGTCTGGGCTGAGAAGGGCATCCCCTCCAGAGGGAATAGCATGTGCAGAAAGACAGGGGCAGAGGATGTGGTGTGATCAAAGACCGGTGATAGTGCAGTTGACTTGCAGAAGAGGCAGAGATGGGCAATGAGGTGGGGGTGGGGCTCCAGGGATGGGGCCTGTCAGTCAGGCAGGGGGGTGAGGTGGGGGGAGGAGGGGCCGGGCTGGGGCCCTGGCTTGGACAGTGGGCGGATGGCAAGGTGGATAGTCCAGTGAGCCCTGGGAGCAGATCCTGACCTTGCCGAGTAGCTTCGAGTAGCTTCGTGTGAGTCATGGGCCCTCTCTGGGCCCGTCTATCACTCTGCAGAATTGGGGACTGGCACCTATCCTCAGAACCCGCATGGATTTGTTCTGTGGTCACCGCTTTCTTACAGCCGTAACAAACCACGAAGCTCTGCTGGGTGGATATGGAATATCTTTAATGCCCCTATTTCTTTTCGGGCTGCGTGTGGCTGTGCTCCAAAGTACTCTGCCATCACTCCTTGGGGCACAGGTCTCGGGGTTCCGGTTCACAAGGGGGCGTGGGTTGACATGCTCCTCTGCACCTTCCCGCCCTTCCTCTTGTGGAGCCCCATCCAGGGCAGGCCAGTGTCATGGGCCTGGGCCTGGGCCTGGGCCCGGGCTTGGCCCAGCACTGAGGGCGGTGGCATCAGCGGCACGAGCTCCTCCGAGGACCCGGGGGAGGCCTGAGGCAGCTCGTCGGGGTCCAGGTTGGCATCGTTCCAGCCCTCGGAGCTATCACTGTGGACATCCAGACCACTGGCCTCATCCTCAGATGCGGTGGTGGCCTCGGCCTCGTCCTCTTCCAGGTTGCTGTCCAAGTCCCCTGCCAGGTGGCCGGTGGCCCCCTCAAACTTGCCGGCTGTGTGGACGTCTGCCGTCTCCTCCTGCTTCTGCTCAGAGCCAAATGAAGGGGCGTCATGGAGCCCCGCCACGGGCTGGGCGGGCGTCTTGGCTCTGGCCTGGCCGGTCCAGAAGAGGGTGAGCTCTTGGCGGCAGGCGGCCACAGCCAGGCTGGTGAGCAGGGTGCTGGACACCAGGTACAGTAGGGCGGGCTGGCCCATCTGCATGAGGACCATGGCGACGAAAGTGACCAGCAGGCCCACGGCGTAGGCCGCGGTGCAGGCCACAAAGTAGACCTGGCGCGACTGGATTTGCACATCAAAGCGGTGACAGTAGGCCACCAGAAAGCCAGGGACCACGATGTCACCAAAGCCGAGGATGGAGAAGGGCTGGTCGCACAGGGTCAGGGCTGAGAAGCTCAGCCGCGGCACCCTGAGCACCATGGGCAGCCTCTCGTGGCTCGAGGAATCCACGGGGCCCGAGGCCACCTCCACCATGATGCTCTCCCCGGTCCTGGTGAGGAGGGGCGTGATGAAGACGAAGAAGACGTCAAAGGCCAGCAGGGCCAGCAGGAAAGAGGCGCAGTTCTTGAGCGTGGGCAGCCGCACCCGCCGCAGGACGAAAAGGCAGTAGGCCACCCCCAGGGCGTCCTGCAGGAGCCAGGCCCAGCGGTCCTCGTTGCGGTGGGCCACCCAGGCGGCGGTGACCGCGGCGCACAGGCCGGCCAGCAGCAGCAGGGGCAGCCGCGGACAGGCCCGCGGGCCGGCCGGGGGCCGCGGGGAGAGCTGCGGGGGCAGGCGGCGCGCCAGGGGCGCCAGGCAGCTGTAGAGGCCGGTGCCCGCGCCCAGGCCGAAGGTGGCGATCAGGACGTAGACGAAGCCGTCGTAGAAGAAGTAGAGCAGCAGCATGATGGAGCAGGACATGGTGACCACGGCCCCGGCCACGGCTGGCGTGAAGTCCACCGACGCGTCCTCGGCTCCCTCCGCCGCCGCCGCCTCCCCCGGGGCCGCCGCGCCTCCCCCGGCCCCTCGGGCCCCGCGCCGCAGCCACTCGGCCTCGCTCAGGCCGGCCAAGTAGCCGCCGGCGGCCACGGTGCCCACGGCCAGGAGGAAGAGGACCACCACGTTGCAGTCGAGGCCGGGCTCGGGGGGCGCGTACAGGGCCGCGCGCACCGAGGCGCTGCAGTGCGTGTGGCTGAGGATGTCGAGCAGGTCGGCGTGGCGCAGCTCGGCCACGGGGATGGTGAGGCCCGGCCGCGGCGCCCGGCGCTCCTGGGGGCCCGGGCTGCTGTCCGAGCACTGCCGGCCGCCGAGCCGGCTCACGATGAGCAGCCCGTGGGCGCCGCGGCCCTGAGCCAGCCAGCCCTTCGCGTGGAGGCTGCAGTTGCCCCTCATGACCATGGCGGTGGCCTGGCGCAGGGGCCGCGCCCGGGCCGGGGAGTCCTTGCCCGGGCACCAGGGTGCCGCGGTGCCATCGTGCAGGGGCAGGAGCGGCGCGTGGTGCAGGTCCCGCGGCAGGGTGACGTGGTCGGAGCTGAACAGGACGCAGTAGTCCTTGCTCCAGTTCTCTGACACCACGTGGACCACGCCGTACTGCCTCCGGGCGGTGGTGCTCGTGAGGAGGAGGAGGAGGAAGCCCAGGCACGCCATCCTCCCCAGCCACCCGCGCTGCGCCCCACGGTGGCAGCGGCTCCCAGCCCCGGCCTCCTCCCAGGGGCTGGGTGTGGCCCTCTGTCATAGAGCAGCCTTGCCTCCTGTCTGGGAGCTGGAGCCACACCTACCTGGTCACAAAGCCTGCAGCCTGGGGCCTAGGGCACTGCTTTGGAGCACTGGGTCCCTCTTAGATGCCTGTCCCACCACCCCACCTCCGGTAGAGAGGTTGCCCAGGTCCCCGCTCTCTGCTCAGCCCCTGGCGGGCCTGGATCAGGTAATTTGAAATTAATGCCGAGGGGCTGGGGTTGAGGATCCCAGACGTGAGTTCTGGACCAACTTTGGCCCTCACTGACTGGGCTCCGGGGCAGATGCCTCTCCCCTCGGCGCTTGTTTTTCCAGCCGCCCAGAAATGAGAACATGGGACTCGAGGGTTCCTGAGGGCCCTGGGAGCCCTGACCTCAGTGACCTTGCCAACTTGTATTGAGCACTTACTAAGTGCCACATACTCTTATCTGTACTCATTACGTCCTTGCAGGGAGGTATTACTGTATCCAGCTTGGGTGGGGAGGCGGGGCGGGGAGGCTGTGTGCCCTCCTTCAAAAGCCACGCTCTTTTGTATTGACACATGACCAAAATTTCATTTCTAGCTTCCCTTGGAGTTAGGAATGGCCATATGGTCAAGTTCTTGCCAATGGAATTGAGCAGAAATGATGTGAACCCCTCAGGAGCCTGGACGGAGATCATGAGGCTCCTTGTTCGTCTCTTCCCTTCTCACAAGCCAGTCATAGGCAGACCATTGTCTCTGGTGAGAGGACGCTGTCCTAAGGGATGGAAAGAGAAGAAGGAAAGGAAGCGGGACCCTGGATGTCTACATGGAACAATGGTATGGGACGCTTACCACAGACTCTTGGATACATTGTCTTCCTTAAGCCCTCAGCTTATTGTGGGTCTCTTTGTTATAGCAGCTTTACCGTCCCTGAACACCTCCACTTCATGGCTGAGTAAACCTGAGCTTAGAGAAGCCCACCCCACAGACCCCAGCCGCAGGCCTCAGATCCAGCCCCCACAACTGACACCTCCCTTAGGTCTTGCCCTGTCCAGGGTGCTGCCCGGCTCCCTGACAGCATCAGGCTTCCTGGCCATGCAGCTCTGCCTCCCGCCCGAAGGCCTCACCTGCCGCTTGCTCTCATCCTAAAGGCCTGTGCTCCAATGGTCTCCCCCTGACCACGGCCAGGAGCAAACACTTCTTAGCACTTGTTATCACAACTCAAGTCTTTGCTTATATGTTTCCTAGTTTATTTTCTGTGTCTCCCTGGTTGAGTTCCATGAAGACAGAGACCTTGTCTATCTCTCTGCCACTCTCAGATTCTGGAAGAGCAAGTGATAGAATTCTAATATGTGTGGGATGTGTGAGTTCATGACCTTGTTTTCCACTAGAAGGGACTGAGGCATTGGGCAGTGAAGAGACTTTTCCAAGGTGACACGTGAGTGGTAGAGACAAGATTAAAACCCAGCATGCTGGGTGGAGGAGCTTCTGGCTAACCCTGCTGTGCTCTGCACAGTGTACTCAGGGAACTGTGGCTGGCCCACTTGTCTCAGAGGATGGGGATTGGCCAGCAGATGTGTGTGTTGAAAAAAAAAATCGGTTGAAGAGGGGACCCATTAAAAAGTCATCTCCACACTTTACATTTAGTATTTGGAGGTGAGACCTTTGGGAGGTAAGAGTGTCATCAGAGTGGAGCCCTCAGGAATGGGCTTGTTTCCTCATAAGAGACACAGGAGAGAGGATCTCACTCTCTGCTTTTTGAGGATTCAGTCTGATGGCGGCTGTCTGCAAACCAGGAAGAGAGCTCTCCCGAGGAACGCGCTTAGCCAGCCCCTTGATCTCACACTTCCCAACCTCTTGGAACTGTGCAAAATTGTTCATGTTGTTTACGCCCCTAGCCTATTTGTTATATGGCCTGAGCTGACTGAGACAAAGTCCAGGATCAAGGTGTTGGCAGGGCCATGCTCCGTTGGAGACTCTGGGTAGGACCCTTCCTCATACCCTTCCCCAGCCCTTCTTCATCTGGATGGTGGCTGGCAATCTTTGGTTTTCTTTTCCTCGCCTACAGCCATACCACTCCCATCTCTGCCTCTGCTGTCACCGGACGTTCTCTCTCAGACTGCATTGAGGGCCCATCCAGTGACCTTATCTTAACACGCTTATATCTGCAAAGACCCCATTTCCAAATAAGGTCACATTTACAGGTCCTGGAGTTTAGAATTCCAACATATCATTTTGGGAACACAATTCAACCTATAAAACACATTTTATTTTCACTTTGATGGAGCGCACAGTCACTGATCTCCTTAACACGTCTGCATCGATTATGGGCCCATCCCCCAGCATTCCAAGTCGCCTTCCTTACAAAATCTGCGCTGATGCGACACCATTCCCAACATCCAGCTTTGGGTTCATTGGGATGGAAGGCAGGCTGAAAGGACCTTGCGAAGTGGTTGGCAACTAGAACCACGTAGACTGCCAATCTCTTCCCACCCAGGTATTTACATTCGTCTCACCCCCACCTGGGTTGACAGCTAGTTGTTTGTGTGACTCAGATTGTGTCTTTCAATAGAGTTTTCAGAAGAGACAACATTTCTCCTTGTTTGTACAATTCTGTTTCATCCATGGCTCTAACGTTTAATTCGATTACAAACAGTAATTATAATGACAAGGTAACTGTCAGAAATATGTTAGGGAGCAAAGCCAGCAGACTAGTGAGCATACTCCCGGCTGGGGACAGGGACACGTGGCAGGGCCTGGGGCCTGGGGAAGGCTGCCAGCCACTCCTGCCATGGGATCCCATTGCAGGGAAGCACTGGCACGTTGGTCAGGGGCGGTCAGGAAAGTAAGACCTCTCTGCATTCCAGCCAGCCCCTTCCTGAGTGCTGTGATAATAAAACTGTCTCGGCCTCAGCTGATGTTGCTTTTATTCTCACTTGGGGCTCTGCTCTCCCAATAGGGGGTCTTGGGTTTCCTACAAACAGACCAGCACACCCACTGAGGCAGCTATGGTTAAAAACACAGAGAGTAACAAGTTCTGGTGAAGATGTGGAGAAATTGGAACTCTCCTACGGTGCTGGCGGGAATGTGGAATGGTGCAGCCACCAGCCTGTATGTAGAAAGCAGTTTGGCGGGTCCTCAGTAAGTGAAGCGTAGAGTTACCATATGACCCAGCAATCCCACCCTCTGGGGGTACCTAACAAAGGGATTGAAAACAGGTGTTCAAAAAAATGTACATGAATATTCATAGCAGCACTATTCGCAGTAACTTGGAATAGGTGGAGAGAAACCAAATGCCCTTCAACGGGTGAATGGATAGCACGGTCTCTCCATACAATGGAATATCATTCAGCCGTAAAAAGGAACGAAGTCCTGATACCTGCTATGATGTGCATGAATCTTGAAAACACTGTGCTAAGTGAAAGAAACCAGACACGAAAGGACACTATTGTATGACTCTAACTTTTATGAAATATCCAGAACAGGGAAAGCTATAGAGACAGAGCAGGTTCGTAGTGGCCAGAGGCTAGGAAGGTGGGATGGGAGGTGACAGCTTAATGGAAATGGGATTTCCATTATGGAGATGAACACGTTCTGGAACTAGACCAGCCTGTGCCCCTATTTGGGGTTCAGAAACACAGGATTCCCCAAAAAAGCCTGCTCCCACCCTTCTTCTCTGATCTACCCTGGGTTCCTGGTGTCCTGGCTCAAAGAATTCTCTTGAGGCTCATTCCCTCTGAGGTTCTTCCTGGGACCCGGCTCACTGAAGGCTTTTGAGTGTCTTTCTAATCGCTGCTTCCCCAGATCCTCCGGATCCACCCCCAGCCCCCACAGCCCTGGAGTTGGTCTTCTCTGTGGCTGCTTGGGCCCAGACAGTGCCCTGCACAATGCTCTGGGAGGTGCCATCATACCAGTGGCCGATGCTGTGTTTCTGCTCCAAGACTCTGCAGCCTGGCCCACCTCTCTCTCCAGATTCCATCCCTTTCTTTGAAGGCATCCCCCTGTATCTGCAGCTTCTGCTCCCTCCCTGCTGTTCCTCTTAGCTATGGCCTGGGCTCTCAGGGTCACTGTCCCAGGCAAGCCAGGGGCAGTGTCTCTGCCTTCTGTCTGGGGACCTAGGGGGGCACCTGGAGCATTTATCTTTATCCACTTGGAGCAGCAAGGACAGCTGACCTCACAGCAGGACTTAGCCCAGTGTGGCTGCTCAGGAAGGGAGAAGATGGTGCCCGGCTTACCTGGCCACTCACTGCCCTTGCTACCTGGCCCAGTGCTGGCCTAGATGCATGTCTTAGAGGTGGTATAGACACTGAGAGAGGACTGGGTCACCACCTGCTCCCTCCCCAACTATCCCAATAATGAAGGCAAGAGGCAGGAGCACCTCCAGGTCCACCTCCACGTCGTCCCCCGCCCTAACTGGGTGCCCGCTCCACTCTCCCTTTTTCCTCTTGGCACACTGAGCACAGGGCCCCCACGCCTGCTTCTGCCCCCACCTGCCTTGGCCCAGTGGGGCGATGAGGCTGGGTGGCAGGCATCTGTCCAGGACCCCCGGAAGGGGCAGAGAGAGTGGGTGGGAGTCTGGAGGCTGAAGATAGTCTCTGGAGTTACCTCTAAACAATGATCTCATCAATGTTTCCAACACACTTAGACCTTTGAAAAATATATGTGTTGCAGGCCTGTCTTGAGCCCGAGCCTGACCAGTTGGATCTGCAGAGGTTGGTGGGCTGTAAAAGTAGGGGTAGGAGGCAATGCTCTGGCATGAAACAGCGACAGGGCTGGGACACTGGGAGGCTGGCAGCCTGGAGGCTGGGCTGCTTAGGAGTGGCCCCCCGAAGCCCATGCTTTGCAGGTGCCAACTTTGTCTCTGAATGCTGTTTGTCCACAAACTAGGGAAACTGAGGACTTTCCCTAGGGAGGGTATTGGAGGAGGCAGTGGGGCAGGGAGAGGCATTCTACAAAGAACTCCTGCTGCATACGGCTAAACACGGTAGAGGCTGAGTGAGGCCAGCCTAGGTGCACATCCGGCCATGCCAGCCACGCTGGGGGCTCTGAGGCAGGCCTCAGGCCCTCTTTGTGCCTTCTTTTCCCCATCTGTTAAATGGGGATAACAGCCCCTGCCTCACAGGGTGTGGTATGAAGAATAGGTGAGCCGCTGGGCTGTGCCTGGCACCCGAGAAGCACTCAATCAACGATAGCATTGCTGGTGTTGGAATGCAGAAAACAGCCCTCGTTTCTCTTTGGACTGAGGATGGGCAGTTGAGTTTAAAGTCAGAGGACTCCATGAGATGATCCTGAGACCCTTAAGCTGGAGGCTGGTGACCCCCTTCCCTGGGCTGAGCAGAGCCTGGGTGGGTGCAGGGAGGCCCACAGAAGCTTCTGGTGCCCTGGGTTGCACTGTTCGCAGTTAAGTATCATTTTAAGGAGTGGAGGGGTGGAGGATGTTGGGAAGGTGGGAAGCGTGTGCTGGGAATCAGGATAGTTGTACAGAACCCTCGCTGCTCCCACCCAGCTGAGCTCAGCAACTGGACACTGGCTGTGCCATCTTTGGGCTGGTCCCATCTTCACCTGGGACTCGTCCCCAACCAGACAATCTGAAGCCCTGAGGCCTCCTGCTGCCCCCTCTCCCCCAGAGCTGCTCTGTCTGTCCTGGCCTCCTAAAACCCAAACCCAGGGGGTGGAAAGATCCCTGCATGTGGAGCCAGAGGACCTTTGATCTCAGAGGAATTACCAGGCCTCAGTGTCTTTGGCTGTAGAATGGGAAGGTTCTGCCTCCTTGAGTTACTTGAGGATTAGATGATATAAAGGATTATACAGATTGCAAAGCAGTTTACAAATGCCCACAATTAAGGTGTTATTACCTGGATTCTAAAACCTCCCTGCCTCCTTAGCACATGTTTTCCCACATCTGGCTCCCTCCCCTGCCCTATCCTAGGGCATCTGACCCAGCAGCAGCAGGAGGACTGAGGAGGCCTGAAAGGGATGCTGAGGACCCCAGGGCAGGGGCCTGTCATCACACTTAGAGGTGGAGGAGCCCGAAATGGAAACCACACAGTGGGGATTTTCCTCCCCTGGGGATCTGTGCCCATGAAGGAGGGTCCCAAGGAGAAACGGGCTCGGATGGGGTACTCCAGGGGACTGTGGCCTCCAGGCTTGAGGGAGCGGTCTGTCCTGCAGTGACCCCCTCCCCCTGTGGTTGCCAGGCCTCTGCCCCAGCACAGTGGCATGTGTATCCTGTATCCATCCCTTATACCCTCAGGCTGAACCTCAGGGAACAATGACCCTCAGAAACCCCATCTGGGGGCCTGCCTTCACCCTGCTTCCTGAGCCCTGGGCTGTGACAGGCTTATACCCTGGGCACCTGCCCTCCCCCACCCCCGCAGAGGAGTTACAGTTCTCTGGGGCCCAGATGTTCCTGAAGCGGCCCCTCCTCCCTTACAGTCTCTGAATGGGAGGTGTCCTGAGGCTCATCTGGACCAGCCCCTGCCTGCCCCCCACTTCCCCCAGGAGCTCCTCTGATGACTGTCAGCCCCGTCCTGGAGGTGTCCTCTGATGGCTTTCCAGACCCGGCAGCTCCAGGCTTTGCAGTTGGCTGCTGGCACTCGTCTCGGGGGGCTACTCATCTCCCCGCCTTGTGCTGGGCCTGGCAGTTTCGAATGCACAGTAGGTGCTTGGAAGGAGGCACAAGCAGAAGGGACACTGCCTCAGCTTGCCCCCCACCCAGGACCTCTTGTCCAAGCAACCTCCTTACAATGTCCCCTCCTCCTCCTCCCAGGCTGCTCTGTCCTTGGGGAGCCCTGTCCCCACAGCCCAGCTCGTACAGGAGAAGCCTTGCTTTCTCACTTCTTCACTGGGCGAATAACAGTTGAGAAAGATGCCTCAATTGTGGCCCGTTTGAGATTCCTCAGGCACTTCTGGTCCCTTCCTGGGGCCATCAGCCTGTCTCTGTCCTGGTGCCTCTGGTCCCCTCCCCGAGTCCCTGGTCCCTGTGTGCCAGGGTGGAGTTTCCACGTCCCACCCCCTCTCCTGCCCTCAGGCTGCCTCCCACCACACCCTGCTGTGCCTGTGCACGCTCCCTCAGTGTGTATCTCTCTCTCTGTGTCTCTGTTGTCATGTGGCCCCTGTGCTCCCTACCCCCGGGGGCAGCCTTCCTCCCCTGTGGCCCCTCAGGTGGGCTGAAGGCGGGGATGCCCCCTCGGGCTTCTGCAGTAGGATTATGCTCCAGCTGCCCCTAGTAGTGGCTGTGGTGTGGGCACCCCTGCTCCGGCCGCCTCCCTGTCCTGGCCTCCCGCCCCCACCCGCTCCCCGTGCTCCCCTTCCCTACTTGGTTCTGGAAACCTTGTCTCTGGCTCTGTTTCTGGGGCTCTCAAGCTGAGACAGTGTCAAGGCCTCCTTAACTCTACTTCCTGCTTCCAGCTTGGCCCTTCCCTTGGGGCTGGGAGACATTCCTGCCTGGTCCCATTGCCACACCTTGGCTAGAGCTGTCGCCATGGGCCCTGACCCCTCTAGTGTCCTTGGCCAGCACTGCTCACCTGTGGCCCTTCTCTCCCTATGACTCATCCCTTTTAAGAGCCATCCTTGTCAGCTGCGTCCGCAGGCCCATGCCCCCAGTGGCTCACCTAGCACCCCATCGGGATGGGTGTGAATGGTGTCAGGTTTCCCAGCCACAGGCTGGCTGGCCCCAGACTGAAAAGTGGCCTCCATTTCTCTGCTGTGCCCTTCCCACCCAACCCCGCATAGTCCAGACCTTCACAGATGCTGGTTGAAAAGATAAATATTATTATTTACAGCAGCCACCCCCTCACAGCTGACACCTTATCTCCCAAGGCCTGGTTCCAGTGGCCCAGTACTCTGGACACAGGAGGGTCCAGTGGGGGCTGCTGATTGCCCCGAGAACCAGTTGTCTTGCTCCAGGACACTCAGGCAGAGAGGATCCAAGTCCCCTGCCCCTTCTATCTTTGCTTAGCTAATCATGCTGCTCCAGAGGTCATCCAGGCACCAGAAACCCCCTGTACCCAGTAGAGAGGCTGCCCCAGATGCCAGACCACTGACACCAGCAGGCAGGATGGCCCAGAGCATACTCTGTTCTCTAAAAGGGAGACTGGCTTTGGCTGGGGCACACCCTGGTTCTTGCTCACAGGACACTCCATCTCCTTCCAACCCCCACTTCCCACACAGGGGGAGACACCAGGGGCAGGAGGTGACACATCAGGGTGTGGGTATTGTGGGTGGTTAAGGACCGGGGCGGGGGGCTGAGTGGCCTGCAGGGCATAAAGGTCCAAGGGTACAAGGCAGCGAGACAGGGCATTTCTGATGGCAGTGCCACAGTGCCAGATGAAATTATGGTGGCTTGGGAGGATTTCTTGTGGTGTGGCCTACTGTCTGATGATGTCACCTGGTTTCTAATGACATGGCCAGGGCTTTCTGGTGACCTGGCTTTGGTTCCCACTGGTATTAGAAGGCATTGCCAACACCCAGAGGCATCATCACGGTGGTTGGGATGCTGTCACAGGAGTTTCCCATGATGCTCCTAGGGCAGCAATTGGTGCCTTGCAGTTGCTGAGGACAGGCCCCAGGTCTCCAGGAGGCTGGCCATCTTGTGCTCTGGGAGAAGACGCCTCTTGGAAGGACCTCTGTGCTGCCTTGGATTTTCTGGCTGGCCATCTCCACTCCATTCTCATTCCATCTCCGGGGAGGACTTGGGGCACAAGGGAGCCAGAGGCCCTGGGCCCAGCCCAATCCTATAGGTTATTTCCCATTCATCCCATGGCCCAGACTATGGCTGCTCTCATAGGCCTAGAACTCCTGCTCATTCCGGGGCCGGGGGTGGGGTGGGGTGTGGCCCACGCTGTCAGTGCCAGATGCTTCTGGGGATACAGATTGTGAGAAGGATTTGGTCCCCTCCATAGATAGGGCAGCTGGCCAAGCCTGGAGACCATCTTCCGCTCCGTGGCCCTCCAGCTCAGACTGCCGTGGACTGCTTGATACTGTGGAAGCTGACACGGGTGGGAGAGGTGGGGATGGACATGGCGCGGGCCACGCGGGCACGGATCGAGTGCTTGTCCTGCCATCGATGCCACCTCTTCCGGATGGCAGAGCGGACCTGTGGGCACAGAGCAGAGCATGGTGTCTGAGCCTGGATCTCAGGACTCCCTTCCAGCCCCTAGGGCTGCCACAAGCAGCAGTACACGTGAGCAGTCTGCAGGCGTGCAGTACGCAGGTGTGAAACGCAAAGGGGGCCACACAGGAGGAGGTGCCATGCATGTCATCAACATTATTTGCCTATTTGTTAGGATGATTTTTGCAAGTATTCTGAGAAGAGAAGACTTTTTCCCATCCACACAGAGGCACCGATGGCCTTTGCCACAAAGAATTCCTACCTTCAGCACATATGCATGCCCTGCCCAAGGGCTTAGCCCTTCCTGTTTTCAACAAGCATTTTCACAGACTCATCGATGGGACTGAAGCCCTGACTTCTGACTCCCTGTGCCAACTGCCTATGGGAGCAAAGCAGTGGGCTTGCCACTATAGGAGCAGTGTGGGCAGGTGTCAGGGGCCCTCCTGGGGCTCCTGGCTGCATCCTCATTAGGGACCTGGGGGCAGGGAGGGGGAGCTGGCATGTGGAGGGCAGGAGGAGGCTATAGACAATCTCAGGTCCCAGAAGTCCCCCACCCCCCACCATCCTGAGCTCTGGGGCCCCGGCATCCTTACCTCACTGTTGAGGAAACAGTAGAATACAGACACAAAGAAACCCTGGGGTGGACAGAGAAGGCGGGTCAAGGCACAGGGACAGGTATGGCCCCACCTAGCCTCCGGGCCACCCCCTTCCTCTCCACAGCCTCCACCCCTCCAGACCCTTGTCTGAAAGAATCCCCACCCAAGCAGGTGCAGAGCACAGCCAGGGCCAGAGTGAGGGGTGGGTGGCAGTACCTGGAAGGATTCTAGGAAGGAGTTGAAGTAGATGAAGATGACCCGGGAGACCTCGTCCTCCCCGGGGTTTACGAAGAACAGCATGTACGTGATGCCCAGGAGGGGAAGCAGCACCAGAGTGGCCTTCACAGCCTTCCTGAGGCGGGGCAGGTGGGGAGGCCCAGAGTCACAGCCCATCCCAGGACGGGGCCGGGGCCTCTGGCTCCGTGAGGAGGGCTGGGCCTGGGGCTGGGGTGCCAGGTCCCCAGGAGGTCTGAGATGGGGAGCTGGGCTTTCAGGAGGGGCTGTCGGACCTGTGGAGGGGGGGACGCTGGGTTGGAGGCTGGGGTCTCTGGAGCCCCCTGTGGTTGGGGGAGGGAGGTGGGCCAGGTTACCTGTACTGAATGGTCTCAGATGTGGTGGATGCCCGGAGTTTGGTCATAAGAATGCGGACGATGTTGAAAAGGAAGATAAAATTGATCTGTAATTTGAGCACACAGTGGGATGGTGTGGGGATATGTGTGCACAAGAGGTTGGAGACAGGCTGGGTGGACAGGGCAGGGCCTCAGTGTCTCCAGGTCTGGTCTGCACGGGGACCCTGTCAGTCCACAGTAGGTACTGATTGTCCCTCTCTCCTGCCCCCCTACCCAGGTTCTTACCAGCAGGACCAAGATCATGGGGCCCTGGTAGATGTAGTCAGTGTACACCCCAGGTCTTTTGCCAAACCAGCACCTAGAAAGCCACAGAGGAGAGGTAAGGGGGGAAGGTCATCCGGGTCCAGTTAAGTGGCATGGGGAGGGGCAGTGCTTGGCCAGGGCAGGACTGGGGCCAGAAGCCAGGCTCTGGGTACCTCAATTCCAACCCTGGAAGAAGGTCAAGATCCCAACACAATGCCTCAGTTATTCCATCTGCAGAATGGACAGATAGCACCTTCTATTAGACGTAAAGCAGGAAGCAGGCAATGTGGCAGGGGGGCGGATTGTGGCAAAGACCACTATGTAGAACAGACGGGGGCTCAACACACCACTGCTCCCCTGGCTCCCCTCTGGGGGTCTGGCACAAGCCCCCTGGTGGTGCCTGGTGCCTGTCACGCAGGGCCCCCCAGCAGCTAGCGATCTCTGAATCACTTTAATTGCGGCCTGAATGACCCCAAGGCAGAGATTCCATAGGTTTCACCTGTAGAAGAAGCAGACCTGCTCTTCCTTTTCTTGAGCTTCCCTCCAGAGATCTCTTGGGGGTCTAGGGAGTGGGTGGGGATGCGGCACACGGGAAGTCCCATGTCCTTGTGCAGAGACCATGGCCTCCAGGGGATGAGACCCACAGTGCCTAGATCTCATGATGCTTCTATAAGCCAGAAACTGAGACTTTTATGTGAGACGTCTGGACTTTTTAAAGGTTTGAAATGAATTCAAGTTTTCAAAAAGCACCATGGAGACCAAATCCCAGCTGTCTGGGGCCAGGGCTAGTGGTTGATCCCTACAAGTTCTTTCTGGTTGTGTCACACCGGGATCCCTTCTGCGGCAGTGTCAGCATCGTACCACTAGATGGGGATCCAGAGCCACTCAGACAGACTTTCTTAAACCAGGCGCATCCTTTTTCCTCCAACACACCTACTGGGCAGCTTTTTGAAACCTATTCTTACTGTCCTCCACTGTAGTCACTTCCACACCTGCAGGCCCAGGCACCATGGCCCAGGGCTTACGATGCTCCTGTGCTGGGACCCAACATGCTGGGCATGACTCCCAGGCCCCCAGTGGTGTCTGGCAACTGCCACCCTACCTACCCAGCCCCCCACCCCACCCCACCTGTCGGCTGTGCCAAGGCAGAGAGAGCCAGCGGGCCAGAGTCAGGAAGGATCAGCCTGGTAACTATGAATATCAGTTTCCAGGCTCGTCGTCGAGCCCAGTGAGGTGTTGGCGGCCTCCTCCCCTCTATGGGGGTGGGGAGGAATTGCTGTGATGGAGGCCACCTGGCACCCCACTCAGACAGCAGGTTCCTGCGAACGCCTTGGCACGGAAGGTCCTGGCACCTCCTTGGTTGGCTGTATCCACATTTTCTGCCTCTTGCTCAGTGATTCTCAGTCTCAGCAGCTAAAAATCCCAGTGCCCCGGGCACACTCCAGACCAATTACATCCCACTCTTTGGAGGTCAAGCCTGGGTATTGGTACATTTTAAAGCTTCCTGGGAGGTTCTAACATGAGCCAAGGCAAGAACCACTACAGCAGAAATCTAATTTCCAGGGGGTAATTGGGAATACCTTAGACCAAAGTCAGGACTTCAGAGCTGGAAGGACTCTATGAGACCATCAGGATTTGTTTCTATTAAATCCATGGAATCTTTTGTAAAACAAATCTTAATATTCATTAAAAATGTATATGGACTTTTCTATGTACCAAACATTCTAAATGCTTAATATTGTATGAACTCATATCATTCCCACAAAAACCCTTTTTTGCAGGAGGTGGTTTTATAGGATTCCCATTTTACAGATGAGGAAACTGAGGCACACCGTAATAACAAGCCCGGGGTCATATAACTACTTTATGATGGGTCTGTGATTCAGAACCTGGGCCGTCTGACTCCAGAGACTGCCAGTAACCCTTATGCTGTTTGTGAAATCCCAAGACAGATAAGGGAGCCCGGATCCACCTGGCTAGCCAGCTCCACCTCAAGGACAGCACTGCTGGGGACACTCATCGAACCCAGCCCCCAGCACCCTTCCTATATGGACAAAGAAACTGTGGCCCCAACAGGGAAGGTGATGTGGCCCAAGGTCCTTAGGAAGCATCATGCAGAGCTGGGCTGAGAGCCTGTACCTCGGGGCTCAGGGGAGGAGGTGACTTACTTCTCATTGTCGTAGTACAGCTTCCCGATGGCCCAGGCCACGATGATGGGGAAAGGCACACCTGGGGAGAGACTGGCTGTCACAGAGCTCTTGGGTGGGAGACACAAGGCCTGGAAGACCCTAGTGCAGCCCAGGGCCTAGAAGTGCGAAGGGGTTCTCCAGGGTAGAGCTCGAACTCACTCATCCAGCATGCTGCACTCCACCCCCAAGTCGGGGCAGACTGCGACTCTCACCCCACCACCCTGACCTGGCCCCGGGCTCTCAGGTCCCTTAGCCAGCTGGCCAGAGTCTGGGTGAGGAGGGGGCGCAGGGCACTCACCCCAGCCGATGCAGATGAACATCCACTTGCGCAGCCGGTCAGTGGAGTAGGTAAGCACAATGGCCGTGTGCAGGTAGCAGCCCTCCCCAAACATCCAGAAGAAGTTGGTCACGTGGAAGTAGTTGTAGGCAGCTGTCACCAACCTGCACCAGCCCTACCACCCCACCCCCACCAGAGATGACACTTAGACTGGGGATGGGGTATGACGGCAGCAGCACCCCACCCTGGGCCTGGGACCTCCTCTTAATAGGATTCCCCCCATTGTCCCCCTCATCCTGCAGGGAGCCACTCCCATTATACTGGGCCTCAAGGCCTGTGCCCGGCCCATTTTCACCAGGGCACAGTCCCACCCAGACTTTCCCTCTGACCCTGTGCCTGCCCCTCCAGGACACACCACATTGCTCTGGTGGACTTCGGGGCTCATGGTGAGCTGGACCACAAACCACGTGGCATTGCGCAGGATGAAGGCCGAGATAAGGTTCCAGTGGATGATGTTTCTCAGGCACCGGATACTCCTGGGAGGCAGCGGGGGAGGGTGGGAGGGTGATGGGAGCAAGGGAGGAAAGAAGAAATGAGGGACAGGCCACCAGCCTCACTCCAATCCAGATGTATGGATGGGGAAACTGAGGACCGGGCTGACTGGCTGAGTCACACTGGGAGGTGACAGCAGAAGCTCTCTTGATGCCCCACAGACCCCTTCCTACCTGAGACCCATCCAGACCTAAGGTCTGGGGCAGAGTCTGCTACATAGCAGATGCTCCAGGGACCAGGGGCTTCTGGCTTACTGGGGACCACCTCCTCCCATAGCACCCCTACTTTCCCTGTAGCTCTAGGGTCCAAAGACATAAAAGGTTTCCAGTGGGATGCCTCTCTCCCAGCGTTCAGGCCTGATACTCAGCTCCTGCTCCCACCCCCATTCCTGGCACAGACCTGCCTGGCACTGCTAGCTGCCTCCTTCCAACCCAAAGGCTCCCCCTTCCAGGCCTCCCAGATGGGTGCATCCATGCGTGGGTGGGGGTGGCACAAGGCAAGCCTGGGCTTCAGCCATCACTGGTCCCCCCAGTAGTTACTGGGCTGGGTGGGGGGCAGAAATGGCCCTGCCAGAGGTTCCAAGATACCTGGAGCTCCTATGTCTGTCCCCCTCCCACAGAGGTGAGGGGGCAGGGGCCCGTCTTGCCAGCAGCCCCTCCCCCAGGGCTGCTTCCTGTGTCTCACTTTTCTACCCTGCTCAAGGCCAGAGGCCAACACTGAGTCTTTCTCACCTGAGCCGCAGAAAGAGGACAAAGGCCACCAGGAGGGCCACCAGGGAGATGCAGTGGCCCAGGTAGTTGATGATGACAGCGACATGGTAGTGTACCTTGCTCTTCTTCTGAAGTAGGGGAGAGGAACAGAGGTGAGGCTCCCATATAGCTGCACCCCTGCACCCGCTCGCCATGTAAGGACACCCCCCTCAGCTGGTGGAGATGGAGTTGGTACTAACGGTAGTTATTCCCCTTCCCGAACCCGGGCTGGGTGTCGAGCATGGCCCTGGAGTGGGGCTGTCCAACTTGAGCCTGTGTCTGTCTCTGAATCCCATGCTCTGCCCATTGCTCCATGCGGTTGGACAAATACCAGCTAACTCGGGTCTCCACGTCCCACGGGGTTCCCTACTCCACGTGCACAAAGGTGTGTGCACGCTTCTTACATGCAAGTTTCTGCTCTGCCCAAATACCACATGGCCCTCGTGACCGCGGACACCAACCCTTTAGGACTCTTTTCCTCACTCACTTCCGAGTGGAACCACTAGGGATGATTACCCCCAAATCCCTCCTGCTGCAGTGGGAGCCTGCTCCTATCAGCCATGGGAGGGATGGCAGGTGCACCCACAGAGCCATTACAGGCCATAAAAAAAAAAATCTCTCTTCGCTCTGTAACTCACTTTCCAGGCCCTGCCCCCTGGCCCTGGGGAAGAAATGGGCTCCCTTCCCAGGATTGTATCAAAGTCCCCGATGTTACCACTGCCTTCATTTCATAGACTAAAGGAAGCTGAGAGATGTGGTGGTCTCCTGTTTCCAAGGTAAGCTCCATAAAATGATGAAGCCTTTCCATGTACAGGGTATTTTCATACTGGTGGTCTTCTCAACCTGTCAAGGCCACCATGTAGGAGGACCTGGAAGAGGGTCTATACCTTATTTTGCAGAAAACCAGGCACAAAAGTATGTTGACTCATTCAAGGTCCCTCAAACTCAAACCACCTCTGGACCAGCACAGGCAGACCGGCAAGGTGTCTCCTACCCCATAATGGGGGACCGATGGTCCCCAGTGCCTAGCTCTATGCAGACTCCTGTCCTCCAGTATCAAAGCCTCCCTCCACCCTATCCTAGGTCCCAAGAGGGCAGGGCCCAGGGACCCAGGGTCTGGCACAACAGAGCTCCGTAACTGTGTGTTGTGTGAAGGAAGCAAAAAGCAACCTGCTTTGCAAAGGGGGTGTGTACGGGGGTCCTTGTTAGCACCTCCTCCCCTTATTCTTTCCAGGTTCTGGAGTGGGGCCAGGCCATGAGTCACACAGAAACTGGCTAGTGTTGAGAAAAGGGTAAGTTCTTGAAGGCCTTGTTCAAACTTTCAGAGATACCAAAGAATGCCTGGCTCTCCCTAGACCTTCCTGTCAGAATTCCAGAATCTGTGGATGTCAGAGCTGGTCCTAAGCATCGAGTCCAATCCTACTCTTCTTCTAGATGAGGAAACTGAGGCCCCAACTCACTCACCCAAGATCAAAAGATGTACCTCTGCAGCAGGACACCTAGCAGGCATCGGAGAGGAGTCCAAGCCCTCCCTTCCCCGCTCTTCCGAGTGCCCAGCACAGGGCCCTCCTGCAGGCACATCCTCACTGAAGAACCTCCGAGGTTCTGGAAGGCCCAGGGAGCTCTGTTCTAAGGGGCTGATTTTCCTGGCAGAGGCTTTCAGGAACGTGGCAGGAAATCACATTAGCAACTCTGCGCTCAGAAGGGTTGAGACTCACTGAGGTGTAAATGAAGACAGAGAAGCAGGGGAGAGAGAGGGAGAGAGAGAGGGAGGGAGGGGAGCAGAGGGTACCCATCGCCACCGTGCAGATGGGAAGGGTCTCGGAGTGCCTGGCAGTAGATGCCAAATCCAAAGACTCCAGGAGATATGAACACATCCAGCCTGTCTGGAGCTGCTACTTAATTTCCTTTCATTAGATTTCCCACAAATCCATGCTGTGGAGCTCCTGAGTAATAACGATGCCTGGGAGCTAAAGGGCGTGACGCCCCAGCTTTGTCTGCAGGCCCAGGTGGGCAAGACGAGCGGGGTGTGTGGGGAACCCCTTCACCACCACGTGCCATCAGCTACCCCCTGCCCGCCGCGACCCTGCTGCAGGCTGAGCCTGGGTCATTGGGTTTGAGGCAGGATGAGTGGGGTTTATTAAGCACCTACTGTATGCTGGGCACTGTGCCGGGTGCTTTATAGATGCTACAGCTTTCCTTTCTCACAATAGCCCTCAGAGACTGTCCTTCTGTCTCTGTTTTTCCAGTTGAAGAGGCTGCATAATTAGCCCTAGCTGCCCGGCCAGCAATGGGAATCCAGGTCTGCTTGGCCTTCTAGATCCCCTCCTCCCCAGTGCATTTCTAGGAGACAAACGGGCTGAGAACAGGCACTCTCACTGTCTGGGGCCCAGGATCCTCAGAGGGCTTCTGCAGGGAGGATGGGGGCTGGTGAAGGGTTTTCTCCACCAAGGCTGAAAGGGGAGAACTGGGCCAAAGCATTCAGAGGGCTGCTTCTGTGTGACTCCTCCAGCTGGAAGGCCCTGGCTGGTCGGAGCCCTGGGGCAGTCTGAGAGATGGCAACCAGCCACAGTGTTACAGTGCAGAGAGCCCAAGACAGCATGGTCACCCCAGGAGACAGCCAGCTACACTCAGGAGATAGCCTGACACCCTTCGAGACGGTCAGCAATAGCCTGAGATGTGGCCAATGACACCCAGAGAGAGCAGCCAGCAATATCCTAAGAGGCACCCAGTGATACTCCAAGAGACCCTACTGATGGCCTCCATTAATGGCAGAAGCAGCTGGGACAGCTGAAGGACAAATGGACAGCGCCAGCCCCTGGGAACCTGACCAGCACTCTGTCCCTGTTCAGCTTGGAGACCTAGTGCCCGCTGGTAGCCTGAGGAAGGTGTCATGGTGTGACACCGGGCACAGGCCACTCCACTGTGCTCTTCAATGGCCAGAATCCAATAAGAAATTAGTGCCTGGCCAATTTCGACCACGACTCTGAAAGACACACCTTGTCCCAAGTGGTGGCAGTGTCAGACCTATCCCGAAGCCATGGGTCCCCACCACTCCTGCCGAGCCTCCCAGCCCTGGTCTCTCTCCCACTGTGGTTCTTCCTCACCAGCCGGTTTCCTGGGGTACTCCCTCACCCCACCAGTGGGCACTCCAGCCCCTTGCTCCTCCAAGTGTGGTCCCCGAACCAGCAACACCACCATCACCTGGGAGCTTGCAGGAATCTGAAGACTTGAAACATCTCTTAAGCCCCGCCCCAGACTCACTGAGCCTGAATCTTCATTTCAGCAAGACGCCCCAGTGATTCTCAAGCGTTTCAGAAATTCTGGTCCTTGAACCAACACCGCTGTGAGCAGTGAATCTCAGCCCACGAGCCTACACCTCAGGATCCCTTTCTTATCATATCAAGATGTGCCTTCCCAGGACGTGACCGGGCTCCCCAGCTCAGCAGAGTGTAGGAGGGGGAGCCGCACGGAAGTGTCATAGGAGGTGGGGGGGGGGAGTGGCTGGGGAGGATGTCACTGCTGTGAAGGGAGACAGTGTCTGGAGGGTGTTGATAGGCAGCATGGGGATCAGTGCAGGGTGGTACTGAGTGCAGGGGGGTCAGTGCCATTCCCGGGGCTGGACCATGAACAGGTCCAGCTTCCCAGGTGGGGGCCTGTCCCCTGGTGGTGGTGGCTGTAGGCAGTCTCCTTCCTCCCTGGCCTGGCCTCTGGGTGCCCTCACAGTCCCATTTCACATTTTACAGGGCAGCCCTTCTGCAAATCCATTATCTGCAATCCCCTGGGGCACTGGTGCTTAATTAGGGCTTAGCCCAGGCCTGAAGCTGAGAAACCGGCTGCTCCATTAATTGGAGACTTTTCTCTTCCTCTTCTCGATAACTAGGGAGTGGATGGAGAATCTTGAGAGTGGGGAGGGGGGCGAGGCTAGAGGCTGGCGGAAAGGAATGGCATTTTCAGTAATTAAATTAATTGATTACCCAGAGTGCCAGGCAAGCAGGGGCTCCCCGGGAAAGGGGTAGGTGGCAGCCCCCACCGAGTCACCAACCAGAGGAAGGGGGTGCTAGTGTTACCTGGTGTTCTCATCAATGCCCCCTATCCCCCAGGTGTACCCTACAACCTCCCCTGGCCCCAGGTGAGAGAGAGGCAGGTGGATGGAGTGCCCTCCACAGGCAGACGTGACCCTCCCTCTACCAGGAGGCAGACACTGTCTTACTCTGCGCCCTTTGACAGAGAGGGAAGCCAGGCCTTGGTGAGGCTAAGCTACCTGCCCAGGGTCACACAGCACATGTGCTGGGACCGGAGTTCACACTGCAAACCACCTGCCTCCAAAGCCTGTGCTGTTCCTGTTATACTTCCAAAGAGGGACTGATGAGAAGCTGGTGTTCCCCAACACTCCTCCTCCTCCTCCTAACCCCGCTGGTAGAGGGAGAGACCCCTGTCATGAGCAGAAGGGGATGGAGCTAAGGGCAGTGCCAACTAGAAGGATGGGGCTAAGATTAGAGCAGGAGGGATTCGGGTGAACCATTGAGCTTCTCCAGACGTTCAGGGGGCTCCAAAGCAGGGGGAAGGTGGGGAGCAGCTGTGGCTCTCCAGCTTTGCTCCTGTTCAAGAAGGCGACAGACACCTGCTCCTCAGGGGTGGGGGGAGAGTTGTTTTAAGCCAGGAGGCTGGTGACCTGATGTGCAGTCGGAGATACATCATCTACCTCAGGCTCTGCAGACCTAGCAGGACACAGTGGGGTGCAGTAGAGGGCTGGAGACTTCTTGCCTTAGCTGCACCTTCCCCCTACCATCTCCCTGTGGGCGTGAGCTGTGGTCTAAAAGTTGCCCACAGCGCAGACCTGCCTTTCTGCCTGTGAGCCCCATCTCCTGTGTGTCTGGGAAGGAGCTCCCCACCAGGCTGAGTGTTCTTGCCCATCCCTCCTCCCCCGCCACCAAGCCCAGATCTTCTGGCCCAACTATGTTTCCTGATCCCACTTCATTCCCCCAATGGAGTGCGGGTGCCCTCATCTGCAACCCCAGGACTTCCCAGGCTGGCTTATTGTGTGTGGGCCTAGCACCCTGCTAAGGTCAGGTCATTGGGTGGGGGACAAGCCAACCTACTGTGGCCTGTGGGGGACTATGTGGCTGGCCTGTGAGTAGAGATGCCAGCAAACCTCTCTCTGGCATCCCTAGTAACTCACCCCGGTGAAGCAGCCCCACCAAAGAATGTGCCTTACTTCTAGGCTAAACTTTGCCCTGTCTGTGCAACTTCAGGAAGGAGAGGGCAAGCTCCCAATGGCTCAGTGACAAGAAGCCAGGCAGCCTGGGGAAGGGCATCACTAAAGCACAAAGGGCCAGGTGGGGTGCAAGGTGGGGAAAGCTGCTCTTCCTCCATCCACCTCGCTTCACACAGAGCACTTGGTGGTGGGCAGAAGAGAGCCCGGACTCCGAAGCCCAGGTTCCAGGCTGTGACTCACTTTGGCTGTGTAACCTTGCCCAAGTCACTCCCTCTTTCTGGGACTGTCTCCCCACCTGCAAGGTGAATGGGTTGCACTAGATCTGAGTTATTCACTTTTTCCCCCATCAGAAAGTCTCCCGTGGCTCTTGTTCAAAACAGATTCCCATGGGACGCCCGGGTGGCTCAGTTGGTTAGGATCTGTCTTCAGCTCAGGTCATCATCCCAAGGTCTGGGATTGAACCCGCATAGGGCTCCCTACTCAGCGGGAGCCTGCTTTTCCCTCTACCATTCCCCCTGCTTGTGCTTTATTTCTCTCTCACTCTCTTCCTGTCAACTAAATTAAATCTTAAAAAAAAAAAAAAAAACATATTCCCGGGTCTTCTTGGAGAGTTTCATTTATTGGCTGTTGCCCCTGGGGCCTGTATTTGAACACGTACTCTGGGTGGTTCTTATTACCCCGCAGATTAAGAGGGGATGGAGGGTCTCCAAGGTCTCTTCCAATTTAGATCTTTTAGGCGCTGGAATTCTCAGGACTGAGTGCATCAGCCCCCCTCTTCCATGCCCCAGAAGCCCAGGGCCCTCAGACAGCTTGGGGTGCCCTCCTGTCTCCCCTTTGCTTTCTGCTCACTCACTTTTCTACCTCCACCACCCTCTCCTTCCTCAGCACCCACTGAAAGGGTCTGTGGAGATGGAGGGAGGAGAAATGGGGGGGCAGAGGTAGCAGCAACACCAGATATACCCACGCCTCTGCCAAGTGCCACCCTTAAAAGATTATTCATTGTGGTGTTATTTGTAATAACCAGGCCGAGAATAAAGATTGGTTAAATAAATGATGGCACATCTGCACAATGTGATATTATGCAAATGTGAAAAAGAACGAAGATGCTCTTTATGTATTGATACGGAATAATCTCCAAGATGGATGATCATATGCAAAAAGCTAGGTGTCAAACAGTGTGTATAACATGCAATATTTGGATAAAAACAAAAAAGGGTATTATATATATATATAATTTTGTATAAAATTTATATATATATTTAAAATCACTCACACATGCAGGCAATGTCTGGAAGAGCACCTAGAAACTGGCATTACCTCCGGGGAGGGAACCCAGTGGCTGGGACAGGGTGGGAAGGAGACTACTCTGTGTTCTCATTTGTACCTTTTGAATTTTGTATCATATGTAAGCATTATCTTCTCAAAAACATTTAAATATTTCAAAGCTCTCCAAGGGCTCTTTCCAACTGCACTGCTTCCCCGCCCCCATCTTTGATTCTGACACAGTGCCCCCTGGTGGGTCCCGGATGTGCTATGCAGGTGCGTGGTGTGGAATGGATGAAAATCTGTCCCAGGAAATGCAGGTGGAAGGAGGGAAGGAGCATGGACCCAACTCATCTGTGTCAGAGCCAGCTGCTGCCCTCTCAGCTCAGCCTCCCTTGGGGATGGCTCCTCACAGGCCCGGGGCCCACGTAGCAGGCCCAGACCTGAGCTGGGGCTTGACCCACCAACCACATGGACAGCCTCACCTCCCCACTGAGGATCTCCTGGCACTCGGAGTAGTTCACGCGGGCGGCCCAGCTGCCATTGGCCAGGCACTCCCTGTAGCCATTGTCTGGAAGAAGGAGAGAGAGTCAGGGTAACCCATGGGCTCCTCTCCCAAAGAGCAACCCAGGTATCCATCTGTCCATTGGTTCGTCCATCTATCCATCCATCTGGGCCAACACAGGGCCTGCTTGCTGGGGACTCTTGGTTGAAGCTAAGGAGAGTGGCTTCCTACTACCCCATCTTCTAGCCTCTTTCTGCCCACTGGCCCCAGTAAGGGGCTCAGTGGCAGCCCCAGTGCCTGTCCATGGGGCCATGGTTCTGCCCACCCAGGCTGCTATGATCATGTCCATGGGACAGGTTCATGGGCAGGCCTGACCAGCTTGCTGGAGCTGTTTCCTTGCAAGGCCTTCTACGGCAGCAGATTATGTGGTGGGTGCCCTTCTGAGAAATGTCCCATTTTGGCATCTCGCACGGCAGCAGAAGGATGGTGAGATCTGATGAGTCAATGCTCCCTTGCCGAGGCTGGGCATGATATGGTGGCAGGGTGTGTGGTGACAGCTCACGTGGCACACTGAAATGATGGTCTCATATAGTGACTACCCGTGGTGAGGCTTCCCGTGGGGGATCCTCACACGGCAGTGTTCACATGGGGTGGGCCTCAAAGGGCAGGTGTTGGGGAAGGGCCTTGTGGTGGCATTTCTCCAACAGTAGGATGTATGCTAGAGGGTCATGTGGGGGATTCTTAGTACAGAAAATGATGCATGGCAGGAGTGTGCTGGGGATGTCACAGGGGGTGGGTCCCACAGGATCCACTACAACTAGCTCCCAGCCTGGCACATGGCACTTAGGGGGAAGGCAGGAGGGCAGCCCAGGGAGGTGTAGGGTTCTGTGCAGCCACCCAACTGGACTGTGGCCTGGAACCTGTTGCCTTCTAGAGAGATGGGCAGGAGCCCTGTGCTCTGAGATGAGGCCTGGCTTCAGGGCTCTGGGGTGGTTGGAACTGCATCCGGGGTCCTTCTCACCCTCCCTCCTGCCTGTACGCCCAGCAGGCACCAGGGCCTTAAAATCCAGTAAGGAAGGGACCAAGGGAGATCCAAACCTGGAGTCTTTTCTCCTTTGCTGGCAGAGGTCACCCTGCCCCACCCTGTACCCCTCTGGCATTGGTGGCTTTAAATATGTTTCCTAGAGTTCATTCTGGCCCTGAGTCCAGGCAGCACTGGCTAGAAGAGAAATTGAATCTTGAGCCAACCCCTTGCTGCAGGCCGTTTCATGGCTCACACTGACTCTCACGCCACATCCCCACCCCAGCAGGGCTTGAGGATGGTTGGGGAAGCTGCTTGAGTCCCAGTCCCTGAACCCGGAGCCTGGGCAGGGGCAGCACACTGCATGGGAGACAGAGTGGGTGCCCTAGGCCCAGTTCAGTGCTGCTGGGCTGCAAGAATGACCTCAGCCCACCAGCCTCTGGAGCCGCTGAGGCCCCTCTTGTCATTTGTAAGGGGAAGGGCTTGGCCAGCTGATCCCCCAAGGGAGCAGTCCAGCCTGGGCCTGCCTCCGTGCTGGCAGCAGCAGGACAGGAGAGAGATGATGGGGAGGGTGATGGGGGAGCTATTGTTGCCACCAGGAAAGAGGGAGCCGTGGTCTGGCCCCAAGGACCGCAAGGCTGAGGCCTCTCTAACAGAACGTGCTCCCTAGCCACACTGCTGAGAGGCTGTTCAGGCTGCAGCATGCCAGTGGGGAAATGAGGCTAAATGCATTTTTAAAGCTCTGCTCAGCTTCCTTTCCCAGCGGAGCTGAGCCCTTGGGCAGAGTTGGCCAAGGAGCTGCTGATTCTCTCCTAATTGCTAAATGAGGGATAAGCTACTAGAGGGCTGAGGGCTCAGTGACTGGGATTTCAGGAAGGTCTGGGAGGAGGCAAGAAGCCAGGGGAATCCAGTGTACCTTCTGTAGACCAGATGTGCCTGGGACCAGGCCACTCTGGAATGTCTGCAGAGAAAGGGACTTTGGGCAGAGATCTGGTTGGAAGAGGCACAGGTAGGGGGCATGGAAATAGGGAGGTGGTCTTGCGTTGAGAGAAGCAGCATGGAGTAGTGTGAAGAGCACGGCTCTCAACCCAAGTAGCCCAGGTTCAAATCCTGGTGCCACTCCTTCCTAACTGTGTGACCTTGGGCAAGTCACACAATCTCTTGGTTTCCTTATCTGCAAGATAGGAATAAACTTAACAACGGCTCCTTCCTCAGTGGCTGAGTGTGCCGAGGGCTTGGAGCTCTACCTGGCACGTGGTATGCACTATTATTTTCATTATTATTGTCTTTGAACTGTTACTTATATAATGTCATATAAGATTCTGGACACATTACGTATCCCTCTCAAAGAGGGTAATGGAAGGGGGTACAGGAGATGCCCCGTTGGCTCAAGCTCCCCTTTCGCACCCCACATGTGGGGCAGGAGCCAGGATCCCCTCCCAGGCCAGGTCATCCAGAGGGAGCAGGCTTTGGTGGGAAGGGAGGAGGTGATCTTGAAAGAAAAAGCAGGCCCCACCCGCAGCAAGTTGTTGCCAGGGAGGATGCGACCTCCTTGTCTTTAATTGCTGAGCTGAGCAGTCCTCCCAGAGAGTCTCGGGAAAACGGATATTTTTGGAAAAGCTTCCCATCCCTTTGAAGATCAGATGCAGCAAGAGGGAGGGCATTATGGAGAAGGCCTGGAAGTCCTGGCAGGGCCTCATCAGTAAATGAATTAATTAGTGCCTAATGATTAGGTACAATTCTGGGTTCCCAGGCACTACTGATTACAGGGTGTGTCCCTCATCTTCCTGGCAGTGGGGGGCACCTGCAGAGGGAGAGTCTTCTAGCCCTGCGTCCACGTCCAAGGACCATCACCCCCAGCTCTTCTGAGATCAGAGAGGGAAGAGCAAGGGAGCAGAGAGAGCATCTCACCCAAACCTCTCCCCCATCCTGCAGGTGGAGAAACAGGCCTGGAAAGGGCAGTGCAGGGGGCTCCTTAGCCAGTTACAGGTGGAGCTGGGGCTAGAACCCTGGATGCTTGGCTTCCGCTTAAGGCAGGGCTGGCTAATTGAGCAGCAAGTGCCCAGGCACTGAAGTCTTTGTTGGGGTCATGTCAAGTCACCCCTGGAGATAAGAGCTCACGAGCTCACGTGGAGAGGCAGGGCTTGCAGCCACAGGGAGCCTGGCCGGCCCACTCAGGAGTGTGGACACAACCACGGAGTCAATAGGGCCCCAGAGAGCATTGACTCCAAGCAAGAGCATGCTAGGATGGGATACCAGGATCAGAGAGCCGGTGCCTTGGACCAGGGCAGTGGTGCACCCATGGGATCTCCATCCCATGAGAAAGTTGGCTCAGACAGGAAAGTCACTTTGGAGGTGAAATCGACAGGACCAGTGCCATGGAGAGACAGAAGGGCCTCCTCCTGGGAGCAGCCTCTCTGTCCCCCACCAGGCAGCAGCCCCTGGGAGCTCCAGGAGGACTGGATGCATGCACTGAGTGCAGCTGTGGCCCTGCCTCCACACTTTGTGACCTTGGGCAGCTGTCAGCCTCTGCCTCCATTTCCTAATTGTAGAATGGGCCTACTAAACTGGAGGCTGGTGGACAGCGCACACCAAGCTCTCTTAGGTCCTCTTGCCCTTCCCCCTACCTGCTCTCAGGGTCCCCCACCCTCCTCTTAGGGTCCAAGAAGTGGTTGCAGACACATGAAGCTGTGTGCTCTGGCTGTTCCAGCCTCCTGCCGAGTCCCAGTGCCTCCCCAGGGCCCTCCGGCCCCTTCTTGTTTGCAGCTACCAACCCTAATGTTCTTAATCTAGCTGGCAAAGCAGAGGGGCAGGAGGAGGAACGTGGGGGTTCTAAGCTGAACTAAGTCTTAGAAGCCATGCCATCCAGCCCTCTCCATTGTCAGACCACGGGCCAAAGGGCCATGAGAGGGAGAAAATGTATTAAGGTTACTTGGCAAGTTTCCAAGTGAACTATTTGGTATCTGGGCACCCTTGGTCCCCACCTTGGGCCTCTGAGCCCAGGCTCACTGGACCCCAAGAACCCACCTAGGGACCCCCACCCTTCCCTCAGATAGGACAGGGCCCCTGGCCTGCAGCTGTTTCTCTCTTCAGGAGCAGGAGCTGTGAGTCATTGACAGGGGTGAGCAAATTAATTCTGAGGGTGACAGGTGGTATAACAAGGAGCTGCAAAGCCTGGAGGTAGGGGCTCAGGGCCTCAGGGTAGCAAGGTGTTTACATGGGAATCAAGTATCCAGAAGACCCTGGGCAGTCCCCCCTCACCCCTACCGGACCTGTGAGCCTGCTTGTAAGGCTAAGCCCCCCGCCTGTGGCTCTAAAACTAGGTCCCCCACCTCCTGGCTGCAGGGCCCTGGACAGACCTCCTAATCTTTCTGAGCTCAAAGTGGGGGCTATTCTGATGATCCCTGCCCTTCCTCATAGGGTGGTTGCAGGCTTATCCCTGACCAGTTTGTCAATTGCCGAAGAAAGTGTCAGACAGACCTGCAGGCAAATTCCAGCTTCACCTCTTACCAGCTGGTGACCTTGGGCGAGTTCCCTAACCTCTCTGAGCCGTGGAGGCCTCAGTATATAATGAGAACTATATGGTTACATGTAGCATCGCCCAGGGGTATTGTGGGAATCGGCGGTAAAGAGCACAGAGCTGGCCTTTGGTAAATGGTGGTTGTATCCACGAGAGGTATTATAGTGTTGTCATTGTCATTATTATTCCCCCCACCTCCAACAAGTCCCAAGCTCTCCCCATTCTGTCCCGCCTCCCAGCAGATGGTCCGCCCTCCACGGGCTCCCTTACTTGTGGTGTTGTAGCGGACACCGTAGAAATAGGCGGGGCAGGGTCGAACCACCAGCTGCCCTGCAGGGCTCCGGGGCCAGCAGGTGCCAATGAGATCCACGGATGCATTGCACTGCAGTCCTGGGGGGGCAGAGACAGCTGGTGAGCCAGAGCAAGATCCCTACTCCGGGATCCTCCCCACCTCCCCACACTCACACACCAACTGGGAACATCATGGGAGCAATGAGCTCAGTGTAGAGATGACCTCATACTAAGCAGAGGAGACAACAAGGAAAGGAATCTGAATTTGATGCTATGGCACTAGGGATCCAGCATTCGTTCCAGAGTAGAGGAGGAACAAAGACAGCCGAAGGTGGTGTTAAAAGCTGAGGTCTTGACTGGCATTTAGAGAAAATGCTGGACACACTTCAGGTCCTCTGCTCTGTAGCCCGAGGACACTTCTCTTGGGCCCTCATTTGGTATAGATTGGACCTCTGAGACTTCACAGTCTGGAACAGCCTAAAAGAGACCAGTCCTTGATCCAGCCCCCTCCCACATCCAGGAAACCAAACCATATCTGCTCTGGTTCTACAGTGAGGAGCCAGTTAAACGAAGTTGGCTGAGCTTTTCTGTGGCCTGATAACCACATTTAATGGACATACAGTGTTTGTGCTTGGACTGTGCTGGGCCCTAGCAGAGGACTGATCAAGAAGGGAACCATAGGGAGAAAAAAGAGGGAGAGATACCCGGGGTGGGGGGGGCGGTGGAAAGGACAGTGAACCAGTAGTCTGGAGCACTAACTTCACACTGGGCTCTGCTACTAACTTGCTGTGTGACCACAGGCATGTCGCTTGCTTTCTCTAAGCCTTCGTGTCTTTTCTTTTCTTTTTTTCTTTAAGTTTTTAAAAAAAGATTTAAAAATTAAAAAAATAATATCTTTATTTTTTGATTTTTTTAAAAGATGTTTAAAAATGTATTTATTTGAGAAAGACAGACAGGCAGAGATCATGAGTGAGGAAGAGAGGGAGGAAGAGAGGAAGAAGGAGGCTCCCTGCCAAGTAGCTCCCCCCGCCACCACCACCTCCCTGACTCAGGGCTCAATCCCAGGACCCCAGGATCATGATGTGAACCAAAGACAAAGGCAAAGGCAAATGCTTAACTGACTGAGCCACTCAGCTGTCCCTCTTTTTTTTTAAGATTTTTTTTTAATATATGAGAGAGAGTGAGCTGAGGGAGGAGTAGAAAGAGAGGGACAAGTGGACTCCATGCCAAGTGCAGGCCCTAAGGCTTGATCCTAGGACCCTGAGATCATGACCTAAGCAGGAACCAAAAGTCAGATGCCTAACCAGCTGAGTCACCCAGGTGCCCCAGCCTTTGTGTCTTTATAATAAAATGAAGAGGTTGGATCTGATGGGAAATTCTTAATCTCAGTCTAGTGGAAGCTTTAAAGGTTCATAGAGACTCTGAAGTTAGATGAAAAAATTGGTGTATATGTGCATCTTAATTGGGAAAAGGATGTGCTTTCATTAGATTCTCAAAGAGGTCTGTAACTCAGAAAATGATGTCAAAGTCTCCTTCCAAATATTTTCCCTTTTTGAAGAGCTTTTTGGAGTGGAGTGTGTGCACATGTGTATGTGTGTCCATTGGGGGAAAGTTGAGGCCACAGTAATACTTCTGGAGATAGGGAGGCTTTTAGTCTCCAGTGAGTAAAGGCTGGACTGAGGATGGCCCTGTCACTCCTCCTGATGCTGCCCCTTCTTTCTCTGCCTTTTTTTTTTTTAGATTTTATTTATTTATTCATGAGACACACACACACACACACACACGCGCGCGCGCGTATACACACACACACACAGAGAGGCAGAGGGAGAAGCAGGTTCCATGCAGGGAGTCGGACGTGGGACTCGATCCCGGGTCTCCAGGACCACGCCCTGGGCCGAAGGTGGTGCTAAACTGCTGAGCCACCCGGACTGCCCTTTTCTCTGCCTTTTGATGCCCTTCTTCCACAAAACGCTGGCACACCAGTCCTGTTGAGACCCAGTGTGTTGATCCCAATGGGAAGAGTTGTGTAATTCTTGGGACTGGTGCAAGAATGCACAGACAAGCCAGGAAGAGCCATGAACCAATACAGGGGCAGCCTCTTCAGGGTTGGGCGTCAGCAGCTGCCAAGCCCTGGCTGGGGCCCACCTGCCTGCTCCTCCCCACCGTACTCAGTCTCTCAGGAAACAGCTCTGGGTTAGATTGGCATCTTTTCCCTGACGGATGCAGGGCAGTGCCGAGCAGCTCTGGTACCCAATGCTGGCTTTTCTTTCTAATCAAAGCTATTCATAGGGTGTTCCTACAAACTGGGGCTTAGGGGCAGAGGCTTTGAGACCAAGCGGTTTAACTGAAGAGAAAGAAGTCTGGATTGGAGCTTCATGGACACGAGGAGTTGGCGGGCCAGGCCAGGCCTTGGCGTTGAGCCACACTGCAGCCTCCGTGAATGGCATCACGGGGCGGTAAGGAGTGGGTAGGGGAGTGAGAAAAGCAAGTTGCGATTGTAATCTCTCATGGGTCATGCCCATTGTGCTGAGCCCAGAGGCGGGGGAAGCTAGAGGCAAGTGGCCACGAGGAAGGAGGGATAATACTATGGAACATGCTCTGCTTTTTCAAGGCCCATCCTCATCTATTTCATGGATCCTCATCCACCCTCCAATGTCATCAGTCCCTTTTTACAGACGAGGAAACTGAGGCACAGGGAAGTTAAGTGACTTGCTCCAAGTCATGGGTCAATGAGTGAAAGAACCAAGAAGTATAGCCAGGTGTTTTTGACTCTAAACTACACGCTCTTTCCATTATGCCATGTTTTGTGCCAACAAAGGGAGGGGAGAAAGCCAAGGAGGCAGCGGGGAAGGGAGAGACATTTTTGAGGGCTGTGTGCCAGGCACATGCCAGGTACCTTGCATATACCATCTGATTTAGCGACATCATTGTCCCTTCCTCAGACGGTTGTTCATTCACTTACTCGCTCACTCATTCACTCACAGTGTCATCTGAGCTGGGGGCGGGGAAGACTTCATGGAACATCATGTGTGGCAGCACCCAGAACTTGTCTATCATGCTTTCTCAGTGTAGGAGCTGCCCTCCACCCCCTCCCTCTTCTCTCTCTTGCCCTGGACACTTCCCCAGAACCTCTTTGGGAAAGAACAGAGGGTCAGGCAGGACTGGGCAGGACTGGGCGCCAGCCACAACCAGGACCAGCTTAGAGCCAAGGTGGAAACCAGCTACCAAGCAGGTGACCTTTCTGACCTTGATCACCAGTCACCAGCAGATGGCCAGAGCCCTGACCCACCCACAGCTGGAGGGGAGGTATCTGGGAGGAAATAGAGCAGATGTTATTTACTTCTAGTCTCCTATGGATTAGGGTTCCCTAACACCTGCCTACGTGAGTGCTAATTCTCTCCGATTTACACGTAAGGAAACTGAGGCCCCAGTAGTCACACAAACACTCAGAGGCAGAAGCACGATTTGAACACTGGCTTTGACACCTGACCTGGGCTCTTCCCACTGCACCACAGAGGTCCCCAGTCTGGGCCACTGGCCCTCATAGCATTTGGTGGTACTGTTTCTAGCCCCTGCTGCCCCCGCAACGCCTCTGTGTGTGTGTCTTTTCCACTCCCTCTTTCCCTCTCTCCTCTCTCCCTCCTGCTCCCCCGCAGCTCACAGAAGGCTACGTGGGGGGTAGGGCGTCGGGCAACACTGCGGTGGACATGACCTTTACATTAAGAGCCCAGAAAATCCTGGACGGAATGGAAGACTATGCGAGACAGGAAGAAAGGGAGGAACAAGGCTTCAAGAATGAACAGAAACCACCAGCACCACTCCTGCCCCCGGCAGAGCTGGGTGGGCGGGGTCTGGCGGAGGGGCGTGGCCAGAGGAGGCGTGGCCAGAGGCACAGGGCCAATCAGGAGCGGCGGAGGGGCTCAGGCTCTGAGACACCAGCCCCGGAGGGGAGGGCTTGGGCTTGTGGACGCAGCGAGAGGGCTGCGGAGCCAGAGGCGGGGGTTAGAAGAGGAAAGGAGGCCGGAAGAAGAGGGTCGAGGAGGGCCCAGAGGTCGAGGGAAGGGAGGAGGCTGCAGGACAGGGCCTCAGGCGCCGGTCCTGGCAGAGGGCGCTGCCCCCTGGACTTCCCGGCCCGACTGCCCCGAAGGCGCCTTCCTGCAAAGTGCCCTACGTCGGGGCTCCCCGAAGAGTTCAGCTCTTTCAGCTCCGGCCTGCAGGCACGCGGTCCCGGGGGATCCTGCGGAGCCCGGCCTCGAAGGGGAAGGGCGCGTGGGACTCCGGGCCGGAGAACCAACAACCAACGATCTTTGGACACTGCTGTGTCCTTCATACCAGGCAGTGTGAAGGGCGCTTCAGGAAACTCACCCCGCTTAGTCAATCCATTTAACCACGTGAAGAGAAGAAAAGGGCGGGGGGCGCAGGAGCAAGTGGGGAAGGAGAAGTGGAGGGAGTGAGAGGAAATAGAAGGAGACAAAGACACAGAGAGTAAAGCAGGGAAGGGTATGCTGAAAGCTGGGAGAGAAAAGTACAGGGAAAAACTATTCCAGGGGTGCTGAGGGTGGGGAGGGATGGGTGTCCTAGTTGGGAAGGGGGAGAAGAAGGAAGGGAGGTCTCAGTGTCACTTGGCATGAGGGCTAGGAAGACCCAGAGGTCAGAGCTGTTGCGGACTCTGATTCTTACCAGCCAGGAGCAGAAAGCCTGAGCTACTATTATAAGTCAACTCCTCCCCACATCAACCTATCCCAGGACAATCCTCCTGGCCAATTAAGTCATAAATGGGAGGAATAATAAGTATTCTTCATTCAACAAGTTTTTACTGACCACCTGAGAAATTTTTTTTCTAGGAGCAAGGGACACGGTACCTGTTCTAGGGGCTAGGAATACAGTAATGAATAAAATAAGTCCTCTGCCCTTGGTGGGAGGCAAGGGGTGTGGCAAACAGACAGACAGACATATCTGTTAAGCAGTGAGAAATGCTATGAAGAAAAAGCAAGCAGGGAAAGAAGGTAAAGACTGACAGGGATGCTATTTTAATTTGGTGCTGGGACACCTGAGTGGTTTAGTGGCTGAGCATCTGCCTTAGGCGTGATTCCAGGGTCCTAAAATCGAGTCCTGCATTGGGTTCCCCTCAGGGAGCCTGCTTCTCCCTCTGCCTATGTCTCTGCCTTTCTCTCTGTGTGTCTCTCATGAATAAATAAATAAAAATCTTAAAATTTGGTGCTAACCTTTAAGCAGAGACCTAAAGGAAGGGAGGGAGGGAGCCATGTGCACATCTGGGGGAAGAGTGTTCCAGGCAGGGGGAACAGAGAGTACAGAAGCCCTGAGGCTACTGTGTACTTGGCGTGTCTGAGGTTTTTACATTTCTGTCACTTGGTAGCTCACCCCTTCATTCATGAATCTAGGAAGCTAGATTCCTTCAGCATTTTCTCTGGAGGCAAGGGTGGAGCCAAGTGGGCAAAAGTAATACCTAAGACTGGTCCTGCATCTTCCTCCATCCCCGCACATGCACACTCCAATGCTCATTGGAGCACTGTGGTTAGACCACCCCAAATCCATGCAAATGGAAGGAAGAGGAGAGAGGAACAACATGGAGAGCTCCCTCCTGCCTCTGACAAAACCCCTGCTCAGTCAGGGGCCTGGGGGGCCTATTTTAATGAACCTGATAAGAATCCTTTGAAGGTGGCCTGCTTAATGCTTGTGTACAATCGGACACTGGTTTCTCACCCCAAGTAGATTACACAGCTCCTTCCGCAGCGGGCTCAGTGTACAAAAGCGCTCAGCAGATCCTTCTGTAGTAGGTAACTTCAGAAGGAAATCAGAATCTGCTTCCTGTCCCCAGTTACTTTGAGTCCCATCAGCAGTTTCTGAATGAACCAGAGTAGGTGGGCACTTAGCAGCAGCCCTGCAGTTGTGTGGTTAAGTTCAAGAGAGGAACTCAGCCAAGGCTGCCCAGAGTGGGGGAGCAGCCAGGTGGCCCAAGAGCAGCCTCGGAAACAGACACGCTTGTCCATTCGGAGGAAAGCACTGTTGGGATGAATGGGCAGGGGCTTTGCCGGGGTCATCCAGCATGGAGAGGGTGGCAGAAGGCAGGCAGAGGGTCTTGCTCTTGTCTCGGCCACCTTGTGGTTGGGCTGCCTCTTTTTGGGCTGGGTAGAATGAAAAGAGGCCTTTGCAGGGTATGTGACTCATCAGGACCAGTGGGTGGGAACCTCCATCCTTTGGGTTTTTGAGCTCTCCATTTTTGCATTCTTGGCACCTAGTCTACTGCCAGGCACATAGTAGGTCCTGAGGGAAATTGGGGGCTGTGTGTGAACCCCATTTAGGTGTGGCAAACTGCAAGGGTGACTCTGCACACCCACATGACAGGCCACAACCGGCCCTGGGCACTATGGCTCTCTTGGCAGCCTCCTACATGGTGGCCCATTTGGTTCAGATCTTGGGGCTACTGCTTAGTAACTGTGTGTGCTTGGGCAAGACACTTAACCCCTCTGAGCCTTAGGTTCCTCTTCTGTAAAATGAGGATAAAAGTACTTCCTGACAATGTTGTTATGATGATTGAATGAGATTAAAGTACTTAGAATGGTAACACGTAGCAGTTACTAAAGAACTATTAGCTATCATTATTAACATTCATGACCTTGAGACAGGGGATAGGAACGGATTACCCTGGGTCCTTGTCAACAATATGGTTTCATTTGTCTCTGATGTCATCAGTCAATAATTCTATTACTTTCTGCTATTGTCTTATTCATGCCATGATTTTATGAGCTGCCAAGTCTGTGATCTGCCACATGATGGAGCTTTGGCCCTGGGGACCCACCCTCTCCCTGCTCCTGGCATGTGAGAGGACCCCCAAAGGCCCCAACTCAGTGCCAGCCACCCCAGCCAGACGCCCATCCATCTGTCCCGGTCCCTCCACCCCACCCTCACCATCTGTCTCTACCAGTGCCCATCGGTCTAGGTAGGTCTTGGCACTGGAAGACAAATAGCTCGTTAGCAGAGGCTGTTGTGGAGGGTGATGGATTGTATGCCATGAAGCTGGCCAGGCTGGTCTGGGCTGAGGGTAGGGGTGCAGGGTACAAATCACTGAGGAATGAACAACATTCATCATGGCCTGTTGCCTCCAAGGCCAGGTGACACTTGCGTGGACTCAGAGATGTCACTCCTCTCCTCCACGCACAGTGAGCAAGTGAATGGAGGCTGACCTGGCCCCAGTGCATGGAGAGCTGTGGGCAGGGCCTTTCATCTCAGACTCAGCTCCTGAACAGGTTGCCCTCCGTGTCGCTCTCTGCTAGAACTCCAGACTCTTGCTCAAGAATTGTCTTGTTCCCCATGGCCTAGCTTAGCCAACTTTACAGCCAGATGCTCCAGGCTCCCAATAACCTCCCCAGGTTTGCTGCTCTTCCCTCCTCACTCCTCCCCTGTCTCCACCAAAGCCACCTGCTGTTCTTCAGTCAACTCTAGCTTTGGCTCAGAGCATTGGCTCTTCTCTGCCCATTCACACTCTGGGTCTCTCAGAGACTACTGTGAAAACTACTCCTTTAGGAAGCCTTTCTGGATTCATGCCACCTCTGATCTATCCTCCCTGCCACCTCCAGTGGAGTGGGCAATTCATGGCAAATGCCTTCTTCACATTCTAGCTACACAGGTAGCACTTTCAAAAGCCTGCCGATGTTAACAATAATAAACAATACTCAGTAGTGGTGTGGTTCTCTACAGCTTGTGACATATTGCCACAAAACTTAGTGCATTTATTTGTTATAGATCCTTGAGGCTGGTACCACTCACCCCCCACATTGTAGTTTGGGCAAAGTGAGGCTCAAGGGGGGCAAGAGCATGCTCATCCCTGGGGCTGCTAGAGGGGCCCCAAGGGCAGAAGGACAAGACATCCCCATGGTGAGCATGGCACTCAGTTGGCCATCTCCAAGTCCGGGGCTCTTCCTCTCCCCCAGGCTCCTCCCATAGTGAAGGGCCAGCAGGCCGGATGGCAGCCTCCTCTCCCCACAGGCCCAGGCTCAGAAGCTAATGTCTTCTACTTCTCTACTAGCACACTGTGTCCACCACATAGTTCATGTGTTTGTGGGCTTGACTTCCCTCATGCTTTCCATGGGCCTGGTGCACAATAGATGCTCAATTAATGAGTTGGATTGAATCAGGGAGAGACCTGAAGAGGAAACCGAGTCACCAAAGAATAGCACACCTCCCAAAGACCTTCAGCTGCAGGGGCCTCCCCACCTTTGCTGGGCAGCAGCATCCCCCAGGACCGTGGTTCAAGTGGCCAGGGTGAGGGCCTAGGGACCACACCCAAAGTTAGAAAACACATGGCCTTGGAAGCCAGAGGCCTGACCTTCTCATGCCCCAGCTTCCTCGCCTGCACAAATGCTGACTCTTAAACTCTTGTGAGAAGTAAGATAATTCTACAGAAGTACTTTGCAAATGGTGTGCCTATACGAGCTATTAGTAATATTTGTAGTTATGCAGTATTTTCTATTGAGGGGGTGTAGAGCACGGTGTTAAAAAATGTATCTGGAAGCCAGGCTGCCCAGGCTCAAATCTTGGCCCTGGGACTTACTGGGTTTTTTCTTTGCCTCAGTTTCCCTAGGTGTAAATGAAAATTGGAGCTAATATATCTCAAATACTTCCACCAGTGCTTGCCGTGTAGGTCGCACCCAGCAACACTGTGCTTTGGGCATTTTTGGCAGCAAAGCACAGCAGCTGGGGGCCTGAGTCACAGCCCAGCCCTCTGCTCTGTGGGTTCCCACAGCAAGGGCTGGGGGGACTGCCCCTGTTGCCCACCCCACAGCCGGCAAGATAACAACGTGGCACACTTGCCACCCGCCCCTCCTGTGCCTGTGGCAGATGCTGTGACCTAATGGCAGCTCTCTTTCCCACCACACTTCCACCAACTTCAGGATCCTCCTGAGCACAGTCCTCTGTGGGGAGGTGATGGATTGCTGGGGGTGAGGGGGTAGCTCTAAAGAGGAAATCTCTACAATTCCTGCCTTGGGGCCCGGCTCTGTGTGCAGGCCCTGGGAGACCTGGGGTCCGAGGACAGGGGCGGCTCTGGAGACCTGGAATCTTGCACCACTGGGGGAGGGGGACTCACCAGAGACGTTGCTGGCCAGGGACAGGCTCTCGCAGTGCTGGTCCTGGAAGGAGGCGGAGATGGGGTTCAGCCCCAGGAGGAGGAGAGCCTGTGGGCACAGACAGGTGAGGGAAGCAGTTAGACTGTGCCTCCGTGAGCTTCCTGCTTCCCCTCGCTTCCCCCTCATACCTGTCTCCTCCCAGCCAGCCCAGCCCACCCCGGCCTCCCCCGCCCCCTCCTCTCATGTCCTCTGTGTCTGGAAGGTCCGGAGCTGCGGAGCTCTAGAAGGGCTTGGAAGGGAGGCAGTAACAACAGCAGGAACCCAGGTTCCCAGGACAGTGGGGAACCTTCTCTCTGAGGGCTGGGGCCTTCATCAAGCCTAGGATCCCAAGGATGGCCCAACTGTGTCCCAACAGGTGCACATGCACACACACGAAGGCACACACAGACACATATGAACTCACGTGCACTCACACCCACCCTTCCACCTACCCTCGGAGCACTCATGGGCTCATAGATGCCCTTCGATGGCGCATCTGCTGGCCTCCCTCCAGAGCAGCAGGTGCTCCTCGGAGGGCCCTCATCCCCACCCAGCTAATTACCAGTCACTGCAGACTGTGCCTCACCCTTCACCACGCCCTTCTACACCTGCCATGGCACTTAATTCTCCCCCTCCCTGGGGCTGCGATGGCTGCCCAGTTTGCAGATGAGAAACAGAGGCCCACAGAGATGAAGGTGTAGACATGTCTGGAAAGATGCCTGGCTGACTCCAGGGAGAACCGCCCCTTCCCCTCCCAGGGTGGGGCGGGGGGCTCCATGTCACTCTGACTCCAGAATTTCAGCCCACATGGGAGGAGTGCGCCAGGCCCACACCTGGAGGGCTGCCCCTTCAACTGACACCCTCACAAAATCATTGCGTCCCCCTCCCTTGAGGTCACCCCCCCCCCTACAGATTTAGAGTCAAAAGAGACCTGGCATCCAGCCCTGGTTTCACTGTGGTGCCAGGGGCAGGTTACTTGACCTCTCTGGGCCTGTTTCTTTACATGCCAATGGTCCTCCCTCTCAGGTTCCAAGGATGCAGTGTTTGTAGAAGTCCTTTGTGAGTCGCACAGCATCTCCACAAGGACAGGGATTTTGTTTTGTTCACCGTGCTCAAATTTGCTGACTACGTCAACGAATTGCTTTGTGTTTCAGGTCTACCGCCGGCACTCGATAGGTCATGATTGATTTGAACTTGGTGACTTTTATTTAGTCAGAGGTTGGAGGCAAGGCACGTGTGTTTCCCCTGGAATCTGGTTTTCAAGGGGACAAGAAACACATGGTGGGCTGGGGTATGGAGAGGGCATTGTAACCAGCCCCTACTTCCATTTGTTGGGATGTGGGTGCTGATGACCAGCGAAGCTCTGTCTGCCTGAACAGGCTCTGGAGACACTGAACCTCACAGGAAGTTGCTCTCCAGCATCACCACCCCTGCTCCCTGCTCTTTCTTCCTGGGGTCTCCTCCCTGGGACCCTCTCCTGGGCACCCCTGGCAAAGGTATCTCAGCCCCAGCCCATTTCCATACAATCTTCAAAAATCACTCCAGAACTTCAGAAACAGACAGGCAGATCTAGAAGCTGTCTTAGCCACTTCCCAGTCAGGAACTAGGATGGGGAGAGAAGTAGGGGCTTGTCCTATGGAGAGCAGGTCTCTATCTAGACTAGAGCCAGGGTGGTGGCCAGCTCTAGCAGCACATAGCTTTCATGCACAGCTCTCTGGGACTAGGGTGAGGAAAGCAAGGTGCTCATCTTGGGTCCACAATTTAAAGGGCTGCCAAAAGACATATAATATTTTAATGTAGTATTTTTTGAAACTCTAAATTAGTGCAAAAAAATCCTTGATATGAACAAAATATCAAAAACTTTTTTAAAAAGGTTCTATAATAGTGCTGGGCATATTGGAGCTCGGGGTAAAAGGAAAAATCAGTAATAACACTAAAATACTGTTTATCTTCATTATGAGATTCGGGACACCCTTAAAATTTGCGCTTGTGAAGAATGCCTCACTCACCTCACACTAGTCCCTGCCCTGCCTTGCTCTCCCTAAGCTGGACACCCCCATCCCGCCCCTCCCAATGTCTGTATGTCCCACTTCACTTGGACTCCTCCCCACTCACCCTTTCTGGACCTCAGGGACCTTCCCCCAGTCCTTAGAAGCAACCTGACCTGCCTTTTCTCAGAGGTGAGCTTTCCTTGCGCACCTGCCAAGAATATCCTCTCCTACCTTGCCCCCTCTCAATAGTGCCACCCACCTTTCCCAGTAGCTGCCCCTTCCACTCCTGTCTCATGATAGAGGCAGGCTCTACTCCCCTCTCTCCCATCTTCCACTCCAAGGTGGAATCAAATGCTCCCCACTCTGGCTAGAGTCTGTCCTGCCCCCAACCTCCAACAGGAAGCACCCCTCCAACCCTAATGATTCACCCACATGTCCCCTCAGTGTGTGCCTGAGTCCTTAGTGGGCTCTGTTTAATCTATTCCCTTGCTGGCACACTCCTGTCACATCCTAGAAGTTCTTTCTGCTCTTACTGGGCCAAACTCCAGTCTAAGAAGGACATCCCCAGCCCTGTACCCCCACTCTTTGCCCAGTACTCGGGACACTCAGCTTACTCGTTCCTAGGACTTGGAAGTGATTAGAACAAACCCATTCATCCCTCTGGCCCCAAGGAACTTCCAACACTTTATTAATCACTAATTAAACTTCACAGTCCCCAGAGAGATGGAGAACCATCTTTACTCTTCTTTACTCTCATTTTCCAAATGAACACGCAGGAGAGAGAGGAGGAAGCCCCTAGACCAGCCAGCAGCTCTTGCTAGATAAGCAAATAGTAGTGTCCTCGCCAACAAACCTGCACTGCTCAGCTCGGCACAGAGCTCTGTGCTGTGCCCAGGGAGGGACCCACTCTGCTGGGATGGCCAGAGCAGACCCCTTCTAGAAGGGGGCTAGGAATCCCTGCCTCCAGCCTGTCACCCCACCGCTGCCTCTGCCATCTCCCGACACACAGACATGCAGAGAATGGGAGAGGGGCTCCCAGAGCCAGGCCAATTAGAGAAACTGGAAACACCATCTTTGACACTATTAGCCCCGCTGCCTGACATTCCACCATTATCCTTCTAATCCTGAAACCGTGCTTTGTGCCTGATCTTTCAAATCCCCCTTGAAAGCACACCTTGTTCTATTCATATTGAATTGCTTATCAATGCCCAGCTGCTGGACCCTGCTGGTGTCCACACACCTTTGTCCTTGTGTTTCTCTGCGCCCCCCAAACCCCCCTCCTGGCCTACCAGCTCACCTGGAAAGCGCTATAGTCCTCAAAAGCCAGTTCCAGAGCCCTCCCCTTGGCAGCACCTTCCCCAGCACTCCAAAGCAAAGCAACTCAGTCACTTCGTCAATGTACTCATGCCCCCCCTGCACGTGGCACTGGACCCCGATGCTCACAATGCTCACAAACAGAGCATGAAATCACCCCAGTACAAAGCACTAACTCCCCTCAGTTCTGACTCATGACAAATACACAGGCCAGAAGATCTTAGCTTCCCACCTTAATGTCCTAGGATGTGCAGAGGAGCAGAGCAACTCTAGATTCATCATAAAACCAGACCAAGAGCCATGCAAAGGGCAAAGAGCAAGCCTGTCCTCGGCTGGCTGCCTGGAACCCTGACCCTTGCATCTTGGATGTGACGGTTCACAAAGTCACTGCCTACCAACAGGGTGTGCATTGTGCAAAGAAGAATGCTTCTTAAAATTCCTGAACCAACCTCTCCTCTCAGGAAAGGTCGGCTCTGTATTGAACCAGTGCCTGTGCCACCTCTTGCTCTGCAGAAGGATTTGTAAAGGCTGCTGGCTTATTCTGAATCACACTTCCAGGAAAAGCGAGACTTTCCTATATATTTCCCCCCACTGCACGATGATCTCTTCTTCCACGTTCACCGGATTTCTAGCCCCATCAACAGGTGACTACTGCATTGTGGGAACAGGCCTCCAGACTTTCCAGAATATTGTTTGCTTCCTTCTAAGGCTGAGAGTTTTTTTTTTTTTAACATTTTTTTAAAAAATTTATTTATTTACGATAGTCACAGAGAGAGAGAGAGAGAGAGAGAGAGAGAGGCAGAGACACAGGCAGAGGGAGAAGCAGGCTCCATGCACCGGGAGCCCGACGTGGGATTCGATCCCGGGTCTCCAGGATTGCGCCCTGAGCCAAAGGCAGGCGCCAAACCGCTGCGCCACCCAGGGATCCCTAAGGCTGAGAGTTTTTAATCAGGGGTCCATAAACCCACGAGAAGGTGTGAAAGCCTGTGATGAAATGCAGTGTGTCGTGTGTAATGACAGCCATTCTCCTGGGAGGGCATCCCCCAAGGCTCAGGGAGGCCTGATGGATGGATGGGTGGATGGGGTCACATCAGAGGCCCAGGCCTCCACCACATCCGACATGTCATCCTCTCTCACAGCAAACCTAAAGTGGTTTAGGCCTGGAGGAACCACCACTTCCTTGGGCCGCTTGGCTGGCTTCTCCCCTCGGTCATTAACTCTGGCTGAGGGTTCCCCTTTCAGAGCCATTTCTGGCAAACCAAGCTTTCAGGACGTTGTGAGGTTTACCATTTCCCAACACATGGTAGACAAAACCAAAATGGCCCTAGGAATCTGAAGCTGGCCAAGCGCCAGTCTCACTCACTAGGTGATGCCTTATTCGTGTTGCTAGCCCAGCGGCCGCAAGGCCCAAAAGAAAACCCTGTACCTCAGTGACAAATCCCTCTACTCAGCCAAGAGCCAAACCTTGAACATTAACTCTGAAGAGGCCGAGAGTGTGCTGCTGCTCGATTCCAGCATCACAGAAAATGACTGTCTGAGGGCCCAGTGGGTCCCTGGCAGGGACAGACACTGCTCTGTGGAAAGCCGATGAGGCAGGTCTCACCTTTCCTATTTTACAGGGGGTGTAGTTGAGGTGCCCAAGGTCACAAAGCTGTTTTCAGCATCTGGGTGGGGACGAGGAGCCAGGGGGCAGGCAACCGGGCGTCTGACTTCCAAGTGGATGGAGGCTGGAGGAAGGGGATGGCCCTGATCAGGGCAGGGCATGGAAAGAAGGGATGAGCAGAGAGAGGGAAGGGTGCAGGGGCCATCAGAGAGGGAGGTGGGGGGGTCAGGATCTGACAGCTGCTGCCCATCCCCACCCCCCCAGGCCAGCGCGGTGGCTGGAATTGAAGCTGCCATCCCCATTCCCAGTGTGACTCTGGCATAAAGGTTAATCACACCCAGAAAATGCTTATTAGAGGTCATAAATAACTATGCTGCTGAAGCTCAGACCGCTCCTTAAGGCACAAAAGTGCAATTTCCTTTGATGGGATGATTGGGTAATTAACCTTTTAGGGAGGGTCTTGAAGGGCCACTGGAGGGAGAAGAGGGGTGGCTTGGAGGCATCAGCGGCTGCCCCGATCCCCTGAAAATTCATGATGAGCAAGGAGAAAGGCCTGCCTTCCCTCCCCTGGCATGACTACCTCTGACGCTGGGTTTGGGAGAACCCCCCAAGGCCCCAGGAAGACCTCTCATGGGGCCAGGGATAGAGCCACAGCCACATTCCAGCGTGAGCCCTCAGCGAGATCCCTCCTGCTTCTGCTGAGTTCTGAGCCCAGTCCTGCCATTGCTTTTGTGACTTTGGGTGAGTCACCTGGGCCCTCTGAGTGATGAGCTTATCTGCATCGCAGGGATGCGGGCCACTTAGGGAAAACACAGAGAGAGATGACATCTGAAATTTAAAGTTCTCCGCACATGTCCATGGGGTCACAATCACAACTCGGTCACTCTGGGCCTCAGAGTCTTTTTTGATTATCGAGAGAGTTGAACTAGAGCAGGGTTCCTGCAGTATCTATCTACCATCTATCATCTATAATAATGCCTTTCTTTATTCCTTTGTTCAATGGACACTTGGGCTGTTTCTATGTCTTGTATATGATGCTGCCATGAAACTGGGGTGCACATATCTCTTCGAGATAGTGATCTCATTCCCTTTAGACACATACCCAGAAAGTAGAATTGCTGTCTCATACAAAAGTTCTATGTTTAATTATCTGAGGAACCTCCATACTGTTTTCCATGCTTGCAGCACCAAAGTACATTCCCATCAACAGTGCACAGGGATTCCCTTCTCTTCACAGCCTGTCACTTGCTATTTCTTGTCTTTTGGAGTTTTATTGTTGTTGTTTTTAAGTAGGCTCCATGCCCAGCGTGTAGCCCAATGCAAGGCTTGAATTTACAGCCCTGAGATCAAGACCTGAGCTGAGATCAAGAGTTGAATGCTTGTGGATGTCCAATTTTCCCAGCACCATTTATTGAAGAGACTGTCTTTCTTCCAATGGATAGTCTTTCCTCCTTTATCGAATATTAGTTCACCATAAAGTTCAGGGTCCACTTCTGGGTTCTCTATTCTGTTCCACTGATCTATGTGTCTGTTTTTGTGCCAGTACCACACTGTCTTGATGACCACAGCTTTGTAGTACAACCTGAAATCTGGCATTGTGATGCCCCCAGATACGGTTTTCTTTTTTAAAATTCCCCTGGCTATTCGGGGTCTTTTCTGATTCCACACAAATCTTAAAATAATTTGTTCTAACTCTCTGAAGAAAGTCCATGGTATTTTGATAGGGATTGCATTAAACGTGTATATTGCCCTGGGTAACATTGACATTTTCACAATATTAACATCCACATGCAGAAGAATGAAACTAGACCACTCTCTTGCACCATACACAAAGATAAACTCAAAATGGATGAAAGATCTAAATGTGAGACAAGATTCCATCAAAATCCTAGAGAAGAACACAGGCAACACCCTTTTTGAACTCGGCCACAGTAACTTCTTGCAAGATACATCCACGAAGGCAAAAGAAACAAAAGCAAAAATGAACTATTGGGACTTCATCAAGATAAGAAGCTTTTGCACAGCAAAGGATACAGTCAACAAAACTCAAAGACAACCTACAGAATGGGAGAAGATATTTGCAAATGACGTATCAGATAAAGGGCTAGTTTCCAAGATCTATAAAGAACTTATTAAACTCAACAGCAAAGAAACAAACAATCCAATCATGAAATGGGCAAAAGACATGAACAGAAATCTCACAGAGGAAGACATAGACATGGCCAACATGCACATGAGAAAATGCTCTGCATCACTTGCCATCAGGGAAATACAAATCAAAACCACAATGAGATACCACCTCACACTGGTGAGAATGGGGCAAATTAACAAGGCAGGAAACAACAAATGTTGGAGAGGATGCGGAGAAAAGGGAACCCTCTTACACTGTTGGTGGGAATGTGAACTGGTGCAGCCACTCTGGAAAACTGTGTGGAGGTTCCTCAAAGAGTTAAAAATAGATCTGCCCTACGACCCAGCAATTGCACTGTTGGGGATTTACCCCAAAGATACAGATGCAGTTAAACGCCAGGACACCTGCACCCCGATGTTTATAGCAGCAATGGCCACGATAGCCAAACTGTGGAAGGAGCCTCGGTGTCCAACGAAAGATGAATGGATAAAGAAGATGTGGTTTATGTATACAATGGAATATTACTCAGCTATTATGACAAATACCCACCATTTGCTTCAACGTGGATGGAACTGGAGGGTATTATGCTGAGTGAAGTAAGTCAGTCAGAGAAGGACAAACAGTGTATGTTCTCATTCATTTGGGGAATATAAATAATACTGAAAGGGAATATAAGGGAAGGGAGAAGAAATGTGTGGGAAATATCAGAAAGGGAGACAGAACGTAAAGACTGTTAACTCTGGGAAACGAACTAGGGGTGGTAGAAGGGGAGGAGGGCGGGGGGTGGGAGTGAATGGGTGACGGGCACTGGGGGTTATTCTGTATGTTAGTAAATTGAACACCAATAAAAAATAAATTAAAAAAAAAAAGAGTTGAATGCTTAACTAACTGAGCCACCCAGGCGCCCCTTTCTTGTCTTTTTGATACTAGTCATTCTAACAGGTGATATTTCATTGTGATTTTGATTTGCAATTCCCTAATGATGAGTGAGTTTCTTTTTGATGTACCTGTTGGCCATTTGAATATCTTCTTTGGAAAAAATGCCTATTCAGGTTCTTTGTCAATTTTTAATTGGGTTATTTGTTTTTTTTTTGCTATTGGGTTGTATACATTTCTTATATATTTTAGATATTAACCCCTTATCAGATATACGGTTTGCAAGGCATAGCCTGTTTTGAGCAAAGCCAAGAGAAGAAAATCTAAATGTGAAAAAGAGGACAGGTCATAAATCAGGATTTCTTTAAAAGCTGATTCCCCTGTTGCATTTAAAAATTAAGATCTGGGGGTGCCTGGATAGCTCAGTTGGTTGAGCTCCCAAGTCATGATTTTGGCTCAGATCATGCTCTTAGGGTCATAAGATTGAGCCTTGAGTTAGGCTCTGTACTCAGCAGGGAGTCAGCTTGCAATTCTCTCCCTCTCCCCCTCCCCCCACTCACACATGCTCTCTCTCTCTCAAATAAATAAATAAATCTGTAAAAAAAAAAATCCTAGGATCTGGTTTGTAGAAATAAACATATATCCGGTCAACTCTTCAGAAATCTGTCTGTGCCTACAGCACATACATCTATAGATACAGAATGATGGTGCGGGGGAGAAGCAGGGCCCAAGTGCAGTCATGGGGCACGGGGATGCCAAGCAGGGGGTCACTGGGGGCTAGGATGGCAGGCTGCACCCCAGCAGAACTGAGACCCTCCAGGGTGAGTTTTCTGATCCATGTGGAGGCGCCCTGAAGACTAGCCAGGGTGAAAGTAGACTTGGAACAAAGGACAGCAATGCTGTGCACATTTTCTCTGCCCTCTTGATTGCCCAAGGCCTTTGCCCCCTGTGTGGCCTCACTTCCCCATCCTGCCCAGACAAGGTCCTCCCCTGACAGCCTCTTTCTAGGACAGCCATAGCCTGTCCCCACCTCAAGGCAAAGAGCCTGTGCTTTCCCCCAAAGTGGGTGTGAAGTGAAAGATTATTCTCGGCAGATGAGAAATAATTTATTGTTACATTTAATTAACTTAAATTGCTGGTGTGCAGAGAGGAAAAAATGGAAAGGAAAATCTTCTGCCTACAGATCCGGGAGGGGGGCTCACCCGGGGGGTTCCTCCCTTCCACCCCTTCTCCCTGGGGCTCCCTTCCCCTTCTCCCTGCTATGTCACTCCTCTGCTCCCCTAATGAGTCCCCTTGGCACTGCCGAAAGCAGTGGGGGCCTGCTTCACCCACCCCTGCAAGACCTCAGCTCTGGATTTACACAGACTGCTCCCAGGACCCTGGATACACCTTCCATTGAATTCTAAGCTCCCTGAGGGCAGGGCTTGTGTTCGGCTGCCTTTGGACCCTCAGTGGGGCCTCGCGCAGAGTAGGCTTCACTATACCCGAATGAATAAATGATGGGCTGAATGAAAGAAAGAACAGGTGGATTTCTACTCTGCCTCCTTTGACCATAGAGTCCCTTTGTCATTCCCACCAGGACACCTATTCCTCATTTTCCTGCATCTCTTTTCTTCCAGCCGCCAGGCTCTCTGCTCTCTCTTGGAGGGGTTCCTAGTTCCTTAGAGGGGTGTGCTGAAGGGAAAAAGCATCTGGCGGTGGGAAATGTAGTGCTGAGATCTTATCCTGACTCTGGCAAACTCACTCTGTGGACAAGTCACTCCCTTGCCCCTTTTCCTGCCTCAGGTTCCTCATCTTTAAAATGAAGAGGGCAGTGTGTTCCGTACATGCCTTTCCAGGTCTGAAAACGCTCTGCAGAATGTACAGGAGAGTAGAAATCAGACCTCTAGGGCCAGAGAAATCCACACGGGGATCTTTGATCAGCCCCTTCCTACTTGTGTGACCTTGGGTGACTTAACTTCTCTGAGCCTCAGTCTCCCCATCTGTAAATGGGGCTAATAGGGAGGAAAGTTACACTACAAAACTCTTGAAGAGAATCAACAATATGGTACATTTAAAAGAGCATGGGCACGTGATATCATGAGCACTGGCTGTTCTTTACCTCTGAAACCAATAATACATTATATGTGAATTAATTGAATTTAAATAAACTAAGGTTAAAGTAAAAAAAAATAATAAAACTAAAAACAGCATGGGGCAGAACACAGAGTAAGCAGTTGACAGATGGCAATGAGAACTCTCATTCGATTTTGTGCAAGTGGCTTCCTTCCTGACTGGGCCTTTCTCTCCAGAAGCACTCCTGGACGGATCCCCTGCCCACCCGGGGCATGTGCACCTACTATCCAGCACCACTCCACCCCAGGGCCCAGCAGCCACCTGTGAAAGTGGGATGTGCCTCTCCCTCGGGATTTGCTGGGCACCGTGCCCCAAGTTCTGCTGACCTTCCAGCCTGGTCTGCTTGCCTTTTCTGCTTCTCACGCATTCTTTCTCTCCCCCTCTTTGTAGGGCTCCCCCTCAGATTCACTCATTAGTATCTTCCCCTAGCTCGTGCCTTCCAGCCTCCCTGCCTCCCTCCCACCCACCTTCCTCTCTCCACTGCTCTTAGCCTCTCCAGCTCTTCCTCCCTCCTCCTTCCCTCCTCCCTCCCTCCTTTCCTTCCTTCCTCTAAATTCCAGCTTTTGTTGAAGGCTTGCACAGTGCCAGACTCTGATTTTTCACATCAATTCCTGCTCAACCCAAAGAAGTTGGAGATTTTACTCTCTTCCCATTGCACAGATAACAAACTGAGGCATACACAGATAGTAGGTAACCTGTTCAGGGTCACTTACTGCTCCATAACTGGAGAGCCTGGGATGGAAGCTGTGTTCCAGGGCTGGGATGGTGGCCCAGGATGGGACAGCCTGTTTCCCTGCCCGCCCTGCTTGTCCTGCCTCCCTTCCTGCTCCCCATCCCTCAGCATGGATCCCCCAGAAGAGGAGGTACAGGTTTCCTTTGCTTCTGATCTCTAGCTCTGGGCTACAGCCTGGCTCCCCAAGAGCTGGCAGTGGGAATTGGTGGTCGGGGAGGGCAGGTAGACATGGGTCGGATACTCTTAGGGAATTCAGGAAGGATTGAGTTTGGTTCTTGGAGACAAGTGGAACCAGGCCAGGACTCTGATCCAGCCCCTTGCTCCTGGGAGCTGTGAGTGGCTCCCAGACACTGGGAAACCATTCCTGAGGGCGTGGGAGAGGCATCTGCTACTCTGGGAGATAGAGCCGAGGTGGTGGGGACATGGTGCGAAGACACCAGCTACGCAGGTGTCACTATCAGCTGGGCCCTCGGCTTAGCCGCTCCCTGACAAGTGTGAATTGAGGAGGATTTCAGTGTCAGCATAAAAGGGATGTCCTTTAAGAAGCTACATTTTAAAGGGGATGTGAAGAGGACCAGGAAGGCAGAGTGAAATCATCTGACGTGTGGAAATCAGGTTCTATTAGAAAACTGCTAAAGGTTTTGAGGCTGTTTTTTTTCTGGAGAAGCAACTGCCTTCCAGACCAGGAGGTATTGGTTTAAAGGGGCTTCTGGACCACCAAACCACACTGAGCAGGGTAATTTAGGGCAGAGATTAGGAACAACCATACTATCGTCCATAAGATAGACAATGGCCCTGTTTCTTTGTCTGCAAAATAAGTGAATTAGATGAAGTCAGAAGTTTCCAGACAGTCCTTGGCATCTGGGAGATAGAAATTTCTATTTCTCAGGCTTCATCCTTGAGATTCAGGTGCAGCAGGCCTGAGGGAAACTCAGAAGTCTAGGTTTTAATGCCCTCCAGGTGATTCTGCAGGGCCACCAGAACTGAGGGGGTAGCTGAACTAGCTCAGTGGTTCTCGACAGGGGGCAATCTTGTCTCCCATGAAACATGTCTGGAGACATTCTTGGTCACCACAACCGGAGGAGTGCCACTGGCGTTTAGTGGCTAGAGGCCAGGGCTGCTGCTCTACATCCTCAAATGCACAGGACAGCCCCCACAGCGAAAAATGACCTGGCCCCAAATGTCAGTCATGCGGACACTGGGAACGCCTGTGCTGGAGGGTTTTGTAGCTTCCTCTCAGATCTGAAGACATGCACCTGCCGGCCCATGATGGAAGCTGGCAGGGGGAATAGCAGGTGGGGAAGAAAGGGGGACCCTGGAAAGAATGGGGGAACAAAGGAGACAGGTCTGCAGGACAAAAAGAGGCCCTGATCTCCCTCTATCCAGCAAATGCCCCGTGGGACCTTGGACCAGTCACTCACTCACCTCCTGGCCTCGGGCTGAAAGCAGGGGACCCGTGGGAATGATGGCACCTGGCCAGCTGGGCAGATGGGAGGTTGTTCCCCTTACTGTGGTCCTGGTGATGCCCAGTGGGGGTGTGCAGCCAATGCTTGAAAACTAGCAGCACAGGAAAGGGCGAGTGGCAGTCTCTTCCCTAAAACCAGGGAACAAGGCTCACCCAGACGAGGCTCCAGGGCCGCATGGGCCTTGGGCCACCACCCGTGGAGGCGGGAGGCAGAGTTGGGCCCTGGAGCAATGCAGAAGTCAGGTTCCCTTATCCTGGGCAAGCCCAGGGCCAAGGGGTACAACCAACGTGGGGCTGACTTCTGTGAGCTTTGGGGTGAGCCCACCACAGAGGAAGGGCTTCCCTTGTCTCGCCACAGCTCAGCGACCACGAAGGTCAGGAGTCTTCCCCAGAAATCAGTGACAAAGTGCAGGTTGGTGAGTGAGAAGCAGGAGGGGAAGGGGCCCACACAGAATTGCCAGGGGCAAGGGCTCCGAGGAAACCAAATGTTTCCATCCTCCTGGCCATGAGCTGCTCCTGCTTCAGTCCCCCAGCCCCCCACCCCCCCATCCCACCCCCACGGCCAGAAGACAGCCGCTCTGTCCCCGGAGTCCTGACGGCAGGAGGCGCACACGTGCAGAGCATGGCCGGCAGCCCAGCTCCCCAGAAAAGTGAACCAGGGATTCCAGGTCATAAATTCCGGCCCCAAAGGAGGGTTTTAGGCGGTTCGCAAAGGGAAGTTGGGTTGGGTGCTGGGCTGAAAAGCGTGTGTCACTCGGAGTAAGCATTTGGAAACATTGATGTGACTTGTCCTCGCTCAGACATCCTCACATGTTGTCAATAGATGCATCTCATCGAACAGGGTTAGACCAATTCAGATGCTGTCCACCTCTCCAGGGCAGGCGTGTGGTACAGGCTGCACAGTCATCACATGCAATGGGGCCAGGTGCCAGCCTGCCATAGATTAGAAAAATCCATGGGGTCCTTCCCCACAGCCCGTTTGAGAAGCCCTACCTTAGCTGGAGGAAAGCAAACTGGCTTATCATGGAGGCCCCATGGAGGAGGCGCCCTGGTTGGGGCCAGTGTCCAGGGAGGCAAGAGGCTAGAGGGGCACCCCCCCTCGCCCGCCCCCATAAAAGCAGCAGGTCTCACTCAGTGCATTTTACTGGGGGCGGGCCCCTCACTACATAGCATTTCCTCCTTTATTTTCCTTCATGGTCCAGAGGAGGACCAAGCCGGGGAGGCTGTGTGACTTGCCCAGGGTTACCCAGGCAGGACGTAGCAGAGCTCACTCCAGCCACAGGCCCCCTGCCCCCTTGGCTTTAGCGACAGTGCTCCTTCCTCGGGGGTGCTCGGCTTCTCAGGGGCGCACATGTGCCCTGCCATGGCACCTGCGCCCTGCATGTCACAACCTGGCAGCAGCATTAATGGCAGGGCTATGGGGACCCAGCAAACTGGAGAGAGAGAGAGAGAGAGAGAGAGACACACCAGAGGTTGCCCCAACCCTTAACATAAGGACCTGGGGGGTTGGGATGTGAACTGAAAGACAGGATCCCCAGGCCCACTCCCATCCTCTGGTGTCCTCTGCCCCCTTCTGTCTTGCCTGGTTATTCCTGCCTTGTTACCAGCAGAACCGGGCCAGCGCTGCAGAGGGAACCCCAGGCACCACCATGCCTCCTCCTCGGCCCCTGCTTGGGGACCAGCGCCCTGCTGTCTGAAGACCCCAGGTTCTGAAAGGGTTCTTGCCCCTTTGTCCTCAGCCCAGCTCCAAATCTCCCTCCAGCAACGTTTCCCACCAACCCTGCCCAGAACCCCTCAAGAAGCCAAATGCTGCCCTGGCTTTCACACGTAGACAAACGTCCCCAGTGCTGCGGGGATGGGGGTGGAACACAGGGCAGGACTGGAATTGCTCGATGTTCCTAAGTGGCGCCGACAGCGTGGCACTCGATGCGCCATTGAGTCATAAATCCACACGCAGAGGCAGAGGAACTATCTGTCTAGCTTGTCATTTCTGTGTCTCCTGTCGCCATAGCACCTCCACGCGCACAGACAAACGTGCAGCAGGGAGCAGGAACCAGGAGGTGCCCTCCCCCAAGTTCCGCATCTGTGGTGTGCTGTGCCGGCGTGGGGCACTGGCCTAGGTGCCGGGGACCTTTGATTTTGTTTTTAAGGGACTCCTCCTGGAGCTAGCAGAGCTCAGAATCTATGGGAGGAACAAGGGCTCAGGGGATATGAGTGACTAGGGGTCTGTCTGGGGTCTGGTTAGCAATCGTTTTGAGCCTTCTGTGGGGGGCAGGGGTCACACCAAAGAACCACAGGGTCTCCTGTTGTTTGAGAGCCCACCATGAGCTAGAGGCTCACACCAGGGGGAGGAGACACAGCAAGCACAGAAACAACCAGTGAGGGACACACTTGGATTGGAGGGCTTCCTGGAAGAGGTGGTAGGGATAGTTCAGGAAGACTTTGGGGGACATAGCAGACAGGACTGGTGCAGAGACTGGAGGGCAGCCCCACAAGGAGCAACAGCATGGCCAAAGGCAGGGTAGCCATTAGAAATGAGTCTTCTGGGGGTGAGGAGTGGGTAGAAAGGAGGACAGTGTGACTGGGTGGAGGGCCAGAGGATGGATGGATGCCCGGAGTGTCTGATTCTTTCACCTCTAGAATGGGGCAGGAGGACTTAGTAGGGCCGTGTCTGTGGGGCCAGGCACAGAGGCAGCTCAGTACACAGCACATCTGGCCAAGAGAAACTGGGTGAAGAGAAAGGCAGGAGGAGGGGGGAAGGGCAGGGGCTCAGACCAAGTCCAAGGACACAGGCCTCCCTCCGAGGGCCAGCCTCTCAGCCTCCGAGCCAGGCATGTGTGGCCCAGGGAGTGACCATGGAGACTGTCCACCTGTTGTGAGCCCGCAGCCCAGCCCCCGGGTGCCCAGCTGCCCCTCTGGGAGTCTCCTCTAGCCCTGGCCTCAAGCTGGTGGCTGCCACACACCAGCCTTGCTGGCTTAACTGTACTTGGAGAAGACAGGATGGGGCAGTGACCATCTGAGGGGGTAGCAGGTGGGGGCATGCTATTGCAAATGCTGCAACAGTGGCTCACTCCCTGGAATTCTGGGGTGTGTGCATGAAAGAGACAGACCGACATACAGACCACACACTGGGGGGCAGGTTAGAACCACAAAGGCAGCAGGTTCGGTTCCTTCTGAACTTAGGGAGGGGACCTCAGCCCTGGGGGCAGCGGGAGGCTGGTGAGGGTAAGGGGAGAGCTCCTTTCTACGCACAAGCATCAGCGGCCTCCGCAGTGAGCCTCAGAGCATCTCTGCTCTCCTGGGTTCTCCGGTCAGCTGACCAAGGCACCAAGCAGAAGGCTGGGGACAGAGGGTGATGATTCTTATAAGAAATGAAGAGGGATGGGGCACCTGGGTGGCACAGTCGGTTAAGCGTCTGCCTTTGGCTCAGGTCACCATCCCAGGGTTCTGGGATGGAGCCTCATGTCAGGCTCCCAGCTCACCAGGGAGCCTGCTTCTCCTTCTCCCCCGCTTGTGCTGGTGTGCTCTCCGTGCTCTCTCCCAATCTCTCTCTCAAATAAATAAATAAATAAAATCTGAAAGAAAGAAAGAAAGAAAGAAAGAAAGAAAGAAAGAAAGAAAGAAAGAAAGAAAGAAATGAAGAGGGAAAATGCTATCTCTGGCCTCAGAAGCAGGGGCACACATTCCCTGGGCTAGTAGGGAGTACAAAAGCACAAAGCAAGAATGACCCAAAATGACCCGCAGTTCTTTTTTCTTGCTTCCACCTCTTTCTCTCTTTTCTTTTCTTTCTCCCTTCTTCCCTTCCTTCTTCTCATCCTCTAGACCTTTCTGTCCTGATCTCTCTCTCTCATGCCGACTTTAGCCAGTGGTACCCACTTCTGCGTCACCTTTAGGTTCTGTCTCTGTCTGCCTCTCGCTGTCTTCTGCAGGCCCCCATCTTATATAATAAAACTGTTCACCCTGAACAGCCCCATGGCCTGCAGGGCCTTTGCTTCTGTTAGTGCGATGGGGGAGGGGGACCAGGAGAGGGGGCCTGGACCACTGAGAATGGTGTCTTAGGCAACTCAGGGCTTTCCCTCCACCCTCCCCCAGGGTAGCCACACCCCTCCTGGACCCAGTCTCCTCCCCCAGCCTGCAGAGTTCAGCCCTGCATCCCTCTCCCCCCCTGCTCTGTCTGGTCCCCATGCTGTCAGGGCTGGCACCTCTGGAAATGACCAGACCCTTCCCACACTCTACTGGAGGGAGGCTGGGGAAACACGGATCAAAGGAGAGAAGGTCCCTGCCGTAAATGAAATGTTGCAGCCGTCTCTTGCCCTGGCCCATCACCCAGGCTCTTGGGCTCCAGGTACCTGCCAGGCACGCTGAGCAGTACATTGTCCCAGAGGCCCTGCCTCCCAGGTCCTGAAGGCTCAACTAAGTCTCCCACTGTGCCTCAGGATAGCCCCACTACCTCTTAAAACTCCAAATTGTAGTCTGACAGCCTAGAACAAGGCTAGGAAAGCAGCTGGACCAGTCTGGCCAGTTTCTGTCCTGGACTCTGACCTAGGTGCCCTGGCTCCCAGTCAGGTTGGCTAGAGGTTGGAAACAGATTGACCCTAAGAACCCCTCCTCAAAGCACCTCACTGGGGCTGCTCCCTGAGGGCCCAGGGGGGCCAGAGTGGGATCATGAAACTGCCTGTGTTTATAGGGCAGGCAGGGTACTCACAAATATCTTCATCTGTCCCTGAAACAGTTTCATGGCTGCTGCGTGGACGGTTGGCCAAAGAACACGTCTGGCGAGAGCATCTGAGTTGGCAGTTCTGTGTACACAGGACCCATCTCCCAGAAATGCATCTCAACGTGGCCATTTCACAGAAAAGGAGGTTTATGTCTGTGCTCCCCAAGGCTTCCCCCACTACACTGCCTCACCTTCTTCATTTGCTGAAGCAGATACCATTGAGTCTGGAAAGGAATGGTTAATAATCTGATGCTTAATAGACTCCAGCTAGTTGCTTTAGAAATAATTGCATCAGTGAGTTAATCATTTTGTAGTACCCTCCCTACACGTCTCTACTTTTATTATCAAATGTTTTTACGTGTCAGATGTTCAGAGGGATAATCACAGGCCCCTTTGTCCTTTGACCTTTGTGTTCAGCTGACAGCCGGTGACTCCATCCCTTCTCCTCAGGGACTGTGAGAAGGACTCTGGGACAGGAGGAGATTCTCCATTGCCAAGCACTCCCTTCTCCACCTCCCATTCCCTCATCTCTCCTTTGATGGTCTTCTTTGGATTGATAAAATTTGGTAAGATTTATTACGTGACTACTCGAGCTAATTATTTATTAAGCCAGACACTGTGCAATTGTGCTTAATTTCACACCTGACATCTCGTGAAATCATTAGGATTAATCTCATAAAGTGGGTACTATTTTCTCCCTTTTTGCAGATGAAGAAACTGAGGTTCAGAGTGATAACCTAACTTGCCTGGAGCCCACATCTGCTTCACCTGATGTTCCCACCCATGCAAGAAGATGCTGACCGCCACATTGGGCAGAAGTGAGGGCTGGCTGGCCAAGAGCAAGTCTGAAGACAAGCGCTGAGAAAGGACTCGGTGATGTTAGTTCCAAGGGACTCTGAGAATCTAAGTAAACAGGAGTCATTTGTAATTAAGAAATTCATTCTTTGAGTGTAAAACTACAGCTAAAAATGAGACTTGGCCTTAGCTCCAAAATGGGTTCACTCATCCTTTCGTTGATTCCATGGTTGATTAGAAGAGAGTCAGAGCTGGGATTGATCACCCCACCTCTCTCTGCACCGAGAAGGAAACATGAAAGACCCCAGGTCACCCAGCTACCAACTAGCTGTCCTCCAGACACAGCAAAGGCGATAGAGCCAAGGCTCTACCCTCCATGGATCCTCTAAATCACTGGGGTGCTGCGTTGGCTGTTTGTTGCTTGCTCTCTGCCTGCCTGCCTTTCTCCTTTCCATTTTTAAATAGTGGGCTTAAGGGGCAGTTCCAGTTTTCTGCATCAGGCATGGCTTTTCTTTGTTTCTTTTCTTCTTCCTTTTTTTTTTTTAAAAAAAATTTATTTATTTATTTATTCATGAGAGAGAGAGAGAGAGAGGCAGAAACACAGGAAGAGGGAGAAGCAGGCTCCATGCCGGGAGCCCGATGCGGGGACTCCATCCCGGGACTCCAGGATAGCACTCTGGGCCAAAGGCAGGCACCAAACTGCTGAGCCATCCAGGGATTTCCCCCCCCACACCTTTTTTTTAAGAGGGGGTGGTAGGGAGGGACAGAGGAAGAGGGAGAGAGAGAGAATCTCAAGAAGGCTCCTATGCCCAGCACGGAGTCCGCAGGGCTTGATCTCAAGACCCTGAGACCAGGGCCTGAGCTAAAATCAAGAGTCCGACGCCTAACCGACTGAGCCACCCAGGTGCCCTGAGGTGGCTCTTCTGCTATGGTGGTTTTGACATGACATCTGCATCTCGTGGGAGCCAGCAACAGATCCACTCTGATCATACAATAGTAAACTGGAAGGAGCAACAATAATGCCATCCATCCAATCAACAAACATTTGTGAAATGGCTACTACGTGCAGTGGATTATCAGGTTCGGTGCTGTGAAAAGTGAAAGATGCAAAATGCTATATATTGAGCATCCAAAGGCCCTTCCTAGTTGCTTTCCTGCATTATCCCATTTCGTCTGAAGAGCAGTCACCTTGCAACTTTTTCTGAAAACAAACTGTGCCAAGTGCTATTTCAGGTACTTTCTGCATATGAACCCTCTCATCCTTACCTCAGCCTTGCGGGTAGGTATTGCCTCCATTTCATAGCTGGAGATGCTCAAGCTCACACAGAGTACTGAGTCCAAGTACCAAGGTCCCACAGCTGGGGAGGAACAGAGCTGGGAAGTGAATCTACTGCACCTCACTCTTCCTGTGTAAGGTCATGGCTCTAAGCAGTGTTTGGAAACAGATCTTGCACAGAGAAGTGAAAGGTACCAGGTAATCTAATTCAATACCCCTGTTGACAGAGAAACTGTGGCAGGGAAGGTGACCTGCCTTAAGTCACACAGCTGATTGGAGGCACAGTTAAAACCGAAGTCAGGTTTGCCAAATCCCTTTGGGGGTCCTTCCACCCCCAAAACTGCTGAAATAATCGGCCCTGTGCCTAACACCTTCCTTCCAGGCCACACCATGGCTGGGGCCGGGGCCCATGGCCTTGGCACACATTGTGGGCACGGCATGTGTCATGGGCGCCTGAAGTGCTGCCGGGGGCACCGTGGACCCCCCCAAACTCCTTCTTCTGTGCAGCTGAACCCCGCTAGCTGATGATGCTCTCTGAGGAGCAAATGTCAGAGAGGGTGAGAAATGGATTTTCCACTTGAGCTGATCCTCACTGGCTCTGGGTCAGTGTCCTGCTTTTCCATGGGTCTGTACCCTCCTTGAAAACTGGACTGACCTCCCCCTGGAGACTTATATAGAATCCGAAGGGCCCCGGCTGGCTTTCAGCTCCGCTCTCCTACTTTGTACCTGGTCTGTGGCAGCCCACGGCCCCACCCTGGGCTCACTCTTTTGCCCTCCTGCCAATGCTCCCCTCAAAAAGTGGCTCCATGTTATCTGTCAAAAAAGAACTTGAAATAGTCCAAATGCGCGCCAGTATAGGATCCAAAGTGTATCCACTCACAGGCAACATGCAGGTGTTGACAAGCTCCCTCTGGAGGCTCAGGAATCACATGGGACAGACGTGGGCCGTGACACAGTAAGACGATGTGCCCAATGGTAACGAGAGTGCCCAAACCTGCACTTGAGAAAGGGCCTACAGGGATTATCTCAAAAATGATCGCACAGCTGTGTTAGGAGGGTAAGGAGGTAATAATTGCTCCCTCTGATTTCTAGACTTTGTGTGACACTGCTAGATAGCTCTTATGATAAGAACAATAATAGCAATAATAAAACCAGCGCCGCCTTCAGAACTCAATCTCCTTTCTATCCCTCTAGGCTTTGCCTTCTCCACCCTCACACCTGGAGCCCAACCTGGAGCCCACCATTGGGAGCCACACTCAGGTCTCCCTACGAGGAGCTGCAGCTGGTGGGTAGCTGACCCAGAGGTGCTCAATTTCCCTCTCTCCTGGAGGCGGAGACAGTCTCACCGTCTCTTCCTCTGCATCCACTTTCCCCCCAGCCCCCTGTAACTAGGGCAGTGCAAGCCTCACAATAAGGGCCCCAGAGTGAGTCCTTTCCCAACGCTGGGTGACCTGCTGGGGACCAAGCTGGATGTTGGATTAACTCCTCTAGATTCAAACTAACAGAACTACCTGAGCTCTCATCTGGCAGAGGTCTAGGGTGAGATTTAAGTGGTTTAGAATATTCGCTGATTGAAGCTAACAAAACAAACCCTTGGAACAACAGTGCCTGGGTTTGAATTCTGGTCCCACTACTCACTAGGCTGTGTGACCTTGAATAAGTTACTTAGCTTCTCTGTACCTCAGTAATAATCCCTACATCCTAGGGCTGTTATGAAGACTACGTGACTTAATATTTGCAAAGCAGGTAGAACAACACCCAGCAACTCATACATGCTAATAAATAGAAGAAAAAAGTAATTATTTAATTGAAACCAGCATTAGCTGCCCATTCATTCACTGCCTCTTACTCATTCGGTATTTACTGAACACCTACTGAGTTCATTAGGCCAGACATAAAGGACACACACCTCACCATCTAGTAGGAGAAACACACACGAAATAACAACAGGAAAAAAAAAAGTCTTTTTCTTTTCTTTTAGAAAAACGTGACAATTCTAAGCAGAGAATGGCACAGGATTCTAAGAAAGAACGGAGAAAGAACATTTACCTATTACCATGTAATCTTAAAAAAAACAAAACAAAACAAAAAACCCAAACCTATAGTTCAATTCTTTGAATCCATTTAAAAGATCCAATTCAGTCTGATTAGTGAATTCAGAGCAAGGTTGGGTACACACTAGCCTTCCGGAAAATATTCCCCATTTAATGCCATCTATTCAATCTCCCTCGATGTTTTTCTTCCTCCCTCCCTCCCCGGTCCCCTGATTACCCAGAAAATAAGTCTCTGGGTTCACCCCTGGTCCTCAGTTAACGGGTGGGGGAGGGGATACGGGTTCAATCAGACCAACCCTCAGCCGTTTTGTTTTTAAAAACCTCTGATAAATATTTGGGAGGGGAGGGAGGGAGAGAGGCTGGAGACAGCCTCAGTAACTGGTAACGTCTCCACTGCCCAACTGGCAGCTGTTACATTTTAAAATTTTGGTGGTTTCACTCAAACCACTGTGAGCTGGTATATCGTACAGTTGGTTTAATAACTGATGGAAAAATGAAATTCAGTCAATCCGCACCCCTCCCCCAAATCCATTCGATTCTTTTCAGTGTAATCGCTTTTGAACGCCCTGAGCCGGGTCAAGCTGGTGTGGTCGGTGTTTGCAGCCCAGGTCGTCCGCAGCGACCCTGCAGTCCGGGGCGCCGGGCAGCGGTGCCGGGCCCACCGACCTCTCCCTCCGGTGCGGCTCCCGCGCCTGCACCCGGCGAGCCCAACCGCTTAGGGACGCGCTCGGCGCTGGGAGTGGCGGCTGCAGCCGCCCGCGGGCCGGACCGACGACACCCCCGGCCCTGCCCCCTGCCCCCTGCCCCGGCGGACGCAGCCCGCGGGCACTCCCGGTCGCCCCCGAACTTCGGCCGGCAAACACTGCGTGTGCGGTCCGGTGACTTTTCCTGAACTCGGGGCGCCGGGGTCGCGTCGCCGGCCCGGGCACAGGAGAGGCGGGCGCGGCGCGGGGACCCGCGAGGGCAGGGCTCGGGCAGGGCTCGGGCAGGGCTCGGGCAGGGCTCGGGCAGCGAGCGCGGGGCGCCAGCCCGCCGGCCGCAGCGCAGGAACCGCGGCCGCCGCCGGTGCTCCGTCTCCTGCCCGGGGAACGCGATGTGGACCGAAGGCTGGGAGACACGGGGGACATTCATCTCCCCGACTCGCAGCTCTCGGAGCAGGGGAAGGGGCAGGAAGGAGCTCCCCAGAATGGAGCGGGGGCGGGCGCAGTGGGGGAGCCTCCGAGAGGGTGCTGGGGCCGCTGGGGAGCCAGCCCCTCTCCAGATCCTCCAGCACCGCGGTCGGGGTCTGCACCGCGGACAGGGGGCGGTGGATCCAAGTTTTCGCTCCCGCAGCCGAAAGCGATGCTCCGCACGGAGCCAGTGGCCCGGGTGGGCGGACCCCTTCCTCCGTCAACATCCCAGCAGCTTCGCCACAATGATGCCTTTTTTTCTCCGGAGTCCTCCCCGCCCCCGCCACGCCGGCTCCAGAGGTCCGGGGACGGGGACCCGTGCCCAGCCCTGCCGGTGACCCCATCACTCCCGCAGCCGGGATGGGGGCGCCCGCGCTCGAGCGAGGACCGGCTCGCTCTTACCTTGACGAGCCGGAGCTGCGGGCGCCGTCCCATCGTCGGGCTCGCTCGGTCACCGTCCCGGGCGCCGGGGTCCCTCGGACATCCCAGGGGGGCCGGCCAGCCGCGGCGGGCTGGGGCGGGCTGGGGCGGGCTGGGCCGCCGGGCTCCCGCGTCGCTGCCCGGCGCCGAGGTGCCCGGCCCGGCCCCGCGGCTCCCGCGCTGCCGACCCCGGGCAGGTCCCGCCGCCGTCTCCTGACTCAGCCCGGCCGGCAGCCGCCTGGCGTCCCCGCCGCCTCCCCCTCGGTCCGCGCAGCTCCCCGCCTCGACTCCCCGCCCCCTCGCCTGGCGTCCCCTCCCCGCTCCAGCCTCCTGTCCCCTCCCCTCCGGTCCCTCCTCCGCGCCGCGCCCCTCGGCTCGCTCCCCCTCGCCTCCTCCGCCCCCACCCCTCCCCCGCGGGCTCCCCGCGCCCCCGCGGTGCTGACCCCCTTTCCCTGCGCGCGGGGTTGCGGCAGGCGGCGGGACGCACAGGCAGCGGTGGCGGCCGCCGCAGCCCGGGATGGGGGGGCGGGGGCGGGGGACCCAGCAGCCTCCCGCCTCCTGCCTCCCGCCTCGCGCGTGGCCTGAGGTCGGGGCTTGGCAAGTCCAGGGAGCCTGGGGGGCACCGGGGGGGCTCAGGTGAGTCCGTGAGAGCGAGAGGATTGGAGACTGTAGAACAGGGCAGACCGAGCAGAGGCGCCGCGGAAACCCGGTGAGCTGGGAACTGCGTTTGGGCAGCTCCCCCCCCCCCCGCCCCCAGCGGCCGGGAGAAGGTCCCCGCCGCCCCCACTCCAGCGGGGCCGGGAGCTGCATCTGACCCTCAGAGTCGTTGGCACCCACACACCAGGTGCCCGCAGAGACGCGAACCTCTGCGGGACGAATCCTTCTCATTTAGCCGTTCGCTCATTTTCACTCATTCGTTCATTCATTCATTCATTCATTCATTCCACAAACTAGGCGCCAGCCCAGTTTGGTCCAGGCAAGGGGCTGACGCTCGGAACCCTAAGGGGAAGGGGAGACGGCAGTGCCCTGCAGGACCCGCTGGCATCCGAGCACGGTGGCGGGGACAGCAGCTAGGCATCCCGCGAGCCGGGCGTGGAGGAGGCCGCAGCGCCCCCTGCCGGCCGAACCCTCGGGGGAGGGGTCAGCCGCCCCGCGGGGGCCCGCGGTCTTCACCTGCGCGGCTCCCCAGCTCCCCACTTCCACGCCCAGCTCCGGAAGCAGCTCCCACCTCCTCCAGCCCCTTAAGTTTTTCTTCTCCAGCCCTTCCATTTGGACAGAATTTTTGACTTCTCTTACCCCTTCCTTCCTCCACGGGGGAGCTGAAGAGAGAGGTGGAGCCACCAGGCAAAGCCTCAGCCTGCAGCGCCAACAAAGCCCCTTCAGAGCAAGCCCGAGGACTCCCTGGCAGAGGATGGAGGATGGTGGCAGACTGGTGGCGAATCGGCTTTGAAGTCAAACTCTGAACCTAACTGCCCTGGACTCCATGCGCTGCTGCCCCCACACATCTGCCCTCCTCCTTTCCACTCACCTCTCATCACATTAGGCAAGAACAGCGTGTTCATGGGTCCAGCTGATTCTTCACTCAGAAAGGGAGCTACTGTAAAAGGTGGTGTGATTCAACGGGCAGTTTCCTTGCGGGGAAACTGAGGTTCAGACTGGTGATGCCCAAAGTCCCATAACTGGTGAGCCTTGTACTCAGGTTCCTGATTCCCAGCTCAAAGTGCCTGGAGGACTGGGCCCTGAAAAGGTTTGGGCCTTCAGTGGGGAGGGTCATTGCCCTGGAAGCCAGCTGGTCACACTGGCTTAGCCTCACAGGGTGGCACTTTCTAGATGAAGCACACAGTCCTGAGTCTTGCAGATCCCCCCCATTAGGTTAGGGCTGCAGAGCTGGTCATGTTGAAACCAGGACACTCATGCCAAGCCCAAAAGAGATGGATGCACCAGCCAGACTGCCGATGTTATCATTCTCAACAAAAATTAAATGCGAAGTGGTCTAGCCTAGTGCTGGTTCTGGAGTCAGGGAGCCTGAACTTGAGTCTTGGCTCTTCCACTTTACAAGCTGTATAAACCTGAAAAACTATTTAACAGTGCCTCGGTTTTCTCATCTATGGAATAGGGATAGGAATGCTTACCTCACAGAGTTGTAGGTTGGTTTGGGTGAGTTAATATTTGTAAATGGCTTGGAATGGTTTGGGGCACATAGCATGGACTTAGGGAAGGTTAGCTTCAGTCACTATTACCATCATCATCATTATCATCATCACTGAATGGACCTGATGCTCAAATGTATGGGCCTCATGGTCCCTCCTTTCTAGGCAATTCTTTATGGGAGCAGAATTCTTGATTAGAAGGCCACAGCGGCAGTGAATTGTGGAATCAGAGGAGAGGAAGCCTGTGGGCCCTCAGGGAGGTTTGCCCAGGCCCTGTTAAGGCCTGGCTCTTCAGCCCTGCCCAACTTTACAGCTGAGTCTCCAGCGACGAGACAGCTCCAGATTTCCAGATTCTGTGTTTCTGAATGTTTAATAAACACCAGCAAATTTTTCCTTTCTGAGTCCCACTGTCCTCCCCTTGACCTGATCTTTAAATATGCTAATGCCATCGATTAAGCTGTAATGAAGTCTTGCCCTTCCTGCCTTTTTGGTGTGGGATTCAGACCTTCTTTTTCTAAAAGAGCATCTAATGATGGTACAGTTCCTCCCCCCACCCCCATGTTGACTGTCTTGACTTCACTGACTTAACATCTTCGCTCCATTCCCACCCTGGGGTGAGAGGAGGGGGCCTTCTGTATCACTCCATTACCTACTTATTTATAGTTTTGGCCTTGACCACTTGCTTGGGGGGAGTTATGAGAGCCTCCTGTTTAACATCTTTTCTGTAAAAGGATTCCATATTCCCTTTCATTTGTCCTGAAACTGCTTCCTTCCACCCTCAAGAGCCTGGCTCTTATCTGCTGATTTTGGTGAAGACGCCAGTTCAAAGCCTTCTGTGCCCTTCCTCCATCTCAGCCCCAGCTGCTCCAGCCACCCCACCTGACAGCTCAGGATGGTCTCATTACCAGCCTCCCCACCCTCCTAAGGGCAGCTCCCTGCTCTATCTGACTATTCCCTTCCCAGACTCTCTTCTGACCCCTCCTTTGCCCTCTCCTCTTCCTGTCCAGGCCCAGACCAGAGTCAGTTTTCATTCATTTAACCTGCCAGATTTGGAAGAAAGGAGAAAAATGAGGAATTTAAGCAGGATTAAGAGACACTTCCATGTCCTTCCAAGCATTAGGAGAGACAGATGTGAATAAGCAGTGATGGGTGGGATCTGGCAAGGGAGGGTTGAGCACAACCCTTCTGCCTGTGGGGTTCTTCTGGCTTTATCTCTGGGTATCCTAGTGAGTTGATGGTCTGGAGCCATACTTCTCAGACTACTTGTGCAGAAAAACCGCTTCTTGATTTTTAAATTTCAATCTGTTGCTGAATGATATGATCGTAAAATACAGTGGGGATGACTTATTAGAAAAAAGAAATAACAAATAAAAACAGACAAAATAAAAGCCCAATTTTTAAAGCTATTAGATCCAGTGGACATAAAACTACTCTGTCAAGTTACCTAAAATTTTCTAAACGATTACTGTCAACTTCTGCACTTACCTTGTAATGGACTGACAACAAATTATTTTCAGACAGAACATGCTTGGAGTAGCACTGGTCTAGAATGCTTCTCAAGTGTGAGATCAGGAAAATGGCCTTTTGGTGAGAGTAGCTTATAAAATCACATGCATATCAGGGGAGATGGTATTAATTATCCCATCCATCTGTGCATTCATTCAACAAACATTTAATGAGCAGCAACTATGTGACAGTCACTGTTGGATACCAAGATGAATAAAGATGAATATAATAAGGGCCTAGCCCTCAAGATGTTCACCGAGTGGAAGGAGACACTTTGATAAATAATTAAAAGCTAGTGAAATTAGGTCAATAATAGAGCAACCACTGTGGCATGGAAGCAGAAATATTAATTCTGCCTGGGGCCAGTGGGGAAGGCCCTACCAAGGAAGTGGTATTGTGCTGGGCTCTGGAGGCAAAGACAGATGTTTAATCCCATATGGCCAGCCAGCACTCCATAAATGAGTTAATATATGTAAAGTGCTTAGCACAGTGCCTGGCATATGGGAAGTGCTTCAAAAATGTTAGCTGCTCTTATTGTTAAATCTTATAAATCACCACCATCATCATCATTCACCCAGATCTACCCACAACTGAGCATAACTTTGTCTTGGGATTTGGGGGCTATAGGTAGCTCATTTTGGGGAAGAGGGCAAACTGGTCTTCACCTACCCTCTTTGTCAGAGTTAAAATCTAGAGGAGGTAGACTGGAAGTTAGATATTAAAGGACGTGAGTATGGACAGGTAGAGAAGAGAGGAGGCCTTCAAGACAAGAGGGCACCTTAAGAGACAGCCAGAGGAACAAGTATGGGGCAGGGGAAGAGACTGGTCTGATGGGGACAAGTGATGCACTGATGGGTGCAGTGACTGGGTGAGGCTGGGCAGAACTGAGGGGGGAAGGGGACAGGCTGTGGATCCCCTTAGATAAGAGACGTGATATTATTTCTTCTGTCATTTAGAACAACAGATAATAACAATAGTAATTAGGATTTGCATGGCAGTTTGTACCACACAGCTCTTTCACAAACATTTTCTCATTTAATCTTTATAACAACCCTATAAACAAGAGATATTAATAGCCTTTACAGATTTGCAGATGAGAAATCTGAGCTCAGAGGTTGATCCCTTGCCCAAGGTCACACAGCTGGCTTTGGCATAGTCAGGATTCCAGCCTGATGTCCCTAGCTCTCACTCCACGTATTTCCAATGTACCACAGAGACATGACCTGAGCCTAGACCCCTAGGGAGCTGTGATATCACATAGAGAAGGTCCTGGCTCCAAGAAAACGATCCTCTAGAATCATTCTTTCCTTTTACTTTCCCAGCGGAGAGACAAAGGGGAAGAGCAAAGGCAAGCCACAGGACAAGCTCAGCAGGGACAGCAGGCAAGGTGGGCCACTCAGCCACAGAGGTCTCAGGTGATCTACTGACTCCTCCACCTCTTCCCCCGTCTGAGCCTAGACCAATCGAGGGCAGGTGTGCTTACCCTGGGTACAATTACCATATTTTTGCACTTACTAAGTATGGCCAAGGGGCACCTGGGCAGCTCAGTCATTTGAGTAACAGACTCTTGATTTTGGCTCAGGTTATGATCTCAGGGTCCTGGGATCAAGCCTTGCATCAAACTCCATGCTCAGCATGGAATCTGCTTGAGGATTCTCTCTCTCTCTCTCTCTCCATCTGCCCCTCCCCTCTTCTAGCTGCAGACTCTCTCTCAAATAAGTAAATAATTAAAAAAAAAAGTGTGACCAAGAGAGCCATTGAAGTTGTTTTTAAGAAAACTTTTTAAAGGAGCACTGAAGTAAGAAGCTTTGACACCTTAGGAACATTCTGGAATTGAAAATATATCAGAGGCGCTAGCTGGCCATTTGTGCAGAGTCAAAAAGAAGGGCACACACTCACATTTCTTCACAGAGAAATAGCATACCTCTAGCCTAGACTAGTGGTTCTCAACTGGAGGCTTTTGCCCCCCAGGGAACATTTGGCAAAGTCTAGAGATATTTTTGGTTTTCACAAGTGGGGAAGAGTTCCTGGCATCTAGTGTGTAGAAGCCAGGGATGCTGCTAAACATTCTCCGGTGCACAAGACAGCCCCACAGCAAAGAATTAATCTGGCTCAACATATTCACAGTGCTGGGGTCGAGGCACCTCGGCCTAGGCAAGAAGTTGGTACCATGGACAGCAGAACCCTGGGTTTTCCACAGGGCTATGATCTATGGAATCCACCTTCTTCTATTCTGTCTGAAAACCACAGAAATGCAAGAGTTCACCATTCTACATTTCTTGAACTCCATGATTTCCAAAACATGAGGCTCCAGGGAAGGCACTGGGGTAACACCAATGCGGTGTGCATGAGAGGGTAGGATGGGGATCTGCTTAAGGGCCCCCAGGGTAGTTGGTTGAACCAGCGCAGGACTTCAGGACTCTGAGGTCTTTGTGAATGTTCCTCCCCTTCCCCCAGGATAGTGCTCAGACTTCCCACCTCCACCTCTTTTACAGGTAGAGTTTGTCCTTTTTCCCCCTAATCTTAAAATCCTATTTAAAACTAGGAAGTTCTCATACAAACCTGTTGGTCTAATAGGTAAGATGCTATTATTCTTGTTTTACAGATGGGTTCATTGAAGTCTAGAGGCTGAATATACAAGGTGCCTATCTATTTCCCTGAAGAACTGTGAGCTCCTTGGAGGGCACATACTGCTTCCTTTTCATTTCAGTAGTCCCAGCCTCTGGCAAAGTTCTGCGCCTCAGCAGATGCCAAATGAAATGTTTATAGTTGATGATCAGTCTTATCATTGGATTAGACCCCAGGATCCTGCCTCCAGAGCAGTGCACTCTGTAAGCACCTGTCCTCTTCTGGACCCTTCCTTCTCACCACCACTGTAGCTCTCCCTCTTCTGATTGGGGCCCCTCAAAACAAGCAGTTACACCTTCATGGTGGGGAACCACAGAACTGAGCCTCAATTCTTCCCTCCCCTCCCCACAAGCCTTAAAAAGAACTCAGGGCAAAGCAGATTTGCCCTCAAATTTGCTAGAAATGTCTTCACTTCTTCCAGAGAAACTCAGGGAAACTGGTCACCCTGACCTCCACTGGCCACTTAGAACTCACAGAGTAAGACAGGGAGACTGAAGGGACGTATTAACCAGCTACAATGTGAGGACCTTGCTTGGATTCTGATTCAAACAAATTGGAAAAAAAAAAGACCTATAAATAAGTAGTTGGAAACATGAATTCTAATTAGATATTTAAAAGTGTGATAATGGCGTTGTGGTTATGTATTTAAAATGAATCTTTATCTTTTGGAGATACAACCTAAAATATTTATAGATGAAATGGCATGATGTCTGGATTTGCTTTACAGTGATAGGGGAAGGAAGGAAGTGGGTGGGGATATTAATGAAACGAAGTTGGCCGTGAGTTGCTAACTGTTGAATCTGGGTGATGGGTACATGGGAGTTTTATGTAACATTTTGTCTGTTTTTATGCACTAAAAAAAATCATAGCATGTGAGGGCTGCCTGGGACCACTTAGGGAGCACATATGCCAGGGTTTCCAAACCATCTTCTTCTTCTTCTTTTTAAAGATTTATTTATTTGTTTTGTTTTGTTTTGTTTTTGTTTTTGAGAGAGAGAGAGAGAGAGCGCGCCCGTGAATGTTTGTGGAGGGGGGTATAGGGGGTGAGGAGAGAAACGGCCTCCTCGCTGAACTGGGAGCCCCGACTCTGAGATCATGACCTAAGTCGAAATCAAGATTAGGTGCTCCACCAACTGAGCCACGAAGGTGCCCCCAAACCATCTTCTGTGGAACTGCGGGGATTCTGAAGTGATGCCTCAGGGACTGAAGTCAGAGATGAAGTAGGGGGAGGAAGTGGTTATGGAAAGATTAAAGAGGGGGCTCAGAGGCTGCATTTTTGTTTGATCAGTTTTATAAATTAGAGGTGTATAGTAGAGGTCATTTTTCGAAAAAGTTTCTTCCCAGAGCAGCAAGCAGTGTTTCCAAGACCCAGTGTATTGGGGGCAGAGCTCGGCAGAGCCTAGTCTCCTGACTGCCAGATTCCTGCACTCCGCACTGCACCACACTGCCTTCCTCAGGCCTGGCTGAGGCCCTGTAGCTCCTGCAAGACTCAGTGCACCCGAGGCCTCGGTCCAGTTGGCCTTAGCTGGGATGGGGGCTGGGTCATGATACTCCTGCCTTGAGGTGCCTGTAGGCATGCTGCCTCCCGTGGGCCACTCACTGCCTGATTTCCAAAGCCAGGCCTGTGGCTCAGAGCCAGCCTTCGCTTTGCTGGCTGCCATCTGGCCAGGCCCCAGTGGCTCAGCTGGATGTGGGCCAGCACTTCCACGTATGCCTGAGCCAGAGAAGTGCTGACCAGGGCTCAGCCTAATGGCCACACCATGGCAGTTCATTTCAGAAGAGGAAGGCCTCATGCTGCACGGGCCTCTCCTGCATGAGAGGACTGGCCTGGGGCTGGCCAGACGGTTCCATCCCATGTGGTCAGGACAAGGGGATGAAAAAGGCTGAAGTTCTTTCATCCTACCTGCATGCTTGCTGGGGGGGAACACAGAGAGCTCCTGAGTCATGGGGCAGAGGAGACAGGAGGAAGAGAGGGAATTGCCTGCGAGACAGGTGGGAGATCCATTTGCAAGAAGCAGCCTGGCTGGACTCGCAAGGGCACAAAGGGAGCGTGGCTATGTCAGTGACAAAGGAGGTCATGGTGGTTGTGCAGGGACCTTCCATTTGCCTCTCCATATTTACCCTACACATTTCCCTACCTGCTGTGTGCCCCAGCCCTGAGTGGTGTGAACTGTACCAATTGACTTCCTCACCCTCCCACTTCCTGTTGGGCTCAGCCAATAGGAAGCCCTGGCTGTAGATCAGTTGAAGAGAAGAGAGTGAGTTGGGGTATTTATCCCACTCTCTCCCTGTGGGGTGGCCATAGCACGGCTGTGTCCCTTGATCAAGGGCCCCTGCTAGCTCTCATGGCAACCTCTCTGGTAACCTCTTCCTCCCCTTGTCCCTTTGGATCTCAGGAGAGCCAGTTCTCACTGGTCTCAGGATACTGCATGACCCCTTATGGTTTCCCCATTCTGTGCAAATCTTTGTGAACAGTCTCTTTAATAAATCCCTCTCAATTTATTCAAGTGGGCTGTGCATTTCTTGCTAAGACTTTGGTCAATGCAGGCTGCTCAGAGGCTGAGTTTGCAAATGTGAGACAGTACACAATGAGTCTTTTCTTGCATGGGACTCCAGTGAACTAGAGAGATGGTGAGGCCTCCCAGGGGGCCTGCCTGGACGGACAGAGCAAGGGGTGGAGACAGGATGTGAGGCAACCTCCAACAAATGAGCAGAGACCCTCATGGAGGGAATCCAGCTGGAGGCATGGCTGGTAGAGATGCCAGGAGGAGGCCTGGGGGTCTCCCCAAGCCTCACTGGAAAGCTATTGCTACAGGAAAGGGGAGAGCAGGAGGTGCAGGGGCCCAAGACAAAGAACAGCAAGGCCAGGCCCTGCCTAGGTATCTCCCACCGTGCTAATGGGTACCCTGAGGGTCTGTGGCTGCTAAACTTCCAAGGATAAGCCCCTTAGCTGGAGAAGAGTCTCCTGCCCAGCCTATATCATGCTTACTTGGAGTCGTCTCCTATAAATATCCAGCCTCCAGGCTCCCTGCCTCGGTGCTTGTCTTCAAGTTCCACCAGCTGCCTGAGTGCCCTGCCCCTTTCCAGGACTAGAACCTCTACCTTGGATCCCACACACTCCAAGCGCACTTCTCTCCTGCACCAGTTCCCATCTTATATTAGGGTTGTGTCTCCAGACTTGCCTTTTCCAGCCCTGGCCCATAGGCCTTTTTGGTGTGTGACTTTAGCAAGTCACATCTCTTTGGAGCTCGGTTTCCTTATCTGTGCAATGTAATGGTAGCTAGAGGTATATATATATCAAGAGACCTCTCCTGTCCCCTTCAGACTTAAATGAATCCACAGATGTATGTCTTTTGACCTGCTGATAGATGATGCAAGAGAAGAGAGCACGCTTCACTCATTCATCTTGTGCTCCCACGGCACATAGCTGAGGGCCCCGCCAGCAAGGGTTGGATGGATGGACTGGTGGGTGGTTGGGTGGGTGGATGATAAATCTCTCTGGAGTGGAAAAATGCAATTCATTCCATGGCCCTGGGTTTATAGAAATGTCCCCTGGGAACTTCCCACTGCCTCTGCCCACCTCCTGACTAATCTTGCATGTTCTCATTTGTAACCTGGTCCCCAGAGCAGACTCTCCCTTGAAAGTGCATCTGGAACCAGCACCAATGGTTAGCCTGTGAAGGGACACGAGAGACCAGCAGCCACAGTCACCTCTAGGGTATGAGCTCAGGGGCTTAGGGGTGCTCAGGAGAAAGAAAACATTCCTATGTTCCCTTTTGTTCTCTTTGGACTTTTTAAAACCATGAATTACTTTTCTAATATAAAGGAAGTCTCTTTATTTTTTTAAAGATTTTATTTATTTATTCATGAGACACACACACACACACACACAGAGAGAGAGAGAGAGAGTGAGGCAGAGACACAGGCAGAGGGAGAAGCAGGCTCCATGCAGGGAGCCCGACGTGGGACTCCATCCTGGGACTCCAGGATCATGTCCTGAGCTGAAGGCAGATGCCCAACTGCTAAGCCACCCAGGTGTTCCTAAAGGAAGTCTCTTTGAAGACAAAGTAATATACCAGAGGCTGATAATTACTTGTTTCTTCCAAAGAGAAAAATTGAGTAGCTGAGGATTCAGGCAGGGGTGAAAAACAGTGATGACACTCACTTGTCAATGTCTATCCTTTGGTGCCTTTAGGATTTCATACCATGTACATTGATTATTTATTCTAAAAACTGCATAAATTTAAGAAACCACTAACCTGTGTAAGATATTCTTATAGTGAAATGAGGTACTTTTACTTGGCAATAGCTCACTTAATCCTCATCACAATCCTGGGTACCTATTATTGTCTCTGCATTCAGATGAGGAAACCAAGGCTCAAAGAGGATTTATGTTTTGCCTGTATTTCCTTAGTTGGTATAATGTGGCATTGAGACTCACACCCGGCTTTCTAATCCTACAGCAGACTGCTGATGAGGCTCAGCTTACCAAATATACTTCCATTACAGAAAAACAAATTGGCATTTTGGTGTATGAGTCAGTCTCTGGAAGGTTTGTTTATTGTGAGTCAGCCCCACTGAGCTCTAGCCCAGTGGAGGCAGCTGAAATGAAAAAGATCCCAGTGCAAGCAAAGCTGAGGCCAAGACTGAGGGCTGAGGAGATGCCAATAAACTACACACAAGAGGAGCTCCCCATGCCACCGATCACATGCAACTCCTCATCTCAACTCTAGTATCCTCAGCTTTGTTTTTGGACATTTTACTTTAAACTTCGCTCACTCTAGGAAGCTTTCATTGGTGCTGCAGACTAGCTCTGCGAACACACCCTAGCACTCGAAACAGCCTTGTCCAAAGTCTGCTTTCCCTGCGACCCTACACTCTATGCCTTGATCACAACTACACTCCTACACACCTAGACCCGCACCCAGCTCATAGCAGGAACTCAACAGATACTTGTCAAGTGAATGAATAAACCGATGGCCAGGGCCTTGTTCCTGCCAGGCCACCCTACTTGTCTCATTTTTTATGTCCTGCATCTGTGCTGATCACAGGTGCTCAGGAGTGCAGGGGTGCAGCCAGAGGGGATGGAAGGGTCCCTGGTTGTCAGCTCTGGGTCTCTTTCCCGTGACAAGGACATGGTGTGGACAAAGTAGCTGCTCATCTTGTCAATGAATGAGCACTTGGCCCTCCCAGGCTGCCCAGCGCTCAGCTCTAGTTTCTCATGGGCCCAGGGACTTGGGGTGGGGGCAACCCCTCTCCTCTGGGGTGGACTGTGGGTGGCAGTGGTGGGAGAGGAACTGCGGGAGGCCTCAAGGGACCACCCCTGGGCCACCCCTGGGCAGTGGCAACCTCTGATGTTAACCCAGCATAGCCTGTGGCAATTGCTCATTTCTGTGTCTCCATCTCTCATTTCTCCCTTTGCATGTCCCTGCCTTGCCTCTCATAGTAACACCCCCCCCCCCGCCCCCGCAGAAGCTCTTTCCAGAAAGGTGAGGAGTCAGAGGAAACTGAGTTCCATTTTCTCTGGAGCTTGTTCCTATGGGCTACAGCCCTCCTCACACCCTGACCCCCTCCCGGTCACCGTAGCCCCTGCCCACCTCTCACATCCCCTCCTACTGAGAGTACCTCTCTTCCATCCGCCTTTCCATTCCACCCCGACAGCAGGATTTCTCCTCCATGGTGGATATCAGCCTCCCTAAGCCCTGGGAGAGCCCAGTCCTGCTAATGAGCTAAAGCTGACCTGGTCTCTGGGCTGAGGCCACTGCATTTGTTCATCAGTGGCAAGACCAGCACGGATCCCCAAACACTTTCTCATCATTGTTCCATCAGCCCAATGGAACTATTTATTGGACACCCACTAAGGATGAGGCTTTCACAGGGGAAGGGCCAGTGGTGCAGGCGACATGGCCCTTTTCCTTGTGGATCTATAACCTTGCAGGAGCAGCTGCAACATAAAGGGGTCCCTGTGTGAAAGGGGACATCACCGCTGTGAAGCCAACAACAGACCTGGAGTGTGGTCTGGGTCTTCCTACCAGCCAGCTGTGTGACCCTGGGCTAGTCCCTTCCTCTCTCTGGACCTTGGTTCTTCTATCTGCAAAATAAGGGTTTGAACGAGGTGGGCATTTTCCAAACTGCAGTTTGTAACCCATTATGAGATGGTGATATGAGTTTAGGGAGTCAGAACCAGCATTCAAATATTAAAGAAGAAAAAAGGGGCAAACATATCAGCACCATACATTGTAGGATAAGTGTTACATAAAGAAACTTCCTAATGTTGTGGGTAGGTGTGTAAACGTGTGTTTTGTACCCATGTTGCTCTGTATGTGCTGCACGATGGTCTGTCTGGGGGTTTGCACATTGATGTGTTGGCATTTCAGGGATCTTGATGTTTGTGAGGACATTTGGGACAAAATACCGGCGACTGGGAGTCTACAGTGTCTGAGAATCCAGCACGTGATCAGATGGGCTCACTTAATCCCTCCTTCTGTAGATGAGGAAACCGCAAACCAAGGAGAAGTGACCATGAGCCCTATTGGGCTAGAACCCATTCCGGGGCCCTTACACCCTCAAATGGTGGTGCGCTGCTGCTGGGCGGACGGGGTGAGATGGGCGGAGAAGAGTATTTCAGGAGGCCAACCAGGGAGTCCTCTGGAAAGCGGCTGCCTACTCAAAAAGCCTGTATTTAAAATAAAACAGTTCAGCCTGGCTTCCCTCCCCCACAGAAGGCCGCCTCCACCCCCGTCCTGCTGGATAATTCCTTGACAGACACATTAGTTAAAGCTGGGTTAACCCTTGACGCCCAGCCCCTAGCACCAGGGCAAGACCTGGACCCCGGAGGCCGTTCCCTCCCCAGTACCAGCAAAGATTGGATGTTGAGCAGGAGAAGGTGAACCCACAGCCACACTATTTTTAGTCCAAGAATTGGTTGCCAGGGACATTAAGCTAATTCCCTGCCGTATATCAGAGAAGCGACAGCGGTGCTGTTTGCAGGGTCTAATTGCGGGGATTTATTGCAAAATGCAACTTGTCAGGGCTGCCGAGGCTGGGGTTCAATCTCCTTGTCATCAGAATCTGAGCTATTTGCCGATTCCTTGGGCGGAAGGGAAGGGAGTGGGGTGGAGAAGGGGCAGGTGCTGTGCCCTGGGACTCTAGACGGTTCTCAGCTGACCTTGCACCAAGAGTCCCTGAGCCCAGGGTGAGACAGGGAGAATAGAAGGCATGGAGAGTAGACCGGGGCTAGCGGAGGGGCTGGGGTTGCCGGGTCCACGGTCAACGAGACTCAACCTTAACTTTCTTGATGCCTTCAGATCTGGAAAAGGCCCCTATGGGACAAAACTGCTAGCTTTTCCTCTTGCCAGTGGATGGGAGCATGGGAGGCATGGGATGGGGGTACAACAGAAGGGTTTCCAGTTAGAAGGAAGAGTCCCTTGACACGAGGATTCTTGATGGAGGCACAGAGGCGACAATGTGCAATCTTGGTGGTGGTCATTCTTCTGCCCATAGGAAGGGAAGGGGATGAGTAGATATGTAGCAGAGCCACTGGGTGCCAGGCACACTGGTTGGCACCTCGATGGGATCTTATTCAATATTCTACACAGGGGGTCTCTATACCCATTGCATAGGGGGAAGATCTAAAGCTCAGGTGAAGAGACTCACCTAAGGTCACACAGCAGCCAGAAGAGCAGAGCCACAATCTCAGAGAGAATGTGTCCAATGACAGAGTTTTCTCACCAGGCCTCACTAACCTGGGATCCCAGGAGCTGGAAGGAGCTGGGCCTCTTCCCCTGAAATCCTGGGGCAAAAGATACTCATCCACCCATCCCTCTGATGAACATGCCAGGTGCTGCACCAGGGCCTCTAGAAGAGAGACATAGAACATGGTGCCCATCCACAAGGAGCTCACATGGAGAGGTCATTCCTTCCAGCCCCCTGCCTCATCTCATCCCCTCCAGAGAGAGCAGTCTGCATTTCAAATAGCTCAGGAAAGGAAAAGCTGCAACCTTCCCTGGGTCAGGAAGATTTAGGAAGCTTCTGGTGTCCCCTGGTGAGGGGTAGGGGAAGGACAGCTTGGACTCTTAGCATCTTGGGGGAAGGCTGGACTCAGGCCTACTTTCCTTATTTAGATACCCGGAGTAATGATGCAGAACCACCTCATGGGAATGCTAAATGAGAAAAGGAAGGTCGAATGCCCCTGGCCATGGGTTCAACTTCCCTGAGACAAGCTAAAATTGGGTTGATCATTGTAGCAAAACCCTGTGATCCGGTACCTAGGTTTGCCGTTCTTCTTTACAATTATTTTTAAGCCATGTGTATTTTTAATAGAGACCATAGAACCTGCACGTGATGCAAAAATCAAAAAATGCTCAGACCCTATCCTGAAAATTTCCCTCCCTTCCCTGCACTTAGCTACCCAATCCCTCTCTCCAGGGGCTCCAAGTTTATCAGTTCCTTGGAACCCTTCCAGAGATAATCTATCTATTCACACAAACAAGCAATTATGGCTGCATATTCTTTTTGTTTCATGCAAACATGCTTCTCTGTACTTTATGTTTTCCCCCACTTAATTTATCTTGGAGATGGTCCCAAATCAGTCCATAAAGAGTGTGCCCAGTCATTCTTTTGTTATGACTGCATAATATTCCACTGATCAGATGGCCCATGTTCTACTTATCCCCAGGGATGGGCATTCAGGTGTTTCCAGTCTTTAGCTCTTATAAACAATGCTGCAAAAAAAAAAAACAAAAACAAAAAACAAACAAACAAAAAACAACCTCATTCCTAAATCTTCTGGCATATCTAAGAGTATATCTATAGGATAAATACCCAGAAGTAGAACTGCTCACCCATGAACACATGCGTTTATAATTTTGACACTTCCTGCCACATCATCCTCCAGGTCAATTGTGCCAATTTGCACCATTTTAGGGTGGGTTTCCCCAGAAGCAGACCCTAGGATAAGGATCCAACGGCAGGTAGTTTTTTTAGGGGGTGATCCCAGGAAGGGAGGGGGAGTGAGATAGGGAGGGAAGGAAACCAAGCAAGTTACCCCTGCAGTGACTGGAGCTTACTCCCCCTGAAGAAACTGGGGAGCCTTTGTGGGGCACAGGCCTCACAGTGATCCCACTGGGGGCATGAGGACACAAAAGTAGGGCTCCTTCAGAAAGTGGGGTGTCCCGTTGCCCCACACCTTCACCAATAGCACACGGTTATTCTGAAAGCCCAGTCCTCCTCTCCTCAATGAGCGTTCCTGCACCCCATCTTTCACCCACGTACTGCCGGCCCGTGGAGTGGTTGCCCACCGTGCCACCCCATCCCAGGCTGACACCAGATCATTCTGCTCTTGCAGGATCCCTCCTGGATGCCAAGCCCTAGAGGAGGTGCAGAGGCACGTCTCAGGTGACTAGACCCCGAGCTCTCTGAAAGGAAACCACCCGGCACTTCCGTTGTACTCTGCCCCCACCCTGGGCAGCAGCACAGAATGTGCCCACTCCGTAATTGTTTAACTGGCCCAAGAGAAAATCCTGCCCTCATTCCCTGGAACGTACACCCTGCATCCCTGCCTGTGAACCCCAAGGGCAGGTCAAGGCCACACAGAGGACACAGATATAGACACCAGGAGTCAGCCCAGCCAAAGCATGGGCCAGCCGCCTCCGAAGGTGGGCAGGGCTGGGTGTCGGAGGGGGCACTGCCCTCTGGGCTCAGGAGGCTTCTCCTTGTTCTCCTGCCATGCTGGCACAGAGTTCCAGGCTCTCCTTGCTGAGGTCCCTGAAGCAGACAGGAGAGGGGGTGAGTTGTGGATAGGGGTGCCGTGACCTGCTTTCAGGATTCCCTGCCCTTCCTAGCTTTATTTAACTGATGGCTACTCTCCCTGCCAGGATGCTAGTAGTCAGCCTCAGATGCAAAAGAATAAGAGGAAGCACAATCCTCTACTAACCAGGCTCAGAGCAGGACCCTGGTCAGGGGTATTAGCCCTTGAACCAGACCTGCAGCCACCAGTGACATCAACAGTTAAGGTGGGAACAGAAATGACCACCCTGACATCTGCTGAACCAAGTGGAGGTATTAGCTACAGCCTCTCCCTCCCTGAGTCCTTTTCCTGCCTGGCTATTAATAGAAACACCAGAGAGAAAAACTAGCACTCATGACAACTGGCTCAGCGTCAGGGAGTGGGAGAGGGCAGGTTCAGGGGAACCTGGGAAGCCTGGTGGGCATTCCTCATCCTCCCCCACACCCCCACCAAGTCTGGCTGGTAAACACTGCACAAGGCTTGGCTCCTCCCTCAGTCCCAGCTTACAACTTTGTAAAATAAGGATGCTGTACTAAATTCCACTGATAAATGAGCACTGAGCACCTATTATGTATCAGGCGGTAGGGAAACAAAGGTGAGCACCACACGGTTCCTGCCCTCAAGGAATTCCTTCTGTCTAGCAGGAAATAAGCACAACCAAATAACTCTGTGGGAAAAGAACAGAGTAAAGTGGTGTGTGAAGGTCATGGGGCACCGAAGAATGACTAGTTGATTCTCCCGGTAGGAAAACACCCCAAAGAGCCTGAGGCATCTGAACTGGGCTTCACAGGATGCATAGGAGTTTTCCAGAGGCACCTCAGTGACTTCAATACTTCCAATGCCAAAATTCTATTCCCTGGTCCACCTCAGCATTTGGAAACTACATCCTACAAAACTCTAATATTTTCAATATGTGAATTGAGTGCTCTCAAGAGATGGAAGAGGTTTGGGAAGCGATGTTCAAATGCAATGGGTCGGGGCATCTGGGTGGCTCAGTGGTTGAGTGTCTGTCTGCTTCTGGCTCAGGTCATGATCCCGGAGTCCTGGGATCAAGTTCCTCATTGGGTCCCCCCAGGGAGCCTGCTCCTCCCTCTCTGCCCCTCTCTCTCTCTCTCTGGGTCTCTCACGAATAAACAAATAAATACATCTTTTAAAAACCCCAAAACAAAAACATGCAATGGATCTCTTTGCTACAGGACTCCTCAGAGCCTTCACTGTGCTCCCTGCATTGTGAATGCCTAGGAAGGGGGCAGAGACTAAGGATGCCCCTTCCTCCCTCTTGTCATCTTGAAGAGTTCTGCAGAGCCCAGTTGGGAAAGCACTCTCTCGGCTGGGGGTGGGGTGGGGCGGGGGCGGGGGGGGGGGCGGGGGGGACAGCCGTTTCCAGGTGAGCAGCAGACTTTGGCAGCCCAGTCTCTCCCTCGGCATCAGCATCGGCATCTGCATCGGAGTCAGGGCACAGAGGCCTGGGCTAGCTCCCAGCCCCTGCCTGCCACGCAGCTCTCCCTCCAGCCGGGCAGGCCTTCCAGAGGGCTCTTGTCCTGCTGCCTTTCCCACTCACAGCCGAGCAGGAGCCCCCTGCATGCTAAGCAGTCCTGCCTCTCCGCAAGGACCCAGGGTGGTGAACCCAGGGGCAAGGTGGAAAAAAAGGAGGATGGCTCACCGGGAGCCACTCAGGCCCCTGTCCTGGCCCCTGGGCCTGATGGGCTGCTTCTGCTCCACCCACCCCCACGCCACCCTGGCCAGGGTGGGCCTTCCTGGCTCTCCCGGGCAGCAGGGGGCCGCTGTGGCCAAGCGCTCTTACTTGGAAGCCCCACATCACCTTGGAGGAGAGTGGAGCTGGACAGAAAGGTAAGTGCAGACAGCAGGGAACGGGGGACCAGGCGGGGGGGGGGGGGGGGGGGGGGGGGGGCACAGGCTAATGCCAGATTCCCTTCCTCCTTGCCTTCCTTTTCCCTCTTTCCTCCTTCATCCTTTCTTCTTTCCTGCCACCTCTCCATCCATTCACACATAGGGCCCTGCTCTGTTCCCAATTAGCCTGCAACTCACACGATGGGGTGCTGATGGAGGAGCCTTCCCTTCCCTTCCTGCCCCTCTGATTTCTCTCTCGCTCCTCCCTTTATTCCTTCCCCTCCTCCTTCACCCTTCCTTCTCTCCTTCCCCCTCCCTCCTCCTCCTTTCCTTCCTCTGCCTTTCTGCCCCCATCTCCCTTTGGCATGCACCAAGGGCTCCTTATGTGCAGAATCCTACCTCGACTGTCCAGACGGGAGCTGGATGCCCACCACCCGGGACACACCAAGCAGAGGAGAGAGGGTAGACTGCTCTGTTCCCAGAATAAACTCTCTGGCAGAGAGGTGGGATGAAGGAGCCGAGTGCTGGGGGCCCCAAAGAAAGGCCTTAAACGTCGCTGAGAGCTTGCTAGTGCTGAGCTTGTCCTCAGGGCTGTTACAATTTCCTTGGCTCCCAAATGTGTGAAAGTGGTGTTATTGTCCACACATTTACCCATAAGGGACCCCAGCCTCAGAGAGGTTATGCAGTGGGCCCAAGGTCACACAGCAGTGAGTGGAGACAAGACTCCAAAGTGCCTGCTTCTTGGACAAGGCGACATGGAAGCAGGCGTTGAAGGATGTGATGGGCCGGGCTGCAGGAGAGGTGGTGCACTGGGGCTGAGGGTAGGAGTGAGAGTGTGGGAGGCTGGCCTGGCTGGGGCTGGGGCCCAGGTGGGGCGGGGGCGGGGGGTGGGGGCTGCGGCCAAGATCAGCCAGGATGGAGAACAGAGATGAGCCTGGATGAGACAAAGCTACTGGCAAGATGTGAGGGTGGGGCTGGCTTCCCAGAAGTGGCCCATCAAAGATCCCATGACAGAAAGATTTCCAGCCAGGGGGGAGGAAGAAACACTGGGGAATCCTTGCAAAAAGCCACCGGGACTGAGAAACGTAAGCTTCTCTGATTTATCTGCTGCAGGTTATGTTGTGGGTATTGATTTTTTAAAAATAAAATTTCATTATGATTTCTTAAAAAGAAAAATGAGAACGGATGCATGTGGAGACAGGGAGCTGGGCTGCCAATGGTTGATGTAAACCTGCCTCAAGGGCAATGGTACACAGTCCCCTGGAGGAAGGGGTGGGCCCACCTCTGGCTGTGGGAAGGGGCTGGAGGTGGGTAGGGGGGCAGGAGAAAGAAGCTGGGATCAGAAAGGTCCCCCAGACTTCAGTCCCTACCCACTGCCTTCCCTTCCCTCCAGGCCCCTCTGGGTTGGACCGAATACCACTTCTGTGGGTCATGCCTCTGCTGGGACGCCTGCACCCACATCCCCCCAACCTGACGTCTGGGGCCTTTCCCGCACCACCTGGCAACTGTGTACCTAAGAAAACCACATCACCTCTCTGAGGCTCAGCTTTTCTACAAGCGAGGGTAATGCCACTTTGTGGATGCCCTGCCTACTCCACAGGAATGTTATGATTACAGAAAATAAAAGCACTTTTGCAGAAAGTAAAAGGTCCTCCCAAAGGCAAAGGATGAGGTGTGGGGCTCTGCAGGGCAGGCCTTCTCCCCAGATGCACCCCCACTGGCCCCCTCTCCTTTCTCTCACCCACAACCTACCCATTTTTTGTTCCTGGACTGGGGGTGGCATGGTGAAGCGAGCCTGTGCCCTGGAGGGGCTGCTTGGTTTCTCTTTGGCCACCTGCCCCCAAATCAAGTAAGTAACTGACCCCACAGAACACAAGCCAGATGATGGTTTATTCTTCAGAACTTGCTACATCTCATGCATTTCTATTTGTAAATAGATTTTTTTCATAAAGCAGAGACACTAAAACAATGATATAAATATCTCACGCCTGTTTTGCCTGTTAAATTTAAGATAAAATTTCATTTGGCACAGATTTAAAGTAACCCCAGTTCCTGAGTACAGATGGGTACCTTCTGTCCAAAAAAAAAAAACCTTTATCAACCTCTGCTTCAATTAATTCTGACTTCTCCTTTAGCATCTCTGGAGATAATTTAGTTTTCAAAATTCATAGTCTAGAACTACCCATAGACATTTGCAAGCAGTTTACTTAAAAAAAAAAAAAAAAAAAAAAAAAAAAGACTTTCCAGGTGCTGCCACCTGCCATACTAATTGAGCTGTTAACTACTAATTTTCTAGGCAGGGATTCACCTGCTTTCCTACCCCTGCAGCTTTCCAAACCCTTATTCCCAAGAAAAATTTGACCTTTAAAAAACCATATTTCTGGAAGATCCATCATTCCAGGTCTACAATTTTATGTAATCCAAGCCCTTTAGCCAGGAATACTTTTAGGCCTAAGAGATGGCTTCCATGCCATCTTCTTGTGGAGATGGAGTCTTCACTTCTCTAGTCTTCTTTCCCACTACGCCCCTCTTGGGTCAGCCTCACCAGCTCCCCAACACGCCATCACCTCCGCTCTGGCCTCCATCTGTAATATCCCTGCTCCGTGTCTCTTCAAGGCTCAGAACAAATGTCACTTGCTCCACAGAGCTTCTCAAAAACCTACCAGGACCATGAGCGCATCTTCTGTTGAGTTCCCTTATATCTTGCCTGGTAAAGTGGTTAAAGATCGAACCACATTGGGGGCCATCCCTGTGCTGCCACCACCCTATACGATCCTTTTTTTTTTTTAATATTGTTTATTTATTTATTTGAGCAAAAGAGCAGGAGCATGAGTAGGGGGAAGGGGCAGAGGGAGATATGGGGTTCGATCCAAGGACCCTGAGATTGTGACCTGAGCCAAAGCCAGATGTTTAACTGACTGAGCCACCCAGGTGCTCCCCATCCTATAGGATCTTGATGAGCTGCTTAACCTCCATCAGTCTGTTTCCCCCTGAAAAACAGGGATGATAATGATAGCACCTGCCTGTTGAGAAGATTGAGCCCGTGTCCATGTGCTGGCCTGATGTATGCATGTCAAAGGCTCCTCAAACATTGGCTGATTGCAGTGGTCCTGGCTACAGATAAATGCACATTTTTTCCACTAGGTAGTGAACTCCTTGAGCACATGAACCAGAGTTTACTCATCTCGCAGGACAGCTTTGGTCCCACCCCATCTGTACTGCTTTCATCAAATGCCCAACTTTGTGGTCCTTTCTGTTCCTAAAGATCCCATCATCATTTATTCTATCCTCTGTATTCCTTAGGTTTAAGTTTGTGTACAAATGACAAAAAAAAAAAATAGTAGTGGCTTGACAGAGATGGAAGTCTATATCTGTCACACAGGCAGACATCTAGGCAGATAGTTCAGGGCTAATAGGGTGTTTCAGTTTTAAGGCCCCACACCTATGCTCTGCAAAGTATGACTCCCATGAGCTCCTAGCCCCCAGCTTCATGATCCATGATGGCAACACCCATGCTCCTGGCAGTCAATGGAGGAAGGAACAAAGAGGAAGGATAAGGGTGCATCAGTGTTGTCTCTTAAGGAAGATTCCAGAAGCTCTCACAGAACCCCTTCACTTACATCCATTGGCCAGAACTTAGTCAAATGGCCACACTTACCTACATAGGATGCTGAGAAATGTAGTCTTTATTCCGAGTGGCCTTGTGCCAAATAAAACTTCTATTTCTATGGAAAGAAAGGAGAGTGAATCTTGACAGGGAACTAACAGTCTACATCCCCACACAATGAAACACAAATTTTTTAAGTTTAAAATTTTTTAAATTTAATTGGGATGAAATACATACAAAATTGACCCTCTTATCCATGTTTAAGGGTATGATTCAGTGGCATGAAGTACATTCACACAGGTTGTTCAACCTTCACCACCATCCATCTCCAGAACTTCTATTGTCTTGCAAAACTGAAACCATTAAACACTAACCCCCCATTCCCCCTCCCCCAGCCCCTGACCACCACCATTCTACTTTCTGTCTCTAGGAATGTGACTCCTCTGAGTACCTTATATAAGTGGGCTCATACGGTATTTGTCTTTGCATGACCGGCTTATTTCACTTATCATCTTGGCCCCGAGGTCCATCCATGCTGCAGCATGTGTTAACACTTAATTTTGTGTAGTCCCATAGTAATCTCTGCTGTTCCTTGATTTTGGACTTGCCCTCCACCTAGAACCAAAGATCCCCATCCACAAAGATCCCAATCTTTGACAAGATTGTGTTGACGGATTGACATGTGGCAAGGAGAAGGCTAGGTGTTGGGATGAAGGCTTGCGGCAAGGGCAACATTTAGGTTCCTCTCACCTTACAGCACCTTTCTGGGGCATTAGCTCTTCCTTCTGCTTCATAACTAGTTATTCAGAGATTGACCAGTCATGCTAGTCCACCATCACTGAGATTCCTCAGTGTGTTAATCTGGGGACACTTAGACCAAAGACCCTACAGATCACCTAACCTACTTTCTCTCTCATGCCTTTTGCCCAGCTGGCTTCCAACTTCAGATACCCTGTCCCCAAGCCCCTCCCATGTTCCCTGAAAGCACTTTTTACTCCGTCTATTCTCAACTGTGTTTTCCTTGCTATCCCCCATTGCAGGAGAAAAAAGAGAGCCTGAGGAGAGGCAGGTCAGGTTTGAGTTCAGGCTCTTAACTAGGGTTGGGGAAAGGATAGAGGGAAGGTGAGGCCAGAGAGTCAGGTGCACTCTCCTGGAAGACTTCCTCTCCTCCAACCCACTTCTCTACCTTCTACTGTCAAAGATGACACGCACGTCTATAGGAGGCATACCTGAATACACCTGGCACTGTACCTAAATACATCTGGCTTTGTTCCTGAATCCCCTGAGAGAAGCTATTAAAATAGAAACAAACAAAAAACCCCAGATTCCTGGGCCTTAGTCTATGCCTACTAAATAGGAATTTCTGAGGGGACACCTGGGTGGCTCAGTCAGTTAAACATCTGCCTTAGGCTCAGGTCATGATCCCGGGGTCTGGGATTGAGCCCCATGCTGGCATCACAGCAACTACAGAAGTGAGGAGACTACTTCTCCCTCTCCCTCTACCCCTCCCCTCCAGTTGTGCTCTCTCTCAAATAAATAAATAAAATATTTTTTCAAAAAGAATTTCTGGGTTGCCTGGGTGGCTCAGTCAGTTAAGTGTCTGCCTTCGGCTCAGATCATGATCCTGGAGTCCTGGGATCGAGTTCCGCATCAGGCTCCCTGCTCAGCAGGGAGTCTGCTTCTCCCTCTCTCTCTGCCTCTCCCTTCCACTTGTACACTATCTCTCTCTCAAATAAATAAGTAAAATCTAAAAAAAAAAAACAAAAAACAAAAACAAGAATTTCTGAGGATGAAAGAGCAGAAACCTTACCTTAATTTCTAACAAGCTCCCCTGATAATTCTGATGTAATGAGCTTGAACCTGGGAAGCACTAGCATACAGAGGAAAGAGTTTGTGAAATTGGACAGCCCCAGGTCCAACACTGTTCTAGCACTTATTTGCTGTGCAACACTACTAAATTACTTAGCCTGTCTGAGCCTCACATCAATACTTGCCTCATAAGGTGGTGGCGAGAAATACAAAAAGTGATGCATGTAGAGCATTTAGCACAGTGCCTGGCATGCCCAGAACCCTTATAAGTGGGGAGCTGGCTTTACAGTTATTATTACATCATTAACTATTATTATTCAAACATCTGGCATAGCCCACTCTGTAGTTCTAAAGAGTGCTGTCACCAGGCAAGGGCCCTGAAGAGAGTGTCTCAGGTTGAAAGCCAGATAAAAGGCAGCAATGGGGCTATTTGCTAGATGCTGGGCTCAATGAAAGTAAAAGCTCCAGGGAGCCCAGGGAGATGAAAGGAGGGATGTGCCATGTTGGTGATATTACCCTGGGCGCTGCCGTCTGCCAAACTTGCTCACCCCTGCTCCTCCAGCCGCTGTGCCCAAGCAGCTTCCCACAGCAGCAGGGAAAATCATTGGGGGTGGGGGGAGCTCCTCTGGGCACTTGGTGCCACTCTAGAGCCCCTGCTCTCAGCAGGGAAAGGGAGAGAGTCTTGAAACAAGGTGCATGGGGATGGAAGGACCGAAGGCCACACTGGACCGGAGAGCTTTTCACGTGCATCCTCACGACCTGGTGCCCGTTTCACCTCCTCCAACCTGAGTTCAGGGCTTCCCTGCACATCCTGTCCTCCTTTGTGGCATTTGCCACTCTGCTCCGATTGCCCGTCTGCTTCTCCCACGGGAGCATGGGAACTTGTTCAACGTTACCCTGCACAGCTGTCCTCTCCACCCTGCTCGGGCCTCCCTTCTGCTCCGCAAGCCCACCGAGCTATCTCTGGGTCCCCTTGCTTTGCATTCACTGTGCTCTATTTTGGCTCCTGGCCTCTGGCCCTTGGTTGGCTCTTTCTCCTCCATCTGCAGGTCTTACAGAGCCTCTCCCTAGACTGCCCCTGCCCAAAGTAGGCCAGCCAACTGCTCTCCATCACAGCATCTACAAGTTTCCTTCAGAGCATCTACACAATCTAGAATCATCTTGCTTATTAGTTACATACTTGCCTATTGCCTATCTCCTATGGAAGGGAACATATATGAGTTCCATGGGGGTAGGCATAGCTGTCCTATTCACGTCCCTACATCCAGAATGAAAACCCAGTGCCTGGTGCAGAATGGGAGCTCAGTGCATATTGCTGAATAGTCTCGTTATCGGGTCATCTTAGTCCTTAGCCTCTGGCACAGTGCCAGGGACCTGGGGCTGCGGAACAAATGCTTGTTGAATGAACAGATGATACCCTTGGCCACTATGGAATTGGTTTATTACCAAAAAAATCTTCTTAGAGTGATCCTAGGGCTAGAAATCCACTTGTTCGACAATATTTATCGAACAACTACTATATGCTGAGCAGTGAGCCAGACCCAGGGGATAAAGCAGAAATCAGAGTCCCTTCACGGTCTAAATTGCAGAGGAGAGGAGGTCAGCTGGGAGGAGGGATTTCCTGGAAGGTGAGCATAGATGCTCTCAAAGTCACATCCACTTTCCTCCATCCTTTTTCCTGAATTCCGGGATATTCTAACATGCCCGTCATCCTGGTTTGGGTTTGCTGGCAGGAGTTTGGATACTGGAGAAGGAGCCAGGGGAAATTGCTCTTAGCAGGCGGGATCAAAACAGCCAAAGGTCAGCGACAAAGCTTCTCCCCTCTCCTTGTCCCTGTCCCTTTGCTCCCACCCACCCGGAACCGAGAAAGCCTGCAATCAGGCACCTTCGTTACTGACAGGAGACCAGAAGGGGATTTGAGAAAGCTCCAGTTGTGTCGGACTTTCATGGTAGGAATGTAGAGCCCTTGGTAACTGGATCAGGACAGCTCCATTACTCTGTGCCGATCAACCAGGCGAAGGCAGAAGGTTCCTGAGAGGATCTGGAATGAGTCCTGGGAGCCTAGGACAGCCAGCTGGATGAGGTGGCCCAGAGCCTCTGGGGCGGGCTTTCTAGCCAATATGGGGGGCATTAAGCAGCAGACACAGAAGCCGTCTCGGGGTGGAAAGGAGACAGTGGGGCTGGAAGAAATGGTGAGAGCTTTTATGGCACAGGAGAGAGGGGCCCTGGAACTGCCTGAACACACGCTGCCTGCCAGAGGGTCAGGAACCAGAGTGGCTTCCAGCGACCCCACATGCTCCAGGGGCTCAGGCACTCCATGAGATGGACTGTAGCCTCTACAACACTCATGTCAGATTCTGCTCGCTATGGACTGGAAGTCTGTGTGCCCCCAGATCCATGTGTTGAAACCTAATCCCCAGTGTGATGGTGTTTTGAGGTGAGTTCTCTGGGAACCCTTGTGAATTAGTGTCCTTATGTTAGAGACCCCACAGAGCTCCCTCATCAGGACACAAGTATCCTGTTTATAACACAGAATGTTTTTCCAAAGATTGATGATTGATTGATTATTGGAGAGTGGAGGGGGTGCAGAAGGAGAAGAGACTCTCAAGCACACCTGAGCTGAGAGCAAGAGCCAGACACAGGGCTCAATCCCATGACCCTGAGATCAAAACCTGAGCTGAAACCAAGAGCTGGATGCTTAACCGATTGTGCCACCCAGGCACCCCAAGACTGTGTGTAACAGAGAATTTACTGGCACCTTGATCCTGGACTTCCCAGCCTCCAGAACTGTGAAAAATGAAGTTGAGCACCTGGTCCATGGTATTTTTGTTCTAGCAGCCCAAATGGACTAAGCCACTGCTAATGGGCCTGGTCCCTTCAAGTCTTTGTGATACAGCCAAACACACGCATAAGCTCGTGATCTGAACCCTCTGTATTTCAAAGTCACCACCCCGTTCCTGTAAGTCAGGCTCTCCCCCATGGGTGTGAGTGATGGATGCCCATGACCCCACAGTCCTGTGCTTCCCTCAGCCTGCCACATTGGCCAAGCAGCCCCTGGGCTCTAACAGAGTCTCTGCCTGAGAAAGCTCTGCCCAGAAAATCGGCTCCAAACCCTGAGGTGCCAGAACCAGAAGGGGCCTTGAGATCTTTTGTCCAATTCCCTCTTCTTAAAGAGGGGAGCCGAGGCTCAGAGAAAGCAGAGACTTGCTCAAAGGCCAGTGTTGGAATTTGGTTTTCCAGGCTCACCCCAGACTTCTTTTTGTTCTACACACTGCCCAGTACACAGTAGATGCTCAGTATATACTGGCTGAATAATTAAATGGCTCAGTGGATGGATGGATGGTTGGATGGATGGATGGATGGATGGATGGATGGATGGATGGATGGATAAGTAATTTGGTAACTTTAGGAAAGGAACAGAGACCTCCGCCTGCTTCCTGTGGTGTGTCTTGGTCTGCAGACCATGCCTCAGAAACATATCAATAAACCAAATGAGCAATTAAACACCACCCAGAAGTGCATCACACACTACACAGCAGCAACCAAATTGGCTTTGGGAACAGCAAACTGTGCCAGACCAATTTAATTTCCTCTCCAGTGATAGAGTGACGGGCCTCACCAGCGAGGGGCCAGAGGAGCTGTCATCTATCTTGATTTCAGGGCGGCTGTTGGCTCTGTCCTACATGACATTCTCATCAACTTTTCAAGGAAACACTGTGTCCCAGCACCCCCCAAGGATGGACAACCAGCCTGAGGCTTCACACCCAAGGCCTTGTCCCCACTTCAACTTTCCAGGGGCACAGGCACCCATTCAGACACTAGCCGGTGCATGCCTTCATGGTACGAGGTGAGGGAGGCTCCCAGGTGCTTACACACTGGAAACTGGAGAGGTCCAGGTGCAGACACACACACACCTGTGGGTAGGGACATATGTGCACAAGGCCACGTAAACACACATATGTACTTTTTTAAAAAAAGATTTTATTTATTTACTCATGAGAGACACACACACACACACACGGAGAGAAAGGCAGAGACACAGGCAGAGGGAGAAGCAGGCTCCACGCAGGGAGCCCGACATGGGACTTGATCCCAGGTGTCCTGGATCACACCCTGGGCCAAAGGCAAGCACTAAACTACTGAGCCACCCAGGGATCCCCACATATGTACTTTCGAACATGCATGTGTCATACTGAGATCTGCATGCCAGGTAGGGGCCATACATAAGCCCAAGGAGGCTGGCGTTTAAACCTGAGAGTGTGGGGGAGGGGAGGACAGTGAGGAGCTGAGTTGTTAATCAGTGGCTTACATGAGTGCTATCTGAGGGGTGCCTGGGTGGCTCAGTCCGTTCAATGTCCAACTCTTGGTTTTGCCTCAGGTCATGATCTCAGGGTTGTGAGATGGAGTCCTGCATGCTCAGCAGGGAGTCTGCTTGAGATTCTTTCCCTCTCCCTCTCCCTCTCCTCCCCTTCCACTCACTCCCTCTCTAAAATAAATAGATAAATAAAATCTTTTTTTAAAAGTGTTATCTGACTGAAATAGAATTCAAGCTACGTATAAAATTTTAAATTTTCTAGTAGCCACCGTTAAAAATAAAAAAATGAAATTAACTTTAAGAGATATGTTTGCACTTTTGCTCTTTATACTAACTTGCTACATGCTAGATATAATCATTTAGCATGACTAGTGGCTCAGTCAGTTGTGTCTGCTTTAGGCTCAGGTCATGATCCCAGGGTCCTGGAATCAAGCCCCACATTAGCGCTCAGTGAAGAGTCTGCTTCTCCTCTCCCTTGTTGATCCTGCTGTGCTCTCGCTCTCTCTATCTCAAATAAATAAAATCTTTTAAAAAAAATCATTATTTCAACATGTGATCAATAGAAAATTGAGACATTTTATTTTTTTTAAATTTTGTATGATCTTCAAAATCCAGTGTGTATTTTACGCTTACCGCAATTCTCAATGTGGTTGCCAAGTTTCGACACAAGTATTTCTCATTGAAGATACTAGATCGGCATTTGGATTTCACAGAATTTACAGTTGAAAAGGTAGGTTCACATCACTGGTAGGTACCAGGTTTTAAATTTACACTGATGTAAATGAAATGAAAAGTTTAGCCTCTCTGCTGCCCTAGCCACATTCCAAGCGCCCAAAAGCCGTGGGAGGTGCTGGCTACCAGACTGGACAGTGGCTTGATCCCCAGCAGGCTGAGGTTTGGCAAAGGCAGGGACAATACAGAGGGTCCATGGGATGTAAGGGGAGGCCAGAGTGGCCAGAGGCAGGAGCTCATGCTGGGGCCGCACTGGAAGGACAAGTAGAGGTCAAAGGTCCAGGGCCACTGGGTCACAGAGGAGCTTCATCCCACAGGTGGTGGGGAATGGCAAGAAAGGTGGGTTAAGGAAGGCTGAAAGCAGGAAGCCACAGAGTTTCCTGATGGCTATTCCAGAGGCAGGTGAGGGGGGAGAAGAGCAGAGGGGACCCCGAGACTACAGATGGAGGTATTAGCCTCCTGTGGGCATCTCCCAGTCCCTCGGACATAGTCCGAGGACCCCTTCCTCTCTAGGAGGAGCCCCAGTGTTACCTGTAACCTGGGCTGGGTTCTGGCCTTCTCCTTGACCATAAGTCTTCCCACCTCACCCAGAGCCCCCCCCCCCCCCCCCTCCACCTTAGCGTTCCTATAACCAACCTCTAGCCATTTGGGTGAGCTCTTGCTGGCTCCAGCTCCAGCTGGGCAGGTCCAGTCCCTGGAGGGTTGGCTGCCCATATCTGGATGGTCTCTGGTGATTTCTGTGCCCCTGGCAGAGATAGAGGAGGATGCTTAGGGGCGGGCTTAGGGAAGACTCTAGTTTGGGATGTGCTGGATTTGAGGGACTTGAGGGAGCTTTTGAGTCAAGTCCAGCAGATGGCTAGAAATACTGGATGTGCGTTCCTCCTGGAAGGGAGGCAGGAATCTAGTTGGAGGAATCATTTCCTTAGAGGAAGTCACGCAGCCATGGTATACACACAAGTCTGCACACCTTCCCCTCCCACCGGCCAGTCCATCAGGACCTACCCCAAGACAGGCTACACAGAATCTTTGCCTTTCTCACATTGTTGCCTAGTTCTTCCCTGAGCAGCAATTTTGTTTCCAAACTGGGCTTCCAGAGGGAAATTGGATAGGAATTCTGACTGGCCCGGGCAGTGGGAGTGCCAGGCTTAGGAGGGCTGTGGAGGAGGAGGTCCAGAGGAACAGAGAAGGTGGGTGGCTGTCTCCAAGAGGTGGCTTGGGGCAACAGAGATCCCTGCCACTCACACATGTCCCTCCTCCAGTTCTGGTCATTTACTGATGTGCAGCCCAAGCTCCAAAACGTAGTGGCTTAAAACAACAATTATTTGTTATCCCCTCTCACAATTCTGTGGGTCAGGAATCTGGACAGGACACAAAGGGAATGGCTCATGTCTGCCCCAAGATGTCTGTGTGTGCAGTTTAGATGGTTCAAAGGGCTGAGAGCCAGAACCCACGGAGGGAGCCTGCCCCCCACCCCTTGCCCTGCTTGGTCCTTCCATGAGGCCCCTTGGTCTTCCCCACTGCAAGGCCATCTCAGGGAAGTCCCTAGAGGCGCAGACGGGAGCTTCAGGGTTCTTATGATCTCGCCTTAGAAATTCTGAGCATCACTTCCTCACCACATTTTTACACGCAAATCAGCAAGGAAAGCCCGGGTTCAAGAGGTGGGAGGAACAGATTCCACCTCTCAGAGGGAGAATGGCATTCATCCATAGAAAAGGAGGGAAGGGACAGCAGCCACTGGGGACAAGCTTCCCTGCCCACCCCCCGGGTCAGCAGCTGCTTTGCCTGCTCTCCCGCATCCATCAGCCCAACACTTCTCCTGCCATCAGTACCTTCTGCACGGAGGTTACAGCCGCAGTGACGCATCGGAAAGCTTGTCTTCCCTAGAACGCAGACCCTGGAGGGCTGACGTGTCTCTTTTATGCCTTGTTGCCCCGGCCTTGACGTGTCGGGTGCTCTGCTTCCTGAACCAGCATGCCTCACCTAGTCCGTCAGCCTTCTGCTACTGGCGGCCCATTGCTTCTAGAAGCAGCCTCACTGAGTAGCCTGGTTCCCAGCCCCCCACCCCCAAGGCCGTGAAGAGGTCTCATGGGCTCACGGCCACAGCTCCGGGGGAGGACAGAGGCATGGGGGTGGACAGCGGGAAGAGAGCGCCCCAGGGGGCTGTGACCAGGGCAGGCCTGACCTGGAGGAGGCGCAGGTGCATGCTGGCAGCCACCTGGCTTTATGCTCTTGTCCTGCACACAGGCCACCTCTGTCTAGAGACCCCACTGCTGCATTTCATTTCAGTTTACAATGCAAAGTGTATACTGAAGAATTACATTATTTCTGGGAGAGGGAAAGAAGATTAACAACAAAGGAGGGGAGGGCGCCGGGTAGTACCTTTAAAGAAACTATTTGTCGAGATCTTTCTAACTACTGATGGCTAGGCTAGATGACACCCAGCTCACTGCATAGAAATGCTCGAAAGCGGTGCCTCCCAATGTATTCCTCTCGCCCCCAGCGGAATGCGGCGTAACAATGACATTGGGCCATGCAAAGCAGAAACTGCCGATGGAAAGATGATTTCTGCTCAGCAGGGCAGGGGCTTGCCTCAGTCCGGATCCCTTTCACTGCTCCACAAAGAGCCCTTTCTTCTTCCCGGGCTGCACCAAGTAATAACAATTGGAGACTTTTCCTCGCCCCGATTTCTGAGGCTCTTCAAGTGTCACCTGGTTAGCAATAAAATTCATACCTGGAATAGTGTCTTTGACCTGTGGCAAGTCTGCACATTGCCCAGGTGCCTGGCCCTTTTGTGGGATTCTGGGAGAAATAGCTTGCTTTGGAAATATGAGGGAGATGAGGGGCTCCCTGAAATGTTGGCCAGGCATGCCTATCTGGTGGGTCTTGCAGGGTAGTTGTTCCTATGGGCTACCGTTAGATTGGGAAGTGTGTGGTGTGGAAGAGATCGCATGAGCTCTGCACCCCGCTCAGCCCACCAGCCACCATGGCCTCGGCTTCTCTGGCATTTTTCTGTTCCCACAGGCCATGGGGTACTGCTTTGCTCGGGTTTCTGCCTGCCTGCCTTCCGATTCAGCAGGTCATAGGTTCCCACCCCCCCACCCCCCAGCTATTTCCCTTGTTCTTGGTCTCTGTGTTCACCTGAGCAAGCCCCACTGTCCTGGCCTTGACATTGGGGGTACTTTGCTTCTAGAATTGGTGCTCCTCACCAGGTCCCATCAGCATTTGGTCACCAATAATTGCCTGAGGAACATTATGTCTTTTTTTTTTTAAGATTTTATTTATTTATTCATAAGAGACACACAGAAAGAGGCAGAGACAGAAGGAGGCTCCCTGCAGGGAGCCCGATGTGGGAGTTAATCCCAGGATCCCCAAATCACGACCTGAGCCAAAGGCAGATATTCAACCACTGAGCCACCCAGATGCCCCTGACACTATGTCTTAAAGGGTGGGATGGTAGAGAGAGCCAGGCAGTTTGAGAATGGGAGCTGGATTTGAATCCAGGCTCCACCACTCACTAGCTGTGGGACCAGGACAGGGTACTGAAGAAGCAAGAATTTCTGTTTCCTCATATTTGAAACAGGAACAATAAAGCCCTCCTTGTGGGGTTGTTGTGAGGATTACAACTTTTGCAGGCCAAGGGGCTGGCCCTCTGAAAGCACTCCTGACCTTTATTGAACATAGCTGTGGGCAGGGTGGCCAACGCCTTTGTTAACAAGCCCATTTAGCCACCAGACACAAGGGAGCGGATCAAGAGGGGCAAGGAAGAAGCAATCCCACAGCTAAGGACCTCCTACGTATCTGCATTTTGCTAGGAGCTCTGGTTATCTCATTTCATCCTCAAAGAGCCCTAGGAGGGAGGCATTATTAGTAAGATCATTTTATAAAAGAGGGAGCTGGGACTCAGGGCAGAAGGCAGATGTAGGTCTAAAAGCTGCAGATCTGGAATCCAAACCCATGACTGGACCCGGGCCTAGAGTGGAAGCTGGATTCCAGGGGAGCCAAGAAGAGTACAGTGGCTCAGGGCTGAAGCTACAGACCCCCACCCCCACCCCTATCCTCAGCATGGGAACAGGGTCAGAAGCAGAGCGGGATGCAGACGGAAGCTGAGCAGCCCCCACTGGGGGTGGGGGTGGAGGGCCAGGGAAGTGGAGAGGCCTTTGGAGGCCTGTGGGGTGTATTTCACTGTGGTTGGCACAAGATCTGCACATCAAGACCTGTTAGCCCTTGCCAACTCAGCATGGGTCCGAATTGCAGCACCCAGGCTGGGAGGAAGGAGCCGGAGACCAGTGGATGGAGGCCAGTGGAAGGGGTAAGGAGGCCCTTCCACCTCCAAGGACAGCCACTTGAGCTTCCCATGGCCTGCTTTCCAGTCCCCCTTTCCTTCTTCCCTCCAATCTGCAGCCACCTGCCCACTCATTCATGCTTCTCTCACCAGCACTCGGTACCCTCATCTTCTAAAATATCTCTCTCCTTCCTTCTGCTGGGACCTAAGGCCCAGAGAGATGCCTCACTGGCCTGGAGATGCACAACCAACCTGCTGCAGGGCCTGTCTCCTAGCATCCTGAGATCCTGCTCGGTGCCCCATTGTCTTAGTTGGGCTGCTGCAGCCTCATCCTCAGGCAGAAGCCAAACCTGTCTTCTTTTTCCTCCTCCAGAGGGGAGATGGCACAGCCCGTAAAATGGCAATGTTTGTCCTCCCATTTATAGGCAGGAGCCCCAGTGACGGCCTTTTAGAGACTCTTTCATAGCCCGTCTACCCAGGGGAATGCACACTATCTCCTATCTCCCCAAACTGTGAAACTAAAATACAGAAACAAAGGCCCTCCCTCAGGGGCCCTTAATCTCTTGGCCAATCATGGTGGAGGAGCCCTCTCTCCCTGATCACACCTGCCCAGCTCAGGTTTAAAGCCGAGGGCACAGCAGACAAAGAGGGCAGCGGAGCAGGTGAAGACAGAGCTATTGTGTTGCCTGTTGGGTCTTGCAGCCCCAGCCCAGCCAGCAGGGAGGGACGGGGGTCTGGTTCACTGTGGTTGGCACAGCTCTACACGTCAACACTTGTCGATCCACCTGCCGACTCAGCACTAGGCTCCTGGGCCAGGGACACCTATGCTCTGAAGAAGGTGGTGGTGGTGGAAGTGTAACATAACAGAATAGCAAAGAGATAAACACCTGCTTTAGCAACCCCCTCCGCTGCCACCCATATCCCCAGATGGTGGTGGGGCTTGGGGCTGGAGAGATGATGCGGGCTCAGCCACCCCCCCATGAGAGCAGACCCCAAGCCCTGGCTTTCCCACCCTGCAGCCCCATGCAGGGCAAGAGCTGTTCCCAGGAGTCCCCAGGGAGTTCCTGAGTGAGCACCTGGGCCTTCTGGTTTGGGATTAGGCGTTCTGCTCTGGCACCTGCTGTTGAGGAGGATGTCACAGTGGGTGACCCGTCCTTGGTGCTGAGTAACTCCCAGACTTGACAACACTCCCTCATCATCATCATTACCAACTGCTGCTTGGTCTTCTGCACTGCATGTGACAAATATGACCCACTATGCCCACCCCAGGGCCTGGGCAAGGAGCTTTCCATGGGGCTGGAGGAGAGAGGAGGCAAGACTTTCAGCTGAACGGGTTCCCACCTGGCTCTGACGTCCCTCTTGGCCAGTACCTACTCTCAGACCACGTATGGAGGAGACAAGAGGACCTGGGGTTAACACTGGGCTTTGGTGACTTTGGGCTCCAATTCTGGCTCTGCCATTTCCTGAGGGTAAGTTGACCTCTCCAAGCTGCCATGACCCCACCAGTAAGAAGGTGACAATAAGGGCAGTCTCATAGAATTTCTGGCAGATCGAGTGAGCTCAAGCTGTAAAGCTCCCACCACTCACGGCCATCACCACGCAGAAGTGGGTATTATTAAGATGTCACACAGGTGGGGGACAAGTGTTACCTGAGGAGGATGAGAAAATTCTGGGCTGATGGCACTGCTTCTGACAAGCAGGGCAGACTCTACTTCCATCACTGGCCTTGGAAAGACGCTCAGAGGATCTCTGGAATTCCAGGGCATCTCACATCCCAGCAGAGAAAGGAGAAAAGGGAGAGGACTGGCTTCACGCACTCAGGGCCAGGGGTGCTCCCAGCAGAGCATCAGCAGTACCAGATGTAGTGCCCTGATGTGCCCAGGGCAGGACCCAGGGGTTCCCTTGGCGGAACAGGGAAGTGCTGGGTTCCTCTCATGCAGACTCTGTAATGACGTCTGGAGCAGATGGCAGGGGTGGGTGTTCCCAGCTGGGCTAGCAGAGTCTCATTTGCCTGGAAATTCCCTCCAGTTCCAGGGAATTCCTTCCAGATGTTCTCACCCACAGGCCTGCTGAGCAGGAGCAGTGGAGAGCTCAAGAGCCAGAGCTGGAAGCTGAGCCAGCCTTAAACACACAGGAAACAGCCACCCATAAGGCCAGTCCACTGGCCCTGCTACCCTCAGTACCCGCTCATCCCCACTTACACCAATTCAAGTCTCCACTATTAGATAGCCATTCCTTTGGATGTCATTCTGTCTCATGGAGTTCTCTTTCAGACTTTAACACACACACACACACACACAACACACGCCCAGGGATAAAACAGAAACCCTTGGGCAACACTTGTTAGAATCACAGGCCCCACCTCAGATCTACTGGATGAGAATCTGCATGTTAATAAGTGACTGCACTGAATCATTAATGTCCCTTTACCTTCTAGAATGTAGCCTCCAAGGGGCAGCGATTTATGTCCGTTTTGTTCACCACTACATCCTCAGTGCCCAAATAGTTCCAGGCACAGGACGCATTGCAAGCTTTGCGAATACATGAACTAACATTATTTACAACCTAGTTTCCTGCAGCCCTGAAAGTAAGGTGCACAAGATTGGTCGGGGGGGAAGAAGAAGGAATTCGAAAGGAACAGTGCCAGGGCCCAAGGCACCCTGGGGACAGGAGTGGCGGCATGGGAGTGGGGGGCAGGAGGGGAGCAAAAGTTGCGGTGGCCCCTGAATAAGCTTTCTAAGTATTCCCAGAACTAGAGAGGAAAGTGGACTTGGGGGGGCGGGGCATGAGACAAGTCCCTTCTCCTAGAGGCCCCCTCCTCTGCCGTCACCTTCCACCTGACTCCTTGGGAGCACTTACCGAGAAGGCCTCCTCCTTCAGGAGCACCCCCACCAATCCCTGCCACTTCTGATGCCTGCCAAGGCCGCTGAGTATGCCGCACGCATCTTTTCCCCCCTGTGAAGCTATGTTTACACCCTCTGCCCTGCTGTTCAGGGGCTGTTCAGGCAGCAACCTCCATGTCCCCATGAGGGGCCTTGGCCAATGTGGGTGGACCCTTGGAGGTGGGTGCCAAGATGGTCCCTCCATCAACAGCAGGGAAATGAAGACCCAATGATAAAGCAACACGGCCAAGTTCACAAGGATGGGGATGCTAGGCTAACGTGATAAGCTCTGCCTCTTGGATGGGAGTTCTCTCTGTCCCACGTTTGGACAGCTTGGTGTCCCTCCTCTGGGTACTCTAGCATCCAGTGCCTGACATTGGGGGGAATCATTATGGAATGAATGAGTGAGAAGCAAAGAGTCCCACTAGGAATCAAGAGAACAAGAGTAGTAAAGGCTGCCATTTATCCAACTCTTCCTCCCTGCGAGGCACTGTGCTAAACACTCTACGCGCATTATGTCTTTGAGTCCTTATGTCAACCTTACAGAGGAGGCACTATTTTTTTTTTTTTAGGAGGCACTATTTTTAAAAATTTTATTTAAATTCAATTAATTAACATATAATGTATGATTGGTTTCAGAGTAGGGCTCAGTGATTCATCAATCTTATATAACACCCAGTGGTCATGACATCACATGCCCTCCTTAATGCCCATCACCCGGTTACCTGTCTCCTCACCCCCTCTCCTCCAGCGACCCTCAGTTTGCTTCCTATGATTAAGAGTTTTTTATGGTTTGTCTTCCTTTCTGATTTTGTCTTGCTTTATTTTTTCCCTCTTGTCCCCTGTGATCCTCTGTTTTGTTTCTTAAATTCCACATGAGAGAGATCATAATTGTCTTTCTCTAATTGACTAATTTCACTTAGCAAAATATCTTCTAGTTGTATCTACGTCATTGCAGATGGCAAGATTTCATTTTTAATGGCTGAGTAATATTCCATTGTATATATACCACAACTTGATCCATACAGCCGTTGATGGACATCTGGGCCCTTTCCATAGTTTGGCCACTGTGGACATTGCTGCTGTAAACATTGGGGTGCAGCTGCCCCTTTGGATCACTATGTTTGTATCTCTGGGGTAAATACCCAGTAGTGCAATTGCTGGGTCATGGAGTAGCTCTGTTTTCAGCTTTTGAGGAACCTCCATATGGAGGCACTAGTATTACCCCCTTAGAGATGAAGAAACCGAGGCACAAGGTGATTACGATATGAACCTTCATCTGGCTGGAGCTGAGATTTCAACACTTTTCTGCCTAAAATTCGAAGTCCCCCAGTCCTCATCAGGATGCTACACTGCTCTCTTTTTTGGTGAACTCTTTTCTTTGAAAGAGGCCACTGCTGCCCAGATGATGCTGGCACAGGCTCTGAGCTGGATGAGTTTTTAATTCACTTTGATGGCAAGCACAGTGTGTCCCCAACTGGCTCATCCAGGAGACTGAGACTTCAAGGAATTCTTTCTGAATCCTGCTCCCCACCCAGGATGCCCCAGGTCCCTTGATTTGCTCCCACAGGCAACTCCTATTCAAATACCAGCTGTTCTGTAGGGCTTCATGGTCCCTTTCATCTAAAACAGCGTCCCACCTACCCACCTGTCTCCATCCCCTCTCCCTGCTTTATTTTTCTCAATAGCATAAAACATTGCCTGGCATGGCTGTGTGGCCATGAGCCATGTTCGCTCTTTAACTGTCTCCCCACTAGGGATGGAGGACATGTCCATGAGGGCAGGGACACTGGCTAGATCCCTGCTCGATCCCCAAGGCCCTGGCGCGGCAGGAAGGAGTGACTGACTGAACGAATCCTCATCATGTACTACGTAAAACAGTGCTTTTCTAAATCAGCACAAGTTCATAATGATTTTGTGGGAGATTCACCTCTAGGAATTTTTAATAAAGTCACATTTGTCGAAGATGTACTTTAAAGAGCACCTCCATGTGGCCGGGTGGCATATAGATTCCAGGCACGCATCAATGAACAAGCCATGACCTCCACCCCATCCCAAGAGTCATGTATTGATGGGAGGAGATGGATGTGAAACTAGCTCTGCAATAAATATTGAAACGACATTGCAATAGTGTTGGAGCTGACCCGAGCCCTGACCTGGTCTGCTGGGAAGGGCACAGGTTTGAGGACTGCCCCACTCACCCTTATCTGCATTCCTATGGGTCTCCCTGAGTGGCTGGGGGTGGGGGTGCGGAGCAGCAGCCAGTGTGCTCAGAGCTGTGTGTGCCCAAGGGGGTGGTTGCAGCGGAACAACATTGCCATGCCAGCTGTGGAAGAGAGGGCTGGTACATGCCAAGGGAGACTTTCTCCAGGAAAAGCTGGGCCCCACAGGGTTGGGGGTTCAGCCTTACAGTAGCAAGAGGGGAGGGGTTCTTACATGTCACCTTCAAAGACTCCCTTAGTCTGGGCTCCAGGAGCCTGTGTCTTCAGCTGTAAACATGGTAACAAGATCTGCTTCCCTGCAGGCAAGGGACTGAACCGGGAGAGGCATGTGGTAGAGGATGTTGTAGCTTGGTGCCTGGCTCATAGGAGTTACGGTGATGTGTGTGTGTGTGTGTGTGTGTGTGTGTGTGTGTGCAGGTTTCTAAATGCGGAATGGAAAAAAAATAAATAAATGCGGGATGGGGTGGAGATTCTTGGGTCCGGGGGGTGGGGGGAATTGTGAAAGACCAATGAGACTTAGTCAGCTGAGCCTCTGACTCTTCACTCAGGTCACAGTCTCAGGGTTGTGAGACCAAGCTCCGAGTCAGTAAAAAAAAAAAAAGAGAGAGACAGAGAGACAGAAGGACTGGGACTGTTCCTTCTGGAGAGGAGATGGCTCATGCACCTCACCTTTAGTCCATAAAATGGGTCATTGGCCAATTGTTTTCACACCAAGTGCAGAACAGGAGAAATGACTTTAACTAAAACGGAAAGATTTGCAGTCAGTAAGAGGAAGAACTTTTTGAAACAACAACAACAACAACAAATTGCATAAGCCAGTGAGAGGGATGGACAGACTCCTTTGGATGGAAACAGAATCATAAAGCTGGAAGGAAGAAGATGACCTCCTCTCCCCATCCCCCAGCCCTTGGATTTTAGAAGCTAGACTCAGAGGGAGAATGGCTTGCCTTTGGCCAACAGGTGGTCAGTAGGGGAGTGGGTGATAGAACCCAGAGCCCCCAACTCTAGTGCCAGTGCTCTACCCAGCTTTGCCTGCCCCGACCTCAAGTCAATCTTTCTAGGAAAGAATATGGACCATTGACTAAGCAAGCACTCACCACATGTCTGGCACTGTTCAAAGCCTCTCTAGAATTTCAGCGCTAATCCTCAAAGCAATCCTGTGAAATAGGCACCTTATCACAGATAAGGAAACTGAGGCAAAGAGAAGCACAGCCACAAATCCACAACCATCTAGCTCCACAGGGACAGAGGGAGGATCTGCACCTGAGCCTCTGGGTCTTCCTGCTGGCTTTGCTGTCCATCCTCAGGGACGGAGGTGTATTCATTGCAAGGATGCCTGTTTGCACAAATCAGAGCTTTGACCTCCGTGGTTCATTGAGGGGGCGGGGCCCAAAGACCCTGAGCGCTTCAAAGACGGCAGTGTCCCTTGGCAGAGTTTTACACACGCCCCCACACCAGAGCCAGCCTCCCCTGGTGGCAGCGTGAGGCAGTGCCAGCTTCATGAGTGTGATACCACCTGAGCAGTCACACCGGGCCCACATCTAGGAGGAGCCGGCCTCCGGCTTAATGCACTAATGCAGTCTTCATACTCTTAAAGCAAGTGCCCTTCATTTTTGTTTTTCACTGACTTCCTTCTCTCTCTCTCTCTCTCTCACCCTCTCTCTCTCTCCTTCCCACTGGCTGTGGATAAACCAGCAAGCCCAGGCAGACAGGAAGCTCCTTCAGGCTCAGAGGTGACAACCCACCCTCAGGCATCCTTCACAGCCTCAGGCCTTTCACCGACCTGCTGGGCTTGTCACTGAAGCAGCTCAGCTGACCACCTTGGGACAAGAAAAGACACAGTAACATTAACATCAGGCCAAACGGGTGACATGTGGGTGCTGCACGCAGTGGAACACTACAGGGTGGATGCCAGGGATGGCCTAATTGGATCTGGAACATAAAAGCTTGAGTTTAAAAAATATTTTGCGAACAACATGTTATTTGATACCCTTTATGTAAAATGGGCCACGCAAGCACACACGCACTCACAAAATGCTACATATTTTTCATAAGCCCATGCATATATGTGAAAAAAATTTAAGAGTGGCAAGATCACTTCAAATTCATATAATAGTTGTTAGCTCTGAGAGTGAGATAGGGCGTCAAAGAGGAGATGATCTGTGACTACGTAACAAGTTAAAATGAGAGTGGCCTACATGGTTTGGTGGGTGTGTGGTTTTTTTTTTAAGATTTTATTTATTTATTTATTAGACTGAGAACACCAGTGGGGAGGGGCAGAAGGAGAGGTAGAAGCAGGCTCCCCACTGAGCAGAGAGCCCAATGTGGGTCTCCATCCCAGGACCCCAAGACCATGACCTGAGCCCAAGGAAGATGCTTAACCGACTGAGCTACTCGGTGTCCCGGCCTATGTGATTCTTTTTTAAGCACTGACACTCCAACTGTGGGGCAGAGGAGTGAGGCCAATCCCTTCCTTCCTGCGGTTCCATCAGCGCCCACCCCCGCTGACCGCATAGCACACTGCAGGCGGCAGAGCACTGTCACCCCTCTCATCCAGGGCGATGCCCACAGTACCGCTGTGAGGGGTAGGGCAGGTGTCATCATTACTCCCATTTTACAGATAACAGAGTCAAAAGTGTGAAGGACTTGCTCATGGTCACCAAGTCAGGAAGCAACAAACCGGACTCTTTGGTCCTCCAAGCTGAGTCGGGTACACTGGGGGTGGAATGGCAGGGTCCAAGTGGCCATTTATTTCCCAAGAGCTAGTCAGGGTTTTCAGGACTTACGGTGTCCTTCCAGGTGGAGGCAGCGTCTCCTAGATCTGCTCTGAGTGTCCAAGCAGACATGAGATGCCCCCCACTTCCTTCCCTTGCTCCATATTGTCCTCCTGAACCCCAGAGGTGATGCCCTTCTAACTGCTTCATAGTGCTAGGAGCTGCGCCCAGACAGCAGTAGCCAAAGCACTATGGCTTCTCTCCTCAGATGCTTTTCTTCCCCGCCTGCTGGCCAGCTCTCTTCTGGTCCAGACGAAACCTATTTCCCTGGCAAGAAGCATCCCAGGCTTGCTGCATCTGCTTCTCCTGATTGGTCCTCCCTCTGGCTCCTCCTCCTTTCTGGCCACTGATTGGCTCACCTTCTCTGGCTCCTCCCATCTCCCTGGACCACCTCCCTAACTTCTGCCAGAGGCTGCCCTAGACTGGACCTCGTGAGCTTCTGGGCTGTTCTCCAGATGTCAGCGCCCCACTGGCGACACAAAAACACGCTTGTTAAACACCCAGTGCTGGGGCCTTAAGCCCACAGGTGCTGATTCAGTAGGTCTGTGGTGGGGCCCAGAAATCAGTTTATAAAACAAATTCCAGGGGATGCAAACATTGAGTGAAATTTGGAAATCACCTGAGTCCAAAACTTTTAGTCAAAATTTAGGGAAACTAAGACCCAAAGAGGCTAAGTTGCTTGTCCAAGATCACACAGCTAAAAAACTGTAAGAAAATATTTGGATGCCACCGCCCCCAGGCTGGGGGACCCACATGACACAGATGCATAGATGCCACACATGCCCCCTCCAAAATGAACTCTCCAGGCTCCCATCCTGGGACCTGATGACAATCTGGGTCCCTTTAATTCTAGGCACAGGACCCAAAGTCTGGGCCAGGGTAGTCCCTATGGAGCGGGGAAAGGACTGTAGTTTGTTGGTGAAAGGTATCACCTCACAGAGGCCAGGGCCTGGCATCATTCTGCTGCCTAGTCGGTCCCCAGGTCACACACACCAAGCCGTGATGAAACTCGAGCTGCCTCTCCCTGTCCTCAGCTGTCCCAGGAGGCTCCAGGGGCCTGGCTGCTCAGCCACCCTCCCCAAGATTCAGGTGTCACACAACTGGGACCCAAGCCAGGCTTCTGGTTCCCAGGCTCCCTCCCCATCCTTCAAGCCCATAGGAATCTCAGAAGATTGCAATTCCCTCTGATGGAAAAGGCTGGAAGCCCTGGGAAGGAGAGGGAGTGGGAAGATACTAAGGCAGTGGGGCCTCCTCCTGGGCTCTGAGAGGCCTTTTCTCACTCCCAACAAGCCCCAGTGGGGCAGGCCACTCTGGGCTGCTGTCCCCCGGCCCTTCACTGGCAGCCCTGTGACCTGGTACCCCTCCTGCCTCTGTCCTTGTCCTGATTCTTCTTCACACACTTGTTGACAGTCACCTCATCTTAAAAAAAACTGCAGTCCCAAAGTCTCTAGTGTCCAGGGGAATTCTGAGAGCCAGTCCTCTGCTTCTCCTGATTGTGACCATACCCTCTCTTCACCCCTCACCAGTACCCAAGGAGCAGGGGGTGTGCTCCTGCAGCAGAGGTAGAAGGGATAAAAATTCTGAAACTCACACCAAAACCAACAGCAAAAATAACAACAATGATAATGACCTGACAATACCAAGTTGCGGCTAAACAAAGCAACTGGAACGCACCTGCATTGCTTGTTGGGAATGCAAACCGGTAGGGCCGCTTCTGAAAACAGCCGTCAATTGGTCAGGTGATTAAACAGACACTTAGCATACAATCCAGCAGTCCCACTCACACCAGGGTACAGGGAAACGGAAACTCTGTCCACACAAAAACCTATGTGTGGACGTTTATAGAGAGGTTATGCACAATCAACAAGGCCTCCAGCGTCTTTCAACTTGTAAATGGGTAGATACATTGGTATATCCGTATGATGGACTATTATTCAGCGGTAAGGAGAGTTGAAGAACTGATAGAAGCAACAGTGTGGTGCATTTTACTAAGTGAGAGAAGCTAGACTCCAAAATTTACATCTCACTCGATTCTGTTTATAGGATTTTCTGGAAAAGGTAAAACTATGGGGATGGATCAGTGGTTGTCTGGGCTTGAAGATGGAGGAAGGGTTGACTATTGAGGGACAGGTGGGAATTCTGGGTGGTGATGGAAATGTTCTAGGGCCACCTGGGTGGCTCAGTGGTTGAGTGCCTGCCTTTGGCTCAGGGCGTGATCCCAGGGTCCTGGGATCGAGTCCCATGTCGGGCTCCTTGCGGGGAGCCTGCTTCTCCCTCTGCCTGTGTCTCTGCCTCTCTCTGTGTCTCTCATGAAGAAATACAATTTTAAAAAGAAAAGAAAGAAAGCATTGTTCTATATCATAACTGTGGTGGTGGTCACTGACCGTGTGCATTTATTGACACTCGCAGATTTACTCAGGCTGAATTTCACCAAATAGAAATTATACCACCACTTCCCTAAAAACCTCTCTCACCTCCCTGTCTCACCTCCTCACCAGTTTTCTGTCAGGACCTGGAGGGCTTATGCAAAATCCACAAAACTAAGCTATGACTTAGCTTAGGGATCCTTAGGGAAGGATCCAAGATTGGCTCCAGGAACAGAAAAAAAAAAAAACATTAATGGAAGAACTGATGAAATCCAAATAAAATCCAGAGTTTCGGTTTCTTTTAAGGTTTTATTTATATATTTGAGAGAGAGAGGATGAGCAGGGGGAGGGAAAAAGGCAGAGGGAGAAGCAGACTCCCCACCGAGATAGGAGCCCAACACGGGCTCAATCCCAGGACCTTGAGATCATGATCAGAGCCGAAGTCAGATGCTTAACTGACTGAGCCATCCGGGCACCCTGGAGCTTAGGAGGATGGCAGATGGGAGAGTCCCAACTTTTTTTTTTTTTTTTTTTTTTTTGAGAGAGAGAGAGAGCAAGTGGGAGGGAGGGGCAGAGGGAGAGAATTTGTTTTTTTCTTAAAGATTTTATTTATTTATTCATGAGAGACACAGAGAGAGAAAGAGAAAGAGAGAGAGAGAGGCAGAGACACAGGCAGAGGGAAAAGCAGGCTCCAAGCAGGGAGCCCGATGACAGACTCAATTCCCGGACCCAAGGACCACACCTCAGCTCAACCTCTCAGCCACCCAGGCATCCCGGGAGAGAGAATCTTAAGCAGGTTCCACACCTAGTACAGAGCCCAATGTGGAGCTCAATCTCATGACCATGAGATCATGACTTGAGCTGAAATCAAGAGTCAAATACTTAACCAGGTGAGCCACCTAGGTGCCCCCAGGCGCCCTGGAGTTTAATTGGGAGTAATGTACCAATGTCATTTCTTACTTGTGACAAATGTACTATGGTAATGGGAGACGTTGACATTAGGGGAAACTGGATGAGGGGCATAGGGGAACTGTCCGTAATAGACTTGTACCTGTCTGTAAATCTAAAATTATCCCCAAATGATGAACAGTTACACATAACATAAAATATAGGATACATTACATATAATTTTATATTTTTATTTTTATCATGTATATATATATAATTTTTTATCATTTTGGAAAAATTAGTTGCAGCTCTTTTGCAAAGAGAAACAAAGACATGTTCACACAAAAACTTGTACACAGATGTTTATAGCAGCTTTATTTGTAATAGTCCCAAATTGGAAACTACTCAGTTATCCATCAACATGGTTACATAGACTGAGGCATATCCTACCAGGAAATACTGCTCAGCAATAAAAAGAAATGAACTGTTGATACACACAACAGCCTTGATGAATCCCCAGACTTACGCTGATTGAAAAAAGCCAGTCTCCAAAGGTTATATACTGTACGATTCCATTTCTGTAACATTCTTGCAATGACAAAAGCATAGAAGTGGAAGACAGATTAGCGATTGCCATCAGTTAAAGAGAAGGTAAGTGGATCGGAAAGTAGCTTTGGTTATAAACAGGCAGCCTGAAGATCCTGGTGGTCATGGAAAAGTTCTGTATCTTGACTGTATCAACATCAGTATCCAGGTTGTGCTATTCTAGTATAATTTTGCAAGCTGTTACCATCGGGGAACTGGGAAAAGGGCACGTGAGAAATCTCTGTATTATTTCTTACAATTGCATGTGAGTCTACGATTACCTCAAAATTTTAAAAGTTTAAATAAATTTAAGCTAGGGAAAGAAAAGAAGGGAAAACTGCTGCTGCAAGACAAATAGCCACGGCCTCTGGACGCCCAGCTCACCTACAACAGACTCGTTGAATCAGGAAGATGGTCAGCATCCCCATTTTGCATCAGGTCTCTGCCTCTCCAATACGGCCTCAGGCAAGTCCTCTGGAGCCCTCTCCCTCTGTCCTTTCTTCTGTTCTCTACCAAAATGGGAAAAGGCAGATAAAACCACTACTAACCATCCTGGATAATTGTTCAGACAGCGAGTGCGTGCTCACAAGATGGTGTGCATCTTAACGGGAACAAGCCCGGTTAGGCTGAAAAGCGACTCTCCACTAGTGCAATTGCTGACACAGCAGACAGAGGAGGGAAACCATTTAACGTCGTTGGTTGGAGTAAAGGAGAGCTTCTCCGAACTCAGGAAAACCCATCGGGCCTGTGAGCTGAGATGATTCATTGGGCCAGCTGTGCCCAGTGGGCAGAAGGCAGAGGCCTAAGCACCAGGGTAGGGGACAGACGGTGGTAGAGTGTGCATTTCAGTAGTGGCATTTTGATACTGGTTGGGGATGATTAGAAGCAGAGTGAACTGGAATTTGAAAAATAAAAGATATGCGTTAATTTGCCAAGAACTGTTCGCCTCCTTTTCTCTGGACAAAGCACTGCCCACTCCTGCTGCTTTAGTTAACGGGGCTGAATGGGAGGAGCCAACTGCTACAAAAGATTAGCCTGGGTGTGACCACCTGACCCAAGCCTCGCCAAGCCTGGTACCATTCGTTCTACCTGTGGGTCCCCATAAAGAGTTGCTTAAGGTAATGCAATAGTGAGAGGCAAAGCCTGGGTTGGGACTCAGTGATTGGCAACTTCCAAGCTAATTTCTCTCCAATTTTCCACCCTTTTCTCTGGGAGCACAAAGATTTCTCTCTTAGCAAGTCTTATCTGCTTAGATAAAGCTTTAGAGTACCTCAGACATCGCAGTTGCTTGGGACCTCAAAACCACGGGGGTCCAGGTAGGCTCTTGGGCTCTAGTCAGATGGACATGGGACCCCGGGAAAGTTACTTTACCCCCCTGGGCCTCAGTTTCTCCATCTTCCATTTAAGTTAATAACAGTAACAATCTCCCAGAGGGTGTCTTGTGGATTAATTGAGACCATCAAAGCAAAGTGCTCAGCAGTGTAGCAAGTGGCTTTGGCAGAGCTCAGAGAGCAAACTCTGATCATGATGAAAGAGGAATCCAGGGCCAGACATCTGTCACCATGTCAGCCAGCTGACGTCCCTAATCCCCCTGGCTCTGACCTTCTCCCACTTCCCAAGCTCAGCCCTGCCCATGCCATTCTTGTCTAAACTTTCCCAAATGTCACTCTTTGGTTTTTTCTTCTTTATGCTCTATGTCTTTATCTAGGTGACATTTTTTCTTTCCTTCCACAGGGACTTTCATGAGAACAGGAGTGAAAACAACAGGGCCTCTGGTCAGGCTCCCCCAAAGAACAGGAGGATATTTTGACCTAGAGACACCCCGAGGGAATCCCAGGGGAGCAGAGGAGGCGAGAGGGGTGAGATTGAGCAAGGGAGGGCTGTGGGCAGTTCGGCAACTAAGTCAAAGGGCAGGCCTCCTTCTCTAGGAAAAGTTCCACGGACAGAATCTCAAGTATGATGAGTCAAGGAAATCCAGCTCTGGAATTCTTCATAAACCCAGTTCCACATAGGAACTTGGGAAGCAGATTAAAATAACTTCTAGCACTTTCTGTCCATATGTCACTATGCTGGCTGGCTCAGATTCTACGCATCCCCAGGCTGATTGATGAAACCAAGATACAGAGCTGGGGTGCCTCTGTGGTCCCCCCACCACCACAGGAAGGCTCTCCCAAGGCTCCGGGCCCCTCGGCTTTGCGTTACTGTGGTTGTGTGCCAGGGGGCTGAGGGTGGTCTCCAGGACACCTGGTGCCTGTAATATCCCAATTAGAGCTTCAGGGAGGGTCAAATGAATGACAGAGACCCCTGTTCTCTGGAAAAACAAGGAGCAGGACCTGCTGAGAGGAGGTGTGCTTCAACGGTGGAAGAGGGTTCTGTTCACACACTTGACTCCCTCTACTCTCCTGACTCTCCAGGAACTGGCCATCCTAGGCACAGGCCCCAGTGTGCTCTCAGGTTACCCCCCACTCTGGGATTCAGCTCACTGGAGCCAAGACCAACACCTGCTTGGAGCTAGCCGGTCCGGTTCCTTCTGCCAGGAATTGGAAACTTTACCTGTGAGAATTGCAGGTAAGTGACATAAAGGGCCACCCCTGGCAGGAGGGTCCGTGGCACAGGCTCAGTCCCGGCTACTGTTGTTGCACTTGCTCCCAAGGCCCATGCTATTAGCTAGGAGGCCCAGTAGTCCCCAACTCAACCCCCTTTCTGGCTTGAGCTGGCAAAAGAGTCTATTTGTGTTGCCTGCAAGCAAAAGAGCCTTAACTGCTTATTCCCACACATCTTCAACCACCAGCCAGGAGCCCAGAGTGAGTGCAGATGTGCCACCGTGATCTGTGTGGGAGGTGCTTGGATCCAGGAGCCACCTGCTGTGTGCTTCTTCAGGCAAAGCCAGGGAGGCTGAGAGAAGGCAGGCCAGCTGGGCCTTCTGGATGGGGCAATGAGCTCGGGGGAGAGAAAGCACTGAATTGGAATCAGGAAGTCCAGATTTTAGGCTTAGTTTAGACATCGACTTGCCATGGGACTCTGGACCTTCGTCCCTGCATCTCTGAGCCTTTTGATCTTTTATCCTTTTAACTTTGTCTCTCTAAGGCCAGAGTTCTTGGTCCCTCCTCTCTCCTTCCATCTGGCCCTAACACACACACACATACACACACACACACACACCACACAATCCTACACTCCCTCATTCTCTCTCTCTGTTGTGCATATGTATGCATATGTGCCTTCTTTCTTGGTCTTTCTGTCTTTCTCTCTCCCATAAGATGCCTTGAATTAGTTGGGTCTTTGCAGGGCATAGGGAAGAGACAGGGACTGTATCGGTCAGAGTAGGTGAGGTGATACTGTAGTAACAAACAACCCCCCCAGCCCTCAGGGTGTGTCTTACTCCTGGTAACTATCCATGGTGAGTGCACTGGGGACCCAGTTTCTAGTCACTCTACCCCAAGGCCTGGGATGATGAAACAGCCACTCTCTGGGAAATTGCCTGTTGTTTGCCCAGTAGGTTTTTGTGACAGCAGGAAAGAGAAACATGGCTGTCCAGAAACAGACCCAGAGTCAATGATGCAATGAAAACAGCTAATTTGGAAGGTGCAAGGAACACTGGTATGGAGAGTGAAAGTGCAACGGGGTAAGGAAAGCAGCTACAAAAGGATATGGATTAAGCCACCTGCTGTGGGTGAATGCAGTCCATCCCCTGGGAAATCCCGGGGAAATGGTGAGGAACCCTGCTACAGGGTGAGCCTGCCTGGGATGGAGGGGGAGAGCTGGGATATTTATATCTCAACCCCCCAGTCACTGACCAGCGCTGACGGAGGTGATGGGTGGAATTCCCTGGCCCTTCCAGCCTGCTGTGCATGCAGACACAGCTGTGTTTTGTGGTCTGGGAAAAGCCCTCAGACACAGAGATGCAGACACCGCAGGTGTAAGGCAGTGGGAGGACCTGAGGGCTGTGAGTGGGGCGCGGATGGGCTCTGCTTTGGTGGCGAGTCATGCACTGGCTCTTCAAGTTTCCCCCTGAAGTGATACTGTCACTTCCACTCAAGTATCCTTGGCTAAATCAAGTCACATGGCCATGCAGAACTTCAAAGGCAGGGAGATCTAGTCCTGAGCCATGTACCTAGACAGAGAGAACACCAGAATATCTGTGCACACCCCACTGACAACCACAGGTCCCAGTCTGGACCCTCACTGCTTGTCCAGAAGCAGCTGGACTGAATCTGTCACGAGACACCAAAGTCCCTGTCCTCTGGCCACATCTGGTCTCCTGCCAAAACATTGCCAGCTCTTCTCCTCCCTCAACTCTCCCTCCAGGGCATTTTGGGGTTCTTCTCCCCTTTCTCCCTCTCTCTTCTCAGCAAAGTCATCTCCTGGTTGACCCCCCCAGCCGTCCCCTCACGGCTGCCCCAGGGGAAACCTTAGCTGTTCCCATCCACCTCGTAGTTCAAAGAACTGAACACTGCAATTTGCACAGGCAGCCACTCTCTTCTCCTCACCTCGTGTGAAAGACTCTACCTTCAGCTCAACAGATGCAGAAACTGAGGCACAGAGGAAGTAAATGACCTTCTCAAGAACCCATAGTTCATGGCAGCCCAGGGATTTGAGAAGGTCTTAGTCCAGGAACCACCCCTAGCCTGGTGCCTGGCTTTCCCTCATACGTGGCTTTTTAAAGATCAGCTTCTGATTAGACCTCCCCCCATCGAGGGCCCCCAGTGCCACCCCCTTCTTGCCATCCTAACTGGCCGGTGCTCTGTCCTTCTGGTATTTCACAAGTGTGTGCCTTTGCATGAGCTGTTCGGTCCTCCTTGAAATCCCTTCTCTGTCTCCACAACCAGAGAGTACCCCGAGCTGTGCACCTCCGTAGGCTGTAAGTGCAAAAGCCCCCAGATTCTCCAGCTGGCAGGCTGGAAGTGCCGGCAGATAAATTCTTTCCACCTGTGGCTACAGCTGCTCAGATGCCATAGCTCGTGTTCTGAAGGGTAGCCTGCCCCCTCTTTCTTCCCAGCAGCTCACCCCATTAGTTCAATTCCCTGCACCAATGAAGCTCCACACGCCTGCCAGTGGTGACAGCTGGCAGCCAGCCCAAGGATCCAGATCCAGGTGGTTTAGCCCCGCTCCCTCTCCTGGGAGGGCAGTCACTAGAATCTTCTGCCTAAATCATCCTCTTCGGCTCTGCTCTCAGCAGCCCTTGGCATTGGTTTGGGCCTCCTTGCACTGGGCCCAGTGTGAATTCTTCACCTCCATCTCAAGGCTCCAGACCTCTGATAGCCATGGAGAGGGGACAGGAGAGGGGTGGAGGACAGGCCTGAGTAAAAATTTGAGAATCGAGAAGGAATTGGGCTTCTTATTACCACTGAACCACTCAAGGTGTTCTGCAACCTTTGCCTTCTCAGTCTCTAAGTACGTTAGAACCTCTACTTCCTCAGATGTCTGGGTACCAGCCTTAGCCCACAGCATCTCCTGCCATCCCAACACACAGTCCCATTTTATGGATGAGATAACAGAGAATGAAGCAGGCAGATTGGGATCAGAGAGAAGTGTGTTCATTTGTCCAGTCAAAGAATATTGTCTGAATGCTTATTACATGCTACTGTTCTAGGCACCAGGGATAGACAGACACGGGGAGGAGATAGGTAAAAAAATATGTCAACAAAGAAAGATGTATATTAGAATGTCAAGTGACTATAAGTGCTCTGGAGAGAAACAGAGCCAAGTCAGGGGCTACAGAGAGATGGCACAAGTGTCCAAGGAGGGTTTCTCTCCCCGAGGAGGCAGCATCTGATCAGAAACCTGGACAAAGGGAGAAAGAGCATCGTGTAAAGCTTGGGGAGAACATTCCAGGAAGAGGGCGGGATGCCTGGCAAAGACACAGATAGAATGAACTTGGGAACATCTAGGGAGCAGCAGGAAGGCAGGTGTGGTCAGGGTAGAGTGCCGGAAAGGGGCAGAAGCAGGTGGGCTTGGAGAGGGACCACGCAGGGCCTTGTATGAATCAGGGCGAGCCAGCCTCCATAACAAACAGCTACCCAAGCCCTCATGGTTTAACACATAAAGGTTGGATTTTTCACTTGTGTAACAGCTCAGTTAGGTGTCATCAGAGGGTGGGGAGAGGGGTTCTGTTCCACACACCCAAGGACCCAGCCACCTTCCATCTTGGGACTCCATCCTCTCCTTGGAGTCCTCATTGGATCCCCCACATCTAGCTGGCAGATGAGGAAAGCAAGGTGGGAGGGATGCCCCTCTCATCTGCCTCAGTCTGGGGCAGCACCTGTCACCTCACTCACAATCCATGGGCAATGGCAAGAACCAGGCGTGTTCCTGCCCCTACCCATACAAGGAGGTTGAAGAACGTTGCAGGGGTGAGGCCAGCACCAAGAGGGGAATGTAGGTTTTGGGGAGCATGAGCAGCCTCTGCCATGGGCCTTGCTGAGGCATTTGAATTTTATTCTAAGAATGGTGATAAGCTGTTAGAAGGCTGAGAACTGAGGAGTGAAATGATCCAATCTGGGTTTGAAAGGCTCACCCTGGCTACAGGGGTGGAGAGAGCAGGGTGGGGCCCCAGGGTACAGAATCAGCACCAGTCACTTGGTTAGATCAGCACAACGGCTGGAATTTGAATGTCTCCAGTCTGGCTCCAGAGGCCTTGGGCTTCACACCTGGGTCTGCTGCCTCCTGAAGCATGACACAAAGCTGTCAGCTCTTACCAGAGGGTTGCAGTAGCCAGCCTGCACGCCCGTCCTTTTGCCTCCTGAAAATGGTCCAGCACGGGAGGTAGGGGACAGGTTTCAGGTAAGTCAGGCCTGGGATTGAACATCGGCTCTGCCCCCAGCATCTATAGGGTGGCTATTGCCATGCTCGGCCTCAGGTTCCTGCAAAATGGTGGTAAGAAGGCAGCTCGTAGGGTGGTTGTGACCCTTAGATGAGACAGTGTATGAAGTGTGGTGCGGGGGCACAGTGACTCTACACTAGAGGGTCCACGGGCCATCTTCTAGGTATAGTTCGAATAGCCTTGGGAAGAGCACCCCTGATCCCCAGTGTTTGGCTTTCCTTTTCCTGGAAGCCTGGGATCCGGTCTCCTGGGCCTAAGGCTTTGCCCCTGTTACCATGCAAAATCCCCTGGTAGAGGCAGCACAGTCCAAAGTCCCTGTCAGTTTTCTCGGGGGAAGAGCAAGACTGCTTGAGTGAGGGTCTCAGGGCCCGGTCTGCGGAGGGAGGAGAGTGCCAACAGGAAGAAAAATGAGCCTTAGAGGGGGGCCAAAGATCCTCTTTCCCTCTTGAGCAATTCTGCCTATTTTCACCCCAGAATTCTCTCACATTCCTTGAATCCATTCCAGGAAGGAGAAGTTGGCCAAATTCGGGCTGCTCTGAGCTCTCAGTTGGACCCCGCTGGCTAGGACGTCGCCAATGGGAAGAGCCCAGAGTCAAGGCTTGGCATTGACATTTGAATCTCTGAGGATCAAAACTTTGAGCTTTTCTGATGCATGATGTTCACAAAGGAGGAAGGCTCCACAGAGATTATAAAAAGCTCTGACCTAAGAGCTCCTCCCGGCTGCGCACACTTTGACGTGTGGCATAGTGACGGACGGAATAAAGAGGGATTCGGACAAGTCTGGGCAGAAGTTAAGGCCTGAGGGGGGCAGGCTGGAGCAGGAGAGCATCTGCGGCTTTCACTGGCCCCATTAGGGGGCTGGAGGTAGAGAAGCAAAGGGAGGGGCTGGGGAGGCCCCACCAGGAGCATTGAAGAAAACCTGCCAGAATGTTCCCTTAAGATATACGGAGCTACCGATAGAGATCTAACAGACAAGCGTGGCTTCAGTGTGGAGAGAAGGAATGGAAGACCAGGATGAAGACAAGAGAGAAAAAAAGAAAGAGGAGAGCAGGGGAAAAAAAAAACCCCAAACAAACCTTGAAAGACAGTGGAATTCCGGAGTCCACTGGCCATCCTGAAAATCTCTCCCACTACACACAACATCTAGGAATGGGTAAAATGCAATAAACACTTTCAATGAAGCACTGAGTTCACAGGCAGGTGAAGGTCATCGTCAGGGCCCCCAAAGGAAGAGAGAATAGGAGGTGAGAATGCTGAGAGGGCTGGAGGTGACAGCTGCACTCAGGCACTAGCCCCTCTCCCCAACACAGGGTCTTAAGTTTTAAAATCCACACGGGCACTTAGACAAGGTGGGCAACTGGAACTGAGATTCCAGCAGAAAACCTAGATCCTTGAAGGGCTGGATCTGGGATGAGAAAGTGGCCTCATCAGCAAAGAGAGGCTGAAGGACACATGACTACCTTGGCCTGGGCGCTGAGGTGAAAAGCATCCATTTTCCCTGAGAATTTGGAAACCATAGGTTCCTCTCCTCTGCTGGTTGGGGTTCAAATGGACATTGCTTATGTGATATGGTAAATGGCAAACCAAGAAGTTTACTTAAAGTCAGACCAGATTAGTAACACCTTCGGGTGCTACTGTTAATCCTCCTCAGAGCTGACATTCTTAACCTAGGCCTTGCAGAATTCCCACGGGTAAGGAAAGCCCAAGTGAATATGACTCACAATCTGTGATTACAAGATACATAAGAAAGTATGCCAGAGGGTGCTTGGGTGGCTCTATCAGCTGAGTGACCGATTCTTGATTTTGGCTCAAGTCCTGGTCTCAGGATCTGGAGGTCGAGTCCTGAAACAGGCCCCACACTCAGCAGGGAGTCTGCTTCCCTCCTTCTCTTCTCTCTCTCTCTCTCTCTCTTTCTCTCCCTCTGCTCCTCCTTCAGCTTGTGTGTGAACTCTCTCAAATAAATAAATAAATATTAAAAAAAAAAGAAAGTAAGCCACAATGAGTGAAAATCAGCGGAAAAACGAACAACAGAATTAGACCTTCAGAGGACCTCAGATATTGGAATTACCAAATTCAGACTATAAACTAGCATGTGGAAATTATTTAGAGAAAAATACTAAAAGAGATGCAAAGCTCTTACCCAAACATTATTTTGTTCTAGCCTCACAAAACCGCTTTAGAGTATGAAGGTGAAGTTAGTTGTATTTGCTCCATTGTTTAGATAAAGACTCAGAGCAGAGGCCAGGAGATCTGCCCGGGATCACACAGTTAGTAACTGGCCCCACATGAAATGCATGGTCTCCTGCCTGCAAAAAATCGATGCTTTATTTTTTGTTGTACAGTCAGTCCATCTGCTTCTCAATTACATTCTCAAAGGTCACTTGGACTGGGGACAGATTAACACTGGTGAAGTAGTCAAGGGCTAGTACAGGGAAGGTGACAGGGATGTACACCATGGTCCTTAGCTCAAACCATCCGGATCATAAGTGTGCATCCTGATCCATGGAACCTGGAAACTCCATCCTGCTTATCCTAGGAGGTTTGTATTAGGGTGAGGGAAGAGGTGAAATAAAGAGTAAGAGAGAAGGGTGGGGTACAGAAGAGGGAGGAGGAGGGGAAGGAAGAAAGAAGGAGAGACACAGACGAGGCCAAAGAGCATAATCGCATGAAGGGGCTATTCATGGGAAAAATCAAACTTTTGGATTGACAGTTTTCAAAGATCCAGAGACTGCTAGCGATCCATTAAATTTTATATCCCCCTCCTTCCTCGATGAGAAGTTTGTATCTGAGCACATGAGAGCCTAGCTAGGGACCACATTAATCAGCCTCCCTTGCAATTAGATGTGACCTTGGGACTAAGTGTTCACCAGCAGAATGTGAAGATAGAGGAGCAACCCCCCTCGGAGGCCTGAGACTGCTCCATGCAAATCATGCCAACCCCCATCCCAGGGAAAAGACTTCAAAAGCCTTCTCCTTGTCCATACTGAGATGCTTGGGACACAGTGTCATGGGCCTGATAGCTCTTTCAAAAAATCAGAGCAGGTCAGAGCTGGGAAGGCCTTCCAAGACTCCTAGTCCAACATCCCTTACAGGACAGGAAACAGGCCCAGAGGGAGGGAGTGATTTCCAGATACAGTTTAAGTCTCGGCTCCTCAGCAAGAACATTTTTTGCTAAACCCCACTTGCCCCCTGTTGATTTGTATTGGTGGCCTTGTATCCACGGCATGTATTTTGGATCCAAAACCAAACCGCAAACAAACATCCCAACCACTCGAACTGAAAATAAACACAGCCCCTCAAGATACTGACCCTGAACTCATTGAAATCAAGATGTTGTGGCTCTTGGGAAGGAAGATCATCCCCAAATCCTTGCCCCAGGCCTGGCAGAGGCAGACTCCTGCAGGGGTGACCACAGGGTCTCAGGGGTGGGGTGAGAAGTCTCAGAGGGAGTGGGCCTGATGACAGTCTGGGATTGCAACTGTTGCAGAAAGCAAGCTTTTTAGGTCCTCAGGTGGACAGGCAGGGCCCTGTCCCGGGCCGGCCCAGTCCAGGAGGGTGCAGACAGGAGAGCCAGCTTTCAGGTGGGAAGAGGGAGGTGAGGTCCCACCACCCTGAAGGTGGCAGGAGTAGAAGCAGCTCATAGCACGTGGTCTGCCAGCAGTGTGCACGGTCCTGCCTGGGGCTGAGTGGGTCCTCACATGGGGACATGTTGCCAGGGTAAGGATCCCCCCCAGCTAGGGGCGAGTGAACCCTAGGGCAGACGGAGCTTTGGGGCTTCTTGCACCCATACATTTGTTTCCTGCTTCATCTCCCCTCTCCTGGACCAACCCGACAAGGCTGTAAGCACACCCAGACTCATTCGGGCCCCCCTTTCTTCCCCAGTGCCGGCCAGCTCCCCCCTGGTGAGGAGGCATCCCCAGACTCTGCACTCCCTGTTCCCGGGGCTGGGCCCCTGCTGCCTTCTTTAGTCTGGAGAATTACAACTGCTCATAAAAGAGCAATGTCCACCCCCTGTGTGCTCCTGTTGTAGCCCAGGATGCACAATTACACTTCATGTTCTCAGATTTGGGCTTCCGATTCCTCTCTCTGAGTAAATGCACCCACTTGATCACAGTGGTCAAGTCCAAACCCAGAGCCATGGTTCCCCTGGGGGGAAGGACCCTCTGTCGCCAGAAAGAGCATGAGGTGGGCCCTGGGAACCAACAGGCCTGAAGAGGACGATCAGAGTTTCTGGCTTTGATTCCATTTCTGCCTGCCTTCCGCTCAGCCGGGGAAGCCTGCTCCTGCAGCCCTGTGGCATGACTCAGAGCCCAATGGCCTCTCCAACCAGGGCCTTCGTCCATTCCAGGCAGCCCCCCACCAACCCGGGCAGGCCCTCCAGGCTGGCCTCCACCTCCTCAAGCCACCCACTCCTGTCCGTTCTCCACAAGGAAACCTCCTCGCAGATTTGATTTTGGCTCCTCTTCCCAAAAGCCTCATGTAGCTCTGCTTCTCCCCCAGAGAGTCGTTTCTTTAATCCTCTCTGCCAGGAGGCCTCTTTCTTCCCTGCTCTGAGATTCTCTTCTACCTCTGCTTTTCCTCCTGCTCATGCTCCACTTTCTCCACCTTTCCCACCTCCTCTTCTTCCAGAAAGCCCTCCTTGATTAATGGGGGTACATCCCTGAGTCATCTATAACTGTCCAGCACCATCTTGCCTTCTCTGCCGGATGCTGCATGTCGTGGGGGCCAGAGGAGGCAGGCAGCAAGCCCAGCCCACGCATGCCACCACGAAACAGCTTCCTTTTTAGAATTAGTCAGGCTCTTTCTAAAGTTCATGCAGAAAAATAACCAAGCAAGAATACCCAGAAATCTTCTAAAAAAGAATAGTGAGGGGGCCTAGACCTACCATCTATTTAAAACGGTATAAAGCTGTGGTGATTAAAACAATATGAATAGACAGGCAGATCAATGGAACAGAAAAAAAAATTCTCTAGAACAAAAATAAGTAGCAATAGCAATTTTGTATGTGGTGAAGATGGTATTTCAAATTACCGGGGATAGGATGAGCTATTTATTCAATGATTTATTCAATTGGAAAAGGAAGCCGGATCCCTGTCTCACACCTTATAATAAAATAAATCTCAGATGCATAAAAGCTTAAACATAAATGAAATCAGTAAGATAGTATTAAAATATTTTTTAAATTAATTTGGAGGTAGGAAAATCTTTTTAAAAGTATATTAAAAAACCTAGAAACCATAAGGAAAAGGTTAATAAATCTGACTATATGAAAGTCAAAAATCTCTTCCATGGAAAAAATTTCATAAGCAAGCAACTGGCATCTCTTACCACAGGCAAAAGGACTATTTTCTTAATATGTAAAGATTCCTCCAAATCCAAGAAAAACAAACAATCCAGATGCAAAACTAGCAAGTAAAGAATATAAACAGTTCACAAAGAAGGAAAAACAAATAATTCTTAGACACATGAAAAGATGCTCAGCCTCACTCATAAAAGAAATGTAAATTAGCCTACAAAGAGATAGCATTTTTTTCACCTAGCAAATCAGCAAAGATAAAAAGTATTTCCTAACACATTTTTGTATATTCCTAGTGAAAGTATAAATTGGCACAATCTCCAGAAAGGGTAATTTGGCCCTATTAAAATAAAAAATTCGTTTACCCTCTGACCCAGAAATTCTACCCCTAGATATTTATCCCATAGATTAAGCAGAGAAGTGCATGTTTGCAGGCCTACTGTACTGGAGCATCTCTCGTAAAACAAAACCAAACAAAAAAATGGAAAATGACCTGAATGGCTAATAGAGGGTTCATTAAAGGAATTGGCCATAAGGTAGAACCAGCAACTTTTTTTTAAAATTTGTGGCTGCTCTCCATGTTCTGATATGGAAAGATCTTCAAATACGTGAAGTAGACAAATTAAGGGGCAGAAGAGTTGTACGGTACGTTACCTTTTCGGGGAGAATAGAAGTAATTTCCCCTATCTGCATTTATTGACATAGGCTGTCTCTGGAAGGATCTGTAACAAAGTGGAGTGGTGGGTGCCGGCACGGTGGGACGGAGTATGTGTAGTGACAGAAGCACTTTTCACAGGATACTCTTTTGTAAGTTTTGGATTTTGTTTTGATTCTAACAAATAAAATCGTTAACAGGAGTGCCCGAGTGGCTCAGTTGGTTATCCGTCCGACTCTTGATTTCAGCTCAGGTTCCAATCTGGGGTGGTGGGATCGAGCCCTGCCTCCAGCCCCATGCCGGGCTCCCTGCTCAGCACAGAGTCTGCTTGCTCCTCCCCGTCAGCTCCTTCCCACACTTGTGCTATTAAATAAATAAATAAATAAATAAATAAATAAATAAATAAATAAAATATTTAAAAATAAATAAAATAGGGGCACCTGGGTGGCTCTGCCTTCAGCTCAGGGTATAATCTCAGGGTCCTGGGATCGAGCCCCAATTGGGCTCCTTGCTCAGCAGGGAATCTGCTTCTCTGTCTCCCTCTGTGCCTTCCCTCCCCCCCCCACCCCCCCCCCCGCTTGTTCTCTCTCTCTCTCTCTCTCTCTCTCTCTCTCTCTCTCTCGAATTAATTAATTAGAATTAAAATAAAGGGTGCCTGGGAGGCTCGGGCAAGTTAAGCATCTGCCTTTGGCTCAGGTCATGATCCCAGGGTCCCCGGATCAAGCCACACAGGGCTCCCTGCTCAGTGGGGAGTCTGCTTTTCTCTCTGCCCCTCCAGCCATTCATGCTCTCTCTCTCCTTCTCTCTCAAGTAAATAAAATCTTTAAATAAAAGAAAATTAAAAATAAAAATAATTAACAACCCTGAAACAATTCTTTCTACAATCTAATTGATCTTTCCTATTGTGGTTGACCCTTGTTTCTTGCTGATCATGTGCTGTTCTTCTTACTTTAAAGCCCTCTCTGATAGTCTATTCCCATCTCTCTCTCAGAAAAAAAAGAGGCACGCATTTCCCATGGGACCCTAGCCCCACCCCAGCACCCTCATAGCAGGTACATGAAGCCATAACCCGTTGGAAACAAATGAAAATATCTAGCCATTCCCTCCCAGTCCCTCATCCCCAGGAATTTCCATACACACAGCTGTTTCAACATATGGGCAAAGTGAAGGCTTGGACAACACTTTGTAGGGAGTGGGGGGCGCAGTAGGGAAGGGGTGCCTCTGGTAGGAATGAGAGAAAGGAATCTAATTACATCAGCAGGAATCTTCCCAGCTGAGAAGAGCCTCATCCTCAGTAAAAAATGAAAACAATTCCCATGGAGCTTGAGATTGCCCCAAGGCGTCTGGCAAGGTTCTTGTTTGTCTTGGAAAGCTGTCTCTCCTTCCAACCAGCAGGTCCTAATCTCTAAGCCCTTGCTGCAGCCACCCAGCCCAGACCGGAGTGCACAGTGGCACCAGAGGGAGGAGAATACACAGACAGGCCGTGTGGCCCCTACTTGGAAGAGTAGCCTAGTGAAACTGCAAGAAGCTAAGATTCTAGGCCAACGGGTCCCAAGCCTAACTGAGTGTTGGCATCACCTGGGGAAACATTTAAAAATACATATTCCCAGGCCCCATTCCACCTACTGAAGCAGATCTCCCTTGAGGTGGGGCCAGGGATCCGTATTTTAAATATTTTTCTATGTGATTCTGATACAGCCCAGCTAAGAGAGGCTGTCCGGGGTCCCAATCTAGACCAAGCCACTTAGGGAGAAACTGAGTCACACAGAGAAGCAGTGATTGACCAAGGTCACCCAGGGAGCTGGAGAGGAGCTAGTGGAATGTCACCCATAGATGAGCCTCTGCCGCATGAAACCAGGCACAGAGCCAGACACGAAGGAAGTGCTCAGAAATAGATGGGCTGAGTCTCATGCAGGGCCAGCCTCATGCATCAGTGGAGTAGGAGATGGCCCGGGGGGTGGAGCACCTGGAGGTACCCCCAGCCCCAAAGCCATAGTAGAGAAGAAAGGAGTCAACATTTCTTGAGCATCTACTCTGTGCCACACACCACACCACACCACTTCTCACCCCAGCATTCATGTCATCCTGGCCACAGGCAGGCTTCGTTGACCCCCATTGCTCAGAAGAGGAAATTGAGGCTGAGGACCACCTAGAACTCACAAAGACCCAAAGTCAGTGAGGCCTGGGGCTGGCTACCAACCCCAAGGGATGTGGCTCCATGCCCCGTTTTTCACAGTGCAACTGCTTCCTCATGGGCTCACACTGCAGTGTGACTCACTTCAGACAGTGGGGACCAGGCAGGGTTCTACAAGGACACCCAGGAGGCATTTGTTTGTGCCCTTGGTACAGTGGCCTCTCAGTGTGTGGTCGCAAGCAAGGACTTGGGAGCCACACAGAGACAGGTTCCACATCTTTTATTTGCTGTGTGACCTCAGGCAAGTTACTACACTCCCCTGAACTTCCATGTCCTCATCTCTAAAGAGGGAATAAATCCAGCCATTCCATGGGGTTTGGGGGAGAAGTCATCTCATTAGCAAAGTGTAATGATATCTGACAATCCTTGACCTCTCCTGACGTGCCCCTCACCATGCCCTCTACCATCACTACCTCCTTTAGCCTCCGGGACAGCCCTACCAGCCCGTGCTACCACAGCCCCCTTTTACTGCTGCAAAAATGGAGACTCAGAAAGATTCAGTAATTTGTTCAAGGTCACAGAGCCAACCTGAGCCCCAAACCCAGAAGTGGAACTCTTAACCACCCACACTTAGAACTGTCTTTCAGCCTCATGCCTCATGCAAGTAACTGCTCCGCCAGTCCCAGGTCGCAGTAATATTAATATCCTGCCACTGTCCCTGGAGCAGAGAGCAAAAGGATGCGGGGAGGGGGCGTGTGGGTGGGGAGAGTTGGTCCTAGTCCCCAGTGGGTGGAGGTGGATGCAGGTCACTGTGGCCCAGTTACTAAGGTGAAAATAGTAAGTGTGTGCTAAAAAAAGAAAGAAGAAAGAAAGAAAGAAAGAAAGAAAGAAAGAAAGAAAGAAAGAAAGAAAGAAAGAAAGAAAGAAAGAAAGAAAGAAAGAAAGAAAAAAGAAAGAAGAAAGAAAGAAAGAAAGAAAGAAAGAAAGAAAGAAAGAAAGAAAGAAAGAAAGAAAGAAAGAAAAGAAGAAAGAAAAAAAAGAAGAAAGTCATGGTCTGTGTTTCAGCCAAACGCTCCTCCTACCTTGCTTGTCCCTGCTGGGTGGAATTCCACTTCCAGTTTCCATTGTGGAGAGTCATGTGTCGCCCAGGTGGGAGCCTGGACACACTGTGAACCCCCTGGTGGGCACAGGCTGACCCAGCCTGGCCTCGGGCAGTGCCGGCAAGTGTGCAACTGGCAGAGGGCTGTGACAGCCGGACTGTCACTCACCGCCGTGCACTAATTGCTCTAATTAAGGCGCAGGACTATAGGCCCAAAAAGCACGTGAACATGGCCGAGGCATGGAAACAGGATCTTAAGTTAATTTACAGTGAGGTCTTCTCTTCCTGACATGAGTGGGCAGGTCTTCAGCTTGGGGTGAAGACGTTCCTGGAGAAGAGCTTTTCCCTAAAGGAGCTCCTGAGGGGCGTGGGGGCCTGGGGAAGGCTGTTTGGACAAGGTGTGACTGGCACGTGGTCAAGAACACACGGCAGCGCGGACAGGAGAGAAGAAAGAAAGGAGAAAGTTGCTTTAGTGCCTCCTGCACACCAGGTTCATTCACATTCAGAACACCAGGTCATCTTCCAGCGCTGATCCGAGACGAGAACTGTGCTGCCCATTCTGCAGATGGAGAAAATGAGGCTAGAGAGTCAGCTCTCAATCTGGGCTGTGGTCACAGAACCAAACAAGCACAAAGAACAGAAAAATTAGTCAAGCCCCTCTCGTGTCTGCTAAGGGCTTTGTCATTCATGTTATTACCTTAATACTTATGAAAACCCCACTGCAGAGGCTTGTGCATGACCATTTTGCAGAAGAGAAAACTGAGGTCTAGAGAGCTTGAGTTCTTGCTGGTAAGTGATCTGTCTTCCAACAAAAGTCACTCTCTTAAAAAAGAAAGAAAGAGGGATCCCTGGGTGGCGCAGCGGTTTGACGCCTGCCTTTGGCCCAGGGCGCGATCCTGGAGACCCGGGATCGAATCCCACATCGGGCTCCGGGCATGGAGCCTGCTTCTCCCTCTGCCTGTGTCTCTGCCTCTCTCTCTCTCTCTGTGTGACTATCATAAATAAATAAAAATGTAAAAAAAATTAAAAAAAAAGAAAGAAAGAAGAAAGAAAAGAAAGAAAGAAAGAAGAAAGAAAGGAAAGAAGTCACTTTCTTTCCCTAGTACCTTGGAATCTCAGGTTGCAAGAAACCCATGAATCTGTATTACATCAAACAATAATGGAATGCACCCTCAGCCTTTTGTGTTTCAGGACTCTTTTTCAAATGTTTATCAACTGCTACTTTATTGGGTAACATGTATACTAAAATATAATCAATTTTAAAGGGTAACTAATTCATAGCTACTTTTTTATCACTGTGTCCCTCCCCCCAACTTGGTTCCAATCAATGGCCACCAAAATACAACCACCAAGCCTTGAGAGTCTGAGACATGAGTCGATGCCATAAAAGACCTGTCATAATGGGAAAAAATGAGAGTACTTGCTCTGTACTCTACAGTGGGAACATATTCTGGGAGGAAAGCAGGTATTCTTCAAAAGGAATGAATTTGACAATGGAGGGCCTGGCTAAGGAATAGGAAGGTGCTTCTCTAATCAGATGGGGAGGCAGGGGTGCTGAGAAGGCATATTCACTTTTCTGTGATGATGCTGTGTGACAAACAAGCCCCAAATCTCCACGTCTCATGACAATGAGCTCACGAGTGTGCAATGGCTGGGGTGACTTATCCTGGCTGTGGCTGGGATTCAGTTCTGCCCCACATGTTGCCATCCCAGGACCCAGGCAGAAGGAGCAGTGACCACATCAGGCACAGGCTGGAGGCCCAGAGGCCAAGCCATCCAGCAAGCACATTTAAAGGCCTCTGGATGAGCTGCAAGTCATGTCCACCTATGTTCCATTGGCAAAGCCAAAGTCACTGACAGGGGCAGGGCAGTATAATCAGCTGCACAGCAAGGAGGGGAGAGTAAAATAGCTACTGAACAATAAAATATAGCCTACCACAGAGGGTGGTGACTCTGCCTCCAGCCACCCAGGCAGGATCATTCCAGGGGAGCAGGTCCCAAGAGGCCAGAATTTAAAATCCACAGTTTTTTTTTTTTTTGAAGATTTTATTTATTTATTTGAGAGAGAGCATGAGCAGTGGAGGGAGGGGGGCAGAGGACAGGAGAAGCAGGCTCCCCACGGAGCAGAGAGCCCACTGAGCAAGGAGCCTATGCAGGGCTCCATCCCAGGATTCTAGGATCATGACCTGAGCTGAAGGCAGACGCTTAACCATCCGAGCCATTCAGGCTCTAAAACCTGCAAGCATTAGGGAAGGAGGCCCCTCCAGGCCCTTTGCTGGGCCCGGTCTACATTGGCTCGGCCCTTTGTACCTCCTCTTTGAGTTACAGCGGCTTCAGGCTTGGAGCCTCAGGACAGGTGAGCGGCCCTCATCCACAACACCCTCCTGCTTCCCGAGCCGTCCCTGCCCCTCTCAGGGGATTGCTTCCCCACCAGCTCGTAAAACATTCATTTCCCCTAATTCAAATATTTTCACTCTTTAGAATACTTGTTAATATAGTATTTTAGGAAGCATTTTTAAAAAAATCACTCTTTGCTCTGGCTGGAACAGTAGTTCATAAATTATTGATTTCTGCTGGCAGGAAATGAAGATTCTCTTCTTTCTTAAACAAAAAAAGACACTGCCCTGGCTGGGATCTCATAAGGAGAGGCGAGTGGGGGTTGGTGCAAGAAGAGGGTCTTCACCTATCCAGGGCAGGGGAAGGAAGAAATGGGTCCCCCTTTGTCTACCTATAGATGGTTCTGGTTCCTCACTCTGGTTTGGGCAATGAGCCTGGTGGGACTCCTGCTTTGCCTCTGGCCCACTGTGTTCCCCTAGGCCAGCTGCTTGCCCTCTCTGAGTTGCAGTCTGTGCTTGTAAATGGAATAACGCCACCGCAGCAGGGGGCCGTTAGGAAGTGAGGAATGAACGAGAAGATGCCTGAGGAATCATCCATCCACCATCACCCACCAGGTCCTAGTGAGTGGTAATTTTCTTCCTTCTTCCTCTGGTTTCAAATTGCACCTTGTTCTTGCAGCCACCACATTCAGACTCTGGAATCAGCACCGGATAGGGCCTGGGGCAAGAAAACATTTCAATCTGGGTTCACCAGGGGGGCCCTCTGTGCTGCCTAGAGGTCCTCCGCAGGGCAACCCAGCATTGCCCTTGAGCCTGGCTTCCCCCCCCCCCCCCCCCCCCCCCCCCCCCCCGGGAGGTAAGAGTGACCTTGATCAGGGCATCCGGGCGGATGTCAGCCGAGGCGTCCGCAGGACTCAGAGCCAGGGTGAGAGCTGCCAGCACAGCCTGCCTTCCCCGCCAGCCTCCGCCCCAGCCTGTCTTCCCCAGGGAATCCATTAGCATCTCGGAAGCCTTGGTAAATCAGGCTCCCTGTGTGGCACTATTCACTGGAGACTCGGAGAAAGACGTGGAGATGTGGGAAAAGGCAGCTCAGAGCCCCAGGGAGTGGGCCACGGAGGACGCTGAGTGGAATCTGCCAAAGCCCAGGTGAGGAACTTGGGCATTTGACCCGTACCTCTGCCCCCCTCACCCTGCCACCCACTGTGGGCTGGTGTCCAGGCAGAGGGAGGTGACAATGGGGACTCTAGCAACCTCTGATCAGTGAAGCGTTTGCGGGCTGGTGGCCCAGCCCTGGCCCAGCCACGTGAATTGATGAGTGCTTGGGCACACCCAGAAACCCAGTATCAGGGCCTGGAAAGGCTGGAATTTCCCAAGACAATGACCCAGGGGCTTGGTAGATCATTTGTTCCTAAATATGAAGTGCAAAAGCTTTGAGTTGTTATATAAATTAGGGCAAATCCCTGCAATGCCATTCTTGGTCATGGTTCTGATGAGCTTTTTGGAGAAGGGGCTCAGGGCCTGCATTATTACAGCTCCTGGAGTGGTCCCAAAGGAGCCCAAGCAAGGGGCAAGCCTGTACAGTCGTGAATGGACAAGAATAGTCTGAGAGTCATTGATCCGATCCAACCTACACAACGGAGTGAAGAAACCCCCAAAAGTTAAAAGATTTAGACAACATTGCACAGCCAGTTAGCATGGAGCCCGCAACATGCCCCAACTCCTGTTCCAATTCCTTTCTCACTTGTCATTTTGTCCACACCCACTTCACCACGGTGGGTCTCAGTCTTCCCACCTGCAAGATGGGGATAATCACACAGCCTTTCCCACCCTCAAGGTCTTCCAGAGAGCTTTGTACAGGAAGCAGATGAAACAAGGTGAGATCAGACAGGATCACAGCAGTGCCCTTAGCTTGAGGCCAGGATCCCAGGCCCCAGAGATCAGTCCTCCTCAGGCACTGGGGAAAGCTCAGCTCCCACTCAACTGCTGTTCGTCAGCTTAACCTGCTTCTCCCTCATAGAACAGCAGAGCCCTGGTAATAAACATTTCCCTGAAACTATTCTCTCTGGATCCCTGGGCTGGCTTTTATTCAGATCACCTGTCAGTCAGGAAACAGACACCATGCCCATGACCAGAGTCAGGGTGAGAAACAGGTGGCATTGTAAGGCTCCTTCACTACCACCCCTCCCTTTCCTTACAAGGACCACATCAGAGCTCTCTGCCAGGCAGTGTGTCCTTCAGCCCATCCCTCAGAGATCTGCCACTTTTTAAAAAATATTTTATTTATTTATTTAAGAGGGAGAGTCCATGGGGAGGGGGAGGGGCAAAGGGAGAGGGAGACAGAGAAGCAGACTCCCCTCTGAGCAGGGAGCTTGACATGGGGGCTCCATCCCAGGACCCCAAGTTCATGACCTGAGCCAGACAAATACCTAACCAACTGAGCTACCCAGGTGCCCTTCAGGGATCTGCATTTTAAAAGAGGAAACAGAGGGGGAGATGCCTGGGAGGCTCAGGGGTTGAGGATCTGCCTTTGGCTCAGGATATGGTCCTGGAGTCCCTGCATGGAGCCTGCTTCTCCCTCTGCTTATGTCTCTGCCTCATTCTGTGTGTCTCTCATGAATAAATAAATAAAGTCTTTAAAATAAATAAATAAAAGAGGAAACAGGGGCAAGGAGGGGGGAGTGCCTATCCCCAAAAGTACAAATGGCTCCCGGTAAGGTATCAGGCTCTGAGCCCCTCCATACACAAAGGGCATTCAGACATCTCTGTGTCATCCTGGGTGGGTGAGCACTTACTCCCAGGTGCAGGAGGCCTCCCTGACTGCCACCAGCCACCGTGGCTTTGGTTTACTCTGCCTTATGGTACCAACATCACAGCCAAAGCCTCTTCCTTCTCATCCTTCTCTTCTGAGTAAAGAGTCAGGAGACCTGAATCCCAATCCCAGTTCTGCCCTTGGATTTTGCCTATGGGCGTAACATTCCTCTTCTCTGGGCCTCAGGCCCCTCATCTCCAAAATGGGGAGATTTGACCTGAATATGGTTAAATCTCCCTCCAGCCCTGGAGGGAAATGACTGCACAGTTCTGTAAGATCTCTGTGTGCCCAACAGAGGCCTGGGTCAGGGGATCAGGTGGGGGGCAGAGGGCATGTTTGTGTTGTTGACCTTGGAGAGATAAGGCCTAAGAAGTTACTGGAACCAAACAGCAATATGAGATGATTCTACAGAAGACATCTGTCACCAGAAAGCTCATACTGAGGGAGCTGGAAATGACCCTGGAGAGAGGTAGGAAGATGAGGGGGACACCAAGAGGCTGGAGTGATGAAGGAAGTACTCTGGCAGGAGGTGGGGAAGATTTGAGTTTGCAGGACACGCAGGGTGTGAAACAAGAGAGAAGAGCCAGCAGGGAGACGGCATGGCCACTGGGGGTTGCTGAGTAAACAAAGGGACAATGATTCAGGCAGGATTGCTATGGAAATGGCCCTTTTCCTTCTTCCCAGAATCCACCCTGAGAGCACTGGCTCCCAAGATGGCATTGAGGACTTGAACTCAACCCTCAGCCATTTGGCCTTCCTTGCCCAACTGCCCTTCTAGACTGATTCTCCTTGCTCCCCAACACTAAAGGGAGAAGCCGTGTACCTTCCCGCCATGTACCATGCGACTTTTCCCCCTCCGGGCCACAGGGGCTTGGATGAGGGGTGGGCAACTGACTGCTCCATCCATAGGCTGATTCAAGGGCATCAGAAATGCTCCCTCTTAAGAATGTCACTAAGACACATAGAAACTGTAGTCAGGAATGGTGACTACAAAAAGCTTCTTCTTCTTTTTTTTTTTTTTGCATGGGGAGAAGGCAAGGGTAGCTTAGTTGGCCCTGGTACAAAGTGAGTAGCTGCAGGGCCCTAGGACAAGGGCTGAAGTCCCTGACCTTCCAGCTCCAGCCTCTGGAGGCTTGTTTTTACTGCCCTCATCTTTGCCAACCAACAACACACCGAGGCAGTGCAATGGGCCACAGTTCTTTGTAACAAGCATGCCTTGAGTAGAATACAGTTCAGCCAGGGCAATTAGCCTGAGAAGGTGTGGCCACATCCAGAAGCTTCCTTAGTCTCTATGTCTAGAATTAGCGTCAGAAACTATCTCTGCAAAGGCCCTGCTTCTCTCTCACCATGAGTTCCTCGTTCCTTTGGGCCTTTTCCAGTGTTATTCTCTGTATATTTAGAGCTTAGCTCAAGACTCACTTCCTCTGGGCAGCCCAGGTGGCTCAGTGGTTTAGCGCTGCTTTTAGCCCAGGGCGTGATCCTGGAGACCCAGTTCCACATCAGGCTCCCTGCATGAAGCCTGCTTCTCCCTCCGCCTGTGTCTCTGTCTCTGTCTCTGTCTCTCTCTCTCATGAATAAATAAATAAAATCTTTAAAGTAAAAAGAAAGAAAAGAAAGACTCACCTCCTCTGAGGAATCTTCATAGCAACCTCACTTGACCATGCCATCACTCAGGTCAGCCCCAGTCAAAACGGTAGTCAGGATGAGAAGGATCTTGAGGGGCAGCCCTTTATAATTTATAGCATGCTTTTACTCACATCACCTGGTCTGAGTTTCACAGCTACTTGGAGCAATGCAAGATAGGCTACTTTATCTCCACTTTACTGCTGGTGAGGGGCAGGGCTAGGGCTTGAGACCAGCTCCCCTGAATCCCCGTCTGAAACCTTGTGCACTTCATCACCTACACTGAGTAACACATTGCTGGGCTGATAACCCGTTCAAACAGAACTCAGAACTGTGTTCATTAATTCACAAATTCAGCTAAGCTTTATTGAGCACCTTCTTCATGCCAGCTGCTTTTCTAGGCATAAGAGTTACTGCAGTGAATAAAACAGACAAAATTCCCTACCCTCACGAAGCCTGCATTCTAGTGGAAGGAGATAGCCAATAAACATGTGAAATAAATAGAAGATACAGTAAATTGGAGGGTGATAAGTAATATGGATAAAAAAAATAAAGCAGGAAGAGAGGATAGAAAATGCTGGGGTGGGGTGACATTTTAAAGTAGTGTGATCAGGGAGGCCTCACTAAGAAGGTGATATATGAACAAAGATCTAAAAGTGGTGAGGAAATTGGCCATGTAGATATATGGAGAAAGAGCTTTCTATATGAAGGGAATGGCATGTGCAAAGGCCCTGAGGCAGTTGATTGCTGGTCCTATGTGGATTGTGGCAGCACTTCCCTGCTTTTTTTCCTCATATAGTGCGGGCCCCCTCAGAACACTTTGTCCTCCCGCTTCTTTCAAGATACTGGCCACAGAAGAAAGCAGAAGCCCATAGCAGTCAGGATAATATCCCTCTCCCCATTCTCCAAAAAGAGAGGCTATATAGGCCATTGCCATGTCCAGTGAGAAAGAGGCTTTCCCCATGGTAGACTCTGCTCCGAAACTCAGGCCAGGCCACTAGCACCTAGCTCCATTCCCCTCTGATAGATGTGTGGACCCAGTAGCTGGGAGACCACTGGTTTAAGGTTCCCTAAAATTTCTGTTCACAATCACACTGGCTAAGAAGGGCTAGAGGGACCAAGACAAAATATATAGGTAAGTGGCAAAGAATGCAGAGGAGATAAGATCAGGAAGACAGTGCCGTTCATCTGAGCAACGAAAAAGAGACCTAAGAATGGTGGGGCTGTCAGGCCAATATCAATGGGCACCAGCTGCTCCCTCTCCAAGGCCCCTGAGTTTCTATATTTCCTTGGGCAGGTAAAGATGTTCAAACCCCTTGCCTTCACCCACATTGTATTCCCTTCACTGAGTCATATTCTCTTTGTCATCTACTCCCACTCAGAATGACTCACTCATGTCAACAGACCCAACATGCTTTCCCCACCCTTCCTGCAACTCCCAAGACTGGCCCTTAGTGCAGATGAACCTAGTGGGAGCAGGGAGTGATGAAACCCAGCATTGCCTCTAGTGTTGATACTGCTGGGAAGAAAGCAAGTGGGAGACCTGGAGGAGCAGGCTCTTGGATTTCGATTAAAGGCAATATAGCATCTGAAAAGTAGGGTAAGAACTGTGGCTGGAAGCAAGAAGTAAGAGATGGCTTAATCTACATGGCTGGTGCAGTCCCACTGTCCATCCAGATATGACTGAACTTCCCTCCAAGAAAGACCCAAGACTCTCCTCCAGGTACCCATTCCAGCATTTCCTCTCCTATCCCCAGCCATGCCAAATGTGACAATTTTCAGAGATGTGTTGAGGGTGGTGTTGCAAGATCCACTGGGACAGCAATTGAGAATAACAAAATTGATGGACTGAAGAGAAAAAAATCCATTTATCTTTCCCAATCTAGTATTTACCAAACACTGAAGCCCCATTCTCGTCTCTCTTGGCAAGGAAATTATTACATAGCCTGACAGCTTGTCCCTGGGGCCTGGGCTGAGTTGGAGCTAATTACCAATTGCTAATAAACATTGAGTTAATTCTCTTGGCCAAATTAAAACTAATTTGGATCAAACCATAATGACCTAAATGAAATCCATCTCCCTTGTCTTCTCCATACATAATCACACTCTCACACTATCTTATGTCTGGAGCACTAAAGTCTCCCCAAGCTGAAGAGTCCCAGGACAAAAACTCAACCCACAGAGACCTAGCATCAAGACCAACGTATCTCTTGTTCCTATTGAGGCAACTCTAGGCTCTAGCATGCAATGCTAGTCATCTGCCTACCCCTATGGTCCTGCATCCCACCACACACATCTCACACTTTCTTCACCTGGCCCACTGGAGCCTACTAAGCTTATTGGCTCCCCAAACACACTCAACTTGCCTGTTTCAATGCCTCTTTTAAAAGATTATCTTGGAAAACCTTCTTGAGTAATCTTTATCAGACACTGAATTGGGGTTTGTGTCTTATATCCAACCTTTCTATTTGCACCAGCTGCTTCTTGGTATCATTCAGTCCCTTTCTGAAGCCCTGTGAGTGAACCCTTTGTCTATAGGAGTGAAAATCTATTATTTCTTCTCTCTTTTCTTTTCTCATTCTGGGGTGGTGCGGCTTTGGAGCTGGTCATACCCTTTGCTTTTTCTCTTGAGAATTAGTGGAAATTAAAGGAGCTTGTTACTGAAGCTGGCTCTGATTAAGTTCTCAGAGGAAAGATGGGGGAAGGGCTCCTTTTAGGGTTCATGTTGTCTAGCCTAGATCCTTTGATACCAAATAAAGTTGAAAACCACAGTCCCACATAAGAATAAAGAGTGTGCTATGGAGAGAGAATTCCTGGAGTACTAGCTCTCAGGAAGTTAAGACTTCAGGGAGTTAGGTAGATGGATGAGGTGTATATATGTCCAATAGAAGTAAGGACACTGGGCAGCCCAGGTGGCTCAGCAGTTTAGCGCCACCTTCAGCCCAGAGTGTGATTCTGGAGACCCGGGATCGAGTCCCACATCAGGCTCCCTGCATGGAGCCTGCTTCTCCCTCTATCTGTGTCTCTGCCCACCCCCCTCCCCGTGTCTCTCATGAATAAATAATAAAAATATTTTTAAAAAAGTAAGAACCCAGCCAACACATTCTGATTCAAAGACTGAAGATGAACCAGCAAGAACCCTGTACAACCATCTTGTCAACTCTTGTTTTATTTTATTTTTTTTAACTCTTCTTGTTTTAAAAGAGAAACTGAGACCAATAGACATGTGACCTGCCTCTCATACAGCAAGTTAGTCAAGGATAAGTATATTAGTATAATGAAATATTAGTTTTTCCAATTTCAATGATAGAACTAAAGCAATTCCTTTCCTCTGTGAGCAGTTAACATTCACAAAGACACAGTCTGGATAAAGGTACAAGCAAGCTGGCTCCTGTCTCTCCTAAAACCCAATATGGTAGGCAGGGAGGTCCTTAGCTAAAGAGGGAGTCCAAAGTTGCAGCCTCTTCCCTTTCAAGGCAAGGGGAGAGGCAAATACTGAGAGTGGAAAAGGGGGTGGGCATAATCCCATCACACTCAGGTCTGGAAAATGCTGAGGGCAGAGAAAGGACAGAGGAGGAACAGCACTCAGCAGTGAGCCTCTGGAGCCTCCTGCTTACAGGATCAGCTGGGTGTTATTGTAACAAGCAAGGGTTGAGAGATCATGGCCATATGGTCTGGGGATGGGCACCCAGACAAAAATTACTCACCAATCCTTTTTAAAGAAATAACTAAAAAGCCAATCACATGCTTACATTTCAAACATAGCATTAGCACCTAAATTTAAACTGCTGCAGTTAGATCAACTAGTTTATATCCAAGACCTTTAGGCTTTAAATACTCTAGGGGATGTTATGGTGACTAAAGAAAGAACATTTCATTATAAAGTGGTTTTTCCTCTAAAGGGCACAGACCCTAAAATGGGGCTTGCCTCAGGGACCCCTTTATCAAGACAGCCAGTATCTCTCTCTCCTGTGCAGTTTTCTGAGATTCATCATTGTATGGGCCATTTAGGATTATTCCTACGTGTTCTCATGTGGGTGTTTTTATTGTCTTCAACTTATTAAAGGACCTTTTATGGCAATAACTGGGTTCCTTATGTCCTTTGGGTTCTTCACAGTGCACAGCTGAGTGCTGAGCCTCAAATAGAAGCTCAACAACTAATTATTTCTGGGATTGTTGTTCAGCACCATGGACAGAACCTCTCCTCCTCTTCCTCCTCCTCCCAGGCTGTTTTCTATTTCTCTGGTCTCCCTCTCTATTTCCTTCAAAGCGAAGCCTCTAGCTGCCTCCCTGAGGGCTTGGCTCCACTCAAACCTGCCTTTTTCCTGGGGGCCTGCACCAGGACCCAGAAGCCACATTGTGCTAGATGGGAGTAGAGATGAAGGACCCTGGAAAGAAGGGACCTCACAGTATCTCTTGTTGTGGCTTAGAATGAGATCATTTCAGTCATGTGCTCCAGCCAGAGCCACAGAGCCCAACTACTCTAAGAGCTACAGATACCCTTCCCAGTAATGCTGAACTGGGTCTATGGTCATGCGATTATAGGCTAGCAGAACAGTCAGCCACCTGGGGCAATGCTGGAATAGAGTCTGGGCTGGGCTAGGAAAAGACCTCTGGCATGAGAGAAGACAGATGGGGTAAAGAACATGTCTGGACTATAAATGAGGAGCAAGTCAAAGGTTGACAGTTGGGAGGAAAACCTCAATCATAAGATTCCAGGAAAGTCTGAAAAGATATGGGCAAGGGGCAGGGCAATAGACCAGCAGCTGAGGCAACCAGGGATAATTCAGAGAAGATCAGAAGTGGCATGAGGTGGTAGGCTCAAGATAAAGGCTGTAAATAATACTAGGGGGCTAGGAACTTCTTCTGCCTGATGCTGGCCATGGGATAGAAGTGGGTCACCACTTTAAAGGGTGCCAATGGGACACATCATGTAGCAGGAACAAGATAGAATTTTCAATGGGCAACAATCCAGCACCCATAAAGATCAGACGGTGACATTCTAGAGTTGGAATTAGTAAACTTGGCCATCCAGGATAATTTCAAAAATCTACTCGCTTACTATTATCTCCATTGTAGGGGATGCTCCACAAGCTGACATAAAACGGTAATGATCACAATGCATACAATGATTCTATTAAATTCATCTACTTTCCTCCTCCTTCCACATCCTGCCTATCCTTTAAGGCCTACTTGGAATCCTTCCTCATCGAGGAAGATTTCTAGGGCTGGAGTTATCAGAGGTACCAAACACTTGTTTGCTGAATGGATGGACAACTCTGGTGTTCACCAAACTTGGTGATCCTAAACCCAACTCTGATTGGGTTACCTGAGGAACACTCTGAAATGGAGATTTGCATAAAGGAAATTTATTGGGGGTACTTTTGGCATCAACAATCAGGGGTGAGGGTGGGGAAAGAGAGTGAAAGAAGTGGGATTGAGTAGAGAGAGTTGCTGAACTGGTTTGAAGTTTCAACAAAGTTCTCAGTCAATCCTGCAAAGATATCTGGATTGATTTGGCCCTTCTGAGTACAAAGAGATGGATATTTATACCCCCACATCCATGGTTGGACGCAGGCTTCCCCCAGGAAGCAGAGAGATGGCATAACCTTAAGAAGATGGCTGCTTTGACTGAGGGTAATTCCTGGAAAGGGACTCAGATGAAAGTCTTCATCTGCCAACATTCCCAGCAGTTGGAGAAATGAGAACCTTGGTCCTGCAGGAAGTGTCAGGGTGACCCCATGGCATCTAATACATGTGCCAATAAACTTGAACAACATTGAGTTGAGGGCACATATTAGACTCCTTGGGGGGGTAGTTTGAAGAACTGTCCAAGATGTTTCAAGACCATCTTGATACAGACCAACCACCCCACCTCTGCCCATAGACCATCATGATTAGAAATTGTTGACCTATTCCAACTGGCCCTGAGACAAAGGAGGTGATTTTCCCAGGGCAAATGGCTAGTGTGAAAGGAGCCCACATATTTGTAGGCTGTTTTTCATTGTGGTATGAACCTAATTTCCCAAGTGAGTACCACAAAAGTAGCACCTGTGCCTTACCTGCTCCCCAATACCCTATAATGAACAAAGCAAAACACACACATGGTCCAGAGATGACGGGAATATGCTGGAGAGGGTTGTAAGTGAGGAAAGAGGTGTGTATGTCAAAAAAGGTATGCAGAATAGAATTGTTTTTTCAAAGCAGTTATCATGTGTAGACATGGCCTTTGTGCTGTGTGTACATGACTTAACCTGATGAGCAAATCCCCTGACTCTTAATTAACCTTTTCATTTGAACCCCTTGACCAAGCAGCAAATGGAGGCTGGTAAATTGGAAATGACAGCCTCATCTCCCCTGTGCCCCAGTGTGGCCAGCCACCTAGGCTGGTAATTACCTTGGCCAAGGCTAAGAACTTTTTATAGGCTGATGAACAAATAATCTCCCAATAATAGCTGTGATAGTCACAGAGCCAGTTCTCCCTTCGTCTCTGCTGATTATCTTCCATGAAACCAGAGGGCAAATTGTAATAATATTCTCTTCTCTTCTTTCTCTTTCTCTCTGTCTCTGTCTCTTTTTAATAAAAAGAGACCATTTGGGTTAAGAACCGGGACAAATAGCATAAGGAAGGGGGAGACATTTGCCTGCAGAAACCTCTCCTCACCTCACCCCCAGGAAAAGCCAGATGCCCTGGCCATGTCCTTTAGCAGACCTGGTGAACAGCTGATATTTCTGGAACGTGCTCCTCAGTGGATGTCAAAGCAATTTGGAAGGCTGGCTCTTAGCCCACAGTCACATGGAGGGGATGGGGAGGTGTCAGCAAAGTCTTTAGCACCCAGGGCTTCCAGCATAACTGAGCAAGGAGCATCAGAGAGGAGAGAAAGAAAGAGGTGGAACAAAGAAAAGGAGGGGAATAGAGGGATGGGCGACAAATATGCAAGAGAGGAAGCAAAGGTTAAGTATAAGGTATTATAGGGGGATCTGGGCATAGAAAGAAAGTCCTAACAACAGCCTGGGTCCCTGTCACATCCCCCTGAGGTGACTCATTGTTTCTACCTGGAGTGTCCTCCCTGTCACACCCAACCTCAAAATATAATAATAATGGTAGAATCACTTACAGAGTGCTGGGCCAGGCCTGTGCTGAGCACTTGACATGCATACAGTATCTTGAGTGAGCCTCAAGCAACACTAGGAGGTAGGCACCATTTCCTTAATTTTACAGATGAAGGCACTAAAGCACAGATTAAGTTAAGAAACTTGCCCTAGGTTCACACAGCTAGTTTGAGATGGAGCGAGGCAGTCTAACTCTAGAACCTACCCTTAACTATCCGCCCAATGGAACGCCCCCCAGAGCCCTGGGTACATTTCCTGTGTGTGCTTGATCTAACAGAAAGAGCACTGGATTTGAGTCCCAGCTTGGCCCCCACCTACCTGTATAACTGTGAGCAAGTTAAACTACTTGTGCCTCAGTCTTTTCATCTATGAAATGGAGACTATCTGTCCTACTTACTTCACAGAACAGGTGCAGGAATCGAGTAGGCTAGTATTTGTGAAAGCCCTTTGTAAGCCCCAGAAGTTCTTCATGTGCCCACTGGCATTCTCTTTCTTCCTCCCTTCCATTTGGTGAGCTCCTGCAAGGACCGTGGATGGTCCCTGCACTGTTTATCTGAGCCTCTCTCACATGTGTTGGGCACTCAGGAATTGTATGCTTCCAAATGAAGAAAGCACCCAAATCCTCTCTCTTCCCCCTGGGACCCCACCCCACCTCCTTTCTCCCTCATCCCTTCTCCTTCCTCTCTTCCACCTTCCCTTTCCCCTTCTTCCTCCTTCTCCTCCCCATACCCCAGCCCTTCCCAGGTCTCACACTGTAATGGGAAGACATCTGTCCCTCTCTTCCCAATCCATCCCATACTTTGAGATCAAATTTTCAGAGACCGCATCACAACCTGCTCAGAATCCTTCAATATGCTCAGAGGAGAAAGTCTGTGCTTCTGAGCTGACACAAAAGCCTCTGCAATCTGGCCCCAGCTCTTTCCTGGCCTCTCTTTTCATGACTTTTTCCCAGGATATTCCAGTCCTCACTCACGTCTGTCTATTTCTTCACCCATAATAACCTCATAGGTAGTGGACTAAAGGTACCTGACACGTAACTAGCAGTCAATAAATATAATATACTGAGCAGGACACTCCATGAGGATCTACCCTGCTGTTGTGGAATCTCCTCTGAGGCTCCAAGACTGTGAACTTCAGACGTGAATTCTTAAGGGAGATGCCAGACTGTCCAGGTAAGACTTGCTGAGACTGGCCCTGCCCTGGCTCTGGGACCCCCTTGCCCCATTTCACATTGCAGCCTGCGCAAAAGAGGAGGCCAGAGACCGGTTGAGGTGCTGGGATGGAGGTGGGAGTTTTTGGACTGCACCCACCCATCTCCATCTCCCCAAGCCAAGCAAGGACACTGCACCGGCCAGACAACCCATAGAGCTGAAGGGAGAGATATGTTGACCAGCACACCCCCAGAGCTAGAAGAATGCAGAGGGTAGGACCCAGTTCACCCAGAAAGAACCCAACTGGCACAGCCTGTGTCCTCAGCCAAGAGAAGAGAGACTGCTGAGCAGGAAACCATGTCCACTTGCAGAGTTTAGTGGGGCAAAGATGCCAGCTGTCGCCAAGGACTGGGTGGATGCAGGGAGAGGGGATGGACCAGTCAAGGAAGGAGGCCCACCTAAGAGGCACCCAAGACTACCTCCTGGGGGGAGGTTGGCCCTCAGAAGGATGCTATATGGGTGACATAGCAAAGGGAGAAGAGGACGAGGGAAGGAACTTGTGGGGAGTCACAGAGGGGCCAAGGAGCCATATGTCACCCAAAGTGTAGGGTCCCCACCTGGTTACAGCCAGATTTTATTATCTTTTCTAGCACTAGTTCTCAAACCTCCTTTATAGGAGTCCCAGCTGCACTAGCTTGCCCATGATCTTCCCTCCCACACTGAGTGCATTCCCCTTAGCTTCATTCATTCTCCTGCCTAGAATGCCCTCTCCACTCATGTCTACCACTTAAAACTTGGTCTATTTCTTCAGGGTCAGGCTCAGTCTTTTCCCTTGATGAAGCGCTCCCTGATCTAGCCACCCAGATACCTGTCCTTTCTGTGAATTTGCTACTTGTGGTAACATAGCTAGTTGCCTATTGTAATATTCTTTGTCCTCTTTAAAAAACAAAACTTCTTGGTTTTAGCTGGGCACATGGCCATTCAGGATAAAGATTGACTTTCTCAGCCTCCTCTGCTGCTAGGTATAGCCAAACAGATATAAATAACAGTATCTGTAGATTTCTAAAACATATTTTATTACTTATTTTTGAATTTAAATTTTACTTAGTTAACTAAATAACAGTATTTGGAGCCAGCTTCTAAAACTTTTTCTTAGACGGTTGCTGGTGTGTGCTTCTTCTTTCTTCTCCCTTTCACATACCTGGAAAGCAGATATAATGGCTGGAGGTTTAGCAGCCATTTTGGACCATAGGGTAACTTTGTGGAACAGAAGCTACATGAAAGGATAATGGAGCAAAAGAACTATCCTGGGTCCTTGACACTGTAAGACTGCCCTACAAGTACTGCACAGCCTACTACTGCACTTTAAATGAGAGCAAGACAACTTCTCGTTTAGACCACTATTACTTTGGCTTTCCTGTAGGAAGCAGTGAAGCCCAATCCTAATTGATACATGCCTAAATTGTAGGCCCCAAATCACAGCATCTCAGTCAACCTCTTTTCTCTCCTAACCTGTGACATCTCTAGTATTGTAGCTTTATACTGTCAATCAATTATTCATAGGTATGCATAGCTCTAACTCTCTAAATATAGTTTCTATTGTATAATGCTTTTCAAAATTTTTATTCCTGAGCTTATTTAATCCTGCAAAGAATGTATTATTGTCTCCTTTTTACAGATGTGGTTCTGCAGAATCCTTGGAGGTCAAAGTAGGCCAGACACCCAGGCCCTCTCTCCAGACCCACTACTGTTCCTCTCACCTTACACCCATAGCAACTAGAACTGAGCTTCTGGATTTATCTTCATGTTTTTTCCCACTGAAAAGAACGTGAACATTTTCTGATATGAAGGCATGGGCACAGAAGGTGTTCGATAAATACATGAAGCCCCAAGAAATGAAGCAATTTATTCAAGTTAGTTTTCAAGATACTTCTTGACCAGGGGTTACAAGCTATGGCCCACAGGCAAATCTGGCCCACAGTCAGTTCTTGTATAGTCCATGAGCTAATAATAACAGTTTTTATATTTTTAAGTGGTTATGGAAAAAGAAGGAGGAGGGGCACCTGTGTGGTTCAGTCTGTTAAGCCTCAGACTCTTGATTTCAGCTCAGGTTGTAATCTCAGGGTTGTGAGATCCAGCCCTGTGGCTGACTCCTCACTCAGGGTGGAGTCTGCTTGAGATTCTCTCTCTCCCTCTGCCCTTTTGCCTATGTGTACTCTCTCTCTCTCCCTCTCTCCCTTTCTCTCTCTTTCAGTAAATAAAGAAATCTTAAGATAAAAAAAGAAAAGAGAAAGGAGGAAAAGAACAAAAGGAAAGAGGAAAAGAGGAAGGGAAGGAGGAAGACAGGAGCAGGTGACAGAGATCATAGGAAACTATCTAGCCCTTCACAGGAAAGCTTCCTGCTCCCTGAGCTAGACCATCCTCATGCAGCTGAAGATTTTATCCACCAGCAGCACCTTTACCAGCTTCTGTCCCCTAGAGATACAATTTCCCAGAAAGCTTGGAGATCCTGACATGGAAAGATGCAGGATTAATCTTCTGTGCTCTTGTGCCAGACCTGATGTAAGCCCCAGGGCCTCACTCCCTGCAGCACTACCTCCTTTGGGCAGACGGGAATGAATTTCTCTCTCCTCAACCACCACCACTGTAAGACTCAGAAGCCTTTCTGATTCACTGGTCACATACTCAAGCTCAATTCGATTAAAAATTCATTGGCTTTATTTCCTATAAAAAAAGAATAAATAAGTGAGCAAACATCAAGGGCCGAGGCTGTAAACTGAAGTGTGAAAGCCCAACATGCTGAAGTCATTACAGGGAAAACCATCAGCTCCTGAGCATTTCTATTTCCAAAAATACCAGCCTTTTGGAGGGGAGGCTGAACTGGATCCCATTTCCAGTATCCCTGACATTATGTTCCCCATAAGATTCCTGTTATTCACTCAGTAGATATTTCAGTGGTTAAGAGAATGAAAATTGAAGTCAGATTGAGTTTTCCCAGCTGTGTATCTTTAGCTGAAGCACTTAACTTCTCTGAGCCTTGGTTTCCTCATCCATAAAATAAGGCTTTAACATTTATATTGTAGGACACACAACATACCCAGTGTAGTGCCTAGCCCTAAAGGACTCAGTAAGCAGAAGGCATACACTTGATATTATCCTGACCAGCCTCACTTTTTTCCCCCCTTATTTTTAAAGATTTTTTTTTTATTTGAGAGACAGAGTATGAGCAGGGGGAGGGGCAAAGGGAGACGGAGACAAGCAGATTCTCTGTTAAGCAGGGTGCCTGACATGGGGCTCGATCCCAAGACCCTAAGGTCATTACCTGAGCCAAAATCGAGAGTTGGACACTTAACCAACTGAGCCACCCAGGTTCCCCACTCTCCCTCCCACTTAATCTCTCTTAGGTCACTTGCTAAACCCCATCTTTGAAGGCAGTCCAACCTACCTCTCTAGTTTGGCCCTCTCCTTTCTGGCCATGCCCTTCTCTATTGGCACCAAATCTTCCTTAAACTGGCTCAAACCATCATTCTGCAAGCCTCCTGCCAGGGGTCCCTCTCCACTCTTCTTTTCCTACCTCTCTCTCTCGAGCCAGCTTTTTGCGTTTTGCTGGCAAATAATAAATCTAGAGTCTAAAAAAAAAATCCATCTTTCATTTGATGAAGCATCTCAAAAAATCATTTCTTCCTTAACCTTGTTATATGTCCTGAGCTGGGCTCATGGTAGGTGTTCAATGACCATCAGCTGGTGGCCTAGCCAGGAGCATGAATAATGAGAAGCTCACAGCCAGAGTGTCCCTGTCCTGTGACCGATGTGAATCCCAAGAACCACTTGGACATGGGGACAGGGCCAGGCCCAAAGTCATCCAGTTGGAGAGTTGCCTGATGCAAGAGAAATAAATGTGGATTTGGAAATGAGACATGCCTGATTTGAATTTTGGCTTCCTCTCTGGCTATCTGAGCGTATGCAGGCAAGCTTCTTCACCTCTTTGGGACTTAATTTCCTTATCTATAGAATGAGATGAGCCTATAATGAGATACCAATTCACACTCGTTAGGGTGGCTACAGTCAAAAAGACAGATAATAACAAGTGTTGGTGAGAATGTGGAGAAATTGCAGCCCTTATACACTTCAGTGGGAACATAAAATGGTGCAGCCACTTTGGAAGACAATCTGGCAATTGCTCAAAGTTGAAACATAGAGCTACCATGTGACCCGGCAATTCTATTTCTAGGTGTAGCTCCAAAGAAATGAAAATATATATAAAAAAAAAAAAAAAAGAAAGAAAGAAAGAAAGAAAGAAAGAAAGAAAGAAAGAAAGAAAGAAAGAAAGAAAAGAAAGTGTATATCCATACAAAAAGACAAAAAGCTTGGATACAAATATTCATAGCAACATTATTCATTGTGGCCAAGAAGTAGAAACAACCCAAGGGTCAGTCACCTGGTAGATGAAAAAATAAACTGTGGCACACCCAGGCCATGGAATATTATTTTGCCATTAAAAGGAAGGAAGCACTAACACTGGCTACATCACTGGCCTTAGAAACATTATGCAAAGTGAGAGAAGCCAGACACAAAAGATCACATATTGTATGAATCTATTTATATGAAATGTCCAAAATAGGCAAATCCATAGAGATGGAGAGTAGACTAGTGGTTGCCAGGGGCTGGGCGGAGGGGGAATGGGAGTGATGAAAATGTTTTTTTTTGGGGGGTGATGAGATGTTCTAAAATTAGGAAATGGATCCCAACTCTGTGAATACACTACAAACCATTGAATTGCACGCTTCAACAGGGTGGATTGTAAGGTACGTGAATTTTAGCTCAAGAAAGCTGTTATTTTAAAAATGAGATGGGCGAGGCCGCCCTACCCCCCTTTACAGGGTCATCATGAGGCTCAGAGGAAGGTGTGTGTGCCAGGGCTTGGGACACAGTGTCACATTATTACAAATAGGGGGGCCGGGCCATAGTCCTTCATACAGAGGGAGCCGTTAACTGTCTTCCCTTCTTTCTGGCTCTGGCTCGGGACCCCTCAGGGAAAGAGTTGCTGAGGAGTAACACTGCCATCTGGCAAGGACAGGAAGAGGCCTGGGCTTCCAGTGTGTCTGCCCCAGAGCTGGGAAGGTGAGAAGGACCTCCTGTCAGAGCCTCCAGGATGCTCCTTTGCATCCCACGGCTGCCACTCCCCTCTCTCAGAGTGTGTCAGGGCCTGGCTTCCCACTGGAGGAGCAAGGCACCCAGTTAAACCTCAGGTTTTAGAGCAACCAAAAGCACGGTGTGGGGAGAAGGACATGCCTATGGGTGACAGACCATATTTTAAATGCCATATTTCAAACCTTCAATAAACATCAAATGCTAAAATGAAGGGACGCCTGGGTGGCTCAGTGGTTAAGTGTCTGCCTTTGGCTCAGGGCGTGATCCCAGGGTCTCGGGATCGAGTCCCGAATTGGGCTCCTCCCCACAGGGACCCTGCTTCTCCCTCTGCCTTTATCTCTACCTCTCCCTCATGAATAAATAAATAAAATATCTTTTAAAAATGATAATGTTGATAATGATGATGATGACTCATATTTGTTGAATGAGCATTTACTCTCTGCTGGGCACCATGGTACACATTTATATGTATTGACTTACGTAATCTCTACAAAGATCCTATGAGGCAGGAACATTGCAGATGTCATGGCATGCTTTGCAGAAGACTGAAGTGCAGAAGTCCCAAATAAATTGCCAGGTGGTCCGACTAGAAATAACAGAACCAGGATTCAAATCCTGGCCCTCTGGCTCTACCATCTGTGTACTTAACCATTGTCTTCGACTGTATAAACCCTACAGGCTGCACATAATAGAAGACCAAGGTTATTACCAAGACTGTCCTGTGCCCCCCGCCCTCTTTCCCTGCCAGAAGTAGGTCTCAAACTTCATCAAGCATCAGAATCATCTGGGGGCACGTGAAAAATAGAGTCCTGAGCCCACCCCAGCAAAACGGATTCACTAAGCCTGGGTGGCCAGGAATCTGCATTTGTGACCCATACCCCAGGTGACCCTGACAAAGGCCATTCAGGACATACTTGGAGACACTTGGCCTCCTCACATCAAGACCCAACCTCTGGGCCTGGCCAACTGGATCTCAGGCCACACCACACTTACCTCAATGTTAGTGTCTTCATCCAAGTCCCTCCCACTTTTAAAGGCCCAGGTCAGGTTCTCTGTAGTCTCCTAAGCCCTCCACGAAAACAGGAGCCCACTCTGGTTTTCCCCATCTCTAAAAACTCCCTAACGCCTTATGGAAGGACCTGCTTCAGGACCTCATTGCAAACTGCTTGGTATTCCTATCTCAGTGTCCCCACGGCTACAGGCCTTTTCTGATAAACTATATCATCATAAGTTCTTTATATGCGGACACTTTCTTTTGTGTTCCTCATGAGTGTCCCCCACAGCTCACAGCAGGTCAGCATTCAATAGAGACCCACAGATTTGGTTACAGACCTTATGTGCCAACATGCTCCTATTTTGATGATCAATATGACATATCTTCTGCTGGCCAATTTGATGGGCACAGTCCAACTGTCTGGATTCTTCCTCTACAGGATCTAGGTGCCTTCCTATTCCAGGCCCCACTCCACTACTTAGGGTCCAGAGGATGCACCCCAACACAACTCTTCCCAATGCAGTATATCCTTGGTTTCCATTGTGCCCCTCCAGGAGACATTCAGCATTGACTGGAGATGTCATTTGTTGTCACTGGGGTGATATGGCTATGGGGTGTTCTAGGGGGTAGAAACAAGGGATGCCACTAACTATCCTGCAGCACCCAGGACAGCACCCCACAGCAAAACAGTACCCAGCCCCCAAAGGATAGTGCTGAGGTGGAGAAAGCTGGCTCTAATGGAAAACACCAAGACCTACAGCAGAGCAATAACCTGTGTCAGGACCCCAAAGGAAGAAACAGTTAACCCACAAGGGAGTAAGAAGTTGTCCGAAAAAGACTCACAGAGGAGGCATTCCATTAATCCATGTGAATCAATTGATGGACAATGGACGGGAAGGGTTTTACCAGACAGGAGCAGGGGAGGAAAGAGGCGGTATTCTTGGCAGCAGAAAGTGAGAGTATTTGGCAGGTTTGGGAAGCTACTGCTGGGTCTGATGTGGCCAGAGTGCCTGGCGCTTGTTCTTTTCATTCATTCACCACGTTGGCTGCCACCTTACTCTCGCGACTCCCCTGAATGCTGTGTCATCAAGCAGAGTGCAGTGGTCAGCTCTGGCCCTGGGGGATCCACTCTCGATTCCAAATTGCTGATCTCTGAACAAATGAGGCTTTCCCCCAAGGATGGGACGGGGTGGAGCTGGATGTGGCCATCAGGCTGTACCCGAGAGCCCAGACCCCGAGGTCTGCAGCCATGAAGACACAAGTTACTTGCGAGTTTCCAAGGGTGTTATACAAGGCCAGCACTTGAGGCATAAACGTCTTCCTTCCCAGAACCATGAATGGGGGGCTTCTGCCTTGGCAAGTGAGGAAAATGGATTTTGAAGAATGTCTGTGCCTCTCAAAGTTTAGATAGGCATGAAAACACATTCCAAAGTAATTCTGAAAAAAGAAGTAATGCTGGTAATATTTTTATCTCTTTAGGAAAAAAACAACCACCCCTGAGGGCCTCATTGTTTATTTTAAATAGTTATTTTCCTGGAAGAGCTCGATCTTGGCCTCCTTCTCACACCCCTCATGTGCTCCGTGCTCTCACTTGGGCGTCTGCATGTTTGTCTCTCATCACTGTGCACGCATGCCTCTCTTTTTTTGTCTGTATTTTTGTTTCTTTGAATGTGGCTCTGGTGCTCACGTTCTCTCTCTGTGTCTGTCTCTCCCTGATCTTTTTTTTCCCTCTCTCTGACTTTGATTTTTTTGTTTTCTTATTTCGAGTCACCTGTTTCTGACTCTGCTTCTCTTCCCCTCTGTCATTCCTTGAACCCTCTTCATCCTCTTCCCCTTCAGCCTCTCTCAGTAACTGGCCACAGTATGTAACTGAGGTGTTTTTATAATGAGTTGTGTTTGTCAGAGAGAGTTACATGCTCTCCATTCTTGATTTGTGAAAGCAAATGACTGTAACCTTTTCTCTTTCTCTCTCCCCAAGGCTCCCTGAATTTTACTTTCATCTTTCTCCACTGATTTATTTTTCCATCCTGTGGGTCATGCCCTTGATAGAAAACAATGAGTTCTCCCCCTTCGTTTTACTGTATTTCAGAGAAGAGCCAGCCCAGGTGGTGCTGGGGAGAGACCTCAGTGCTCAGCCACCCAGGGCTTTTTCTTGGTTAATCTGATTTCAGCAGAGCCCGGACCTGCTTTGGGTTTGACACGCGGTTCTAGAGGAAAATGTATCCATAGAGTCCTAATTCACTGCCTGTGATGCTGCTTGTGGCTGGAAACGGTGGAAAAATGATTGAAGACAAGTGATTGAAGACGAATGAGGCTGTCTCGGGGAGCACATCTTTTACATCTTAAAAGAAAAGAGATTTTCAGTCTGCAGGGGCATTTAAGTAGATCTGGGAGCTTTGCGCTTTTCTGTTTCACTTGAGCCTTTGTTATGCAGGAAGCATTTCAGTTTGGCCAGCAGGTCCAGTGTCCTGACCTCTTGTTGGAGTTGACTATCTTTTTGTCCTGGTCCTTATCCTGCCACTCCTGGCTTCTGACAGAGGTCATTATAGAGTCACAGATGTGCAACATCAAGGGTAGAAGGGTCCAGTCAAATTGCCTTATCGCTGGAGAAGAAGATGAGTGTCAGAGGGTAGGAATGATTTGCCCAAAAAGCATAAGGCCATCTAGTGGCCAGTGTCCCAAGTCCCCCTCCAGGCCTGTCTGTGCATGGATTAGAGGTGGTTTTACCTGGCTGGGGTCTGTGGGCTAGATCCCTGTCTCCATTGACAGCTCAGGATCTGGGGCACACAGCCATCCTGGCAGCACAAGCTGGACCATATGGCGGCCTTGGGGACCATCCCAAGGTACACATGATACTCAGCCCTGGAGGGATTGCAGATGACCCCTGCCAAAGTGAAAGGGAAGGAGGAAGGGAGGCTATGAAAGCAATCACACCGGTGTCTACATTCAATCTCATTAAATGTAATATCATTTATTGACCAACAAGTGTTAGCCAGGCCCTTTGCTAGAACTAGGAGTACGGGATGAAGTTTAGAGCCTTAGGGTATAATACTGAGGTATGTGTGGGGTGACAAAGGGGTAGAGAACCAGTCTTCCCTTCCAACTTACCCTGGGTTTGTGGGGGGAGAGCCCAGGAAGGTCTCCTGGAGGAGGTGATGTCATGAGAAACAAGTGGACTCATGTTGTCAGACTCTACCTCCGTGAACAACCAGTCAGGGTCCTCTGAGGAATACCAAGGAAATAAAAGGCATTTGGACATATTAGCAATTCAGATCAAAGCACTATGTGTTCAAATCTCAGTCTCAACACTGGCTCACCAGCTATAGGACTGCAGACAAGTCACATGACCTCTCTAGTCTCCCTCACCTAGATAAGTGTCCCCAGGGGCTGGATTAGTGCCCCCCAGAGGCTGGGTGAGTGTCCCCAGGGGCTGGATGAGTGTCCAGCAAGATGTGTTGTGGGAATGTATTTTGCACATTTTAAACTTCTTGGACCTTGTGGGTCACTATAGCCCTTAGGACCCCATTTGACTCCTCTGACCATGGAGTGCAGCTGAAATGAAAGCCCTCCTTTGAGGGAGCAGCAAAGGAGCAAAGAAGCAGAGCCTGAGACTCTTGTGTCCTCCACACCCCGAGCCACGGCAAGCCTCATTTCCTCACCTGTGAAAGAAGAGCTTTGGCCTTTCTCTCTAAGGCACCTTCCTGTCTGAATGCCTGTGATTTTAGGATAACAGCCAAGAGGCAGAGGCCGAGACCCTCAAACAGCCAGTTCTCTGCCAGAGCAGGTGCTGCCGGGGCCTGCCCCTAGGCAGGAGCCTGCATGACCTCTGACCCGGCCTGCCACCTCCAACTAAACCCTTGGCTCAGCCACCTTGAGGCAGCACCAGCAGAGCAGGACCCTGATCCATACAAGAACCAAGATACTGGAAATGAGCTCCATCCCCAAAAAGAGGGAGCTAAAGGAAAAAAGATCTGCCATCTTCCTCAAAATAAAAACAGAGGCAGATGGCTGGGAGGGTTTCCATGGTTAATTAAATATGCTTTAGTCTCTAAGTTAATTATGAAGTGATTCCTGCAGGGGGAAGTTCTGCTTTGCATGGAGTGGGATCAGGTAAATAGCCTGGGGAGGCCATGGGGCCCCTTTTGCATCCTCCCCTGGCGTGCATAAAGATCCTCCAGTCCAAGCCTCCAAAGCCTCAAAGTCCGCCCACTGGGGGTGACAGGAGCCACTCGCCTCCGCGGGCATCTCAAAGTGAGGAGAGAGATACTGCACAGTAGAGCTGAGACTCTGTAATTTCCCTTCTGGGAATTTCTTCCAAGGAAATCATCAGAAACCCAGATAAAGATTTCCTTGACAAGAATGTTCACCACAGCATCATTTATAATCATAAAAAATGAAAAATAGCCTAGGTGCCTAGCAGATAGAGAACTGGCTAACTAAATCCTGCCATAACCAGACAATGAAATATTATGTAGTCATTAAAATGGTGTTTTTGAAGAATAGACAATGACATGGGGACATGCTCTGGTTGTACAAAGTGAAAAAAAAGCAAAATGCAAACCTGTATATAAAGTACCACTGAATTTTTTTAAATAATTGTGCACAGGGAAAAAAGGTGGCCCAATAAATGCTAATAGTAGTTATTGCGGAGAGAGAAGATTCTGGGAGATTTGAGGGTTTTTTCTAAGTATTTTTCTCAATTTTCTTAATTTTTTGTAATGAACATGTATGACTTCTATGATCAGGAAAATAAAATTTTTTAGATACCAGAGTCCCTTATAATGGATTTCCAAGTGGGTCTGTACAACTTTATCATACCTTCTTTGAAGTAAATTAACTTGACTAAAATATAAGCTTCCAGGATTGATAAAGGTAAGTAATAGTTTATTTTCTAGAACTTTGGAGTTAAGGTGCTTTCAAAGGGAGGCATTGCACATGTTACGTGCCCATCCCCACCGGCGGAATGTTACATGGCATCCTGCTCTGTCAACTATGACCAATGTACAGGCATCTGGGAGAGAGGAGGTAGGTGTGAGCTCCTGGAACCACCTAACCCGAAGACTTGATGAGACCATGAGGTCCCCTGAGGCAGGTCCCCAAGTAGACTGAGGAAACATAACGATGACAGGTCAGTGGTGAAATCCTGACCTGGCCAGGACCATGAGACTGGGCTCTCCACATCTGAAACCTCTTGGAGCCCCCAGAATCATATAGGGACAGAGGCAGCCAGGCTTACCTGTAGAAGCTTGGAAGGCATTGCTGAGCTCACATGCCCACTGCATGACCAGAACAGGGGACAGAAATAGAACAAACATTCACAAATGTTTATATGATTCAAACTCCACTTCAAACTCCATTATAATAACCACCATCTCTTGTCCATTTAGCAAGTGCACATCACTAAAATAACTTGCATACCTGAATTTAAAAATCTGGGGCCTTATTGCAAGAGGGCAAGGAAGGAATTCAGTGTTTTGTCCCTATGAATACCCTATCTGGTGATGGTATGCCTCCACTGGGGCTCTTGGTTGCTACTGTATATAGGGCCATCCTGTCAACACATGAAATCCTCCATGGGTATCAGGCCTCTCTTGATGTTTCATCACCAGACCCACTTGCTCAGAGTCACATGTGTCCTCTCCAACATCTAGGATCTAGCCATCAAAGTCAGGAGAATATCTGGGTGCCTGGGTGGCTCACTTGGTTAAGCATCCAAATCCTTTTTCAAAAAAGATTTCTTTCTTTCTTTCTTTCTTTCTTTCTTTCTTTCTTTCTTTCTTTCTTTCTTTCTTTCTTTCTTTCTTTCGAGACTGTGTGTGAGTGGAGGTGAGAGGGGCAGGAAGAGAGGGAGAGAGAGAGACTCTCCAGAAGACTCCCTGCTGACCATGGGGCCTGTGTGGGGCTCAATCCTACGACCCCAAGATCATGACCTGAGCCTAAACCAAGAGTCAGACACTCGACTAACTGAACCATCCAGGGGCCCCTAAGTGTCCAATTCTTATCTCAGTTCAGGTCTTTATCTCAGGGTCATGAGTTCAGGCCCTGTGTTGGGCTCCACACCCAGTGTGGAGCCTACTAAAAAAAGAAAAAAAAAAGTACAGAGAATACCAAGATTACATACACCCTAATTGTAAGCAGAGTAAAGAATTCCAACACTGTCTCACTCACCCCAATCACAAAACTCAACAAAGAAATGTGGGGTAAAGTGTGGAGATGTTAGTGAGTTATCAGCTATTAATGTAAGACATTCTCCCAGAGAACAAAAGGGGAGAGGGATCCAGGTCAGGCAGCCTTAAGTGTCCACTGTTCCCAGGAACTTCTTAAGCAGAGTATACAGCAGAATTCACAATTCCATTTAAGAATCTCCCCCTATGAAATTTCTGCTATAGGAAGGAACAAATAATTATTTAAAATGGTCTCAAATCTCTCTCACTACAATCCCAGCATGACCTGGCCCCATCACCAAACTTGTCAAAGCCATCCATTTTCCTATAGAAGACCAGCTTATCTTTATAACGTAATTAAAAAAAAATACATGATTCACATCATGGATGGTCACTTTATAGCTAGCTCTCTTGGGATGGGTGTGCTATTAAAGTGAAGGATGACTATCTCCAGCTTCATAGTCACAAATTATCCTTTTGACAAGCAGATCATGACATGAACCCAGGCATATGTCCCAGCCTCAAAGGTCTTTGGCTTTGGAACCATTGCCACTGTCATAGTTTGGACTTGGACATTTCTAAATTGGTTTTCCTTCACCAAATTCCAACTTCCGCACATCTACCAACAAACATGTTGAGATGTCACGAGAGACATAAACCATTGGCCAACAGTCCCATTTTTGAAGCATTACTGTTCTGTTTGACCCATGCTTGATATGACGTTGGTAAAATTTTTTTAATACATTGCTGTGTTTGTTGTGCAAACACATGTGCAAAAAATTAGCAAAAATGGGGGGGGAGAAGTGCAAGCATTAATAATAACCAGAAGTTTCGCAAATAATACAATTGAAACTAAAATGAAAGTCATCAGCTGACTGAAAGCAGCAAACCTTTTACTTCAGCTGTGTGTTCATCAAGCTGGTTGACTGGATTCACTCCTGAGGGATAGAAACCAAAGCCTTAGAAATAGATGGTCAGTGATTGTGTTTTAGAGACAAAATATAATTAGGGATTTGATCTTTTTTTCAACTGAGTGTAGAACCCACTTTAAAACACACAATAATTGCTAACACATGCAATGGATGAGACCCTGTTCCAGTGCTTTCAATATATTAAATCACTTACTTTGCACAAGAACCCTGCAAGGTAGTTCCTACAAACATTCTCATTTCCAGAAAAATGAGATGCAGAGAGTTTGGTCAGCCATACACCAGGCAAGTGGCAGATCTACACCCATGCCACCAAGATCTGCCACCGTGTTCTTAACCAGTAGAACACACCGCCTCCGTGGCACAAGGCCATCATCCAATTTTGGTACATTTGCTATTCACAGACACTTTCAGGAACTTACTACATGTGAAAAAGCAAGGTAAAGTTCTTCTGGGACAGGGCAACCCTTGAGGAAACCTCCCTCTATGCTGTGCTCAGTCTTCACGAATGTCCTAGGGTCAGCTTTCAGGATTAGGAGGATTGAGGACGAAGGTAGACAAGACAGAGACAGAAGCCATTTTGCCACGATCACTGCCATTAGCCCGGGAACAACCGGTCAATGGGTCACGTTAGGAAACTGCATGTGGGTCCAGGAAACACATGAAAACTCCCCTATGAAGTTAAAAGAAGTCCATGCAGTTAAATTAAAATGTAAAGAAAATCTTTGGGAAGAGGCTCCTGAGATAGGTGCATGGGGCAGGTGATTTCCCTGTTGCTGGGAACATTACCTGAAGTGTGGGGTGTGACTGTAACCTGAGGATGGTCCAGGGACACCGAGGTCTGCCTGGGAGGAAGGGAAGGAGAGAGGGTGCACGTGCCTGGCAGGTTTGAGCTCAAGCCTCCCAAAGTAGTTTCAGTATTAGGGTTTCAAAGTGAAGAGGTAGGACACCTGGGTGGCTCAGCAGTTGAACATCTACATTTGGTTCAGGGCATGATCCCAGAGTCCTGAGATCAAGTCCCACATTGGTGGGCTCCCTGTATGGAGCCTGCTTTTCCCTCTGCCTATGTCTCTGCCTGTGTGTGTGTGTGTGTGTGTGTGTGTGTGTGTCTATCATGAATAAACAAAAATCTTTTTAAAAAAACAATAATAGTGTTGTGCAATCTTTAAAAAACAAAGCAAAGAGGTAAGCCCTTCTTCAAGGTAAATGCTGACAGTCTTTAAATTTAGAACCAGATTTGCTAGGAGTAAAACGTCCATGTGGGTCCAGTCCAGATAGTCTAGAACCAAGTTAGACCCTCTTATGGGTCATGGACCCCTTTAAGAAGCTGTAGACACTCTAGGAAAAAATATACATGTGTGCGTACCCATAAGATTTAAAATACACAGTGCACTCAGAACCCTCACGCCCTCCCCTGACACATCCATGTCCCCTCACCAGATTAAAGAGTCCCTGCAGAGTGCAAAAATATTTGGGATGGAAGCCAAGAAAGCTAAAAGGGCATAGTAACTTGGGTCATGTGATTTGTCCTCTGGTTCAATGCCAGGTCCGGAAGGTTATAAAAGGTCTCCTCACCAGGCTGCTTTGTCAGAGCCCCTCACAAGCTGTTCTCATTCACACTCTCAGCATCTCTGCAAGAGGCATGGGGCGGCGACCTCATTCCTCCTGTGGCCATTCAGGAAAGGGGAGAGCTGGATGCCTTGTCCATCTGTCCATCCTGGGGTCTGCCCTATCTGCCTGTCCCTACACCTTGCCCCTCAACTGTGCAGACACCCATCCATCTGCCTCTCCTATACTTCCACTATGGGACGTGGGTGCAGGGGAGTGAGGGTGTCTATAGAAGGGGTTTCATCCCAAGGAGGTCGGGGGAGCGGAGCCCTGATTCAAACCATCTTGGAGAGAGGGTGAAGGGGAGGGTGCAACACAATCTGGAGGGCCTTGAGTGGCAGGAGGAGGCCAGACTCCTTGCAAGCACCGAGGAGCCCACAGGCTTCTTCAGGAAGAGGGTGGGGCCGCAGGAAGCTCCAGGGACCTAGTGAGCCTTGCTGGCCCCAAGGTGGTGAGCATGTGGGCTGTGCAGAGAGCACTGAGGTGGGCGCTGGGGTCGTAGCTGGAATGGAAGCTGTGATCAGAGAGACAGGGCAGAAGAGTGTCCCCTCCAAGGCCTGAATGGAGCTCTGGAGGAGGGTCCCAGAGCAGCATTGTCCAGGTCCGCAGAAGGATATTTGGAAGAAAGAGTTCAGGCACCAAGAGTAAAGTCCAAGGCCCCAGGAGACAAACAACTTCTGGCAACTGCTAAGCAGCTGACCTCCCAAGACTGCCCCCAGACCCTCGTTCCCAGCCCTGTGCTCCTGACCTGACTATCCAGGAAGGCACCCCCGCTCCCCGAGGCCTGGGTTCACCTCTTGCCCAATGCATCCCCCATCATGTCCCGGTGAGTGGCAACAGCCTCACACCTGAGGCTCCGGGCAGGGGGGATGGTGTCAAGGTTCATCTCTCTGAGCATGCATTTCTTGACCGAGTTCCCACTGTTGGCATCTGTGGGGTGGAGGTGAGAGAAGTTAGGCCAAGGGCCCTGATTGCAAACAGACTTTTCTGTGTGTCTAGATGGGGAAGCAGGGGGTGGGGGTTGTTGCCAAAGGTGGGGCTGCCTAACCCTCATCCTTACTCACTAGGTCTTTAGTGCACGGGGCCACCCTACTCCAGACCCCTCACACAGCAGGAGCTGTTGGGGTGCTCACACACCTTGTATCCCAGTAGCCGGGGCCAGGGAGCCCAGGCTCTGTCTGCTTATGGACAAATTCTTTGAAAAGCCCTCGGCAGCTCAAGGTCACCAAGATGATCGAGGCAGCATAGAAGAGCGGGGAGACATGGGCAGGGACCAACAGACTGGCCTCAAGCCCTGGGTCCCCCACCAACCAGCACAGCAGCCTCGGTCACGTGATCTGACTTGCCCCAAGGCCCGGTGTCCTCATGGGCCAAACAGGGAGAATAATAGTGCTGACCCCACATAGAAGGGCATGCTGGCAAGTGCCATCCCTACAAATGCTGGGTTCCGCCCCCCAGGTGCCAGGGTGGCAGGCCTTGGGCCAGCACTCCTGCCTCAGTTGTCTCGCCCACCCTCAGCTGATGCAGGAAGTCTTCCACTCTGCTTTGCGCATTTGTTAGCGATTGCTATGTTTTAAAAACTCACGCAAAACTTAGTAGCTTAAAACAACTGTACAGGAAACATTCCTGAGTTTCTCCCTCACTCTCACATGATCACACTTCACTCCTGGTCACTAAATGGGTGGGAACATTTTCCACACATCAAGCAATTCTCTGTCACCAGCGGGTGTCCTATAATTTAACTCCATTCTGACACTATCTGCCTGGAGGTAGCCTCAGATCCTACAGGTTAAGGACATAGTCCCACAAGACTGTCCCCCCACTGCTCCAGATGCCAATCGTCACCTATACTTCTGGCTAAATGGCCATATATTGGGCTTCCCACGATCACCTTCTTGGATTCAGTGGTTTGCTAGAATGGCTTACAGAACTCAGGAAACACTTAGGTTTACCCATTTATTATATAATATAGAATCAGATAAAGAATACAAATGGACAAGTAGAGGCAGAGATATAAAGAATGAGGTCAAGGAGGATCTGGAGCACAGGAGTTTCTGTCCCTATGGAAGTGAGGTGTACCACCCTCCAGGCACAAGGACATGTGCACCAACCTGGAAGCTCTCTGAACCCCATGCTTTGGAGATTTTTTTGGAGTCTTCATCACATGGGCATAACCAATCATTAAGTTACTGTGTTCCTCTCCCCTTCCTGAAGAATGGAGGTAGACCTGAAAGTTCCAAGCTTCTAATCATGACTTGGTCTTTCTGGTGACCAGCTCCCATCCTAAAGCCATCCAGGAGCCCTACCAAGAGTCACCTCATTAAAACAAAAGACACTCCTGCCACCCAGGAAATTCTAAGAAATTTAGGAGTTCGGTCTCAGGAACCGGGCACAAAAAACAAATATCAGACCAAAAGATACCCCTATTGCTCTTATCAGTTAAATAATTGCAAGGGTTTTAGAAACTCCATGCTAGGAAGTAGAGGCATATATATATATTCTATTCTACGTGTGTATTCATGTGTGTATTTTTATATATATACTATTATTTCACAACAACAAACATTTACTATCTCACAGCTTCTGTGAACCAGAAATTCAGAAGCAGTTTGGCTGTGGGGGGTTTGGTAGAGGGTCTCTAAGGAGGTTGCTGACAAAACATTGGCCTGGGCTGCAGTTATCTGAAGACTGGACTGGGGCTGGTGGACCTGTCTCCAAGATGGCTTATCCACATGGCTATCAGCCAAAGGCCCTGGTTCCTTGCTAGCTGTGGGCAAGAGGCCTCAATCTCTCACTGTGTGAGAGTTCCCGAGCATCTCTCCATTGGGCTGAGTGTCCTCATGACCTGGCAGCTGGTTTCCCTCAGCATCAGTAATCCAAGAAAGAGAAGGCCACAGTGCTTTTTGTGACCTAGTCTGAGAAGTTGAACATTGCCTTTTCCACTTTATTCTGTGATTAGAAAGAAGTCACTAAGTCCATCCACACTTAAGGGGAAGGAATCAGGCTCCACCTACACAGGGTGGAGTATTGAAGAAATTCCATATGTATCACACCTTGAAACAAACTCCTCCCTCCAATGCCTTTTGGCTTTTCCAGCAGACCAGAAACAAAAGGGCTGGGACCTCTAGGAAGTAGGGAGCCCCTCAGCATGTTGAAGATTTGGCTAAAATGGGGATAAGATATCCATATATCTGAGGACACTTGGAAGATCTCTGATGATCCTTGGCAAACATCCTCTGGAGAACACCGCAGAACTGTCTAGAGAGGATGGAGGTGACACCCACATCATCCTACCAGCCCCCTCATGATTTCCTCAAATTGGACTGGGAAGTAAATGTTGCTAAGTGAGCAGCTAAACCCACAAGACTCATCCAAGTTTCAGGGGCAACTATTACAGTTTGGGGGATAGCTGAGACAGCCAGCCAAGGTCTTGTACCTGAAGTAGGAGAGAATCCCCATACCTGACAGGGGCCCCTGATGATGAAGAGCACCCTGTTCACAGGCAGATTCCTGGGGCCCAGCTCTAGCCTACTGCACTGGAATTTTCTGAGCAGAGGACTAGTGATCTAGATAGTTGACAAGTGCCCCAGGTCACGCTTATCATTAGGGACATTTGGGAAATTATAGGTCTGATGGAAAGAGGATAAGCCAATTCGGAACCACAGCTAGCTTCAATCACTGAATCTGTAAAATGGGAATAACCAGGATTACCTCAGTTGCCTAAAGGCAAGTCTGGAACAAATGGCTTCTTGGGGTTTCTTTTGGCTCTGGACCAGGACAGAGAGGAAGTAAGGAAGAGATTTTAGCAACCGGAACCAGTAAATCCCCTCAGGGAAAGAGATTGTAGTTAAGGCAGATGAAACAAGCATGCCGGTCTTTCCCTTGGGTGCTGAGACTCATCTGAGGAGTTGGTGTCATGGGGCCCCCGGGGGCCCCCCGGGGGCCCACCCACTCAGCAGCTTTGGCAAGGGAAAATGTGTCAGCTGGGTTTGGCAGCTCTCCCAGAATCAACCCAAGATGGCTCTGAACAGAAATAAAGTCTGCCTTCCCACTCCAGAGGATGGGCTCTCCTGTTCCCCTGTGAGTCAGCCACACACGTGCAAACCCAGAATATGCCCAATGGACAGATGGAGGGGAGTTGGGAGGAGAACCGAAACCAGGCTGTGGGGCAAACTGACAAATCCAAGAGCTTTGATGGTGGAGAGACCTAGGTTCAAATCCTGCCTCCACAACCTCCTGGCTCTGTGATCTTGAGCAAGTTACATGGGAGTGTTTTCATCTGTGGAATGGGAATAATAATAATTGTGGTTGTTATGAAGAGAGGTAGCAGAGCATAGTGGCCAATGGCTAAGCCCTGGAGCCAGAGTTCCTGAGTTGAATCCTACCTCTACTACGTATTACCTATGTAGCCTTGTGTAAATCCCCTTAAAGCCTGAGTCTCTCCATCTAGAAATTGAGAGTAATGATAGTCCCTACCCCAGAGAGTTGCTATGAGGATATAATGAGTTAATTGATGTAAAGTACATAGAGTCCTTCCAGGCAAACAATAAGTGCCATATAAGTGTTTGCCTTATAAAGGAAGACTTGGGGATAACTGGAGACTGCTCTTTGTCACCCTATAGCATGGGCAGGGAAGGGAACTGGCCTCCCTGAGCCCCAGTGGCAAGTCACTGTGATTGTGGCCTCCCTATCCAAGTTCTCCTGCTGTGTCAACTCCCTCTGCCTCTTCTGGTTGTCTCCCTCTGATTTCTTTCCACTCCACACCCCTAACCCACCAAGCCATCCCTTCCTCCTTCCCCACTCCTGCCAGAAATGGGTTAGCCTAACAAACTGGAACCAAAATCAGCCCTATCATGAAACCCTACACAGGGTCCCCAGGAAGGGGCCAGGGTGTTGAGGGATTGCAAGGTAAGACAAAGGGAGAAACCAAACACCAGACCTTGGGGAGTGCAGGGTATTCCCCTTGGAGAAGCAGCTGTGATAGGTCGGGTTGAAAACTAACTCTGTCCATGCAGATGGTAAGGATGCTCTAGGGCAGTGCTTCTCAACTGCTGGCTGTACCTGCAAATCGGCTGGGGAGCTTTAAAAATGCTGATGCCTGCATCTCACCCTGGAGGCTCTAATGTAATTGCCTGGGCATTGAAAGCTTTGAAAGCTCCCTAGGTGGTGCTTGTGTGAAGCCAGGGCTGAGAGGCAGGGTTCTAGAACAGAGGTTCTTAAACTTCAACATGCATAAAAATCACCTGGAGGGCTTGTTAAGAGACAGATTTCTGAGTTCCATCCCTAAAGTTTCTAATTAAATAGACCTGGGGACTGGCTTAAGAAGTTGCATTTCTTTTCTTTTCTTTTTTAAGATTTTATTTATTTGAAAGAGAAGAACACAATCAGGGGGGCGAGGCAGAGAGAAAGGGAGAAACAGACGCCCCACTGAGCAGGGAGCCTGATGTGGGGCTCATTCCCAGGACCCTAGGATCAGGGCCTGAGCCGAAGGCTTAGGCTCAACCAACTGAGCCATCCAGGTGCCCCAGAAGTTGCATTTCTATCAAGTTTCCAGATGCTGCTGTTGCTGCTAGTTCCCTAGGACTACACTTTGAGAACTACTACTGTTCTAGCATAGTCATCAGCAAACTATGGCCATTGGGTCAAATCCAATCTATGGACTGTTTCTGTAAATTCAGTTTTATTGAAATGCAGACACACCCATTCGTTTACACTTGTCTATGGCAGCTTTCATGATACAACAGAGTTGCAAAGCAAGGACAGAGACCATATGTCTGGCATAGCCTAAAATGCTCACTATCTGGTTCTTTACAGAAAAGGTTTGCCAACCCCAGTTGCAGGAGCTTGTGAAGTGACAGATGGTGGGATCCTGGGTCCCTGAGTGACTGCCTGGAGTAGAGCTTTCTTACTGATTTGGGACTGTTCGATGAGAAAGAAATAAATATCACTATTCTTTAAGCTACTGTATTTTGAAGCCTCTTTATTAGAGTAGCTCAGCCCCTTATGTTCTATATCCTGGATTAGTGCTTCCTGGTGATTTTATAACCTGAGTTTCAGTTTCCCCCAGCTGTAAAATATGAATAATACCAACCTGATGTGTTATTGAAAGGATTAAATAAAATATGAAGACCTGGCTCAGAGTAGGGGTTCAATAGATGTTAGTTCTCTGACTTGCTACCCTCTTTGGTGCCCATGATTTGAAGGTGAACTTCATTTCTGCCCCCCTGCTAACTCCATCTGCTTGGAGAAAGCAGATCACAACCTGACATGCCAGGCAAAGTTGCTAAGAGCTCTAGATACTTGTTTTGCTCTTAAACCAAAGCATACTCCATTTCCCCAACCTCACCTCCTACTGCAAATGAATACAGTTTTCTTTTATTTGGAGGCTGGCACAGCTGTTCACTTGCAGGAGTGTCCTTCTCAACTCCAATGAGCCAATCTTTGAGATACTTTAAAATAACAGTCTCTCCAGGTGGGGAACCCTCTGGCTGGGCTGGCGTTTGAGGAAACTGGCTTAAGTGGCCGCCCACAGCTCAACAGGGTTGCACAAGAGCACTTCATACCAAGGTCAGTAATTATAGTTTCTACTTGGTTCCACTTAGTGCCAGCTGTGGAGTAGGGCTGCCTCTCCCCCCTACTGATGGTGAGTAGGTCGGTTAGTTCAAAAGCATGTCTTGATCATCTGCTGAATGTTGACTATTCTGCCAAAGAACTGGGGAGGAAGAAAGGGGAGGGGACCCGATAAGAAACAGACCAAGAAATGCCACTATCAGCAGCACTTGGTAGGACCCAGCTAGAAGGCAAGAAATAACCAGGCTTAAAGGCTCAGGGATGCCAAGAGCTCTGCATTACACCCTTTTCACACCTACCTGATCCCCCACAGACAAAATTGTTAAATATACAAATTCTGGATGGCTCAGTCAGTTAAGTGTCTGCCTTCAGTTCAGGTCATGATCCCAGGGTCCTGGGATAGGGCCCTGCATCAGGCTCTCTGCTCAGTGGGGTGTCTGTTTCTCCCTCTATCCTCTACCTGCAGCTCCCCCTGCTTGTTCTCTCTGTCAAATACATAAATAAAATCTTGTATCTATATGCAGATTCCCAGGTCAACCTGGGACCACAGAAGCAGATTCCCCTGGGTGAGCGCCCAGGACTGTGTATCTTCAGCAAGCTCCTTGGGTGATTCTGGTGGTGCCCATTTAACACTGGTCTGAGGATAGAAGTTGAGGAAACACTGCACTAAATGTAATAAGAGGAAGGACTTTGAGGCCCACAGATCTGGGTTCAAATTCTGGGACCAGGGCACAAAAAAGACCAAGCACAAAAGAAAAAATTGAGAATTCAAACCATATCAAAATAAAAGACTTCTATTCAAGAGATACTACTGTGTAGGGCACCTGGGTGGTGTAGTGTTTTAAGGGTCCGACTCTTGATTTCAGCTCAGGTCATGATCTCAGGGTGGTGTGATTGAGCCCTGTGTAGGTTCCATGCTGGATGTGGGCCTGCTTAGGATTGTGTCTCTCTCTCTCCCTCTGCCCTTCCTTCTGCTCTCTCTCACTTAAATAAATAAATAAATCTTTAAAAAAAGAAAGAGAGAGATATACTACTGTGAAAATGAAGAAACAAGCAATGGACTGAGAGAAAATATCAGCAAAGCACATATTATATCTAATAAAGGACTGGTATCCAGAATATAAAAAGAACTCCCAAAACTCAATAATAAGCCAAGAAAAACCAACCCAATAAACAGTCCATTTTTTAACTGGATAAAAAAATTGAACAAACATTCACCAAAAAAGAAATACAAATAAGCACATGAGAAGTCAACTTGACATTAGGAAAAGCAAATTAGGGGATCCCTGGGTGGCTCAGCGGTTTAGCATCTGCCTTCGACCCAGGGTGTGATCCTGGAGTCCCGGGATTGAGTCCCACATCGGGCTCCCTGCATGGAGCCTGCTTCTCCCTCTGCCTGTGTCTCTGCCTCTCTCTCTCTCTCTCTCTCTCTCTCTCTCTCTCTGTCTTTCATGAATAAATAAATAAAATCTTTAAAAAAAAAAAAGGAAAAGCAAATTAAAAACACAACAAGATATCACCAGATGTCTATTAGGATGTTTTCAATCACACTCTGAGTGTAATGATAACTGTTTGTAAAAGCTCTGGCAAAGTGCTTGACCACCCCATGCCTTACTTCACACAGTTTTAAGGTAAAAATACCTACCCTGTGAGGTTGTTGTCAAAATTTTATGAAATATGTATCTAGTCTGGCTTGTAGTAAATACTAAGAACATTTGGTTCCTTTCCATTGCCCCTTTTCTCCTCATATCAGGGATCTAAATCATCTACTCAATTTTGTACTCTTAATTTCTACACAATCTAAAGCCTAATCATCTTGTCCCGTTTCATAGGAAAACAGGCTGATAGGCCAACTGACAGCAGGGAGAAAGGACAGCAAAGGCATAGGTGATGGTTCACTCACATCCATTCATCCACCTGTTCAGCCTAGTTTCCTGAGCACCTGATGCCTTCAGGCACTGTCCTAGGATCTAAGTGAAGGTGGGGAGTCTAGGAGCCCAAGGAGCTCTCGTTCCTTGGGAGATGCAGAAGGATTCTACTAGCCAAGTCTCTCCCAGTTGCAAGTAACAGAACCCCAGTTCACACCAACTTTGGGGCATTTACTGTCTCCTTTGCTGGGAAAGCTCCAGGCTTCTAGCGCTAGGAAAAAGCAACAGGAACCAGAACTTCTGGAGCTCACACCAGAGACTCAATACACCAAGACTCTCCCCAGCCCTCTGTTGTCCCTGTTTGTCTCTCCTCCTTTCACTGCACCTTGCTCCCCCACACAGCCATAGCCTCCTCCACAGCCCAAGCACTTGGCCCTGGCAACCTTAGCAGCTCCCCCAAATTAGAGCTTCCCTTTTTCCCACAGAAGGATTCTGATTAGCCTGCTTGGGTGACATGCCTGTTTTTTGGACCGATCACCTTTGCCAGGTCAAGTAGTCATGCGCTATCTGCACTGCTTTCACAGAAAGCAGAGCCAGCTGTAACTTCAATGCGGGTAATTCGTTGGGGAGGTGATTACAGGGAGCAGGCATGAGGAGAGTAAAATAGGGTGGTGGGAAAGCCAGTGAAGGGTGAGTTATTGACCTGGTTAGGGCCAGAGGCCATGTGGAGTACACCGCAGGATTGACCCCTGAAGGACTGGAGGCTGACACACTTCTCCCATCCTTGATCCCCAGTAGTTAAGGATTGTCCCTCCTCTCCACTTCCCCTTCCAGGCTGTCCCAGTGCAAGGGCTGAGCCAGCTTGCAGGACTTCAAGGCCAGGTGGCAGCTGCTTGAGGTGGATGGGAGCTGTCTAACACCACTGTGTCTGAATTGGAAGTGATCCAAGGGGATGAGATGGGAGACACGAGGGCATCTGCTCCCATAGCCAGGAGAGCAAACTCTGATCAATAAAGAAGGGGGTGGGAAGGCTTTCAGGCCAGACCCAGTCAGCAGCCCCTGCAATCTGGCACACCACTCCACCAACAGTTATAATACAGCAAATAGGATGGAATGTGAGGTACCCAGGAGGGGAGCTCTGCCAAGGTGCACTCGGACTCACAGATTGCTCCCCCAGAGCTGCTGCCCAGGCCAGGGTCAGCAAGGCCCAGAACAGGCTCAAAGCACCTCATCCCCACATGCCTCTTTCCTCATCTCCCCTGTTTATTATAGTCTCACCTTCAGCTACCAGGCAGGGCAGGGACGCCACACTGCTCCAGCTCCTAAACCCTGAGCAGCGATGACAGAAAATCCATCGTGGACCTGCTCTTTCCATTCCTGCACAGGGGAATGGGAGGGAAAAACATCCCAGCCAAATATTGAACCTTTCTTTTTCTACTCCGCCAATGCCTCCCAGTAGGGCAGATAAAGTTCTGCACCACTGCTAAGAGAAGCAGACACTCGGAATGTGAAGCAGAGTCCAGGGATGCCTTCAGCCTAGTCCAAAAGGCCAGGGTAAGCTGTGTCTCAGTGACTTGAACCCAAGCACACAGGGATGGACCTCAAAAGGATGGCATCTAGGAATGAAGGGGTGCTGCTTACCTGGCCTGCCTTTCTGGGCTCCAGACTCAGCTTTCTAAGTCAGGTAAGGCCCACCTGGCCCAGGTCTCCATAACATCTAGAAATGTTCTTGAACTTGGACTTTACGAAAAGGACAAAGAATTGAAATTTTAAATGATGGAACCCTTCCAGGCTTAGAATGAGAGGTCAATACAATTAATTATGCAGAAAATATTTTTATTATCACTATTGGCAAGTACATAGCATCAACTATGTGTCAGGGCCTCTTCTAGGGCTTATTTCATCATTACAATTTTATGAGGCAGAAACAATTATTATCTCCATTTTATAAGTGAGACAGCTAAGTTCCAGCAAGGTTAGCAACTTGCCTTAGGGTCCACAGCTAGAACATCGCAGAGCATGTCGCCAGTACCCTACACTGCCTCTCAAGTGTAATTACAACCGTAGCAGCTGGTAAAAAATGTATGGTCAGGATCAGCTAAGAAGATACTCTGGTTCTTTCCCTGATTGAAGTAGATTCTGTTCTGTATTTTGTAGACCTTAGCCGTTCTCTGGGGGGCCCCATGCTGTTTTTACTATACATGAGATTTGGCATTGTCTCTAGTTCTTTGTTGCTATTTGTGATCGTCCCATCCTCTGTAGCTGCTCAAAGTTCACCTGAGCACTGATTCTTTCTCAGAGTGTTCCTGAGAGGCTGGTGCACTCTAGGATACAGTCTGCAGAACGCCAGCTCTGATGGATGAGGGACAGTGGCCCCCTTCTGGGTGCACTGGTGGAGCTCTCCCACCTGGGCACTCTGTGATTGCATTGCCCACACGGTGCTGCGTGACCACCCTCCCTTCAGCAGTATGAGCGTGGGAGAGGACTATTATTCTTTTTTGGGCAGCAAGAGTAACTTCCTGATTGAAACAGATCCTCCACTGGACAGAAATGCAAATGTCTTGACCCTTCCTGAGTGGTGTCATTAATCATCCCCCCAGCTTCAACATCTGAGCCGTGTTCATGTTTAACCTCATTTCTTAGCCAAGAGCCAATGGTTTCTACACCTGGTGAAGCATGCCATCAGTTAGAAGGGCAGGGAGGGGAGGGTATCTCAGAAGACCTCTGGAACCTTCATAACTACATGAGCAGTGGCCAGCTGGCCATGGTCCAAAGGGGCTGAGCAAAGGAAACAGGCTGGGTAAGTGGGTGGTACTATGAAGGAGCAGTTTGGAGACACCACCTCCAGAACCTTTTCTGAGTCTGGTTCCATAAAGAGTAGGGAAGGAGAGCAGAAGGAGGGAGACCCCAAAGAGCAACATCAGTAGTGGTGGCAGGTAATCCTTCCCATCCAAGGGGGCCAGGATATTCTAGAACTATTGAGCCTGTTCAGGGAGGTTTCTGAGATTTGATTATACCTCCAGTGTAAGCACCTCCTGTGTCTACATAATTTGCCAAGACAGAACAACACAGCCTGGTTGGGAGATGGGACTTCTCTGGAGGGGCTACAGGGAAGAAATCAGCCATAAAAGAAGTGACACACTTTGGCCATGAGGAAGGTAAACACATTCCAGATAGAAAAGAACCCCACTAAAAAAAAAAAAAGAAGAAGAACCCCACTCATTCATTCATTCGTTCATTCATGCCACAAGCATTTACTGGTCTGCTACATCAGGCACTATTTTAGGCCCTTGGGATATGAAGATTTATAGAATGTGACCCCTCTCCTGAGCAGGGCTGGGTCTAGGGTGAGACAGGGAAGCATCTAGAGGGCACAAAGGACCCACTCACTCTCAGGGGGTCCAGCTCTGCTTTGGTACCACTCTGACAGTGAACACCTCCTTACATTTTGCCCCATTGGCACCTCACTTGCCTCACCCCAGTCCTAGCCTTGCTTCTGAGGGGCTCGTAGTCTGGGAAGCTGTGACCTCCTTGGTATGGCATCAAAGCCCTCAGGATTTGGCCCCACCTACCATTTGAGGACCACCTCCTACTTTTTCTCCCTTAAACCTTTGCCCAGTCAAATCACATTTATTCTTCTGGAATTGGTACGTGTCTTCATTCCTCCATCCCTCACCTGCATCTCCTTCCACCTCCCCAGCCCCTCTGTCTGCCAAAGTCCTGCCCACCCATTAAGACTCAGCTCAAGCAGCACCTGCTCCTGGGTTCACTCTTAGTCATCATAACTGTCACTGGCAGCCCTGACGCCCAGGGCAAGGACAAAGATCGACTTGATTGTGCCTGACATGGCTAGGGAGGTGGCGGGCAGGATGCTATTAGAGATGTACCTGGAAGCTTCCTATTTTAAATACTCTTTCTTCCTACCAGGCATCTTGCTGCGTAGGAGGAATGTCCTATCATCAGGTAAACGTAGCAACATTTTTTGTTACAAAATCTAAAATCATTTTTCCCTAAATGTCATACCCTCTGCATTTGGTTGGTCTGGAGCAAAATCCGGGTCAACTGAGATCCGGCTTTGCCAGCCACTCCTCTCCAGAAGATGAGCATTTCTGTCTGTGAGCTCCCAGGCCCCCTGCACGTTCTCTCTTAGCACAAGCATCCTGTGTTAGACTCTGAGCCTCCCCTCCCACGCAGGCAGCCAGCTTCCCAAAGATAGGAGGTGTCCCTGTGCATCTCTAGATCTCTGGGACGTAGCACAGGTCCTGGCACACGGTCAGAGTGGTGGCTGAGTTGACCAGGTGTGCTGGGGGCCAGGGATGGCTTCGAGGAGTGCACTGGTTCAGACAGAACAGGAAACAAGAGGTAATGGAGGCGCAGGCAGGTGCCACTCAGGCAAAGAGGGCTGGAGGCCACACGTGAGTCAGCTGGAGCCGTGGGCGGGGAGAAAAGGATGACAGGCCCCTAAACTGCTCCCTCTCCTCGTTCAGAGCCAAGTCAAATGCCTCCAGGAGGCAGAGGGACATGAGGCCTAGTCACACCCTTGAGGCTGCATCCAGATACAGGCCCTGTGCTCAGAATCTCCTCACAGCAGGCCAACAGATGCCTCATCGAGGAGAAAAATTGCAGAGAAATTACAACCCCTTATTGTGACTTCTCCCACGGAACTAAAAACAGCACATCAAGCCCACGCTCTCTATCCAGATGGATTCTGCAGCCTCTCCACCCCGAGAGGGACTGAGGATGGAGCGGACACTAGCCTGGGAGGGGGCTCGTGGGGGAGGACAGACCTCAAAGCTCAGAGAACGAGTGACACCTCGGGCTGGGTTTGCAGCCCTAGAAGAATGTCACACAGTGTACCTACCACCCCCACGACACCCCGATCCAAGGGGGAGCCAAGAAGAGCTAGGGGACGAGGGCCCTTCTGCCCCTTTCTCTTAATGGAGAAGGTCAGGCAAGGGCAGGTAAGGGTACCTCAGTACTAGCAGAAAAAGATCTCTGAGCCCCCAAGAAAATAACCGGGATGGCTGGGGAAGCCTGAGATAAGTCACAGTGAAGCGCTTTGTTCAATGTTATTCCAGATGCAAAAGGTGACGTTGGGATTCTGAATGCCGTTATCACCAGTGGCCTAGATGGGAGAACCCCAAATCAGACTACACCCGGTCCCCTTCCAGGCCCTCTGGCTCTCCTTTCGCTGAGATCAGCCTGTGAGAACTCAGAGAAGCCCCGGCCCCTCCCTACCTGTCCCCTCCTCCTCACCCCTCCCTGGGCCCTGAGCAGACCGCCCAGCACCTTAGGCCTGGCCTTGGCAGTGACCAGGGCGGGTGGATTGCAAGTTCTGGGGGAGCTGCTGCATCCCCTGTGCACCTGGAAGGATGCACGGTGATGGGCAGGACCTACTCCCCTCCCAGAGCAGATGGCCTGTGGGGCAGGGGAGTACAGGGTCCCCAGAAACCCCTGGAAGGCTTCTGTTTACAAGTCCCAGCTAGCCAACCAGAACATAGCCCTCCCAGCCCGGCTGGCCCTGGCTTCTTAGCTTTCTTACTCAGATGTTTATTAGGAGTCACTCTCCTTTCAGCCTGACTAGCTGTACCTCTTGTATGCCTTGCAGGGTCCTAGTGTCTGACATGCCTGCTCTCACACTGAGACTATTTCTCTAAACCCACAGGAAACAGGAAGAAGGCTACCTGCAGAGAACCAGCGCTCAGGAGCTGGGAGAGGCACAGGTTCTGCACAGGGCAGAGTCAGAGACAGACAGGGCTGGGGACATCTGCGTGTTGCCTCAGAGCCGGACCTGGTCACAACTCAATCATCCCCAACTCAGGGCCTTTCCTCAGCCATTCCCCATGCCTGGCATGCCCTCTCTCTTCCATCTGGGTCCCTGCCCCTCACTTTGCTAAGCATACCACACAGAATGCCATGGAAGGCACAGAAGTGGATCTAATAGCAAGATGAAATAAAATATTGTAATAGCTTCTGTCTATTAGCACGAGTTCTGTGCCAGGAATGATGCTAAAACATTTGTCGGCATAATCTCTTCTAATCCTTACAACAGTCTCACAAGGCAGGTATTATTGTTCCTATTCTATAAACCCCTCAGAGAGGTTAAATAATTTACTCAAAGTCATGCAGCTACTAGATGGAGTTCTGTTTCCCTCTAAGGCCTGCATTTACAACTGCCCTCTCTACTGCCTTCTGAAATGAATAAGCTCAAAATTCCAGTCCTCCAGAGAGCCCTAGCAGTGCCCTTAACATCACATCTTCAACTGAGATCATAGGTCAGGCCATCTAGATCTTCCCTGGGGAAATCCACCTGTCAGAAGGAGAGAGCTATTACAGAGAAGAATGGCAGACAGCAGGCGCCCTCTTTCCAGACCCAAGAGGCAGCTGGGGTCACAGATAGAGGGCTGCCTAGAGTAGAAGAACCAGATCCATTTTGCCACCTCAGGGAAGTCCCCCAATTCAGACTGTGTGAACTTGGACGACTTGTTTACTTTCCTTGGTATATAAAATGATGCTGTTGGTTTGGGCCAGTGGTTCTCAATCCAGATAGCACATTAGAACCACCTAGAGAACTTTGAACAAACACCCAGACTCGGGGAAAGTCTGGGGAATTTGGTCTGAGGTGGGGCCCAGACATGGGTATTGTTTTAGAGCTTCCTGACTGATTTTAATATGAAGCCATTGTTGAAAACCACTGGTCCCTGAGGCCCTTACCAGTGCTGTGCTTCTCCGAGGGTTACTCCCAGCTGGCCTGTTTTTGTAAGTAAAGTTTTATTAGAGCACAGCCATGGGACACCTGGCTGGCTCAGTAGGTGGAGCATGGGGCTCTTGGTCTCTGGGGTTGTGAGTTCAAGCCCCACATTGGGTATAGAGACTGCTTAAAAGTAAAATCTCTAATAATAACAATAATAAAGAACACAGTCACACACGCATGTTGTCTATGGCTGCTTTCAAGCTAGATGGGCAGAGATGAGTGGGTACTATAGAGATCTTCAGGCCTTTAAGCTTAAAATATTTACTATCTGGCCTTTTATAGCTACAACAGTGCTGATAGTTCTTACTTCTCAGAAGGGACAAGAGGAAGCAGGAAGGCCTAGGACCTGCTTTTCCTGACAGCAAGGTCTTTTTCCTTAGTGCTGTTTCCTTAGTGCCTAGAACAGAGTCTGGCACACAGTAAACTCACAAAGCCTCCACTGGATAAATGGATAGATGGGTGAGTGGGTGGATGGATGGGTGGGTGGGTGGGTGGATGGATGGGTGGGTGAGATGGGAGACAAATGGAATCAGACCAACCTTACCTAGAACATCACACCCACCAAACCATCCTAGTCATTCCTCCACCTCAGAGCAAATGGAAGCACAGTAAGGGTGCTCAGCACAGGCTGAGTTGAAGGGATACTACCTCACTTCCCTGGTGAAGCCCAGGACCATGAAAGGTGGTTCAGCCTCCAGGCTCTCCTCCAGCCCCCAGCATCTTTCACCTCCAGCAGCCCTTCCTGCAAAAGCATGAAAATATGAGCAATTCTCTCAGCAAAACGATTTCCCTTAGACCCTTTGATATCTTTAGAACTGCACTCTGGGGTTTTTCTTCACTGAATGTGCTTCCTGGGTCCCAGCTCAGTGGGCATAGGGGATTTGGAGAAGAGGCTATGTCCACGGGTTGTCCCTTCCTTCAGCAGGACAGTTGATAATGGGGGAAGGGGACTGACCAATTTTTTCCACCTCCATTAAGGGCAGTGAGAAGCATGTGACCAAGCAAAAGGGTGAAGGGCCTCCTTGTGACCACCCCCCCCCCAGCATATACATATTCATGAGTTGTTCTATTTAAAAAACTCACTATGAAAAGTACTTGTTTGGTCCCTATATAACTATGCCCCCTCCCCTTAGCACTTAGGATCAGTGGTCAAAAGTAGGTGTTCTAGAGTCAGCCTGTCTGGTTGTCTAGCTCCCCTACTTTCTGGCCCAGCTGGGTGACCTCAGGCAAGTTACTTTGTCTCTCTAAGCCTCACTTTCCTCACTTGTAGAAAATGCTAATTGTACATCTTGGCTCAATAGGGTTCAATAAATTGTAGCTTCAGTGACTGTCAAACTATGGTGGGCACAGAGACATACTGCCCAGATCCCCCTTTAGAAAAGACTCATTGCCCAGCTGAGGAGGGCTGGGGAGAGGGAGTGAAGGCTCAGCACATAGTCTCCAGTCTTCAGCTCCTCTAGGGTCTCTCTGCTGCAGAGAGCCTCTTTGCCCCAGGGCAGCCTTCACCAGGGGCCACAGAGGCCCCACTATCTTGCCTGGACAAACAGGGCACAGTGACAGGCACTAACTACTCACTCCAGAGCTCCCCTGGAGTTGGCTGAGCCTTTGTTGGGCCTCACAGTTCCACTCCCCCCTCTGCCCAATCCTGTTTTTGTTTCCCTTCCTTTCACATGTGTTGATCCCCAGTAAGCTGTCTCAGCCTCCGCTTCCAGGGAACCCAGCCTATGGAATATGATTCACTACTTTGGACCAATGCAATCAGTGCAATAAGCCCTGGGTCGAGACTTGGCCACTGTTCCCAGTTTCCCTGAGTCACTTCAGGAGGCCCAGGATGTCTGAAGACCACAGTGCTAGAACAGTGGAGACCAAGGCAATGCCAACACTTGGTCAGAGGTCAGGGTGGTCATGGCCTGCCCCAGTAATGGCCATCCTATGCCAGACCTACTATCTGCTCACTACAGTTCAATGAAACCCTCCCTCCCTTCCTCCCCTTTTTCCTTCTCTCCCTCTTTCCTTGCCCAGCCAGATGTTATGCCCAAATGAGTTCTCTGGCATTGTTAGGACAGGGAGCTTACAGTCTAACATGAAAACAACTTCACTGGGGGTTATTCTGTATGTTAGTAAATTGAACACCAATAAAAAATAAATTAAAAAAAAAAACATGAAAACAACTCAATTCAGCATAAGCATTCAGCTAGAGAATGCCATTGATCACAAAGGGGCACCTAGAGGATCCCAGGACAGGTGTCCTGGAGAAGATGTCTTTGTTGAGTCCTAAAGGACAGGTAGGAGTTGGACAGCCCAAGGGGGTGGAGGGAGATGTTCTAGGGAAAGGGGAAACTCATATCAGCCTGGACCAGGTATCCATGCACTTGCTGGGATGCTGGGGGCAGTTGCCAGTTTCCTTGAAAGCAGCTTTGCTTCCTAAGGACTCAAGTTCAAAGAGTCAGCAGAAGAGCCTGTAGACATGACCCCCTTGCAGTTAACAACCCCCCTGGTTCCCAAAGATGGTTATTACATTGCCCTTTGAGCTCATCTTCTCCAGCCCATAGCCTGATTTCTTTCCTTTTTCCCTATAGGTCCCACATGCCAACCCTGTCATCACTCTCACCTTCTAACCTTTCCCTTTCCACCTGCCCACCTCTGCAAATGCCCCTTCCAGCCCAGAGGCAGGTGACAGGGCTCAGGACATGCTACCCCAAATTATGGCATCTTGGCATAGTGAATATTTTAAGCTAAAGGACTTTGAGAAAGTCTGAGAAAACAGCATGAACAGGAAGCTCTCTCTGAACTTCCTCCCCTTCCCCCCTGAAGCAGGTCATAAGACCCTCTCATGACAGGTGTCCTCTCTAAACCCAGAGGAAAGGAGCATCCCATCCTCCCAGAAGGAGGAAGGCTGAAAAGGAACTGAACCAACAGACTTTGCTAAGTTTTGCACAGTTTACTGCCCTTGCTCATGCTCTTTGACCTGCTCTGTTTCTACCACCATCCAATCTTCATCAAAACTTGCATGAAAACACTCAGGTTGAACGTTCCCTCATGTCTTAATTTCCTGATAGCTCCAGTGTCATATAAAACTCAGGTTAAATGAATTTGTAAGGTTTTCTGTTATTCTATCATTTTCATTGGCAGACCCAGCCAGAGACACTAAGAGGGTCCAGGAAGATTTTCGTCCCATCCACGGGTTGGGGGACCAGTGTTCCCCTGTCTCATGTGGTGCCTCTGAAAAGCCTCCACTTCCCCACATGCTCTGAGACCCCAGCCCCCCTCCAGGCTTGTGCAGGCTTGTTCTCCTGTAAAGCTGGCCTCGTAGCAAATTGCTATAAACACCATGTTCTCTTCCCCCACAGAATCCATGATAAAGTCAGAGATTTTTTTTTTCCAAGGGTGGCAAAGAAAACCTTAACAAGTTGGTTTTTCCATGGTCACACAGGGTGGTGCCCTGGCAGCTCTGTGGGAAATGGGAGATATGGCCGCCACCTGGTGATTCACCTCTCCCCTCCTTAATCCAGGATCATTCCTCCTTTTTTTGCCTTTTTAAAAACAGCTTTATTGTGATATAAGTTGCATACCATACAACTCACCTATTTAAATGATATAATTCAATGGCTTTTAGTCTATTCACAGAGTTGAGTACCCATCGCCACCTTTGATTCTAGAACATTTTTATTATCTCCGAAAGAAACCCTACACCTCTTAGTTGTCAACCCTCAAACTCCCCAAGCCCACCAACCTTGGGCTACTACTAATCTACTTTCTGCCTTTAAAATTTGCCTATTCTGGACTTTTTATGTAAACTTCCTTCTTCATGGGCCATTATCTACATCATCACGATTATTTGTAGAACTTTTGCAGATTATAAAGTCCTTTCCTACGTATTATCATGATAGATTGATTATTAAGCAAATACATAAATAGAAACACTGGCCCTAATTCTTCCTTACTCCCTTCGTTATGCAAATTGGTGGTACCCTCCCATGTGGGCATGGTGTCTCATCCTGCCCTACCCATTCATCCTGGCCTCAGCCACACTGTTTGCTTCAACCAATGGGATGCCAGCCAACAGGAAGGAAGCAGAATCTGGAATATATGCCGTGTGTTTCTGCTTCCTCCTCTGCTCCTGAGAACATATCCGGTTGGCCCCGAGGAGGAGGGTGGGTAGAAATTCATGGCCCATCAGCCCCATGGCCTGCCCTCAGCCCTGTGGGGTAGCCAGCCTACATCACAGAGAACCAAATGTGCGAGCTAAAGAAACGTTTATTGTGATATGCTACTGAGGTTTTGTGGTTCTTACTAGAGCATTATTGTGGCAATAAATAACAATTATCTCATTTGCTTTTTAAACCACAATCCTGTGAGGTTGGTAGAACAGGCAAAATCTAAAATTAAGAGACAAAAATAGGGAAGAGGGAGGAAACTAGTGTGTATTGAACACCTACTCTGAGCCAAGTCCTGCGCTTGGAATTTCCCATGTAGTAATATCTTGCTTACAACAAGTTGATCCTTACAACAACTCTTTGAGACTGCTGTGTTATGGGGAGGAATATTTCAGCTGCAGGGAACAGTGTACTTGCTAATGTCTTATGGAATAAAGATCCTCTTTATCCCAGATAAGAAATCTGGAGGGATAAGCAATCCAGGGTTGCTGAAGAAGCTCAGTAAAGTCATTTAGGATCCAGTCCTCTCTATTTTTCTCCTCCACTATCCTTGTATCTTAGCCTTGCTTTCTCAGGCTTAGCACCTTGTGGTTGCAGGATGGTTGCCACAACTCCAAGCATCACATCCTCACCCAACCTCATCCATGGCAGAAAGACGACAGCAGGACTTTCTGGCATATGGGGGAAAAATCCTACCCAGACGTCCAATAGCCTTCCTTTTATATCTCATTGGTTAAAATAGGGCCATAGGTCCATCCACTCCTAAGCCAAGCAATAACAAACAAACAAAAAATGACATGACCACACTTAGATTAGACCAATTGTAGTTTATCCACTGAAGTTGCTAGAAGGGCCCTTCTTCTCTGAGCATATGTCATCTGAATGAAATCTAAGAAAAAAGGAGAGATGAGCTTTTAAATGGGCAACAAACGACATCCACAGTTGTTATTCCCACTTTACAGATCATGAGACTGAGGCTTGGGAATTCAAATAAGTTACCAAGGTCATCCACCTAAGAATTGGTAGAACTGAGATTCAACCACAACTCTGTCTGGCTGCAGAGCCCTTGATCAATTTATGCAACTAAGAATTGCCAGAGCAAGGCTAGAACCTGAGTCTCCTGGATGGGAGCTTTTTCCTCAATGCAGGCCACCTGTTTGCTCCCTGCCTGGGCACTCCCTTCGCACACACAATCCTGCCACACTACTCCCTTCCTCCTTCCCTTTGAGTATTTCCGGTGCCTCTGGAGTGGCCATGGTTGTACAATTTAAGGTACATCATAGGAAGTGCTCCCATCCTGTAATATATTTCAGCCTGAGTCCTGGTCATGGCTTCAGGGTCTGTAAAATGATTTAGAGACCCACCTGTCTCTCAGTGTAAATCCAAAAGCCTGTGCATCACATTTCCTGAAACAAGGATATATGTACCTAAGCCTGGTAATAGATAGCTCCCATCTACCCATTCGAATCCCCTGCCTCCTTCTCCCCAAAAGAAATGGCTTCAACTTCTCCAATTCAGCAAATTTTACTGTCTTGCTACCTCCTTTCTGGCTGTCAGAGAAGCATGCCAGGGACATCTCTATTCTGTTCAGATGTTCCAGTATGCCAATGTGGTTATGCCCACTTGTTGTCCCATATCAACCTCAGTTACCGGAGATCAACTTGATATCCAGAAAAGACCCTCACGATGGGAGCTACCACTCAATCTCTGCTCTCACCCCTCCACTGGGCCTAGGAGTTTGCTGGCATTTCTCACAGACCTATCACAGGGACGGTGAAATGGCCTCTTACTCCTTCACAGCCATTTCTTAGTGGAAAATACACACACACACACACCTGAAAGGCTCCTTGGTGTCCACTCAAACCTTTCTTTTCCACCCCAGCCAGTCCCATCTGCTTAGCTCAGAGACACCCCCTGGGACAGGCCAACATGCCTGGCTTGCCACTCGCCACCCCTGTCCTGGAGGAAACACACATTCCTGAGCACTGAGTTTCAGAAACTCAAGGAAAAACTCAAGGCTGAGGTCACACTTGGGCTGGGACTTGAAAAAGATATAGAGGTCAGAAAACCACAGAATCTAGACCATAAAACCAGGGCAGGGAAAAATCTTCAAGATCATCTAGGCCAGTGATTTTTAGCAGCAGAACTTTTGTCTTCCAGATGAGTCGTTTACATTGAATCCCAAGATTCAAAGTAAATACAAGTGAAGCGACTCTAATTAAGCAGAGGAGGTAGACTTGGAGTATACCCGACCCTCAGCCAGTCCCTGGGCTCTGTGGGACACAGTTTGAAAACCATTGCTATAGTCAAATCTTTAATTTACCAGTGGGGAAATTGAACCCTCACCCCCCCCCCCCAATGAAGTATTTGGCATGCACATGGAGTTGAGATGCCAGATACTGTTCACCAAATCCAGAGGCCAAGGGTTGACCAAGATCTCCATGCTAGAGCTTGGGGAGAGGACAGCAGGAAAGCAGAGTGGGGAGGAGCTGATGGGAGCTGGGAGGACTGTTCAAGTGGCTGGTTACCTTGGACAGAGCTTCAGTGAAAGATTCTGGAGCTTGGATGAGAAGCCCTCCACCCCAGAGGGGAAGCCAGGTTTGCGTTCTTTCTCCCCCACACCAGGCCTTGGGGGAGTATTCTATGGCAATCCTTCAGCACACTCAACTCGTGTCAGGCATTTAACGCACTGAATAAAATATCAATTCCTCACCGAGAACAGCTTCAAAGTGGAAAGTCGACTGAAGCTGATCCAAGACTATATGGGGGCCACCATTCTTGTGATGCTAGGGGACCCAGGAAAAGGCTATCTTTTTTTTAGTGTCAGAACAGGGGACACTTCTGCTCCAGATGAGGCTGGACAGAGGGGTCGAGTATCTAAGGACTGAGGAAGCAGGTCAATCATTTCTTTCCAGCCTCTGCCCATCCCACTGCTCAGTCTAACAAGATCTGGGGGCAGGGGAGTTTGGAGAATAACTGAAGTGAAGAGAGCTATTGTTTCATGCAAATGAGGGACAAAATGTAAGAAGTGGTACCTTAAAGCTTTGGTTCTCAGAGTGGTTGTGGTTCTGAGAAAGTAGCATCAGCACCAGCTAAGAATTTACTAGAAATGCAAATTCCAGAGCCCCACCCCAGACCCAATGAATGAGAAACTCTGGGGGTGGCGTCCAGCCATCCGTGTTTCACCTGCCCTCCAGGGGCTCTGGGCCTGCACTTGAGTTGGAGAACGAGCTGTCTGAGCTCCTGTGCCCCCAGCTCCTGCAGCAGCACCTGGGCTGCATGAAGGCGATATCTGAGATCAGATCCTAAAGAGAAGACCCGGGGCTGCCCCAGAGGGACTGCTGTCAGAGAGGAAAAAGAATTTTGCTTCCAAAATAACAAATGTTGGCCAGGATGTGGAGCAAACGAACTTGTGCTATGCTGGTGGGGAATGTAAAATGGTGCAGCCTCCGTGGAAAACAGTTTGGCGATTACTCAAAAAAAGCTGAACATAGCATTACCCTTTGACCCTAGCAGCTCCACCTCCCAGGCATGCCCCCAAAGGAAGTGAGGTGGGCCACAGGTGGGTGAGAGCTTGGTTCCTCACGGTGCTGCAGGGGCACATCTAAGGCAACACGGCCCCCTGACCATATCCCCTTTGCCTCCCAAGGCCTGAACCAGAGAGGCCTGGACAAGCCTGGGCCTCCCATTTCAGTGGCTTGACCTGAGGGGAAGCCAGGTGGCCTGGGTCACTGAGGAATATGATGAACAGCTTGGACGTGAGTCCTAGAGAGCATGTGGACACACCCAGCTTATCATACCCTGAGGACCCCCAGCCAGGATCACAAGGGCAATAAATGGAGGCTAAGCCAGGCCTCCTGACTGGGTTCATCCAGCACCTACGAGGGGCTTTGCTATGGTCTAGAAAAGCAAGTCCTTTGTTTTAGGGGCTTCTTCCCTCCTCTGTCAAATGAGAAGCTGAACTGGGGGTCTCCCAGGTCCCTCCTGGCTCTGACCTGAGATGTTGAGGACAGGGTCATGGCTTGCAGCAGAGGGTAAGGGTAGGAAGGCTTGGGTGAGAGTGGGGATAGGGCAGGAATGAACTGGTTCTGAAGGTGACAGCAGCCCCCCGGGGAGGGGGTTGTGAGGTCTCCTCCATTACCATGGTCAAATGATCCGGTGACATCAGGTGGCACCCGGCACCTAGGAAGCTCTCGGTCATGGTTAGTAACGATGGTTATTATGATTGTCAGCACCCCCAATTAATAAACAGCCTGCTCATTTCATCACTGCTACCCACAAATATTTCAATTGCTGTATCATTGCTCTATCATTGAATCCAAAATTTCTGAGTCTTGAATCCACACACCGCTGGACCATCCAAGTCCAAGCACAGAAGCATTGCTGAATCGGACCCAAGGGCCCCCCTGAGCTGCACCTCTCCTCCTGCTGCTCGTGCTGCTCCTAGATCTTTCCAAAAGCCAAATCCCACTTTAAAGCCCAATCCATGGATGTGCCATGGGAACATGATTTCATTGGATTCTCAACAATTTTGTGAATAATTATAGTTATAGTTTAAAAAGGAAACAGGTTCTCAGAGGTCACACAGCCTGAACTCACACTCCCATGTATTTGATCCTTGGCCCATGCTCCTACCTTCTGGGTGGCCTTCCATTTCCTGACTGAGTGCACCTTTCCTCCCTCTATGCAGTCCAGACCTTTCTTTTATCTTTCTTGTAGCACAGACAGCCTCATGTTGTCATTTCTTTCTTTTTTTCTTTTTAAAGATTTTATTTTCAAATAATCTCTATCCCTAATGTGGGGCTCAAACTCACAGCCCTGAGATCAAGAGTCACATGCTGCCTGATTAATTCAGCCAGGCACCCCTTGTATTGTTATTTCTCTGGGCACCTCATCCCCGGACTGAGAGTCTGACATGGGCAGACAAGAACCGCGTCTAGGGGAGCCTGGGTGGCTCCCTCAGTTAAGCATCCAGTTCTTGGGGGATCCCTGGGTGGCTCAGCAGTTTAGCGCCGCCTTCAGCCCAGGGCATGATCCTTGGAGTCCCGGGATCAAGTCCCACATTGGGCTCCCTGCATGGAGCCTGCTTCTTCCTCTGCCTGTGTCTCTGCCTCTCTCTCTCTCTCTCTTGCTCTTTCTCTCTCTCATGAATAAATAAATAAAAATTTTTTTAAAAAATAAGCATCCAGCTCTTGATTTCAGCTCAGGTTATGATCTCAGAGTCCTGGGATTGAGTCTCATGTAGGACTCCCTGCTCAGTGGGGAGTCTGCTTGAGGAGCCTCTCTCCCCTCCTCCCTCTGCCCCTCGCCCTGCTTTCTCTCTCTCTCTTTCTCTCTTTCTCAAATAAATAAATCTTAAAAACAAAAACAAAAAAAACAGGTCTGATCTTCCTTATGTCCCCAGGAACCCGCACAGTGCCAGACTCACCTCGGGTGCCAAACAGGGCCTTTGGATGTGTCCATCATTCATAGAAAACTCTGGCTACTTGCCAGGGAGGATGACTTCCACAGGAGGAGGAAATGCATTCTGTGGTTCCAGGCTCCATCTTCCTGTGGTAGCCAGTTCACTCTGAAGCTGGAACTGGCCTGCATTCCCCACTCTGCCAGTGATCCTACTAGAACCACACACTGCTTCCACTTCTGCCCCCGCCATAGTCTAGAGTAAAGGTTTCTGGGTCTCAAACCTATTGGATGTGGGAAGAAAGCTCCGGCCCCTCTTCCCAGAAAAAATCCCAAGCCCAGTCACATGAACTTTTGCATATCAGTGGATTTGGCATTTCCTGAAGTCCACCAAGGAAGCCCCTGTAGACATTTAGACCTGAAGTCGGAGGATGCCCGAGTTTGGGAAGAAATTAGTGCCAACAGCAGAGAGCAGGGCCCCAGAGTTTCAGAGCACAAGCCTGGCAGGGAACCCCAACCAGTCCCCCCAGACCGCCTCCACCCTGATACCTGCTGCACCTTTCCTTTGGCCTTACCTTCCCTGGCTAAGAAACCCTGTGTTCTCACAACAGTACACGGGGCCTGAGCTTTCTCTAACGTGATTTGTTTTGCATCTGCTTCATTAGAAAGCCTTTTAAAATGCATTTTCAGGTCTGTGTTCAGCACAGTGTGTCTCGATGTAAAAATTTTCAGACAAATCACTTTAAGCAGGTTGGTTGTTTTTATTCCTTCCCCCTAGGCTTGCCAGGTCTCAGCTCTATGCAAACCATGCAAGAACATCATAAACCATAAAGCAGATTTGGGGCCTCCCAGGGCCTGGACCTGCTAGATTATCTCCATTTCACCTAACTGACTGGGACCCCTGTCTAGACCCGTGGGGACCCCTGTCTAGCACCCATGCAGCTGGACCAGAAGACAGATTCTGAGATGTCAGTGTCCCTCCCCCACCTCCCAGATCCTTGTTGACCTGGACCACAGAGACAAAAATTGTCCTTCACAGGGGTTATTTTCTCAGTTTACAGGAAAGGAAAAAGAGGCCCAGGGCAATGAAGGGGTCCTACAAGGTCACTCTGCCAATCTGTAACCTGGTCTTCTGAGAGGGCTTCAGAAATCACTGTTAGTTTGATTTTCTGCTGTTTGCGAATTCTAAGAGAAGAGAGGTTGTATGCGGGACCTAGCAATGGTGAAGAGTTTTCCAGACACTGCCGTTCGATCAGCTGGAAAAGGCCCAGACAGCACCAGGGACAATTGTGGGGACAGGGTTGACAGTTGGGCTCCAGACCAAATGTCATAGTCCAGACTGCTGACTCTTCATGGTGACACTGGACTCCAGACTCCAGCCCCTCGAGAGGAGTGATATGTCTGACAGAGGGGCCGCAGGACACAGTCGAGGACACAGCTGAGCCTTCTCTTCCACAGCAGCTCTGAGGTCTCTGCAGTTTCTATAGGAACATTTCCTTGGCAAAGCAAGACAGCAGCACGGATTTCTCCCCTGAGCACAGGGACCTGACATCCACAGACGACTCCCTGTGTCCCCAGGTCACACGTGGCTCTGCTCTCCCATCTGGCTTTCTGTGCCTGTTCCTGTGGCTTCTTCCTCCTTTGCTCTAATCCTGCCTGCATGGACTCAGGAGCTCCTGGGTTCAGGACGGATGTCCCCTGAGCTGGTGCCCAGCTCAGCCCTGCAACAGAGGTGGGTGATGAAGGGCCCAGCCCAGTGTCAGGCACATGGTGGGCATTCAACAATTTTTGCTGAATTAAAAAATTGAAGAAAATCATGAAGCTGATCTAGAATCTGGAAAATCAAGTATGTTGGGGAAGATGCTTTGGAATCTGTTGGCTCCAAAGGAGCAATGGGCTTGTCCCTGCCAGAGGAAGGTTTATTGAGAAGCTAATAAGTTTATGCTTGAGACCCTCCACCTGTGAGGGTCCCTTCCAACCCCTGTACCCCATTTTGAATTACAGAAGATACCTATTTTTCTTATAGAGTGTACCCAAAGTACTGTAAGCTTCAGGCTTCACAAAACCTAGACCCACACCTGGCCCTGGAGGTCCTGCTTTACAAGCTGTAAGGCCTGCATATTTGAGAATAGAATCCTAGAATTAAGTGGGATCTCAAAAGATTATCTAGTTTACCTCTTAAGCAGGCAGATCCATCGATTCCCAGGAACATATTTCCTAAGGATCTGTAAGAGTAGGTGCCACCTCTCAATTGCCCATTCTAATGTTAGACTCCCTTAAAATCAAGAAATCTCTCTTTATGTCTGACGTCTGTCTCCTACTTTAATTGAACATTATTACCTCTTGGTCAGGCATTATGGACACAAAGACCATATCTCCCCTCCTCCTCTAAGAATATTGGCATCCCCCTCAGAAGACCTGGTAGACAGATGGCGGAGACAATGCAACACTATTACTTCGAGAGCACACAGGAAGACCACATTTCCCATCCTTCCTTACAGGTAATTTGGGATCACAGGACAGAGTTCTGGCCAATAGGTGTGGGTAGAAGATATAAATCACTTCTGGTCTTGGCCCTTAAAAGCATGATCTTGCAATTCTCTGTTCCCTTCTGCAGAACCTTGAGAGACCATGTGTTCCAGACGTACAGCAAACAGATGAATGCAGCAGGGGTCCCTAGGCCACCTCTTGGAGGAGCAACCAAGCAGCAATAAGATGGTGATGTGAGAAAGGAATGAACCTTTACTGAATTAAGACACTAGCACTTCAACGTTTATCCATTATGGTAGCATTGCCTAGACTATCCTAATTAATACAGTCCTAGTTTCTCCTCTCCTCCTCCTCTCTTTCAAGTTTTAGGATGCCTCTTCTACAGCAACATGGAAGTTCATATCAACACAAAATAGGTCAGTGCGGCATGTTGTATAAGGACAAAAATCACATTAAGGATTGATCTATAGAAAAACTAAACCATCCCTGAGCCTCTTTGCCCAGTTAAACAGCATCAACATCTTCAAACTTTCCCTGAATCCAAGATCCATCCCTTTGATCATCCTTTCTCAAGATTTCCTTCAGTTTTCCACCTTTTTTTCAAAGAACCAGTGACCCAGAGTGGGAAGCTCACTCTAATAAGAAAAGAATCCATAACATATTATGTATAGAATACAGGAGACCTCCTCTTGTCTCTTCTTATGTCTACAGTTGCAAAAACATCTAAAAAAAAACAAAGCTTGAAAGGCCTTTCATCCCCCATCTCAGGCAAAGCCTGGCAAACTGAGTACATGGATTTATCATTGTTTCTTTCTGAAACGCCACTAAAATGTGAGTTAAAGAATTTTAAAAAATGTATGAGCCCACAGGAATGAAAAGAATGAGAGGGAAAAAAGAAACCCAGCAGAAGACAAAAGATGTCAACAGATTTTTGGAAGATGGAAAGCAGGTGGAAGAATTACCAGAGCTGAGAAATCTGAATACCATGTGCCTACTCAGGGGGATGCTAACGAAAACAGAGCCAATTCAAGCTGCGGATTCTTGGCAAGACATAGGTATTGCAGGCACCAGGGACTGCAGAAGACAAGGATGAGTTGTAGAACTGGAAACTTGGCAGGTTCTGCCCAACTGGAAACTGAGCGGTCGGTAGAAAGACATGGCAAGTTCCCACCCCCATGCAGTACAGCCAAGTGACCACTTTTCCCCTCCCCCAGCAGGGGGTTTATTCCATGGAGAAACTGAGGGTCTAAACCCTGATCAGCAGGAACAGCAGAAGAAAGAGAAGCCAGAGGGAAAACAGAAGGATTGCATGAAAGTCAATCTACAAATGGTTGTATCCCCAGCCCCTTGACCTACGCATCTCCAAGGACATCTAGCAACTAGATCAGCACTAGCCCACCCGACTCATCCACCCCAACCCCAGAGAGATTGGTAGGTTCTTTTCTAGAGAAACTGAAAGGCCCCTTAAAAAAGACTCACTGCTACTGACATTCGGGGAACCTCAAAGAAATTGCCCTTATATAACTCCTATGGTGAAGCTCATCAATAGACAAGTGAAACTCATGCACATGGAGTGTCCAGATGGCTTTTTAATGTTTTCCTCTTAAATATTAGTGGACTGAAAAGGATAACCAAGAATTTGAGGAAGTTCTCCAACATGAAAGGCAGAAAGTGAAGCCAGCTGATCAACAGAGGGAGGAACTTGAAAACATCAAAGAAACAGGCATCAATGTCTTCAGAGAGACAAGAGAAGATATTTCACCTAGGAAACTAGAATAAAAGACTATACAAAAAGGAATAATCCAACTTGGATTGTGGTAATGGTTGCAAATCTCTGTAAATTTACTAAAAATCATTGAATCACACTTCAAATGGATGACTTTCATGGTGCATAAATTGTACACCCCAAAAAACTATTTTTAAAAGAGAATGATCAGGGGGTAAAAAGGAGAAAACCCTTGGATATTGAAAATCCAATAACAGATGAATGCCTGGCTGGCTCAGTCAGTAGAGCATGCCATTCTTGATCTCAAGGTCCTGAGTTCAAGCCTCAGGTTGGGCATAGATCTTACTTTAAAAAAAGAAAGAGGAACGCCTGGGTGGCTCAGTGGTTGAGCGTCTGCCTTCAGCTCATGGCGTGATCCTGGAGTCCCGGGATCCAGTCCTGCATTGGGCTCCCTGCATGGAGCCTGCTTCTCCCTCTGCCTGTGTCTCTGCCTCTCTCTCTCTCTCTGTGTGTATGTGTCTCTCATGAATAAATAAATATTTTTTAAAAAACAAAATTAAAATTAAAAAAGAAAAAATATGATAGTAGAAATGAAGTAGCAAATAGGAGGGTTTGAAAGATAGGGCCAAGGAAATCTTTGCAAGTAGACAAAATATAAAGGTATGGAAAAGAGGAGAGAGAAAAAATAGGGAAAGTCAAACAAATATCCACCTAGGAGGCCCAACAGAAGAAATACAGAATAAAGAAAATGGAAGAGAGTCCATGATCAAAGAAGTAATACAAAAATATTTTCCAGAACTGAAGGACCTACATTTCCAGATTGTAAAAACCCATGGCAGAGGACCTGGGTGGCTCAGTCAGTTAAGCAGCTGGCTCTTGATTTCAGCTCAGGTCTTAATCTCAGGATCTTGAGACTGAGCCCCACATCAGGCTGCCCCTCCTCCCCAAATAAAATATTAAAATTTAAAAAAGTATTAAGGGGTGCCTGGGTGGCTCGGTTGGTTGGGCGACCAACCTTTGATTTTGGCTGGGGTCATGATCTCAGGGTCATGAAATAAAGCCCCGATTTGGGCTCCAAGCTCAACAGAGAATCTGCTGGAGATTCTCTCCCTCTGGCCCTCCCCACTGCTCATGCTGGAAAAAAAAAAAAAAAGCCCATTGAAAATAAATAAATAAAAATAAAAGCCTACTGAGCACCCAATACAATGAATATGAATAAAGGTCTCCATTAATTTCATGGTGGTGTACATGAAGATAAAAGAAGATCTTAAGTTTTCAGAGGGAAAAACAAAACAGACTAAAAGAAAAGATCAATACTAAGAATGTCATGAGACATCTCATTAAGAACTTCTCATTCTAGAAGTCAGGAAACAAGAGAAATGTGTTCAAAATTCCCCCTTAAACTGGTAAAAGCAGTAACAAAACACAAACAGAAACAATTAAAAAGCAAGTCTTGGAGGAGTGTGTGTGTATGTTTCCATCTCTTTGGGCTTTCTCAAAGATTTCTCTCTCTCACCCACTGTCCCTCTCTTTCTCTGTCTCTCTCTTTCTCTCTCTCAGTCCTTCGCTCCCATGTTACACATCCTCCCTCCTTCCCTTCCTCTTCTCTCTGCCCTGCTGTCTCTCTTCCTCAACTGGTTATCACACAGGATGGAAGGAACTTTTTTTCTAATTACTCCCTTCACGTGTTTAAGTCATTTTATCTTCTTTCTTCTCTGTTTTATTTTGATTATTTATTTATTTATTTATTTATTTATTTATTTATTTATTTATTTATCATGGAGAGAGAGCACACAAGTAGGCAGAGAGGCAGGCAGAGGGAGAGGGAGAAACAGGGAGCTCAATGTGGGGCTTGATTCCAGGACACTGGGATCGTGACCTGAGCCAAAGGCAGATGCTTAACCGACTAAGCCACCGAGGCATCCCTCTATTCTCTGTTTTAAAAAGTAAACATGCAGAACACTTTATATTTCTGCATTACAAAATTGAAACGAAACTGCTTTTGTTTTCTTCCCCTGGTCCCTGAAGCATCTCCCTGGATTTCTGCCCAGGCAACCCTGCCTCAGTTCTGCCTCCAGTGGGTACCATTCCCTGTTTGTGGGTCACATCAGATGGGAATAAAAGGCTTGACTAGGTCTGAGCTCAAACTCCTCATGTACATTTACTATTTTTTAAAGATTTTATTTACTTATCTAAGAGAGAGAGAGAGACAGCATGAACAGAGGGAGGGGCAGAGGGACAAGCAGACTCTGTGCTGAGCAGGGAGCCTGATGCAGGGCTCCATCCCACCCCCATGATCATGACCTGAGCCAAAGTCAGACATCCCAGCTCATGAACATTTAAAGACAACTCTCAACTGGTGTTTCCTAGTTCGTTAGGAAAAAAGAGCTTAGGGAAGCCTGGATGGCTCAGTGGTTGAACATCTGCCTTTGGCTCAGGTTGTGATCCCGGGGTCCTGGGATCAAGTTCCACATCGGGCTCCCCACTGGGAGCCTGTTCTCCCTCTGCCTATGTCTCTGCCTCTCTCTGTGTGTCTCTCATGAATAAATTTTTTAAAAATCGAAAGAAAGAAATAAAGAAAGAAAGAAAGAAAGAAAGAAAGGAAGGAAGGAAGGAAGGAAGGAAGGAAGGAAGGAAGGAAGGAAGGAAGGAAGGAAGAAAAAGAAAGGCTTAGATTTGGTCCTCAACAGGAAAAGGCCTCCTCATTCTAGATCCTTCTTTCCAGCTAGCTTTCTAAACCTCTCACTAAAGCAGGATGCTGCCCAAAGCCCATCAAGCAGGGATTGGTTCCCACTCAGTATTGAGACTTGTGTAGAGGTGGATAGTGACAGCAATGACAAGCCACTCCTCAGAACACATTCGTTAGATGCCAACTATGTCCTCAGCTGCAGGATGCAGAGAAAGCTGAGGCCCGGCCTTTTGTCTCAAGAACTCACTGTCTGTGGCAGGGGGAACAAGCCCTAAACAAATAACTGTCATTCACGGTGACCACTGTGGTAGGAAAAGTATGTACAGGGCATCAGAGCAGTGCAGAGAAGGATGGGGTTCCTTCTGTCCTGGGGTACTGAAGGCGACTTCCCAGAACACGTGCCCCAGGAACCGAGCCTTGAAGGATATGTGAGACATTGTCAGATGGAGGAGGACCGAGGTGTGTAAGGACATTTCTGTGTGACTGAGGCCCCCTAGTAGGGCAGGCTGGGCAGAGGGAATGCCCCGTGCAAAGGCCTTGAGGTGTGTAAGGACATTTCTGTGTGACTCTGGGAGATGTGACATGACTGGAGGTGGGGGGAATCCCAACTCTCCCCATCAGAAACCCCAAACCCCCATGACATCTGTTACCTATCTGGGGAGAGACAGCAGTGTCTGGTCCTACACGATGCCATGGTATCCTGTGAGTGACAGCTCTGTCATTAGCAGGGCAGCAGCGCACTGTCCCCAAATGAGTTCCTGGATTTGACAGCTCTGCTGTCACCCAGCAGCCCCACTCACTTCCGGGCGTCTCAGGAAGGAAGATCACCTCCCCCAGGGTCACCAGCTCTCCCTGGAGGCTGAGGGAGATAGCAACCCTATCTTCTGCGGAGGCTGGGCTGGATCAGTCTCTGAGGCCTGGGAGCCCGGCTCCCTGGTAGTGACCGTAAAGACATCAGCAATGTGGGCAGGTCTGACAAGCGGTGGGGCCTGGGAGATCCGTGCAGTGCCCACTCTGTATTCTATCGCTGGGTAACCCACACCTGCCCTCCCCTCAGCCTGGCATGTTTGCTGAATGGATGAGAGAGGGAAGAGCAAAGGCAGGGAGAAAGAGAGAGACAGAAAGGTGGGGAGACAGAGACTGATGGGGTGTAAAAGGAGAGAAAGGGATGAGGTGTCGGGGTGCCTGGGGTGCCAGACACAGTCATACAGCTCACGCCTGCAGGACACACATTACACACCAGGCCCTGCTGCTACCTTACATGCATTACTTGAACACTCCTGACTCATTTGCAGTTGAGGAAACTGAGGCACAATGGGGCTAAGCAACTTGCCAAGGTCACACAGTTCACATGTGTGGAAGCAGGGTGTGAACCCAGGCAGTCTGGTGTCAGAACCCGCACTTCTAACGGCGCAGGGTAATAAATATCGCAGTGGTGGTAGGGAGGCATCTTCATGGGACACAGAGGAGGCTGTGCCCCTGGGGGATGGGATCAGTCCTCTCATGATTTGTGATTTGCTCAGTGCACACTCTGGCCCTCAGGCCTCTGTGTAGAGTTCCTGGAGGCTAGATCCTACACTCATTGGCCACTGCAGTATGCTGGTCTGAACGTTGTGGATCAGGGTGGAGAGTCTCTAAGAGGCTTTGGTCTCCATTGCAGTTGTGGTCAAAGGAGTTGGGCTCTCCAAGTCCAAGCCACCATGGGTTTTTTTGTTGTTGTTTGGTTTGGTTTTTTTTGCAAAAACAGCAGGCCAGATGGTTGGCTCCCTTTGCCTGGTGCCTGGCTTCCTGCCAGCATGGCTGCCCCAGGGCCAGCAGAGTGAGGGTAGGCCTCTACCATAGCTTTCCAGGCTCATCAAGAAACCTTCCTCCCCTCTGTCACTTTCTCCCCACAGTCGGGCCTCCCTCATGAGCTGTGGGTATCCTCTCTGGTCTGATACCCCCCACCTCATCAACCTCTGCTCCTCACTGAATACTAATGACCATCATTTGAATCTTACCGTGTGCCAGGCACTCTGCCAAGCCTTTGGCATGACTCATCTCACTTAGTCTTTGCTACTTTGTCCTAGAGAGCAGGTATCACCCTCTTTTCTGTACAGGGAGGGAAGGAACCCCTGGTCACAGAAACGCTGGGTGGTGAGATGGGAATCCCACCCAACTGGAGCCAAGCCTGCCCTTTGGCCTGGGCCTTTGTCTTCTGACCCCCCTCACCACGTGGGGGTCCTGGCACCTTCTCTCTTTTACTGGCTTAAAGTCTTTGCCAGATGGCCTCCCTTGCTTCATCGCTGATGGGAAACAAAGTCCGAACAAGGCTGTTTCCAAGAACAGAGCTGATGGCCACCATCACTAGATAGATGGAGCCCCGAGGAGTCCTCTGAGTGTTAAGATGCCCTGAAGGGATCGAAAGGGTCTCAGACATACCACTTGCTACAGTGGCTCATAGGAGTCAAAGGGCATGACTGAGCAGGCGAGACCCACATTCCATCCACCAGGGAAGGCAGAAAAGGAGAAAGAGGATCACTGGTTAAGCAGGGAACTGGCTCTGAGAAGCCAAATGTGACCCTGGGGTACAGTGTCATTGGGGCACACACCCAGGACTTACAAGAAGTAGAAGCCCGGCTGGATCCATCCATCGCCCAACCCTCTCAGGTGTAGGACCACCTGCTAGGGCTCTCTCTTGAGCATTCTCTGGGCCACAGCGCCATCTGCAGGGCAGCCCTGTGTCGAAGAGCTCTTAAAAGCTGATGATCATCAGCGTTTCAGTAATGACTGTGGGTGACAAAATCTGCGCTCATACACACGGGTCTTTAAAACTTAAGGTAAAGCCACGTAGGCATCACCCCCTTCCAGCAACCTTCTGAATGATTCTGGGGGATAGAATCGTACCTATTTTATAGATGGATAAGTTGAGCCTCGGGAAGCTACAATCACCTAACCCCTTGGCAGTGGAGCCAGGCAGGATCCCAGCTCAGGCCCTTTGACAATAATCTTTGTGCTCTACAGCTGTCTTTTCTGTCTCAGAAGAGAAGCAGCATCAGGGGTGAAAGAGAAAGCAAAATCTGCTGGCTGAAGGGGTCAGAAAAGCCGGATTTGTGATTTGCTTCTGTCACAGAAGCCCTCAGAAAGGACCCTCTACCAGCCAAACCCTACCAACTTAGCCAGGGAGAGCGACACTCCCAGACAGCACAACCTCTGGAGTCCATCAGCAGATTAATACACAGAGAATTGAGCTATTTCATTAAAGGAGATTGTCGATTTGTGGATTTGTTACACATCTCAATAACTGGCACGATAACGGAGAATATATTTTACTCCTTTCAGTTCCCATCTCAGCAGCAAGCCTTGTCAGCCAGGGTTTGGAGGCTGAGGCTGTCTGCCCTAATGAGGAGAGGATACTCAAGTTGTCTAAATTCACCAATTTTTCTCAAATTTGAAATCTATAGTTTCCTGGGCCATGTCTTGTTAATTGGGCACCCAAATTCTTTTTAAAAAATCTAATCAGCTTTATTAAATGATTTGTGAATTGGGTAGCATCCCATCTAGCAAGTAGAGGTGCTCCTGGCCTTCTAAATTCTTGAGCTTGTGTCTAAGCATCTTTGGTGCAACACACGGCAACCTTAACAGGTTTACACTGGTGGTGAATGTTTCATTACCCGTGTGTGGGGTATTCGCTCAAGTGTTTACTCCTGGGACAGTCCTCTTCTGCTGCTCAACTTCAATCTCCCACGAGTTTGTTCCAAGAGTAGCAGATAAGTGCAACAGTATCCACAGCTACTGGCAACATCATCCTGATGGAAGCCTGATTAGAAGGAAGATCTCTCTAGCTGCTGGAGGCTTCCTCTCCCTATATGCAGAGCACAGCAGATTTGACTGTTCTAGATAACTTGTTATTTGATTATAACACAGCTCTTTTTAATTAACCACTTTTGCATATTTATGTTCCCTAATCAGTAACCAAGTGTTTAACTGTCTACTGCATGCTTATCCCTAAGATGTTTGCTTTAGGTTGGAAAGCCTTCAAAGAGAGATATTGCTCCTTTGGGATGCTAGTCTCTTCGGATCTTTAGTCACATAAACAAGTAACAGGTCTTTTATAAGCATTGTGTGTAAAAGGCTTGTGGAAATCCACACATCTGAGAATAGGATGCGTGGTGAATTTCTAGGGTCAGTTAAAGGAGAAATATATGCAAATGATGGAATTCTGGGATACTTCTGTACATGACCCAGCCAGAAGAGCATAAGGACAACACTTTGATTTCATTCATTAACTCACCAAATATTTGTGGAACACCTACCCAGTACGAGGCCCTACAAAGATTTTGCAAAAATTCAGTTCTTTATTTCAAAATTGACAGCACAGTGGGAAGGTTCTTTTTTTTTTTTTAAAGATTTTATTTATTTATTCATGAGAGACACACAGAGAGGGAGAGAGGCAGAGACACAGCTAGAGAGAGAAGCAGATTCCATGCAGGGAGCCTGATATGGGATTCGATCCTGGGACTCCAGGATTAAGCCCTGGGCCAAAGGCAGCGCTAATAAACCGCTGAGCCACTGGGGTGCCCTCTTTTATCTTTCTTTTTTTTTTTTTTAATGCAAATCACAGAATGCAACAGAGGCGAAATGCAGGAGTGGTGAGGAAATATGGCTCTTGGCTAAACAGGAGAGGCTCATTCTACTTAGAGTGTCCTGGAACATCTTATCTGCTTGTTGCCGGCCTTCGTCCTCAGTAGGTTGAGGAAGTAGGAGAGACAACCACTCCTCTGGACTCATTTCTGACCTTCATGGTTAAAAAGAGAAATGATGGGGGTGCCTGGGTGGCTCAGTTGGTTAAGCGTCCAAGTCTTGGTTTTGGCTCAGGTCATGATCTCAGGGTCGTGGGATCGAGGCCTGCATCAGGCTCCGCACTCAGCATGGAATCTGCTTGTCCCTCTTCCTCTGCTCCTCCCCCTGCTCATGCTCTCTCTCTAAAAAAAGAAGTTTAGATCTTTAAGAAAAAGAGAAATGATGGTGTGTGTTGGGGGTTCTCCAGAGAAACAGAACCAATAGAACATACAGTGATACATAAGGGGAGATTTGTTATGGGGGTTGGCTTACATGGAGGCTGAGATATACTACCATATGCTGTTGCAAGATGGAGAACAAGAAAACTAGTGGCATAATTCCATCTTGAGGCCAAAGGAGGTCAGCCCTATGAAAGTCCCAGTGTCCAAGGACTAAGAACCAGTAGCTCTGATTCCAATGCTCGACAGGAGAGATGAATGTTGGAGCCCGACAATGAAAAGAAAATTTGCTCTTCCTCCACTTTTTTTGTTCTACTCTGGCCCTCAGGAGATTGCATGATGCCAGCCCACACTGGTGGGGATGAACTTTTCTCAGCCTACTTAGTCACATACTAACCTCTTCTGGAAACACCCTCACAGATACACCCAGAAATACTGTTTTACCAGCCATCTGGGCATCCCTTAGCCCAGTGAAGTCAACACATACAATGAACCCTCACAGATGGGTTCACACTGTTACAGCTTCCCTCTGCAATGACTTTCTTCTCCCCACTTCCTGCCATGCCCAAACTTCCTAGACTTTAACCTTCAGGCTCTTTCCCACTCCACTCCTAGGGTCAGCCCACCTCTCCACCTTCTCCCTTTTGTAAGGACCCTGTACCAGCCATCCATCCAGCTCTGGGGAACCTACCCTTCTGGCAGGTCCTGGAAGGCAGGACTCCTCAGGGGCAGGATCCACCCAATCAGGAGGAAGGGAAGTGGCTTTTAAAGAAATCCAAGTGGCTACACTGGGAGCCCAGGCTAAACTCAGATTTTAAGAGGACAGGAATGAGAAAAACTGAAGGACAAATGATATAAGGATGGTTTTGGAAATGTCTACTGCCGAAACAAATAACGTGGAAGACAGCATGGCGACTAGAACAAGTATTCAAGAGATATTAGGTGGTATTATTATCGAATGCCAGAATGATGAGGTCTTGTGATAAAATATAACTATAACAAAGGCAGCCTTTAAAAGTTAAATTTTTTTCCAAGCAAGAATAATAGGGAAGAGACGTTCCAGGCAGATAACATGATATTAATAAAAGATATTAATAAAAGACTGGGAAAAAGCTAGTATCCTTTCTTCCTATTTCCATTTCCTATGTTAAAGAGAATAATCTTCAAGCTGAAAAGGCTAACAAACATTATTAGGGGATAATTGGGACCCAAGATAGATGACGCAGTGCTCAAGGAGAGCCCTGCTCCTTTACATGGGCTCAGCTCTTCTGATTCCAACTAAATATATCCAAGAACTCTCTGGTGTGACTGCAGAACCCCTACTGGTAAATATTGAGAAATCAGGAAGCTATGAGAGGTGGGGAGAAACTGGAGATAGGGAAATGTTGCCCATATCTGAAAGTGGACTCCAGAAAGTACAGACTGGCAGGTCTAATGTTGATCTGGAGTCAGCAAGGTTTTGAGCCCTTAGGGAAGATGGGCAGGTGTTACTAGTGGCCAAAGTACTAAAGATAACTGGTCAAATTAACCTCATTTCCAATGTTGACTGGTATATGGAGACACTGCTATGCATACTGTATATTTTTGCCAAAGCACCTGACAGTATCTTTGAGGATTCCTGGGAAGATGAATAAGGCTAGATTTAAAATATAAGGCTCAGAGAGGTTGGCACTTTTATCCATTGTCACACAGCTGACCTTTTGTGAAGATTTGAACTCAGAGAGCTTAAGTCTAGGATTCAAACTGTTAGCCACATCACTGGGCTGGCATCTAGATTATCAGGCTCACCACTGGCCCCCACATTTTAAGAATGCTGACAGATCAAAGCAAGTATGGCAGAGAGCTACCAGAAGAATAGGAGAGGCTAGACATCTTACATATGAAAAATCCTGAGGGTTTGGTGTGGGATAAAAATGACTTGAGGGAATATTACATGACAAAGCAAAGAGGTTTATTCTGCTCTGAAGGATAAGGGCAAGTGATAGATCTCAACTTTCTGAGGATTAGTCATCCCAAACTAGAATGGGCTGTTTTGTGAGGTACTGAGCTCCCTGATACTGAAAACATTCAAGCAGATGCTGGACAGCCATCAACCAGGCTTTCTACTCCAAGATAATACTCTTACCCTCTTCGCAAAGTGCCTACAGCACCTCTGAGACCCACTAACTTGGCACCCCCATTGCTATTGGTTTCATGATTATAAATTTCACATTAGCTTTCTTGAGGTGTAATTTACTCACCATACAATTCACCCATTGTGAGAGAGCAATTTGAAGGCTCTTAGTACATGTATACAGTTGTGCAGTCATCAACACAGTCCAATTTTAGAACATTGATTGTAGTTTTTGCTTCCCAAAGAATGTCATAAGCGCTGAAAGTAGGTCCAGGTCTCCTCGTCTACAGTCTCCAAAGGCCTAGTAACGCATCTCACACCCCCATGCCCTGGTTCTTCCCCTCCATCCAGCACTCATTCCCTTTCCTGTTAGCTGACACGGTTCTGCACCTGCAGCTGTGTCTCTGTGCTCTGGGCCCTCCCCAGTGGTCTCCATAGTGCACTTTTGCTTCCTTCTCTGTGTGCCAAGCTCTGGAAGCCAGTGTGTGGTCTTCAGACAGCACCTGAGGCAGCCATGTGGCCTCCAGAAAGTCACTTTATCTTCTGGAACCTTGGTTTCTCCCTTTGTAAATTAGATGCAATATATGTGCCTTGCTGGGGATGAAGAGTAGAGATGATGTATGTAAAGTGCCTATGATGGTATCCAGTATGGTCCGTAATGGCAGTGACCACTGTTTTACAGAATACTGTTGCCACCTTTATTATTATTGGCACTCACGAGTCCTCTGCTCTGGGTGCCCATTTGCCTTTCTCTTCCAGGAATATCCATGGCTGTAGTACATTTTTTGGGTTATTCCCAGTGTCCAGGCAAGAAGATGGATCCTGGTACCCTCCCCCAAGAGCCACCCCTGCCAAGGCTGAGTATAGGTCAGTGGGATGAACCAGCAGCACCACCTAGTGGTGATGAGCAGCAGCAAGTTATTTATCGGTCAAATCCGTAGCTGGTCTGACTGTGGAGCCTAGAAATTCAATGGTCCGCCATCCAATGCTCCTGTGTGAGACTTGTGTGTGCACAGCACCCTCCTTCCCACACCATGTGTTAGAATAAAAAGATGAAAAAGATAAAAACCAAAATAGAAGTTCTTTGCATGGTGCTCCTAGAGACCACAGGGTGGGATAATGCAGTCTAAAAAGCATCTCTACCAAGTCTAGAGACAGACCAGACCAGTGATTAGTGGTTGCCTAGGACTGGGTGATCTGAAAAAATGGTGAGGTGAATGCTAAAAGGTACGAGGTTTCTTCTCAGGATAACAAATGTTCAAAAATCACAGTAAGGGTCACACAGGTCTACGAATACTAAAAACCACTTAAATGGGTGAACTGTACAGTATGTGACTTATCTCTCAATAAAGCTATCAAAAAAGGTGAGGTATCATAATGTTCAAAGGGAAAAAAAATTCATCTCCACCATGCACCATCAGATTCTCTGTGTACTGTTTGATAACTTCCATCACACCAGTGGACAAAGGGCTCAGGTCACTTCTAGGTGTCCTATTTTACTTCACTTGAAACCTACCTCAACCGTCCTGTGCTGAGCAACTCAAATGGAAATATTCCCAGCTCTGTTACATTATTTAGAATAGAGCTAACTATATGACCCACAGTATATAGAACTGACTCACAGAAGCCCCGCATTATCCCTTGTTGGTATCCACTCAGGGCTGTATCCTAGGTCAGCCTGGAAACCTCTATTTCCAGTACAGGAAATGGACAGTCAGAGAGGTTGGTAGCCCAACTGAAGTCAGCTAGGGAATGGGCAACTTTAATTTCAGCTTCAGACTTTGATTCCAGGTTCAGAGCTCTTGCCATTCTTTAGGGTGCCCACGCAACTACCTTTTGCCCTGTGTCCCACATAATTATTCGTAGCATCCCACTCCCTCTCGAGATAATAAATTCCGTGGTCCCTAAGGGGCAATCTTTCTCTGGGGCTGTGCCTCCTCTTTATTGGAGACTGGACGGAGCTGTGGTCAGAACCAATGGTATCTCAGTACCCACTAGCTCCCCAGGCCCCTCACCTGCCCAGAAGAGACAAATCCAAAGAAACAGAAAGTAGATTAGTGGTTGCTGGGGGCCTGGGGGAAGGGAAGAATGGGGAAGGATGCTAATGGATCCAGAGTTTCTTTTGGAGTTGTCTAAAATTCATAGTTGTGGTTGCATATACTAAAAACCACAGAACTTTAATGAAAGAAAAGAAAAGAAAAAGAAAGAAAGAAAAGAAAAGAAAGAAAAAAAGGAAAAGGAAAAGGAAAAGGAAAGAAAAGAAAGAAGAAAAGAAAAGAAAAGAAAAGAAAAGAAAAGAAAAGAAAAGAAAAGAAAAGAAAAGAAAAGAAAAAAAAGAAAAGAGAAAAAGGAAAAACAGGTGAGGGGAGGACACAGCAATGTACTGGTTAAACAAGCATCCCGGCTGGTCTCCTTAGCATTCTCCATGGTTAGAAAAGGACAAGCATTCAGCAGGGTGCTGGGTGCCTCGGATGGTTAAGCATCTGCCTTCAGCTCAGGTCATGACCAGATCCAGAGGTGCATCAGTCTGTTTCTCCCTCTCCTTCTGCAGCACCCCCGCCACCCAAGCTTGTGCACGCTCCCTTTCAAATAAATAAAATCTTAAAAAAAAAAAAAAGTGAATTGACAAGAGAAATTAAATACCCCCCTACACACCATCCCACTTCCCTTCTCCTATAAAAAATGCTCATCAGTTTGTGGCCAGCACTATTGTCACAAGATATTCCCAGGCGAAACCTTCAGAGCAAGGCGTGCAAAGGTCAGAGACCTTGAATCCGCACAACCCTATTAGGCAGGTATTATTATCCCCATTTAACAGTTAAGCAAACTGAAGCTCAGAGATAAAGAAGCTAAGAGTAAATGGCCTGAAGCCAGCAGCTACTCTACTACATAGCTGGGATGTCAACATGACATTCAGGGACCCATGGCATTCAGGTCTTCATTCAAAGTTACTGCATGAGGTGGCCCTACTTACTAACTCAGCATCTCCAAACCATAGAAAACCACAGTTGAAAGCACCAGGAAGGAATCCCTGGGTGGCGCAGCGGTTTAGCGCCTACCTTTGGCCCAGGGCGCGATCCTGGAGACCCGGGACGGAATCCCACTTCGGGCTCCCTGCCTACATGGAGGGAGCCTGCTTCTCCCTCTGCCTGTGTCTCTGCCTCTCTCTCTCTCTCTCTCTGTGACTATCATAAATTAAAAATAAATAAAACTTAAAAAAAAAAAAAAAGAAAGCACCAGGAAAATGGTCAGTGAGGAGTATTGCTAAAGACATAAAAGTCACAGTAGCCTTGGGGCGGTCTTTTGCACAAGGACCCTGGGAGTTTTCAATAGCAGTAAATCTGCTAAGATGGAGGGGGAAAGGGATTTTAAAGTCGTTCAAGATATTCAGAAGCATGTGGCTGTCCTCTCCTCCTTCCAAAGCAAGTTCTTTATTGTCCAACCAATCAATAATTGTTTAATGAGGCCTAGCACCGTACTGGGTACACTGTACTAAGCATAAATACAAAAGTGTAAGACACAGTCCCTGCCAATTTGAGATGTACAACCTAAATATTTCTCAGGAATTACTCCAGTTAAAAATCAAATCTGGACGTGGATGCCAGTATTGCAATGAACATTCTTTCAAGTCACATTGTTATAAAGAAAAACATTACACCCCACATTTATCATGGTATGAGACTTCTTCCTATTAATATCAACTTCATCATCATTAACATACAAGGTTTACTTTTGTTAAAATTCACTTTACATTCCCCTCCTCTGTAATTTGAATAAACCTTTTTTTTTGAAAAAGGAACTTTCAAAGGTGAAGTAGGGAAAGCGCTTAAGTACACACTTGGCCAACAGCTGTCTGCGCAAACAAGCTCTGGACTACCATGTGAAACCAAGCTCATCCCTGGGCCATCTCCATTAATATTTTGAGGACAACATAAAGCACGTTTCAACATAAGACATTATTGCCATCCAGAAGAGGGAGTCAGCGCCACAGAGAGCAGTCAAGATTGGACATTTTTCAGGCAAAATTTAGCACCAACTCAGGGGCAGTTAACAGGGGTTGCCAGGGATTTCGTTTCCAAAATTAACCTCTCGATCCTCTCTCACTCTCAGAACTCACAGGTGTGTGGTTCTGGGAACAGAAACTAACCGAAACTGCAAGCTGAACTGAGACAACTGAACTGGGTGACGATTCCATCCCAGGAGTGAACCTCCTGCCTCAAGCAGAGAACATTCAGCACAGAGCAGAGCAGTGGGAGCAGCAGTCTCAGGAGCCTGAAACCCGAGGTGGTGATACAAAGACACACGACCTTCACCTCCTTTCTGACCCTCACCTTGCTTCCGTAACCCGGCCCTTCACTCCACCGTGTGGCCCCAGTGAAGAACCTCAGCCTCACGCTGGGTTACTGACCCAAATGGTCTCCATTTGGCAAATAAGAGGGAAATGGGGGAAGGAACTAGCACAAGGGGAGGACTAGATAATCTTCTAGTGTTCTGGAGTCTTAATGAAAAAGATCTTGAGTTCCTTTAAATAAAGCACATTAAACCAGGAAGAAAATAACTTAAGGGAAAAGTTCAAATCTGAACTTAAAACCTGCAGCAAGCAGGTGCTTATTTTTCTTGAAGATCTTTTGCTTTAAAGCACTGAAACGTGAGTTGCTAGGTCTGGCAGTGACAGGCAAGAATGACAAGTCCTTCCTCTTTTACAAAAGGCCACCAAAGTATAAGAGGACTCCAGGTATATGCAGAGACACCAGACCCAAAACTGCACAAGTCAGCTCCATCCCCACGCCCACTCTCCTCCTCCTGCCCACCACAAAGACTACTCTGGCTATTGTGCACCAGGAAGCCCTCAGGATCCCTCTGTCAGCTAAGCTGACCCTCGAAACTACTGAAATGGAAGGTAGCATTTAAAATGTAACACTGGTTTTTCTTCAAATGTAAGACTGGTTTTCTTATATAGCATGTCTAAGGCACGGTGTGAGAAAGCTGCTCCCACTCCCAGCCACACACCCATACTCGGCTCCTCACACGCACACAAGCACACAGAAGAGGCCAGCTGACTTTGCCACAATGCATGGGGAATGGAGCGCTTCCAATCACTTCTGGGTTTTGAGCTGGTTGGAGAGCCAGTCCAGGCCTTCATAAAGCCCATCTCCGCTGGTGGCACAAGTGGCCTGAATGTACCAGTTTCTCTGGCGGAGAGAATGTAGGCCGAGCTTGTCTGTTATTTCTGCTGCATTCATAGCATTGGGAAGATCCTTCAAGAAAAAAATTCAAAAAATGATTTATTTATATAATGAAATATTATGCTCTTCTCCCAAAACCTTAGTCACAGTCCTAGCTTGGCGGATTTTCTCTCTCTCTCTGACCTCTCAACTCCACATTGGGAAACCCCATTCACTTTACCATTAAAACAGATGCAGAATCTGACCACTTCTCATCATATCACAGCTACCCACTTGATCCCACCACCACCACTTCTAAGTCAAGGTACTGAAATAACTTCCTAACTGGTCTCCTTGCTTCTGTGCTTGTTTCCCTCAAAGTCTATTCTCAACCCAGTGGACAGTGAAAGTCAGAGCAAGTCATTTTTTCAAAACCCTGCAACAGATCCATCTCTCTCAGGGGAAGAGTCAGAGACCTTATGGTGTTTTGCAAGGCCTCATGACCTGAGCCCCCAGGACCACTCCTTAATTGTCTTGCTTCATCTTTTCAAATACAGCACTCAACACATGTAACTGTAAGATTTACTTATTTGGTATATTGATTACTTATTACCTGTTTCCTCTAACTAACTAGAATGCAAGGATTACAATGGCAGGAATTTCTATCTTGTCCTTTGAAATATTCCTAGTTCCTAGAACTGTGCCTGGCACATAGTAAAGTCAATCTAGTTATACTGATGTGGAGTGACATCAAAAATACGCTCTGTCGGGCAGCCTGGGTGGCTCAGCAGTTTAGCGCCGTCTTTAGCCCAGGGCGTGATCCTGGAGACCCGGGATTGAGTCCCATGTCAGGCTCCCTGCATGGAGCCTGCTTCTCCCTCTGCCTGTGTCTCTGCCTCTTGCTCTCTCTCTCTGTGTCTCTCATGAATTAAAAAAAAATATATATATATATGCTCTGTGGGGACATCTGGGTGGTTCAGTTGGTTAAGTATCTGCCTTTGGCTTAGGTCGTGATCTCAGGGTCCTGAGATCAAGCCCTGCATCGGACTCCCCAGCTCATCGGGGAGCCTGCTTCTCCCTCTCCTCCTGCTGCTCCTCCTGCTTGTGTTTGCTCTGTCAAATAAATAAATAAAATCTTAAATGAATAAATAAATGTAAAATAAAATAAAATGTTTACTGGGACACCTGGGTGGCTCAGTGGTTGAGCAACTGCCTTCGGCTCAGGGCGTGATCCTAGAGTTCCAGAATGGAGTCCCATATCAGGCTCCCTGCATGGAGCCTGCTTCTCCCTCTGCCTGTGTCTCTGCCTGTGTCTCTGCCTCTATCTCTGTGTCTCTCATGAATAAATAAATAAAATCTTTAGAAAATAATAATAATAAAATAAAATGTTTACAAAGAGCTGGAAGGCGAGAGAAAATGCTTTCAATAAATCTGAAGTGACAAAACAGGATGCAGCCCTGTCAAAAGAGCATAAGCTCAATCACATAATGAATGTATTCATGAAGGAGAAAGTGGAAGGAAACACATCATGCTTCCTGACTGAGGTCATCTCAGGCTGATGCATTCCATGATTCTACTTCATTCCACTATGCTACCTTCATTTCCAAGCTTCCTTCCACTTTGAATCCCAAGGCGAGATGGCTCTACACTTGGCCTTCCTCCCACTCTTCCTTCACTGCTTTCCACTACATTTATGTAGAAGCCCCTTCTCCTCCTTGGACAATAAACCCCAAATGATGCAACCATCTCCTCCCTCACTGCCACCGCCCCTCTGTTCCAGCTGCACTGGCTGCCATGCTATTCCTAGCCGCATGAGGGTCCTGTGCTCAGATGTCATCTTATCATGGAAGCATTCTGGCCCTTCCCCACATCCAGCCTGCCCTCTTCCTCCGCTCTACCTTCCTCTACAACACTTCCAGCAGACACATTACATATCCTTTACTGACTGACTCTACTCCCACTAGGATGTAAACTTCATGGACACCAGGATTTTTGTCTGTCTTGCCGCTCACTGCTACATCACCAATACCTAAAACAATGCCTAAATCTTAATAGATGCTCAATTAATATTTATTGAGTGAATGGAAGACATATGCTAAAATGGAGGTGGGGAAGAGCTCAGCTGGCTTAGTCGGTAGAACATAAGACTCAATCTTGGGGTCCTGGTATAAGTCCTACATTGAGCCTAGAGCTTACTTAAAAAAGAAAAAGAAAAAAAATGTTAAAAAAAGGAGGTTGAGGGAAAGGTTATGGTACGGACTAGAGAGAGGGAGAAACACATCTAATTTAAATATCTATATATCTATATTCTTGAGGCTCCTGGGTGGCTCAGTCAGTTGAGCATCTGCCTTCAGCTCAGGTCATGGTCCCGGAGTCCCGGGATTGAGCCCCGTTAAGCTCCCTGCTCAGTGGGGAGTCTGCTTCTCCCTCTGCCCCTCACCCTGCTCATGTGCTTGCTCTCTCCTCAAATAAATAATTACATTTTTAAGTGAACATCTGGCAGCAATTTTGGTCCCAGTATTCAGAAAGCCAACAATATACCTGTTTATTTACAAATACCAGTAAGACTGCATCTCTGAGTTCATCTTCTGCTAGCATTCTGGTTAGTTCTTCTCGGGCCTCATTGACTCGCTCTCTGTCATTACTGTCAACCACAAAAATCAGACCTGGAAAGAAATCACAAGCACATTGGTAATCTGAACCTGGAAAGGGCAACCATTTATATGTCCTTACAGTTTCTCCCTACTTACACCTATGGTTTCACAGAAAATAATCAGTTAAGGAAGGACGTTTACTCTCCAGAATTAGGGAGCCTGCCACACGCAATCAACTAGCCTATCTTTTCAGAAGCATACAGGCCCTCCCCAGATTGAAAGAAACAAAATTATAGAGAAAAGGTTACGTTCATGCTTAATCACTTCACTTTTACATCATATCTGCATAACGAAGTCCCAAGAAAAACCAAGGACATCAAAGTTCAGACATGGACATCAAAGTTCAGATATGCATCCTTGGTTGGCAGTATTGCAGACATCATCCATCAGCATGCCAGAGGTGGTGGCGTCCTGATGCCACACAGAAAGGACAATGTTCTGGAGACCCCTACAATTACAATTGGTGTCTGAAGGGAGGGAGTCTTGTGCTCCTAACCTGTGAAGTCTGGCCTAACTCCAGGAAGCTGGTGTTGGGAAATCTTTGGAGGATCCCATACTAGACCACATCAGATAAGCACCAGGAAGCAAGAGACGGGTCAAAGAAAGATACCACCACACTTTATCTAAGCCAAGGTGGTTGACACCTGCACAGACCTGGTTGCTGTTACACTGGCTAGAGGAAGCAGTGCGCAAAGACGATCTCCAGAGGATTTCCCCAGCAGGGACTCCAACATACACTCAAAAACAGAATGGGGAAGGCCCTCTCTCAGCAGTAGTCCCTGCGTCAATAATGATCGTAAGAACTTGGTAGTTAGCCAACCATAAGCCCTCTGTGCAATGAAAATGAGAAGCGGCTGCCAAAATGAAAGTGCCCCAAGGCTGTATCAAGAGTAGTGATGACAGCTCAGTTTGTAGGATATGGGTGAAAAAAAGCCTTCTCTATGGTATGGCAGTCAGAACACCCTGTGAGTATCATGTGGTCGCTGCTGGACCCCATACCCTAAAACACAGGGAAACTGGAAGGATTCAAAGAATAAGTAGGATGGCAAAGGAATGAGATACCATGTCAGATGAAAAAGAAACAATATATGGGGGATGTTTTACTGAGAGAGACGGATAGCTGTCTTCACAACATATCTAAAGACCCATGCCATAAAGAGAGGTGCAATGTCTTTCATACAGCTCTGTAAGTACACTGAAGATCAATGCATACAAACTACAAGAAGTCGACGGACAGAGAGTCAACAAAACTGAAGATGTAATGGGCTGTCCCTTAGGAGGTACCCCTGTCATTAGAGATATCTGTGCCAGCTTCAGCCACACCTTGTAGGGACACTGCTGAAGGGACCTTCCTGGTAGGAAAAGCATAGAGTGACAAGATGACCACTGAGATTTCGCGGCTATGACCAGGAGGGAAAACTAGTGCTGGCCCTCCTCCCCTCTTCTCCTTCCCTCCTGTCTCTTAGGCCCACCCACCAAGCTGCCTGACTAGCTCTGAAGTAGCCCACTCTGGCAGAAGCCACTCCCCGGCTCCTGAGTGTGTGGGGACTGCATGCAAGACAAAGTCATGTCTGTTATATTACATCAGATTTTTTTTTTAAAAGGCAGAACACTCAAAACTTCCCCCAAAGATGTGATATGCTACCAGCAATATAAGTAGGACTCTGAAGGGGGAGGTGGGTGAGGGGATGGGGTAACTGGTTAATGGGCACGAAGGAGGGCACTTGATGCGATGAGCACTGGGTGTTAATACTGTATGTTGGCAAATTGAATTTAAATTTAAAAAAAATTTTTTTAAAGTAGGACTCTAGGCAGCCCTGGTGGCTTAGCGGTTTAGCACCGCTGTCAGCCCGGGATGTGATCCTGGAGACCCAGGATCGAGTCCCATATGGGGCTCCCTGCATGGAGCCTGCTTCTCCCTCTGCCTGTGTCTCTGCCTCTGTGTGTGTGTGTGTGTGTCTCTCATGAATAAATAAATAAAATACTTAAAAAAAAAAAAAAAAAAGGAAGGACTCTGATCATAACTAAGCATAACTAAGGCTATCCAGAAATTTGAGGAGATCCTTGCAAAAGTGACAGGGTAGAAACAGTTAATGCCTTTGCCATTCCTAATAAAAATTAAGGTTTATAATTGTTAGGGCCCATCCTGTATTGCTTTTATGTAAATCCTTATCTGAGAAACAAAAGAACCTAGCATCAGACTAGCTCCACTTTTGAACTAGGAGAACCCAGAAAAGGTAAATTTACACATGGATAGTATACAACAATTTGTTTTAAAAGGGAGGGGGATATGTATTTACCACTGCATGCACATGCATAAAATATCTTTGGACCAATACACAAGAAATAAAAGTGCTTGTCTATGGGAAGGAACTGGGTGGTTAGAGTAAAGGAAAGAGACAATGACTTTTCTTTATATGCTTTTCTATCTTTTGGAATTTTGAGCCACATAAATGTATTGCCATTTAACAAAATAACTGAACTTACAATCAAGGAGAAAAACCTTTCCACACGAGAACTAATGGACCATTTTATGCACTCTATATAATATTATCAACCAAGAAATCACATAAACAGTTCAAATTTCAATCTGTACAAGTAAAGCCTAAGTGAGTACATGGTTAAGTGTTTTAATGGAGAGTTAAAAGCTATCATTAAGTCTGTCATATTCAACATACTGATGAAAAAAATTTTAATTAAAAAAGACAAGGGCAGCCCGGGTGGCTCAGCGGTTTAGCACTGCCTTCAGCCCAGGGCGTGATCCTGGGGACCTGGGATCGAGTCCCACATCAGGGTCCCTGCATGAAGCCTGCTTCTCCTTCTGCCTGTGTCTCTGCCTCTCTCTCTCTCTCATGAATAAATAAATAAAATCTTAAAAAAAAAAAAAAAGACAGCTTGACCTTTAGAAGCTGGCAAGAAAAATAGGGGCAGCATCCAAGGCTACTGCTGGCTGAGAGATCTGGACCCACCACAGACAGCAAGTCTATTCTTCAGTCTTCATTTGCTAGTTTCACGAAGAGTCCAACTGACCCATACCGAGGTCCTAGAACATAGCCAGGTACCCACCACCAAAGCAAGTTACTGAAGTTCCATTAAATCAGGCTTGTTATGAATAGAAGACTGAAAACAAAATGGCATTTCAACTTGGTGACTGAATGTGACACTACATTGAACAGGCGAAAGGACTCCTGCCAGAGAATGAGGAAGTAAAACTTCTCACAATTTGGGCTCTGCAGTGGTTCATTTTATGTGTCAACTTGACTGGGCCATGGGATGCCCAGACATTTGGTCAAACATTATTTTGGGTGTGTCTGCAAAGATGTTTCTGGCTAAGGTTAATAACATTTGAACCAGTAGAGGGAGTAAAGCAGACTGCCCTTCCCTGCATGGGTAGGCCTCTCTAATCCTCTGAAGGCCTGAAGAGAACACAAGAGGAGTGAGAGAGAAGTCTCTGCCTAACCATCCTGGAGCTGGTGGAAGACCACCCTTGGATTGGAACTTCCACCTTTGGCTCTCCTGGTTCCCCTGCTTGCCAAATGTAGATAGATCCTGGGACTGCTCAGCCTCTGTAACCATGTGAGCCAATTTCTTATAATAAGTCTGATATGTATGTATGTGTGTATACATCCCATTGGTTCTGCTTCCTCTGGAGAACCCAGACTAATATAGGCTCCTATCTGAGTGACTACTATCTTCCAACCACAGAAGCATGTTATAAAATTAATCTCCTTTAAGCCAAATGATCCAATATGGCAGGTACTACCTCCATTTTATAGATAAGGAAACTAAAACAGAAAAGATGAACTTTCCCAAGGTTTCAGAGCAGAGTGAAGGAATTCTCATTTAGAAGGATTTCAGTTAACAAATACAGATGAAATAACAATATCTAGAAAAATCACCATTCTGTAACTCTAGGGAAATAACAGATCTAGTAATAGTCTTCCATGAATGCTAAAAGCAGTAGGTGACAGGGAACTTTATTTTGGGAGAATTAGACTTATATTGTCTAAACCCACTTAGCAACCCTAAAAGTGTGATGGCCAAACTTCTGTGTTAAGATGTGATAGAAAAGGAATACCTGGCACTACCTGTAACATATTCTTGCTGCCAAAATGAAACAGAACCTAATCAAGGCTCTAGAACCACCATTTTACAAGCTATCCAATGACAAACAAGTAATACAACAATCAGCCTAATTTAGAATATGAAATAAACATCTAACCAAAAAACGGCACAGAAACAAAGTAGGGAGAGAGGATCTATTGTAGAATAAGAGACTAAAGGGATATAACAATGAAATGCAATGTGTGAACTTTGGTTCCTGATGCAGACAAATCCAATGTGGAAAAGACATATTTGATACAACCGGAGAAACTAAATTAAGGACTAGGCACTGTCATGAAAGAATTCATATTAAGGGCAGCCCAGGTGGCTCAGTGGTTTAGCGCCACACCTTCGGCTCAGGGCCTGATCCTGGAGACCCGGGATCCAGTCCCACATCAGGCTCTCTGCATGGAGCCTGCTTCTTCCATTGCCAATGTCTCTGCCTCTCTCTCTCTGTCTCTCATAATAAATAAACAAATTTATTTAAAAAAAAAAAAGAATTCATATTAATTTTGGGGGTGTGATAATGGCATGGAGATTATGTTCAGAAAAAAAGGCTTTATCAGTTTGAAATGAAAACTGGGAATCCCTGGGTGGCGCAGCGGTTTAGCGCCTGCCTTTGGCCCAGGGCGTAATCCTGGAGAACCGGGATCGAATCTCACGTCGGGCTCCCGGTGCATGGAGCCTGCTTCTCCCTCTGCCTATGTCTCTGCCTCTCTCTCTCTCACTGTATGCCTATCATAAATTAAAAAAAAAAAAAAGAAAACTGAAGGATGGGGACACCTGGATGGCTCAGCGGTTAAGCTCTGCTTTCCGCTCAGGGCGTGATCCTGGAGTTCAGGGATCAAGTCTCACACCAGGCTCCCTAATGGGAGCCTGCTTCTCCCTCTCCCTATGTCTCTGCCCCCCTCTCTCTGTTATCTGTCTCTGTTATCTGTCATGAAAAAAAAGAAAACTGAAGGATATATGAGCAAAAGGTCTCATGTATCACGTCTGAGATATGCTAGAACATACTCTGGGCAAAACGCTGGTAACCATGGAAGCTGAGCAATGAACACAAGGGGGTTCATCATGCATCCTTTCTCCTTGTATTTGTTATGAATGTTCTACTAACAGGCACCAGCAGCCCCGGTGGCTCAGCAGTTTGGTGCCACCTTCAGTCCACGGCGACCCGGGATCGAGTCCCGCATCGGGCTCCCTGCATGGAGCCTGCTCCCCCCTCTGCCTGTGTCTCTGCCTCTCTCTCTCTCTCTCTCTGTGTCTCTCATGAATAAATAAATAAAATCTTTAATTAAAAAAAAAAAAAGCTCTACTAACAAAAGTTAAAAAAAAAAAAGATAAATGCACTATTTTGAGAAAAAAAATCAAATTCAGAGATAAGAACTGCAAACCGAGCAAAGTGCTACAACAATGATCTAAAATCTAAAGGGCCAGCCAGTGTGGGCAATAGGTCTAATGAGACCAACAAACACAAGTCTTTACTATGAAATGCATGTGATACAAAAACCACTTGTTATAGAAATTTCAAAATTAAGACTCCAATTAAGTTCTAAAATGAGCGTGGAGATGCCTTCTGGTTAGGATTCTACATGAGAATCAGGTGTAAAAACTAGGTGAACAGTTTATGGCTATTTTGACAGGCAATACTCTATAAGGTAGCACTGATCCAACACAAAATCCATGAAAAAAAAAAAAACCTCAAGTAGATTGATGGAGGAGTGGACCCATTAAAACCCCAACTTTTAGGAAAGCAGTGATAAGGAAATAAGGTAATGATCTGGGATATGTGTGTGTCAATTCACACACTTCTAGAATAGCAGGGCAGCTGGGAGAGACTGTGGCCAAACAAGATGCTGGCATCTGGGGTTCCAGCCATGTCTGTTCATCTCTTTCTCTGCAGGGGCATGATTTTTAGATATTCTCATCCAGTTTAAAAGAGTTCACTGAACTCAAACTCTCTAAAACCTGGTACTTCGTCTAAGGCACATATAGCTCTCAATTAACCAAAAGATAAAATTCATTATGATAGCCATTTTTTAACTCATCTGGATTAAGAGTAGTTTTCTATGTAGGACATTAATGCCCAAGTACTTTTTCTAGGAAGGCAGGGACCATTTTCCAAAAAGGAAGTGTTAAGTGGATCCTCAGAAGAGAAGGAATGATGGACAGTCCAAACAAAGCAGAGTACAAGGTTTCGCTTCAAGCATCCATCTTTAGACGCGTTTAACACAAATAGTTTCAAGGTCATAGACTGGATAATCTTTACCTTGGGTATTCTGGAAATAATGTCTCCACAAAGGTCTGATTTTGTCCTGGCCACCAACATCCCAGACCGTGAAGCTGATATTTTTATATTCTACTGTTTCCACATTGAAACCTAAATTGGCAAGATGAAGAAAATTTTTAATGAAGACTTTCATTGGGTAAACAATTCAAATAAATTTTGGCTAATATTTGGACAGGACTTTTAATTCACAAAGCAACTTGCTAGTCAAAGATCTTTAGCTTACAGGATCACCTGGCTGACTCAGATGGTGGAGCATGCAACTCTTGATCTCAGGGTCGTGAGTTCAAGCCCCACATTGAGCCTAGAGTTTACTTAAAAAAAAAAAAAAAAAAAAAAAAAGAAACAACAAAAAAAAACCTATTTAGCTTACAAAACAGAATGCTAGCTTTGCTCGTCCATTCATCATGACAGGTGTCTCAAATCTTCTCTACTCTGCAACTTCAAATGACCTCACTTTCTCTCAGCAGATCTTACATGACTTCAGAGCAAACAGAAGCCATTAATGAGACTGACTTCTACCTCCCACCACACAATGTAGAAACCTACCTACATCTGTAACCATTCTTTTTCTCTCCCTCTTAGAGCAGAGAAAGGGGCAACTATCCAATGCCAATTCCATCTATCCATATAATCTGGACCACTCCAAAATCTCCAACCTCCTCTTCTCAGTAGGCTTAAGTCTTTACACTTCCCAAAAAGCCCTTCTTTGACTCCACATATTCACCTGCTACCACCCTCTATTTTCCGGATCAAAATCAAATTTCTCTAAGAACCTTAGTTACATTCACTGCCCCTACTGTGTTGCCTTTCACCCAAGAGCTCCTCCTGCTTCAACATGTTACACAGCTGGTCTTGCCAAGATGAGCAATAATCACCATGTCAATAAACCCAACAGAAGCTTTTCAGTTCTTACAAGTTTGATTTTATATTTCATACTACTGCTCACTCTCTTCTTGAAACTCTTCCCTGGTTTCCTATTTTCTTTGTATTTCTATGGCTGAACCTTCTTGGACTACTTAGTGAGCTCAACCACACTTAATTGATCCTGAAATGATCAATATGATTCTGTCCTGCCCCATCCATTCTCCTCTTCCCACAGTGGCAAAAGGTAATTTCGTTCACTCATAGGGCTTCATTACCACCTTTGCACTAACAACTCTCAAATTTACATTTTCCCATCCCAGATCTCCTGAGTTTCAGGCTCATAATCCAACCTTCAATCCAAAATCTTTGATGTCTCAAAGGCTCCAATAAGGCAAGATGTCAACACTGAACATAAGATCCCCACACCTCTAGGGGTGCCTGGGTGGCTCAGTTGGTTGATTCTTTGATCTCAGCTCAGGTCTTGATCTCAGGGTCATGGGTTAGAGCCCCACATTTCAATCCATGCTGGGTACGGAGCCTACTTTAAAAAAAGGGAGGGTGCCTGGGTAGCTCAGTTGGTTAAGCATCTGCCTTCGGCTCATGTCATGATCTCCAGGTCCTGGGAGAGAACCGAGTCAGCTTCTCTCTCTCTCCCTCTGCCCCTCCTCCCTGCTTGTTTTCTCTCTCTCAAATAAGAAAAAATATTTAATTAAAAAAAGAAAAAAAGATCCCCACCCCTCTATATTCCTCCTCTACTAGTTACCCCTGTACTGACTTCATCCCACAAGCCAGAAATCTGAGAGGCATCCCTGATACTTCCCACTCTCTCACCCCTAAAGATCTCATTATCAAATCTTATCAATTCAACCTCCTAAATATCTAATAGTCACCCTAACCCAAGAGACTGTCATTTCTAGCCTCAATTATTGAAGTAACCTAATTAAGCTACCTGCAGCCACTCTTCCTCTCTCCGTCCATTCACCATTTTCCAATCAAAACTCTCAAAATCTATAATGTGGTCATATCACTTCCCTATATATTTATGCTTGACTGAAATATTTAAAATAAAGGGGAAAAAATAATCTCTCTTTGGCTTCCCACACCCAAATCCTAAACATGACCTTTGAGGTCCATCACAGCCTGGGCCTGCTCACTTTCCAAATCTCACTTTTAGTCATGTTTTAGCTTGTTTTAGCGAAGGGCACTCACGTCATCACAGCAATCTCAATTCTTGCTAAATAAATGTATAAATTCAATGACATTCTAATCCTAAAGTGATTAGGGAAGGGGGGTGGGGCAGGAAACTTAGCAAAATGATCTTAAGTGTTATCTGGAAAAATAACCAAGTAAATGTAACCAGGAACTCTCTGAAAACAGATAACAAACTATTTTTAAAGATATTATCAAACCTTGAGTAACACATGAAATAATTAAGTTCAAATTACTACAACAGGGAGTTGTCCAGAAAAAGACATATATATCCATGAAAATTTAGTATATAAAAAGAAGGCATTTAAAATCAGCATAAAAAAACTATCCAATAAATGAGTGTGGACAACTGTCTATCTCTGCACATGTCCAATATATATACGGCTATTTGGATTTAATTGATTAGGAGAACCTGGATGGTTCAGCCAGAAGAGCATGCGACTCTTCATTTAGATTTGAGCCCCACACTAGTGTAAAAATTAAATAAATAAAAAACTTTTAAAAAATTAAAAATTAAATTAAGTCCAATTAAAAAGTCAGCTCCAGGGGCGCCTGGGTGGCTCAGTGGTTGAGCATCTGCTTTCGGCTCAGGGCATGATCCCAGGGTCCTGGGATCGAGTCCCACATCGGGCTCCCCACGGGGGGCCTGCTTCTCCCTCTGCCTGTGTCTCTGCCTATATCTCTGTGTCTCTCATGAAAAAATAAATAAAATCTTTAAGAAAAAAAAAAGGCAGCTCCTCAATCTTACTAGCCACCTTTCAAGTATTCAATAGCCACTTATAGCTATGGCTTCTACCCTGGACAGTATGGACCCAGAATATATCCATCATTGAAGAATGTTTTATTGGACAGCATTGGCCTATATATTTGAAAAATATAACTAAATTCCTACCTTACTCGTAACAGAAAAATAAACCTCAAATAAGTAAAATATTTCAATGTCTTTTAAAATGAAATAAAAATAACAGAAAACTAGCAGTAGAAAATACTGATGAATACTTATATGACCCTGGAGTTAGGAAGACTTTCTAAAAATGACACTGAAGCTAAAAACAAACAAACAAACAAACAAACAGAAAACTTGGCAGGAAAAAAAAAAAAAAAAACTTGGCAGGGCACCTGGATGGCTCAATAGGTTAAACATCTGATTTTGGCTCAGGTCATGATCCCAGGGTCATGGGACTGAGCCCTACATCAGGCTCCACACTCATCCGGTAGATTGCTTGTCCCTCTACCCCTTCTCCCCCTCCTCATATACTCTCTGTCTCTCAAAAAATATATTTTTTAAAAAATTGGTAAATAAGACTACCTAAAATTCTATATGGCAAAACTTAGAAAAAATGAGGTTGAAAGACAATGGACTAGGGATCTCCGAGTAGCTCAGTGGTTTGGCGCCTGCCTTCAGCCCAGGGTGTGATCTTGGAGTCCTGGGATCAAGTCCCATGTCGGGCTCCCTGCATAGAGCCTGCTTCTCTCTCTGCCCCCCTCCCTCTCTCTCATGAATAAATAAATAAAATCTTAAAAAAAAAAAAAAGACAATGGACTAGAAAACTAACACATGACACATTGTTCCTGACCCAAGATGTCCTTCTTCAAATCATTAAGAGACATATAAACATGCCAACAAAAAGAAAAAAAAAACAAACAAAAAAACTGGTAGAACCAAATTAAATCAAGTCATAGATTGGAGTGCCTGGCTGGTAGAGCACACAACTCAATCTCAAGGTCATAAGTTCAAGCCCCACATTGGGCATGGAAACTACTTAAAAAATAAATAAGGTGCACCTAGACGGCTTGGTTGCACCTAGTCAGTTGGTTAAGCAACTGACTCGATTTCAGCTCCAGGGATGATCTCAGAGTTGTGGAATCTAGGCTTGCATCAGGCTCTGTGCTTAGTGTGGAGTCTGCTTGTGATTCTCTCTCCTCTTCCCTTTATCCCTTCCCGGGTACTCACATGCACTGTCTCTCAAATAAATAAATAAATAAAATCTTAAAAACTAAGTAAGTAAAATTGAGCCATAGAATAAATACAAATGGCCAACGGATGTTTGAATATATTCACTTACAGTAAAAGAAATCCCAATAAAAATCGGTGTTTTTTTTCTCCATCGTATAGGCAAATTCCCTGGAGAAATGAACATTTTTAATAGCTGGTAACACAACCTTTTTGGGGAGAAGCTTGGTAATGCATACCCACATTTTAAATGTACATAGGGTTTGGTTGTTTTTTTTGTTTGATTGTTTTTTTTGTTTTTTTTAAGTAAACTCTGTGTTCAACATGGGGCTCAAACCCACAATCCTGAAATCAAGAGTCACATGCTCTTATGGACTGAGCCAGTCAGGTGCCCCTAGACATACATTAGCTTTAACATAGCAATTCTTCCTCCAGAAATTACTGCAAGGACTAAAGTACATGTTTGCAAAAATGTTAAAGATGCTTACTTCAGCATCGTTTACAAAGAACACGGCAAATAAGTGAATCAACCCATCAATGAAAATTCATTAAAAATAGAGCCACATAATGGAATACTATCCAGTTACTCAAATTTGATGTTACTCTGTATCAGTTGTTATTTAAGCCCCAAAATTTAGTGACTTAGAATAATGATTCCTCTCCTCCTCCAACAATTCTGTGGGTTGCCTGGGTTTCCCCTTGTAGTTACATTCAGCTACGGAGTGCCTTGAAGACTGGACTGGGCCCGTCTCTCTCCAGGTGGTCTTTTCATTCTCAAGAAACATTGAGCTTCCTCTTATGGTGGTGGCAGTGTTCCCAAAGTGCAAGTCTTAAGGCACAAGCACTTATTCAATCTTTGACTTAATTTGCTAATATTCCCTTGGCCAAAGCAAGCTGCTTGGCCAAGCTTAGCATCACTGTAGAACAGGACTGCAGGTGAAGTGGATACGGAGGGGGATGATTCACTCCAGGCCATTAGTTTCACAATCTACAAGACTGGTATTCCATTCATCACCAAATATTTACTGGACAGCTACTATGTGCCAGGCATTTTGCCAGGGGCTTGGGAACAATGGTGAAAAAGACAGACATGGTTCCTGCCCTTATCTACTTACTGCTGGAAGAGAAGTGGGCAAGCGACGACAAATGTGTTGAGAATTACTAAGAAGTTTTGGTTACTAAGGAAACTTTTAACAGGGGAAAACCAGTCCAGGCCATCAGAAAAGGTGTCCCTGAAAAATAATGTTTAAACTAAGACCATAAGAATGAGCTGGCATTAGCTACATAAAGGGGGAGGGGGCTAAGGAAAAAGGCAGGAAAGTATTCCAAAGGGAAGAAATCATATAGAAAAAGATCTAAACATACTATTTAATGAAAAGTAAGTTCAAAAACAGTATGCATATGATTTTACAAAGATATTCACCAAATCTTAACAATAGTGTTTTGTTAACACTTATTTATGTTTTGCTGTATGTCTAACACTATGGATGCATGAATTATTTTAATAATTGGAGAAAACCAAGCAATTATGCTATTTTCATTTTAGACTAATAACATTTTTTAAATTGTGGATGTGAATGCTTTCTCCATCTGGCTTCCTCCTTCTCCAAATGTTGCAATCTCTGAAACCACTGCCCAAGTTGGAAGTTGATCATTTGGTTCCTGTGACTAACCTAACATTCAGAACACTATGACTTCACAGGTCATCCTGTGAGGATCCGGGATGTTTGGATCTAAAGGCAGTTCATAAGGCAAAGATGAAATCCTATCAAACTTGCTTTTGCAAAATCCTTAAATGGCTTACAAAATACAGCACCGTTTCGCAGGAATAACTACACTGCCAGGTTCTCCTCCAGCACTGGAACAAATCGGATTCTTTCAGGTGGACACCAACTCAAAGTAACTGGCTTGAGCCAGAGTGAAGAAAATCACACTGCATCTTTAAACCCTAGTAACATACTTCTTGTGGACATGGTTCCACTTAGGCCAGCTGGAAGACGACTGAATGAGGAGGCAAGAGCAGGTTCCCAGCTCCCAACTCAGGCTTAGGTTGGGACACAGACTAATTAAGTGGAATAGAGGGCATAAAACCGCCCTCTCGGTTTGTCTGTTTAAAATTTCAAGTAATCTCCACACCCAACATGGGGCTCGAACTCACAACCCCAAGATCAGGAGTCGTAAGCTCTGGGGCGCCTGGGTGGCTTAGTCAGTTGAGCATAGGAATCTTGGTTTCAGCTCAGGTTGTGATCTCAGGGTCCTAAGATATAGCCCCAAATTGGGCTCCGAGCTTAGTGTGGAGTCAGCTTGGGTTTCTCTCTCCCTTTCCTTCCACACCTCCCCTGCAAGCTTCCTCCCTAGAGCACGCTCTCTCTCTTAACAAATAAATCTTAAAAAAAAAAAAAAAAAAAGTCGCAAGCTTTACTGACTGAACCAGCCAGGCACTGCTGCCCTCCCCGTTTTAATCATTACCTTTTTCATTTTCACCAAGCAGATAAGGTTAATTGTGCTTATCCTAAATGTGTTCATTTGATTGCCTCATACACCTAGCAATGGTCCTAGAGATGCCAGGGAGCAATCAGGAAATTCTGTATTACTCAGTATGGGCCTCAAAAAGCTTACACTCTTAGACAAGATTTAAAAAAAAAAAAAAAAAGTATCAATAATATAAAAGGCAAGTAAAAGTATAACATAGTAACTTGTAAACTGGTCTTGTCACAGGTTGTGAACATACCTATTGTAGGGATAGTAGTCACAATCTCTCCCAGTTTCAATTTATACAAGATCGTGGTTTTTCCAGCTGCATCCAAACCCACCATAAGAATCCGCATCTCTTTTTTCCCAAATAGACTTTTAAACAGTTTTTCAAAAACGTTCCCCATTGTGACTGATTTCTGTTACCTGAATGAAAAGAAAGGCAAGTCAAGTAATTGTTCTTTGCAGAGATATAGAAACACCATACATAAAATACAACTCTCTATTAGAGGAGGCACTTAGTAAAAAATGAAAACAATTTTAAGTATAATTTGGCCAATAAATAGTAGCATGTCTTGTTTTTTTGTTTTTGTTTTGTTTTTTTGCATGTCTTGTTTTTAAAGGGAAATTCAACTCAGCCTTTTGATACCTTGCCAGAAAATTCTCTTTTCCACTGCAGCATCCAAGTGGGATAAGTGGAAACACAGTCTCAATGCTACCACTATGGCAGCGGGTTTTGGTCAGCCTGGGCTTTGGTCAGCCTAAGTACAGAAGCAATGTCAAAACAAATACATCTAAACCCTCTCGAAATGAGAACTAATGAAGCAAAGAATGGGTTTATTTTACAGGATGTGAAGTCTTTAAGGTAGGTTAAATGTCAGTATCTCTTAAAAATGTAGTAGTTGCCTTTGGCTAGCAAACAGTATCAACATCCAGAAAAAAAACTTAAAAAATTTTAGAGGGGAGGAAATACAGCATTTGCAACCCCATTCAGCTAACAGAGAAACTGACTAGAGCTGGGGAGATCCATAGCAACCAGTGTTGACCATCCCCTGACTCTCAACCAATTTTTCACTTTTTATTGAAATGTATTATACATAGAGAAAACACATGATAACCAAACAGTTCAATGAAATGTCATAAACCCATCAAAATATGATGATTACTAGTGACCCAGATCTCCTTGCCCCCATTCCAGTCATTACCTCCCAAAAGGTATGACTATCGACTTCTAACAACATAAGTGTTCAATATTTTATTTTTTAGAAGACTATATGATAGATTCTATAAAGGCAACAGTAAAGGCAGACTAGCTTTGTAGAAATTTATTCTACAGCCTTTTAACACATCAGTCTATTTGAAGAGTGAGCTTGACATTTTAAAGACTTCAAAGTAGTCCATCCGACGCACCTCAAACCGAGCCCCTGAACATCTACAAAGATTCTCTGTAGAAAGATTCATTTGTTAGGCAGCCCTGGTGGCTCAGAGGGTTTAGCGCCGCCTCCAGCCCAGGGGTGATCCCGGAGACCCGGGGTCATGTCCCACATCGGGCTCCCTGCATGGAGCCTGCTTCTCTCTCTGCCTCTGTGTGTGTGTCTATGAATAAATAAATAAAATGTTTAAAAAAGAAAGAAAGATTCATTTGTGAAACAGAAAGGGGTGGAGGAGGGGCAGAGAGAGAAGCAGACTCCCCCACCAAGCAGGGAGCCAGATGTGGTACTCCATCCGGGTGCTCCAGGATCATGACCAGAGCAGACAGCAGACACTTAACCAACGGAGTCAGCCAGGCGCCCCTAAAAAGATCCTTCAAAAATGAAAAGTAAAAAATAAATCTTTGTTCCAAAGAATATGATTTTCCTTTTAAACTGCTAACCAGGGATCCCTGGGTGGCTCAGCGGTTTAGTGCCTGCCTTTGGCCCAGGGCGCGATCCTGGAGACCTGGGATCGAATCCCACGTCGGGCTCCCTGCATGGAGCCTGCTTCTCCCTCTGCCTGTGTCTCTGCCCCCCTCTCTCTCTGTACATGTATCATGAGTAAATAAATAAAAATCTTTAAAAAAAAAAAAAAAAAAGAATAACGAAAAAAAAAAACTGCTAACCAGGGGTGCCTGGGCTGGCTCAGTTGGTTAAGCACGAGACTCTGGATTTTGGCTCAGGTCATGATGTCGGGATGGTGAGATGGAGCCTGCTTAAGATCCTCTCTCTCCCTCTGCCCCTCCCTCTGTCAATAAATGAATAAATAAATAAATAAATAAATAAATAAATAAATTGAAAAAAATAAAACTGCTAACCAAAGAAAAACTTTACTCCCTGGCAGGGCAGAGGAAAAATGCAACAAGGACTGCCAACCTCTCATTCATCTGGACCCTAGTGACCTCAGAGGTCACCGAATTCCAGAGGGCCCACGTCTGAAATCCAACAGTTTCCCACAGTAGCTTCACATGGATGATGTCCCAAGTACACACTCCATTCCATTCTACGACGAGAGAAAAGCAGCAGCAGAGCACGTATCCCGTGCATAAATGAAGTTAAAGGTGAACTGCCACAACCAAAGAGTGACAGGTGCTTTCATCATCCATAGGAGGTCTGTATGGAAACTACACAAACGTCCAGAACATTTCAGCAGTCAAAAATCTCTAGCTGGGCGACAAAACCAGAGACGCCTTGTCTTTTGTTTCCGAAAGAAGACAAAGCGCAGAGATGAGGAAAACGGTAGGGAACGAGCCAGGGGTGGGGAGGGGAGGTGCTTCCCCCTTAGAGGTCCTTTGAGGCAAGTGCTCCGCTCGATCCCCCTCCCACCACACGAGTACACCACCTCGGTTTCCCCTCCTGCTTCTCTTTCCCTCCTCCGTCAGAGACGCCCACATCCCGCTAAGCCTCTGGAGCCGCTCTGGGGAAAAACGTCCGAGACTCCGGCGCCCCTTCGGCCCGCCCACCCTTCCCTGCCTCCAGCACCAACTCCCCTTCAGGCAGGAGCGGCGACGACACCCCCAGGGCACCAACAGGACCAGGTGGCCAAGGGGGCGTGCGCGGCGGGCGGGCCGAGCGCCGGCTTCCCGGGGGGGTCCCCAAACGCCTCTCCTGCCCGCCGGCCAGGCCGCTCCCTCGGGAGCTGCCGGCCCTCGGGAAGGCGGAGGACCACGGGTGGACGCGCCAAGCTTCCCTCGGGTCCCCGCAGCACCCGCCCGACCCCTTCCCGCAGGCTAACCGCCGCGCTCTGATTTCCCGCCCGCTGACGGTGCGGCAATCCAGCCAGGCCTGGAGAGCCGCCGCCCCTTCCCCGCCAGCCCGCCCGCCCGCCCGCCCGCGACTCACCTGCCGCCGCGCTGACCACCGTTACCCACTACAGCCTTTCAGATTTCGGCTCCCTCTGCAAAATGGCGACCGGCGCGGGGGCGGGAACGGCAACCAACCAATCACCCGCCGCCTCTCGGAGCTTTCGTACCAATGAGCTCGAAGTTCCGTGAGTGACGACACATCTGGCCAATGCGAAGGACAATAAGAGCCTGGTCCGGGGAAGGCCCGCCCCCGGCGACCTAGGCGACGGCACGAAGCTCTGCAAATGCCGGGTTCATCTTCCAATGACAGCCCCCCGCGGCCCGGCGGGACCCTCCCACACGCCCCGCCCCAATGCCGCGCGCGACCAATCAGAAGAGTAAAAGGATTTCCGATTTGCTCGGCCAATCAACTCGGAAAAATCCCTGGGATTGAACTAACCCCGGGAGCGTTCGAACCAACCGGGTGGGGGCATGCGGGCGGGGCCAAGTTCCCAGTGATATTTAAGGAAATTTGCCGAGGTTGAGCTAAAAGTAGAAACTAGTTGGGGCGATGTCTCGTGTGGGAAATACCCAGACTTTGACACAGAAGTTAAGGCTTACGGAAAGTTTCCTACTCAGTTTGAAGCTAGGCTGCAGCCCTGCCTCTAAACCGATTTTCAACAGTTTGGGTAAAATACTAGCCACCTGCACCGTTCGGATGCCGCACTTCCACAGCCCTCACCTCCTGTCGGGAACTCAGCCCCCTTTAAAGGCCAACTTACTTGGTGGGGCACCTGGTGGCTCGGTTGAGCGTCAGCCTTGGCTCAGGTCGTGGTCCTGGGATCCAGTCCCGCATCAGGCTGCCCGCACGGAGCCTGCTTCTCCCTCTGCCTGTGTCTCTGCCTTTTTCTGTGGGTCTCTCATGAATAAATAAATAAAATCTGTAAAAAAAAAAAAAAAAAAAAAAAGCCAACTTGGTTAGCTGTTAAATAGGTAACCAACTCCTGTAAATGGTACCTGAGATCATCAGAAATGTGAACCTCTATTGAGCACATACCATGTGCCATCTATATCAAGGACTTTACCTGTGTGACCATAACGACCTGTGAGTTAGAAACTATCATTTCCTCTTTTAAAAGAGGAAAATTAAGTAACCAAACAGAGATAAAAGCTTAGCTCTTAATCTCTTTACCAAATACTTTCCTTCCTGGTCACAGTGATTGTATATTTGATAGTAAATATATAAGAGGTTTTTCAACGTGACTCCTTAAAAATTTTTTACTATAAAAGATTATACAAGGTCACTTTTCTTTTTTTTTAAGATTTTATTTATTTATTCATGAGAAGCACAGAGACAGAGGCAGAGGGAGAAGCAGGCTCCATGCTGGGAACCTGAGGTGGGACTTGACCCCAGGACTCCAGGATCACACCCTGGGCCAAAGGCAGGCGCTAAACCGCTGAGCCACCCAGGGATCCCCTACAAAGTCACTTTTTAAAAATACATGAAAAAAATGGCATTCCTCATCAGAGTGAGGACAATAAGGAGGAGCGGAAGTGGGGGGGAAAAATCACACCATTCTATCATCTAGAGGCAATCACTGTTACATTTTGGATTATTTCTTTCCAGTCACTTTTCTATCTTCTTTTTTTTTTTTAAGATTTTATTTATTTGAGAGAGAGAGAGCAAGTATTGTTAAGTTTTTTAGTAACTAGACGGAAATGAGACCGCCAAGGCAAGCGAGGGTCCAAGAACAGATTTTATTGCAGGCACCCTCGGGCGAGGTTCCACGACTCACGGAGGAAAGAGAGTGAGTCGAGGAAGTCGCGCCAAGACAAGGTGGTAGGGGGTTTCCATAACGTTGTAAGGCAGAACGGTTTCCTATTGGTTGGCTCATATGCAAAGGAAGGATTGCAATCCAACCAGAGTGACCCTCACTATGCAAAGGAAGGATTGCAATTCGACCAGTCAAAGGTGACTTCCTCCTCTGGGGTTTGAAGGGCATTGGGTTCGGTTGAGGAAGTCCAAAGGAGAGGTGTAAGGGTCTGCTCAAGCTGTCGTCCCAAGTGGAGGTGGTGACAGGAACCTCAGCCATTTTGGCGTATCCGCCATCTTGAGGAGTTTCCCTTCCCGCCTGGCCCAACAAGTATGAGTCGGGGGAAGGAGTAGAAAAAGAGGGAGAAGCAGACTCCTTGCTGAGCAGGGAACCCAATGTGAGGCTCCATCCCAGGACCCTGGGATCATGACCTGAGCTGAAGGCAAACACTTAACAACTGAGCCACTCAGGCACCCTCCAATCATTTTTCTATGCAATTTTTACATAGTTCAGATTATAATTACATAAAATTTGGGGTTTTTTCCAGTTAACATTTTAATTTGAGCATTTTCCACATTACTTAACACTTAAACATTTCTGAAAGCTGTGTGATATTCCATCATATGGATATACCCTGATTTATTTAATCATTTTCATGGAGTTCAACATTCAGATTGTTTTTAAGTTTTTCTATATGAATAATGTTCACTGAACTTTTCTCCCCCAGCATTCCTTGCTTTTTTTTTTTTTTCTTTTTTTTTTCAGGAAAAACCCAAAAGTGGAATCACTGGGTCAAAACATGAAGATGTTTAAAGCTCTTGATAACACATTACACCATCAAATTGTTTTCTGAATCGACTACACAAATGAGTAGACTATACATTCCCACCAGCCAAGTGAAAGCAATGTTTACTTCATCATTCGGTAAGCTCTTTTTTATGTGTTTTGTTTGCTAATTTGATAACCAAAAAACCCCAAAATATCTCGTGTTGATTTCATTTTCATTTCTTTGATTACTCATTTTTCCCCAAATGTTTACTAGTATTTTTATTTCATCTACTACAAATGATCTATTCATGTCCTTCTGCTGACTTTCAAGTCAAAGATGCAAAACTGTTTTGCCAGCAATTATGAAGGTTGCTTAAATGGATTCATGGACTCATCATAACCTGAAAAAAGGATCAAATAGCAAAGAAAAGATTTTTATCTGCCACTGTTTGTACCTACAGAAGGAATATTGGAGCTTATAATAATGAGGCTTTATCCCTCCACCTCAATGACCTGAGGATATGTGTTATTTTCCCAAGATCTGCAGCATGCCTATGAATAAAATAAAGTCCCTGTCCACATGGCACTCAATTCTTAAAGGATTACAACCATATATAGATACACATTAACACAGAGACATCTTTTATATGTATATATATACACACATTTATGTTTTATGTTTATATGTATGTTTTACACAAACACATTTCATATTTTTTAAGGTTTAATTTTTTAAGTAATCTCTACAAACCAACATGGGGCTCAAATTTTCCACCCAGGGACCAAGAGCCACATGCTCTTCCAACTGAGCCAGATAGGTGCCCATCATATATTTTTTATAATAATATGCATGGAAAATGTATGGGAGAGGGGCTAGAAGAAAAAGGTCTAATTTACTGGTGATTGTTGTATTCAGGAGACAGGGGTGTGACTTTTTTCTTTAAGTGATTGAGAGAAAATACTAATTTCATAATGCAAAACTCAACTTTGTTTTTTTTTTAATACAAACCCACAATTAGGAAGAAAGTTTAATTGAAATCATAGTAACTATTCAGGAAAAGTTTATTAAGCTCAATTTTGGTGATTCAATTCAACAAATAAATTGATTATTGTGATGTTGATTAAGTGACGTTTTTTCCTTAATAGAAAACATCTCTTGGGGCACCAGGTACCCAGTTATCTGTCTGTTCTGGTCACACTTCTGCTCAAGAGATGTCTTCTTTTAGAAAGCCCTACTTTACATGTTCCTTGCCCTAGAAACAGCCCTCCAGTAAACTAACCCTTAGGAGAAACTGTAAGACACACCTTCACTTTTTCTCAGAAGCCCTCCTAAGGAACCATCACAGATAGCCAGTATTGTCATGACCAGTGAGCTGTGGTTTGTGGGCTTGTCTTAAGATTTCAGGCAACTCAGCCCTTCCCAGGAGACTCTGACTTCCTTTTCTCAAATGCATAAATGCTTATTAGACCAATATCTGAATGATCCCTTTCCAAAGAATTGCAAGCAGCTCTCTGGACCCACATTGTTAATATGCAGGGTTAGGCAGCCTGGCAAGTGCTTTAGGGCTCTCACTAAAGGATCATCTGGTTTCCATAGCAACATTCATTCCTTTCCACGGAGGATTCTATCATCTCTCCTGCCCACTCAGACTTTCCAGAATGAATTGATTTTTGTGACTATAGGTGTTTGCCCTTGATCCTCCAAAGAGAAAAGACATATTCATCAAAATAAAAAACAAGAAACACACTCAAAAATACCAACAATAAAAAACCTGACTACAGCTAAAATGCTGCATCGCATCAGATCATCTTCCTTTCTTTAAAAATTCCATATCCTTTCTCCATTTTGCTCCCTTCCCTAGGCTTATCCATCGTTTTGGGAAATAGGTCTCTCCAACAGAAAACAAACAGATGACAGCTCCATTTTCCTAAAATTGGCTATGACAGGGATGTAAAATGAAGTTTTTGTTGAGGCTCCCTTAAGCCTGGGCTTAGGTCAGCCATGGGTGGCTGACCAGTGGGTTATGATGGGAGCAGCAAGAATAAGGATCATTATCCACATAAAGCTCCCCAGAGAGATGTCACAATCTCTGAAATTCCACCGGTAGCAATTAGCATTGCTCTCCCCAGCAATATTCTGTTAAATTGCATATACCTCTGGGAACAGTAATATATGAGGTTACTATTGCTCAAAGAACTTGGGAAAGAGAGAAGGCGGTGTAGAAGGAAGGGTGTAAAAGGGGCTCTAGAGACCACTTTTATCTGTTCACAGTGACATCTTCTACAAGAGGGGCGGTGCGGGTCCTTGTTGATCACATACACAGCATACACAGAGCCACTGGAGGATGCTCTCGGACATTTACAATGCAGTGGTGAATTGCTGCATAGCAGTGTTCCCTGAAACACCTGCATGCAGTCTTTCTGGAAGATGTTTGAAACCCATACCTTAAAGTGACTAAAATGCCTCTCTATTCCCAGCACCATTTGTTTAACCCTAGAGGTTCTAGAGACAAAAGGTAGTTTCCCTCTAGGTAACATGGCAAGCACCAAAAAAGCTTCATTGTTTTGTTAAATAAACTAGACAACACTGAATCAGTTTACTTTTACTTAGTTTATTATTGCCCTCATTCTTCAAAACACAGTAGAAATTTTAATGCCAGTTAAATTGTTACCACAACTGGGGTTTTTTTTTTTTTTAAGATTTTATTTATTTATTCATGAGAGACACAGAAAGAGAGAGGCAGAGACATAGGCAGAGGGAGAAGCAGGCTCCCCTCAAGGAGCTTGATGTGGGACTTGATCCCAGGACCTGGGGGTTAAAGACCTGAGCCAAAGGGAGTCCTGCTACCCACCTGCCTCTATTACTGCAACTGTTAGAACCAAAATGCCTATGTAACCAGAAAGTTACTCAGCCCCTTTCCAATGGAGCTTTTACTAAGTGATGTTTAATGGGCCATAATTTGAATAGAGAATTATATCCATGCAGTCTTCAAGTCTTTAAATCAGGCCTCCACCTACAAATGTTGGTTAGCCATCAGGGAGGAACAGGTGATACTAAGTTTCACTTTGTAGTGCCTGGAATCACTTCATTGTCTCTGACAGGATATTGAATGTATTAGCCAGGGTTCTCCAGAGAAACAATTAATATGGAGCATATATATCTGCATAAAATAAAAAGATTTAAGAAATTGGCTTACGCAATTGGCTTGGGGAGTCCAAAAATTTGATGAGGGAGGCTGGCAAGCCAGAGATTCAGGAAAGAGTTGTAGTTCAAGTGTACTGGGAAACCAGGAAAATGTGATGTTGCAGTTGAAGTCAGAAGACAGTGGAAAATTTCCTGTTGTTCCCAAGAGATCAGCCTTTTATTCAATTCAACTAATTAGATGAGGCCCCACCCACATTATGGAGAGCAATCTACTGTACTCAAAATCCATGGATTTAAATTTAAAACTCATCTAAAAATATCCTCATGGAAACATCCAGCATCATGTTTGACCAAGGATCTGGGCACTGTGACCCAGCTAAGTTGATAAATAAAATTAACCAACACACTGGGTCACACAGTGGCCATGTTCAACAAGAACAGATCTTGATTGGGACACCTCGGTGGCTCAGCGGTTGAGCGTCTATCTTCGGCTCAGGGCATGATACTGGAGTTCCAGGTTCGAGTCCCACATCCAGCAGGGAGCCTGCTTCTCCCTCTGCCTATGTCTCTGCCTCTCTCTTTCTGTGTCTCTCATGAATAAATAAATAAAATCTTAAAAAAAAAAAAAAGAACTGATCTTGATCAAACCCTTACCTCTATTCCTGTTATTTATCTTAGATACTGCTCTAATTCCTCATTCCGTCATTATCTTTTGTCCTTTCATTCAAGGTACCTAATACACCTTTCCTCTCTGACTCCCTAGTTTTATGGATGTACGTCCTGCCCCCCCTAAAGAAGCCCTTTAGCCCTTAGAAAATGATGTTAGTCATTTATACTTCAGGACAAATTTAGAGGCGCCTGGCTGGTTCATTCAGTTAGGGCATGTGACTCTTGATCTTGGGGTTGTGAGTTTGAACCCCACGTTGGGCATCAAGATTACTTTAAAAAATAGGATAAATCTAAATCATGGTTAGCTGTCTTACCTACTTTCTCATTGTAAAAGGAAAGCATATTAAAAGGATTTCAGGATCAATGAAGAGCTGAGGGAGGTATTTTTTTGAGGAAAGGAAAGAAAAAAGAAAGTGACTAACAAGGGCATCTGGGTGACTAAGATGGTTAGGTGTCTGCCTTCAGCTGGGGTCATGGTCCCGGGGTCCTAGGATTGAGCTCTGAGCTGTGCTCCCTGCTCAGCAGGGTGTCTGCTTCTCCCTCTTCCTCTGCCCTTCCCCCTGCTTGTCCTCTTTCTCTCAAATAAATAAATAAAATCTCAAAGAAAGAAAGAAAGAAAGAAAGAAGAATGAAGACAAAGAGGGGCAACCAGATTCTGCAGAATACAGAAACCAGATAAACTCCAGGGATCAAAATAATTCATGAATGGTCTTTCCAAGGTGTCTCCATTACATAAACTGACTCTCACTGTTTTCCATTTTCCTTAGGATAGTCAAGGTTGCAGTCTCCAAGCGGGAGAAAAGCATCTGATTGATAGAACTTGGGTTCTGTGCTTCCTCCTGGGCCAGGGGATGGCAGGGCACCTTGTCTGACAGTTTCCAAACTGCATGAGCTGGAGGAACTGTGGCCAGAAAAGGGAGCTTGGATTTGGGGCAGCAAAATATTTATTGTCTGTCAATATTACCGTAAGAATTGCTCAAAGGTGATGCAGCATCAGCTCCACTATTTCTAAGGTAACCTTGAATATCAGAGCAAGGCACAGACGGGAAGCACAGACACTGTGACAGCCTAGAGCAATGTCTCAGAATCCTGCTGCTCCAGCTGGATACTAAGCACCCTAAGGGCTAGAGCTTACATCTACCTATAATTTCTTTGGTAGCTGGACCTGCAGGACGGTGCACATGATGCTACTGAATTTATACCACTTGTGCTACAAAGGGCCACTCATCGTTGCTTTTCTTGCTCTAGACAGATACATTGGAACCTCTCCACCAAACCTATGTATTCATCCTTATTGGAGAGATTAAAGACATTTTCTCTTACCATCTATTTTACCTAGTAACAAACCAGGGGTGTAAGTATATCTGCATTATTCTCTGGCCTTGAAAATAATGTCAGGTCACTGGACTGAGAACCAATATAATCTTCTGAATCTTTTTGGTCAATCTCTTTGATTTATAGATTCAAATTCAAAGTACCAAAAAATGTAACACACAAAAATTAAGTGCATCTAATTATACCTTTCACTTTGCAAGTAAGGAAACTGGGGCTCAGAGAGGTCAAGGGACCTGGCAAGTGAGTTGACAGAGAAAAGGGACCAGAACCTACACCTCCAGGCTCCCCAACTCATTCTAATTGTTTTTGTAGCTTTTGCAAGTTAATAGATCAGAATTCAACTAATTCTTTTTCCTAATAAACTTGGATGCACTGATTTAATTAACATCTGATTTGTCCAATAAAGCAATGTGGTTCTCAGGTACAGTGTGAGAGTTTATAGAACTGGCCTGATTTGGGGTGCCTCGGTGGCTCAGTCTGTGAAGCATCTGCCTTCAGCTCTCCTGGGAACCAAACTTCAGGCTCCCTGCTCAGCTGGGAGTCTGCTTCTCCCTCTCCCTCTGCACCCCTCCCCCCCACCATGCTCTCTCTCAAATAAATAAATAGCATCTTAAAAAAACAAAAACAACTGGCCTGACTTTTTTATTTCTTCTGTCTCTGGCCCACCTTCAGGTGACTTACTGATTTCTATTCTCAATTTTAAACCACTAAGCATGCCCAGCTCTTCTATTTTTTCCTTCGCTCATGTTGGAAAAACTATTATTTTTCCTAATCAACTGTAAGAAATGAAAGAGAACAAATCCTGTTATTTCTCCTTGCCTCGTATAAATATGGAGAGAAATCTAAGCCAGCAGGGGCAGGGGCAAAAAAAAGCATCAGGGAATCCTCTAGGCGGATTCTCTCTTCTTGTAAGGGGCCGCTGCTGATGTGGTTTTTATTATTTATTCTAAGGATTATTATCCTCTGTTCTGGGATTTCAGTGAGGAAATGCAGTAGTTGAGACATCGAAGTAAAAAAAAGAACGAATTTCAGGGGTATTTCATTCAAATTCAGCCATATGGTCTCAAATGAAACAACACGGGGGGATGATAAAGATCGTTAAAAACACTACCTTTATAATACTTAATGAAATAAAAAATGTAGAAAATGAAAGAATAGCAACAATCACAGTTCACTTTTAAATTTATTATTATTTTTTAAAGATTTTATTCACGAGAGATAGAGAGGCAGAGGGAGAAGCAGGCTCCACGCAGGGAGCACGACGTGGGACTCGATCCCAGGACCCCGGGATCACGCCCTGGGCCCCAGGCAGTTGCTCAACCGCTGAGCCACCCAGGCGTCCCACTCGCTTTTAAATTTGAAGAAAATACTGAGTTTTCCAGGCTACATATAAACCAAACATAAATGCCCATGCTGATAATTTCCAGGAGCTAGATAAACAAGCTCGCCTACAGAGAAAAAGCTTGAATTCTCGCAGAACTTGAATCCAGAACCAGCTTGGGGACAGCCCAGCCCCCGCGCCAGATGCTCTCAGGCACCTTCCCCACATTTCAGCGGGTCCAGAAGCAGAAGGGTGAAAAGGCTAAAAGGCCCTAACTGGGCAAGCAGCAGCTGGCAAAGAGAAGCAGGGCTAAGGGATTAAAACATCAAAGGCCTTGCTACAAAGTCCGAGGCAAAAGGTCAGCTGTGACAAGACGTGCACAACAAGCCCCTGAGTAAACCGCCCGCGGCTCCGCACTCGGTCGAGGTACACCCCGAGGTACACCCTCGCGAGACCCGCAGCCCGCGCTCAAGATGGCGCCGCCGCCCCGCCCTCGTGTCCGCAGCCGCGGAGCCGGCGCATGCTCTGCGGGGAGGGGGCGCCGGGGGACGCGGCCGGGGGCGCGCGCGCGTGCGCGCGCGGCTTCACGGCGGCTGCGCGCCTGCGCGAGGGCGGGCGACGGGCGCGCGCGCGCGCGGCGGGGGCGGGCTCTCCTGAGCGCCCAGCTGTAGCCGCCAAGCCGGACGTGTCCGCGAAGATGGCGGGCCGGGTGAGTGGCGGCCCCGGAGCTGCGGCTCGAGGCGAGGGCGCCGGGCTCGCGGGCGCTCGGAGGTCCCGACGGCCCGAGGGGGAGGGGGAGTGAGTCCGAGCAGATGGGGGGTCCGGGGGGGCGGCCAGCCAGAGGAGGGCTTGAGGGTGAGAAGGGGGAGCGGTGGCAGGGGATTAGCCTCAGAAACTCCATCCGCCCGAGGAAGCTCGAGGGGAGCTGCGCCCCTCACCACCCTGGGTCTCCTGGGTCTCCTCTGCTGCTCGCGTTCTGTCCCCCGGGGCTTGTTATCCGCGTCCCCCAAGCCAGCCGCAGGGTTGCGGCGGTCCCAGCCCCGTCGGACGGGCTCTGGGGGAGTCGCACCCCCCTAGCCAGAGCTTATTAGGTGCAGCCGCGGGGATAACTGCGGGGGATCCGTCGGCTGCGTGGGGGCGAGGGCTGTGGAAGGACCCTTAGGAACCCATTTCTGCTGCTTTAGAGTGTGAAAGGTCTTGGGAAAGGAAGGAGGAGGTGCAAATGACTTGTGGCGTTAGACCTGAGCCTGGCTGGGGGACCTGTCACCGTCGGAACAGGCAGGAGTGTCCTCAGCTTGGAGTGGGGATGCGTTTGGGGTGTCGCGTTTTGTTTTTGTGAATGACAGTCGCTTTGAATGTAGTAGGGTATATTGTAGTTTCAGGATTTTAAATTTCACTTCCTCCTTTAGCTTCTTAAAATCGCGGTGTAGTATGGGTTTGGCGAGGGCTGGTTCGGTGCGGTGCTGCAGTGTGCGTTGAGCTAAAAGCTCTCTCTGAGGGATGGATCTTGCCCAGAGATTACACTGGTCATAAACGTAGGGACATTAACTGCGTCACTAGGGGATAAGGATGTGCTTGGCCGATTTATTTATACTGGAAGACTTGAACAAGTTTGCATAAATTTATGCGTGCATGTGGATGTCCTATCTAAATGGCATTGAAAGTCGTGAAATTATGGAGTGAGAAGACACCTTAAAGGTCATTTAATTTGACCTCTTCCTCTTCCCCATAGCCTCTCCTTTAATCTATGGCTACTCTCTCTCTACTCATGTTTCAGAGTCTCTTTTTTCCCCCACCCAAGGAACCCCACTCCTATGTATTCACCTTTTCCCTCTTAACATACTTAATCTTCTTCCATTTTAAGAGAAACCCTCCCTCCACCTTCACAGCTGTCTCCTTTTCTCTTCCCATTTTTTCAGCTAGAAATTTTGATGGAGTTGTGTACATTTACTGTCTTCCATTTGCTTACCACCTATTCAGCCCACTGAGGTCTGATTGCTGGCCGTATCAGTCCACTGAAACGAGTTCCTAAACTTAATTGACATTTTTCTTTTTTTTTCTTTTAAGATTTCTTTTCTTTTATTTCTTTATTTTCTTTCTTTCTTTTTTTTTTCTTTTTGAGAGAGAGAGCCCGAGCACACGGGGGGGGGGGGGGGGCGCAGACGGAGAGAAGGGGTAGAAGGAGAGGAAGGCAGAGGGAGAGGGAGAAGCAGGCTCCTCCCTGAGCAGGGAGCCTGACCTGGGACCCGATCCCAGGACCCTGAGATCCTGACCCCAGCAGAAGGCAGACACTCAACCAGCTGAGCCACTCAAGCACCCTTAATTGACATTTTTCATTCTTTGAGTTGATGTCTCCACAGCATTTGACATTGACCATTTCATGAAAACGCTCTTCCCATGGCTTCTGTGCAGCCTTGCTTGTTTTCACTCCTACCTCTCTTTTGCAGACTCACCCTCCTCTACCCTGTTATTCAGTGCAGATATTCCTCAAGGCTCTCTTCTCTGTTTTCTCTTCAGGCAATCGCTTCTAAGCCTGTAGCTTCAATTACCATCCATATGCCAATGGTTCTCAATATTTTACTCCCAGTCCACACCTATCCTTTAAGTTCCAGATCAATGTCAGACTTCCTATGTAAAATCAAGGCACCTCAAACTCTACTGTTCACATCTAAACCCATGATCTTAGCCCACCTAATTAGTACTTTTCCTGTTTTCTATTTCAGTGAATGGCATCACCGTGCATCCACTTATATAGTCTGAAAACCAGTGTGGGTTGGAAAGGTGGTTGTGGTGGTGGTCATGGTCATCCTTTCTTCTTTTTTACCACATCCTCTGTCCCTCCAGTAAAATTCATCACTGAGTTCTGTTCCACCCAACTCCACCCCTTTGCAAAAAGGGTATTATTAGGGCTGAAGAATCTGGCTTGGGCATTGCTGCTTTTTTTTGGCGGTGGGGGGGGGAGGGCATTGCTGCTTTAAGCTATAACCAAATAATCCACTGAACTGGTCATGTGGGTTCTGTCATTTTAATATCCTCTTTTTTTTTTTAAAGATTCTTATTATTTATTTATGAGACATACACATACAGAGAGAGAGAGAGAGAGAATGAATGAGGCAGAGACATAGGCAGAGGGAGAAGCAGGCTTCTTGCAGGGAGCCTGATGCGGTACTCGATCCTGGATCCCTGGATCACCCCCTGAGCTGAAGGCAGATGCTCAACCACTGAGCCGCCCAGGAGTTCCTGTCATTTTAATATCCTAAAAAGTATCTTCAATCTGTCCACCTCTCTGTATCTTCATTTCCACCACATTTTCTCAAACTACCATAATTTGTGGTTTGGACTACTTCAGGAAGCTCACTAGAGGTCTCTTTACAGCATTTTCCACATTGATTGTTTCTTCCCATGCCTGTTGGCTGCTTAAACCCCTACCTCAATAGTATCGGGTTAATTTGGGGAGAAGATGAAATCCAAACTGGGCCTTTAAGGCCTTTTGTGGTTCTACTTCTGCTACTCTGTACTCACTGCCCTACTCTCTGTGCTCAGGTTATATAAGCCATTCAGTTCCTTGAACTTTAGTAGTTTCTCTTACCACAAGGTCTTTGCATGTGCTGTTTCCCTTCTTTGTGATGTTCTGTTCCTAACCATTTACCTCCTACTCATAGATCACTCATCTATTGAAGGGAAGCCTGTTCTGATCCCACATAAGTCATAATCCTTTGTTAAATGTTCTTGAAGAGCTGTATTCCTTTCCTTAGAGATTTATTTGTTATTTTAAATTTATCCGTGTGGTTATTTGCCTTGATCATTTATCTTCCATGAAAGAAGAGACCATGTTCATTTCCTCATTATCATCACTGGTGCTTTGCATATTGCCTAGGATCTAAGTACCCAGTACATTTTTGTTTAAAATGAAGCTAATTTAATCTCTGAATACTGTAGCAGTAGAAGGTGCATCACTATTAAAGCTAGCCCAATTTAGTGTCATATTAGAAAGGTCTTTTTTATGTGGAGTACCATGTAATTTTTAGCTGTTTAGAGCTATATATATTTTTTAAAGATTTTATTTATTTATTCATGAGAGACACAGAGAGGAGAGAAAGAGAGAGGCAGAGACACAGGCAGAGGGAAAAGCAGGCTCCATGCAGGGAGCCCGATGTGGGACTCCATCCCGGGTCTCCAGGATCACGCCCTGGGCTGCAGGCGGCGCTAAACCGTTGAGCCACCCGGGCTGCCCTGTTTAGAGCTGTATTGAACTAGACACAGTTCCTTTTCTGTATGATAGGTCCTCATATATTTGAAGACAGGTTACATATTCTCTCAGATTTTCTCTTTTGCAATTTAAACATTCCCAATTTGTCTAACATTCTGTATTCCAAACCCTTTATCATTTAGGTTACCTTATTTTGGAAAAGCTGTTTGCCAATATTTCTTCTAAAATGTGTCCCCAGTGGAACACCGTGATTAGTGAAGGATATGCTGAACACTTGTTCTCTTGAGCTAGACATTACCATTATTAATACAGGGTAAAGTTGTATTCTCTTTTTTTCCTGCAGTAAATCACATTCTTGGCTCATAATGAGCTTATAGTCAATTAAAACTCTTGTATTCTTTTAAAATTGGCTCCCCCACCCCATTCTATGTATTGTGCATTTTTATTTATTTATTTATTTTTTATTTATTTTTTTATTATTATTATTTTATTTATTTATTTGTGATAGTCACAGAGAGAGAAAGAGAGAGGCAGAGACACAGGCAGAGGGAGAAGCAGGCTCCATGCACCGGGAGCCCGATGTGGGATTCGATCCCGGGTCTCCAGGATCGCGCCCTGGGCCAAAGGCAGGTGCTAAACCGCTGAGCCACCCAGGGATCCCTGTATTGTGCATTTTTAAAGTTAAATCTAAGTGTAAAACCCTATATTTATCTCCTTTACAATTTTTTTTTTTTTTTTTAAGGTCAGGGCCTATCTGCTACTTGTTCAAGGTCTTCTTAATTCTCAATTCTTTCATGTTATACAACCTGGTAGTGCTGTCTGCTGGTTTTGTTTTCTCCTGTAGGTTTAAAATTATGACTTCTGTGTCTACATTCAAGTTATTGATCAAAAGGAGATAAAATGGATCAGAAATAGCCCTTGATCATGCTAATGGGGACCTTCCTCTAGACTGATACACATCAGTATACTTTGGGTACCATTACTTAAATACAAACATATCTCATTTAATCTTGACAAAACCACCCTGCAAGCTAGGTAGTATTAATATTGTTTTATTCAGAGATAAGAGCTTGTTAATTTGCTAGGTTCACAACTAACTAGCAGTGTCAGGATATGAATTCCAGCTCATTTTGATACTATTACCTGCTTCACCAACTTAGTTACAAGGGTATAGAGAAGAGAAGATTTACCTTACCTAGAACTTTTAGAGGTTGCTGCCAAAGTTTAATTTTCAAAAACTACCTTCTGTTTTTTGGAAAATCTGAACACCTTTGGCCCGTCCCTGATTGTCCTATTTTTCCCGATAACTATAATTTCCTAGTAACTACTCACTAAAGTTTAACAAATAGAGTTAGCCTTGTTGTAATGCTTTTCCAATGAGTTCTGAATCCCTTTTTTGTGGGAGAAAAGCTATTTTGAATTATTGCTTTTGGTTAGTTTAATTTTGGCATTCTAATGTCTTGTATATGGTATTTATATTGTGTAATTGAAGGAGACTTTTTCATTGTGTCATTATATCACATGTATCATTGGTAGCATTTGTAACCTGTATATCTTGTCCTTTGCTTTTTCTGGGCAAAATAGATCATCGTGTTTAGTTCATCTGGGAAATTGGCTGAATAAAAAAAATGTGTGATATTATTCAGTAAATAACATCTACATCATGAGAATTTGATTAATTCCTAAAATATCTTTAAGGTTCTAATCTAAAAAGCAGAGAACCTGAAAGAAAATAATTTTTGTCATTCTCTTCTTTAGTGTATTTATTGTATAAGAAAATGGAATTGTAAGTTGGATACATTTTATAATAAATGATAAATTTATTTAAACTTACTTGATTACCTTTGGCCTTTCAAAAAGATTGAATTAGGTAATAAGTATTCTTGGCTGTCTTAAATTTTTGCTGGCAATAAAATAGATTCTATAGTTCTAATTCTTATGCTTACATTGAATACAGACTCTTATTTAGAAAAAACTCCACATACAGTTGGCTACCACTGCCCCAGGCTTCAACACTATCTATCTATCTATCTATCTATCTATCTATCTATCTATCTATCTATCAGAACTTTTATGCTAACAGCTTCTCTGGAATCCTAGAATCAGAAGTAGAGGAAAGAAAGAATCTGAAATACAGCCTTAATAGTTTAGGAGAGCTGACTCTAAGTATGGAGAAACTCTTTAATAAAGTTGCTCTCTTTGGTGTTGCTTTTTGGGCCCCTAAACCACCAGCACCATCTGGTTATCAAAAAGAAAAGAAGAAAGGCTTTCCATGTTGTATGAACTTTTTTGTACTCTATCATTTAAAATTACCAGAAATCTCAATTACTGGAGATTCAGCAGTCCTTTTCGAAAATATACATACAGTCATGCAAATAAAGACAATGGATTAGTTTCTTCATAAATTCTTATACCTAGCTGAGGTAATTTGTTGTGAAGAAATAGGAATAAGATGATATTAAATAGGAATCTAAGGGAGAGAACTCTCTTAGGAGTTGAATGAGATGTACAAAGATGTTAGAGGTCAAATTTACCTAATCTCACATTTTGATAAGGGCAGGCCAGTATATTTAGTATCAGTATATTGATGAAACTTTTTTTTTTTTTTATGATAGTCATACAGAGAGAGAGAGAGAGAGAGGCAGAGACACAGGCAGAGACACAGGCAGAGGGAGAAGCAGGCTCCATGCACCGGGAGCCCGACGTGGGATTCAATCCCAGGTCTCCAAGATCGCACCCTGGGCCAAAGGCAGGCGCCAAACCACTGCGCCACCCAGGGATCCCTGATGAAACTTTTGTAACCTAATCTAGAAACCTAGCCATTTATTTATTTAATTTGAAAGATTTTATTTGAGAGAGAGCAAGCACGTGCCTGCATGAACAAGAGTGGGGAAGGGCAGAAAGGGAGAGTGAAGGAGAGGGAGAAAGAATCTGAAGCAGATTCTTAGGAGCTGGAGGCCCGGCTCTATTCTACTACTGTGTGAGATCATGAGATCATGACCTGAGTGGAAACCAAGAGTCATGATGCTCAAACAACTAAGCCATCCATGCACCCCAATAAACTTAGCCATTTATAAGATTTTTGTGCGTAAATGACATCTTTACCAAATAATCAACCTTCAGGTAGTTTGGGGCACAGGTTGTGAATTGGGGATAGTTTATGTGTAATACCACTAGTCCAAACAGATAATACAGAATGTTTTGTAGTCTTGTTTCCTAAAATCAGAGGTCTGCTGTCCAAAGCATATCAACTTTCTGCAATCTTATATGCAGTAGTTATTGTTTTTGTATGTTACTTTACTGTAAATTTTATTTGCTTTTTAAAAAATATTTGAGACAGAGAGAGCACACACAAACAGGAGTGGCAGAGGGAGAGGGAGAAGCAGACTCCCCGCTGAGCAGAGCCTTGGGCTTGCTGGAGCTTGATCCTAGAATCCTGGCTGGGATCATGACCTGAGCTGAAGGCAGACACTTAACCAACTGAGCCACCCAAGCACCTCTTTAGTGGAGATATTAAAAAGTATCTTCAAATGCAAATACGTTTTAGAAAGTAAAATTGAACTCTTTGTAACACCGTTAAATAGCTTCTTTTTGAAACAAAAGGAATTTATGCTTAAAATGGATGTGTTCTTTTTTCAAGTATTTAAAACAAGGTGCAACAGTATAAGGTGAAACTATACTATTGTACTGTTGAAAATTCTTGAATTGGCAGAACAGTGTGAACCTTTGAAAACACTTGCATTGGCAATATACTAGACAGGTGCTATACTGCAATTCTTAAGGGTCCATACTCTAGGTATGGTATCTTAGGTAAAAATCTTTTAATGTGATCCTTGCTTACACTTCAGTATTAATACTCTTGAATGGGCTCTGAGGCCTACATTATGCTGTCTTCAGTTTCCTAGTGATTTAATGTCATAATTTCCAATCTATTTTTTTTTTTTTAATATTTCACTTATTTACTTGAGAGAGAAAGTGAGAGAGAGAGAAAAAAAAAAAAAGAGAATGAGGAGCGTTAGGGGCAGAGAAAGAAGCAGATTCCCCACCCAGCAGGGACTTGACCTGGGTCTGGATCTTGGCACTTCAGGATCATGACCTGAGCTAAAGGCAGATGTTCGACCGACTGAACCACCCAGGCACCCCTCCAACTTATTTTTTATGATGGAAACTATTCCTTACTTGACTATAATTATTTCTAGAAGCTCTATGCATTAAAACAAGTATAATTTATATATACTCTAAGAGATTTTAAGGATGGGGTGCCTAGTTGGCTCACTCAGAAGAGCATGCAACTCTTGATCTTGGGATTATGAGTTGAGTTGGGTATAGAGATTACTTAAAAAAAAAAAAAAAAGAAAAAAAGCCCAGCTCTGGTGGCTCAGCGGTTTAGCGCCGCCTTCAGCCCAGGACATGAGCCTGAAGACCGGAGATAGAGTCCCACGTCAGGCATCCCAAGTCCAGCTCCCTGCATGGAGCCTGCTTCTCCCTCTGCCTTGTGTGTGTGTGTGTGTCTCTCTCTGTCTCTCATGAATAAATAAATAAAATCTTAAAAAAAAAAAGAAATCTTAAAAAAAAAATTTCAAGCAAGTACAGCAAATAGCATAACATATATCCATATGCTTAGCACCCAGATTTAAGTGTTAACATATTGTGGTATTTGTTTCAGAACTTTAATTTTTAGAAATAAAACATTACAGATTCAATTGAATCTCTTTTGTATCTCCTTTTAAATATATTTTTTTAATTTTTATTTATTTATGATAGTCACAGAGAGAGAAAGAGAGGCAGAGACACAGGCAGAGAGAAGCAGGCTCCATGCACCGGGAGCCCGACGTGGGAATCGATCCTGGTTCTCCAGGATCGCGCCCTAGGCCAAAGGCAGGCGCCAAACCGCTGCGCCACCCAGGGATCCCTGTATCTCCTTTTGATTCCACTAACCTTTCCCAGAAATAACCACTATTCTAAAGTTAGTATAGATCCTTTTTTTCACGTTTATGTATCTTTGCGCTCATAGGTAATATACTGTTTTGTGTTTTTTAAAAATATATATACTGGTGTCATACTGTATATTTCCTTTTGCAAACTGCATTTTAAAAATTTAAAATGGCATTTGAAATTTAGCCATGTTGATATATAGAGAGCTAGTTAATTCTGTTTGATTACTAGGTAGTATCCTATTTTGTGAATATACCACAATTCTCTGTTTCCTTATCTGAGGATAATTTAAGTGGCTTCTAATTTTATTTTTTCTGGAGTACACATTCCTCTATATGTCTCTTTACGTATATATGTAAGAGTTTCTTTAGGATATATGTCTAAAATATGTATCCTGTTGCTACATAGAATTGGTGGGTGATGAGTTACCTTTGTCTTCACCTAGTTATACCAGTTTGTACTCTTGCCAGCAGTGTATGAGTGCCCGTTACACGTCTTTTCCAGCACTTAACATACAGACATTTTAGTTTTTACAATATGATATAATCTTATTGTTTAAGTTTGCATTTTTTCCCTAATTACTAGTGAGATTGAGCAATTTTTTTTATTGGTCATTGGGATTTCCTCTTCTGTGACTCACCTTTGTATATCCTTTGCCTGCTGTTACCTTTTGGCTGTTAGCATTTTTTTAAAAAATTGATTTGTATGGTTTTCCTTTTGAGGGGAGTAAGGTATGCTTTGGAATCTGGTTCTTATTTAGTTGTAAATAGCCTCTCCCAGACAGTGGTGATCTTTTCATGTTTACAGAGTTTTAGATTTAAATTTTATTATAGCTATAATTACTCACTTTACCTTTATGATTATTGTGTTTGGGTATTTTAAAAGAAATCTTTTTTTTAAGATTTTAAAATTTATTTTAGAGAGAGAGCAGGGGAAGGGCAGAGGGAAAGAAAAAGAGAGAATCCTGAAGCCGACTTCCCACTGATCTTGGAGCCTGACGGGCTCAGTCCCAGTACCCTAAGATCATGACCTGAGCCGACACCAAGAATGGGCTGTCCAATGGTCTGAGCCATGTAGATGCTGCAAAAGAAATCTTTACCTGTCTTCAAAAGGATTTTCTTCTAAAAGGTTTAAAATTTTGGTTTTTACATTTTGGTATTTAATTCATCTGGAATTTATTTTTGTGTTTGGTGTGAATTCGGAAGCTAATTTTGTTTTTTCCATATGTATAGCCAGTTGTCCCAATATCATTTATTGAGTCCATCCTTTTTCCCCACTGATTTTTAATGCTATCTCTGTTTTATAACCACCCAAGTCTGGACTCTTCTGTGGTTCATCTTTTGTTTGTCTATATATGTACCAATACCCCTGTCTTAATTAAGAGATGTAGGGGTGCCTGGGTGGTGCAATTAAGTGTCTGCCTTACACTCAGATCATGATCTCAGGGTCCTGGGATCAAGCCCCATGTCAGGCTCCCCACTTAGCAGAGAGTCTGCTTCTTACTCTCTCTCTCCCCTGTGCTCTGTCTCTCTGTCTCTCTCTCAAATAAATAAAATCTTTGAAAAAAAAGCTTTAATATTAAACATTATATGTTTTGTAGTAATTGTATTATTTATGTTATATATATTATATGATAGCTTTAAAATTATTCTTGCTGTATTCTGAAATTATTCTTGCTCCCTCATTTTTTTTTAATTTGGAATTTCTTGGCCCTTTTCCATATGAAAGTAATCTCTTCTTTTAAAAGATATCTTTATCTTTAAATTTAAATTTATCTTTATTGGGGTGCCTAACTGGCTTAGTCAGTAAAGCATGAGACTCAATCTCTGGGTCATGAATTCAAGCCTCATGTTAGGTGTAGAGATTACCTAAAAATAAAAAATCTTTAGGAAAAAAATTATCTTTATTGCTATTGATTTAACCTACATTTTTTCCTCATGCTTTACAAGGGCAGATAAAAGATAATTTCAATAAAATTTAGCTGAATTACTCTAAAAAGCTGATTTTCTTTTCCTTTTTTTTTTTTGACATTAGGCCAAATAGTACTAATAATTTATCACAACTTTGTGCTCTATAGATCTGAAATCAAATGAATTAGCACCAGCTGTTTATGAGTAATGCAGGGTATTTTGGTCCTTTGCTAAATTCAGAGTGAAGTGCTAAAGTTTTTACGTGTTTTGCACTAGCCATATAGATCTTTGGTAATGGAGAAAACGTGAAAATTGTTAAAGTAAGAAATAAGTTGTCATTTTTGAAACCCAATAATTCACTTATTTTTAAAATACCTAAATAATAAAGAGTGTCTTAGGGTTTTGCTGGTAGATTTTTAAGTATTGCAAAGTGTTTTTTGTGTTATATGCATATGAACAGACATTTTCTTACTTGGTTGACAAGTAACAAAAATAGCAATTATCACTGATTCTGGATCTTCCAAAGAACATCATTGTGGGGGAATTAAAAATATTTAGTTGTCCTAGTTACTTTTCTCCTAGAGAATAATATTGACATTTTGTGAGATGATAGAAGATGTGATTCTCACTGTTTAAAACAGGCCCGGTGTGGAGGTATTACTTAGTGAATGTTAAGTGAATGGATGAATGTTTATTTCTAAATACCTTAATAAATTATCATTTTGGACAATGTAGTTTGAATTTTAATGTTACATTCTTTGCCAGCCTATTGAATACTGTACCGCTGTTTATTCTGTTATTCAGATCATTAATAATGTGGCATAGATCTAAATTTAAATAGCTGCTGGATTTCATGTTAGTCTTTTTTCTCCATATGCGGATATTGAGTCTGATTACTGTTTTTTGTATATAAAGCCTCCCAATCACTTTACTACTTATCAAGCATCAAAATAAACTCAATTGTGTTTATCAGGTTAAATGATGAAATGGCCTTGGAGCATCATTGAAGCCTCTTTTTCATATTTCTGTTGTAGAAAGAAAGGAACGTATTGGTATTTCTGTTTTATGAAATTTATTTCTCTTTACTTAATACAGTGATTTTCCAAGTGGAATCTGCAGACCAGCTTCATGCCCAGTGTTTAAAAAATGTTTTTTAAAAACCACAATGAAGGGCAGCCCTGGTGGCTCAGCGGTTTAGTGTTGCCTTCAGCCCAGGGCATGATCCTGGAGACCTGGGATCGAGTCCCACGTTGGGCTCCCTGCAATGGAGCCTGCTTCTCCCTCTGCCTATGTCTCTGCCTCTCTCTCTCTCTGCACCTCTCATGAATAAATAAATAAAATCTTAAAAAAAAAACAACAACAACCAACAATGAGGTACCACTTCAGACCCAGTTTGGCCATTCTTCAAAAAGTTAAACAGAGGGCAGCCCTGGTGGCTCAGCGGTTTAACACCGCCTTCAGCCCAGGGCGTCATCCTGGAGACCCGGGATCGAGTCCCATGTCAAGCTCCCTGCATGAAGCCTGCTTCTCCCTCTGTCTGTGTCTCTGCCTTTCTCTCTCTCTGTGTTTCTCATGAATAAATAAATAAAATCTTAAAAAAAAAAGTTAAACAATGACTCAGTAATTTTACTCCTAGGTATATAACCAAGTGAGTTGAAAGTATATACTTATATATATAAACTTGTTACATGGATGTTCATAGCATTATTTATAATTGCCAAAAAGTAGAAATAACCCAGTGTCTATCAGCTGCTGAATAGATAAATAAATGTGGTCTGTTCATACAGTGTGAATGAATGATCTAGTCACATGCTACGATATAGAAAATCTTGATGACATTATGCCTAGTGAAAGAAGACAGTCACACAAAGTTGACAGATTTTATTGTTATATGAAATGTCCAGAATAGGAAAATCCATAGAGACTGTTAAACTAGTGGTTATCAGAAGGTAAAGAGTGGGGAGAATTAGGACTATTAATTGTACTTAATTTCTTTTTGGAGTTTTCTGGAAATTATATGGAGTTAATGGTGATGATTGCACAACATACTGAATATAGTACAAACCACTGAAGTGCACACTTTAAAAATGAATTGTATGTTATATGAAATTCTCTTAGTCTATTTGGGCTGCTACAATAAAATACCAGAGACTGGGTAACTTTATTTTTTTATTTTTATTTATTTTTATTTTTATTTTATTTTATTTATTTATGATAGGCACACAGTCAGAGAGAGAGAGGCAGAGACATAGGCAGAGGGAGAAGCAGGCTCCATGCACCGGGAGCCCGACGTGGGATTTGATCCCGGTTCTCCAGGATCGCACCCTGGGCCAAAGACAGGCGCTAAACCGCTGCGCCAGCCAGGGATCCCACTGGGTAACTTTAAACAACAGAAATTTATTTCTCACAGTTGTGAAGGCTAGAAGTCCAAGATTGGGTTGTCAACATGGTTGAAGTTAAACAATGGAATATTGTGATCCTTGAAGGTGATGAAATGAAACTGTATTATGTGCTTGAATTATATTGAAGGTACCTATAGGAATGAAAATATGCAATCTTCAGCTTATTCACCTTAAAATTAGAATTTTTTTCTCTTTTAAGTATGCAGTATTCAGAATGAATCACGTTAAAAAATTATTTAGCGAGAAGTAATTTTCTTGCATTGTGAGAAACTAAAGCAGTAGCTAGAGTGAGGTAGTTACAGTTGACCTTTAAAGGACAAGGGGGTTAGGGACATTGACTCCCTGTGCAGTTGAAATTCCACTTAGAGAGGATGCCTGGGTGGCTTAGTGGTTGAGCATCTGCCTTTGGCTTAGGATGTGATCCCAGGGTTCTGGGATTGAGTTCTGCATTGGGCTCCCCACAGGGAGTCTGCTTCTCCCTCTGCCTATGTCTCTGCTTCTCTCATGAATAAATAAATAAAATCTTAAAAAATTTTTTGACTCCCCAAAATCTTAACTACTAATATTCTACAGCTACCAGAAGCCTTATTGATAAATGGTTGAATAACACTTACTTTGTGTGCTGTATGTATTATATACTATATTTTTAACAATGAATTAAGCTGGAGAAAAAATGTGAAGAGAATCATAAGGGCGGCACCTAGCTGGCTCAGTTGGTAGCATGTGACTCTAGAGGTTGTGAATTTGAGCCTCATGTTGGGCAAAGAGTTTATTTGATTAAAACAAATATGTGTGTGTGTGTGTGTGTATATATATATATGTATATATATATATGGAAAATACATTTATTTTTTTTGGAAAATATATTTATTATACTGTAATATATTTATCAAAAAAAAGCTGCATAGAAGTGGAGTTCAAATCCATGTAGTTCAAGGGGTCAACTGTAATACTGGATTTTGATAATAAAGAATTGTGAGCTGGAATGCTTACAGGAATGTAAAGCTCTTAAATAGTGCCTAGCACTTAATAAATCTCCCAAAACATACTATCTATTGTTATTAACACTCCTCCCTCACCACCACCAGATGGATAGTTAGTTGTCTCAACACCATTACTGAATAATTTCCTCCACTGATTCCCAGTCTTGTATATTAAGTTCTTCTGTATATCTGTTCTTTTTTTTTTTTTAAGATTTATTTATTTATTCACGTGAGACAGGGAGGCAGAGACATAGGCAGAGGGAGAAGCAGGCTCCTCGCAGGAAGCCCAATGTGGGACTTGATCCCAGATCCTGGGATCACGCCCTGAGCCAAAGGCAGATGCCCAACCGCTGAGCCACCCAGGCGTCCTTGTGTATCTGTTCTTATTTCTGGGTTGGTGGTTTTACTCCATTGAACTGTTTGTTTTTGCGCAATACCATCTTGTTTTAATTACTGTGCATAGCATGTTTTGATATCTAGTAGGGCCATTTCCCCTTATTCTTCCTAAAAGTTTTCTTGGCTAGTTTAATAAATTAAAACATTCCCTCCCATTTCCTCTACTATATTTTACTTGGCAGTTACAGTTTAGATTGAATATATGAATGACCCATTGGGATTCTGCTTATAATTACATTACATTTATAGGTTAATTTGGAGTTGATGATATCCTTACAATATTGAGTCATTGCATACAATAACATCATATTTCTTTACATTTATTTGGGTATTCTTTTATGTATTTGCATTGGTTTTCTTCATGAGGGTCTTATGCATTTTTGCTAAACTTTTCTGGTACTTTAAAGATTTTTTAAAAATTTTATTAATTTATTCATGAGAGACACAGAGAGAAAGGCAGAGATATAAGCAGAGGCAGATGCAGGGCTCCAATCCTAGGACCCCGGGATCGTGACCTGAGCCAAAGGCAGACCACTCAACCACTGTGTGCCCACCCAGGTGTCCCAAACAGTTTTTGTTTCTGTTGTACTTGGAACCTTGTTGTCTATTTCCTATTTATAGCACTTTTTGGTTGTATGTATTTATCTGCTTAGAAAGGCATTAATTTTCTTCAACTCTGTAGATATATCTCCAAAAGTTTTAAAATTCAACAAATATTTATTGAGTCTCTGTCATGTGCTAGATATCGTTACAGGTACTTCTCCAAATTCTTAAGTAATTTTTAAGACATTGACGAACTTTCCCAAAGTAATGCAGTCTTGGAGAGGAAATTATTTATTCACAGTGCCAAAGACTCAGTTAACTGACTATGATTTAGTGCTCATTTAGATACTGTCATTGGTTAACCTGCCCAATATAAATAAATCTTTAACTTTATATTTATCAAATGGTTCTGTTTCAAACCATATTTTACAGCTTCTTACTGAGTTTGCTAGAAGTGCTCTTATTTACAGAAATCCTTGTCACACTGTTATCAAAGAAAATTAGATTTAACCAACATTATTTTATTATGAAGAAAACACAAAGGATGAGACAGTGTCTTACATGTCATGCATAATGACAACGACCTTTATTAAGCATGTTCTTTGAGTTATTTTCCTAATGTGCATGTTCATAACTGTCTATACAGAAGCAGACAGAGGTTTAAAATGAAATGCCATCAGTTAACTTTAAAGATTTATTTATTTATTTGAGAGAGGAAGAGCCTAAGTGAGAGTGAGCACGAGCAGGGGGAGGCACAGAGGGGGGAAGAGAGAGAGAGAGAGAGAATCTCAAGTAGACTCTTTGCTGAGTGTGGAGTCTAATGCAGGGCTGGATCTCATGGCCCTGAGACTATGACTTAAGCCAGAATCAAGAGTTGGACGCTTAACTGACTGAGCCACCCAGGCACCTCACCATCAATGAACTTTATTTATTTTTTTAAAAAAATTTTATTTATTTATTCATGACAGACACAGAGAGAGAGAGGCAGAGACACAGGCAGAGGGAGAAGCAGGCTCCATGCAGGGAACCTGACGTGGGACTCAATCCTGGGTCTCCAGGATCAGGCCCTAGGCTGAAGGCGGTGCTAAACCGCTCAGCCACTGGGGCTACTCCATCAATGAACTTTAAAACAAAAATTTTAATTTGGTAAAATTGGAAAATGCAGGAAAAAAAGATGAAATGAAATCACTCATAGTTCCGTTATCCAGTCATAGTTGTTTTTTTTTTTTTTTTAAAGATTTTATTTATTTATTCATGATAGTCACAGAGAGAGAGAGAGAGGCAGAGACACAGGCAGAGGGAGAAGCAGGCTCCATGCACCGGGAGCCCGATGTGGGATTCGATCCCGGGTCTCCAGGATCGCGCCCTGGGCCAAAGGCAGGCGCCAAACCGCTGCACCACCCAGGGATCCCCCCATAGTTGTTTTTTATATTTTGGTGCATTTCCATTAAGTTGATTTGCTATACTTTTTATATAATATCCAGTGAACTCTTATGTTGCATTTGGTTTCTTTTCCTCATTATTATGTTTTTTAAAAATTTTTAATTTATTTATTTATGATAGCCACACACACAGAGAGAGAGAGAGAGGCAGAGACCCAGGCAGAGGGAGAAGCAGGCTCCATGCACTGGGAGCCCGATGTGGGATTCGATCCTGGGTCTCCAGGATCGCACCCTGGGCCAAAGGCAGGCACCAAACCGCTGCGCCACCCAGGGATCCCGTCATTATTATGTTTTTGAAGTTTATGTCTATAGTTTCTTTTTAATTTCTGGTTAGTATTCCATTGTATGGCTGTACTACAATTTGTTTATCCGTTCATGTGTTGGTAGGCACTTGTGTTGCTTTCTACTTTTTGTCTATTATGAATAAAGCTTCTGTGAGCATCTGTGTACGAATGTAGCTATATGCTTTCATCTGAATAAAAAGCTAAGTATAGACTTCCTGGATCACGTTAACTTTATAAGAAACTATATTATGTTTTTGCCAGCATTTAAATATTATCAGCCTTTTACATTTTTCTCTGGGGTTCCCCCACAAAAAACCAAAATGGGAACTTGCTTTTTTCTTTTTCAATGTAAATCTGTAAAGGAATTTTAAGGCCCTTAGGGATGTCAGGAGATTCATTTATGTGAATAGTTATTGGTCTGAAATGGATAAGGTGAAAGTATCCCTACAGGCTCTTTGAGAGATAATTTTAGGACATACAAGTTTAATTTATTTCTATCCCATCCTGTGTAGGCTCATGTGACTTCAGAATTTTAATAGAAATTATTAGAGGAGTTTATAGCACAGAGTGATTCCATAGGACTGAAGACAGGTATTACTGATGGACTTTCTCACATTATTCTAGATGAGCCCTGTCCAATGAAACTTTCCACAGTGATAGCTACTAACTGCATGTGGCACTTGAAAGGTGGCTAGTGAAACTAACGGATGAAATTTTTAATTGTGTCTAATTTTCATTTTAATAGCCATATCTGTCTAGTGGTTACTCTAGATTTGATCTAGACCAGTGCAGTTCTAAAATGTTATTTTCCAGCAAAGATCATCTGACAAGAAATAATTCAATGAGACTTGTCAGTGAAGCTGGCTCTGGGCAAGTTCATGTTCTCCGTCCTACTTCCCTTTCCTGTGGGGGATTTGTGTGTCTCTAGAGAGTTGTAACCAAGGTCTCAAGCACTTCAGAGGAAGAACCCATGGATTCATGAGTGTTGCAATTAGGGTAGGGGCAGTTATTTGGTGATGAGCTCTTCTAGTTAGGTATTACACTCTTTTTTTTTTTTTTCTTTTTCTTTTGCCCTATTAAATTGTTTGGTAAACAATATAACATATATTTTAATACTCTAGTTCTTAAAGTAGACCTTTGGACAGAAGTATGCTATTTAAATTTGAAAACCATATAACATTGCCCAGAGAAATTCTGGTTCAATCCTTCCAATTTTTTTTTTGATGAAGAGGAGCAAATTCTTTCTGCATTTTTAACAGCTTTCAAGTAATGATATAATTACTTCTGCTAAAGTTTCCATTAAAGATTTATCGAGATTTCTGTTCTTTTGAGGTAGCGATGAATTGTTAATTTCTTACATTTCAAATTGTTAGTGAAAACATTTTATAGCCTTTAGATGGTTAAATGTTCTAGGAACCCAGATAACTGAACTTATATAATATTGCTTACCAGTGTAGTATTTTCATTTCATAATAGCTGCATGGTTGTAGAAGCTGAGTTTTTATTATTGTTTCCTAGAGGCAAGGTCAGTTTTAGAAAAATTGTGGAATTTTCCCTTGCCATTACTGTGGTAAATAAACAGCTACTATTTATAGGAATTGATATTTTGATGAGAAGATGAGATACCCTGCTTGGCTTATAATAAAAACACAGATGCTTTTAGATTCCAGTAGGGAGGCCTTTTACAGCATCTGTTTTAGTTGGCTAGTCAGAAGACTTCTACAGAGTTTTTCACCTTCTTTTGAAGGACAACAAGTTTACAAATGAAAAGCTTAACTTACCATTTTGTAAGCTTTTTTTTATATTACTTTGGCTATATCAGTTCTGTGTAATTTTGAACTGTTAGATAATTTATTTCATATCACCTCCCAAGTAACCTTGAAATGTGCTTTATGCACATGTCCTTTGAACTATTTATTCTGCAGTTAGGTTTGTATTGATCCATAAGTTCATTTATTCAGCAGATATTTGATGAACACTCGCTGTGTACCAAGCCCTATACTAGTCCTGGGGAACCCCAGATATAAGTAAGATATAGTCTTAGTCCTTGAAAAGCTTAAGGTGTTTTATGCCATGCAAACATGTAAACAGACAATAAAAATACAGTCAGGAGCTTTCATTTGAGGTTTATTGTATCAGTTTACTGGAGAGGGAAATGTGTCTAGGAAGGTCTTCTAGAAAAAGTAATGTCTTGAGCTGAGAATTGTTTAAATGATTAGGAGTTAGCTAGGCAAGAGGCTCAGCATTCGGGGAGAGAGAAGAATATACAAAGAAGAAGCTTATAGGTGAGAGAGACCCCAGGATGGGTGGGAAATTTAAGTTTGGTACACTTTTGTCAGATGGTATTCAAACTAACCATACTATCTCATTTATAGTGCAGACTTATGATTCAGACTTTATTTACTTCATGTTCTAAATAAGTGATTTCCAAGCATTTTATGAATCCCATAAGTAAAACATGTTTTTGGTCATGTATCTCCAAAATATCTACATATTTATTTGTAAGTGACATACTAATAGTTTATATGCATAGTAAAACATATACAAAATGAGATTAAAAGGATGAACTAAAGATGAAAAATATTCTTTTTATTTTATTAAAAATATAAAAATCAAAATTCTGTTTCACTATTTTTTATAATCTTGTCTTAATATTTTGTGAGATAACAATTTTGAGGTCTGTTTTCTAAATGTAGGTAATTTTGATGCTTGGATTATTTGCAAATCCTTTTTTTTTTTTTTTTTTTAAGATTTATTTATTTATTTATTTATCATAGAGAGAGAGAGAAAGAGAGAGAGAGAGGCAGAGACACAGGAGGAGGGAGAAGCAGGCTTCATGCCGGGAGCCCGACGTGGGACTCGATCCCGGGACTCCAGGATTGCGCCCTGGGCCAAAGGCAGGCGCTAAACCGCTGAGCCACCCAGGGATCCCCAATTATTTGCAAATCCTTCTGTTGCACACAGCCCACTTTAGGAATCACTGCTCTAACTGGGATAACTATATTGAAACTAGTCTTTTAGTTAAAATCAAAGCAAAAGGTAATTTTTGCTCTGTACATTTGTATTTGGGAGGCAAATTTAAGAAGAATCAGCTTTGGCTTGAGGTTTAAAGAATTGAGTACTTTAGTCAAAAACTGCATGTCATGACTACAAAGGTCGTATTTCACTAACTTGGAAACCCTAGAGAATGGTGGAAGGGTTATCAGTTAAGTAGGTTATATGAAGGAATGTTTTGCTGGAAGCTCTTGTTTGAAAAAAATATACCCACTAATTATCTTTGTTGGGAGGTATTTGTAAGATGACTTTTCTTCATCCTTAGGAGCTGTGGCTCATACCATTTGGGATCTTCTCAAAAGATATTTTTTCATGATACACTTTATTAAAGTTAGCGAATTTACTTCATTGTATTTCAATCAGTCAGAATTTTTTTTTCTCTAGAAAAGATGGAAAACAAACGAAATAAGTTTGAGTGAAAAAAATTTATTGGTTCATACCAATCTTCAGTATTTGTCTCAAGGGCTTTAACTTGGTTGTCAGGTCTGTGTTTCAAAGTGTCTGTTTGTATCTCTGTTACCTTTGCTTTCTTGTAATAGTTTCACTCTCTTATAGAGCAGAAAGTCCTCCTGTATGCAGTAGTGAGGCAAGGGAAAGTGTCCTTCTGGCACATGTCTGTATAAAATCCACTGATGAAATAGAACTCTGTGATTGCCTGTGTACTGGGATTGGCAGGCCCGCAAAAGCGTATGGAATGGGGAGGGAACAGTTTCCCAAAGGAAGGGTTTGCTGTTACCACAGAAGAAGGAATGCAGGGAGTCAAAAACAATAGGTATTTATGGCAGGTGATGAGGAACAGAGGACAGGACACATAAACTTATTCTTTAAGGTTATGAAAGATGACCTAATTTTATTTTCCTAATCATTGATTTTTATAGACTATGCAAGCTGCAAGATGTCCTACAGATGAATTATCTTTAACCAACTGTGCAGTTGTGAATGAAAAGGATTTCCAGCCTGGCCAGTAAGTATCTAACTTTGTTTTCTCCTAACCCGCCAAGTGGTATTTTAGAAACTTCTAGAGAGCCTTATTTTTTAGAAAACTTGAGAATAATTTTTTCATTCTTCTTTCTGAGTTGGAAAATGGAAAAGATGAGAGTTATGTATTTTAGTTTTTACTGTGTTAAACTTTGGTTGATACATTTTTAAAATCATACATAGCTCTTTATATATAACTTTTATTTTTATCAACTTTCTTAGCAGTACTAAACGTACTGGCTATATGAATCATATATAGCATAGTCATTAGGTTTTTGGCTCTGCAGTCAGATTGAGTTTAAATTCTGACTCTGCCAGTTACAAACTAGGTGACCATGGATAATTTTTATCTACCATCTCTGTGCCTCTGTGTCCTAATCTGTGAAATGGGGATGATGGTAGTATCTTCTTCAGGATATTTGTACAGATTGACTTATATAAATAAAACATTTAAGACAGTGCCTAGCACATTAATAAGCCCTCAATAAATATCAGCTATTTTGATAATTAATAGACATAAAAATTGGAAGATGCACAAAAAGTATTTCTAAGTATTTATTTATAAATTTTTTGTTGTTGTTGTTGTCATTTATTTTAATTGACTGACATCACCCCTGCCAGAATTTCTAAAAATGCTGCTACCAAGTTCAGTGCCACCCATATACTTCTGAGGCTGGTAAAGGTAAGGAGATAAAAGAGCCCCACCAGAAAGCAGCTAGGGAAATAAGGAACAACAAGGGCGTATTTTTAACTGAGCCTTTTTTTTTTAAAGCTATCTTTGAAATATAGGAATTTTACAAAGTTAGAATTTTCAATTATCTGTAGTTTTCAGCTTCAGATTCAAGGGCCTGCACTATATGATTGCAGTAATATTGTTTCGTGTCCTAAAAATTCTATGATACTAAGTTTAACACGTAACTTTCTATGTATAAACTAGAGTATAGATAATCGGTGTGAGAATTTGTTTATGGAAATCTCTTACATTTGTCAAATGTTCACCGTACTTGTGGTAGAGTTACTTGAAATATAGCAGATAAAAGAACTTGTGTTCTAGTGGCAAAATGATATGTATAGAAATGTCAAGTATTAATATTTAAAAAGTCATAGCATTGTAAAAGATGGTTTTTTCTGTTTTGTTTTTTTTTTACAATTTTATTTGTTCATTTAAGAGAGAGTGCACACACAAGCAGGGAGAGAGACAGAGGGAGAGGGAGAAGCAGACTCTCCACTGAGCAGGGAACCCAATGTGGGGCTTGCTCCCAGGATACTGGGACCATGACTTGAGCCAAAGGATGACACTTAACTGAGCCACCCAGGCATCCCAAAGATGATTTTTTAAGATTTTATTTATCCATGAAAGACACACAGAGAGAGGCAGACACATAGGCAGAGGGAGAAACAGGCTCCATGCAGGAAGCCTGATGCGGGACTTGATCCCGGGTCTCCAGGATCACACCCTGGGCTGAAGGCGGCGCTAAACCGCTGAGCCACCTGGGCTGCCCTAAAAGATGATTTTAAAACAGATAGTGCTGTTTCAAGATAGGGTTTGATTTTATCACACACATGGTCCTTGGCAATTTCTTGTAAGCTATCATGAATAACTATATTTTATCTGTTTATGGGTAACTTCTGACCAGAGTGAATTAGCACAAAATGCTTTGAAATAGTAAATGTTGATATCTACATGAAAGCTGATATATTTTGTGACTAGTTTTAATTTTTATCATCTTTTTAATTTTATAGGTTGTTACTATTTCAACTATTATGAGAGCCTGCAGAGATTTAATGAGTAGTCCTAAAACTAACTTTTTTGGACTGGTATATCCTGGTTCTTGTATTTTTGGTTATCATCCTTTTATTCTATTTAGCATGTGACATAATTTTCAGTAGAGGAAATTCACCTAATTTTTACTCATATCAAGGACTCTAAATCATTGCCTTTAGTTTTATGTAAACTGGTGATACAATGATTTTGATATTTTGAATAGTATGTACTCTCTTAAACTTGATCCTGATTCTGCTTGATGTGTGCTTGACCTAAGGTTATGCCTGGAAAACATTTTGAATTGCTGACAGTTTTTAGAAATGAAATTTGTGGTTCTGTTCCTTTCGCACTCTCAAACACTCTGCCGTGTTTCCACTTGGTACTCCTCAAGCATCATGTTGGAAACTAATAGTGAAATTGATGTTTTTTATTTTCTTTTGACATGGAGTATTAACTGTGTTTCTGTCTTTTAGGCATGTGATTGTAAGGACCTCTCCCAACCACAGGTACACATTTACATTGAGGACCCATCCATCGGTGGTTCCAGGGAGCATTGCATTCAGCTTACCTCAGGTAACTCAGATGCTAATTTATTTTCTTTCATTTGCAGAAGTCCTGGAAAAATCAATTCATTTAAAGTAGGCGTCATCCTGTAACTATTGATTTGTATTGAAGAAAAAACGTCTAAGTATTTATATAAGGAATTTAAAGAACATTCTTTTTTGGAAGGGGATAGGAGCAGAGAGATTGGGAGAGAGAATCTTAAAGCAGGCTCCATGCCCAATGCTGAGCCCAATGAGAGACTTGATCTCACAACCCTGAGATCATAACCTGAGCTGAAATCAAGAGTTGGATACTTAACTAACTGAGCCACCCAGGCACCCTTAAAGATACATTCTTAATTGCCAGTTTTACTGTTTGCCTTTTATTGCCTTGATTTTTTTCCTAATTTTTAAAAATTCTGTGGTAATATCAGTTAGCTATTAGATAGTCTCAAGTTATTTTAATGTTAACTCACAAGGTAACAGAAAATATATACAAATAACATTTACTTGTAAAATTGACATCTAATGATAAAGATTTTTAAAATGCAATGAGGTGGGGTGCCTGGGTAGCTCAGTTGGTTGAGTGTCTGTCTTTGGATTGGGTCATGATCCCAGGGTCCTGGGATCAAGTTCCACGTCAGGTTCCTGGTTTGGGGGCAGGGAGGGGAGTCTGCTTCTCCCTCTGCCCCTCCCCCTGCTCTTGTCCCCCCAAATAAATAAATCTTGAAAAAAATTATTTAAAAAAATGTAGTGATGAATATGATGTGAGTAGTTGCTATCTCAAATTACAATGTTACTTCCTGGGCTTCCTAACAAGTAGAAGGATTATGATTACATTTTTATAACCGTTGCTGGATTCTATGGCAAGAAAACTGCCCAGCACTGTTGCAGGCACCTAATACAAAATTGAGAAGCATTGCAAGTACTAGTCTGTATCCTTTTCTTCCTTGTTGTCTTACTGGTGCTGCTGATCCCAGTCTTCATCAATGTAATGCAACCTCTACCTTCTAGTATGCTAATAAGCATTGATTTATTCCCCTGGAGGTTGAAGGAAAGAGATCAAACACTCTTTAGGGATCGATTAAAGATCTCTTGAAGTGGGGCAGCCTGGGTGGCTCAGCGGTTTAGCGCCACCTCCAGCCCAGGACGTGTTCCTGGAGACCTGGGATCTAGTCCCGCGTCGGGCTACCTGCATGGAGCCTGCTTCTCCCTCTGCCTGTGTCTCTGCCTCTCTCTCTCTCTCTCTCTCTCTCTCTCTCTCATGAATAAATAAATGAAATCTTAAAAAAAAAATCTCTTGAAGCCCTCAAAAATTATAGAAGATCTTTACTCACTATTCCCCTTTTCTCTGTTTGGATGCCTCTTTATATCAGGACTACTTTTCACATTTGTTCCTATACATCAAATGTTTGAGATATTTTAGAGTTTGCCAGATTTTGCGGAGCTGGGATTGTGGTGGTCAGAAAAGGAATTTCTAGTTGTTTTTTTCTTGTCTCTCTGCTTTTTAAAAAACGTTCCCTAATATTTACTGTAGGCAAAGTACTGTTCTAAGTACTCTTGCATATATTAGCTCATTTATTTATTTATTTATTTATTTTTTAAAATTTTTTAAATTTATTTATGGTAGTCACACAGAGAGAGAGAGAGAGGCAGAGACATAGGCAGAGGGAGAAGCAGGCTCCATGCACCGGGAGCCCGATGTGGGATTCGATCCCGGGTCTCCAGGATCGCGCCCTGGGCCAAAGGCAGGCGCCAAACCGCTGCGCCACCCAGGGATCCCATATTAGCTCATTTAATACCAAAAACAGCTCCATATGATAGATACTATTATTGTCATCCTTTGAGTCTGTCTTTGGGATTGAAGTACAGAACCTAATTGTGGCCGCTTTGTGATCCAAAGTCTGGACTTACCCAGCATGCTGCTAAGTCTCTCATTGGCTGGAAGTGAGATGGGCATGAAGGGCAGAGAGGTGGGAGAGGAGGTGCCTGTGATGAGGGAGCTAGAGGGGAAAGCAGGTGTTGCGCATATTCACAATGTAGCATCTTCACAATCCACCCCCAAATCTGCGTTGCTTGATGAGTAGACAGAATGTGGATTTTCAGCCAAAAATTATTTTTCTCACTGTTCTTTGAAGTGTTATCAGTAGTGACTAATTTTGAATCCATACCAAGCCAGTCCTGAATTCCTGCCTAAACACAATCTGGCCTGCCTCCGTACATTCTTGCTGTATAACCAGTCTGGACCTGGGAGATGCTAAAGTCTAGTTGCAAATGCCTGAAAATCCTTTGGCTAGTACAAAGAGTAATCAGGACCATTTAATGATTGGAATCCTGCTTGGGTTTCAGGCTAGATTAGCTGACCAGCTGTAATTTACTTTTCATGAACTGAATGTCTTTCTCTCTGAGATATTACACAAATAATAAAAGTAACCATAGTATATTTAGAATACTGAAATATTATCTGATACTATGAAGGCCTTCAGGAGCAGTTTAATGTGCAAAGGAGCATCTTCCTTGGTGATTCCCATTTTATTGTACAAAGGCAAGCTTTGTATGTTTTTAGGTAGATGTTCAGATATAAACTATAGCATGTAAATATGTTTCCTAGAGCCACTATAACAAAGTACCACAGAATGGGTGGCTTAAATTGATTCTCTTGCAGTTTGGGAGTCTAGAAGTCTGAAGTCAAGGTGTCAGCAAGACCATGCTCTGTGCAAAGGCCTTAGAGAAAAATCTGTTCCATGCTTAGCTTCTGGTGTTACCAACAATCCTTGATATTCCTTGACTGGTAGATATATCACTTCAATCTCTGCCAACATCATCACATGACTTTCTCCCCACGTGTCTGTCTCGTCTCTTTCTGTAAGGATACCATGTCATATTGGCTTATGGCCTACCCTAATTTGATATGACCTCATCTTAACTTGATTGCTTCTGCAAAGACCCTATTTCCAGATGTGTTGGTATTCATATGTGCCCGAGGCTAAGATTTCAGCGTATCTTTTTGTGGAACACAGTTCAACATACAATACTAAACCACATTTTAATCCTTGAATGTGTTCCTATTACTAAAATTCATGGAAATTCCTATTTTCTTTTCTCTAACTTTGACTGATTCAGTTTTAAGTGTCTTTTTTAAATTTTATTTTACAGCGAAAATGGGCTGGACTTTCTATTGGGCAAGAAATAGAAGGTAGGTATGTTTTTTAGCTACCTGATATAGATTTTTTTAATAATTTTCTTATGGTTGTGGATATGTGTAAAATTTTCTATTACTGGTTGTCAGGCCATTAAACATTGATCCTGTTTGTGTTACTGGTTAGATATATGAGAATTGAAAAGTTAAATAGTATGGTACTTACCTTTTGACTTGCTATTCTGCCTGAAAATTGCAATCTAATGGAGGGAAGAATATCCACTAACTTGTAGGTCACAGAATGGGTACAGGGTAAATAAGTGCTCAAATATTACCATTGGGAGCTCTATGTGAAAGTAGTCAGATAGACAGGAATGGATGAATTGATTAGAGACTGGAAAATCAGCCAGAGAAATATTTTTAGGCACGGGAGTTTTGAGCATGATTATGAAGTAGGGGGAAAGCATTACATAATAGAGATAAAGAAGAAAGGCTCTTAACATGAGAAATAATATCAGTAAAAGTCATTCATATGGGAGCAAGCAAATCATAGGCAGGGCTCAGGAAGTATGTTTGCCTGATTGAAAGGATTTACCTGAATGAGGTCTATTAAGTGATGGGAATATGCAGTTAGTGGAGGGCCTTAAAGTATATATGAAAATTTTGGATTTTATTCAAGGACAATTGAGAGCCCCTGAGAATTTTTTTTTTAAAGATTTTTATTTTATTTATTCATGAGAGACACAGAGAGAGAGGCAGAGACATAGGCAGAGGGAGAAGCAGGCTCCTTGCAGGGAGCCTGATGTGGGACTCGATCCCAGGACTCCAGGATCATGCCCTGAGCCAAAGGCAGATGCTCAACCGCTGAGCCACCCAGGCATCCCCCACTGAGGATTTTTGAACAAGCCCATCATCTTAACTTTAGAAAAGATTCTGATGTCCATGTGGAGTATAGTGAGGAAAGGGGAGAATTCAGGAGTCAAGGACAATAACATGGAGGTTATTTGACCTGCCTAGAATTACGTTGTGAAATTATGGCTATGGAAAAAAGTTTATTTTTATTTTATTTTATTTTATTTTTAAATTTTTTTAAGATTTTATTTTATATTCATGAGAGACAGAAAGAGAGAGAGAGAGAGAGAGAGAGAGAGGCAGAGACACAGGCAGAGGGAGAAGCAGGCTCCATGCAGAGAACCCGACGTGGGACTCGATCCCAGGTCTCCAGGATCATGCCCTGGGCTGAAGGCGGTGCTAAACCACTGAGCCACCTGGGCTGCCTGGAAAAAAGTTTTTAGAAGTCTAAGTCCTGTTGGGGGTGCCTTGGTGGCACAATTGGTTAAGTGTCCAACTCTTGGTTTTGGCTCTGGTCAATGATCTCTGAGTCATGAGATTGAGCCCCACCTTGGGCTCTGTGCTCAGCATGGAGTTTGCTTGAGATTCTCTCTCCCTCTGCCTGTCCTGGTCATGCTGTGTGTCTCTCAAATAAATAAATCTTTAAAAAAATCTAAGTTATGCTAAAGAGAATTAGTTACTTAGTGATTCTGTTTTACTGAGATATGTTTTCTTTTTTTTTAAAGATTTTATTTATTTATTTGAAAGAGAACATATAGCATGAGTGCGAGGGAGGAGTAGATAGAGAGGGAGAGGCAGACTCCCTGCTGAGCAGGGAGCCTGATACAGGGCTGATCAGAATTCCTATATACTACTTTTACCTAGATTCACCAATTTTCATATTTTTATTATTTTTTAAAGATTTTATTTATTTATTCATGAGAGATACAGAGAGAGAAGGAGAGACATAGGTAGAGAGAGAGAAGCAGGCTCCCTGCAGGGAGCCCGACGTGGGACTCAATCCCGGGTCTCCAGGATCACACCCTGGGCTTAAGGCAGGCGCCAAACCGCTGAGCCACCCAGGGATCCCAATTTTCATATTTTAAAAATTCATTTTCTGTCTCTGTACACTCATGTTCACATTTGTTTCCTGAACCATTTGAGATTAAGTTTCAGAAATCTGAAACTTGTTTACATCTAATACTTTTGTGTGTATTTCCTGAGAAAGAAGATTAGCTCTGATAGTAATTGAATTCAGGAAGTAAAAGTTAATATAATTAAACATTGAAACTTTAATCTGTAGTCCATAATTTAATTTTGATAATTGTTCCAGTTATTTCCTTTACAGCGTTTCCCCCTTCAGTGTAGGATCTAGTTCAGTTCCGTGTATTGTATTTAGCTGTCATTTCTCTAATCTTCAGGTATTTTTGTTTTGCTTTCATTATGGTGATGTTTTTGAAAAATACATTTGTAAGATGGGGATTTCTTTGGTCAAAGCTTGCAAAGCTTCAGTTATATGAGTAAGTATTGGATGTACAGCATGGTGACTGTTGTTAACAATACTGCATCGTGTACTTAAACTTTGCAAAGAGGGTACATCTCAAGCATATTCATCTCACTTGTGCTTACTTGCCCACACATGCAAAGAAAGAAAATGTTTCATGTGTACTGAGAAGGAGGTATATTCTGTTATTAGGGTGTAGTGTTCGCTGCATGTCCAGAATCTCTGCTTTACTGATTATGCTATTTAGATCTTCTATAGTCTTACTTCTTGGTGATCACTTGCCCTGTTGTGCACCAAGAGTGGTGTGTTAAAATCTTCTCAGTATTTTTCTATTTTCCTTGTGTCTCATGTAGTTTCTACTTTACATAGTAGTTTCTGTGTTATTTGGTATGTAAATATTCAAAACTGTTATATTTTTAATCTGAATTGTGGCTACTAGCATCAAAAACTATCCTTTGTCTTGTTTAACGTGTTGCAAAATACACTTTGCTTTTTTATTTTTATTTTTTATTTTTTGCAAAATATACTTTGATGTCAGGATCACAAACCTTGCTTTCTTACTGTTTTTAATTTTTAGAGTTGGGTTTTGCTTTATGAGCTAATTTGAAATCTTCTTCCAGTAAGCCCATTTAGAGTTATTGATATGACTGATGTATTTTGTCTCAATTCTGTTATTTTACATTTCATTTGTGTTTCCCTATTTGGTATGTCATCTTTGCTATTTTAAAATTTTTATTTTGGTATTTAGGAGTGTTTATATTTCTTTTTTAATGATTAATTTTGCATTTATACCTCTCATAATACCCTTAGTCCCCTCCTTTTACTTCTTACTTGACCTTTTCAAAAATTCTGTCAGTTCTAAGTGATATTCTTTGACTGTCATCTGTTGTCTGTACAACAGTTAATGCTCATTTTCTACCTTTCCCTTTCTCCTCCCATTTTGTTACTTGCTTTTTTTTTTTCAAATTTTAAATATTTTTTTTGAGTGGGAAAAGCAAATTTTCAAAAATTGAGGTATAACTGACGTATTAGTCTCAGGTATAAAACATAGTGATTAGTATCTGTATATGTTGCTAATGATCACCACGAGTCTAGTTAATATCCATCACCTTACATAGTTACAAAAATAGTTTTTTCTTGTGATGGGAACTTTTAAGATCTATTCTCGTAGAGACTTTCAAATATGCAATTTAATATTATTAATTATGGTCACCATGCTGTACATATTAGTTGCTTTCTTTCTACTTTGTCAGAGCATGGTATTTACATGCTGTTCTTCCGCACATGACCCATACTTGTTTTAGTCTTAACTCTACAATGAAGTCCTTAAATGATTATGATCAGTCCTTTTGCCAGTTTCTACTTGGTTGAATAAAACCTATGCTCTAGTAGATTCCTCCAGGAAGTATATATGTGTATAGTATTCATTAAGCTCTTGCATATTCAGACTATTTGCTTTAGATCTTTGCTATTTCAAGAGCAGCTTGGCTGGGTATAAAATTCTGGGCTTGTTTTCCTCTCTTGAATTTCTTGAAAATACTGCATCACAATTGCCGTGCATTGTATGATGCTCTTGAGAGGTCTGATACCCGTCTGATTTTTTTTTCCAGTCTGATTTTCTTACCCTTATAAGTACTTCAGTTTTTCTGCCTGGGAGCCCTGAGGATTTTTCTGTATTTAAAGTCTAATATCCTTACTGTTTATTTTATATATATATATATATATATAGGGAGAGAGAGAGAAAGAGAGAGAGTATAAGCCAGGGAGAGGGGCAGAGGGAGAGAGAATCTCAAGCAGGCTCCTCCTGGAGTACAGAGCTGTATATGGGGATCAATCTCACAACCCTGAGATCATGATCTGAGCTGAAATCAAGAGTTAGATGCTGGAAATCCCTGGGTGGCTCAGCGGTTTGGGCCTATGGCCCAGGGTGTGATCCTGGAGACCCGGATTGAGTCCCATGTCGGGCTCCCTGCATAGAGCCTGCTTCTCCCTCTGCCTGTGTCTCTGCTTCTCTCTGTGTGTGTCTTTCATGAATAAATAAATAAAACCTTTAAAAAAAAAAAAGAGTTGGATGCTTAACCAGCTGAGCCACCCAGGCGCCCCTGCCCTTTCTTTAAAGATTTATTTATTTATTTTAGAGAGAGTTAGGAGGAGTATGTGGGGGATGAGGCAAGGGGAGGTGCAGAGGGCGAGGGAGAAGGAGAGAAGCAGATTCCACACTGAGCACAGAACCTCACTCTGGGCTTGATTGCACAACCCTGAGATCATGACTTGAGCAGAAATCAAGAGTTGGATGCTTAACTGACTAAGACACCCAGGTGCCTCCTCTTTGTTCTTAAAATTTTTTTTCTCTTATTTTTATTATTTGGTTGTTTTCCTCCTCTTTCACTGCCTCTTACTGAACATTAATTTGAATCTACTCTCCAATGGGCAGTTTGTAATTTATGATTCACTCTGAAATAGTTTTATCTTTTCCTTCAGTCTCTTTCCTGAGTTTCAAAACTTATTGCATTTATTTTGTCTATTTGTGTTCTTACGTCTTAATCTTCTGATTGTAGATGTTTTATTATATTTCTATGTACTTGTTTGAGGGTATTTTATTCAGTTTAAAATGTTATATACATATTTATAGTTCGTGGTTGGTATTTTGAGTGAAAGACACTTCAGCTGAAACACTACAGTATTTTGTTATATGTTTTGTTTTGATAGTAAATCTGTGGAGTTATTTTTTTCAAATTTTCATGGGAACTTTTTAAAAATTTATTAAAAAAAATTTTTTTAGTTAGAGGGAACTTAAATATTGGGGTTATTTTTAGGTGGCTTTTTTTCTTCCTTTGTGGAAATAGGATAAGGGATAAAATTTTAATTGGGGTGAAAATAAAGGAAATTACTTTAGATATGGGTAGCTTGTGGGAAGTTGCATAATTAGTGCTTTCCAAACATACCTGGGAGAAACACCTGTAGAGGTGTGTTTTTTTTTTTTTTTTTTTTTTTAATATTCTCAGGGCCCTTTCCTTGAGAAGTCTGATTCATGAATCTGTGTTTTTAACACTCACTGTTAAGTGGTTCCTCAGCCACATTTTAAGAAACAGTGACATAAGTGATTCCCTTAACTCTAACCCCTTCACCTGAAGCATAGTGAGAAGCTGAGACAGTGAAGGAGTTCAGCACCAGCATGAAGTAGGTCATGCATGAAACCAGCATTCCTTATTTACAGACATTGGAAGAAGTTAAAAAAAAAAAAAAAAAAAACGCATGCTTATTAAATCTAGTGAGAAAATGGGTGTGTATGTAGCATAGGTTTCTTACTTCTTCAAACTTTTCTGAATATAGTTAAGAGAGTGCCTAAACTTAACCTTTAATATAGATTAATTACGGTGTGAAAATTCAAGGTTATAAATCTTGATGAGTTGAGAAATGTGTTTTGTGACTTAAATTATGTTTAAAGCATTTTTCTGCTACCAGAAGTGGTTGTCTTGATTGTAAAGTCACTTCTTTAATAGGTGAATTAAACAGGGCACCTGGTTGGTGTTGTGGGTTTGAGCCCCATGTTGAGCGTATAGAGATTACTTAAAAAATAAAATATTTTTTTAATAAAGTGGATCAAACAGCTTTAATGAACAAAATTATAAAACTAAGTGATCAGGTGGGACTAGGGTAGAATCAGTTTGAGGCAAGGCAGAGATTAGAGGCCTGGTGATGTGGATGATGTGGCCATAAAGGTAGAAAGCTGGTTCAGTGTAAGTAGCAATGTGGGTACAGATAGGATAGCACGTGTGGTATGAAGGGGGATGCTAATTCAAAGAATCTGGAACAGGCATTCTGTCTGTAAGGTGAGAATTTTTTTTAGTCAAGTCAGTGATTCTAGTGTGAAGGAATCTTCTAGAAGAATCATTTACATATTTTAAGTATTACAGACTGATGTCCAATTAACACATTTTTTGACCATTTGACCTTTTCATTTGTAATGTCTGTTTATTCAAAGCACTGCCTCTAATATTCTTTGCTTATAAAAATAATTTTTATTAGTCTTTGGCATTGAATTGCTATTAATCATAAAATGAGAAAACATTCTCAACCTTTTAACACTTCTTTGCTCCTGGATGAAACCTTCAGGGCACCTGTCCCTTTGGGGCTGCCAGTGGTGCTGACCATGGTGCTGCCTGTGGTACTGTCCGTGGTACTGCCTGCAGCATTTGAAATTGAAACAGCTTGGTCTTTTCTATTTAGGAACACTGACCTTGTTTTAAAGCATATTTGAAAATGATAGTAATAATGATATTTTAATACACTTACTCAAGTTTCTTGATATATAGGTGGTACACACAGGTATATATGCACATAGATGTATATATATAGGTGTGAATACACACATATATAAATACACATGACATTGTAGAATCATTTTTTGAGCCTTTAATGCACAGAGGTATCATACTGTATGACTCTTTTTGCAGTACAGGTTTTTTTTTTTTAAAGATTTTATTTATTTATTTATTCATGAAAGACACACAGAAAGAGAGGCAGAGACACAGGCAGAGGGAGGAGCAGGCTCCATGCAGGGAGCCCGATGTGGGACTTGATCCTGGGACTCCAGGATCACGCCCTGGGCCAAAGGCAGGCGCTAAACCACTGAGCCACCCAGGGATTCCCTTTGCAGTACAGTTTTTTACTGAATATTATATATTAAGGGCAGCCCTGGTGGCTCAGCGGTTTAGTGCTGCCTTCAACCCAAGGCGTGATCCTGGAGACCTGGGATTGAGTCCCACATCGGACTCCCTGCATGGAGCCTACTTCTCCCTCTGCCTGTGTCTCTGTTTCTCTCTGTGTGTCTCTCATGAATAAGTAAATAAAATCTTTAAAAAAATTATATATTCATAGCTCATCCATCTTTATTAAATATACATCAATTTTTTATTTTAATTGCTGTATAGTATTCCACATTATATATATATGCTACATCTTATTCATCATTCTGCTCCTTATCAGTGTTTTTTCAACATTTGACTATTACAAATAATGCTGCAAGGAACCTCGGTATAGATCTCTTTTTAGATAAATGTTCAGTAGTCTTTTTGGTACAGACACCTGGATATGGAATTTCTGAATCAACTTACTTATTTTACATTAATATTTTATTCTATACTGATCTTCACTATATGAGGAAACAATTAGGTTCTGTTGCTTATGAAAATTACTTAACATGTAACCTGTTAAGTTCTAGGAAATCTGTATGTTCTAGGAAATGTTTAAGAATAAAACACCCAGAAGTGGAGGCAGGAAAGTATTCTAAAACTTTCAGCTGAGACTTGTACTTACTCTTTGATCTTCAGTGAACTTTCTATTCCTTACCCTGGCTTTCTTAATTATTTTGCTTTCAAAAATGTTTATCTTTACGTGCCTGCCTTTACAATGGCAAACCAAAATATAAAAATATGATTATATAAGCAATTTCATTCAGACGATTTACAAAAAATTCTTATATATAATTCAACTGACTAGACTATAAGAAATAAGTTTAGAACAGAATTTGGGGTATAGAAGAAGCAAAGGTCTATGTATGTAGTTCCATCTTCCTTGTTTTACAGATATAACAAATCAAGGCACAGAAAGCTAGATAATTTACTTAGATTTTTACACTCAACAGAATCTATTGAAACATAGACTCCAACATCCCTTTGTCTTGCCTCCTTTTATTAGCATGGAAATTAGGTTTTTTGTTGTTAGATGCTGTTTGTACAAAGATGAGTTAAAAATATGGTCCTTGCTTTCTTTTATATGTCATACCTGTAGTAGTTACTGTAGTTCCCTGGTTATGGTGGGTGCTTAGTGAATATTTTTATAGTATTAAAAAAGAATGTCAAACTCTAAGTTGTTCTGGAGCAAACCCATCTAGTAAATATTGTTTTTCAAGTTTTTTGTTGTTGTTTGTTTTTGTCCTGCAAACTAACTTGCTAGGGCAAAAGGGTCCCCACACTTCTCACCTTAGTTCTTGCTTGTGTCAAACAAAAATCTTGTTTGAAAGCAACATGCTATACCAACTCCACTGGCGCTTTCCATACTGTCATTTTGTCCTCTGTTAAATGAGAAGGAGGAGGATGTAGAGATAGTGTGGGGAGGGCTGTGATTTCCTATAAGAGTTGGATGAAGGGTAAAGGTAGAGGGATAGTGCGCATTATTAGGGATTTGTCCTAATTCAGAGGGGAGCAAAATCTCCAGTGGTTGTATTATTTTCTTTAATCTGTACCTGTGTGTCCCTCTGCCATGGAAAGCCCCCTTTTGGTCGAGTTCTGTTATGCTTCATTCATGTGAAACTTTGAGTTTCTCAAAATACAGCAAGTGTTCAGTGTCCTTGTGATTTAAAAATGCTTCTTCTTTTTTCCCTAGTATCCTTGTATACATTTGACAAGGCCAAACAATGCATTGGCACAATGACCATCGAGATTGATTTCCTGCAGAAAAAAAGCATTGACTCCAACCCTTACGATACTGACAAGATGGCAGCAGAATTCATTCAGCAGTTCAACAACCAGGCATTCTCAGTGGGACAGCAGGTGGTTTTGAATTTTTTTTCGTTCCTCCCTCTTGACAGGCATTCCAATCTCTGCAGTTCAGAATTAATTCTACTTTTTAGAAACTGCGAGGAGCTTCACATATGGACAGATATATTCAGTTGAGTGATAAAAAGCGAGGGAAATGCATTTCCTGAACCTCTGAGTCTGATCAGAAAAATTCTTAAGTAGCTTTTCGATTACAGCAGCTCTTTGCTCTGAAAATTTGGGAACACTGCAAACTTATGTGTCTCAGATTTCTAACTTTTCTTTTTGTGGGACATTTGTTTTGTCTTTGTATGGTTTTCTCTTTCACTGATATATTTCTGTAGAAAAGTAATTCTTAACATTTTTGGTTATGAACTAGAGAAACTTAAGAAAAGTATGTGTGTATATTTTCAGGTTTTTCTTTTTCTTTTTTTTTTAAATCTTTATTTATTTATGATAGTCACACACACACACAGAGGCAGAGACATAGGCAGAGGGAGAAGCAGGCTCCATGCACCAGGAGCCCGACGTGGGATTCGATCCCGGGTCTCCAGGATCGTGCCCTGGGCCAAAGACAGGCGCCAAACCGCTGCGCCACCCAGGGATCCCTATTTTCAGGTTTTTCATGGAATATCAGAAGCCCAGATTTTCTGTCCTTAAAAGTGATATTACTGATCTTGTTGCCCTTTTTTTCGACTTCAGTTAATACATTGTTAATCTCCTAGGAAGAAATTCTTTTAAATTTTACTTAAAAAAGCTGTGTGAGTTCATAAATTGCTGCTTAATTGTACACATAATCATTACTCATTTGATTTGTTTCTATCTTTGTGACTTTTATTAATTATTCCTAACTCCTTCCTCCTGTCATACATAGCTCCATAGCAAAAGTTCTCAAAATGTGTCCAGAGACTTCAGAGGGTTCCTGAGGCCCTTTCAAGGGGTTTATGAAATCAAAGTATCTTCCTAATTAATACCAAGATGTTATGTCTCTTTTTTCTCTTATTCTCTTACAAACATACTGTGGTGTTTTGTAGACTATGTGATGTGTGCTAGCTCATGAGTATATCGACTATTAAAGCAGATGTGAGGATCCAGCTGTTTTCCTTTAAGGAAGACATTAAAAGATTTGCAAAAATGTGACAGTGTCACTGTTTTACTTAGATTTTTTATTTTGGAAATTGGCGAGCTTTTTTCAAAATTAAAAATATCATTTATGTTCACATAAAATGAACTTATTGTCATTTTTATATTAATAAATACATTTTAAGTTTCTTGTTCTAATTTCTATGAGAGTGAATGCCAGTGGATATAATCCATTTAAACAAAATCTTTGAGGATTCTCATAAATTTTTAGTCATTTAAAGGGATCCTGAAACCAAAAAGTTTATGAATCACTGCTTATGGCATTCTGATCTCTAGTGACTTACGTAGATTGTCCTTGTAGGGTCTCATCTGGGAAAGTATGTGGAACAGACAATGAGAGAGAAGTGGTAGAAAGAAATAGCTGTTGGATGAAAGGAGTGTCACTTCTTTGGATCCTCTCATCTAAGTCAAATGGCATAAATCTGGAAGAACAAGACCAGAAATCTGGAGAATCCATACATTATGATATCAAACTTCCATAAGTGGAAACTGAATGACTGATAGATAGGAAAGGGATATAGTGCATTTATTATTATTTTTAAGAGTACTGGTATTAGAATGAGCCTCAGAGGTCATCTTGAGTAACCTCCTCATTTTGCAAATGAATAATTTTTAAATTCAGAAAACATAAATGACATGCCTATGGCTATACAGCCAGGGCTATAGCTGAGACAAGAACCCATTAGTTAATTGAACAGTTAGTTAATTAAATATTTACTAGATAACCTAGTATGTTTGTTTCAGCTACTGTTTTAAGCCTAGCAGATCAGCAGTGAGCAAAATACACACAATTCCTATTCTTTCAGAGCTTCCTTTCTAATTGGGGAAGACAGAAAAAAAGCAAGAAATGCCAGGTACTGTTAAGTACTTTGATGTAAGTAGAATGAGGTGAGGGGCTAGAGATCCAGTCTGGTCCTCTTCCAGATTAGATAGTCCAAGAGGCTCCCCAACACAATGGTCCTCTGTTCATTTGTTGACCACCTGTCCATTGCTTTTTGAGCTGTACTGTATTGCTTCTGGGTCCCTACACTTTTTGGTGAATAATTATGCTCAAATTGCTTACCTAGACTTCACTGTTTTTACCTTTTCCTTTAGCATTACTGCTTTAATAGAAAATGCTTTGGTATTTGTAATCATTTAAAACCCAGTAACATGCAGATGTTTATAAACCCAAGAGAGAAAAATCTACTGTGATACAGAGAAGAAATAAATATCTTACCCCAAATCACTGTTCTTAGCATTGATTCCCATTTGTAGTGGTCATTAGTGGCAGGGTTGGCCATCAGCTTTGTCTGCTATAGTTAGTGTTATACTCCAGCAAGTAGAAGAGATCCTAGATTGTAGAAGGCGCTCGTAAATACTTGGTGAATGAAAAGCATTCAAAAGTTGTCTGTAAATTTGTGGGTGGTAGAAAGGCATGAATCTTCGAGTCATGGACCCAACCTTGAATCCTGGCGCTGTCATGTACTATGACTCTGACTTCCATTGCTTAGGCCCTCTCTTGATCTCAGCTCCCTTACTAGTAAAACTGAGGAAGACTGTCTATTTCTAGGAGAGTTCGTGAGTATTAAGTATAGGACTTCTTGTAGTGTTTGGCACATGAAGATACTCAATAAATGTTAGTTCCCTTTTCCTCTCATTGCCTGTGTGAGTAGTTTGCCTGTCGAACAAATTTGAGAGGGATACAGGAGAAAACTGCCTTCCCTGCATTTGCAAAACACTGGTGATGATGTAAGAATCCAGCCATTATAAAGTGGTTTTTCTCCCTTTATCTCTTTTCAATGTAGCTTGTGTTTAGCTTCAATGAAAAACTTTTTGGCTTGCTGGTAAAGGACATCGAAGCCATGGATCCTAGCATCCTGAAGGGAGAGCCTGCGACAGGTAAAAGACAGAAGGTATGTTTTATTTCTAATAATCATTGTGATGTGACTTGTGCAGGTTAATATAACATTTGTAGCCATTCTCTTGATTTCTTTCTTATTATGTACTCTTTGTTTTAAGGTAATAGGGAGAAAACATTGCTTTTATAGCTAACGCTATTTTTTAAATATAGCATAAAATACCCTTACTTGCAGACTTAATAGTAATTGAAATTTGTAAGTGTACTTGTAATCCTAGTTGAATGCAGATGATATTTATTGTATACAATAATAACAGTAAGACCGGCATTTTCAAAAGATATATGCACTGAAATTCAATGGAAACAAAAATAAATGTAACTTAGATAATAGTTTGGAAGATTTGCTTTGCTCAAAGAGACCTTATTTCTCTGTCATTTTTGGCCTTGCTTTGGAAAGTCTAGAAGTTCACTATTAGACTACTAATTATTGTCTTTTTATACAGATTGAAGTAGGACTGGTTGTTGGGAACAGTCAGGTTGCATTTGAAAAAGCAGAAAATTCATCACTCAATCTTATTGGTAAGATTTGCAATTTTTTGAAAACTCTGAATGAAGTGGGACTATCTCTGTTATCATATGTGGCTCAACCAACCCTGATTTTTAAGTCTGGGAGGAGAATAAGGGCACCTTCATTGAGAAGACTTACCACAAATCCACGAAGTATTTCATCACTGTCAGCCGTGCTGATACACAGAAAAAAAGTTGAGAAAAAAAGTTCAAAATGTTCACCAGATCCTCGTTGTCCAATAAAAATGGAATGTGAGCCTTATGTGTAATTTTTAACTTCCTAGCAATCACACTAAAAACCAGGAAAAAAATACAGAATAAAATTAATGTTAATCTATTAGTTTTGAGATAAGTTCAGGCTTACAGAAGATTTGCAAAAATAGTTTAGGGAGGTTCTCTATACTTCACCAGCATCCTTGGTATTACATCTCAAATAATCATAGCACAATTATTCAAACTAAGTTAACACAGTTACACTGCTACCATCGAAACTGCAGGTTTTATTTGGGTTTCACTAGTTTTTTTGCATTATGTCCTTTCGGTTATAGGATCTGATTGAGGATTTCACGTTGTGTTTAGTTTAGTTTCCATAGTCTTTTCTGACAGTTCGTCAGGCTTCCACTGTCTTTACACACCTTGGTGCATAAGGTTTCTGTATGTACCTTGAGAACTGGTCAGTTATTTGCAGACTACCCTTCACTTGGTGGTGTGTTAGATGTGATACTGGCATCACTTCTGTTAGTGATTGAGTTAAATGGTGAATGTACAGGTAAAGACAGTCTTCCCAATAGATTCATAGCTCTGTCCTACTCTTGTATGTTAGCCTTGCTTTTATTATATTAAAATAGTGCAGATTGGACTCTAAGAAAAGTAACTCACCAGAATGATGATACCATTAACTCTATAGTAATTCTGATTTAGGGTGATTTTCACTATGCTGATGTCTTCTTCCCCAGTAGAAAGTAGAGGATTTTCATTGATTGCACACCATTATCTCCAAGGTTATTTACCTTCAAATATGTGATCTTTTTTCTTGATCCATAAATTATCATTCCTTTCTTACCGGTTTTTTCTTAATTTTACAATAAAATACTGGTTTCATAAAATAGACATTCACTGAAAAACAACTCACACACTCTAAAATTTTAAAATTTGATTCTATTTTCATATATTATAATTTGCTTTATTGCTTAAGCTTCTTAATATGCCTCAACAATATAATTTTTAATGACTATGTATGTTGTTTTATGGGAATAGGATTTATCAGAATCTCCTATTATTGATTCAATACATTTCTTTTTTTTTTTTTTGATTCAATACATTTCTGAAGTGAGTTCTTTGTATTTTATACACCTTTAATACACCTTTTGTTAAGGTATCTTAAGGGAGTTGCATGACTTTCATACAATGTTGGTATTTCTAAGTAATTCATGCAAAGATGTGATTGATAGGCTTTTTTCCATTGATAAAATGGTGTACTAATTTAGCATGCTGTAAATTTGGCCATAGGAGGGCAGTAGAGTGTAAGAAATATATTTTTGATCACATTATAAAGAAATGTTGAGTCTACAAAACTAACCATAAAATCACCATCTAGGATAAACTTTGCCTAATGTGACTTTTTCTTCTCTAGTTTTAAAGAAACTATATCACTTTCTTTTTTGTTTATAGTAGAGTGCTCTAAAGTGCGTTTATTGTTTTTGAGATGGCTAATGTGGTTCTCCCGAGTTACTTTAGGTGGCACTATGACCTTTAAGTTAGATAATTTTTATCTGTGGAAATTTGAAAACATGCATTTTGAAATCATTAAGACTTAAGGATGATTTCAGACTTTTGTGTGCAAGTGGAGAAAAAATAAGACATCAGATTTAGTGCATCTTCCCAGGTTAAGGGGTTATACACAGTTTATAAACTTAATCTAGATAAATATATGTATTTTTAAATGTACTTGCTTCAGGAGCTGTGAGGGATTGCTAGATTTCAGTTGCATTTCTAGCAACTAGTGTTGTCTTCATCAGATGTACACATAGTGTTTAATCAGCCAAGTTAGTTAACTTGATTAGGATTAGAGGTTAATAAGACTGGCTTCATGGATTGATCACAAATGGACTACTGCATGAGTTTAGACATTTTGGAAGTGATTTACTGGCCCTGAATGGGTCCAGACAAAGTAGTTAACATAGCAAAACGTATTCTTATTTGAAAATCAGCTAAGAGCATGTTCATCTTTGTGTAGGGTACCTTCTCTTTATTCATTAAGGATGCCCAGCAATTTCTTTTTTCACCTAGTAATGAAGTTCTTGTTTCACATTGATTATCTTTGTTTGACATAGGCAAAGCTAAAACCAAGGAAAATCGCCAGTCTATCATCAATCCTGACTGGAACTTTGAAAAAATGGGAATAGGAGGTCTGGACAAAGAATTTTCAGATATTTTTCGACGAGCATTTGCTTCTCGAGTATTTCCTCCAGAGATTGTGGAGCAGATGGGTGAGTTTAAAAAGGAAAATTTGGTAAAATCTTGTATTGTTTTTTTTTTTTTTTTTAAGAATGCAATGAAATCTTTTTTTTTTCCCCCAATAATGTTTTGAAATTATTTTTTCAGGCCTGCCAGTGTTTTTGTGTTTTAACTTTTTATTTCTTAAAAAAAAAAAAAAGTTTTCTAAACAAGTTTTGAAGTATTAGAATTTTTTAAATTACATTTTAGTTTTATAGGGAAAATAAAATTATTTGTGGTTGCTTTATCTTATTGACTTATTTATTTAAGTATATTTGTGTGTGGACATATTTAGGAATTTCATTTTATTTACTTATTTATGAAAGGTCTTCTCTAGGGCATATTTCGAAATTTCACCTGACTCTAAACGTCACTGTGGATCAGATTTACCCTGCTGAATCATCATTATCTATTAACCGTGGGCATTATTTTACATTAGCTGCTACTTCTTTTTATTGTGCTGTTGCATTACCCAATTAGTATGTCTTCACAACTAGTAAATGGATTCTTGGCATGTTTTTAAATTAGGTAAGTTTGATCCAAAAAGACAAATGCAGGATATACATGGGAGTTTCCATATTGCATATAAAGAAATGTGTTATTCATTTATCATTTTCTTTTTGAAGGTTTATTTAATTTATCTGTAGACTGAAGTGGCTTTATTTGCTCTAGTGGAAATGCTGTCATGACTGTTTCATATCCATATCATAGGTCGAATTGGAATGTGAGCAATGGAATATCTGAGAAAGGAATTTATAACATAACAGCTTCTGGCAGACTATTAGTATAAAGTCAGAGTCTTCAAAAAACCTGAAGGAACATGAATATATTACTCCCCTCGCCTCCATCATTCTTTATCTTTACATGCTACTGGGAGATAAAAATATGGTGGGGAAAAGAACTGCTTTCTAGGCACTAAGTGCTTGGTTTTATTAGCTTCCTATTGTTGGTAGCTTCTCTGCCTGGCTGTTCACTCTGATAAATTACAGACACAGCACACACCTGTTCTCTGGGTAAAGGTCGAGTTTGGAGTTGGATTAAGAGAAAATGACAGAGACCCTCATCACCTGAGTTTTATACACCTTGAGATGGCAATAACATACTTTTCTACCTGAGAGATAACAAAGGCCAAGTCCATAAAAAACAATTTTAATTTGGAACATAGTATTAAAAAATGTGGTAATTCACTATCTTGGTAATGTGTGTTTTGAAGCACAGTAAGTCCATAAAGTTTTTTGATCAAGACATAGAAATGTTGTTTGCATGTATTTTGGGTATCAGGAGAGATAAAAAGGATAATTTTAAATATTCTAAGTTATTCTTGTGGTATATTTTTACTGGTTTTCAAGACTGAGCTCTGTGCAGAGTCTAATGATTCTGTTTCTTTGAACATTTATATTATCCAGCCAACGAGTAGAAAAAAATGGCCTCTGTACTAAGCCATATCTTTTAATTATATTGTAAATATTTTCTCACAGTTTGGAAGCTATCAAGTTATTCAGTTATTCAGATATGCATTTCCTGTTTGTGCATTATCCAAACCCTGCTCATTAGAGCCTCTTTCTGCAGTTGGGTAAATAATATGTAAAGGAGCAATGCTCATATTGGTCGATTTGTGACTTTTCTGGCTGTTGAAAAGCTTGGAATTAAGTCAAAACAGATTTGGAATTTTTGAGTGAATTTAATCTGTGTTTCTACAACCCATATTGAAATTAAATTATAATACTTTGTGTTTTGTTATGTCAACATGTTTTTTGACTAAGAACCATGAATTTGAATTTTGTTTGAGACTGCTACTATTTAGAACCTTTTTTGTGGATTTATTTTTCTGATATTTTTACACTAATTGGACAAAAATGAGTTTTATTCTTTAAACATTTTTTTTCTCTTTATGGCTTTTCACCATTAGGATGCATGTATTGGGAACCCTGGGTGGCGCAGCAGTTTAGCGCCTGCCTTTGGCCCAGGGCGCGATCCTGGAGACCCGGGATCGAGTCCCACATCGGGCTCCCGGTGCATGGAGCCTGCTTCTCCCTCTGCTTATGTCTCTGCCTCTCTCTCTCTCTGTGACTATCATAAATAAATAAAAATTAAAAAAAAAAAAGAATTAAAAAAAAAAAGGATGCATGTATTGTCAATTTGATTTAAAAAACAAAAAGTATAAAATTGTATTTGCTTTTGAGATAAATTGAAAGACATTACTTTATTCTGAATGAAGATTGTCAGTGTCATAAAGCTACATTTTTATGGTAAATGGCTGGGAAATAATTTTCTTGCTATGCATGTGTCATTCCCTATTTTACATTAGAGTTGTCTTTTTTCCTTTGAATTTGGGGGAATTACAGAGTAGAATACCTCATTGCAGTCCAAGAACAGTGGGGTTATAAAATTTTCATTAGCTTTGATAAAAGTATATAATAGATTGCTTACATTTGGATAGAATATAAAATACCCCTCTACACACACAAGTTCTTTTTGTATATATACCTTGTGTTCTTTTACCCTGCCAGGTGGGAACAAAATTAGCTGATTTTTTCCTCACTGTTTGTTAACTAAGTAGCTAAGTTCAACTGGGGATCTAACACTGGGTGTGATTATTTAAATCAATTAAAATGGAAAAAAAATAGTGATTAGAGAAGAATAATTTATGTAGGTTATGAGGCTGTTTTGGTTAAAGCAGAGAACTTTTGGCCTGAGACCAAATCATTGTGTTTATCACTGAGTCTAGGGTTATGTCTACTTTGCAAGTAGGAATCTTAACAAATGGATCTTTTTTAGCCTATGTATTAAAGTTGTAAGTTCAGAGTGATCAATTTAGAATTCTCTTCTCTCATTGTGTTTATGAGTGATAATTCTGCTTCTAGGTAATACAGTTCTTTCCTTTGTCTTGCCAAACTTCATGTTACTTTCCAGAATTAAGGATGTAGTTTAGAAAGATGCAGAATGTTGCTGGTGAGATAGATGAAGACTAAAGGGCCAAACAGCATCACACAGTGATGTAAGAACATTCAAGGTCAGATGAGGTCACACACATGCAGTAAATGTCCTGGAGCACTTTCTGAGTCCCAGAGTAGAAGTGTGGGCATTATATACTGGTGTCTGAAAGTCTCAGCGAATAAACTCAGCATCTGATTGCCATCCTTGAGCACAGTAAAGTGTTAGCTGAAAGTATACCTCTGTTCGGACATTTACCACATTTACTCCCTTGCATGCAGTTTTGTAGAGAGTGTTAGGATAATTAATTGATTGATTCCCTCAATTCTCAGTTTTGGCTCTTTTGTTGACAAAGATAGAGATTCTATAAAGAAATTTCATTTTTCAGCATCCCTGGCAATTACCCCTAAGTTGTAAATGGTGGAGCAAGCAAACAAACAAAAACCTACAAACCTCTTCAAAGAACAGTGGAATAATTATTAAAGAATTAGCATCTTTTAATGTAGTTTTAGGACTAGGTTTACATGTATATAAGGAAAGGGACCTTGGCAGAAATTACCTGTTTTAGAGCTGAAAGCAAAAAGGTGTACAGACTGAAGGCCTCCAGCCTCATGCTGCCTTTTGGTGGTTCTGTACCTCGCAGGAATCCAGGCCACCTCGTGGAGAGGCGAGCCTCTGTGATGGTCTTGAGCCCCCCTTCTTTGAAACTGTTCTTTTTGGTCCCCTTCATGCCTCCCTCTTTAAGCCCATTTTCAATCTGTATTTTTAAGATTTCTTTTGAAATTCTAGAGGAAAGCAACTCTTTTCTGATACTGTAAGTGAAACTGCATTTACTCTGTGGAGTACAGCGCAGGGAAGATAAGGAGCCTCTCAATCACATGCAGACATCTTTCACATGCTAAGAATGGTACAAATAAAATACGGTGGAAGAAAGGGTGCTGAGGTTTTGTACTCACCATATTTGGGAGAGAGGGAGTTCTTGCTCAGATTAACATAAACACTGACACTCTTAAGATGCATTTTCACACCCCCACTCATGAGGAGAGATTGCAATTTAAATGGGGGTTAAGACATCTAGCCGAACTCCAGGGCTCTGTAAAAGGAACCCTAAGGCTAAAGAGCTTATCTGAAATTTGAAAAAAAGAAAAAAAAATGAAGCTTTCTGACATTCATCTTTTTTCCTTGTATTAGTCATAACTTGCTTTTCAGCTATATTTTAGGTTTTGAATGCCAACCTGACATCTGTTCAAGTCTGCCTGTAATTTATTACGAAAGGAAAAGAAAGCAGTTGCTCACTAGTTAGAGATGTAAAACTTCCCCCTTCTGCTTTTCCACCAAGTACTTATAGATGATGCTTGGATATGAAGAAGTAATAATTTACTAATTCTGACTTCATGTTGAGAAGTTTGTAAAGTAGTTTTTCTTTTTAATTAGAAGAAGAGATGGCTTATAACCATGTGATTTTCAAAAATCTCTAAAACAGCGTTTAGAGTTAAAGCACTAGAGCTAAATACCCTAAAAAATACTGTAAAAAATACTTTTTATAAGTTGAAATTTTTAATCATGAATTAACTCTTGCATTGGTTTTAATTTTTTAAGTAAAATTTACTTATATTTGGATAGGAATAATATAGTTATGCTGGTATCTCAGTCCAACCATATATAAAGTCAGCATTTTTTATTAATCGATTTTTAGAAATAAATCTTTTAAGGAGGCAGAGCTGTCTAGAGTCTAAGCTAATGGATTAAATTTGCTGGCAACTACAGGTGAGTTACAGATCAATAACTGGATCACTAGTCTAAGTTTGAACCTGAATGTCCAGCAGTAAGGAAATAAATAAACTATGCTACATGCTTTTTCCCTCATTATGGAAGGAATCCAGTGAAGCAAGTCTTAAAATGATATAGCTCCAAATATACAGACATGTTATAATAAAAAATACATGCATAAAACTGAAAGTTAAATGCATAGAGGTCTCTATGAACACACATTACATTGAAAAAACATTGTTTACTTATGTGAAAGGGAAGTTAGGAATGGAAATATAGGGAGATTTTTATTCTTTTACTCTCTATACTTCTGCATCTGAATGTTTTACTGTGATCTTATTTTTCTACTTGTGTAGAAATACGTGGCTCTTTCTCTCTTGTGGTAGCTTCACTGTCCACACAGGAAAGTAGCCTGAGAACAGGTGTGTCCCACATCCTTCATGAAGTTTCATTTTTTTCTTTTCTTTTTTCTTCATGAGGTTTCTATGGAGGAGAAGAGTGCGGGGGTGGGGGTGGGCGGTGGGGGGGGTAATGGGACCCCGGGGCTTTGATAGCAGCCTGTGACAGTGGGGAGTTAGAAGTACCTGTCCTTTTCCACTGAAAAGATAAAACCAGTTTCCTGATATGTAACAAACTACTTCCTCCTATTAACTTTTTTGCATTATAGTAATGAATATAAGTTGTTTGTATGCCCTGCAAATCATGAGAACATTTACATCCAGGCCTTTACGCAACTGTGGAAGCATGAGAGGGGAGAGTGGGATACAGGGACTTGAGGGAGAGCAGAGTTTCTGACATGTGAGGAACTGTGCTTGAATTTGCTCAGTCTTCACACCCTTTCCAAATGAGGAATCCAGCTCCCTTGACTCCTGACGTGAAGTGGTGGATGTTTCTCCCCCCTTTACTTAGATTGGTGGTGATGATGTTGATGACAATAGTAGCTAATACTCACATAGTGCCAGACACTGTTCTCAATTCTTAACATATATTAACTCACTCAGTTCTCACAATAACAGCCTTGTCAGGTAGATATTATATCATCCCCATATTATGGAGAAGGAAACTGAGTCTCTGAAAGGTTAAGTAAGTAGTCTAAGCTAAGTAGTGGAGTCAGATTTCAATCCAGGCAGTCCGGCCTCAAAGTCCAAACCATTAACACTTATCTTCTCTCATGAAATCCTATATACTATAAAACCACTAAAATGGGCCTTCTCAGTCCTACTTCTTGGGTCCTCTGAGGTAGTCTTTGAGGGAGCTAGAGCCAAGAGTTTTTCAACTGTGGCATCATTAGACATTTTTGGGCTGGATAATTATTTATTGTTTGGCACTGGTTGTCCTGTGCATTGTAGGGTGTTTAGCAGCATCTCTGGCCTCTACTTACTGGATGCGTGTGGCACTCCCCACCTACCCCTGGAGGTGAGAACCAAAAATATTTCCAGACATTGCCAAAACCGTCTCTGGGGGACAAAATCACCCTTGGTGATCTAGCACAACCCCCTGGTCACAGACAGAACTAGGACTAGAATTTGGTACTCCTGATTCAGGAACTGTTGAAGGAGGAGAAGGAAGTGACTTACTAAGTTTGTCTAGCTAGTAAGTAGCCAAGCTCAGGCTGGAAGTAGGATATGTGGTTCCAGAGTCTGATTTCTCTGCTGCCTCTCCAGATACTAGAGAGATGGAGCCAAGAATCAAGGAGTCAAGGAAGCCTTGAAGTTTAGGTCAAAGAATTTTTCCCCCAAAGATTTATTTATTTATTTGAGAGAGAATATGTACACACAAGCAGGGGGGAGGAGCAGAGGAAGAAGCAGGACCCCCTCTTACCCGCCCTGTGCCCCCCCCCGCCCCCCCCCCCGCTGAGCAGGGAGCCTGATGTGGGGCTCTTTCCCAGGACCCCAAAATCATGATCTGAGCCAAAGACAGATGCTTACTTAATTAACTGAGCCACCCAGGCACCCCTAGATCAAAGGATATTTTATGATGAGTAAATAAGTGGCATTTTTGCCTTTCTTCCTTAATTAATTCTCAAAGAAATTTATAAAGTTTTCCATATAGAAAGGTTCTGAGAACTTAGACAAATGTAGGTTAGGAGGGTGGAAAGGAAGAGAGGAATTATTACTGAATGAAACCCTGAAGGTCTGCAGGTCTGGCCTCACCCCCCACCATTGCCTATATGCAGATATAAGTGTTCAGAAAATAGACTGCAGAAATCGGACTTCTGCATTTAGGTATTAGGACAACTTTCTAAACTGTTTAAGTTTTTCTAACCTCTCTGTCTCTGCTAATGAGTTAAACCACCTTCTCCTTCATCTTCCTCTTTGTCATCCTTTTCTTCCTCCCTGCTCCTCTTGCTTCTCTTCCTTCTCCTCCCCCACCACCTTTCTTCTTCCCCCTCTTTCTTTTCAAGATTAGCAGCATTTTCCAAAAGTCTCAGATTTTTTGTCATGGTGGGAGGGTATTGCCTGGAAATACAAAAATCTCTTTATCTGTTTAAGTTTTTAAATTTTGAGAAACTGTCCCAATTGAGATTTCTTAATTTTCTTATTTCTGGCAGATTTTCTGTAATTTAAATCTGACAAGAATCAGTGGACTTCTCTTGGCCTGGAGAAGTATAAGTGCTCAATATATGAGAGTAGATGAACTCTCTATAACACTAAGGTTTTTTATAAATTACCTTTCTAGTAACCGCATATATCCAAATTGTTGTGAGCTCAAAGACATGAAGCATTGGTTGTAGGACTGAATGTCTGATACTTAAGAAGTCTAGTCCGCTTTCTTCATGTGTTTTTTGGTACCTGTTGTAGCATTAATACAGGAAGGAAGTGATTGCTTTGAGTGTGTCAGCAGCTTTGTCTTAAGTTAACTGTCAACTTAGAGGTGGAGCATAAATGTTAAATAATCATTTAAAAGTTAAGCACTATAACCTAGCAAGTGATATCAGAAGTCAGTATCTGATAAAGTGCCAAATGAGTGGCACAGATGAAAAGTCCTATAGCAGTTTAAAGAGAGCCAGTCACTGAAGACTTCATGGAGGAGGTGGAGCTTGAATGAGTCCTTAAATGCTGAATCATTTTGGATAGGAGGAGAAAGAATGGTTGCCTATGCCCTGGGTAGAGTGACAGACTCAGCAAGGTATAGAAGTCAGAGCTTAGACCAGTCTAGCAGAGCTGTTGTTAAAAAGCAGAGAATTAGATTTAGAAGTTAGGTTGGGGTTGTATATAGAAAGCTGGGAATCAGGAGATGAAGACTTCTTTTTTTTTTTTTTTTTTTTTGGTAAATACTAAACCTGTTTGACCTTTAAGACAGATTCAGGTGCTTCTTCTTCTATGCTTTCCTAGTACCTTGTGGATACTTAATGTAGCTCTCTTCTTAATATACTATAATTATTCATTTGCATTACATTCATAAGGGAGAATTTCTCAACCTAAGCATTTTTGACATTTTAGGGTGGCTAATTCTTTGTTGGGAGAAAGGCCTGGTCCTGTTTGTTGCAGGCTTTTTAGCAGCATCTCTGGCGTCTATCCACTCAATGCCAGTAGTTCCCTGTCCCCTTCCCCTGTGTAGTGATCAAAAATGTTTCCCCTGAATGGCAGAATTGCCCTGCATTGAGCACCATGGCTCTAAGACCTTTGAAGGCATAATTATAATGTATTTTAATCCATGTGTTATCAACATCAAGGCTGTTATGGAATGTGGTCTATAGATCATTGCTGAACCATGAACCATTGTTATCAGTCCATGTTGAGATAAATATTGAAACTGAGAGTAAAAATTTAGAAACTTTCTTAGCAATTTAACATTGGCATAATGTTTTTTTAATTGTATTTTACAAAATATTGTTTAGAAACTTTTAAGGAAAAAACCTGGACCTTAGCATAGACAATTTGAGAAGTATTGCTTTATGTAAATATTTGCTAACTCAAATATTTACAACCCCAAGTTGTAAGCTCGAACTCACAACCCCAAGGTCAAAAATCACATGCTCCACTGACTGAGCCAGCCAGGCGCCCCTAAATGAATGAAATTTCTGAACAAATGATTATAGTGAGGAGTCATTGGAGAATTTTTAGCAGTGGAATAAGACAAAGTGAATGTTTTAGGATAGTTAATATGGTTATTCTGCGTGAAAGGATTGCTCTAGAGAAGAGATGAAAGGCTGCATAACCTGGGATACCAGCAGACTACCCAGTTGTGTGGTCCTTAGAACCTGGATGAGGGTGGTGGCAGTGGGGATGAAAAGGGAAGAAAAGACACGATAAAGATCACAGAGATGAAATTGGTAGAATTTGTGATTACTTATTGTGGGTGATGGAGTTGGAAGTGAGATGTCAGGTCTCACTGAGAAAATGTTAGAAATGAGAAGACCAGGAGGACCTGTTTGGGGGTGGAGAATATCACTGCACATATTTTCATTACCATGAAGAAAAACTAGAACCTGCATTGGGGATGATAGGAAGAATTACTGCTATTTGTATTTAGTGAAGGCTACCTTCGATCTTCATTATGTTTGAGAAGCCCTCTTGACCACTCTTTCTTGAAATATCCTTTTTACTTGGTTTCTCTCACTCGAAGGGCTTCTGATTTTCCTTCTACCTCTGGCTGTCCTTTTTGGGTTTTTTGTGTGTGTCTCCTTTAAAATGCTGGAGTTCTTCAGGAGTCTTAGATCTCTTCTATTCCTCAGTCTGAGATCATTCTCCCTAAAATTGATCACATCCACTTCTATCGCTGCAGTTATCTTTATGCCATCAACTCTCAAATATGCATACTTTATCTCAGTCTCAGTTTAAAACTCTGGACTTTTATCAGCATAACCTGTTGTCTATCTTATGATCACACAGATAAGTTCAAAGTTAAACTCATTCAGCTCAAAATTAAACTTATTCAGCTGGCCCCTCCATCTTCTGTAAACATGCCCCTACTTCTGTTTTCTATCTTAGGCAGTGCTCTAGCTGAGCTAGAGCTGGGCACTTTCTCTCTAACTGTCCTCTCTCCCGCTCCTCTACTTCTAGTCATAGAACAGACCATCAGCACTGCAGTCTCTTGCTGTCTCAGGTCCACCCAGTGTTTCCATCTCCCCCAACTTCTGCCTTCCTTAGGGCACCATTACCTGCATTGCCCCTGGGCCTTCAGCCTTGCCCTTTTGTAGTCCATTCTCCACACTAACTGGAATGATTTTTATAAAAAGGCAAGTCTGATCCTGTCACTCCACTGGTTAAAACTCCCCAGTAGCTCTCCTTAACTCCCTCCATGGTTTGCAAACCCTATGTGTTCTGGCCCCTGCCAAACTTCCCCTCTTCCTGCAGCCTCTGCCCCTCCTCCATGCTCTGGGTTCCACCCAGCCTGTTCCTTTGAGGGTCATGCTACTGTCTCTTACCTGTGGACCCCAGGGACAGTTCACAATCTTTTTATTCTGTTTCTGCTCATCCTCACTATCAAACACTCTATAGAGGTGGTTGGTTGGTATGATTCTGTTGCCTAAGGTGCTCTTATAGCTCTGTGAGAGGCAAAAATCTTTAATCCATTGCCTTTAACCAAATGTTTATAGATCTATTTCCTTATCTTAAACTTTTGTTGGCTGTTGAAAATAGTTAACGCCTTAGATTATCCTCTTAGAGTGTTTGGTAATTATCCATTTTGAACAGTGTTTGTTGATAAGGTAGTCAAGGGGACACTTCGAAATATTTTTTCCTTATTTGTGAATTCATACTTTGGCTGATTTATATTTACTTTTTATCACATTCCATCAGAGAGGAGTTGATAAATACCACTTCTATAAATCTTGTCAGTTTCTTATATGTGAATACTGATTTAGAAAAACGACTATCTTGATATAGAATGTTGGAAGAAAAGAGATGGAAGAAAGAATTAGCAATAATGGTTAGCAAAAAGCTGCCCGGCACTTAATACAAGAATTATTTAGGAGAGTACTTCTACCATGATTCTAAAGAGACTTTTCTTAGAATTCCATATGACTGCTACGTGGAGCAATATACCTTTGATAATATGTTCATAAATTTAAAAAACCTGCAAGAAACTTGGGTTTTGCTTTATTCTTTTTAAATAACATGATATTCTTTCAAGTTTTTTGAAGAAGTTAGTAGTAAATCCCTTCCATATACCATTTTCCTAATACTGTAACATTTGACATTGAAAGTTACTGTAGATAATGTATTCAGTACTCAAAGATTCCCTATATTTGTGGCTTTGAGTTCTTTATTAACACATTAGGCTCCCACATGGTATCTTTTCTTTGGGGAGGAGATAGTTTGAGTTCTGTTCCTGTTCCAGAGTGACTAGAAACTAATACATAAAGATATACATATCTGTAGCTTGAACTTCTATGCTATTTATACATGTATTTACTAGAATTTATCCACGATGACATAATTTTTTTGGAAGTGCTTTGATTTTTAAAAATCTACCTAGAATCCTATCATGAGGGAGAAAACTTAGCAAGACTTAAGAGCCTTTTGATAATGAATGGTTACTACAGGATAAACCTGTAATTAGAATGCTGCCAAGCCACACATTAGATATATTCCGTCAAATCTCAGATATACGTAGGAGAATTATCCAGACTGCTGACTATTAGCACATTCCAGGGACATTTCTGTGCTGATCCACAATTGCATTTTTGCCTGATGCTTTTCCTGTATTATTGGACTTTTTCTACAAAACTTCTCTTGATTGATTCCTCTTGCTTTTCTGTCTGCTACCTGATTATTTGACTTCTGGAACTCCTCATTTAGACAACCAGTTGTGGCTCTGATGAGCTTAGACAAAGAGAGATAGGGAAGACATACTTTACTTGAGTTATAGACTCTGTAGTCTCTTTCTCTGGCTGGAGAAGGCTGCCCATATGTGATAATAAATGATAGAACTCAATTGTTCAAAACTTAGATTTGTTTTAGAAGTAGTAATGGCTCCAGGTGGGACGCCATGGCCACACAAGGAGAGAAAGATGACAGTTTCTTACCACAGACAAAAGATTGAATCCTTTACTTCATTTTATCTAAAAATGAATTTTTAAAAAGTTGAATGGGGATCCCTGGGTGGCGCAGCGGTTTGGCGCCTGCCTTTGGCCCAGGGCGCGATCCTGGAGACCCGGGATCGAATCCCACATTGGGCTCCCGGTGCATGGAGCCTGCTTCTCCCTCTGCCTGTGTCTCTGCCTCTCTCTCTCTGTGACTATCATAAATAAATAAAAATTAAAAAAAAAAAGTTGAATGGGTTGAATCTGATTCAAGTATATAGAAATGTCATACCTTGACAGCAGCAACTGAGGACAGAAAGCAAAAGGGGCAAAATAGTGTCTGCAGATGACATTTGCTCAAAAGGATTGTTCCCCATTTTGCATTATCTAATACTCCTCTCTATGAGATAACGACCAATAGACAGTATATCTACAAATATGATAGATTTAAGTACATTAAGGTAGCTATATATTTGAATCAGAATTAGACCAGGTTAGAGTAGGATACCTTAGAAATGATCTAGTCTAAAATTTTCCAAATTTACTTAAACTTGTTATATACACATAAAGACACAACTATTAATACTCCAAGGAAATACCACGTTGGAGAAACACTGACTTTTGTTCATGTCATTCTTATTTTGTAGATGAGGACATTGGGCCTCCAGAGAGTAAGCAGCATATTTAAGCTAAAGTCACAGAAAGAGGGGCTAGAATCCAAATTGCCTTACTCCCAGGCTGGTACCCTTTAGGCTTCTTGATTCAACCACTGAAAATGATTTGATTTATTACTAGATTTTTTATTCCAAATTTCATAAGTCGGATGTGAAGCCATACTTCCTATTCTCTAGAATAAGCTTCATTAGTTTTGGAATCTGAATTTGATTCAGAAAGCCCCTTCCTGCCTATAGATCACTTTAGGTTCTCTGGTGGGCCTGGAAATTCCAGAGACAGTACTTTTTATTTTTTTTATTTTTATTTTTTTTTAAAGATTTTATTTATTTATTCATGAGAGACACAGAGAGAGAGGCACACCAGCAGGCTCCATGCAGGGAGCCTGATGTGGGACTCGATCCCGGGACTCTAGAATCACGCCCTGGGCCAAAGGCAGGCACCAAACTGCTGTTGAGCCACCCAGGGATCCCTGAAACAGTACTTTTCAAAAAAAAAATCTCATCATCTTCCTGGCTTTTATAGGGTCTTTTAGATCTCTCATATCTAAGATATCTGTTTATAAAAATACTTTTACTAGTTCTTTTAATAGAAACACATCTATTAGAAACATAGAAACACATCATTTCAAAAATACACATAAGTAAAAAGACGTGTAATTACTCAGTGTAAAAGAAAATACCTGAAAACTATTATTAATATCTGGAGTATATAATTTTACTAATTTTACTTTGTATATGTATACACACATATGTATATATGTATATATGTATTATGGAGGGGGACAAAAATGTGTTTTACTCTTCTTTAACCTCTTTTCCTCCACTCAGTAATGAAGTTTTTCTTAAATATTCTATAATTTTCTTTATTTTATAGAATGATAATGCCATGGTTTATTTAATCAGTCCACTACAATTAGACATATAAATATATTTACTTTTTCACTATTATACTCTATGTTGTGACAAGGACCCTTGAAGCTGAATATTTTTTGCATGTCCATATTTATTTAGAACAAATTCCTGGGCAGCCCTGGTGGCTCAGCGGTTTAGCGCCGCCTTCAGTCCAGGACGTGATTCTTGAGACCCGGGTCAAGTCCCATGTCAGGCTCCCTGCGTGGAGCCTGTTTCTCCCTCTGCCTGTGTCTCTGCCTGTGTGTGTGTGTGTGTGTGTGTGTGTGTGTGATGAATAAATAAAATCTTTAAAAAAAAAATCGGACAAATTCCTGGAATTGGAATTGCTGAATTAAGGAGCATTCCCAAGTTAAACCCTTTTTTCATGCACTGCCAAATTTAGACTTCCTTCTTAAAAAGTCAAGATGTTATAGATGAAATTGATCACTAAATAGGTTCTCTGCAAGAGAGAGAGAAATGTAAGAACCATAATGGGTTATTGAGAAACTGATGGACAAGGTGTCAAGAGTTTTGGAGCCTACTCTTAGATTTGTCATTGACCAATTGTATGATTCTTTAGTGTCATTCCTTCACTAGTAAAAAGGGGAAAATAGACTAGATGTAGAAATGTTTCTGGAACTACTACATATGAATGCCTCATTTTAGTGAGATATGAAGTCTGCACATAGACTCTGTCAGGGAAGCTCATCCTTCAAGTTTCAGCTTGATTACCTTCTCTGGAAGATCCCTCACATATCTTCCCAGTAGAAGCAATTGTTTTCCTCTTTGGCTTTTCTTAGCCCTTTATCTGTTTTGTTTCTATATAGTTGTGTCTTTGATTTTTAATATTAAGCTACTTAGCCAAAGGCCATTTTATCTCGTTAAAGAACTCAGCTTAGCCTATTTTGGGGGTATCTAATGGATATTCAGTAAATATCTATGGGAGTTGAGAGTGATACATAGGTCTCCATGTCCCCAGCCTATGAAAGCAAAGTGCTTAGCCTCCTTAGCTGAGCATTGTCTTTTTCCTCTCTGAAGAGCTCACCATGTTTCTTCACTTTTGGCGGTTATTCTAAAGTGTCTCTCCTTCTGATGCCACTTCTATTTAGTAACACAATGGTTCTCAGTCTTTGGAGTCTATCAGAATTTCAGGGAGGGGGATCCCTGGGTGGCTCAGCAGGGATCCCTGGGTAGCTCAGCAGTTCAGCACCTGCCTTTGGCCCAGGGCGTGATCTTGCAGTTCTGGATCGAGTCCCATGTCCGGCTCCTGGCATGGAGCCTGCTTCTCCCTCTACCTGTGTCTCTGCCCGCCCCCCCCCATCATGAATGAATGAATGAATGAATGAATGAATAAATAAATAAATAAATAAAATCTTTAAAAAAAATAATTTCAGGGAGTTTAAAAAAAAATACCCAGAAATGAATTTCCAGGTTCTCCCTTAGGTCCGCTGAACGTGAGTCTCAGGCAGAGCTGACACCCAGTGCCACCAGTAGCTGAGCTGTCCCTACAGTGCTTGCTCGGCATCAGGCAGATTGATGTTCAAGTTCTGGCTATCTTGTTTACCAACTGTGTCTCCCGGGGAAAGTCATGTTACTACTCTAAGTGGCAATGCCTTATCTGCCAAAAGAAGGGTAAAAGTAATATGTAGCTGACAGGGCTTTTTAAATGAATATAGAAGAGAACCTACTAAAGTGCTTAGGACAGTGCTTCTAGTAGCTACAGTTCCAGCCTCAATCTTTCACTTCTTGGGTTCTGTATGTATTAATTACTTATTCATTTCTTTTTCAAATAACATGTTTTTCTAACTCTTAGAAGCTAGTATGCTCAGAATGGAGGTTTAATAATTCCATTTCCTAAAGGTAATATTTCATGTGAATTTATTCATTCCTTTAAATCAAGCATTTAGTGGTAATTCTTAGATTACCTTTACTATATATAATATATCACTGTATCTCAAAAAGCTGTCACTATCCCCCATTAGAATTCTTACTGAGAGGCCCTTGGGTGGCTCAGTCGGTTAAGCATCTGACTCGATCTCAGCTCAGGTCTTGGTCTCAGGGTTGTGAGTTTGAGCCCCATGCTGGGCTCCGAGCTGTGTGGAGTCTACCCAGAAGGAAAAAAAAAAAAAGATTTCTTACTGAAATGAATTCTTGAAATTTTCAAAATTTTGTTACATTTATTAAACATGTTTTCTCATCCTACGCATAGTTATCTCTTCCCAGTTACCTTTATTTTCTAGGTCCTTGGAATCATGTGGTTTTTTTTTTCCCCTTTTTCCTTTGCTTTGCATACAATTTTTTTTTTTAATTAAGACTCTTTTTTTTTTTTAACATCAATTTTAGGCCCATGGCAAAAGGGAGGGGAAAATACAGAGATTTTTCCATATACCCCGTCCCCATACAAGCATGGCTTCCTCCATCATCAACATCTACCAGATGGTATCTTTGTTATAACTGAACCTACACTGATAGATCATAATCACCCACGCTGTAGTTTACATTACTATTTACCCTTGGTATTATACATTCTGTGGCTTTGGAGAAATGTATAATAACATATATCCATTTTGCGGTATCATACAGAATATTTTCACTGCTCTAAAAATCCTCTGTGCCCTCTCCCCCTATCCCTGGCAATCACTGATCTTTTTACTATCTGCTTAGTTTTGCCTTTTCCAGAATATCATACAATGTAGCCTTTTCAGATTGACTTCTTTCACTTAGCAATATGCATTTAGGGTTCTTCCATATCTTGTCAAAGCTTGATAGTTCAATTCTTTTTAGTGCGAATTGTGTTCCCTTGTCTGGATGCACCACCACAGCTTATTTATTCATTCACCTACTGAAGTGCATCTTGGTTGCTTCCAAGTTTGGGTAGTTATGAATAATGATGAATAAAGCTCCTATAAACATCTGTGTGTAGCTTTTAGCATGGATGTAAGTTTTCAGCTCTTTTGGAGTGCAATTGCTGGATCCTATGGAAAGAGTATGTTTAGTATTGTCTTCCAAATGGAAGCTATCTTCCAAAATGGCTGTGCCATATTGCATTTTCACTACGAACGAATGAGAGTTCCTGTGTTCCATATCCTCATCAACATTTGATGTTGTCAATCTTATGGACTGGGGCCATTTTAATAGGTGTGTAGTGGTATCTTGTTGCTTTAATTTGCATTTCCCTGATAACATATGATGGTAGGGCATCTTTTCATATGCTTATTTGCCATCTGTATATCCTGTTTGGTGAAGTGTGTATTAAGGTCTTTGGCCCATTTTTAAATTGGGTTGTTTCCTTATTTTTGAGTTTTAAGAGTTCTTGGTATATTTTGGTACATAATCACTTGTGCCTTTTGCAAATACTTTCTCCCAATCTGTGGCTTGTCTTCCTATTCTTTTGACACTTTCACAGAGCAGTTTTTTTTTTTTTTAAGATTTTATTTATTCATGAGAGACAGAGAGAGAGAGAGAGGGGCAGAGACACAGGCAGAGGGAGAAGCAGGCTCCATGCAGGGAGCCCAATGTGGGACTTGATCCTAGGTCTCCAGGATCAGGCCCTGGGCTGAAGGCGGCGCTATATTGCTGAGCCACCGGGGCTGCCCCACAGAGCAGTTTTTAATTTTAACAAAGTCCAGCTTATCAATTATTTCTTTCTTGGATCATGCTTTTGGTGTTGTATCTAAAAAACCATTGCCATACCCAGTGTCGTCTAGGTTTTTTTCCCCTATGTTGTCTTTTTTTTTTTTTTTTTTTTTTTTTTTTTCCCCTATGTTGTCTTATAGAAGTTTTATAGTTCTGTGTTTTACATGTAAGGCTGGGATCCATTTTGTATTAGTTTTTTGTGAAGGATGTGAGGTCTGTGTCTGGATTCTTTTTTTTTTGCATGTGGATGTCCAGTTGTTCGAGCACCATTTGTTGAAAAGACACTCTTTGCTTTGTTGTATTGCCTTTGCTCTTTTGTCAAAGATCACTGGGCTATATAATTTGTGTGTGCATGCTTTTTTTAATCTACTATTGAATACTCTAATATTTCTTCTGCTTTGTTTTCTGTAACATTCCTTTTGTATTTTTATATAGCTTCAGGAAATCACACTTGAACTATAAGCGGTAGCCTCCTTATTGTCTTTGTAGCCTTCAGTCTCTTTTTTCCTTCTCATCCAGGAATATTTATTTCAAAGCTCATTCTCTTTGCAAAACTAGCTGGTTCTGTCAGAGAATCTCGAGGGAATTCTAGAAACAGCATTGTAAGGGATCTTAAATATCATTGAGTTCACATACTTTTGTTTGAATTTTCTCTCCATTTTTGCTAAATAGCTTCCGTCAAGTTCCTTAGTCTAAGCTTGGATTCCTGCAGTGACAGGGGACTCATTCTCTTTGAATGTCGCAATCCATTTTTGGGATAACTGCATGTGAGACTTCTGTACTTTACAGTGAGATGTGTATCCTTGTTGCTTCTACAAGCTTTAGTTCTCTCCCCTAAGACTCTATAGAACAAGAATGCTTCTCCTTCCTAATGAATACCTTTAAGGCATATGAAGAGAGCTGTTCTGTCCAGACTAATGTCCTGCAAGATTCATCTTTTTGCTAAGCTAAAACTCCCAGCTTGGTTGGTTCCTCCAGCCAGTCCTTTTAGAATTTATTTTCAGCCCTTTACCATCCTATTCACATTTCTCTGAACTTTAATATTTATTTGTATTCTCCTTAAGTTATGATACCTGGAAATCAGTGGTGTCCTCCAAGTGTCTCCTCTTTTCTAAAATAGACCAGAACTCTCCATCCTTTGTTCAAAACTTCAGTCTTCTTTTAATGCACAGTGGAATTGCATTAACATTTTTGACATCCATATTCTATCTTGGATTCTATCTCATGTTGAATTACTATTGAGTAAAACCCCCAAATCACCTCTCACAAAAACCATACCTCCCCCAGCTGTACTTAGTTAAAGAAATCTTAACATTTATTCTTGATAACTTGTTAAGTAGAATAGTTCTTTGGTGTTCTACAGCTACAACCTGTCAAGGAATAAAAAATGTGTACTGAGTTCTCAGCTTATTATTTAATTAAGGCTATAGAATATATATACTAAATAAGATAAAAACCTTAGAACTCTTAAAAATGACTTAATATAGTATCAGTTGTTAACTATGAATGGTTCTCAGTGTTCTCTGGCCTGCATTAGACTCACCTGGGGACAGGGTCACTTTCTTCAGCTCCACTCCAGGCTTAATGAATTCAAATTTCTAGGAGTGGTGCCTGAAAATCTGCATTTTAACAGGCTGCATTGAACATTGGTGCATGTTAAAGCTTGACTACTAACTGTAAGTGTTGGAGAATAGAACGTAAGATGTGAGGTGACATTGACATAGTCAGATGTGACATGGTTAGGTGGCATTTCTTAAGGAGGTGATTTCTGAGGAACAGAAGAACATGAACTTGATAGAGTATGTAGAAGTTCCAGGTATAGGAAAAGAAAGAATAAGTTGTCTGCTAGAGAAAAGATATTTGCTAGTCTGCAGCAGATGCCTTATAGAGAGAGCAGCAAGTAAAAAAAGTTGAAAGCTAAGGAAGAGAGCGAAGAAGAAAGAGAAAGCTGTAAAATTCTGAAACCAATAAGAATACATCCTGCCAGATGGCAGCAAGGCAGGACCTGCCATAGTAGAGGCATGATCTTTGTCATCAAGAATTCATGAAATACCAGGCCACACCCTAGGAGGGAGTGTAGAAGGGTGGGGGTGTCAGCAGAGATTAGTTTGGAGAGTTGCTACACATACCCCATCTTTAGTTCTAGGCTATCTAATGAGAAGATCTATATTAAATCTCAGTTGACTAATTTGGATATAGACCAGTCAGGTGGTAGACATCACACAGCTGCTTGGTGCTCAGGGCGTAGGCCTTTTTCACTTTATCGTAACGGAACTCAAAGTGTTCTTAAGAGTATTTTAAAGTTGGCAGGGCACAGCAAGTTGCTGCTAGACAGAATGATACCCATGGATGATCAGAGACCTGACTGGCCAAATGGGGTCAGGAGTGAGTTTTTAGTCTTAAATATTTCATTTCCTCAAATATTTAGTAAGTGCACAGCTCAGCAAATGCAGATGATAGCCTGTGTTAGATGCTGATTGGCAGTCTTTGAAACAAACAAATAAAAAAACAGGGCTCCTGTATTATGAGTTGATGGAAGTGATGCTCCAAGTCCACACTGCATGGCTGGAAATTCAAAACTATTTCTTTAAGTAATCATCATACTAGTAAAACGATGAGTTGGATGGAACTAAGAACATAGTCATGATTCTAGGAGAAGCTGAATTGTGCAAACTTTAAAACAAAAGATCAAATATTAACATCAGCTTTTTTTTTTTTTAACATCAGCTTTTGATTGTATTTTTGCAAGTTTAAAAATAAGCATTCAAGTCTGGTTTGCACAACTGCAGAGAGAAGCTTGCAAGACGTGTGAATATGTCCTGACTTGCCACTCGTCTGTTGATAGTCTCCCTCTTAAGCAAACATGGCAGATTTGTCGGCATTTGAACTGGAAGCTACCTGGACTTCCCCCTTAAATATCAGCTGTCGTTCAAAACCCACTTTATACTTTCTCTCTTTACAGATCATGTTGTCCACGAAATGAATTAAACACTCCTTACCATGATGCTAATTTGACAGAGATCACTTCTAATATATTATCATTCTGTTCACTCTTGTGTAAAATCGATGTGTTGTTGTTGCTTTTATATATAATTTTTCCTCTTTCAGATACCTAAAAGAGACTGACAGTTCTTCCTCAATGTAGCTTGCCTCTGATATCACCTCAGGAAAACAAAGAAAATTCACTGCTTTTTAAAATGAAATAGCCTAGCAAACATGCTTGTCACTTTTTTGGGATGTTGTTTTATAAGACTATAAATAGCAAACATTACTGTTTATTCATTTTAGTGCAGTGGTATGGTTATATGTTTTTCATAGAGCTATTTTAAGAAGAGAGGTTATAATTAGCATATTAGATATCTTATATTTTCATGTATCATTTTCATCAGAGGGCTGGATAAGCCTTATAGTGGATAAGGTCATCTTTGATTTAGACTCTCAGATCAGAAATAATTTCAAGTTATTTGTAGCATACACCTTACAGCCTCTTGAAGTTGTCCCCACCAAGATTTGTATGATTATAGTCACTGGATACCAACACCTGGGGCTCAAACAGTATTCCAAGTTTTATGCATTGCTGAAGAATTAATTGCTAATTCAACTGAAAGAGAGAAGTGAGGTGGGAAGGCATAACATGCTAATCTACCTCAAATGTAGAGGCAAAGGGTAGGTTATGGTCATCTAGGATGGCAAATTTGCTTTTGGATGAAGTACCCAGAAATAGCCTCAGTTCCTCCCAGTAGCACCAAATTATTGCAGATGAGTGCCAGCAGAGCAGGGTGTGTGCTCCCTGAGAGAGGGAAGTGGCAGCTAGGGATTATGACAGTAGTTATGTTGGAGAAACACAGGGGACTTTGGAGAAGAAATATGCTTATGGTAGAACTAGGAGTGGAGGAGATAGAAAGATATATACACATGGAACTGATAATCATGGTAGCTTGGTTTATGTGGATGAGCTACGTGTTGATCCTAAATGAGCTTGGAAAACTTGAGACATAGGTATGAATAGACTCTGCCTGAGGCATAAGGGAAGTAGGTAGAATTGACTCTGATAGTAATCCACCTGGAAGCCATGGAGAATCCTGACTTACTGAAACACTCGTGAAATCTTTGTGAAACTGCTGTGATCCAACTCATTTACTGCTGTGCTCATTTGGAGCTTGAATCCATCAGCAAAATATATACTATCATTTGCAATGTTCAGGTGACAGTAGTGTCAGATAAGGGACCACAGTTGGCAGTCTCAGAATTCCATAAGCAAAATAGTCATTTATTTTCAAGCTTTACAGGTCACCTAGCAATGATATAATTCTCAGAGAACAGCTGGGAGTCTGGTTGCATTTCATTGCTCATCTCCAACAAGATGGTAAAGTATAAGCTAGTTATTAATTAATAGCCAGTATTTATGAGCTCTTACTATATGCCAGCACATATGCTAAGTGCTTTATGTGTGTTATATTTAATCCTCATACTAACCTTCTGAGGTAGTTGCAGTTATTATCTCTAGCTAGCAAAACTGAAAAACCAGAATTTGAAACCAGGCAAGCTGAGTCCAGAGCCCACGATCTCAACAATGTATATAAAACAATTCATTTAATATAAAGATTGTCTTTTATTCTGAGATTACATCCATCCTACCTTTTGATATGAAAATATATGTCTTTTTATGAAATGGTGGTGTTAGGAGGTGTCAGATTTGATTTTGTTGTTACTGTTTAAGAAATCTTTACCTTGCAAAATAGGGGATCCCTGGGTGGCGCAGCGGTTTAGCGCCTGCCTTTGGCCCAGGGCGCGATCCTGGAGACCCGGGATCGAATCCCACGTCGGGCTCCCGGTGCATGGAGCCTGCTTCTCCCTCTGCCTATGTCTCTGCCTCTCTCTCTCTTTCTCTCTGTGACTATCATAAATAAATAAAAATTAAAAAAAAAAAAAGAAATCTTTACCTTGCAAAATAAAAACTAAGCAACCCATGACAACAATTCTCCCCCTTTTAAAAAAATAAAAGGCCTAAAAGTTTGTGAAAATCAAAGTCTGAGAACCAGTACTCGGAAAAGTAAGACTGTTAGTAATTTTTAATGTTCTCTAGGACTTTTCACTCAATTTATTTCCTAATGCGTTTAATCCAATCAATCCTCATCTGTCTGGCACCTGACCACAAATCATATGTTCGTCCTTTGGACAAATACCTATTGTGAAACATAATTAAAATGCAGTTTTGTGGTTCATATTCTAGGAAGTTGTTAAAAACTCTTTATGACAAGTAGTCTAGAATAAGGTACAAGCAAGCCTTGTACTATAAATGCTTTACTGAATGTATTCTTACAGTGAGGTTCCAGTGTCTCATTAACTTAAATCCTTAGTAAACAATGGCATTATCATTGGCTATGTTTATTTCTTGAGCATTTTATATTGTTCATACCTTTAGTGGTAGCTATTATATAATGATAGGGTTAATAAACATTAACCTTTTTTCATTGTCAGTAACATTTGGAGAACAAAATGAGAGAGCAAGAGTAGCCCTGCTAGAGAAGAAGGAACAGGGGAGCCAGATAAGAAGCTGACTTTCTTGCTGAGTGAAATCTTCAGCGTGTTTTATTTCTGTTATTCTGGACTTTGTTGTCCTCGCTAGTGATTTGTTCAATAATTTGTCTTCACAGTTCTTTAACTTCCTCATTTCCAGTAAATTTTCCTTCATTCCATCTCAGCAACCCCCTCTTTGGTCATACCCAAGGCTTCACTGTCTCCAGTAACCAACACTTCAGGAATCTCAGTATTAAGCATTCTGCTCTCCAGCCGCCTCCCATTCTTCCATGTTTCTAGAATTACCCTCACCCAAGCTCTAGCAGCTTGGTTCCCACAGGATGCTCCCGTTAATTTACTCTGTCACTTCCCAACCTTTTTATTCTCTCTTCCCTATTTACTCAGCTTCAGTTTCATGGTCTATCATATATGTCCTCAAATACAACCTTAATGGCCTTGCTCCTCATCTTCTATGTATGTCAAAGTCTTAGCTACCTGCCTACTCTGTGTTAGTACCCAGACTATTGAATATGTCTTAAGAAGAGCACAAACTGTGGTGTTTGATCTTAATTTAAATTTAAGAAGCACATCTCAGATGGGCCCTAAGTGTTATTGGAATCAGTATTTCTTGCTATTTCTTCTGTATTAGTCTAGCCACTTAACTCTCCTTCTCTCTTTTTTTAAATTGAAAAATTTTTTTTTATTCATGAGAGACACAGAGAGATGCAGAGAGAGAGAGAGGCAGAGACACAGGCAGAGGGAGAAGCAGGCTCCATGCAGGGAGCCTGACGTGTTACTCGATTCTGGTCTCCAGGATTACGCCCTGGGCTGAAGGGGGCACCAAACTGCTGAGCCACTCAGGCTGCCCACTCTTCTTCTCTTTAAGGTGACTAGTTCCTCTTCTCCATTCTCCTCAGACCTCTAGCACCACCTCTTCCAATCCATCCTTACCAGGAGCTGATACCCTCATGATTTCATTGAGAAAATAGAAGTAGTCTGAAGAAAACTGCCTCATAATCCCTACCACCAAATGTAGCATTTGTTGCATGAGTTAGTTCTGTCCCAGAACTTTATTTACTCCTATATTCAAATATAATTAGCAACTTAAATTCTAATATCATTTATAAATCTGTTTTTGGGGATGCCTGGATGGCTCAGCGGTTGAGCTCTGCTTTCAGCTCAGGGCATGATTCTGGAATTCAGCAATCAGGTCTCACACTGGGCTCCCTGGAGGGAGTCTGCTTCTCTCTCTCTGCCTATGTCTCTGCCTCTCTCTCTCTCTCTCTCTCTCTCTGTGTCTCTTATGAATAAATAAATAAAATCTTTAAAAAATCTGTTTTTGGCCATTTTAGATATGCTTCTCACAACCATCATCCTTTAAATTACTATAACCAAGAGTTAATATGTTTGTGCCTTAACCACATAAAAACTGGGTATTCTTAAGAAGATGATTATTAACAGGGGCAGTTAGTAAAATAAGCACTTCAGGAATTGAACACAGGAAATTAAGAGAAGAAATCCTTTGGAACTATGTTTGATTATGCTGTTAGCCCACAAACATATAGTTCTTACTTATATAAGTGATAGAGGAAGGAGAAAAAATGTGAATGAAGATAAAGCTTCAGACTTTGTGGATGAGAAAAAGTCATGTGACAGTTTTGCCTTCATACTTTGGGAAACTTAGGTAATAGAATTTAGTTATAAATATGTTGACTTTAAATTTATGCTGTTATTTGCCTCATGTTGCTCAACTTAAAGATTCAGTTTTGAAAAAAAAATAAAGGAGTTAAAACCAAAAAAAGTCATGTTTCTTACGCCAGCTTTAATGAAATTTGTATTTATAGAGTTGAGTAAGAGTCTGCACCTTACCTAACACTGTGAGTAGCTTAGATAATCACAACAAAGAGGAGAGTCCCTCATTGACCTGAATTCACTTACCTGTTGGCACCTGTCTGCTCAGGCATGGGTTTCTACACATTTTCCCAGTTTCCTATGTTCTTAACAAACCTTTATCATGCTTTCCAGGATCATCTCCTCATTCTTCATTTTGTAGATGACCTAGCTCCTGCTTCACATAGTAAGTAGAGCCCAACAGGTATAATCTCAGCTCACTTCCTCAACCCCCTTTTACTTAACTAATTTCTAATCTTGGGAGAAGAGATTTCCTTGCAAGGTATCTACTGAAATCCCTCCTTTGTATCCCCAGGGTTCCCCAAATTGTGGTACCTGTCCTTGCTTATATTATTTAGCTTCCTTCTCTACCTCAACCCGAAATGATCTGACCCCGACCTAAGACCTTATGGCCCAGATCAGCATGAACTTCCTGGTTTTTAAATTTAGCATTCTCTTTCCAGTTCCCACCCTCTGTCTCTGCAGCATTTGTTCCTATTGTCACACTCCTCTGCTTAAAACTTCTTGTGGGGGAAAAAAAAAAAAACTTCTTGTGGCTTTTCATGTGCCCAGAGCAGGTGTTCAAAAACATAGAACCAGTAGTTCTGATCTTTTCTGAGCTTTCAACCTGTATTTTTAATGACCATTACTGCCTGAATCTCAAATATGTTATAGTCAAAAACAAAATTCTAATTTCCTCTAACCTCCTCTTGCTAACTTATTAGTTATGTTCTGGGGTTATCATCATTTTACCATGTGTCCAGGCTACTTACCTTAAGGTCAACCTTGATTCCTCCTCTTTCTCTTAGTTTTCTTTGGTCTCTGAGCTCTGATGAATATCTCCCAAATCTTCCTTTCTTTTCCTGCTACAATTTTTTAGGACTGTTGCCTCTTTCCATTTCCTGTCTCTTGTCTGGGTTATTTCAATAAATTCAGGGGTTTTATATTTGGATTTCATGAATAGACCTCAGAGGATCTAAGAATACCCTCAAAATTACATGCAAATTTTTTGTACATGTGCATTTTTCAGGAAAGGCCCATTAGACTATTCTATAGGAAAGAAAGTAAGAGATAGAATGAGAGAATATGACAATTTAAATGAGCCAGTTCCACTGAGTTCTCTTCTTTCCTGCTCTTGTCTATGTAGTTCACCAGCCAGGGCACTGATCTCTGAGGAGTGAGACACTAAGAAGACATAAAGAAAGACCAGGTGACAGCAGTCAGTTCAGCTTACAGACAATGCAGTCCAGTGGCCACAGATTAGAGGCCTTTCTAGCATCAAAGCCACATCTTAATGTCCTGCAGAAGCTCAGGAGAAAGCTGGGGCATCAGTAGGGAGGTGGCCTCCTAAGGCCTCTGGACCCATTTGTTTAAATGCTTCCAGAGAGTTTGGGCAGAAATGAAAGGTTAATTGGCAAAAATCCAGAGCCAGCCAGTGAGGCAGTGTCCCCAGGAAAAGGTTAAAAACATTCCTCCCACTACACTTTTACCCTCTGATCTTTATTCCTTAGTCCTTCCTCCACTCTACCACCAGTTAGTTTTTAAACATATATTTCACTGTGCACCTTCTCTGATTAAAAGCCTCAGGGTTTTTATAAAACAAATGAAAAACTCCTGGGCATGGTGTCAAGGCCTTCCATAGTTGGTAGCCTATCAGCTCATCTTCAGACCCTCCCGTCCCTTCCTCTCCTTTCCCCTCCCCTTCCCTCCCTACCCCTCCCCTCCCCCCCCTTCTGTCCCCTCCCTTCCCATCTAAGGCTGTAGCTGCAACAGGTTACTACTGGCTGTTTTGAAAGGATGGCTTCTATGTCCATGCCTCTATGCCTTTGATCATGCTAGTTTTCCTTGTTAGGTGCCATTTCCCCTCCTGTGCCCAATCATGAACCTCCTGCTGTCCTTCAAGTCCTACACTAAGTGCTGTTTTCCCCTGTGTCCATCCCTAATTTTCTGCCATTACTCTGGCAGAATCAATCTCTCTTGGCCAGGTTCCAAAAACATTTCATACATATCTCTGATAATGTCATATTATATTGTAGATAACCTATTTTTATTTCTGTCTTTCCTACTAAACCAGAAATGCCCTGCAGGTAGGGACTGCCTTTTTCATGTTTGTATCCCTAACACCTAGTTTCATACCTAGTCCAAACAGGAGCTTAATACACTTTTGTTGAATGGAATTACTTACGAAGAGTTTTTATGACTCATTTAAAATTAGAGACCAATGCTTATTTAATAAGTCAGAATAGGCTATAATAATAGTAGTAATAACAAAGTCCCATTTCCACTGCTTATTCAAGTAACTGCTTCCTTTGTGGAAGTGGATTTTGAAAATCTTCACATGTCACTGTATATTTTTGATGTGTTTTCTTGAGATCCTGAAAGAATTACAGTTCTAATGCAGACTAGAGCCTTTATGACATTCCTATTGGTGTCCTGTTGAATAGATTCTATCATTTCAGAGATCTGTATGATATACAGTAGTTCCATGGATATACATTTTATCTCTTTCAGACTTCATGGTAATATTTTGTGAATTGTTTATAAAGTCTGAGTCCATTTAACTCAAACCACATTAAATTGAGCATTTTCCACATATGAAAACAGAGTTACGGAGTTAAGACTCTAGTACGTACAGTCCCCAACTTATGATGGTTTGACTTAATGGTTTTTTTGACTTTATGATGGTGTAGAGGTGATATACATTCAATAGAAACCATACTGCAAATTTTGGATTTTGGTCTTTTCCTGGGCGAGAGATGGGCAGCACAATATTCTCTTACGATTCTGGGCAGCAGCATCCATGGTTCCCAGTTGGCTATGCTATCTCAAGGGCTGTCTTCAGCGTACAATGGGTTTATCAGGAGGTAACCTCATCATAAGTTGAGGAAGATCAATATATATATATATTAATATAGTTTCATTCTGCTAAATTTGCAAGGTCCCAGTCACCATAAATATTTTATTAGGTATTTAAAATTAGTTCAGTAGGGCAGCCCGGGTGGCTCAGTGGTTTAGCGCCAACTTCAGTGCAGGGCGTGATCCCGGAGACCGGGGATCGAGTCCCACATCGGGCTCCCTGCATGGAGCCTGCTTCTCCCTCTGCTTGTGTCTCTGCCTCTCTTATCTGTCTCTCATGAATAAATAAATAAAATCTAAAAAATAAAAAAATAAAAATAAGAATAAATTAGTTCAGTTATGAAAGTAAACACTTCATAAATTAAGAGCTTCAAATGATTTTTTAAAATGGTCTTCTTTCCCTAATTTTCTTTGAGGAAAGGAATCAACAACAATTTACTTATTCAGTCATTTACGGAGTACATATTATGTGCTAGGCATTATGGTGGATGTTTGCGATTCCAGATTGATGAGATAGCACCTGCCTTTGAATAGTTCATGGTCTACTGGAGAAGGTATATAAACAAATAATTGCAACTAACTTTGGAGAAGAGTAAGGAAACTCTTTTGAGAACCCATGGTGAAGTTGAGAATGGATGTCTGCAGATGAATTTGTGGATAAAGAAGCAATGAGCTAAAGGGAATTCATACTTGATTTTTTTTTAATATGTGAAGTAGGAATCTAGATCTTTTCTATGCATTAAGTGCATGAGATATTGCTTGAGAAGAGAAGGAGAGTGAAGATCTGGATAACTAATGTGACGACTGGGAGGTGGACTAACAGAAACCAGTAAAGGATGGCATGCGGTATTGAGAAACAGTGAGTGTGGAACTGAAATTGGATAACATGAAACTGTGAGAATCCCAGTCAGGACAGTGGTGTGATTTTCTCTGGCTGTGCTCTGTGACCAACATGAAGGTGCAGTAAAAGTCATATTGTGTTTAGGCCTGTGGGAGGAGTAGAATAGAACTGTAAGAAGGATAAGGAGTTGAAAACCCCTGAAAGAAAGTATAGCTTTTTTTTTTTTTTTAAGTATTTATTCATAAGAGACACACACAGAGAGAGAGAGGTAGAGAGAGAAGCAGGCTCCTTGCAGGGAACCTCATGTGGGACTCCATCCCAGATCGCGCCCTGAGCCGAAGGCAGATGCTCAACCGCTGAGCCACCCAGGTGTTCTGAAAGTATAGCTTAATGTGGAAGGAAGTACTGTTAGGAGGAAATTGATAAACTTGGAGAAAGTTAAATTAGAGGATGAAGATAAGGCCTGGTACTTTGTAGGTCCTCAGCAAGTCTTCATTTCTCTTTTCTGGCTTCCCTTTCCTGTGCCTTGTTTTACCACTGCCATGACCACCTGCCTCTGCTGTGGTTTATATGAATAATTTCAAATCATGATGATAGCAGTTGGCTTGGAGGGTAAGATTAGTGGCCAGGCTCCAAAGTCTTCATTAAAAGTGCCCCAATGGTTTGGATGCTGGCAGTGCCTCATGATATTGGCTTCTAGGGGAAGCTCAGGCCTTACCCCTTGTCTCACTACTACTTGTGCTCCAAGGGTGGATCAAGGGCAAAGACATTTTATTGAGCCATGTTTCTCAGGCCAGGAATTTACTCTGTGATGAGAAGAGTTAAGACTCTAAGCCTTTAAGGGTTTCCACTAAGTTTCCCCTGTCTCTACAAATCTAACCATAAACACAGATCTCATTTCTTTAAAGGATTTAAAAGGGAGTCTTTTTTTGACATATGGAAGCAATGACCATACTGGCAACCCAAAGGGTCTTCCTACTCAGAATCTAAAATATATAGTAGAGTTGGTTGTACCTTGTGATTTCTTTTTTGTGAGTTATTAAATATATTGTCATAATTTTTAAAATTATTTTTAAGACTTTCATCCCAAATAAAGACTAACTATTATCTGTGGAAACATACTGTTTATATTTCATTTTTAGAAATTTTCTTTTTCACCTGTACTTTTGAGCATAACACTGAAAACTAATAAATCGTTATTTCACAAAGTGTTTTTTTTGGTGTAGTAAAAGGAAAAAACTCAAAAGATTCACGCATCCTAAGTGTGAGACTGCTAGAAAGGTGAGAGTTCCTAAAGTTAGTAAACTGAAACCACAGGTCCTTGAAATCTTAGAAATGGAGTAAATGCTCAAGAAGAGTTGGTTAAAAAAATCCTGGGGAGTCTAAATCACCAGTCTTATTCTTTCCCTTTTGTTACTGACACCTTTTAAGGCATTTAGTAATGCTTACCTAGGAAAGAATTGAATACTATTCTTTTGAAACTTCATCTTTATCTGGGTGGCGCTGAGAAAAGCATGTGCCTCCTTTGGCATTAGTCACATGAAGTAGGACATTCAGCTTTATCCACCAAGTCGTAACATCCATCTGGATCCTATGGATTGCTCTATACCAGCCAATGCAAAACATGTTTGCCCATTCTTCAAGGGCTTGTGTTGACAGGTAGACTTGTAATTTCTATGACTAAGATATAGTTTCCATAGCCTCCTGTATCATAATAGATTTTGTGTTGGGTTAAATTTGCCTAAAAGTAGATCTCTTTTGTTCTTTGACTTTAAAGTAAAAGATAATGGAAAACAAGTAATAGTTCCTAATTAGATATTTAGGTCAGAGACCTTTTCAGAGTTAAAAATATTTGTTCTAAATGATAGTTCAAATATACTTTTCCAAAGACCTTTAATTGGCAGCTTTCACCCTCAAATATTGGTACTCATGTAGGAATTGTTTCTGGATTTTCTATTTAAAAAAAGAGTTTTAGGGGTACCTGGCTGACTCAGTCACTAGAGCATGGGACTCTGGATCTCTAGGTCATGAATTCAAGCCCCATGTTGGGTGTGAAGCCTACTTTAAAAAAAAGGGGGGGGGAGAGCTTTAATTGTTCATTCTTGTTGTGCTCATGGCAGTTGGATATTATATGTTAATGGAATGACTGTAGTTTTCCTAACATGCATACTAAGAAGAAAGAAAATTTTCCTTCAGATATCTTACTTGGATTTTAGTTGATATAAGACTGTTTTCTTTTCCTTTTTAGGTTGCAAACATGTTAAAGGCATCCTGTTGTACGGGCCTCCAGGTTGTGGTAAGACTCTCTTGGCTCGACAGATTGGCAAGATGTTGAATGCAAGGGAGCCCAAAGTGGTCAATGGGCCAGAAATCCTTAACAAATATGTGGGAGAATCAGAGGCTAACATTCGTAAACTCTTTGCTGATGCTGAAGAGGAGCAAAGGAGGGTAATGTTAATATAATTTAGTAAAAGTTTGTTATCACTTATATGATGAATGAAACCCAAAGCTATGGGGGAACACTTGTTATGTGATCCATATTTTGAAAAACATGCAGGTAAAATTTATTTAGTACTGTATTATATCACTGAACCAGGGATTATGGGGAATTTACATGATGTGAGCAGATGCTATTACCCACATGTAAAAGCCAAAGGTTTTGCAAAAGCAGATCATGAATTTATTTTCAAGTGCCACTTTTATTCCACTTTACTTTCAGAGACTTGAACTCATTTATCCTTTGGAAAAGGAGGAAATTAAATTCATAAAATGACTTATAGGATTATCTATATGTAAGGTTCATGTGCAGAAAGCTAGTTTATTTAGCACTGAGTCTCCTCAGTTGTAGAATGACAAGTGTGAGTTGTTAGGTTTCAAAGGAAAGTTTAATGTGGGTCTTAGAAAAAATTAATTAAAAGTCAAACCAGAGTATACCAATTGTTATGGTTAATTTTATGTCAGTTTGATTGGGTCTCAGAGTGCCCACACATTTGGTTAAACATTATTCTAGGTGTGTTTGTGAGGATATTTCTGGGTGAGATTACCATTTGTATTGGTAGACTGAGTAAAGCAATTGCTCTCCCTAATATGGGTGGGCCCCATTCAATCAGTTGAAAGCCTGACTAGAACAAAAGGGCTGCTCCTCTCCTAAGAGGGAATTTCCTACTGCCTGACTGCTTTTATCTGAGCCATCAGTATAATGCATTTCAGCATCTACTGATATCAGCATTTCTCTGCCTTTATACTGATACTGAAACTTCAGCTCTTCCTGAGTCTCCAGCTTGCAAGTCTTTGGACTAGAACTATACCTTTGACTCTTTTGTGTCTCCAGCCTGCCAACTGCAGATCTGGAGACTTATCAACCCCCATAATTGCGTCACCCAATTCCTTATAATTACTCTTTCTGTAGATAGATGTAGATCTCTATTTAGATCTATATAGATCTGTGTGTGTGTGTGTGTGTGTGTGTGTGTGTGTGTGTGTGTGTATGTATTTTCAGGTGACCAGTAGGATGGATCTATAGATCCATCTAATGATTATATTTCTCTAGAAAACCCTAATACACTAATATTAACAGATTTATTTCATTGACAATGTTTAAAAACATTGCCAGATTTATTTCATTGACAATGTTTAAAAACATTGCCATAGGATTTCCTAGCAACACAGTAGACTAGGTAACCTGAAAACTTGTCTTCTATAAACATCTTCAAATGCTGGGTAAAATATAACTAAAATCATATTAAATGCATAATTTACTTCTCAGAAAAGAAAAGGACATCTTCAGAAATGAAAAAACTTTGAAAATTAGAGTGGTAAAGATATGAGCTGCAGCTTTTGGTTTTGGTAATGTATGAGTTTGGGTTTTAGTATCCACTAGTAGGCAGAAAATAAGTCTTTTAACCTACTTAAGGTGTGAACTAGGAACTGAAACCTTCAAAGGGGTTGTGTCTTCAATGAAAAGAATGGACTAGAAATTGCTCACCAGCACGAAGAAATAAAAACATTTAGCTGTCTGAGTTCTGCTGTGGGAGTTAAAGAATCTCTAATGGGAATTCTGAACTACGGATTCTTAACTCATGCTTAGGATTTGAAAACACACATGCATATCACTACTGCCATCACCACTGCCACCATCACCCCTGAGCTATGTGGTTTGGGGTCCCCATGCTGAGAAATTGATTTAAAAATGAATCCTGGACTAATGATAGTATGGGGTTGATAGATATAAGCAAACCTCTGGAGAGGAGGAAAATGGAGGCTCAGAAAAAAAGGTCCCAGTGTGTAGGGTCACTATTCCTCTGGAGATATTAGCCATTTCTGGAAGGAGCTGCTAAACAGCTATGCAGCCCTTTTAACAGGCCAGCAGGAGTAAGGGGGCAGAGTTTAAAAATCTGTGGCTTATGAAGAGAAGATACCTGATGAACATGCCTCAGTTTGAGCTGGGACTCTGGAGGGCTACACAATAGAAGCAGGGAAGTAGACATGCTGTCACAGAAGCTGCAGACCAGCTTTGAATAGCATTTCTTTTAAATATAAAATTTTCTTTAAAATTAGTTGAAGGTTTCTAAGTCACTAGTGTCCCTTGGCATCCAGCAGAATTGTAGATCCTTCCTGGAGAAAGGTAGTATCATGCAGGGCCACAAATTACTTCTGTAGTTTGCAGGTGAAATGCCTGGTTATAATCAAGAACAGTCAGGTATACAAAGACATAAAGAACTTGAAGAAAGAGAAACAAAAGGTGATCGAAATTGGACCTCCAGGTATTGGAATTCTCAGATACAGACCTTTAAAATAACTACACTTATCACATTCAAAGGGAAACAAGGTTAAGAATTTTGGCAGAGCACTGAAAACTATAAAAAAAAATCAAATGGGATTCTGGGAATGAGAAATTCAGCAACTGAAATTAAGTAGGTGGGTTAAAACAGCAGATTAGACACATCTGAAGAGAGAATTAGGGCACTGAAAGATGTTAGACAGAAATAACGAGAGACAAAGGATGAAAGCAATGAAAAGTGATAGAAAATACTAACACAAATGATGGAAGCCAGAAATCAGTTGAATGCTATTTCTCAGAAGCTAAGAGAGAACTGTTCACTTAGAACTTTATATCCAGTGAATGGATAAATTGTCATGTAAATATATAATGAAGTATTACACAGTAATAAGAAATAAACAGACTATAGTTATACACAGTTGTGAATCTCACAAATAAATGTTGAGCAAAAGAAACCAGACAAGAAAGAATACAGATTGTATGATTCCATTTATACAAGGTTCGACGAAAATAAAGTGTTTGATGATATATGCTTAGGTGGTAAACTATAGAAATAGAGAGAGAAGTAATTACCATAAAAAATCAGATTGGGGTTACCTATGGGGAATAATGGGAGGAGAGAAATTGGGAATAGTTGTAAGGACATGCTCCCACAATGCTAACCCTGTTCTATTTCTTGTTACATTATATGGATGTTCATTTTGTGATAGTTCCTTGAAACATGCATTCATATTTTGTGAACTTTCCCTCTCTGTATGCCATACTTCACAATAAAATGTTTAAAAGAAGTAAACTTAATAATCACTGTATAAGATGGCAATAATAGTCATCAATAAAGTTTTTTTTGTTGAACACCAATAAAAAATTAATTTATTAAAAAAACTTTTTTTGTGAAGGATAGAACTAAAATATGAAAAAAGACATGGGAAGTGAATTAAATCTTTATAAGATCTTCATACCATTTGGGAAAAGATAGTACTGTTAATTAACATCAAACTGTTAGTGAAATGTGTATGTAAAAATTGTGCATAACTTTCACACTTTTCCAAAGCATGAGGAGGAGCTGGGAAAAGAATAAAGAAAATCCAAATACTTTAGAAGGCAAGACTCAAAATGTGAAGATACTGGAAATGTAACTTTAAAAAAAATTTAACTTACTTCAAGCCAAAAAGATAAGGTACCTAGAATTAAATCTTAACAGGAAAATTAAAGGAAAAAATCATAAACATTTTTGAGACTCTTTTTTCAAGAACTAGTAATGATAAAAAATGTTTACAAGTAAGAATACTGACAATATCATTAAGTGATACTAATTTATAAATTTATGCTTTTCCAGTCAAGTCTGGCAAGAATATTTTGGAATTTGACAACTTGGTGGGGTTTTTTTGTTTTGTTTTGTTTTGTTTTGTTTTGGATACTTGAAGAGCTTTGAAAATTTTGGAAAATTATGAAGACATATATATATATATATATATCATGATTGTATAATCTTGATATACATATCAGGAATACGTAATTGTGTCAATTACTACTGAAAGTTGTAGTAATCGAGACGGTTATATTTTCTTGCATAAACAGACCAAGGAAACAGAATAGAACACAGAAAGAACTCGCTATATGAAAAGTGATAATACAAATCAAAGGGGAAAGAATAATCCATGAATCAGGATGAGATCATCAGCTTTCTGTTTAGGTAAAGATAAAATACAGTCCTTATCATATCATACAGAATTGCAAAATGGATTTGCAAGAAATAAACTAACCAGAGTAAATGTTTTTAGAAGAAATCTAGGCCAAAAGCTTTAAGAATAAAGGCTAGAGAAGAATTTCTTAAAAAAAAAAAAAAAGGTTTTATTTAGAGTATGTGCACACACACGCAAGTGGGGAGAGAGGTAAAGGAAGAGGGACAGAGAGAGAAAGACTCTCAACCAGACTCTGCTGAGGAGAGAGCCCAACTCGGGGCTCAGTCTCACAACCCTCAGATTGTGACCTGAGCTGAAACCAAAAGTAGGCAGCTTAACCTACTGAGCCATCTAGGCGCCCCAAGAAGAATTTCTTTATTAAGATACAGAAATCAAATCCTTAAAATAAAAAACTGCTGGGACGCCTGGGTGGCTCAGTGGTTAAGTGTTGCCTTTGGCTCAGGGTGTGATCCTGGAGTTTCAGGATTGAGTCCCACATCGGGCTCCCTGCATGGAGCCTGCTTCTCTCTCTGCCTGTGTCTCTGCCTCTCTCGCTCTTTGTCTCTCATGAATAAATAAAATCTTAAAAAAACACAACATTAATTTGGTTACATTAATATAATATGAAGAAAATTCCCTCTGACAAATTACACTAAATATAGATGTCTTGGGGCACCTGGGTGACTCAGTGGTTGGGCGTCTGCTTTCAGCTCAGGTTGTGATCCTGGGGTCCTGGGATCAAGTCCTGCATCTGGCTTCCCGCAGGAGCTTGCTTCTCCCTCTGCCTATGTCTCTGCCTCTCTCTCTGTGTCTCTCACAAATAAATAAAATATTTAAAAAAAGAAAAAGATGTCTCAAACTAGAGAGGGTCTCAAACTAGAGAGGATATTTACAATGCACATAATCCACAAAGAATTGATGTTTTATAAATAAATTCTCTGTAGTAACTCCTTTATAATAAAGAAAAAGACAAACACCACAATTAAAAAAAAAAAAAAAACTGGCAGGGGCACCTGAGTGGCTCAGTTGAGTGTCTGACTCTTGGTTTCGTCTCAGGTCATAATCTCAGGGTTGTGAGATCCAGCCCCACGTTGGGCTCAGTACTGGACATGGAGCTGCTTAAGATGGTCTCTCTCCCTCTGCACCCTCCCTCCCTCTTTCTCTTCCCCTCTCTTAAAAAAAAAAAAAAAAAAAAAGCCAGAAAACAAAACAAAACAAAAGATATGAACAGACAGTTCTTAGAGGAAGAACCCAACTGAAGATAAGCAAATGAAAAGATGCTCAGGAAAACACATGATAGACATTATTTTTATAGGCAACCTGGCAGAATTTACAAAGACTACACCCAAAGTCGGTGAAGTTGTGAAGAAACAGGACCTCATATACGTTATTATGGCATGAATTAGAAGAGTGTACCAAGTGGATAATAATCTTACAGATTAATTAGGAAACATCATGAAGACGCAAAGCCTCATGACCCTCAAATTTTACTACAAAAAGCAACAATAGAGAAACACTCCTGCACTTGGGCACAAAGTGACATATACCAGCATGTTGATTGCCGCAGTATTTGTAATAGGGGAAAGAGTAGAAACCTCTTGATTCTTCCCCAGTAGGAAATGGTATATCATACAGACATTAACATGAATCATAATAGATTTACATGGCTCAATATAAATAATACTCAGAAACATAATAACTTCTAATATTTTTTAAATCTAGTAAGCTTTAATAAATGTAATCTAACTAATGTAATTTCCCACTCTTTCTTGACAGTAAAAACGTTGCCTTATTATTTTAATGCTTCAGGTCTGCTTTTTTCACTGACACAAGGTGATTTTTCCCCCTGCTGCTGTCCATCCCATTAACTTCTTGTTCGTATGTTCAGGTCTCATATGGTAATTGCAAGATAGAATGAGTTTTATTGTATTCTGTTCTACTTTTTAAAAAATATTTTCCATTTTCTTCTGTGGAAGACTTCTAATAAAAAAAAGTCATGAAATACCAATATTTATAAACAGTTAAAACTATTCAACACAAAAACTTAAAAATTGAAATTGTGTCTAACGGACCCTGATTGTATACTGAGGATTGAGCACTAGGTGTGGGTGAGTCAAAATGTCCCCTAAAGAAGCATTTTATAAAATCTGTTATGATAGTTTCCACAAAGAATTTCTAGGTAGATGTTAACCTAGTCAGCCTTTTCAGTTATGCCTTTTCTCAACTCTTACATCTGGGAATGGCTTGGTATACTCAGCTAATGACCCCATGGAGGGTAGATGTGGGTTACATAATAAAGAAGAGCATCACCTCTGTGATTCTGGACAGTCCAGGCTGACAGAGATGAACACTTACATATAGGTCAAGCTGGTTAAATATAGAACAGCCATTATCGAAGGCAGTTGCCATGGGCTCAACAGCATCAGCTCTGTTTCTGTGGAGGAAGACTTTGCAGATGTTAAGAACGGAGCCAGAGGCCAGTGAATTAAAGAGGATTGCACTGTGGAAATTTAAACTCTTTGGTAAAGTGTTTATTGATGAGTCAGCTATATTAATCTCTGGATATTAATCTCGACATCTTCCTTACCTTACTCCTAATTCATTACAAGAACTTACCTTTATTTAAGTAACACACCTGTAAAAATTGATGTGGTTTTGCTGACTAGGTTGGGGGAGACACCTGATGACAGGTCACAAGATTAGTAAGGTTCTGAAAAGGTCAGAATGGTACTGAATTATGTTTAAGACAGAGTGTTTCTTTGGTCCTACAGTGTTCCTATTGTCTCTGGTATTCTATCCAGATGATTTTTGAGGTCAGACTGAGAAGGAAGTCATGATTCCAGTGGCAATATTAGGCATATTGACAGCAAAATTTACACATTTAAAAAAAATTTATACATTTTAGCAGTTTTTTGTTTCATGCTAAATTGACAGACAACCTTGAGTAAAGGTTGTCTTATGAAAAATATTGTAGAATCTCAGTTTTTCCATCACAAACAGGAGTGTCCTCGTATGGCAAGAATTAATACCCTATCATACAGAAGTGTTTGGCAAAGCTGAGGATATAGTCCCAATTCCTTACGCTCAGTCTTTTCTACAGTTGGAAAGAGGATAGCTTTCAGTGTTGAATTTCTCTTTTTAGGCAACAAGCTATCATTTATCATCAGACATCTGTTCAATAAATATGACTATACTATGTTGAGGAAATTAATTTTTTTCAGATTCAAATTTAGTTTTTAAAACATTAGTGGAAGGAGAATAATCTGTAAGTAGTGTTCAGGGAAAACCTAGTTAAATTTTGGAAATCTTGATGAATATATGACTATCATCTTGCAGAGAATTGCATTAAAGAGTGAACAATAATCCAAATATGAATAATAGAATGTATTATAAGATATTGTATCTGTTTTTAAAAATTTGTTATTATGAAGTAAAACTGACTTAACCTGGTATGCAGTTTTGTGAGTTTTAAGACATGTTTAGTTTCATGTAACCATTATCAAAATCTAGATACAGAACATTTATCACTCCCCCCCCCCACCCACACACACACATATACACACACAAATTCCCTCATGCTGTCCCTTCATGGTCAGTCTCCCTTTGCTAATAACTCTTGGTACCTACTGATCTGTTCTCCAACCCTATAGTTTTGTTTTTTCAAAAATGGCATATAAATGGGGTCTTAACATATGACCTTTTGAGACTGGTTTCTTTCACATGGCATATTATCTTTGAGATACATCCAAGTTGCTGGATGTATCAAACATCCCTTTTAATTGCTGAGTAATATTCCATTGTATGGATGTACTACAGTTTGTGTATCCATTCACCCTCTAAACGGCATTTGAGTTTCCAGTTTGGGGCAATTATGAGCAGAGCTGCTATATATCCAGGAGTGGAATTTTGGATCATATAATGTTTTATCTGTTTTTGATTTTAAAAAATACTTTGCATATTCAGATTTATTTTAGATCCAATCTCATATCAGTTTTGGAAACTTTTTTTCCTACTTTGGATGTAACAAGTTCATCTTTGTGATGTTTTCCTGACCCTCCTTTTTGCCTTTACTGGAGACATCATGTGGTATCACAGCCCAGGATCTGTCTTTTATGTTTCTCCAGCTTAATTGTATGATTCATCTTCTTACAGAATCTAGTTTGCTACTAGACTCTTTACTGTTTGTAGGTGACTTCCAGACCTATTGTTCTGTGCTCTTTTGTCTGATTGTATACCTTATTTTCTGGAGGACATTTCTAATTAGATGACCTTATTGGGGGGGTACCTGGGATAGCTCAGTTGGTTAAGCATCTGACTTGGTTTTGGCCCAGGTCATGATCTCAGGGTCGTGGGATCGAGCCCTGCATTGGGCTCTGTGCTTAGTGAGGAGTCTGCTTGGGATTCTCTCTTGCTATCTCCCTCTGCCCCTCCCCCTGCTCACGCTTGCGCTCTCTTTCTCTCTCTCTCTTTCTTTCTCTCTCTCAAATAAATAAATAAATCTTTAAAAAAAAGATGTCCTGTTGACACTAATATTATTATGGAAGAAATTTAAAAAAATTTTTCTCTTGTATCTTTTTTTTCTGCATCTTATGACTACAAGGTATTTTTTATCTTTGTTGTCACTTCCCCTTCCACATACAGTCGGTAATCAAACCTAGGACTTTGCATTTTTAGTCATCACCACTTCCATTACTGAAATTCTCTTACAGATTCGTTTTACCTCATTTTTGTACTATTGCTTCTCACCAACCTAACCGCATACTTCTCCTTTTTTTCATCCTAAAGTCACAATTAAAAACATTTTATATAAGAGCATTTTGCTTTTGCAAATCCTTTAGTGACCTCTGTTTCTGTAGAAAGGTCTGCTTCTGTATTCAGTCCCTGTGCTGTAATAACTTCTAATATTAGATAAATGTTATAACCCTTCTGTTGGGACTTGACTACTTCTGAGCCTTTTGCTCAAGTGGCCCTATATGTTTCTAAGTTATCTATTAGTATCTCTCTTTTTCTGAATGTCTTTGTTCATGGGATCCCTGGGTGGCTCAGCGGTTTAGTGCCTGCCTTCACACCCAGGGCGTGATCTTGGAAACCCAGGATCAAGTCTTGCATTGGGCTCCTCTCTCTCTGCCTGTGTCTCTGCCTCTGTCTCTTTGTTTCTCTCATGAATAAATAAGTAAAATATTAAAAAAAATAAATGTCTTTGTTCAGAGATAATTTCTCAGACCCCAAACAAGTACACCTTTTAGTAAAGAGGACACGAAACTTAGATATGAGTACAGTGGCCAGATATAGAGTAAGTATACAAACTTAACGTAAACTATTTCTAAATAAAATGGAAAAAATATCATTCATAGTTTCAACCAAAAAACCTAAGTATGAGTCTTTATGACTAAAGCTATAATACTCTATTAGGAGACTTTAATAATTGGATATTGAATAATTGGATAAATATATCATTATTCACTCTTTAAAAATAATCTCTGTGTTCAGTGTGGGGCTCAAACTCACAACCCTGAGATCAAGAGTCGCATGTTCTACCAACTGAGCCAGCCAGGTACCCCAATATATCATTATTAAGAACTAAATATGCTATAAAGATGTTAGTACTTTTTAAACTGATTTATATTTTTAAATTAATTCTAGTCAAAAATTGGATCTTTTGTTTTTAACTTTTTTGTTTTTAATTGGTGGAGATTGTTTTTACTCTGGTAGAATGATTCTAATAATATTAGTTCATGTAGAAATAAACATGGTTGAAAATAGTCAAAATCATTGACAAAAAATAATCTACGGAGGGAGCAAGCTTGCCTAACCTTACTACTATAGCAGAATAGGCTGGTAATAATATAAAAATATAAACCCTGATAGAAACGACATCTCAATCAATGAAGAAAAGATTATTTAGTCTACAGTACTGGATCAGTTAGTTGTTTGAGTAAGAATTACTTGGATTCTTACTTCACATGTACCAAATACAAAAATGAAACTCCAAGTATATTGAAAAATTATATGTAAAGTAAAAATTTAAAAAAGAAGAAAATAGAAGTGACCATCAGGGTATGTAATGAGAAAGAATTTTAAGAGTAAAAATAATTTTTAAAACTCATAAAATTAGGGGCGCCATCTGCCTTTAGCTCAGGTCATGATCTCAGGGCATTGGGATCAAGCCCCCGTGTTGGGCTCCCTGTTCATTTTTTTTTTTAAGATTTTATTTATTCATGAGAAACACACACACAGGGGCAGAGACACAGGCAGAGGGAGAAGCAGGCTCCATGCAGGGAGTCAGACGGGGGACTCGACCCCAGGTCTCCAGGATCACGCCCTGGGCTGAAGGCGGCGCTAAACCCCTGAGCCACCTGGGCTGCCCTGGGCTCCCTGTTCAGCAGGGAGTCTGCTTCTCCCTCACCCTTTGCTCCTGCTCTCTCTCTTGCTCATGTGCTCTCTCTCAAATTAATAAATAAATCTTAAGAAAAATAAAAGATAAAAATCCTAAAATTAAAAGTGAGTAATTTTGGCTATTTATATAGTTTAAAAATGTAAAAGTCCTTCTATATTAAAAAATATACCATAAATAAAAGATAAGTGGAAAACTGGGATAAAATATTTATAACAAATAAATAATACCCTTAATATATAAATAATTTTTCTGTAAATCAATAAAAATACTATTAAATCTTAACAGAAAAATGTGCAAAACATATGTACAAATAATAAAAGAAATTACAAATGGTAAAAACATGATTTTATTTTTTCTTATTTTTTTAAAGACTTTACTATTTATTCATGAGAGACAGAAAGAGAGAGAGAGAGGCAGAAACACAGGCAAAGGGAGAAGTAGGCTCCATGCAGGGAACCCAACGTGGGACTTGTGGGACTCAATCCTGGGTCCCCAGGATCATGCCCTGGGCTGAAGGCGGCGCTAAACCGCTGAGCCACCTGGGCTGCCCTAAAAACATGATTTTAAAAAGTGCCAGCCTCTTCAGCGATCAGAAATATACCAGGTAAAAACAATTGAAAAACACTATTGTTTAGCTATCAAGTTGGGAATTCTTTTTAGATTTTTCTAATATTTTTTACTTGTAAGGATATACCAGGATAGGCACTGTCATATATACGTTGGTAGGATTATAAAATGATAAAATCTTTTTGGAAAAGTATTTCACAACCTATTTCAAGGGCCTTAAAATACTCAACACGTCTTTTAAAGTAACCACTTGCATTTAGAAGGTAATCATATCTATTATCAAGGAGTTTAGTACAAAAATGTTTATTATGGGATGCCTGGCTGACTTAGTCATGAGAGCATGCAACTCTGGATCTCAGAGTTGTGAGTTTGAGCCCTGTGTTGGCTATAGAGATTACTTAAAAATAAAATCTTAAAAAATAAATAAATAAAATAAAATCTTTTTAAAAATCTTAAAAAATGTTTATTATAGCAGCATATACTAAAAACTTAGAAATTATTAAAAATCTGATAAGGAATTTTTTTTAAGATTTTATTTATTCATTTATGAGAGACACAGAGAGAGAGAGAGAGGCAGAGACACAGGCAGAGGGAGAAGCAGGCTCCATGTAAGGAGCCCGATGGTGGAACTTAAACCCAGGAATCCAGGATCATGCCCTGAGCCAAAGGCAGACACTCAACCACTGAGCCACCCAGGCGTCCCTGATAAGAAGGAAGTAATGTGATGTTAGAGGAAGTTAGATGTAACCAGTCATACAATGAAATATTGTGGAGCCATTAAAAATTATATAGTCATATTTATAGCCATATGAAAGGGCTGAAGATAATATCTGAACTAAAAAAAGGGATACAAACTACCTACACAGCACCTAATTAATAATATGAATTATTTGTAGCTAGTTGAATTTTGGATGATTGTGATTTCTTTAGATTTTTTTAGTATTTTTCCACATTTTCTGTAATGATCATTTATTTTGCAAATAGAAGCAAAAATAACTATTTTAGTTTTCAAAGAATAGTTAATGTTCAAGAGAATACAAGATGCAAAGAGTTCCCAATTTTTTAATTAAAATAAATTTAAAATGTAGAAATAAATTAACAGCATGTTAATAGCATTTATCTTTAGGTATTATATATGTCATAGGTATGATATGACATAATTTATTTTTAACTTGTTTTACAACTTTTGCTCAGTTAACGTCTAATGCTTTTATAATGAATAAAGAAAAACCCAACTCTATTAAAAAAAAGATTCCTTACCAGCGGTTTAATGAATACCAACCATATCTAATCCTGAATCTCATTATGCCCATCATCTATATTATCCATATGTAAGTTATGTTCATTTTTACCTGTTTTGTTAATCCTGATACTTTTTTGTTTAAAAAAAAGAAAATTTATGGACTATGCTTCCTTTGGTTCCTAATAAGAGACTTAAGTACTTGAATATAAATTGTTAGGTCTGTGTTAACCTAATTAATTATTAGCATTTGAAAGTATTTGTGTCTATTAAAAGTTTCCCATATATAAACAATTTTCTTATAATGATGATTCTGTATTCAATAAATTCAAACAAATCACTGTGTGGAATAAACAACACCCCCTTGACTATTCTATAAACTATGTCTCTCACTTTCCTGTTAGGAAGAAGTACTTTGTTTTCATGTGATATAACCAAATATGAATCACGTTCACCTGTTTCCATCATCTGCCCATTCCTAGTCTACCTCTGGGTAGAGTTACTCCTTAACTATATAATATACAGACAAACTTTAAATCTGCAACTGAGACAGTCCTCTCACCAACATTCAAGGAAAATGGGAGTTGCCATTCATTGACTTAACACAGGCATCTGATAATTAGGAGTTCTTTCAAAAGTGAGATAAGAAATGTGTGTCAATGAACAGATTATTTGATGGACTCTTCACATTCATCAATACATAATGTGTCTTGTTGTTTTATGGCTATTAAATATGACATTCTGGAATGCCTTATCAGTTTGCAGAATTCTGAGAATGCGTTTCCAATAGGAAGAGAGGCTAGCAGGGGCAGCCCCGGTGGCTCAGTGGTTTAGCGCCACCTTTAGTCTGGGGCCTGATCATGGAGACCCAGGATCGAGTCCCACGTCGGGCTCCCTGCATGGAGCCTGCTCCCTCTGCCTGTGTCTCTGTCTCTCTGTCTCTCTCTCTCTGTGTCTCTCTGAATGAATGAATGAATGAATGAATGAGGGGCTAGCAGTCATGATTATACCTGCTATATTTATTAGTCAAAGTAAAGCAAAATCCATCTGTGACAGCTTTGTTTTGCTTTTTTTGATTAGTTTGTTTAGTAATATATTCAAATTATGACCTTTACTATAATTTCTTCCCTCACTAGCTTGGTGCTAACAGTGGTTTGCACATAATCATCTTTGATGAAATTGATGCTATCTGCAAGCAGAGAGGGAGCATGGCTGGTAGCACAGGAGTTCATGACACTGTCGTCAACCAGTTGCTGTCCAAAATTGATGGGGTAGAGCAACTGAACAACATCTTAGTCATTGGTATGTTTGCTTTAAAAAACAAAAGTTCTATGATTTCAAAAACATTAGACACATAGATTCTGAAGTAAGATCTGTGTAGATTGTAGTTAATACTGTACTGCCCATGTTTCCAAATTAGAATCAAGTGATAGTGAAGAATCTTAAGTATGTATTTTAATGTCTAGCCTTAATAGGACAAATAAAAGATGAGTTTTAGTGACTCATGGGTATATGCTCATAGCTTAAAGATGAAAAAGGCAGCACAGTGTAATGCAGTGGTTTTCAAATTGCATCCTATAGGCCTCCAGGGGCCCTCAGAGGTGCCTCAGGGTCTGTGAGTGAGCTTCAGATCATGTATCCCAATTATAACTTCTTTTAACTGTTTCATATACTGAGGTTCTTCTGAAGATGACTTTAAAAACAAAACAAAACTTCTGATATTTATGATGTTTGAAAACCATTGGCCTACAAAAAAAGAGAGGGACTTTGGGGTTGGACAGATAATGTTCACATTACCTCTCTCACTTTGACTGGCTTCTTAGCCTCTCTGAACCTTACCCTCTCTTTTTAAATATTTGAAGTTTTCATTACATTTATCGTCCATTGGCTATATAATATAGTGAAATACCAAAGCAGAGTCTTCAGGTATTTCCATTAGAACAGATCAAGAACAAATGAGAATAAATAGTTTTCTATTTGACGTTTATAAAAAATGTCTTAGCTTGTTTGAGAAATTACTGTTCTTACATATATTAAAGGGAAATTTTATCTTATTTTTGAACTGTTGTTATTTTGTTTTGAAATATGTGCTCAGGAATGACCAATAGACCAGATCTGATAGATGAGGCTCTCCTTCGACCTGGAAGACTGGAAGTTAAAATGGAGATAGGTAAGCAGGTCTGTCACTGATTGGGGGGAGGTTGTGTGTTTAGAATTCATTAGTAAGGGGATCCCTGGGTGGCTCAGCGGTTTAGTGCCTGCCTTCAGCCCAGGGCGTGATCCTGGAGTCCCTGGATCGAGTCCCACGTTGGGCTCCCTGCATGGAGCCTGCTTCTCCCTCTGCCTGTGTCTCTGCCTCTCTCTGTGTGTCTCTCATGAATAAATAAATAAAATTAAAAAAAAAAAAAGAATTCAGGTCCATAACTTTATTTTGGTTAGAGAAGTTGTCTATCATGAAGAGCACATGCTTACCTGCTTAAATACCTAAGAAAAGTATTAGGATAATAATTTCTATTTTATTTTCAATTTTATCAGGCTTACCAGATGAGAAAGGTCGATTACAGATCCTTCATATCCACACAGCACGGATGAGAGGGCATCAGTTACTCTCTGCTGACGTAGACATTAAAGAACTGGCTGTAGAGACCAAGAATTTCAGTGGTGCTGAACTGGAAGGTCTGGTGCGGGCGGCACAGTCCACTGCTATGAACCGACACATTAAGGTCAGGAAAATCAACTAACACATTAGAAATCTGCAGCTCTCTAAATACTGTGTCAGTGTTCTTTCTCTTTCCTTTCAAACAAGCCAAGGGCTATAGTAATGCTGACTTTTGACAGAGAAGAGGCATGGTAAATGGAATTGTCAACTGCCAAAGCTTCAGAGTGGTAATGCTGGCATCTGCCCCACAGTGACCACTAGCACATCTGCCTTAGCTTGCCACCATCTTATACAGACATGTGAATATGAAGATGATGAAGAATTTAATTTTTAATCTTTGTACCGTATTGAATTGTAACATGTCATAGGAAGTTGGGTTTCTACAGTGGCTGCTGGAATTATGGAGGCTGCTTTGTTCAGCACATATGCTGTGAATACCTGCTGTTTTCTGACTATTAAGCTGGAGACACAAAGATGATAAAAAACAGCCTCTCCCCTCAAGGAATTCAGAGTCAGGCGAATGGACATGTTTGCAAATTAGTACGATAACGTTATTGATACTGTGGTAGGAAGACATAACCAGGATACGTTTATGTTGATAAAATGCTTTTGAGTCTTTACTCTCTGTTCTCTTCAGGGATAGATGGATGACTCCCAGATTTACATCTCATCTTTTGAAAGCTTCTTTCTCCCAGTTTCAGATTTATATAAAATGCCTCTACCTGGATATTTTATCAGACCTCACATTTAATATTCCAAAACCAAATTCACGACCTTTTTTTTTTTTTAACTGCTTTTCTACCTGTTCCTATTTTCCTGTTTATCATAATCTCCCAGGAGTAAAACTTCAGGATTATCTTTAATTCTTGCCACTCTGGTGCACCCTACATCAAGTCATTTGCCAAATTTTGTCACTTCTGTATTGGCAGTGTCCTTAGTTTCTACTCACTTTATGTTTGATTAGTCTTCCTGTTTCATACTATTCTACCCTACAGAAACTTTCAGGACGAAGTAGACTTCTTAGCCTGATCTTTAAGGTCCTCTAGATCTGACCCTAAACTGACCTTTCCAAATGTGTTCCCAGTTATTCTCCATACTTTAGCCAAACTTAAATACTCATTGGTCATCAGGCATTAACTTATTTTTTTCACTTCTCTGCTTTTGCAGAAGTCTTTACCCTCTATGTTTACTTGTCTTTTTAATACCTAGTTCATATGACACCACTTTCTTCAAATCTTTTCTGATTGTCTCCTTAAGAAGTATTTATTGTCTTCCTTCTTGAAATAGTAATGTGTCACTTATGGTACGTTTTTGACTGACTTTGGTTCACAGTAGATTCAGTCAGCACCTACTCTATGCCAGATCCTGTGCTTGGCGGTTAATGCTATACCTGAAAGAATTAAACCATCTACTGATAAGCAGCCCACAGTTTAATCTCCACATTCAGTAACAGAAAGTACAGGAGATGTAAGGAAGTGGAAAGTTGTCATATGTGGTCAACTTGTGGGGTGAGGGGATGCTTCACAGAGAAATTTCTGGGTGAATGCATCTCTTGGTAGGTAGAAAGAACAGAGACACAAAATAGCATGGTGCGTTAGGGTAATTCAGTATTGCTTCATCATAAAAGGTAGGGGAGGGGAGGTAGAGACATTGTGGTGAAGAAGTCAGGAGACTAAAGCAGGGAGTGGAACACAAAGAGCCTTTTATATTGTGCTAAGAAGTATGGACTTTTTTTCCTGTGAGTGGTGCTAAGCCATTGAAGAGTTTTAAGAATAGCAGTGACATAGTGCTAAAACATAAGCTCACCCTGGCAGCTGAGTCGAGTGGAGTATTATGGAGAGTGGAGTTGGCAACATCCTATCACTGGTTCTAACCAGAAGATCAGCAAACTGTGGCTCATGGTCCATATCCAGTTCACCACCAGCTTTTATAAATAGTGTTTTTGGAGAACATGCCCATTTATTTATGTCTTGTCAGTGGCTGCTTTCAATGGTAGAGTTGAATATTTACAACAAGGACTGCATGGCCCACAAAGCCTAAAATAGTTACTATCTCATTCTTTACAGAAAAAGTTTGTCAATCTCTGTTTTAGACTTAAGTCCATATCTTATACGTGTCTGAATCTCCCAAGTGCCCCAAATAGATCTAAATACTGAGAACATAGCAGATGTTTGGTAAATATTTCTAAGATTACAAGCGTATGTCTCTGTTCTGAATCAGGCTCTACCCATAAGTCATAATTTCCCTACATAATAGAAGTGACTTTGTTCTAGCTTAAGAATGCCAAAAGTTGGTCAGCCTGGGTGGCTCAGCGGTTTAGTGCTGCCTTCGGTCCAGGGCCTGATCCTGGAGACCCAGGATCGAGTTCCGTGTCGGGCTCCCTGCATGGAGCTTGCTTCTCCCTCTGCCTGTGTCTCTGCCTTTCTCTCTCTCTCTCTGTCTCTCATGAATAAATAAATAAAATCTTTAAAAAAAAAAAAAAAAAGAATGCCAAAAGTCAGGATAGTGTGGGAAATACAGTATTGGGTCCTTTATAGAATGGATCCATCCATCCATCCATTATTCATTCACCCATTCACCCTTTCTCCTTGCCATAAGAAATGTCTTAGAAGTGATGGGGACTTCAAGAAAAATTGTGTAAATGATGTGAGGATTGTTCCCCACCATACTGATCTTTCATCTCAGACCACATCAGTGCATCTTGGTATAATTCAAAGTGTCTGGTATATTATCAGAATTTTCATAGGCACAGGCCACCAGATTTTTCTTAGTCAATTGTCATTTTTACCACAATAGTCCTACCACAAAATGTCACTCTAAGCCATTCTTTCACTAAGGAGCATGTTTTCTTCAAGTACATATTGGGTTTATATAGACACAAAGCAAAAAGTGATGGTGGAAAGATCACAGATTTTGTAATCAGAAGGTATGGCTATGCATTATACTCCTTTCACTTTTTTATTTTTTATTTTTTTTAAGATTTAAAAAATTTATTTATTTGACAGAGAGAGGGAGAAAGAGGGAGAGAGAGCCCAAGCAGGGAGGAGAGGGAGAAGCAGGCTCCCCGCTGAGCAGGGAGCCCAATACAGGACTTAATTCCAGGACCCTGGGATCATGACCTGTGCCGAAGGAGGACATTTAACTGACAGAGCCACCCAGGTGCCTCTCCCTTTTTTATTTCTGTCAGGGGGAAATAACTACTTCATCAGGCTCCGGTGAAAATCAAGTCAATTACCATATATGGAAGTGTGTTACAAACTATATAAATGTTAATTATTTCCATTTTTGTTATTGGCCAATTTGAGAGCACACCAATATATATCGTTTCCAATGCCTGAGTTTTGGAATTTGTTGACTATTTACAGTTTTAATTTGTTCCATTGTAAATGTTAGTTACCGTTGTACAGAATGTGTTATCCTTCAGATTTTCAAGTAAGAAGTAGTGCAAATAGTTGATACTCTTGCTCTCACTTTTCCCATGTGGCTACTTTTAAACTTTAGGTAATGCATATTGACTTGTGATTAGTATCTTTTATACCAAAAGCTTTTAATTTTTTTCAGTATCTATGGAATATCTAATACAAGTGACTATTTAGGCACTTCAGGGAAGAGAAAGGTTTATAGGACACTAACCCTTAGCCTCCAAAAAGAAATAATGTGACCATTTATTTCCTTTTCTACGTCTTTAAAAAAATCTGTGTGATCAAAGGTCTTTAAACACTGTTTTCCCAACAAGACTCCTCAGCTGAACCAAAAGGCATAAAGTTGTAATATTTCCATTGCTGTAGATGTTCATAGCTTTACTAATAGTGATTGATTAGTAAGTATTTAATTTGAAATCTATGATCTGAAGTTGATATACAACTTTAAAACATCCACAGCATTCAACTGTTCTAATATCCTGTCTTTGTATTATTAAAAGCGATAATTGGTTTTATTTTGCGTCCTTTTCAAAAGATTTATTAGGTTTAAATAAAGTCAGGTGGATCAACAAAATGAGTCTTCCCTTTTGGACTTTTTTTCAAGTTTTCTGAAACGAGGAAAAAATCCAGTTGTAAACACCTGATACTCATGTCATTTGTACTTGAACCCATGTTTGTGGTCAACTGAAATTCATGTGACATTTGGTTATTTTTTCTTGAAAGGAATTTCTGCTTCAGGTAGAAAAGATTCATAACCCAAATTTCTTCTGCTCTAATTAGTTGTAAGGAAGTAAATTGAGGACATGCACACACACACACACACAACACACAAACACTCTACACCTGAATCAAAGCTCTGATTTATGTTTGCAGAATTTCAGTAAAATTATTTATTTTCTGTAGAATTTTGATTGATTAAGGTCATTCTACCCTTAATTTAAGAGGAATGATAAGAACTTTGAAAGGTCAGATTTAAAAGGTTATGAAATTTAAGGGTGACCACTTGATATTTGCTAGTGTTGAAATACAAGTTTATTAGTTTCTGCAGGTATAAGCTGAAAGATGTTGCCTCTTCTATATTGATTAGCTGTTATAAATAAAATGCAGGAAAAAATCACAGTAATTCAAACAAATGAAAAGAGATTTTCTGAATGAGTAAAAATTCAGAATTATAGAATATTTTAAAATTAGATTTTACTAATTTTGATAAAATAGTAAAAGTTAGCCAAGAGAAGTCCTTAGAAAACTTAATGAATAGGCAGGAATAATTTGTAATTAGAATATTGATTGTTTACAGTTAGGTAATTTATAAAATTCCTGGTATACCTGACAACTTGTTGTAAAATAACTCTCCCCTAACCATCTTAATTCACTTTTAATTCATTGGGTGAGTCCTTTTTTAGTAGTAAAAAAAGATAAGTTTCACACAGCTTCAGTCCTGAAATCAATCATATTTTTTGCAAATGTCAAAAGTTAAGATTTTCACTTCATGTTGCCGTATGTTTCTATCATTTGAGTTCACTTTAACCAGCAGAGGAAATCAAAACACAAAACATCATAGTAGAAACTCAGGGCTATATAGAGAGGGGACATTTGGAATGAGGCTGGAGGCTGGGGGCTTCATTGGGTTTTAACATGATTCTGTCCGAGCTCCTTCTTCACATTCACTTGAGAGGTTACACTTTGTAGAATTCTTTTTTTTTATTATTATTATTTTTTATTTATTTATTTTATTTTTTTTATTGGTGTTCAATTTACCAACATACAGAATAACCCCCAGTGCCCGTCACCCAATCACTCCCACCCCCTGCCCTCCTCCCCTTCTACCACCCCTAGTTCGTTTCCCAGAGTTAGCAGTCTTTACGTTATGTCTCCCTTTCTGATATTTCCCACACATTTCTTCTCCCTTCCCTTATATTCCCTTTCACTATTATTTATATTCTCCATATGAATGAGGACATATAATGTTTGTCCTTCTCCGACTGACTTACTTCACTCAGCATAATACCCTCCAGTTCCATCCACGTTGAAGCAAATGGTGGGTATTTGTCATTTCTAATAGCTGAGTAATATTCCATTGTATACATAAACCACATCTTCTTTATCCACTCATCTTTCTGTGGACACTGAGGCTCCTTCCACAGTTTGGCTATTGTGGCCATTGCTGCTATAAACATCGGGGTGCAGGTGTCCCGGTGTTTCATTGCATCTGTATCTTTGGGGTAAATCCCCAACAGTGCAATTGCTGGGTCGTAGGGCAGGTCTATTTTTAACTCTCTGAGGAACCTCCACACAGTTTTCCAGAGTGGCTGCACCAGGAAGACATAGACATGGCCAACATGCATATGAGAAAATGCTCTGCATCACTTGCCATCAGGGAAATACAAATCAAAACTTTGTAGAACTCCTTAAGACGTGTCAGAAGTTGGGCAGCCCGGGTGGCTCAGCGGTTTAGCGCCACCTTCAGTCCAGGGCGTGGTCCTGGAGACTCAGGATCAAGTCCCACGTCACGCTCCCTGCATGGAGCCTGCTTCTCCCTCTGCCTGTCTCTGCCTCTCTCTCTGTGTGGCTCTCATGAATAAATAAATAAAATCTTTTAAAAAAATTATCCTACCCTTAATTTTTTTTAAAGATTTTATTTATTCATGACAGAGAGGCAGAGACACAGGCAGAGGGAGAGGGAGAGAAGCAGCTCCACACAGGGAGCCTGACATGGGACTCGATCCCGGGTCTCCAGGATCACACCCTGGGCCGAAGGTGGCGCCAAACCGCTGGGCCACTGGGGCTGCCCCTACCCTTAATTTAAGAAAACTCCCAGGCTTATATAAGGATAAAAGCAAAAATGGGTATGATGAAATGAAATAATGTATATGAACATACTTTATAAAGCACAGGGCACCTGGGCGGGTCAGTTGGTTAAGTGTCTCCTTTTGGCTCAGGTCATGATCCCAAGGTCCTGGGATTGACCTGTGTCTGGCTACCTGCTGAACAGGGAGCCTGCTTCTTCCTCTCCCTCTGTCCCCCCACCCCCTCTCATGCTCACGCTCTCTCTTGCTCTCAAATAAAATCTTTAAAAATAAATAAATAAATAATAATAAAATAAACTATAGAACACTATAGAGATTTATATATTATGAACTGAGCACTATAATTTTTTCATAGAGGTTCTTGTTTCTTGTAACACCATTTCCTTTCTTTAACTTAGAAATGTCAAATAAGAGACACCTGGGTGGCTCAGCTGTTTAGCGCCTGCCTTTGGCCCAGGGTGTGATCCTGGAGTCCTGGGATCGAGTCCCGGGATCAAGTCCTACATCAAGCTCCCTGCATGGAGCCTGCTTCTCTCTCTGCCTATGTCTCTGTCTCTCTCTTCTCTCTCTTTCTCTCTGTGTCTCTCATGAATAAATAAATAAATAAATAAATAAATAAATAAATAAATAAATAAATAAATAAAAAACAAACAAAAGAAATGTCAAATAAATGTGGTTAATTTTGTTTGTTTGAGAACATGAATAGGAGGAGGAGCAGAGGGAGAGGGAGCAGGAGAAAGAATCTCTCAGGCAGACTCCATATCAAGCATGAAGCTTGATGTGGGGCTCGATCGCATGATCCTGAGATTATGACCTGAGTTAAACCAATCATTGGACTCAACCAACTGAGCCACTCGGGTACCCTGAATGTGGTTAATATTTATTAAATGCCTAATATGTGCCAATGAAAACCCTATTAATAATTTAAATGGTAATTGTTCTCTGTATTTAAGTAGAATCTATTGTATCTACTTAAATGTTATTTGTTACTTTCTTTTTAAAAATATAGAAGTCAGGTATGAGTACATTCTCTTTGTAGAAGACTCAAGGATGCCAAGTGATAAAGGGAAAAGTGAAAAAGGCTATCTGAAATACCCCTTCCCTTTCCCTCTCCAGAAATAGCCAGTGTTTGGGTTATATCTTCATAGTCTGTTTTCCTTACATTTACATTCATGTGTGTGTGCGCGCTTTTTTTTTTGTATGTGCGCTTTTTAAAGAAAAAATCAGTGGAATTATACTACAGTTTATATTTTTCACTTGACAGTGTATCTTAGATAGCTTTCCATGTCTGTATTTATAAGTCTTCATTATTTTGGACAAATGTTCAGTATTCTAGAATATTATAGCATAATTTAAAATGTAAGATCCATGAGGGCAGGAATCCTGTCAGTTTTATATTCTGATATGTCTCTAGTACCTAGAACAGTACATAATACTATTGTGAAAGTGCTTGCCTGTACCTCCCTAAGTGCATGTGAGGATTATTTTCTGGTGGAGATAGCTGGGTATATTTTTGAAGACCACATTGTCATCTAGTTTCTAGTATTACTGGTGAGAGATGCCAGTTTTATTCTGGTTTCTTTGCAGCTAACTTGAATCTCTCTCCCCAAAAGGTTCAAGGACTTCCTCTTCACCTTTGGTGTTGTGATAGTTTACAACAGTGTGTCTCGACAGGTGTGGGATTTTTTTTTTTTTTACTCATCCCTCCAGCACTCATTGAATCTTTTAAACTGCAAAGATACTCCTTTTATTCAGCTGTGGAAAACATTTTTTCTTCTGTCTTCTGTTGTTTTTTCTCTGTCATCCTTTCTCTTCTTCCTTCTGAGACTCCTCTTCAGTCAGTGTTAAATTTCTGGATGTATCTTCCATGATTTTTAACCTTTCTCTTTAACTTTGTCATTTCATGGGATTTGGGTCAGGAGAGAGATAAATGTGTTCTGTTTGCCATCTTGATCCAGTTTCAGACATAGTTCCTTTTATCCCATAAGGCTGACTTTTTACAAAATGTCTGTCATTTCATTTGTCTCAACAATCTGTTCTAAAAGAATATGAATCATATTTTATAATAATCGATGGAAGGTTGATATTGCTTAACCTACTTTTGTTTTACAGTCATATTTTTTTGAAAGATACCTTTTTAAAAAAACGTAATGCCATTTAAAAATTTGACTCACTTGCCTTGTGCTATTGGGAGTGAGCCCAGTCACATTTAAAAATGTGTTGGTATCTCAATCACTCATCAGGTCCAGGCAGCTCCAAGTGCTGATAAAGGCCTTGATGCTTCTCCAGATGTCTATTCTAAGTGTTAGCTCCAGGTGCAGTAAGCAGAATATTGGAGCTGGCACATAGGTTCTCAACCACAAAGTATGACTACAAATCAAAGTTGTAGGTCCATAGTCTTCTAGAATAATGGCACGCAAACCTAGTTGAGCATCAGAATCCCCTGTGGCACTTTATAAAAATATAAATGTATGGACCCTCTGTTGGACCTGTGAAATCAAAATCCTGAGGGAAGTGGGGCTGGGCTTCTGTATATCTTTAAAGGCTCTAGAGGTTATGCTGGTATGCAGCCAAGGATGAGAACCACTGTTCTGAGAGACCCCCTGAATGTATTTTCTCCTCTTCGTGCCTTATTTTGAAATAAATAAATAAATATATATATATATATATATATATTTTAAAAAGCTATTCAATGTTCTTTGTTACAAATGTGTCATAATTTCCCGAACTGATATCCTCTAGACATTCTAATTTGCTTCTAATCTTCTGCTATTATAAATTATTCTAATGGATATCCTGATATAGGTAACTTTGCATACATTTGTGGATATATTCAGAGATAAATTCCTAGAAGTGGAATTGTTCAGGCAAAGGTTATGTATATGAATTTGAGAGATGTTTTTTGTCTGTGAAAATAACGCTTTTTTAAGTCCTTGGGTATTATGTTCTTAGACTGAAAATATTCTTAAATCTTGGAAGTCCTTACATTTCGTTTTTATTTCTAATTAGGCCAGTACTAAGGTGGAAGTGGACATGGAGAAAGCAGAGAGCCTGCAGGTGACAAGAGGAGACTTCCTTGCTTCTTTGGAGAATGATATCAAACCAGTGAGTATGAATACTGAATGATGGATAAGCCAAAAAATGACCATAATTCAAGAGAAAAGTAAATGCTGTTTTACCCAATATTCTGAATGGTTATACCATACATACTTTTAAAAATCAGAAAATCTCAGTATTGGAAGTGACCAGGATGAGAAACATTTGCACATTAATGCTGGTGGCTGGGTAATTAATCAGTACTTAATTTAAATTACTTCTCATGATAGGGAGATCACCATATCATAACACGTGGTATTGTCAGACTTAATTTTTGCAATTCAGTTGGATGTAAAATGAAGTTTCAGTTTAGTCTTGATTTGCATACTGATTACTTATGAAGTTAAGCATTTCTCTGTAAGTTTATTGGTCAGATGAATGTCTTCTGTGAAATGCTATTCATGTCTTTTGCCTATATTTCTGTTGTATTGTTTATTGTTTATTCTTTATTTTTATTTGGTCTGTATAAGTTCATTCTATATTCTTGACAGTAATTATTTGTTATAACTATCTCCTTAAAAGACAAAAATCAATTTGGTTTAGCCCTGTCTACTTTTTTTATGATTATTGTGACTTTTAAATATAAACTAATTACTTTCAGAAGTTATTGAGCAATGGAAATGATTTAATTTTTTGCTCTTGTCCTTTTTAATAGTTACTGAAAATATTAGAGCACAGCCTGATTTATTCCAAGATTTTTTATAAATTTATTTTTTATTTGTGTTCAATTTGCCAACATATAGAATAACACCCAGTGCTCATCCCGTCAGTGCCCACCTCAGTGCCTGTCACCCAGTCACCCCCACCCCCCGCCCACCTCCCCTTCTACCACCCCAAGATTTTTTTTAATGACAAATAATTTGGCTACCAGGAAGGGGAAACTAAGATAACTTACTTAGTCTAGTAATTAACAACTTTTATTTATTACATGGGTCTAGGGGATAAGGCAGGAAATAAAATGACAGAATAAGTAAGGAAGACTCCTACGTATGTTTAGCCTGGGAGGGTCACTGTTTCCTGGTTCAGGTATCTTCCTGCTGTTTCTTTGAGACTTGGAGGGTGTACTTGGAATCATTAAAGACAAAAGCCAGACAGTCTACATGTTTCCTTACAGTAGCCATTCAACCATTGCTTCCTAGGCTCCTCTTTTATAACTTTTTATAGGGCCATCTAGTGTCCTGTATCCAGACCAGGGAATTATAACTTTCTTCTTTATTTAGGAATCAAAGGACTAGTGTGTGCAATGATGAGAAGGTGGTCTGCAAAATGATTTGGTGGTAAAATAACAGAGTAATGAGACCACTGTATATTAAGAGACAGTATTAGAATGATTTCTATGAGCAACAGGTTCTTTTAAAAAAATTATGTATTTATTCATGAGAGAGTCGGAGAGAGGGGCAGAAACATAAGCAGAGAGAGAAGCAGGTTCCCTTTGAGGAGCCTGATGCAGGACTCAATCCCAGGACCACAGATCACAATCTGAACCAAAGGCAGACGCTCAACCACTGAGCCATCCAGGCGTCCCTGGGCCACAAGTTCTAATGTTAAAATCATTCCATAAGTTGGGAGATGAAAAATTGACTTTTTGAGGGATGTGATAGTTTTTTAAAATTTGAAATTCTCAAGATATGTGATCCCTAGATTATGAAATGAGTAGGGTTATGTGTTCCTACTCATTTCTTCACTTGTCAACCTTAAGAAAACACAATTCACTTAAGTCACTAAATACTAATGTTACTGACTCCTATTGGCAACTGGCTTGATGGGAGTTACAATGTGAAAGTAGAAGTTGAAAATGAAGAGGGATGTGATTTAAGCTCTAATATGTAGCGAGCACACATAAGATTATTATATATAGTATTGCTTTTATTTCCTTTTTCTCATACTTTATAGTCTTTTACTATAGCTACTCCTTTCTACCTCATTCTAACTCTTATATTTACACAACTAGGCTTACCTTGGTGCCATTTAGCATATGTCCCCCACCACCAAGCTGATATGGACAAGATCCTCTCATTACCACTTCATTTCCCATTTTAATCTGAGACACCTACAGTCATTGTGAAGATAGTATTTCTGTCTGCTGAGCTAACTGATTCTAATTTCTAAGTCTATAACCTCTTTTTCTCTTTGTTCTTAATAGAAGGCCACAACTAGTGTACTCCTTACAGAAACAAGCGCATTGGAACTACCCTTTCTCAGGGATTACAAGGGTTTAGGCTCTTGTAGAATCTGACCCAAGAATCTGTTTTATTCTCCTAAATCATGCAAAGTCACCCTAAGTCACCACTCCCCACACCCCATACCCCACTCACTACTGGGTAAAGGTTAAATAAGAATTATAAAGTAATGGGTATTTTGTTTTTGCTTTTATTTGTTTTTCAAACTTTTTACATTAATAAGGATATTGCTCAACACTTTTAGTGTGTAGGAATTATTACTCATCTTTTATACTTTTAAGTGTTTTAGTTTTTATACTAACAACCAAAATGGTTTAAATTATCCTTTTCCTCCATAGGCATTTGGCACAAACCAAGAGGATTATGCAAGTTACATTATGAATGGTATTATCAAATGGGGTGATCCAGTTACTCGAGTTCTGGAAGATGGGGAGCTGCTGGTTCAACAGACTAAAAATAGTGACCGTACACCACTGGTTAGCGTCCTTTTGGAAGGTGAGAAAAAAATGAAGAGATGGGAGTAAGAGAAAAAAAAAAAAAGCACTTTTACAAAGTTTTTTATTTAGCATATTCCAGAAAAATGGATTATTTTCCATTCTAAATCTCTTCATTATCTAAAAATAGTAATCCAGACTATGTACTTGTATTGTGCATAAATTAAAGTTTTCTTGGAGTAGAATGTTGTTGATAAATGATAGCACTAGTTTTCTTGTGGGAGAGTATCTAAATTTCTGTTACTTCTGCTACCACAGAGTACCTGAGTCAATTACATATTCACCAAGTACTATCTTATGTAATAGACTATATGATACCTCATAGTACTCGATTCAATTAAATAAGTATTCATTGAGTAATTTTAGGCATTGAACCAGTTGCTAAGGATATAAAGACATTCACAGAGTTCAGTCTGGTCATGAAAACAAAGGCATGTAAACAAATTCTTAAGTACAGTATTTATGTGTAAAGATGTGTGAGAATGCAAGTTATTTTGCCTAGGGATGATCAAAGAAAGCTAAAGGTGGTGTTTAATTTAGATTTTGAAGGATTAGTTAGGATTTTACCAAGTAGACAAAAAGGCCAATGACATTCTATTCACTAGTTACTTGTTTACAATTATAATTAGTGCAACAGAAACGTTTGTTAAGTCCACATGACAGCAGAATCTCATTCCTTCCAAAGTCTGGGAGTGAGGGCTCCCTGAAACACATTAAGCCAAGACCTGAAGGATGAGGAGAAGCTGGCCCAGCAAAGTAATTGGGGAAGATGTTTGAGGTGGAGGGACCAGTGTGTGAAAAAGGCCTGGGTGGGAAGGGGATTGAAACAGAAAGGGACATTGGCTAGACAAATGCCAATATTTAAGAACCAAGTAGAGCAGGAAGAGTTGACAAAGGACACTAAGCAAGAGTAACCAGAGAGGTAAGAGGGGGAGAAAGAGAAGACGCTATCACAGAAGTCAAGAAAAGTATGTTGCTTTTTTTAAAGGAGTTGTTCATTGTATCAAATATTTCTGAGAAGCCAACAGATAAAGTATCTGTTGGATTTGGTGACATGGAGGTCATTGATGACCCAGATGAAAGCCTGTTCCATGTAATGGCAGTGGAAGCCATAGGGTTTGTTTGAGGATGGAGGGAAAATGAAAACTGAAGGTGGCCAGCGTAGATAATTATTTAGAGAAGTTCCATTTTAAAGGTAAAAGAAGGAGTGGTGTTGAGAAGTGTGAGTCCAGAGTTTTTTGCTCTGTTTATTAAATTGTTAGGTAGGCTAAAGCATGCTGATATGCTGTTGGAAGGGTGATAGGGAAGAGGAAGAGATGGAACATATGGGGAAGAAGATACAGTCAGTGTCAGGTTCCTGAGAAGATGGGAAGGAAAAATTGGTTGGTTTATGGTTGGAAGAGGGACACATCTTCCAGTTCACAGAAGGGAAGAGGAGGAGATGTTTAAATACAGTTGATTTTACAGATTCAATTGCCTTTATGAGAAGGCCTAAATCTTTAAAATTTTAGCTTTGTAGGACACATTTGCTTCTATTAGACAGTTTTTTCCCTGCTCCCAATGTCATCTTCTAAGAAGATCATATTTTTTGTTAGACATATGATTTGATGGAACTAATAACATGAGTTACAGATATGCATTTGTATGCATTCTTTCCTTTTTTTTTTTTTTTTTAGGGAAAAAAAACAACAACCTTGCATTTTATATATTTAGCCAGAAGTTTGAAAGATTAAGACTGTGAGAAAGAAAGAAGGAATGTATTTCATCATACCTTTGAGAAATGCTAATCAGTTCATTAAGTTTAGTTGCTAATAAATAAGAGAAAACATGTCTGCTATGAAATTGTGTCAGGAAATGTTAATGAGCAACTAGTTGAGACCTCAGTACATTGTGGATAAAGGTTTAAACTTGTTTTATTCCCCTTTGCTTAGGTTGGCTTTTTTTCCCTGACTTGCGTATCTTTACACAGGCCCTCCTCATAGTGGGAAGACTGCTTTAGCAGCAAAGATTGCAGAGGAATCCAACTTCCCCTTCATCAAGATCTGTTCTCCTGATAAGATGATTGGCTTTTCTGAGACAGCCAAGTGTCAGGCCATGAAGAAGGTATCAAGATTTTTACTTTCATTTTAATCTCCTATCTCTTAGATACGTGTACACGTACACATGTATGTGTATATCTATCTTTGTACATGTATATATGTAAAAGCAACAGCAACTATATTCTCAAGTGGAACTAAATTATCAGTAGAATTTGAGTAAAACAATAACTATTTTAGGTAGATTTTGTAATGCATTTTTATTAGCATTGCTTAATCTTCCAAATTATGGGGTTCCTAAAAGATTTTATTTATTTGTGCATGAGAGCACAAGTGGGGTGGGGAGCAGAGGGAGAGGGAGAAGCAGACTTCTGCTGAGCAGGGAAACCAACACAAGGCTTGATCCCAGGACCCCGAGATCATGACCTGAGCCAAAGGCAGATGCTTAACTGAGCCACCCAGATGCCCCCAAATTATGTTTTGTTTAATACATATTACAGTTAATTTTCATTTCTTAAGTTTGTATTAACTTGATTGAAAAAATTCAAAGTAAAAATACTTGAGTAGAGGGGTGCCTGATGGCTGTCATTTCAGAGTCTCATTCTTAATTTATGCTTAGGTCATGATCTCAGAGTCGTGAGATTAAGCCCCATGTCAGACTCTGTGCTCAGCGCAGTCTGCTTGTCCCTCTCCCTCTGCTCCTCCTCTCTCTTTCTTTCTCTCTGTCTCTCTCACAAAGAAATAAGATCTTAAAAAAGTATTTGAATAGAGTGGAGCAAATTCATTTCAGATTTTTTTATCAGTGTACAGAATCGCACTGTTTGAGTCAATTAGATTGACTATGTAGTTTGGGAAAGAACAGAGGTATATCATTGGAAAGATATGCTCAAAACCCCAACAAAGGGATGGTGGTCTATTAGGTAACAATCAGAGTCTGCTTGGCAACTTAACATAGTCCTCATCCTTCTTCCTTTCTCTAAGTGCCATTTGTCACCTTCTTAATGCAGCTACTTTGAACTGTCAGTGAAAGTTAGAGCAACATAGAATAGAATCCTAGAGCTGAGGACTCTAAGACCGTCTGGTCCATCTCTCTTACATTCAAGCAAATGCCATATAAGGCTTCTAGGATAGTAAGTGGCTACTCTAAAAAGAAAAGTCAATGATGAAGATGTAATGACTGTTTCACGTCACTTGGTAGCCTGTGTTCCTACTGATAATTCTCCTGATTTGGTATACTCACAGGCAATGAAGAAGTTATTTTTTATATCTAGTTGAAGTATTTCTTTTACTTAAATCCAATATTTCATGCTTGATCTTTCATAGATATGAACTGTTAGGGAAAATCAGGATCTGAGAAAAGAGCTTTGAGAATTGGGGTGCTGCCTAATAAAAACAGCTCCAAAATTCTTTAACCTTGCTCCTAGGCCCCCACTTTATAAAGATAGAGGATACAATTGCTTTAGGTTTTCTTAAGGGAAGAGACTAAAGAGGAAATTAATGTTTTAAAAGAAGCAGACTCAAAAAAAAAAAAAAGAGAAAGTTTGAGAAGTTAGCTTCTTGTTTGTGCAGGTGGCAGAACATTGTTCGAATAGCGTGCTTCAAATGGATGGAGTGGGCAGAGCTTGAACCAGGATTCCTGTCCTGTACACTGCAGCATCAAGATAAATATTGTATGGGGCACCTGGGTGGCTCAGTCGGTCAAGCGTCTGCCTTCAGCTCAGGTCACGATCTCAGCGTCCTGGGATCGAGTCTGCATCATGAGCCCTGCATCTTGCTGGGCTCCCTGCTCAGTGGGGAGTCTGCTTCTCCCTCTGCCCCCACCCCACTTGTGTGCTCTCTCTCTCTCTCTCTCACACTCGCTTTCTCAAAGTAAAATAAATAAAATCTTAAAAAAAAAAATTCTATATAAAGGTCTTTGAGTGTGAAAGAGAGAGAAATGTTGCCAGACACAAAAAGAACTTAAAAATCATAGTCTGTTTATTCAGTGTCTGAAGTGAAACCAGTAGTATCTGTCCTTCTGGGGAAAATCTAGACAGAATCACTAGAACCAGTAACTTGCCTAATGTTGGTTGGGTGGCTTTTCTTTGTTTTTTACTTTTTTCCCCTCTAAAGGGAACCTAAACAACTTCCTCTAGTGAAACTTTAAATAATAGCCATTGGTATCTGTGGCCATCGAATGTAGTATTTAATTGAACAGCTAATTCTGTTTGCATTTCCCTAACTCCATCTATTCCTTATACTTGTTCAAAAGTAGTAGTCTCCTGTGTAGATGGTAAATTACTCCATTGCTTTTCACCAGCTGCCAGCTTCTACCTCAGATGTACTCTGAGATGTGGGTGGAATGGTCCTAGTTTTTCTATAAAGTTTTAAAAAAGCACTTTAGGCTCCTACAGATCAAAGCTGCTTTGTAAGTGTGAGATATTATCATTTTTATTATTTTAATCTCTTGCAAATTGACTTGAGGGGGGAAGGTAATATGTGCTGGGTTTAGAGGCTTAAATGGTTAAATTAATGGCTTAATAACTTACGATTTAATCTTTAAATTGTTAAAGCCTTTCAAGGTAGAGTTTTAGATGAGTGGAAGGCTAAGGAATAGAAAAGTAAGTGTCTATACAAGCTTATTCAAAATTGTTTCAATTCATGATTCACTGTCTGGATCATCCATGCACCCTTAAAGTTACAAAAATTATTTTCATGTCATCAGTATAATAAATTCATATGAGACTTTGGTTTTCCTTGGCAAAAAAATGTCATTCCCTATAACTAAAGTACAGGAACAGAGAAAAGAATGAAGCATAGGAGTCTTAGAAATATATTAGAAATATTGCAAAATCTTTCCCTGCAAATAGTTTTCACATTGTTGCCTAATGATAGGTTGACAAAAGCCTGCGGGCTCAAACCAGTCTAAGGGTGCTAAGACTTCCAGGCTGCTTTTGAAAATGAAATATAAATGCCATTCCTCAGTATTTCTAGTCTACCTCCCACTGCTGTTCTCCTCTCTTCATTTTTAGTGTTAGGATAGGAAGATAATTTCTTTCTTTCTTTCTTTCTTTCTTTCTTTCTTTCTTTCTTTCTTTCTTTCTTTCTTTCTTTCTTTCTTCTTCTTTCTTCTTTCTTCTTTCTTTCCTTTCTTTCCTTTCTTTCTTTCTTCAGAGAACAAATAATCTGTAATTTTTCATCAGTTCTGGAGAGGGCCTTTCTTTTTAGGTGCTGCTCCTCCCCAAAGGTGCAGCTTTTTAAATCACAAAAATAATTTAGAAAATAGAGAAAAGAGCACAGAAGAAAATAAAAAGAGAGTCTGTATCTGTCCTTCAGTTTTCTTCTATACTCAGACACACACTCTGTGTATTGGAGATCATATGGACATACTGCTTTAAACCTGCTTTCACTTAATGTATTGCCTTTTTTTCAAATGTATCTCAGCATTACGTTAATAGCTGTGTAATATTCGTTTAAACAGTCCTCTTTTGCTGAACATTTAGTTTATTTTGAGGTTTTTTCACAATTAAAAATAATATTTTATAGAACTACTGAACTAGGGAAATCACTACTCCCCATTTTCCTACTAGATTTTTCTTAGAATAGCATCACATTTTATTTGCTAAGAACGTAGGCTTAGGTTTCAAATAGATCTGCATTTGAATCCCAGCTCCAACACACTTAACAGGTCTTATAGTCACTTAACCTATAAGCCTCTGTTTTGTCACCTATGAAATGAAGATAATATTCAGAATTAAGAGAGATGATAATCTATGTAAAGTATCATGCAGCGCCTTGGGATATCATATGTGCTCAATAGAGTGTAGTAGTTATTTTTATATATCATTATTACTGTATATACATTTCCAGTTGTTTCCTTAGGATAAATTCTCAGAATTGGGATTGCTAAAGTCAAACATTAATATTTTGAAGATTTTTGATAAATATTGATATAAGAACTCTTATGTAAAGTTACTGCTAGTTTATAAAGTCCACCTCTTCAATAAGTTGTACCAGTTTACATTCGCAGCCCCATCATGTGAGCGTCCGTTTCCTTGGACTCTCACCCACACTTGATGTTATTAAAATATTTTTTTCCAAAAAAAAAAATATATTTTTTTTTTTCCAGGGCGCCTGCTGGCTCAGTCAATGGAGTGTGTGACTCTTGATCTCAGGGTTGTGGGTTCAACCCCATGTTGGGTATAGAGATTACTTAAAAATAAATTTTTAAAAAATTAATTAATTAAAATATTTTTTGCCAATTTGAGAGGTAAAAGATTGGCATTTAAAATTATTTCCTCAGCTATACTTTAATGACCAAGTGCTCAATTTGAAAGATTTTTAAAAATGTTTTGTAATGGCAATAGTTAGTGAAATTCAAATATTACAATTTAATATAATTTAACACATTAATTTTTGTTAAAGAGAGATGCTCTAACTTGATTCATAGAATATCTTTACATACCATTTTATTACTTAAACCAAGAGGTTAAGAGTTTTTGTTAGTAGAGAGGGCCATTTGGCTTGCTTTAATGAGTATCTTAGATTTAATTATAATTAAGCGATTGCTTCTTGTTCACATGTGGATGGTGCTAAAATATAGGAAAGTAGTTTATTTTCAATTAATTTAAAATTTACCTTATACTTCTCTTAATTTGCTTAATAAATCCTTTCTCCATAGATAAACTCAACACTGCCATTATCCTCACATTTGGGGGTGGGGTGGGTGGAGATACCATATGTTCCATTAAGATATTTGAAGTGCTTATAGATCTTCTCTCCCCTCCCATTTTATATTTGTTTCACAATTCCATTCTATTTTTAAATTTTAGTTCTTTTATCCATATTTGCATCTATATATTTTAAAACTGTTTTACTAGTTCTGTTAGTGCCATTAAATGAACAAAAGAACACAACAGTAGAGTTTGATTTTAATTAATTACCTAATCTTGATGGTTTCTGAGTACAAAATCAGTATAGAGATGAAATAGAACAATCTGATGTGACTGAATTGTTTGAAGAAAATTAAGTAGGAATATCAGTGATTTATAAAACTATACCCATTATTAACATAATATAGTCTTGTTCTTAAAGGACTGAAAATTAATGGAAGAAATTTTCCTTTCCACTAGCTTTGCAAGAAGGAAATAATCTTCTTTGAATATGCTCCTGTAAATCCCACTGCAAATTGTAGTCTGTACAGAACAGAATCATGGTGCCTAATCCTCCTCTTTTCATGGTTTAGTCCATACAAAGAGCAGAGCTGGAAATTGGATCTTTTGACAGCAGTTACTAAGCAACAGAATTTGGATGTTTTTGGTTAACATCCTAATATATCATGTAGCTGATTTGTCGAAGTTTGTGCATGTATTAACTGAGAGAAGTGGACACTCCGGAAGTAACTACTGGTCCCTGTACAGCTAGGGGGTGGGTGCATGTTGTTTTGTTTAATACACTTTGTCTTTTGGCATTTGTACCTCTGGCACACAAAGGAGGATGGTGCAATCTTTAGTAGAACTTCTGAAACCCTGTGACTTTTTATATTATTAAGAATACCCCACTCTGGGGTTTGTGTTATGTAAAAAAATGTAAGAATTTTTCCTGAAAAGCAGGGAGAACAAATGAGGGATTTTAAGGTCATTCCAGGAAGCTTTAGTGCATTGCCAAAAGTTTAGGTCCACTTCCTGAGGCAGTTTCATTAGAAGACAGCTAATGTTTGCTTGATCTACTCCCAAGTTATTTTTAGAAACTAGAGATTATTACTGATAGCACCGATTTGAATTTGCTCATTTACGTTTTTATATGCTACCAAATATGATTAGGGTATGCTTTCAATTAATTGCTGACAGATTTACTACATTAGGGATTTTCTAAGTCATCAGATTCCTACTGTCATCAGATTCCTACTAACTAGGTACTTCACGCCAACCACTTCAGAATTGAGATGAACTCTTTCAGCCCCAGAAGAACCAGAGAATTTGGCTTTACTTACCTCAGAGCACTAATGAGGTTATAGAAAATGGAGGACTGAATCCACTTAGAACATGCTTTGCTGTGGTTTATGATTCTGAAAGGCTGGGATTAACATGGAGCTAATGCTGGCGTGTTCCCATTTGTATTCATGTAGACTCCAGAATCTGCAGCTGCTGCCCCTCCCCTACACACAGGTGGCTCCCAGCCTGTCTGTAGATTCCAGGAGTGGGCTGTGTGCCTAGAAGAGCTCACAGTGTCTTTGAGGACCATATTCAGACCTGTCCCAACCTCTGTGTGGCAGAAGCACCACGCCTCCCTTTCCTCTGGTTGCATAGTGCATCCAGCATGTTCTTGCCTTCAGCCCAGGTTCCTCATATTTTATTTTGTCTCTTATGAGACACTACCTACCTTTGCACACAAGAGAGGCGGTACCAGAGAGCAGAAATAGACTGTGGGATTCTGTGTTTTCTAGAGATACTATTCATCTTCTAGAAAAGACCTCTCATTATGTCCGTGTTGACTGATGCCACTCTTTCACACACTTTTTCTTTCTTCAGTTCTTCAGATTCTTTTTCTTTAGCCTTCTCTTTCAGACTTCTCACCAGATGCTAAGACTATATATACTGATAATTTTGCCTGCTCTACAGGAAATGTCCTGATAAAACTAGGATGACCAGACATTCCAATTTGCTTTGAGCAATCCTGTTTTTACCTGTTATTCCAGCATGATTATTAACAATGCCCCCTTTTCAGGTGTCCTGGTTTGCATGATAGCTATTTACTCATCCCAAACTGATAACCTTTCCAACAAGAAAAGGCTTGAGCATCATACATACTTTTTTTATCTTACTAAATGAGAGGATCTGAATTTAAAGTAATTTTTAAAGAGTCTTTGAGATACAGCCACTAGTGCTGGCTTCAGCCCATCTGCCTAACTGTTGTTTGACACCATTTGATCTGGAGCAGGCACTGTGTATCTGCCATGTGCCGTGTGTTAGTAGGGGCAAGTTTGACACTTGATTTGTACTGCTCTAGCTGGAGCAGTTTGTACAATTTTATTTTTTCTGCATCTTTCTTCTGGTACCTCTTCTCTTTTCTGGATTTATCTACCTAAAGTTGTGGTAGAACTTCCAAGCTCACTATGTAAATATCTCACTTAGATTTTCACCTGACAGCTAAGCGCATGTACTTGCCAGTCAGGTCTGTCCTCTTACTGAAGATTATCCTGGGGCCTGGGCCAGGGGGCCAAGAATGGAAGGGGTTGAGGACACCAGGCTGAAAATGAGGATCTAGAGGAAGAGTGGTGACCTTATATTACACTAGTGAATAGCTAAGGTAAAGAATTATGTATGTAAGAAGTGAAAGGGGTGTGTATATTTAAATGAGAGCAGAGTTGCTACCCAAGGAGTTTCAGTTGACCTGTCAACTGAAACTGGTCAAGTTACAACTGGAATTGCACAGCCTTTGTCATGGTTAGTAGGTTGTTAAGAGAACTGTGAGTGCTCTTCTCCTCATGATAGTAATTAGTACATTAAAAGCTGTCTGTAAAAAAAGAAAAAAAAACCACCTACATTAAATGACTGCCGTAGGTACTTTTCTTCTCAAATCTTATAGGTAAATCATGCAGTCAGCTATGAAGTGATTTGTAATGCTTCATGAACACGATATCTGAGATAAATTGGTGCGACAGCATACCAGTTTATCATCAGTTTTGACCCCAGCAATGTCCTTAATAAGGTTCCTGTAGCTGTGTGAAAGCTCTATACTATTCTTGGGAAGGGAAAAGGGCTGATTAAGGAAAAATGTAGTCCTGCAAATAGCCAGTCCCAGGCCCCTGTGGCTCAAATCCATGATATTACAGCCTGACAGAATTATATGCTTGCATCAGAGCCTTTAGTAGAATTCTGAAAAATGATTTGAAAAGCAAGCATTATTTCCAGTGACTCCTTGATATCACCAGAGTTTATAGGATACCACAGTGACTGCTATCTTGGTTCACTCTTTTTTTAAAAGAAAAAATAGCCAAGAAACATGGTGAAACTGCTCCTGAACTTTTCTCCTGTCTTGGATTCACCAACTCAAAATTTGATCATTATGTATCAAGAGACTGAAATAAATGTCCTGTTTTTCTTCCCCTTTTTGGGGGAGTGGTGGAGGGGGTAGTGTGGGGAAAGGTAAAGGGTTCCTCTCTTTACATATACTCATAATCCATCTCCAAACCAGCTTCTCCTCAGTCCTATTTCAGTAGCCAAACCAAAAAGAACCCTTGACTCTAGTTTCCTCCTCATTACCACATTCATTCATTGCCAAGTCCATTCAGTTCTGCTTCCTAAATATCTCTAGAATCCATCCATTTATCAGAACACCCACTCCCCTTCCCACTTCCAGACCACCATTATCTTTCACCTGGTGTTCTACAGTATTAAACAATCATTACTCCCCTCTGATGCTTTTCTCTACATCAGCCAGAAAAATATTTCTAAATCATAAACCTGACATGGTGGTCTGTAGTTTAGAATCCTTCAGTGAAAAAAATAAATAAAATAAAATCCTTCAGTGGCTTTTTATTGCCTTTACAATAAAATTTCAACTGGTGTGAAATTCGTAAGACTCTCCATGTTCAGGCCCTTTGGTTACCTCTTTTGCTTCATTTCTCACCTAACATTCCCCACAGATACCACCACACCAGCACCTCTTCATTTTAATTCTTACTGACTATATGTCAGTTTCTGCAGTGCTCCTGAATTTTCTCACTCTGAGCCTCCTAATATTCAGTGCATTCTGCTTCGAACACTTTCTTCCCCATTTTCCACTGGTTGTTTATCCTTCGGATGTCAGCTTAAATGTTACTTCCTAAATTTAGGACACCATCATTGACTCCATAATCCTCCGTGTCAGTTATGATAGGCTAAGTTATGCTGCAATAATGAGCAACACCCAAATCTCAGTGACTTAACAAAATTTATTTCCTGCTCATACTGCATGTCCATCATGGCTCAGAGGGGGAGCTCTGCTCATTGTAGCTTCTCAGAGACTCAAACTAAAACATAATAGAAGCTCCCTCTCACATGTAAGATCATGATAGCCAAGGATAGCAGGATAAAAGGAATATGGTGAATCAGGCAGGAGCTCTAAAGCTCCTTTCAGAAAGTGATATATATCCAGTCATGTTTCATTAGCTGAACCAAGCCCCATAGTCCTCCCTACCTTGAGAAGGGATGGGGAACTACAATCCTATCACATGGTAGAAAGAAAACTAGCATGTGTGTGTGTATCCACAGTGACTACCACAGCTCTTTTGTATGTACTACCATCTCATCTCATATTTCCTGCAGCCTTACAGTAGCATCATGCTTTATTATTGTTACTTGTGACCTGCTTCCCCCACTCCAAGCTTTGTGGAGGTAGGATCATGTTAGTTTTATTCATTCCTCTCTCCATTATCTTCATTGATACTTGACACATAATAGGAATTCGAAAATATTTGCTGAGTGAATGCATAGAGCAACACTCCCAAGATTTGGTACTTACTTCGTTATTCTTTTACCTCTGCCATTTCTCCTTGAGGTATCATCCCCTTGCATGGTTTCAGCAGTCACTGCCCTGAGGGTAAGCTCCATACCCTGACTTCAGTCATATGTCTCCAACTACTCACTTGATATTTCTGCCTGAATTTAAAATGCATATTTATGGGGGACCTGGGTGACTCAGTTGGTTAAGTGTCTGCCTTTGGCTCTGGTCATGATCTCTGTGTCCTGGGATTGAGTCCTGCTGCAGGCTTCCTGCTCATTGAGGAGTCTGCTGCTCCCTTTTTCTCTGCCTCTCCCCACTGCTTGTGCACACACTCTCTCAAATAAATGAATAACATTTTTAAAATATAAGATGCATATTTATTCTTACAGTCAATATTTATTGATTACTTTCTACTAAGGCATTATATTAAATGATGTGAGGATACAAAGAGATTAAGGTGTATTTGCCTTCAAAGCGCTTATATTCTAGTATAATACAGAGAAGAATATAATGAATCCTTAATATGTACACAATATACAAGATGCTGTACCAGAGCAGAACAGAGACCAGTGATTTAGGGCAAGATGGAATTAGAACTTCTGTTGTTTCAACCACTGAATTCACTGGGCAAGGATAAATACTGTTCTGTGCTGGATCCTTGGGACAACATGAATCACATGAATCAACATGAATCTACCTCACAATCCAATGGGGAGACAGGTAGCTAAGGATGAAAGAGTAAATGGAATTTTAACACAGTATGAGAGAGTGAGGGAGGGGTAAAGGGGATGATGGTGCAAAGGAAAGCAACAGAGGCTTTCTTTCATACATGCATATAGGAAACATTTATTAAGCACCAGCACGGTGTCAGACATTAAAAACATAATACTAAAGAAGACAATTCCTACCTTAAAGGACAGATAGTGTGATAGGAGGAACTTGATTTGTTTTGCCATGTTTTTGTTTTGCATCTTTGAAGGTGACTTTTGAGCATTAAAAAGACTATCACTAATTTAAGGTTTAAAAAATGAAAAGTCAACATATTAAAATTTTGTAATTTAAAATGTAGTTTTCAACACAAAAGAAAACAAATTTTTAAAAAGTCCCATTACATTTCTTATTCTATTTGTAGGTTTAGTGAAATTTAGCAGTTCCTTAAAAGGGAACTTTTACACTTAAATTTCTTTAAATATTTAAAACTATATTTACATATTTCAAATGTTTTATTTTCTCTTTTTTTAAAAAATATTTTATTGATTTATTTGAGACAGAAAATGAGAGAAATAGAGAGCATGAGCAGGGTGAGGAACAGAGGGAGAAGCAGGCTCCATGCTGAGCCGGGAGCCCTATACAGGGCTCAGTCAGCTCAGTCGCAGGACTCCAGGATCATCTGAGCCAAAGGCAGACAATTAACCAACTGACCCACCCTTTATTATCTCTTTAAAGTACTTCAGTTGTTTGCCTAACAAAACATTGAGTTTCAGAGTAACTATATTTATTTAGTAGTAAATTAAAATACAACTATCATATAAGTATGGTGAATCTTAGATTATTTTTACCATTTGTAAGGCTACTAAAGATATCTTTTACCTTCCAACATAAAAGTTTATCAAAATGAATTATTCAATGGCATATTTTAAATTAAACCAGCAAGGCTAATCTATTAATCTTAATATGATAATTTTTTTAATTAGAAATACTTTCGAGACCAAATATTTACAAATTGTCTTTAAATTTAATATGAAAAATATTAATACTGAAAGCTTGTTTTACTTTATTTCTGTACCTAATACTTAATCATCAGTGGTTAAAAACGACTAAGGAGGGCAGCAGCAGTTTAGCGCCGCCTGCAGCCCGGGGTGTGATCCTGGAGACCCAGGATGGAGTCCCGCGTCGGGCTCCCTGCGTGGAGCCTGCTTCTCTCTCTGCCTGTGTCTCTGCCTCTTTCTCTCTCTCTCTGTGTCTCTATGAATAAATAAATAAGTAAAAAATCTTTTTAAAAAAATGACTAAGGAATATTATGCTACTTCGAGCAAGATGGGTGGAGGAGTGGTTACCATCTTGGTACACTGAGGTTATTTATCAACCAGAAAGACTGGCCTGGAATGCAGGAATTAATTCTTACAGATGACATCCATTGGGTGCCCTGAACTCCAGTTATAGTCCTAGAATAGGAACCCCCACATTTATGAAAAGGCTGGACTCAAAGCTATGGGCACTCACATTCACCTTATACATAAGTTAAATCTTCTGTCTGGTTTGAAATTGCTATATCCTGACAAGGATATAGCTTGCTTTAATTTGCATTTCTTTCACTGTCTTAAGACTGTGTACTGTTTTTTATGGTTCTAAAGATACATCTCTCTGATCCTTTGTAACCAACTTTAATTCTTCTGTAAATGTTTTGACCATTACGGTCTGATTGGAGTGAACAGGATTCTGTTCTCTCAATGTTCCTGCTTACCAGGGCCACAATTCTTTCTTTCTTTCTTTCTTTCTTTCTTTCTTTCTTTCTTTCTTTCTTTTCTTTCTTTTCTTTCTTTTCTTTCTTTTCTTTCTTTTCTTTCTTTTCTTTCTTTCTTTTCTTTCTTTTCTTTCTTTCTCCTCCCTCCCTCCCTCCCTCCCTCCCTCCCTCCCTCCCTTCCTCCCTCCTTTCCTTTCCTTTCCTTTCCTTTCCTTTCCTTTCCTTTCCTTTCCTTTCCTTTCCTTCTTTCCTTCCTTTTTTTTTTTCTTTCTGATTTTATGAAAGACACAGAGAGAGAGGCAGAGACATAGGCAGAGAGACAAGAAGGCTCCCTGCAAGGATCCTGATGTGGGACTTGATCCTGGGATTCCGGGATCATCCCCTGAGCTGAAGGCAGATGCTCAACTGCTTAGCCACCCAGGCATCCCAACAAGGCTACAATTCTTATAGATAATAAAATGACATTCAGTTTTATTCTACACATCCCTCATGGCTCTATCTAGCTCTTGAATCATAACCTGAAATCACAATCCTGACTTGGGAGAGACCACTGTGATATACTTGATGGGATTTGTCAGTTGATTCATAACTAGCTGTTCCTCAGCGTGTTCAGATATGACATATCCACCTTGTGGGGGCTGAAAACAGCATTACTCTTCTTGCTCAGCCATGATCCAGTTGTGTCATCTTGAGCAAGTTATTTAACTGCTTTGGGCCTCAATTTCCTCATTTGTATATAGCAAGAACTCTTAGTTCTAAAATCCTATTTTCTGCTAAGTTCTAATGTAGTGTCTGAAATATTGGTGCTATACTGTGCTTTGTTAGGCATTGCTCAATAATTAACTAAATTTTATCTTCTTGGAAATTGTCATAATTATGGAGAACAGTGAGATAATAAGTGGTTTTACTTTCTTCCAGATCTTTGATGATGCGTACAAATCCCAGCTTAGTTGTGTGGTTGTGGATGACATTGAGAGACTGCTTGGTAAGTAATTACCTTTCCCATTGTACTATCTTTGCCTTATTATACTAATGTCTCACAAATTACAAGAGAAAAATAACGGGTATTTATAAACTCTAGGGCAATAGAAATACTTTTCTTATAAGGAATTATGCTATCTGTTATATCTGAAGTCAATGATGGTATTCATGTTAAATATGCCTTATGACGTTAACACCATTATAAACTGCTTTCCTGTAAGGGCCCACACCTCATATTATTTTGTTTATTCCACAGAGTTCCCTGCCCATAATAAATGATTAGTAATTTCTATTGATGGATATATTTGCTATTTAATACCTCTGAGCTGCCTGTACCCCAGAGTTTCCACTTGGGAGAAGCTGCAAGTTCTCTTGTACCTCAGTGTCTGTTTTATAAGAATGAGTCACTGTTATAATGCATTTATTCCATATTTATCTAATTTTTGCAATGAAATAAAATGTACCTGTTTTATAAGAAGAAAGGCTGTTCCCTTCCTTACTTATCTCATAGAGTAATTACGCAAACAAAAATGGGATAACAATGTTAAAAACATTCTGAAAGTTAAAAGTGCTCTACAGTAATTTTTAAAAATATAGATTTACCATCTCTTATATTGAAATGCACAGGATACAAAGATGAAAAATAAGACAGTCCCTGAATGCAACTCATAAGGTGTAATCTTCCAGTAAATGTCAGAAAAATGTTGTTACTTACGTTTTATTCCATTGCAAAAATTAGATAAATCTGGAATAAATGTATTATAATAGTGACTTGGAATGCTGTGTAACTGTATTGAAATTGAACCCACATGGTGACTTCATAAACTTCTGAAAATACTACCTAAAATCTGAGTAATCCCTTCTTCAGCTATCCAAAATGGTGTAGTAATGATTTCAAGTTAACTGCTCTTACCACATTTGCCTCATGATTTTCAGACTTGCTTTAGGTCCTCTGTTATTTATTTTTCTTGTTTCTTAAAGCAGTGTTTGTTATAAAGATATACCTTTCTGTATAAAGGTGTATCTGAGGTCTTCTTAATTTGATAGTTTTATTTAGTGACGTGACCTAGGGTTTTGGTCTGCTGTTTTTGATACATTTCAGCCCAGTTTATAGGATTATTTCTTTAAAAGCCTTTAAGCACAAACTCATAGCTCTGTGTAAATTCCTTTATCTAAACACAATTGAGATGTGTGGTCATAGCAACACTACTATGTCAGGAATGTGTGCCCTCTGAGTATATTTTCACTTGTATGAATAGTTATTATCTGTACTTGTTTGTTAATTTATTCGACAAGTAAGCTGAGCCCTTACTACTGTGTTAGAATTATTAGGGTCAGAAAAAATGCGTAACATGCTGTCGTTATAACATAATATTGGTGAATATTATCATAAAGTAGAATATATCATGTGTTCTGGATATTCAGAAAAAAGAAAGATCACTTTTGACTTCAGAGGGCTGTTGTCTGAAGATAGTTCTAAGCACAAGGCAAGGGTGCATACATATGCAGTATGCAGAGGAATCCAAGGAAGGGGGATTTATGCTGAATCTTGAAGTTTGACAGAAAGTTTTAGAAAGTTCTCTGTTCTTCACTGTCTGAGGACCAGTCTTGGTGACCCTCCTATCATTTCAGTTATATTGAAGTACCTTGCTTAGATGATTACTTGCCATCTCTCCCTCTATTCATTTTCTAGTATGCTTTGTTGCCTGTGAGCTTACTGTATGACCATGATTTGCAGTAATTTCTTGGAAACAGTTGGTAAATCACCTGGGGGCTTTTTCTTCCTTAAAAAAAAAAAACAAAAAACAACTGTCTCTGACTATTGGACAAAGATGTCTATCTGAACTCAAAATAGGTATTTAGAAGCTTTTAAAAAAATTTATAGATGAGAGTTGTTATATAATGTTTTAAACATTTAAGTTATTGGATATATTATTTTTCTAATTATCATAGTTGCATGAAAGTTATTTAGGACTGTGTTTACTTTTGATGCAGAAAAACCTGAATATTTGGACTATGTGCATATGTGTATCAAATCCCTAAAACATAACAATGTTTTTCTTCTAGATTATGTACCTATTGGCCCTCGATTTTCTAATCTGGTATTACAGGCTCTTCTCGTGTTACTCAAAAAGGCACCTCCTCAGGTAAAAATAATATAAAAAACATTTTCACAGAATTTGTCCAATATATTGCATGTAATGGTGCAAATAAGCTGCTAAATAAGCAAGCTATCATACACATTTCAAATTATGTTGTGGTCATGGAAAAGTCATCTAGTCTCACCTTCTGTTTTAAGGTAAATGATTTCTTAACAGGGAAATTTCCTTTCTAAAGATCCCAAAATCCTAGTTATAATTAGTTTTGTTTTTGTAGCTCTGTGAATTCCCCAGCATATTACACATCCCTAGCTGCCTCCATCTTCCATGAGAGTTTATGATATTCCTGTAGTAGGGATTGAATATACATTCCCATTTGTTTTGTTTTTCATTTCATAGATAGTTTCCTAAGAATTTGTATTTGGGGTTATTCATTTTCTGTAGGCAATTTTTTCTTTTTCTTTCCTTTTTAAAAAGAAAAAGCTTAGTTAAACACTAAGCTTGAATTATTTCTCTTGTATTGTGTGGCACTTTTGAGGAGGGAGTTCATAGTCAGGATCTTTGTTCATGTGGTTGCATTTTCACTGATGTGGCTACTGGAGATTGGTGATTTTGATAACTAATTTAAAAGTAATCTATGAGGGTTGGTTAAATATGTTAATTATGTAGAGGCTGCCAGAGCATGTTTGGCTATGATACAAGACACAAATTCTATTGATTGATTTTGTGTACTGTAACCTTTGAGAAATGCCAAAGACAGATACAAAAGGGTTAAGCACTAACTTGAAAAATATCTTAATGTATAGATGGCAATCTTGTATTTGAAGTTAGAGATATTAACTAGGCTGTATAGAGAATATTTCACGTTAAGTGGGTGAATCTGCTTTTTAATTTAACTGTTAAAATTGTATGTGTGTGCTTGTGTGTGTCAGAACTAAAAGTGATGCACTTGTCTTGATTTTCAAGAATTTTTTTGTTTTTTGTTTTTGTATTTCTAGAATAGTGAAAAGAAACATAAAGTGTGACAGTCTTGAAAGTTTACTGCATATATGCATTGTAAGGATTTTGTAATCATTTTTCCATAAACTATCATTCCCAGTAATCAGAGTTTTATTAGTTCATCCTAAAGCTGAAATTAGAAAAGTGAATATATTTTTCCCTTCTCTGATTCCTTCAATAAGTAGGTAAATAGATAAATCTAAAGTTGCTGGAAAAGGAGCGCCCAGGTGGCTTAGTCAGTTAAACATCTGACTCTTGATTTTGGCTCAGGTTATGATCTGAGAGTCCTGAGATCGAGCCCTGCTCTAGGCGCCCCATTCAGTGGGGAGTCTGCTTGCCTTCCTCTCCCTCTGCCCCTCCCTCTGCTCACACACACACACACACACACACATACACACACGCTCGCTCTGTCTCTGTCTCTCTCAAATAGATAAATAAAACTTTAAATAAAGTTGTTGGAAAAAAGTAAATAACCTCAACATCCATATATATCACAAAATGAGTCCTTTCCTATGATATAGCATTTTAAAAATTATTAGAGGGGCACCTGGATGGCTCAGTTGGTTGAGCATCTGCCTTCAGCTTGCGTTGTGATCCTGAAGCTGGGATTGAGCCCTGCATCGGGCCCCCTGCTTCTCCCTTTCCTCCCCACTCATGCTCTCTCTCACTATCTCTGTCTCTCTCTGTCTCTCAAATAAATAAAATATTTAAAACAAATCTTTTTTTAATTATTAGATTGGGGGACTTTCTCCAGGCATTTAAATTTATATCTTATTCAGTCTTTAACTAAAAAGAACCTATGCTAAAAGCTGTTGGGAGAAGAAAGAATAATTTTTCAATTATATTTTTTAAACTGCTTGTCCTTTACATTGTTAAATATATTTATTTAAACAGGAAGACATCCTCTAGTTGAGAATTATTTGTAAATCCAAAATAGATATGAATAGAAATAAATACAGCATATTAAAAAAAGACTTGCAACATTTTGTTAAAGAGTTGGGAAGGGGATCCCTGGGTGGCGCAGCGGTTTAGCGCCTGCCTTTGGCCCAGGGTGCGATCCTGGAGACCCAGGATCGAATCCCACGTCGGGTTCCCGGTGCATGGAGCCCGCTTCTCCCTCTGCCTATGTCTCTGCCTCTCTCTCTCTCTCACTGTGTGCCTATCATAAATTAAAAAAAAAAAAAGAGTTGGGAATAGGGATGCCTGGGTGGCTCAGTGGTTGGGCACTTGCCTTTAGCTCAGGTCATGATCCTGGGATCTGGGATCCAGTCCCGCATCAGGCTCCCTGTGAGGAGCCTGCTTCTCCCTCTGCCTGCATCTCTGCCTCTCTCTCTCTCTCTCTCTCTCTCTCTCTCTCTGTTTGTGTCTCTCATGAATAAATAAATAAATCTTTTTAAAAAAATAAAGACTTGGGAATAACTTTCCAGTTTGTAAAAATAATTGTGAAATTCTTGAGGAAACGAACATTTTCTAATGTTTTAAAATCTTACTTACAGTGTCTTCTGGCACAGGTTCATACAGATGTACTTCATGAATAACTTATTCAACAAAAAAATATAGATAACTTGCTTCTTAAGATGTTTCTTTAGTGTCCGCTTATTTTGGTGGGCTTAAGTATTTTGTGTTGTTATAATTTATATTTGGTAAGGTATGATTCAAAAATAAATAAATTTCAAATGGCCAATAAGAACATAAAAAGATACTCAACATCGTTAGCCATCAGGGAAGTGCAAATCAAAGCCACAGTGAGATACCACTTCATACCCACCAGAATGGCCATAACCAAAAAGTCAGATAATAAGTGTTGCTGTACATATAGAAACTGGAACCCTTATACACTGTTGGTGGGAATATAAAAATTGTGCACCCTTTGGAAAATAGCAGTTCCTCAAAAGATTAGAGACAAAGCTATAATATGACCCAACAATTTGGATACGTACCCCATAGAAATGAAAATATATGTCCTCACAGAAGCTTATAGATATGTTCAAAACAGCATTATTCATAATAGCCAAGAAATGGACACAACCTAGATATTCACAAATAAACTATGGTATATCCATACAATGGAATATCATTCAGCAATAAAAAGAAAACAAATCCTGATACGTGCTACAACATGGATGAACCTTGAAAACAAGGTTTTAAACAAAAGGAGCCAATGAAAAAGACCACAGATTGTTTGATTCCATTTGTATGAAGTGTCCAGAACTGGCAAATCTGTAGAGACAGAACCTAGTAGATTCATGGTTGCCTAGGACCAGGAGGGGTGGATAGTGAGAATGAGAGGTGACTGCTAATGGGTGCGGGGTTTCTTTTTGGGGTGTTTCACATGTTCAGAAATTGATCATGATGATAGTTGTACCTGCTGTAAATATACTAAAAACCATTGACTAACACACTTTAAATCAGTGAATCGTGTGTTCTGTGACTTATATCTCAGTAAAACAGATGCTTTAAAAAAGAGAGTGATTGAAAAGCTATATAATTGTTGAAAGGAGGATTATAGGGAAAGCTGGAAGCAAGGAGTGAGCATCTCCTTGCTAGGTACATGGCCCAGTTTGGGAGAAGTCCTAGCAACAGGGATTGGATCATTCAAAAGGGATATGGAATGAATTTCTCTAAGGACTGGAAAGGAAGGGCATTGGAATATGTTAAAATCCAAAGATAGATCTGGTTACCTTAGTGAGTGGAAATCACTAAGTGATTGGAAATGGCAGAGATTCTCTTTTAAGGATTACCAGCCTGTCATTAATCAGAATGTGGTGACTCTGGCCTGGACTGCTGGATGATGCCCTGCTGTATAAATAAGTATGTCAGTAGCAGGAGAAGTTAATGTTTCAGATATTCCTAGTTGACATATATTTAACAAAATAAAAATGTGCTTTCTCTGTCCCACCTTGCTTTTTAAATTAGTATGTATTCTCTCAGGAGAATAAGGGAAATTTTTCAGGCTGATCCAGTGTTGAGGATATTTGTCTTTCTGAAGTGGAAGCATTCACTTCATCAAACCATTATCCATGTAGGTTTTTCAGATGTTTTCAATTAAATATTAAAAGTGTATGAATCTGAGTGTTGTGGAGCTACCTAGGTGGTAGAAAACTATTGTTTTTAATCACCATCAAGAAAACAGAAGTTGAAGGCATTTTTCTTTAAAAAGAGGAACTGTATGTGTATACAATAATCATATCAGTCACAGAATCCTTAATATTCCATTTGTTGTAATTCCAGCTTTCACACAGAAAAATTATGTGTGCATGTGTGCACATGCTCAAATAAAAGAATCCCTTCAGGGGCACTATGTTGTTATGTATCTAGATATTCTCTTTTCTCCTCCTCCCCTCCCCCACGCCCCTCCCTCATTGTAAATTGGCTTATTAAAACTGGCTCACAAGCCTTCTTTTTTTCCCTTTGTGATTGCTTTGGTCCTGGATTTTCAGTGTAGGACTAAGAATTCAAGTCAGATTTCAGTTACTAGGATAATTTTCTTTGAATTTTAAATTTTTTGAAGTAAATGCATAGATTTTTAATGAACCCAGTATTCAGTGGGTTTGCTTTAAATTTAGCTGGAGAGTTAATTTCATGATTGATTTATTAGCCCTTTGAAAGTATAAAAAGTGGTATCTGTAGTTCATGAGGACTGAAAAACATCATCACATTTTGTTTAGCATCTTTTTAAAACCAATTAAAAGCTTTTCTAAAATGGATTGAACAGGAGAAAATAAAACATGTTCCCTAGGTCTTTATTTCAATCAAGTTGCCCTGTGTTGTGCAGGAGAAGAGATCGAGGGGGGGTAGAGCACTGAAAAGGGCTGTCCCAGCAGGGAGCCGCGCCGGAGAAAAGGGCTGCTCTGAGAAAGCCCCCGGCCTGCTTCATCTACATGCAGAGTCACACAAGGCATGGGGGTGCTCACCGGCACCACAGAGGTTTCACATGTGCTTCCCTGCTGATTCCTGTGAAAAGCTAACAATTGGCTCGGAGGGTAAAAGACCACTGCAGTTCACCCTCCCCGAGCTGGATGTACAATTTGTCCAGTGTTAGGAAATGTCCGGCTTAGCAGTGAGAGGCTTGAAGACACCCCTCCTTCCAGTGAGATTCCTAAAGCTGGCTCTTTTACTCAGTGACACTGGGCTCTTTTCAGGTTTTGCAGATTTATGGAAGTTGAGGGGAATGTGCTTTTCAACATGAGGAGGATGAAAGCCTTAGTCTTAATGTCAAGGAAGAAGCAGTAGGAGCCATAAGGCCAGGTAAATCTTCCCACAACCTGCAGCACCGATGGCTTTATGATTTTCCCCATAGAGCTCTTCTGACACCTTATTTTTCTTTTTGGGAGACAAAGTGCCCGAAAAGGAACTTCTCAAGATCTTAAATGACATGACTTCCCAGTTTCCTCAACAAGTGCAGGAGTAGTTAAGCCCATTAACCTGACTGCTTCGGTGCTAGGTTTACTTGATACGTTGGGGAATCAGATTGGAAGACAGCATCTGTAGCTACCAGAATGGCCTTGTAATTTATGGAGAACCCATTCTTCTTTGAGTTCATTTTAGTAGTATATAGAAAATGGTAGCATCTCTTGAGGTACTTGGGTAAATGGCTACCTCTACTCTCAGCTGGCCAGAAGTGCAGTGCCCCCACCCAGTGCCACACAGCACCACCCAGCCTTCCCCAGGGTTGATAAGAACTGATGTCTTAGTCCACCTGTAGCTCCTTTACAGCGTACCAGTTAGAAAATTCTTTGGAAACTGTAAACTCTTACAAGAGAAGATCACTCTGAATTCATAGTAATATTAGTGAAGTAGAATTTAGACTTAACAATTGTTAGAGTTTCAATTAAAGTAAAAGTTGCTGAAAAAATAACTTCCTCACTGCTCTGGCACATAGGAATATTACCTAATAAGAAAGAAGTAGGATTTAGAGCGGGGACTGGCATCACATACCAATAAAAAATATAGTGAGCTGCTAGTGGGAACTTAGCAGGTGGATTTGTTTGTCCCATGGATTTCATTTTAACATTACCAGTCTCTAGACAGTATTGCTTTTTATGTAATTCTGACACAACATCTGAGTACAGTCTTACTTCAGAGATGTTATTAGGAAGTCTTGATAATATTAAGCAACTCTTCAGCCTTTGGGTTGCTTCAGCGAAATAAGCAGATAATGGAAGAGACTCCAAATTGTGCAGGCCTAAACACGAGTATCTCTCCATCTATCTGTTCAAAATTAACTCTGGCTAATGACTACAATATGACTCAATATGATGTATAACCACTTTAGGAAAGAGGTGTAGTCATTTTGCCAGACACATTAATTGTAATCACTGGTGTGGTGACTTGTGTATTGGACTGCTTTGGTGAGGAAAAGCTGTATGCCAGTTGACAATTTAGTGGCCCAGTTTTTCCATTTAATTAAGTCAGTGACATTAGATGGCTACTGTATTTTATAAAATTCTTTTTTTTTTTAAGATTTTATTTATTTGTTCATGAGAGACATAAGAGAGACTGGCAGAGCCACAGGCAGAGGGAGAAGCAGGCTCCATGCAGGGAGCCCGACGTGAGACTCGATCCCGGATCCCCAGGATCAGGCCCTGGGCTGAAGGCGGTGCTAAACCGCTGAGCCACCCAGGGTGCCCTATAAAATTCTTTATGCATTGCTTAGCATATAGTAGGTTGTCTCAGTAAATTGAATATATGTATTACATATATAAGTAGAATGATTTTAGATACTTAAAAACTAGTGAAAGAAATTTGGTGAGTCCTTTTATAAAACCTTGCTATGGATACCCACTGGATAAAACCATGTTTTCAGGGGTACCTGGCTAGTTCAGTTGGTAGAGCATGCAAGTCTTGATCTTAGGGTCATGAGTTGACAAGCCCCATGTTGGGTGTGGAACCTACTTAAAAAATAAATCAAGTAAATAAATAAATACACACATTTTAAAAAACATGTTTTCAAAACATATTTTGTGTGGTAGAGCCCATCTATAATAGGTATTAATGAATACAAAAAGTTATGGCATGTATATACCACTTTCAGCTAACTCAGAATTAAATATCTAAGTTTAATCATCAGGGAACTGCTAATGGTGCTGAGACACAATGTTTTCTCACTGCCAGAATGTCTTCACCAAGCCCCATTGCCTTAAATATATTATTGTAACATGACAGTGTTAGAAACACATTGACTTTAGTACCATAGTATTCCACAGTGCCATGAGTCTAGTTGTGAGGACCCTGTCTGCAGAACTGACTCTGTACTGGAGTCAGAAAACCTGAGTTTGAGTCTTAGTTCAGTCCACTTTGAACTAGTCCCTTAATATCTTTGTGTATTTCTTCACCTGTAAAATGAGGATAATTCTCCCTGCCTTACCTATCCATTGAGGGCCAAATAAAATAATGTATAGTGAAGTCCTCTATAAACCTGTGGACTACACAGATAGAAGGTATTGGTACTTTATTATGAAAAGCATAGAGTTACTGAACAGTAGGAATCTGCCATTGTCCACAGAGATGCCATTTGTAAAGGATTGATTTATAGAGTCGTATCCTAACATCTTCAAAAAGATAATGGGTGTTCTCTTGATTTGAATATTCCCATTGCTTGGGGCTCAAGGGTTGACCATCTCTGATTCTGTTTGTTCCTGTTTTGTGACTGTTTCAAAGTTCTTAGAGGGTCTACTGTTTCATTAAGACTATTGTATGGAACTAGACATGTATTTTCCAGTTTGTTTAAAGAAAAGAAGTGCATTTAGATAGTCCACAGAATCTTTTTAGCTTGTAAGATAGGAAAACTAAAGACTGCAACTGCTATATGTGGCAGATGTCATAGAAAGTGACAGGCACAGCCTATGCCCAAGCACAGCTTCCCTCATTCACAATACTGGGGAAAAAAATAAGTATGTCTTGCTTCCCTATACCCCATGTGCTGGAATTTAAAAGCTTCCTAAGTACTTTGGTCTGAGAATTGGAGATCCCTCTTATAAATGAAGAATGAAATAGAGACAGGAATTTCAGGACTCAACAGGGTAAGGAGTAGAGGAAGGAACAGGGCTTTTAGCCGTTGTCAGATCCCTGAGGACACTACCTATTATGTTTATCTTCAGCCTCCAAGGACTCCCTACCTATTTGCTTTTTCCCTGCAGCCATCTGTTGATTATGACTAAAGCTCCTCTTTTCTTGTAACCCAAGGTAGAACAGAGTAGTGTAGCACAGCTTCTTTGCTGCTCTTGCCCCTGAAACAAATACACAGATCTTTGGACATTTCCTAGGGCTTTATACTGCATGGTGTAACAACTGTTGGGTAAGAAGAGCCAATAAGAGGAATCTTACAAAATGTCCAGAACAATCCATCAATATTCCTGATAGTTATTGGGATACAGGTGGAATGAGGTATTGATCTTTTTAAGTCACTACTTGATCTATAGCTACATCTTCATCTTGACAACCT